>NC_138164.1:101697900-102897900 GCF_964165515.1 Mesoplodon bidens
TGATGCCCTATGTATTCTGAGGTCTAGCCACTCTGGATAGTGGGGATGTAAACTATTCCCAGCCTTCTGTGAGCTCTCGGAATTTCTCTGCTTACTGCTTTATAGGGGTACTTATCCCAGTCTCATGGAGTTTCACCCCACACATTCTCAAACCAGTATTCTGCCAAATATTTGAGACCATCCCTCTGTAGATAGCTGCAACTCCCTCTCTCTCTCTCTTTCCCTCCCTCCTTCCCTCCCTCCCTACTTCCCTCCAACTTTTTGCTCTCTGTGTTATGTCCTGCAAGTTCTAATGGCCTCAGCCTCCACAAACTTCAGTCTGTCTCCTCAAGTCAGCAAGAACAGCTGGGCTCCGTTCAGATTCCCTATCCCTGCTCTGCTGCCTGGAAACTGTCTCCAGGCATTTTGCTGGGCAATCACAGGGCTCACCTCATTTGTTTCCCTTCTCTCAGTGTTCACAGTCCTGCATCACCTGCTGTCCAAAGTTTGAAAAACAGTTGTTTCATATATTTTGTCCAGTTTTTTTTTTTTAATGCTTTCAACCTGAGGGCAATTCTGGATCTCTTACTCTCTCTTGGCAAGAAGTGGAAGTCTCCCACCATCCGAGAATCTAAAAATTAGAAACTAAATAAACCTAAGAGGGGCTGCCATCAGCACAAGAACTACAGTTCTTGGAGAGGTGAAGAGGATACCGCTTCCCTCTGGCCCTACCTTGCCCTGACCTTAGGAAGAAAAACAGGGTTGATGACACCTGTACAGTTAGGGATGCCCAGGAAGTTTCAGGGACTCTGAGAGAGAAGATGCTTGAGTGACAGGACATGGAAGAAGAACACCAGGACTGCAAGACTGGCAATGTATTCAGCAACACTCCTGGACTGTGGTTTGCTAGGACATGTCTCTAAAGGTGGGGTGGGGGAAGCCATCAATAAGAAAAGAAAAAGAGATTAAAAGAAAAAATATAAATATGGTAACAAAACCCCTTTCCATCCGGGACTTGTGGAGGTTTTTTTTTTCTCCTAAACAAGTGGCAATGAAATCTTTATTGCACCCAGTCTCCCGGACTCTCTTTTTCTATGCTACATAATGTGTTTGCAAGTTTCTGTCCAAAGCTGAGTTTCCCTGTGCTTTGTCCTATGTGAAACCACTGGTTTCCATGGCAACAGACTGCCAGCTTAGGGAGTCAGATAGGCAGAGGCTCCCTCCGCAGTGCACATCTGGGGACTAGCAGAGGCCTGGGCCACAGGAAGGAAAGGGATATGGGGGTAATGATACAACAGTCTCTCCACTAGCCGCAGATCCTCATTCAGCTTTGCACCCTGGGGAGCTGCCTTATGCATCCACAGGCTGGCGCTCCTGGGAGGACCTTGCCCACTACTGAGCCCCTTCAGTGGTTGACATTTATAAGGCAGTCTCTGGGCCAGGTGCCAGGTCCCAGACCCCAAGGAGCAAGCAGTCCTCAAGAGAGAGAAACCATGGTAAAGTGTGCCTGGGAGGAACATTTATTAAGTGCCAACTATATACCAGGCATTGTTATGGAAATTACATACCTTAAATTTTAATCCTCACAAAAACCCAGTGATTTAGTTCTGTGCAAGGCAACTAGAAAAGGTAAAGCCAAGATTCACACATGGGGGCTTCCCTGGTGGTGCAGTGGTTGGGAGTCCGCCTGCCAATGCAGGGGACACAGGTTAGAGCCCTGGTCCGGGAAGATCCCACATGCCACGGAGCAACTAGGCCCATGCGCCACAACTACTGAGCCTGTGCTCTAGAGCCCACGAGCCACAACTACTGAGCCCATGTGCCACAACTACTGAAGCCCACAAGCCTAGAGCCCGTGCTCCACAACAAGAGAAGCCACCGCAATGAGAAGCCTGCACACCGCAAGGAAGAGTAGCCCCTGCTCACCGCAACTAGAGAAAGCCCACACGTAGCAACGAAGACCCAGCGCAGCCATAAATAAATAAATAAATAAATAAATAAATAAATGAAATTATTCACACCTGGTTGTGGATCCGCCTCAGCCTCCCCTGACCTGCCCAATCTCACAGGTATCAGTCTCTCTGTCTCTCTTCTCAAGTCTCTTGTCCAGGTGCCTCAGAGTTTAGAGAACTCTCAGAAAGCCTCTCTGTCTCTGTCTCTGTGTGTGTGTCTCTCTTTCTCTCTCTCTCTCCCTCTCCCCCCACCCCTGCCGCTCTCGGGCCTTGTGGATATCTCTGCCTCAAGTCTCTTCCCTCGTTCTGGAGATGAATGTGTCATTGAACTCAAACCGCTGGAACATGAATTAAACATAGGAACAAATCCCAGTGCAGCCTCTGAGCCCTGTGCTGTGCAGCAATCGCATTAATGAAGGGTCACACCATCACATCTCCTCTTAATTCTCTGAAATCCCACCTGCTTTGTCCAGACAGCAGGAGGAAAGAGCTGACATCCGAAAACTGAAAGACCCTCAGGGAGAGAGAAGCTCTTTCAAAATAGCTACCATGGCGGGAAGTCTCCCCGAGGCTGAGCGTTCCCTGGACCGATGGGAGCCAACGCCTCCACCTGGATGGCCTCAGACGCTGAGCCCACAGGGGCTCAGCCAAGGAAAACTCAAGCTTATAAAGTCAAATCCTGCGTTGTCACCAAGGTCAGGGCGGGCTAACAAAGCCAGGCTCAGTTAGTCAGCACGCGCTGCCTCGCCTGAGACTTGCCCACCAGATGGGCTGTAGGCTCTGACTTTCCCTCCCTGTTTCCCTTCTCCTGTACTGACCATGCTTGGTACCCACACAGCATCAGATGCTGCAGGGGCCTTCCTTCATACTGTCTGACTCCTTGTTTTATAAATGAGAATCCAAGGCTGAGAGAGGGGGAGTGAAGACCAATGAATGGATCACATAGCAACTCAGAAATGGGGCCAGGACTCGAACCCAGGTCTGAGCATGGGGTCCATGGCCTATGGGGCTGTCATTATGCCAGGTCAAGACACTGGCCATCCTGTGAAAGGAAAAGACCCAGGTCCTAGGTTCCCTGGAGACTCTAGGAGAACAGCCTTTATACAACAGATCTAGGATGGAAATGCCTCCCGTAGGCCTGGGAAAAGCCGTGTGAGATCTGACAGGTGTGGCCCCATGCAGATTGAAGGCCAAGGGGTGGGAGGCCTTCTGGGCACTAGGAGACAAAGGATCATCTAGGGCCCTGGCTCTTGCCATGGGCATGATGGGCTGGCAGTATAGCTACTGAGCCTGGCCAAGTCTCTTGACCCTCACCTCCCCTGTGATATGGGGGAGAAGTGTACCCACTTCTTCGGTTGGCTGCAAGTACAGACCTTGATGAGTTATTAAAGGCGGCTTGCTGGGTCCAGGCACATGTACAACCTCTATAATAGTGTAAATACACACCCTCCCCTCACAAGGATTGCATCCCCACAGGGGCCAGCACTCATATGGAAACTCCGCGGCTCACAGAGAGTTCTGCAGCCGTTTCCTTTCCAAGTGGTTCCTAGGTCTCTCCTAACCCCAGCAGCTTTGGGTCCTGGGTTGCTGCCATCACCCATGGCACCCTGTTGCCACTGCTACAAAGCTGACCAACCTGGATGCTTTCCATTTGTACAAGACTGAGCAGGGATCTGAATCCCTTGGACAGGTCACTGGACACTGAACCTCTCTGTGCCACAGTTTCCACATCTGAAAATGATGTTGACAACAGTACCTACTATACACACACATCACACACACACAAACACACACACACATATATTAGAATCTTCATTCAACTTTATTGAGGTATGATTTGTATACAGTGGAATTCACTCATTTTTTCCTCTTCTTTTTTTCAGCTTTGTTAACGTATAATTGACAAATAACATTAAGATGTTTAAAGTGCACATCATGGTGTCTTGATATATGTATCCATTGTGAAAAGATTCTCCTCACCTAGTTAATTATCACAGACATCGCCTCATATTTTTGTCTTTTTTTCTTTTTGGTGAGAACATAGAACATTAAGTTCTACTCTCTTAACAAATTTTAATTATATAATACAGGGTTATCAACCATATTCACCATGGTATACATTAGCACCTCAGACCTTATTCATCTTATAACTAAAAGTGTGTACCCTTTTACCAACCCCTCCCTATTTCCCCCCGCCCAGCCCCTGACAACCACCATTCTGCTCTGTTTCTGTGAGTTTGACTTTGTTTTTTGGATTCCACATATAAGTGATACCATAAAGTATTTATCTTTGTCTGGCTGAATTCACTTAGCATAATGCCTTCAAAATGCATTCATATTGTTGCAAATCGCAGGGTTTCCTTCCTTCTCATGGCTGAATAATATTCCATTGTATATATATATATCACACTTTCTTTATCCATTCATCTGTCAACAGACAGTTTATTTCCAAGTCATAGCTATTGTGAATAATGCTGCAATCAACACAGGAGTACAGATATCTCTTCGATATCCTATTTTAATTTCCTTTGGATATATACCTGGAAGTGGGATTGCTGGATCGTATGGTAATTCTATTTTTAATTTTTTGATGAACCTCCATACTGTTTTCCACAATGGCTATAGCAATTTCTATTCTCACCAACAGTGCACAAAATTTCCCTTTCCTCCACATCTTCAGCAGCACTTGCTATCTCTTGTCTTTTTGGTGATAGCCATTCTAATAGGTGTGAGGTGATATTGTGGTTTTGATTTGCATTTCCTTGATAGTTAGTGGAAGCAGTCTACAGATTAAATGCAATCCTTATCAAAATTCAAATGACATTTTTCACAGAAACAGAAAAAACAATTATAAAATTTGTGTGGAATCACAAAAGACCCCAAATAACCAAAGTAAATTTGAAAAAGAAGAACAAAGCTGGATGCATCACACCTGTTGATTTCAAACTATATTATGAAGCTATAGTAATCAAAACAGTATGGTATTGGCATAAAAACAAGCACATAAATCAACGGAACAGAATAGAGAGACCAGAAATAAACCCATGCATATGTGGTCAACAATTTATGACAGAGGAGCCAAGAGTATATCATGGTGCTGGGAAAACTGGATGTCCACATGTAAAAGAATGAAACTGAAATCCTCTCTTACACCACACCAAAAATTAACTCAAAATGGATTAAAGACTTATATCTAAAAGCTGACACCATAAAACTCCCAGAAGAAAACATAGGTGATAAGTTCCTTGACATCAGTATTGGCAATAATTTTTTTGGATTTGACACCAAATGCAAAGGCAACAAAAGCAAAAATAAATGAAGTGGGACTATACCAAGCCAAAAAGCTTCTGCATAGCAACAGAAACCATCAACAAACTAAAAAGGCAATCTATGGAATGGGAGAAAATATTTGCAGATGTTGATAAGGGCTTAATATCCAATATATATAAGGAACACATACAAATCAATAGCAAAAAAATAACAATCCAATTTAAAAATGGACAGAGGAACTGATCATGTTTTTTCAAAGAAGACATACAAATAGCCAACAGGTACATGAAATGGTGTTCAACATCACCAATCAGCAGAGAAAATGCACTCATTTTTAAACAGCTTTAATGAGATATAATTTACATACACTATACAATTCACCCATTTAAAATGCACAATTCAATGTTTTTTAGTGTATTCACATAGTTGTGCAACCATCACCACAATCAACTTTAGAACATTTCATCACCTCCTTCCCCCCCAAAACCCATCTGTATTAGCAGTCACTCCCCATTTCTTCCAACCCCCTCCCCTCACACAACCACTAACTTACTTTTGCCTCCATAGGTTTGCCTATTCTGAATATTTCATAAACGTGGAATCATATAATATGTGACCTTTTGTGTCTGTCTTCTTTCACCTGGCATAATATTTTTTTAAGATCCATCTGTGTTGTGGTGTATATTGGTACTTCATTCCTTTTTACTGACAAATAGTATTCCATTGTATAGATGTACCACATTTCATTTATCCATTCATTCTTTGAGTTGTTTCCACGTTTTGGTTATTATGAATAATGCCGTTAAAAACTTCGTATAGGGCTTCCCTCGTGGCGCAGTGGTTGAGAGTCCGCCTGCCGATGCAGGGGACACGGGTTCGTGCCCCGGTCCAGGAAGATCCCACATGCCGCGGAGCGGCTGGGCCCGTGAGCCATGGCCGCTGAGCCTGCACGTCCGGAGCCTTGTGCTCCGCAACGGGAGAGGCCACAACAGTGAGAGGCCCATGTACCGCAAAAAAAAAGCTTCGTGTACATATTTTTGTATGGACATATGTTTTAATTTCTCTTGGGTGTGTACCTAGAGGTAGAACTGCTGAGTCACATGTTAACCCCGTATTGTTTAACCTTTTGAGGAACTGCCAGGCTATTTTCCAAAACAGCTGAACCACTTCACAGTCCCAACAGAAATGGATGAAGGTTCCAATTTCTCCACATCCTCACCAACATTTATTATTATAAGTCTTTTAAATTATACTCATCCTAGAGAATATGAAGTGGCATCTGATTGTGGTTTTGATTTTCATTTCCCTAATCCCATGGTTAATGATGTTAGGCATCTTTTCATGTGCTTATTGGCCATTTGTCTACCTTAGGAAAAATGTCCATTGAGATCCTTTGCCCATTTTTAATTGGATTATTTGTCTTTTCATTATTAATTTGTAGTAGTTCTTTACATAGTCGAGGTACAAGTCCCTTATCAGATATATGGTTTGCAAACACTTTCTCCCATTCTGTTGATTGTCCTTTCACCTTCTTGATAGCATTCTTCTGAGTTTTTAATTTTGAAAAAGTCCTATTTCCTATTTTTTCTTTTGTCATTTGTGCTGCAGTTTTCACACCTAATAAGGCTTTGCCCACCCCAAGGTCACAAAGATGCACTCCTCTATTTTCTTCCATGAGGTTTACAGTTTTAGCTATTATATTTAGGCTTACGATTCATTTTGAGCTAATTTTTGTGTATAACGTGAGGGAAAGATCCAGCTTTATTCTTTTGCATGTGGATATCCAGTTGTCCCAGGACCAATTACACCCATTAATGATACAATTCAATGAGTTTTAACAAATCTATATACTCACATCTCATTCCATCATCCCCCAGATTTGCCTGTGCCCATTTGCAGTCCATTTTCCCAACCCCAACCCTGGGCTATCACAGATCTACTTTCAGTCATTATAGATTAGATTTGCCTTTTCTATAATTTTATATAAAAAGAATCACAGTAGACACTCTTCTGTATCTGGCATCAGCCATTATATTTTCATCATTTAATCCTGTATTAGGGTTCTTCAGAGAAACAGAACCAATAGAATGTGTGTGGCGTGGAGGAGGGGGAGATAATCAATTTTAAGGAATTGGCTCACATGATTGTGGAGGCTGGTGAGCCCAAAATCTGAAGCATAGAATGGTGAGCTAGAGACCCAGGGATCTAGGGAAGAGTTGGTGTTGCAGCTCAAGTCCAAAAGCAGTCTGCTGACAGAATTCCCTCTTCCTTGGGGGAGGTCGGCCTTTTTCTATTAAGGCTTTCAACTGATTTGATGAGGCCCACCCACATTATGGAGGGAAACTGCTTTACTCAAAGTCCGCTGATTTAAATGCTAATCTCATCTTTAAAAAATACCTTCACAGCAATGTCTAGACTGGTGTTTGACCAAATATCGATACCACAACCTAACCAAATTGACACATAAAATCAACCATCATGCCTCCCAGCAGCCCTGTGAGGTGGACATTACCATCCCTGTTTTGCAATTGAGAAAACTGAGACCCAGAGATGCTAATTGATAAGTCCTGTGCTCATAAGAAGCAGAACTGAGACTCAAGCTAGTGCTATTTCTATATTCTCATGCTCACCTGTTCCCAGTTCTGATCCATTTGTGGATCAAGAAAGATTTGCCATGTTTATCTATGACTGTATTTGTCAGACCTGAAAACCTTTCTCTGGGGTTTGTATCTGCAGAGCTGACCTCCGATGCTCCTTCTTCTCCCTCTGTGGAGCATGAAGCAGGGGAGGAGGGTTACACGGCCCTGCATCCTCCACCCCCGCAGGCCCCACGGCAAGACCCCCTGGTTTTCGTACCCAGATACCCTCTTTCATCCTCTTGCCACCAGACCTCCTTGCTGCCTGCTCCTTGCACTGTCTGCCTCATCTCGTGGGCTGCGGTCCCCCAGCTACAAAGAGAAACCAGGGGTCTCCTGCCCACCACAGGTCACCTGTGCTCCTCCCCTGACTCTGATGTGCTCTCCCTCTTTATTTCCTTCTCAGTGGGTAGTATCTTCTCCCCTCATCCCTCTTGGCCTCCTATCTGGCTGCCATCCCACAGTCCATTTTATAATTCTGCTGAAAAGCAAAATCTCTAGATTGTTATTTCCTCAAGCTCAGAGACCTGGGAAGGAACGAGTGAAGTGAGTTGCTCACTAATTTTTTTTTTTTTTTAATTTTCAGATTAAGCCAGAAAAGGAAGTGTTGGGAAAGTTCCAAAGGATTCCAGAAGCAATTGAAAATTGACAGGCCCTCTAGAGACTCTCTTAGTGACCCCTTCCCCATTTAGGAAATAAAACCTCCTGGCAAGTTCAGCCCTCAGATCCTCTGATCTGACCCCTCTGCCTTAGTTCAAATACCAGACCGTTTGAGATTCAGATCTCACATAATCTGGATAAATGAAAAGTCTTATCCATCCATTCAAAGACCTGCTGTCCAAGTTTAGAAAAGACTTGGGTATCTTAGCCTGAGTTCCCCCAAAGCAGAGCCCAAGACAAAGGCATGTGCTGGTCACCTCCTGGGCCCTCTGCAGAGCTGGGGCTTGGGGAGAGGACAGTGAGGTCCCTGGCAGGGGCCAGGAGATAATGAAAACCTCGTTCTCCAGCCCTAAGCCCCAGGGGGTAGGCCCTGAACCTTCAAGGCCTCCTCCTGTTGAGACCCAGCAGATATTAAAAATGAAGAAGATGGCCAAGCAGAGTTACAGAACTCGTGGCTTATTTTATTTTATTATTTTATTCATTTATTTTTGCGGTACACAGGCCTCTCACTGTTGTGGCCTCTCCCGTTGCGGAGCACGGGCTCTGGACACGCAGGCTCAGCGGCCATGGCTCACGGGCCCCATCGCTCCGTGGCATGTGGGATCTTCCCAGACCGGGGCACGAACCCGTGTGCCCTGCATCGGCAGGTGGACTCTCAACCACTGCGCCACCAGGGAAGCCCTCGTGGCTTATTTTAAATGCTTGCATTTAACTAATTAATGCTCTTGCCACCTACCCACAGCCCATGACTGATGTATAACCTCATTGGGAAATAACTCTAAAAGTCTAGACATGATGCCTTTCACATGTGTGAGACCACCTCTGACGGGGGGGAGTGAAGAGGCAGGAAAGGGACCTCGGTGTTGAGACTTCTTGGAAAGTTCCCCCTGTGAGCTCCAGCCTCGTCTTGCAGGAAGCTGGCTGTGGCTTCAATCTCGTGGTTATGGGGTCAGTTCAGCCCTTGAGGTAACACTATTTCATGTTTAAAGGCTGGGACTGTTCAGTCTGGGCAGGGCACACAGCTGGGACTGAAGCGGCCCTGAAATCTCCCAACGAGTCTCTCACCAGGCCTGCAATTTCCTCCATTAGCAAGTCCATCACTCCTTTGGGACAAGGCTCTGGCTTCTGGGGGAGGGAGGTAATGGAGAGGGAGAGGGCGAGACCTGCAATGGGCCCTGAAAGTCCCTGACACTTCAGCTAGAATTAGCTCAGTGTAACAGCTTCTGGCCACCCTGGAGGGTCCAGGGCCAGGCGTGGAGGGGGCCTCACAGTGACCCAGACTCAGTCTCTGCGGGCTCATCTTGTTCTTTCATCTTCTCCCCTTCTCTGCCAACCCTACCTGCCCCCTCTCCCCAGGCTCTCACTGGTTCCTGACCTTGCTCCAAGCTGGTCCACCCCAGCCATGCACAGAAATACCCTTCTTTCATTCATTCATTCACTAATTTATTTAAATTCACTCAAAAGTTATCGAACATTTATTGAGTGCTGACTGTAACCCTGGCACTGTGCTGGGCCCTGGAGCCTCATCTATCACCTTGATCAGAGCAGACATGCCCCCCACCCTCATAGACCTTCAACCCGCATGATAGGGAAAGACCTTAAAATCACAACTACAACAACCCAATTTAAAAAATAATAACGGGTAAAACTTTTGAACAGACGCTTCACCAAAGATATATGCATGGCATACAGGCAAATGAAAAGATGCTCAACATCAGTAATCATTAGGGAAACGCAAATTAAAACCACAGTGAGATACCGCCACACACCTGTTTGAATGGCTACAACCAAAAAGAGTGCCCATCCCGACTCCTGGTGAAGAAGTGGCTGAATTAGGACTCTCATTTGCACTGGCAGGAGTGTAAAATGGTACAGCCACTTCGGCAAACTGTTTGGCAGTTAGTTAAAAAGTGAAACCTGCACCTATTATGTAAGCCAGCCATCCCACTCCTAGATATTTACTCAAGAGGAATGAAGACATATGTTCGTACAAAGACCTGTACATGAATTTTAATTGAAATTTTATTTGTAACAGCCAAAACCTGGAATCACCCAGGTAACCATCAAATGGCCACCACATACCAATGGTGATATGTCCAAAAATGAAATACTACACTGCAATAAAATGGAATCACAGATAGACACGACAGTGTGGATGCATCTCAAAATCATTACGCTGAGGGAAAGTGTATATACTATAGCATAAAATGTGTCTGTACTCTAGGATCGTCCAGTTATTCTAGAAAATTCTAGAAAATACAAACCAGAAAGCAGATCGATTGTTGATGAGATGGGGGAAGGGTTGGGAGGGAGGAATCACAGAGGGTCGTGTGCTAACATTTTAGGGAAGACAGGTAAGTTCATTATCTTAATTTCAGTGATGGTTTAACAAGCGGAAATATATGTCAAAATGTAACAAGTTTTACACTTTAAACATGTGCAGGCCAATAAGGCGGTTTTAAAAATTACAGCTGCACAATGAATCACTTAATTACAGGTGAAATAAAGAGCTACAAGAGAGGCAACCCGAATGCTCAGAATTTATGACACAAAGAGCCACCTCCGTCTGGGGGTTGAGAAGCACTCAGGGCAGAGCGAGGTTTAGGTTGAGATGGGAATGATGTGGCGGAAATAGTCCAGGGAGCGGAGGGTTGAGGTGTAGAGGTACTGGAGGAGAAAGACCAATCCTGGTGGAGGAAACCAAGTGCGTCAGGGCCCTGGGCGTATGGGAGGCAGCGTGGTGAGAGGAGCTCGGGGCCTCAAGCCTGTTTGCTCTTGTCCAGATGTCCAGTTGTTTTGGGCAGCAGACGCCTCGCATGAGGACCTTTACCCTCTTCATTGCTCTGGCTGGTCCCAGAATCATAACATGATGGGATCCCCCATTCTAGCCTGGGAAGCGATGTCTACACAGGGTCTATGCTGAGCCCTGAACCTACCCCGCGCCTGGTGAGGGCTTCCAAGGCAGAGCTGTCCTCCCTCTGGCGGGCAGGGTTGGCAGCCTGACCATCCATTCCTTCAGTGCTTGGAGCGGCCGGCCACCCTTTTTTCTGGAACCTCAGTTAGAATCCCAGCTTAGTCACTCACCAGCTCTGCAATCTCCCCGGGCCTCAGTTTCCTCATCTGTAAAACGAGGATGAAAATAACAGGGGTTCACTGGATTGTTATGAGAATTAAATGAGCTGACATTTATAAAGCACTTAGAAGAGTGTCTTATTTCTTTTGCTATATATAAAATGAAATTCTGTTCTGCCCAATAAATACCAGGAACTGCTCCGAGGAGGGTGGTGATGTGTCAGGGAGGAGGTGATGTGTCGGTAGCAGTGGGGGCAGCTCGCCTGGCCTCTCTAAGTTTGAGGGCAGGGGTGTCTCTTCCAGCTCAGATAGACCGGGACACTTCAGTTCTATGACTCCAGGCAATTTTGGCATCGGAAGTCTTCATTGTTCCTCCTATCTGGCCATGAGGTCCCCACTGAGATCTCTCTGCCTGGAGCAAACTTCTTGATCCCCCAGAATTTCCCAGCCTTTGTCGTGTGTGTGTGTGTGTGTGTGTGTGCGCGCGCGCGCGTGCACGTGCACGCGCACCTTTGCTTGTGGATGCTGGGACCACAAAAGGATGGATTCTTTCTCTGTCTCGCTTTCTGTTTTATTCTTTGTTCTTCACCAGCTCAAAAAAGGAGGAGCAAAATGCCTCTGCTTGGGGCTAGCTTTTCCATCCAAGCTGAAGCAGATTACGTTCCAGTCATTTGTAAATGGAAAACAGCCTATTCTTCCATCAGCGGGCTCACAACCATATAACGTCCCATTTGATCCTCAACCCCTTGTGCAGCTGGCAGAGCTACAGATGAGGAAACTGAGGCTCGGAGAGCTAAGGGCACTTGTGCTTGGTGAGATACCTGCTATAAAGAATCCTCGTCAACCCCATGACTTGCTACGCATGCGTGGGCTGTATAATTTACAAAAGACCTCCACATCCAGTCCCATGTAGAAGCATCACCAAACCCTCCCAGGGCAGAATAGGGCAGCTATTATTATTCCTGATTTACAGATGGGAAAACAAAGGCTTGGAAGATTAGTGCTATTTCCCACATTCCATGGCTAGTGGGTTCAGTTAAATTCAACAAACATTTATTGAGCACCTACAATGTGTCAGCCCCTGTTATAGGTCTTTGGGAATAAAAAAGAACCAAACGAGGCTCCCCACCCTTGAGGAACTAATTTTGGGTTAAGGTGGTAGGTGCCATGAGGGTGGTTGCTCTGCGGACTCTGGGGCAGCGCACGGAGGAGGGCGTTCTGGAAGAGGTGACATCTGAGCTGAGTCTTGAAGGATGAGACCAGGTCAGTAAAGGTGGGAAGAACATTTGAACATCTGGAACTGAAAGATAAGCTTGAGGTAAGCACAGGTATGTGGTGTGTGGTGTATATGTGTGTATGTGGTGTGGTGTGGTGTGTGTGTGATGTAGTGTATGTGGTATGTGGTGTGGTGTGTGTGTGAGGGTACATGTGTGGTATGGTGTGTGGGGTGTGTGTATACGTGTGGTATGTGTATGTGTATGGGGCGGTGGCTGTGTGGTGTGTGTACACATGCACACACGTGCAGACCCGCATGACGGCCGTGGCAAATGTTTAGCAGATCTCAGCGGTCGGAGTGTGGTCTATGAAATCAGACAACCTAGGTTCAAATCCTGCCTCCATTACTTACAGTTATTTGACCTTGGGGACATTACAAAATATCCCTGTGCCTCAGTTTTTCCTGGTAAGTAGGGATAATGAGAGTGCCTATTTCAAGGCATTAGTATGGTTATTAGGCAATACTTGAAAAGCTCCTCTTAATAGCAACTGGCATATAATGAGCACTCAATAAACATTAACTGTTATTTCACTAGTGCTGACAGAACTTTCCAGACCCATTCCTCAAAGGACTTCTGAAAACTCACACTGGAAAAGAATCACAAGGCCATTGGGCTCAGGTGCTGTCCATCATATTTGCCCTAGAAACAGACCAGAGCAAGGAATGACCTCAGACTGGGAAGTAACCTCAGAAGGGAGAGGACCTAGAGAGAGAAAAAGAGCAAAGGTCAGGCGGGAGGAAAGTGCATTCAGAGTGTGTTCAGGAAGCAGCAAGTCTAGAGGTCTTTATTTAGGAAAGGACTATTATATAAAAGGAGATAACCTTAACCTTATTCCATTTGACTCCTGCTCCAGAGGCCAGACAAGGGCAAAACGGACTAATGAAGAAAAGTTTCAGCATTAGTCAGAGCAGTGGAATGGGTTGCCTTAAAGGTAGTGAGCTCTCTGTTACTTGTGCTTTCTGTTTTGGGGTATTTCAAGCAGAAGCTGGAAGACCATCTGTCTTACTCTGCACTGGATAGCTGGGATCATCTCTGAAGTCCCAGTGAGCCACTGAGCTAGCTCGTGTGGTGGAACCAGAAATGCACAAGATGGGGAGAAAGAGAGTAGCCAAAAAATGAGTACCAGGAGATGAGGCTGAAAAGGAGTACTGAACTGCCTGTCATTGGCCATTAAGTCTCATCCCTTTGGATCAGGGATTGTCTGTTATAGAAATGTAAAGAATGATAGATAGTCCTATCGGTCATTTTCACTTTAGTATAAATTAGATACACTGATCATTTTCTCCATGGCAGCTGACTAATGATAGAAGAGGATAGAAGATACCAAATGAGGAGAAAGAAGGGCATGAGAATAAAATGGGCAGGGCTCTAAGACAAACGTCATTAATCTCAATTTTGCCAAAGAATAGCCTTGACAGCAGCCAAAAAGGAAAGAAAAATAAATACTCAGTGGTGAACTCTTACCATCATTTATTCATTTCAGCAACCAACTCCGGAGTACCGACTACATACTACGCTGTGTGCAGGGCAGTGGGGACACTGGATGAATCAGGCACGGCTCCAACCCCCAGGCTACTAGCAAATAGACATGGAAATCACAGTCATAAGCCAGCATGGCCAATGCGAGGGTGGAAAGGTGTGCTCAGCAGGGGATGATCTTTCCCATCAACCCCACCCCAGGCCTTCTCCTCCACCCAGAACAAAGGCTCAAGTCCTAACCATGGCCTCTGACCGACCTCTGTCACCTCCCTGGCCTCTCTCCCCCCACCCCTGTCCTGGCAAGTCTCCTGCCCCAGGGCCTTTGCTCTGGTTCTTCCCTCTGCCTGGAACACTCTGTCTCCAGGTATTAGCATGGCTCCTCCTTCAAGCATCTACTCCAGTGTCATCTTCTCTGTGAGGTCTGTCCCGACACCCTCTTCAAAACTGTCACCACCACCCCCTTCTCTGAAGCATTCTTTGCCAGCAAACACTCCAAAAGACGGTTTGCTTATTTTGTTAGTTATTACCACGTCTGTTTCTGAAAACAGTTCATCAAGGCCGGGATGTTCGTTTGTCCTGCTCTCTGCTGTGTCTTCAGCCTGGAGCATTTCCTGACACAAAGTGGGACCCTGGGAAATATGAGCTGAATGAACGAATGAACGAACGAATTACTACATGCATCTGTCCCTACACTTGAAAGCCAGGAGTCTAACACCAAGGAGACCAAGTCCCAAGGGCCAGAGGCGGGCCTGGAGGGGAGCAGGGCCAGGAGGTCAGGGCGAGGCAAGGACACACACACCACATCACAGCTCCTCTGCTGTAACCTGAACCCCACACCCAACTCCCAGCACATGGTGGACACCTGTGAAATGCTTGTTGGAAGAGTGGCAGGCAAGGAGGGGGGAAGGGCACTTACCAAACACGTACCAGGTGCTAAAAAAAATCAACCAAGATATTCATTCATCCACAGACAAGACACTGAACACAGTCCTGTGCGAGGCACTTTTCTAGGTCTGCAGGAGCCTACACTCTGGATAGGGACAGAAAATTGTGTAGTTCATGACCCCTGCCCTCTCCAACTTCACAATCTTGTGACAAGAAAGACACTAACCAGCTCTATATGTTGTATATTAACACCAGACCCATTTCACAGATGAGGGAGTGGAGGTTCAGGACATTTAGGCGTCTTGGCTGCTGGGTAGCAGCGTCAGGTCTAGAATCAGCTGGGTCTGCCTGGCTCCAAACTCCCTTCCTCCTCCCAATTGAGTGTGGCTGGTGTCCAGTGCTCAGGGGAGGGGGAGTGTGGTCATCGGGACCAGGGCAGCGGGAAGGCAGGAGGAATGGCCCAGGCAAAGGAGCAGAGAGGTAACACAGGGAGCCAGTTCCAGGCCAGGAAGAAAGTCATTTGAAGGTGCAGCAGAAGAAGTGAAATCAGAGAGTGGGAGGAAACCAAGTGCAGACTGATGGCTTCGGATGTCTGCTTCAGGCACTAGGGAGCCAGTGAAGGTCTGTGAGCCCAGGGCTCTTGAAAAGCAGCCTGGCGGCTTGCATCAGACTAATGAAAACCCTGTGGCAAGAGGGAGGCCTGGCCCGAGGCTGTCACAGTGGCAAGGAAGGAGGTAGGGAGAGACAGGGCTAAGGACATCAAAGGGGAAGGACTGAGGGGCCTGGAGGCCAACAGAGCCTGGAGGGGTGAGGCCGAGTGTCCTTAAGGTAATGGCTTGGATGGAAACCAGAAATCACAAGGTGTTTTGCCCCAGTCATTGAAAATGTCCTGAGCCAACCATAGCTTTAAAGAAAGAAAAATGCAGAATTGACATTCACGAAGCCCCTGGGATGGGCCGAGGACTGCCTGGACACCCCTTGTGCTTTATCGCATGTGAGTTTCACCCCCACTGTATGCAGAAGGTGATTTTTCACAACTTTATGGAGGAATATTTTACATATTCTAAAATCTACCCAATTCAAGTTTACAATGCTATGATTTTTAGTAAACTTACCAAAGTTTTAGAACATTTTCTTCACCCCCAAAAATCCCTCGAACCCATTTTATGTTAATCCCTGTTCTAACCCCTCCCTGCCCGAGGCCTACTTTCTGCCTCTATAGATTGGCTTTTTCTAGACATTCTTTATAAATAGAATCACACAACATGTGGTCTCTCATGTTTGGTTTCTTTCAAATAGCATAATGGTTTTGAGGTTCATCTCTGTTCTCGCACATATCAGTAGTTTGTTTCTTTCTAAAGCTGAATCATATTCCGTTGTATGGATAGGCCACATTTTGCTTATCCATCCACGAATTGATAGACATGTATTTTTGGCTGTTATGAATAATGAATAATGCTGCCATGAATGTTCATGTACAAATCTTTGTGTGACCTACGTTTTCATTTCTCTTGGATGGAATGGAATTGCTGGGTCATATGGAAAGTTTCACTTTTTAAGAAATGTGCACAGTCTTGGCCCATCATGAAATGATGCTATCAGCTAGAAATGCCTGAGGGCCCTCACCTGGGCCCGGACTACTTGTAAGGAGCCCCATAGATATTTTCCCAACTGGAGCCAGTGCTGTGGTTGGACGGGTCCTTGTGATTCTATTATGATTGTAAGATGCAGCTCAGCTCAGAAACCACCATCAGGGAACTTCGAAAAAACCCCAAGGTTTGGGCTTCCCTGGTGGCGCAGTGGTTGAGAGTCCACCTGCTGATGCAGGGGACACGTGTTCGTGTCCCGATCCGGGAAGATCCCACATGCCGCGGAGCGGCTGGGCCCGTGAGCCATGGCCGCTGAGCCTGCACGTCCGGAGCCTGTGCTCCGCAACGGGAGAGGCCACAACAGTGACAGGCCCGCGTACGGCAAAAAAACAAAACAAACAAACAAAAAAACCCACACGGTTTATTACTCACAAGCCCTTCAGGATACATGGCACACCCAGGGCCACTCAGCGAGGTCACAGGAAGAATGAGAGAGACAGGGAGGGAGAGAAAGAGAAAGAGGAGTTGGGGTTGAGGATGGGTTTTGCAGGTTCACTCTTTATTGGTGGCTTGAAAACATAAGAACAGGAATTAATGTGGGAAGGGAAAAAGCAGGGTCACTTCAGCAATCAATCATCTGGGTCACCCAGATATTTTCCAAAGGAGAACTTCATCGGTGGGCAGCCTGGCTCTGTATCTAGTTGTGTAGCTGCCAACGTGCTTATTTGAGTCGAGGTCTTTGAAATGGATGTCTCTGCCACTGAAAGCTTAATGTCAAGCACTTACATTACAATCCAAAAAAAACCTAATTGTCAGGCACTTACACTATAACAGTGTTACCATCATTTTTCCTAGAAGGATACTGAAGTTCAGAGAGGTCAAGTGAATTGCCCTGTGACACCAGGTCATAGCCCAGTGAGGGAAGTAGATTGACGAAAATCACAGGCTCTATATGTCACTTGGTAGAATTAGCTTTCGAAAAGGATCTCCCCCATGGACCTATCCACTGTCCTGTGCCAGCAAGTCCACCGTTAGCACATCTTCCATTGTGTTAAGCATTGCATCTCTTCATTCTCAATTGCAAGGTGAATTCCCTGGCCATGGGGATGTGTTAATTCCCAAAGACCTTTCTGTAAATGATCTCTAGCCATCGAGCTGGAGCCTGCAAAAGGAGGAGAAAAAGACCAGCAAGGTGTAAAGAGGGCCTGGGAAAGAGGCAAAGACGTTTGCCTGGGCTGGTCCTTCAGTTTCCTTCAATTCACACTCACTGGGTGTCTACCCTGGGCCAGGCCCTGTGCTGGGCACTTAGAGGGAGACAGGGCAAATCAGACCTGACCCTGCTCTTAGGGAGCTCACAGCCCACTGGGGCAAGTGGATTCACCATCACACACCAGAGAGGTGCGATCTTGGGGTAGACACCAGGGCTCCGAGAGCCAGAGCAGAAAGAGACAAATACCCACTGGGGAGATGGGAAATTCTTCCTGGATGAAGTAGCATTTGAATGGAGGCTGAGGAAGGGCTTTTGAGGCAGAGGGCTCAGCGTGAGTGGCAGGGAAATTCAGGGTGGACCCTCAGGCATCTCCGATGCCATCAAGCTTGGAGATTGAAAACCCAGGTTAGAAGATTGAACACTCAAATGCCCGAGGGGCTGAATGACCACGGGGACCAGTGAATCCAGCCAGACAGGCAATGTCATGAGCTGGGGTAGCAGCACCCTGTCTAGATGGTGGCTGCTCTTCAGCTTGGGTCAGTTGTCACTACGTGGGAATACAGGCTCAGTATTGCCATCTTCGATGTTTCCAAAGAAACCCCCCAAAAAACAAACAAACAAAAAACATTTATGTGAAATATCCGGATTTGCCAGTGCCAGAAATACTTTTGAAATTCTTTAAACTCACGTGTGGTACAGACTTTGCCCGAGGGCCTCCAGTCTGCAACCTCTGGCCAATTTGCAGTGTCCTGGTAATCCCTGCTCTCCCAGCCCTCTCTTGGTCTTTGAGGAAAGACCTACCAGAGAGCTGGCCCTCCTGCCCAGAGCCTTCCTCCTGCTGAAAAGCAATTGGCTGTGACAAGAGCCAATCAGAACACAGAAACGGGGGTGGGGGGGTGGGGGGGACGAGGGGAGGGAGCTCCTGGCAAAGGAGAAAGTAGATGAGCAGCCATCAAACCCCACCAGCAGCAAGTGTATGGAATTGAGGGATTTTAATTACATCACATTCTAATCCTTAACATTTATTTAAAAAGTGACGGGGGCGGGCATGAGGGCCGTCACAAGTGTGCTCAGCCCCAGGATTGCCGTGTGTCTAATTAGAAGTTTTCTCCCTCTAGATCACCTAAAGTCAAATTCATTTACTCTGCTCGAATTGAGGGTTTAATTGGTTTTTGTTTTTCCTCCTCCTGTCTTCTCCCCCATCGCCTTTGCCTTCCAAAGGGCCTCTCTGCGTGCAGGAAGCAGGCTACAGCATCTCATTATGATGGGGCATCTGTCTAAGGAAACTCGTTTATGACTGTTCTTGCCAGCCTGCGGCAGCAGCAACATTAGCTCAAGAGCGCAAGTATTATTGAGGCCATCATGATTTAGGGCCTTGTGATGTCTGATAGGAACCCAGGGTGGCTTGCGACAAAGGTGGGCTTCTTGATCCAGGCAGGTCCGGCTCTCTATCTCTCCCTGCTAGTCCAGAAGGCCCCCTGTCCTTTCAATCTGCTGTGTGGCTGAGTGGGCTTCATATCCCGATTCTGGAAGAAAAGTGGTGGAAAGCAACAATTAGAAGCCGAGCCAGCTACAACTGAGGACGTCGTGGAGGCACTAAAGCCACTCATTCTTTTGCCAGGTTTCTTCCCGTTTTTGTTGCCTCTCTGTCCCCTTGTCGATTAATGCCAATCATGGCAACTTCTCTCTGGGGGGTAGAGAAGGTGGCAGGCAGCTACAGCCCCATGGGAAGAGTTCTGTCTTCCGGTCAGACCCTCTATGGGTGCTGGAGAGGGGAGGAGGCGGAGGCAGACATAGGTACAAAGGTCAGCATGATGCAGAGCGGAGCTAGACCGGAACCCAGCTCAGTCACAGACAAGCCCTACGACCCGGAGCATGTGACCCAGCCACTCGGAACCTCCGTTTCCTCTTTGTAACACAGGGTTGACATGAAGTTGCTGTGAAGAGTCAATGTACCTGGCACGTGGCATGAACTCATCCCACAACACAGGGGTCCCCAACCCCCAGGCCGCGGACCGGCACCGCCGGCACCTGTCCGCGGCCTGTTAGGAACCCGGCTGCACAGCAGGAGGTGAGCGGCGGGCCAGCGAGCGAAGCTGCATCTGCTGCTCCCCATCGCTCCCCATCGCTCGCATTACCGCCTGAACCATCCCCGCCCCAACGCCAATCCCACCCCGCCCGTCAGTGAAAAAATTGCCTTCCATGAGACCCATCCCTGGTGCCAAAAGGGTCGGGGCCCGCTGCCACAACAGATGGCAGAACAGTGTGTTATGTTGTTTTGAACACTTAGCAAGGCATCTGGCACACAGTAAATGCTCAATAAATAACCACTATTATTACCATTTGACCTTGAGCAAGTTAGCTAACCTGTCTGGGCCTTGGGCTGGGGGATAATCACTGCCCCCCTCCCTGGCTCTTAGAGTTGTTTTGAGAAGGAAATGTGTTTATTCACTTGTAGAGAGCAGTGTCTGGCACAGAGTTAGGGTTCTCTGTACGTTGGTGATGATTATTCTAGTAGCTCTCTGAGCTTGGGCAAGTCACTTAACTACTCTGGACCTTAGTTCTCTCATCTGCAAAAAAATAAATAAAAGATAAAAATATAGCACCATCTGTCCTGTCTACCTCACAGGGTTGTTGTGATAATGAAATGAGATAGTGTGATAAAAACATTTGGTGATCTGTAAGCGTTCTACAAGTGTTAGCTGTTAGCATCACTCCATTAAAAGGTAATTAGTTGGTAAATAAAGGGAAAGGATCAAGCATTTGCCTTGCCTTTGCCATGCATACTGTGCCACTGGGTACCCAAATTATAGATGAGGGACATTTCTCTTTTTAGAAGGATTCCAGCTGGTAAATGAAGAAGGGTTGATAAAATAAGAATCTCACCATTTTGCAACCCCTAATGGATCTAGATCCTGAACATCCACAGTTGCTAACATCCCCAAACTGGAGACGGCGGGCATTGTGTGTCTCCTGATGGAAACACGAAGCACCGTGAGATCATCTTGCTAAAAAAGCCAAACTTGGGCTTCCCTGGTGGCACAGTGGTTGAGAGTCCACCTGCTGATGCAGGGGACACGGGTTTGTGCCCTGGTCTGGGAACATCCCACATGCTGCAGAGCAGCTGGGCCCGTGAGCCATGGCCACTGAACCTGTGCGTCCGGAGCCTGTGCTCTGCAACGGGAGAGGCCACAACAGTGAGAGGCCCGCATACCGCAATAAAAAAAAAAAAAAAAAAAAAAAAAAAAAAAAGGGCTAAAAAAGCCAAACTTGAATCTGCTCAAGCTTCAAAAACTAATCGTCAATTTACCGGAAATACAGAAGACAGAGGAATGAGTTAGAAGACATCATGGGGATGAAACCAGTGAAGTCCACACTGGGAAAACACAGGACAAGCCTCTGGTTCCTTTAAAAAATAATAATTTTAAAAGAGAGAGGTACAGTCACTTTGGAAGACACTTTGGCGGTTTCTTACAGAACTAAACATACTCTTACCATATGATCCAGCAATTGCTCTCTTTGGTATTTACCCAGCGGTAGTTGAAAACTTATTTCCACACCAAAACCTATACACGGATGTTTATAGCAGCTTTATTCATAATTGCCAAAACTTGGAAGCAACCAAGATGTCCTTCAGAACGTGAATGGAGAAACTGTGGTGCATTTAGACAATGGAGTATACAGCGCTAAAAAGAAATGAGCTATGAAGCCATGAAAAGACTTGGAGGAAACTTCAATGCATATTGGTAAGTGAGAGAAGCCAATCTGAAAATGATACATACTGTTTGCTTCCAACTATATGACATTCTGGAAAAGGCAAAACTATGGAGACAGCAAAAAGATCAGTGGTTGCCAGGGCTTATGGGAGGCATGAATAGACAAAACACAGAGAATTGTGGGGCAGTGAAACTACTCTGTATGATACCATAATGATGGATACATGTCATTATACATTCATGCAAACCCATAGAATATACAACAACAAGAATAAACCCTAATGTAAGCTATGGACTCTGGGTGATTATGATGTGTCAGTGCAGGTACATTGATTGTTACAAATGTATCACTCTGGTGGGGATGTTGATAACGGGCCGACTGTGCAGCTCTGAAAGCAGGGGATGTATGGGAACTCTCTGTACTTTCCTCTCAATTTTGAACCTAAAACTGCTCTAAAAAAACAAAGTCTATTTTAAAATATGAGAGAGAAGGATGGAGAGGGATTATAGATTAAAAGAGACTTAGATACATCAACCAACCTCCTTAGGATCCTGATTCAAGCTATAAAATAAATAGAACTAAGATGTGAAAGGCAACGGGAAATGTGAGTAGTCACTGGATATTTGATGATATTAAGGATTTATTCTTAATTTTTGGTGGAATAATTATATTACGGTTATGTAAAAAAACATAGAAAAGCATACTGAGATAAATATGGATAGAATATATGGTGTCTGGGGTTTGCTTCAAAATGATATGGGTAGATGTAGACATGAAGCATGATTGATCACTGTGGAAGCCAGGTGACAGATGTAAGGGCTATCATTATAATAGTCTCCACTTCTGTATATGTTTGAATTTTTCCACAATAGAAGGTCAAAGGGAAAAATTAAATTAGCCGAGGACAAGCCTGTATCGGGAATCCTGAGACTGCATGTAATGCAAATGCTATAGGGGTCCTTTTGAGAAAGCCAGAGGGCTCAGTGGTCAATCTTCCTGAGGCCATTGGACCTTCCTTTGAGTCCTTAATAAATTTGTTCCTTTGGGTGCCCATAATTATACTCCCCAGGATAATATAGAGGGGGTGATTTTATAGTCATTTTTAATGAATATGTAGGGGTTCCCACCTTCTGTCTGTTTCTAATACCACCCCCAGAGACTTCAGAGGCAAGGCTGGGGAAATCAGGGAAGGCTACCTGGAGGAGGTGGCCTAAGAGGAGGAAAGAGGGATATTCTAGCCAAAGCAAAGGCTCAGAGACAGAGGTATTTGGAGCTGTCCTAGGACTGTAAGGACAGGGCCCTGGCTAAAGCAGGGGAGGGGAGCTGCGGGTGCCAAATTGAAAGCCAGACTGGAATCTTGAAAGCCAGGTGGAGAAGTCTGATTTCCTTGTACCTGCATAGCTCAATAGCTCCATAATACCCACAGAAGAGAGTCAAGTGCTCTTCTTTGATTTAATGGGATGGTAGCATTATGCAAGCTGGATTAGCAGAGGAAAAAGATGAGGGGAACGGAGGAGGGGGCAGGAAGGGAGGGAAGCAGAAGCCTCATCTCTTAGATGGCCATTGACATAGGCCAACATTTCTCAAAGAGTGTTCATAGGAACCCTAATCCCTCAAGATCCTCCATGGAAAAAAGGGGTACCATGGACAGGAGTTTGAGAAATGCTGCATTGGTTCCTCAGTGTCACAATTCTCATTAACATATAAAGGTCCTGAGAACTCCCACAAGTAAGTCATTTTAATTTTGTTTAAGCATTTTATCACAAAATGCCTCTCTCTCTCCATGTTTAGGAAGCTGCGTCTAGACCACCAGGCAGTTGTGACAAAGTTTCCAGACCTTTCTGTTCCAGACCCGCCTGCTGATCCCTTGTCCCAACTCCCCACACCCCTCCTACATTTTTGGCCCTGAAGCCGGGCTGACCCATTTTTCCAGCATCTCTGCAGCACGCTGAGGAAGCTTGGGGAAACCTCAGGGTCTCAGTGGGCCTGTCAGCCCGAGCCTCCCCGTCATAAGTTTTCAATATGGATGAAGCACTTACATCAAGTGGGGGGAAATATGGGGGAATGGGTGCCAGGAGACCTTCCCCTCTCACTCCTCTGGAGCAGCGTGAGTGCTGTTGGCCTTGAAAATCGCAGGCCTGTGATGCTGGCTTGCACCTGGTGCTGAATTAAAAGGTTTTGTCCTTGATCCTGGGGGGAGGCGGGGGCAGAGACCTCTGTCCTTCCTGCCCAGGCGCTGCAAGAGGACTCCTGGGGGGCTCCATGGCCGGCTTGTGCAGCACAACTGAGGCTGCACCATCCCACCCGCCTGCCACCAGCCAGCCTGGGTGGGGAGTGAAGAGGAGCCCCCTTGTCCCTTTGCTGGACTGGAGCTGCTGGTCTAAGGGTAGGAGGGCTCTGTGAGGGGGATACTCCTTCCCACCCGCCCCTCCCTATCCCACTCATTCATGTTCTAGGCTCATCAACCAAACTCATAAAGAGCCCTGCCCTCATGGGGCTTGCTTTCCAGTAGGAGGCCAGAGGGGGGATGCAGAAAGTTTACATTAAGCTTAATAAGGATATAATTCATATAGAATATTAGAAGAACATCTGTGCTGTCAAAGACAAAGAAAGTTGAGCAGGTAAAGGAGATGGGAGTTTGGGGGAGGGGTATCTCCAATCCCACCCCCCTGCCTTATTTTTCTCCATAGCATTCACCATCTTCTGCTTAATTATATCATCACTCACTTCTCTGTTTAGTGTCTCTCTCCCTCCACAAAAATGGATGCCCCGTGCGGTCAGGAGCTTTGTCTGTTTTGTTCACAGCTGTTACCGTGTAGTAAATGCTCAATAAGTATTTGTCAAATAAATGAAGCAGTCTGTGTGCCTGGCATCCCTCCCTCACATCCCCTGCCCTCCCTCTGGGGAGAGACTTTCTTTTGGCAGCTGATGCAGCCCTGCCCTGCCCACGCCAGGCACCAGCCAGGAGCAAAACTGGTTCCCCCTCAGCCCCTTCCACCCCCAGAGAGGGTGAGCACAGGCCCATCCCTGTTGGGGGAGGAAGAGCTGGGAGACGACTTGAGGGGTGGGACCCAGGAGGCAGGCCAGTGTGGAGGGAGGGTCCCGAGCGCTCTACTCTAACTCAGAATACATCCGGGGCTTCCCTGGTGGCGCAGTGGTTGAGAGTCCGCCTGCCGATGCAGGGCACACGGGTTCGTGCCCAGGTCTGGGAGGATCCCATATGCCGCGGAGCGGCTGGGTCCGTGAGCCATGGCCGCTGAGCCTGCGCGTCCGGAGCCTGTGCTCCGCAACGGGAGAGGCCACAACAGTGAGAGGCCCGCGTACCCCCCCCCAAAAAAAAACCAGACTACATCCAGAATCTGACCTTTTCTTACCATTCCCACCTCCATCCCCACCCTTGGGGCCCAGCTGCCATCATGTCTCCCCTGGATTAATGCAGCAGCCACCTCCCTGCTCTGCCCAGCCAGGTCCATCCTGTTAACATCAGTCAGGTCTTGTCAGTCCTCTGTTGAAAGGCTACTGGAGGCTTGCGTCTCACTCAGAACAAAAGCCAGTGTTTTAGCCCACAAGACTGATGTGATCTTGCCCCTCACACCCCCTACCATCTATTTCTAGCCTTACTATACCTCCTTCCTCATCCTGAAGTATTGCTAACATTCCTGCCCCAGGACCTTTGCTCAGGGAGGAGGTATGTTCCCTCTGCCTAGGAGTCTCTGCTCCTGGTATCCCTGTGGCTGGTAATTTCTTAGTATTTAGCTGGCTGCTCAATACCACCTCCTCCTCTCTACCACATTCCTTGACCAGCCCACTCCAAAGAGCACCCCCAATCTCTCTATCTTTTCTACATTTACTTTTTACCTCATGGCTCTTTTCACCAGTTGACATTATACTACATGTTTATTCAATTGCCCATTGTTTATTCAATTGCCCATTGTTTATGCAATAAAAAGAAGCTTCATGAGGGCAACAATGATGCTATTTTGTTGAACAGTGTATTCCTAGCACCTAGAATGGTGCCAAGGACATAGTAGGTGCTCAGTAAATTTTTGTTGAATGAATGAATGAAAAAGCCAGACTTATCAATTTTGGTGGGCAATGCAAGAAGACAAGTTCCCCAGGGAACATGGATAGTAGTCTGCTTCCTGCCCTACCCTGGTACATAGCAGAGGGGCCATGCCAGGGCTGGGGCTCAGTCCCCAATCTGGGAAAACTTTCCCAAGACTGGCTAATGGTTCAGAGGCCACTGGAAGGGCAGTGGACACCATCTTGCCTCCATCTGCTGCTTGAGTAGCCTCCCTGCTCCCCTGGCAGGTGGCCAGCCAGGTTTTCTGAGCTCTGCAGGGACAGAGACCCTCTCCCTATGGAGATGCCCCCTCTCTGATTTACAGAAATAGAAATAATGGCAGAATGTGTGGGAGATCTGATTATAAGTAGCATAGATGTTCTTAGAAAAATTGGGAACTGCAAGAAAGCACAAAGAAAGAGGAAATAAATCATAATCTCCTATGTACATACTACTCTGGGTTTTGTTTTGTTTTGTTTACAAAATTGAGATCAGATGGCACATCCTATGTTGTAACTGACTTTATTCTTAACATTATACATTATATTGGGAACATATTCCCATGCCGTTATACATTTTTTTCTATAATGCCATTTTTAATAGTTCTGATTGTCTTGTATTATGGAATCAAGCCAAACCACAGTAGCGTATTTCACTGTTAGGTTTTTTTCCTCCCTGACACTAACCAAACACATGGTGTCTTTTCTTTTTTTTTTTTTTTTTTTGCGGTACGCAGGCCTCTCACTGCTGTGGCCTCTCCCATGGCGGAGCACAGGCTCCGGACGCACAGGCTCAGCAGCCATGGCTCACGAGCCCAGCCGCTCTGCGGCATGTGGGATCTTCCCAGACTGGGACACAAACCTGTGTCCCCTGCATCGGCAGGCGGACTCTCAACCACTGTGCCACCAGGGAAGCCCTCTTTTTTTTTTTTTTTTTTTAGAAGATGTTGGGGGTAGGAGTTTATTAATTAATTTATTTATTTTTGCTCTGTTGGGTCTTCGTTTCTGTGCGAGGGCTTTCTCTAGTTGTGGCAAGCGGGGACCACTCTTCATCGCAGTGCGCGGGCCTCTCACTATCGCAGCCTCTCTTGTTGAGGAGCACAGGCTCCAGACGCGCAGGCTCAGTAGTTGTGGCTCACGGGCCTAGTTGCTCCGCGGCATGTGGGATCCTCCCAGACCAGGGCTCGAACCCATGTCCCCTGCATTAGCAGGCAGACTCTCAACCACTGTGCCACCAGGGAAGCCCCCACATGGTGTCTTTTCCAACGTTACCTCTCTAAGTCTCTGACACCAACTGGGTGTTCAAGGATTAAACTGGATTCTGACTCCATCTATCTGGATTCAGCGTCAGATCTCACAGGTTAAAGTGCTTAGTTCTACAAGACTGCCCCCGCTTCAGATACCAATTGCAAGCCCTGGGACACCCATACTTCTGACCGACTGGTTATAAATCGGAGGTTCCCAGGACCCCCTCCTCAGGTTTGGTAATTTGCTAGAAAGACTTTTACAAAATTCAGGAGAACACTTACATGTACTGGTTTATTATAAAGCCTACAACTCAGGAATAGCTGTATGGAAGAGATACATAGGGCAAGGTTTGGGCAGGAGGTACAGAGCTTCCATACCCTTCCAAGGACTGCCATCCTCCCAGCCCCTGAATGTGCTCACCAACCTGGAAACTCTCCAAACTTCATCATTTAGAGGTTTTCATTTTTGTTTCGTTTTTTTTGCAAGGGTCTTTGCCGATGTAATTATTTACTTATTTATTTATTTGATGTGGACCATTTTTAAAGTCTTCATGGAATTTGTTACAGTATCACTTCTGTTTTTTGTTTGTTTTGTTTTGTTTATGTTTTGGTTTTTTGGCAGCAAGGCACGTGGGATCTTAGGTCTGTCACCAGGGACTGAACCTGCACCCCTCTGCACTGGAAGGCAAAGTCTTAACCACTGGACCACCAGGGAAGTCCCCATTTAGAGGTTTTTATGGAGGTTTCATTCACATGCATGATGGATTAATCATCAGCCCTTAGTGATGAACTCAATCTCCAGCCCCTCTGCCCTCCCTGGAGGTTGGGGCCGGGGCTGAAAGTTCCAGTCTTCTCATCAAGGTTTGGTCTTTCTGGTGACCAGCGTCCATCCTGAAGTTATCTAGGGACCTGCCAAGAGTTGCCTCATTAGAGCTAAAGATGCCCATATAACAGTATCACTGAGGAAATTACAAGGGACTTCAGAGCTCTGTGTCAGGAAGCAAGGACCATCATTTCTATGATGCCACTTAACCAGCGCCTTACTGTTGGACTCTTAGGTTGCTTCAGGTTGTTTATTCTTGGAAACCGTGCCGCAGTGAGCACCCTGAGTCATACATCCCAGCGTTCTCTCTGATTGTGTCCTCGGGACCGTGTCCCTCTCCGGACAAAGCTGGATACAAGTCCAGGCGGGTGAAGGAAGTGGTGGCCCATTTTGTTCCTTTTGCTCCAGGCAGATTTGAGGGGGTCCTCAAAGGCACTAGAATGTTGCCCCCTCCTCTCCACAGGCCTCCCCAGAACCTGCACTTTTCAGACTTAGGGTATCCCATTGGGGGAAGTTTTGACATCCTCAGAAAGCCCTTTTTGCGGATTCAAATACATTTGCCCAAAAGCGACATGTAGGGTCTGACGTTTTACACATAGTGTGGTGTCTAGGCTGCTGTGAGAGCTTAAGCAAGTCCGTTCTTCTCTCTGAGCGTCCATCTCCTTCTCTGTACAATGAGTGAACAAGATGATCTCAAGGCCCTTTGCGCTGATGCCTCTGAGCAAAGCTCTGTCAGCGGCCTGTAGTATAGAAGAGGGTCTGAAAGCCTGGACTGGAATCCCAGCTTTGCCAAACTGTAACTTTGTGACCTTTGACAGCTTCCTTGTCTCTCTGTGCCTCAGTTTCCTCACCCATACAATGGGGATAATAGTAATGGCTACCTCATGGAGATGCGAGAGGAATCAATCAGATAATCCAGGCTGGCTGTTAACATGGTGCCTGCCTTATAGCACAGGAGGTGCTCAGTGATCTGTTCTTGTAATTGTGATGATGAGACTTGGTCTTTCACAGACTTTATCTCATCAACCACACCCATCTTGGTCTTGTCCCTGTCTTACCAATGAGGAAACAGGCTCAGAGAGAGAACAGGACTTGCGTTGTGTCACGTGGCCAGCTCGGGGGCATGGCCAGGCTTATCCCCGCCTCCCACTCCCACTCCACGGCGGTCTGCCTCTGGAAGGCCGGCCACGGTGGGTAAACCAGCCCACCGTAGCTCCGGGGACAGTAGAGACCCTGTGGCTGAGAGCTGAGCCAGTGGTTCCTCTACCCTCTCCCCATACTTGACTCACCTTTCAGAGCGTGGGCATCGGCAGGTAAGAGGAGGAGGGCAGCAGCCCACGGTATGTCAGGCTGTCAGAAAACAATGCCAGGTGCTGCCAGGCTCAAGGAGCCCGAGTGACTAACATGCTGTGTCAAAAAAAAAAGTGAAACTCAGAGGAAAAATTTCCTCCCCAAAACAAAAGGTGCACAGCCCACCTGGTAGTCCAGGTGTGGGCCCAGCAGCAGGGGGCAGTAGGAGGACCGGTTACCCCTGAGAGCCTTAGCTAGCTGGGGGAGTAGTTGGCCCAGCCCCGGGAGACTCAGGCTGCCTTAAGACTTTAGGCTCTGAGGCACCCAGCAGTCAGTGCTACACTGGCTTGGGCAATAGGCTGGGGTCTTTCCGCCTCTCCAAATTTTACCCTGGGGATGGGGATGCAAGTCCTCTCTGTTCGCAGGTCCTCCAAACCTATTTCAGTAGGAAACAGGGAGGTCAGGGCAAGCGTGTGGCCCATCTCCGACACACACCCATATGCTCCCCACATCACACCACCTTCCCCCAGCCCAGGGAGCATCGTCTGGTCTGGGGACTTGAAGCATCCTGCATCTTCCAAATCTTTGGTTCTTTCCAAATCCCCACACACCCAGGCTTCAGTTTTTGACACTCAGAAGACAAGAACTGACTTCTAACTTCCACTGGATCGTTCATCCCCTGCGGCAGTGAATGTTTTGAGTCCAAATGCCCTATAAAGGAAGAGGAAATGCCAGGGAAGGAAGGAAGATTAATATTTCAAAAAGAAAACCATCTGACCATATAATCTTGCATTTATTCTTGTGATCAATGACTCCGTCTCCCTTAAACCGTAAATTCTGTGAGGGCAGGACCCGCATCTGATGTGGCTCACTGTCCTAGCTCCAGTGTCTGGGATGGGGCCTGATACCTGAGGGGGAATGAAGACTCAATGAACAAAGGATGGCCATCCACCTTCCTGGAGCTGCCTGGGTGAGCTCAGAAAGGACTCCTAGAACCAAAGAAACGAGGAGGCTGAGCCAGATCTGTGGTTGCCAAGCTGGGGTCCGTGAAGGCAGTTATGTGAATTTTGTTTTCGAGCTTTTCAAAAGTCTAATAAAGTCAGTCCCCCTCCTCTTCCTGCAGGCGGCTTGCAGTAGCTCACCAAGATGTCAGCCTCTTGGATTTTGCCCAGGGTCTCAGGCTGGCTTTTAGTGACATCACAGACACCAACCCCAATTCCAGATCACATGCCCCCTACTGACAGTCACTACATTGCACTCAGTGGATGTGTGAAGGTCATGCACCACCCTGCAGACGTGGGCTGTGGCAGACGCGGTATTGCAGAGAGCACGACACGTAGGGTTACCTGATGATCCACATGAGCTTTGATGGGGAGAAGTTTAGGATCCCAACTTAAGGGCCCCTTAAAGTCCCTCCCAGAACCAAGCACTGCAGGTGAGCACATGCCCTGACAGCTTTCTTCCAGAGCCAGAAGTGCCTGAGCCCAGGACGAGGGAGAGAAGGGAAGTAGGGGGAGCAAAACCATCCCTTGGATCCTGGGGAGGAGCCCCAGGACCAAATCCCCAGCAGGAGCTGCAATGGGCACCCCTTTCCCTGCAGCCAGGGAATTAAGGGAAGAGCCTCCCCACCACCCCATAACCGCCCCACCCCTGCCACAGGGCAACTTTCCCTGGCACCATCCATTTCCTCTGAGAGGAAAAGCAGGCCCACAGCTGTCCTCCAGGCGCCTGTGCCCTGGCTGCTACCCCAGAGCCTCCCACATGGGAGGTTTACTGTCTCTCAAGGCCCCTGCTAATAAAAATACCAGCAGTTCACCTTGTGGATTGCTCGCTCGCTCTCAGTGCTGAAGAAATGTGTGCATTTTACATACATTTGCTCATTTCATTTCCGGCCTCCCAAGGATCCCTTAAGGAAAGTACAAGATTATACTCATTTTACAGAGGAAACTGAGGCCCAGAGAGGCAGTGATAGATTGCTGCAGTGATGGTCCCCAATCTGCTCATGCGATGCCTTTGGGTGTGCCCTCCCACCCTGGTGCAGGGCTTTGCCATGTGACTTGCATTGGCCAATGAGACAGAAGCAAGCATGTTGCCAGCAGAGACCTGAGGTGTGCTTGCACGTTGAGGCTTGCTCTCTGGCTGCCTTCAAAGCCTTATAACACAAGGTTCGGGGCTGTGAATACCCCCAAACTAGCACGATGGAGGCTGAGAGACCACATGGAGATAAGCCCAGGAGTTCCATTCATCCCAAATGAAGCCAATTGACCAGCCAGTCCCAGGGGACCCCCCACCAACTGACAGCAGACACATGAGTGAGCCCAGCCAAGATCAGCTGAGCCCTGCCCAGACCAGGAGGACTGCTTAGCTCGTCCCAGACAAAACTGCTGACCCCCAAAACCATGAGCTAAATAAGTGGCTGTTGCATTGAGCCACTGAGTTGTGGGGTGTTTGTTGCACTGCAAAAGCACTTGACACAGAGATGAAGTCATTTGGCCAAGGTCACATAGCAGGAGGGATTCAAAGCCAACCTTTCTGGTCATAGAGCACATGCTCTTAGCCACTAAAGTTTTAGTGCTTGCAAAGTACATTTAGTTTCATTGCAGGCCCCTAGTGAGTCCACGAACCAATCATAACAGAAGCTCAGAGATGTCAAGAAACTTACCCAAAGTCACACAGCTAGTTAGTCCTTGAGGAGGGCATCCAACCCAGTTCTGATTCCACACTCATGCTGCTCCCATCTCTCCATGAAGGCTGGATCAGCCAGAGCCTGGGGCACTGGTTTATAAATCAGCTTCTTTTCCAGTGCCTGTAAAGTCCCTCACACGCCTCCTTGAATTTCATGAAAGGCCCAGTCTTTTCCCTCCCACCATGAGATCCTCAGACAGAACAGGTGGCTCCCTCAGCCGGGGAGCTGTGACTGTTGAACTGACCCTGCCTGCCACCCCTCCTCTTCTCACTGCCCTGTAGGAGCTGTCGGTTGTCTTGGATACAGCAGGTGATGAGAAAGGATGGCAGCTGAGGTCACAGCAGGAACTGGGAAGGCTGTGGACAGGGAGAAATGGCTTCCCAGACAGACTCATGCCCTTTCACCCAGTGTGGAGTGAGAGAGGAGGGCATGGCTGGCCCGACTATGCCCTAGCCAGTGTAGAAGATCTGAGGTCTCTGTAAGATCCCCAGGAGGAAGAAGGATGGACCTGGAGTAGGGGGAAAGCAAGTCAACTGCCCAAGGCCTCCAGATCTAATTATAAGGCTGAGGGGAGGGAGTGTCATAGAACCATCTGGAGGACAAGGGGTTGGAAATGGCCACTGGAGGGTTCCACTGAGGCCCTGCCCTGAATGAGCATCTACAGAGCAAGGATGTAGAGATAGGTCTGCTTCCCAGAGGTGGGGCAGATGAGGCCCCTCTTTACTCCACCATAAAATAAAATCAACAGTCAAGGAGGGGCTTCCCTGGTGGCGCAATGGTTAAGAATCTGCCTGCCAGTGCAGGAGACATGCGTTCGAGCCCTGGTCCGGGAAGATCCCACATGCTGCAGAGCAACTAAGCCCATGCGCCACAACTACTGAACCTGCGCTCTAGAGCCTGCGAGCCACAACTACTGAAGACCGCACACCCTAGAGCCCGTGCTCTGCAACAAGAGAAAGCACCGCGATGAGAAGCCCACACACTGCAACAAGGAGAAGCCCCCGCGTGCCGCAACTAAAGAAAGCCCGCACACAGCAACGAAGACCCAGCACAGCCAAAAATAAATAAATAAATTTATGAACACAAAACAAAAAAAAGCAAGGAGGAGGCAGCTGCGGTATGAGGGAAGAAGATGCCTTGAGTCATTCGAACTAGGTCTGAATCCCACATCCCCTACCTTCTAGGTGTGTGAATTTGGGCAGCTTTCTTTATCTCTCTGAGCCTCAGTTTCTCATCCGGAAAATGGGGGTAATCTTCACGTATCTCATGGGTTGCCCTAAGTGAGAAAATGTTGTGAGAGCTTCTCATAAACCACAAATGCCATGTAGGGAAGATGGTGGGGGGATACCATGGCCTGCCTGTCCTTCTGGTTCCCCCAGCCTCACTTCTCCTCCTCCAAGTCCTGGTGGAAACCCCATAAGCGCCACTCCCCAGAGCTCAGAGGGCCCACAGAAACCATCTGGCCCAAATGGCCTGATTTTACAGTTGGGAAATTGAGGGCCCAGAGAGAAGGGCTTTGCCTGGAACTGCATCTCCTAACTCGGGTTCTTTCTACTCCTTCATGTCTGTGGTCAAAGCTCACCCCTCCTGCCCCCCATCCTCTCTGGCCTGAGCCTGGGTGGAGGTGAGTCAGGTGAACTGCTCCCTGCTCCTTATTGGCGAACCCGTTCCCCCTTCTAAGTGCAATAATACTTCTGCATCACGTTAGGAGGCCAGGCCTCCCAAGAAGGCTCCTGGATAGTATCTGTGTGAAGAGGAATCTAAAGTCCTGGGGATGGCCCCTATGGGAGACCTCTGAGATTCAAAAACCCTTGGGTCTTTCCAATCACATCAGTAGCTGCCACAGCCTGAAGGGAACTCCCTCATGCCCACCCCGCCATCAGAGGAATAGTACCTTCTGTCACGTTCCAGACAGAATCTAAAGTCCATCATCTTGTTGCCTTGTGACTCTCACAGTGCTCAGAAGTGCACTTCCCTCCTGTGGGCTGTCCCACGCCTTCTCAGCACCTCCAGTCTTAGCACCCGTCCTCCCAGAGCCTACTCGGCCATCTGCTCCCAGTGGGAAAGAGCTGAGGGGTCAGTCTGGCTCAGAGCCCCTCTTGGAGCTGTCCTTGGATATTCCCATCCCTGGAGACATCTGCCACCCTCTCCCCAAAGGAAGAACCAAGTTCCTCCCTCACCTCATCTTTCCCAGGGTCCCACAGCCCAGGTGCAACCCCTAAATGCTCAGCGGAACACCCAAACTCCAAGCTGCCGATGGGACGGGGCAGCCAGCCAGACCCAGAATTCCATCCTAGCTTCATCCTCAGGGCCGGCCTGTGAGGGCAGTCAGGTAAGGATGCAGCACTCCATACCTGATTCTGAGCCTCACCTTGAGCCTCAGTTGGTCTTCTATAAAGTGCGGATGATTATATCTTCCTCTCAGAGCTGCTCCAGGATGTAATGATGTAGTGGATGGAATAGATGCCTTGCTGAAAATGGCTCCCAGAAGGGTTATGGTCCTCACCTTACCAGAGGTGGGCTTGATGAGGTCCCGCCCTACATCCCTTGGTTCTGATGATCACCTGACCTCTCCCTGCATCTCTGACCCTGTCAGTGCCTGCTTAGCTTAGTTTTTTAAATTGTTATTTGATGTATTCTTTTAAATAGGAAGCACATATACTTGGTACAAAATTCAAAAGGCATAACAGGGTAAATATAGGCGAAAGTAAATCCCTCCCTTTCCTTTCTCCCAGTCATCTGGTTTTCCTCCTCAGAGGGCAGCCACTGCTCCCAAACTCAAGTGACTGAGTGATCCAGGGATAGACTACACCTTTATAAGCAAAAGTTCACATGTATTTATAGTCTTTTCTATATTACATAAATTGTAGCATTCTGTACACATTGTTCTGGACCTTGCTTTTTTATTCACCCGACAGCCTGTCTTGGTGATCTTCCCTCATCAGGACATGGAGAGCTGCTTCCTTCTTTTTCATGACTGCATAGTATTCCATTACCTGGATATAACATCATTTATTTGCCAGTCTCCTATTCGTGTGCTCTTCTGCTGTTTCCCATAAAGCTGTCATAGTGCTGCAATAAACAATCCTGTTATCTGTAGGATAAATTCCAAGAAGCTGAATCTCTAGGTCAAGGAATATGTATGTTTATAATTTTGATAGATAACAAATTGCCCTTCATAGAGGTAGTACCAGCATTGTTTGAGTGTACCTGTTGCTCCACACCAATTTCTACTCAGTATATTACTATATTTTTTAACCTTGCTCAATCTTATGGATGAAAGTGGTATCTCTACCTATTTTTAATTTGCATTTTTCTTATTATGGGAGAGAATGAGCAACTTTGCATATGCTTAAGAGCCATTTGTAGTTTCTTTCCTACAAAGTGTCCATGCCTGAAATTTTTCCACATTTCTTAGGTTTTTCTTTTTCTTATTGATTTGTGGGAGCTCTTTATATATTAAAGAATTTAGCCTCTGTCTGTGATAACAGCTTCAAGCACTTTCCCAGTTTTTCCTCTGTCTGTCTTTTGACTATTCTTACAGTGTTTATTTCCATGATGATTTTTTTAATGTCATCAAATTTACTGATCTGGATGTTGTGGAATTTCTAAGGTTTGTATCATGCTTAGAAACACTCTGATTTTAAACCTTGACCCACACTGACTCTCCATGTTGGTGTCTGGCCTGAACTTTCCTTCCTGGTTTGACCAACTGTCAGTGCTAGCACCTAATACCTGTATCCAGCCTCTGCTGGGCAGCCCCACCTGGCTTTGACTAGACATCCTCCTCCCCTCCTCCCTGCCCTCTGCCTCTGTAGTTTGGCCCTTGGCTTCCTGCCACTTCTCCAGCCCCCAGCTTCTGTGCCTGTCCAGCTTCTTCCCAGCCTGCTGCAATCCCTCTGGTCCCTACTCAACACCCCACCCCCTCCAGGGGAAGCAACGCCTTACTGGCTCCTTCCTCATTCCCTACCTCTCCCCCGTGGACCACATTTATCCAGCCACCCCAGTCTCCTTGCTCCTTCTAGAATACAATCACACACAGGGCCCTGACTTTGGATCTCTGGCTCCCTGGCTGAAACTGGAGTGGTAGGGGCTCCATGGACGATACGGTGGGTAAGTTGGGGGATGCAGGGGTAGCAGAGCAGGAGTCAAGAAGGAGTCTCCCCAAACCTCTCTGTTAGCAAATCCCAGTATGGCTTCCTCCTTCCCAGCAACTTAGCTGAATTTCTATCTTTATTAATCAAATAACAAATTTAATTAATTACCTTAAATTGCTCTAATTGAATCTAGAATGAGAGCATGGACTAAATCCTGGGAAGTAATGAACCCAGGCATTTCCAGCATCTGGAGTAGAAATGATCTTGAATTTCAATTTGGGAGCAAAAATAAGGTGACTGCAGTCAAACCCTCCCTTCCAGCCTGCTCCCTGACAGCCTCATTACCACCCACAGCACCAAAAGGGCCTCCGAATTCTGTTCTCTCTTTCTAGCAGTGATGTTCTTTCTGTTTCAACTTATCCCAACCAAGAAGTGGGTGCAAACCCCACCTGCAAGTGCTCTCTAAGTACTGGAGTCCACCAGCTGCCTGGAGAATGTACAGTAACAGACCCGATAGAGGCACAAAATATGAAACAGTGGCCAAGTCAGGAGCTAGACCCATCCTTGTCTCTATGCCTTTCCTCCTGCTGTGCCATCTGCCAGGAATGCTTTTTCCCTGACATTTTCCAGCTGTTGCGTCCCTGCTTTCAAGGCCAGTTCAAACGTCTCCTTCAAAGGAAAGCTATCCCACCCTCTACAGAAAGGGGCCAGAGGGACTGAGATGTTTTCTGTGCAGTTGCCCTCCAAGGGGTAGCCCTGGGCCAGGGGGAGGACAATGTATTCTCTGGATATTAAAGATGAGGAAATAGGCTCAGAGAAGTCAAGTACTTTTTCCATGATCACACAGCTAGATAGAGCTAAGCCACACACTTAACCCTAGGCTGACACATCTGCCTTTCTGGCTTTGCCTGGGTGTTAGTAGAAAAAGCCCCCAAGATCTCCCTTAAAGCCCATCTTTCCGTCTTCTCTCTGCCCTGAACCACCAGATCCCATCAGTCCCCTGTCTCCCTGCTCCCCTTACATTTTATCCCTTCCCTGACTTTCTCCATCCTGGGCATGGCTTTGTTCCAGAATGAATTGCAGGTGTCCTGTCTGATTAAGAAAGAAAGGTGCCAAGGCAGCCAAGATACTCCTGAACCTTTCATTCTTATTATAATGGGGTGGGTTTTTTGGTATTGTTATTTAATTATTAGTCTTACCCCCAGCTGCCAAGTATCTGTCAGCATTGTTTTCATTGTGCCATGCTCCTGCTCAAACACCTACAGTGGCTCCCTATTACCCCTGGCCTCAAGTCAGAGCTCAGTCATTCATTGAACAATGAAAAATATCATAATAGGTAATATGTAGTTTTATTACAACCATGAGAGGTAGCCATCACTTTCATCTCTACTTGATCAATGAGAAAATTGGGGTGCAGAGAAGAAGACGGAGCTGGGAATCAAATCCAGGTTTCTTCTGCTCCAAAAGGCTCCAAAGCCAGCTCCATATTCACAGTGTGGCAATTCCCGCTGTAAGCACCTGCTCCAGCAGGACCCTGAGGGCCATACTTCAGGGGTGGCACTGAAGAACCATTCGTGGTCCTTGCCCTCAAGACACTTCCAGTCTCAGAGGGGAAATAAGCCCAGGTGGCCAGGACCCAGCTCTGTAAGAGGCAAGCAGATGCTACTGCATGCTCAGAGAGAGCAGCCAGGTTCAGCCCTCTGAGGGGAGCTGCCCTCTCCCCTCCAGAAGCTGGGTGTGGAAGGGGCCAGGACAAGGGAGCTGCCACCGTGCGCAGAGCATCATCCCCCGCCTGCAGCCACAGCCCTGAGCTGGTCCACAGGGGGCAGGGGCCGGGCCGAGAGGTGGGGCTGGTGGGGCTCACTGAGCGCTGATGGGGCCTTTGGGCTTCCTCCAGCCAGGGCGATGAGACCGGAAGCTGTATGGTAAGTGCTGGCCACCCCGGCAGAGGGAGCAGATGTCTCAGCCTCTCCCTGTTCCCTGGCAGGCCTCATCTTTTATAAATAGTTGTACTTGTTGGAGCCAGAGTGAGTTGAGGCTTTCGCATCTTTGACTGACAGCCCAGCAGAGCCAGGGCCATCTGCCTGGGACTATGCGTGCTCACATAACACCCCCTCCCCAGGAGCAGCCTGCCTGCCACGAGGGTGTCATTGCACCCAGGACACGTGGCATCCTGGCATGTGCTGGCTCCACGTGGCTGGTGGCATGTGTATTGTGTGGGCTCTTGGGCAAAGTAGCCAAGTAAAATCAGAAAGGACTTTGGAACAGCCTGATTCTGGAGGTAGTGAGCGCCTCATCTCTGGAGGGGTTCTGGGGGGAGCTAGGTGACCATGTGACGAACATGCAACAGCCAAGCTTTGAGCTCTGAAGCACGGTGAAGGCAGAGGGAGAAGGCTGGGCCGGGTGACTGCAAAGTTCTTTGGGTCCCAGTCCGCCTCGGGGGTGACAGAGACTGGGAGCTCTCAGGACCCTGGTGGCTTAGCAAGACCATGGCCTCCCTTCCCAGTTCTCACTTGCCAAGAAAGCTCACCTGTATGGGCTCCAGGAGCCCTCCCACTCCTGTCTGAGCCCACCGACTTCTCTGGATGCAAGAGGCAGCCAGGAGAGGCTCTGCCCAGAGCCTGGAATGCATTACTCAGTAGCTGTTTGCTCCTACAAGATGCTGCAATGAGGCTGCAGCTCCTCAGGCTTTCCATGAGGCCCAGATTCAGCGACAGCGCCCCCTTCCCCAGCTCCGCTGATCCTTGGGGAAGCCCTACTAGAATGTGAACCCTGTGGATCTCCTCAATCTTAGAAACTCCCCACTTCCTAAAGCCAGGAGATTATGGAATTCTTGACCTTTGGGATCAGAGGTGGGTATTTCAAACCATAAGTTCCATGGAGGCAGAGACCAGGTCTGTCTTGTTCACTGCTCCTCTTGTGCACAGTGGCATTTAAATAATTACGGATCAAATGAATAGATGACTAAGTGAATAAATGATGTCAAGGCCACCTTACCTACCTCCTTGAAGGGAGCTGGAGTCACTTGTGGAGAATTCCCTCTGTCCTCTCTCTGTGGAAGTAGGAGATGAGCATGACACGCTGGAAAGCACACCACCTCTCTGGGGTCAGACTACCTGAGTCCTGGCTCTTCCTCTTATCAGATGTGTGACCTGAAGTGGGTTCCACAACCACTCTGCTTCATTAGCTGGAAAATTGATAATAACCCCTCCTTCAGAAAGGTGCCAGAATACTCTGAGATGACATTCTTAAATTGCATATAGTAGGAGCTCAATAAATGATTGCTGTGGTAGTCATTAGTGCTGCTCTCCAAATGCCCATGGCTCTCTTTCCAAGCCCGTGGTAGGCTCCTACTCCTCCTTCCTTGAAATTGGGTGTGGCCACACGAGTTATTTTGTGACACCAGAAGCAGTGCATCACTCCTGAATGGAGGCTTTTAGAGCCCACGTGCACTTTATCACACTCCCTTTTTGCTACTTCAGTAATCATGACAGCAATAACATAGAGCTACGACCAGCTTGGGCCCTGGAATGAGGAAGACATGGGCCAGATTTCCCATGCCCCCCCCCCACCAGTGACCTACGATGGAAGAATATGTGGTAAATTGTAAACATGGCTGCAATACTCTTCCCATCCCTGTATGTATGCTCCTTGGCAACGTTACTTTGCTACTTCCTACACCCCTTGAACCTGCTCGGCCATGTGACTTGCCTTGGCCAATGGGATATTAGAAAATGCTATGCAAGCAAAGACTTGTAAAGCCCTTGCACATTGGAGTTTGCCCTCTTTTGGGCTGTAAACTCTTCTGCCACCATGTGAATGAGCCTGGGCTCGACTCCTGGAAGAAGAGAGACCACGTAGAGAAGGGTCCCATCTGTCCCAGATGAAGCTCCGAACACATGATTAAAGCCACCCTAAACCATCTAGCCCCATTGGCACAGTCCAGAACCACCCAGCCAACCCACAGAACTGGAGGAAATATTAAATGTGTGGTTAAATGTGTGGTTTGCTACTCAACAAAGGCTAACTGATATAATGAGAAATAAATGCATAAGAAATAAGCCTCAGAGTGTTAAGCCAATAATCTTTGGGGACATTTGTTACTGCAGCACAACCTAGCCCATTCTGACTGATATATTTCCTTCCCCTTTCCCTCTGGGAAAGGAAGTACATCCCAATTAAGCTGTGAGGGGCTTTATCTGTCACAGTTTCCCTCCTGTTCAATCATTCCCTTCTACTCAGCCCACTCCCCTGCCTCTTGGTTCAGGTAGGATCTTCCACCATTGTCCATGCTCCTGTTCCCTGGGCTCATCATAGAGCCTTTTCCTCGCCCCCCACTCTGGATCAAACTTTCCAGGGTCAACAATGCCTTAGAGACAAGATGTGAGAAGTGCCTATGTGGCCCTGGTCTTCACAATGGATCCTTGAGGTGAGGCACCCTAGCCTCAGCCCATGCTTGGCATCCCCCCCACCCCCTTCACTCTCCTGTATATTATCTGGCTGCGAAGTGTAGTAAAAAGACACTGGTTTCAGCCTCATACATACCTGGATTCAAATCCCAGCTCCGTCTCTTACCTTTTCATCCTGGTTCTGTCACTCCTTAGCCATGTGACCTTGGGAAAATTCTTTAACCTCATTGAGCCTCAGTTTCCTCCTCTGTGAAATGGAGGTAAAAATCCCTTGTTCACATGGCTGTAAGAGTTATAAATACATTAAGTGTCTAGTGCAGTGCCTGACATGAATAGACACTGAATAAACAGGAACATCATTATCATTTGGAGACAGACTGAGCAGTTCTCAAATTCCAGCTCTGTCATTGACTGGCAGTGTGTCCTCGGAAAAGTCCCTGGCTTCCCGGAGACTTGGTTTTCTCCTCTGTAAAATGGGGGTTAAATGCCTTTTTTGTCAGGATAAAAAAAAAAGAATATATAATAAAGTGTATAGCATGTAGTAATTTTTGGAAAAGTGTCATTTCTTTCTCCCTGTCTAGTTTACAAATTCCTTTGAGGGCAGAGGTCTTATTTTATCTCTATACCTCTCCCTGACACTCACACATACACAGAGCCTCCAGGCCAGGGATAGCTCTGTGCCCACTTACCTCCGAGGGAGACTTCTCAGCCCAGATAGCCTGGTTCTATCATGCATCAACTACACCGAAAGAACTAACAGAGCCGAGGTGGTAGGGAGACCCCTGTGAGCATCTCACACCCACATGTTCCTCATCCTCTCCTCCCCTTCCCTCCCCTCGCCTTGCCCTCTCCCACAAGCATGCTCCATGACTGCACAAGAGCAGTTTCCATGGTGATAGCATTTTAAAGTTTTCTAGGAGCAGAACAGGAATAATTTTCTACCTTCTCCTCCTCCGTGGCAATCTGGGAAAAGGGAGCTTATTACGGATAAAGCATGGAGTGAGGGGTAAGGAGGGGAGAAGCAGCTTCCTTTCATCACCTGATTGGATGAGGCGGTCATGCTGAAATTCCTCATTCCCAACTTCCCCCCAGCCCCCACCGTCATCCCCTGGGGTCCAAGGTCACTTAGTCCTCACCCACTTCTGCTTGGATGGAAAGATGGGATGGGTGAGGGTAAGATAAGAAACAGAAAAGAAAGGAAGAGATCAAGGAAAGAGAGAAAGGGTGGGCTGATATATGGCCAATCGTAGGCACACACACACTCATAAACAGAGTGGTTACAGGAAATTTTCACTAATCTCACTTTGGGAAGTGATATTAATGGAGAAAAGCAGATTTAGAAGCAAAGATATCTGCAGAACCTCGTTGGGACCCATGACTGAGAGTCAATCTATAAGTTACAACCACCTTGCAGATATCTTTATAATCTACCAGTCTGAAAGAGGGTCCACACACACTGAGAAAGAGTGTTGTGGACATGACGCCGTCTGATGACAGTGAACATCCTTCTGATTCCTATTTGCCTCCACAGCCTTCTTTCTCTCAGCCCCCAGCTAAGTTCCTTCATGCTCATTCTCCAGTCCTGAAGGGAAATTTGGTCCAGACTGTGGGCCCCCATACAGTTTGCATATGAATTCCTGGCCAATGTCCCTGAGGCTGACACCATCCAGGATAAGGGGGGTGGGGTGGGGAATGGGCAGGGTATGGTCTACCTCCTTTTTCTCCTCCTGGCATGGATTTGACGAGGGCATCTGCCCAAGGCCAAGTGAGCCAGGACCCCCAACAAGTGCTAAGAAGCAGACTGAGACGTGAGGTGGGGCACAGGCTCAGATGGAGACATGTCCACTCAGGAAGAGGTCTGAACCCAGCATGACTTCTTCCAGGGCCAAGCTTGGCCCAAAGAATTTCATGGGGATCATGCAAGGTATATCAGGGTAAAGAGACCAAAGAACCAGATTCACATCCTGATTTTACCACCCAGTGACTGGGTGATCCAAAGAAAGTCACTCAACCTCTCTGAATCTCTTCTATTTCATCTCTACTTTCTATTCTTTCCATCGTGTTCAAAAGGTTACTTTAAAAAGTAAAAGTAAAATCACCTTGAAGATTAACAAGTACCACATGCTTGTAATAAGATATTTCTTTATATTACTCTGACAGAGTCAATGTCCAAGACAAGCTTAAAGCCTGGTCTCAAACAGCATTTACAGTGAACCAAAGAGACAAGAAAAGTTCAAATGTCAATCTAGAAATGCAAAGTCCCCAGGCAATAGAGGGTGTGGTAACTCCAGTGGCACAGAGATCTGCTATGTGGCCTTGACCTCTCAGGGCTTTGTCTCTCTCTCTACCGAAAGAGGCTCTTAAGGGTCCTTTGAGGCAGGAATCCAAGCCAGATAAGAAGCCAGGTCAAGGTAGAGAGTGTGGGTCTGGGGTTGGTACCATGGACAGCTCCCTTGAGCCTGGGAAACCACCAGAACTCTGAGTTACTGCAGACCTGGGTTCAAGTCCTAACTCTGCCTCAAACATAGTGCTACCTTGAGGTGGTATCTGGGTTTCTCTGAGCCTCAGTGTCCCCTTCTGTGCAGTAAGCTCCACGGGCTCACTGAAATGAGCACTGCCCCATGTCACAAGTGAAATCCAGAGCACCGGTGAGATGGGAGTGGCTGATTCCCTAAGGTCCTCATGTCTCTCCTCCTCGAAGGCTCAGGACTTGGGGTATGTCATCCAAGTTCTTGCCCCACTAGGGGGAATTCTCCTACATTCATGGTTCCCCTAAAAGAGCAACTTGATGTGATAAATGTTTGGATCCTGGAGTCAAACAGCTTTGAGTGTGAATCCTGGCTCTGGTTCCTTCTAGTTCTGTGTCCTAGAGCAAATAAATTCCTCTTAGCCTCAATTTTCTCCTCTGTAATATGAGAGTTAAATAATACCTGCCCCACATGAGATTTAAATGACAAAATGTATGTAAAGCCTTCAATACACGGCTGTCCCATCAGAAGTACCCAAGGAAAGCCAGTTCCTCAGTCACTCCCTTTCTGAATTATGGTCTCTATTGCTTTAAGAAGCACCTCCAGCTGGAATATCTCTGGCTTGGTCTCTTAGCACAAGAAAGACAGTGGGCAGGAGGCCAGGCGCCATTTAGCTGTACACTGTTTTTAAAGGGAACTGCCTTGTATGTGCCCATAAATCTGGTTGCTGATGAAAGCCTCTCTGAAACGGTCTTAGGCTGAGCTCCCAAGCCTGGAACTCTGGCTGCTCAGGCAGGGCAAGGCTAAATAATAGAGGTCATGGGAGGGAAGCTAGAACCCAGAGATAAAGACAATCCCCTTTCCTCCAGCTCCAGGCCTCTATCCTCCTCACCTCTCGCTGTTGATCTGGGAGGTTGGGAAGGAGGTGGGGGGACAGTGTGCTGCCCGCAGGGTTTATAAAGATTTAGTGTTGTTGCTGTCGTCGCTGTTTTTGGCCACGCTGCGTGGCATGTGGGATCTTAGTTCCCAAACCAGGGATCAGGGATCAAACCCGTGCCCCCTACAGTGGAAGCACGGAGTCTTAACCACTGGACCGCCAGGGAATTCCCTATAAAGATCTAGTTTAGTCCCGACTTTGCAGCCAACTTGCTGTGTAACTTTGGCCAACTCCCTTGCCCTCTCTGGACTGCAGTTTCTACCTCTGAAAAATGAGGGACTTGGAGTCAATGCCCTCTAGGGTTGCTAGGAGCCTACATGCCTCCCCCTTAGGCTTGTACTGTGGCTGCAATGGAGACTCAGGACACCACTCACTCCTTTCTGCCCCCAGCCCAACCTGCAGCCTGTAAGGCCCTTACCTGGACTCATCCTGAATTCCGTCTGAGCTGTCACCACTACCCCCCACCCCACGTACCCAGGCTGCCCCCAGAGCCCTCCCACAGGACATTGGGAAGATGATCCAGGAGCCTCTGGGGCTGTGTAGCCCAAATACCAGGGTCTTGGAGACTTCCTAGAAGAAGGGGTACAGCATTTCTCCATTGGCTCCACCTAGACCATGGAGGGCCACCATTTTGATTTCCAGCCGGATTCCCCCAGGGCCCAGGAGAGCAAAGCTGTTTCACAGGTAGTTAGACAAAAAAGGCAGTACATGAAGAGGGAGAAATCCACCAGCCCAGAACCCAGAGCACAGCTCCTCCACCCAGACAGCTCCCCAGGACTGGGGAGGGATGGGGGACAACACTGTCAGTGACTCACAAGCCCTGACATCTTCTTTGTGAGTAGGACATCCTTATAGAACTGAGTCTTTATTATAATAATGGCTCATGATCATTCTAGAGAGACAGTGTAGCTAGGTAGTCAAGAGCACAGAGATTAGAACCAGGCTGCCTGCGCTACCCCATCACAGACAAGCCATTCAACCTTTTCGTGTCTCTGTTTTCTCATCTATAATATGGAAATAATATTTTTGGCCTCATAACAAGCACTGTTCAAACCCCAATTCTTATGTTACTCCTGTCCGGTGATGTAGAGTATTATATTGTTCAGAAGGGAGGCTCTTCAACCATCTTTACAATGCTGGGAGAAAGGCATGGAAGGCACCATCACCCTCATCACACTAATGAGGAAACTGAGGCCCAGAGAACAAAAATGACTGACCCAAGATCACGCCATGGGTCAGGGACAGAGCCAGGCCCAGAACCCGGGCCTCCTGAATCCAAGTTCTCCGTCCTTCCAGAGAATACTCTCAAAAATGATATCCACTAAAGAAGATGTGGCGTGTATATATATAATATGTGTATATGTACACACATACACACACATACAATGGAATGAAATAATGCTATTTACAGCAACATGGATGGACCTAGAGATTTTCATACTAAGTGAAGTCAGAGGAAGACAAATATCATATGGTATCCCATATATGTGGACTCTAAAAAACAATGATACTAATGAACTTATTTACAGAACAAAAATAGACTCACAGACAGAGAAAACAAACTTATGGTTACCAAAGGGGAAAGGAGGGGGAGGGATAAATTACGAGTTTGGGATTAACAGATACACACTATTATATATAAAATAGATAAACAAGGACCTACTGCATAGCACAGGGAATATATTCAATATCTTGTAATAACCTATAATTGAAAAGAATCTGAAAAAGAGTGTACATATATATATTCATAATATATAGATAAATATTATGAATCACTTTGCTGTACACCTAAAACTAATACAACACTGTAAATCAACTACATTTCAATTTTTAAAAATCGCATCCACATCTTCAATGAGCCATGCACTTTCCCATAAACCATCTCATTCCCTTACAAATGCCTAGTTTAGGCATTATTGTCCCTACTTTTCAAAATAGAAAATTGGGTCTAAGAGAGGAGCACCACTGTGCCCACTCCACAATGCCCGGCTCATGAATAAGATGTTCCAGCCCTGCCCTCCCAGAAGGCAGCAAGACCTTAGGCTCCCTTTCCCCCTCTGGGTTGAACTGGAGCACCAAGCTCCAAGCATTTTTACTTACATCTCTTAGAGGAGTGTGGAACCTTGACACTAGAGAGCCAGACTTGGAGCCAGGAACCCCTCAGAGCTCAGGCCCACCCCAGGCCCAGTTCTCTAAGTCCATCAGGCAGATTTCCCTGCTTGGAGCTTGTTCCCGTCCAGGGCTCTCTGAGGGAGACTCTGCTGCTTTGGCAAGAATTTTTCTTTTTTTAAATGAAAAAATTATTTTGACAAAGCATGCTTATAAGTCATGGATGTCACTCTGACTCTGTAGAAAAGTGTCAGCATGGAATGGATGTAAGACTTGGTGTTTTAATTATAGCAACACCCTCTAGCTCTGTCCCCAGTGCCAACCTCACCCACCCTGCTCTCATGGTAGGGGGTGGGGAGGCGTATGTGTGGCCTGCAGCTGTCCCCCCAGGGATCTGGGCCAGCCTTTCACCATCAGGATGAGTTGGGTCCCAGCTGGCCCCAAATTGAATTTCCAAGGTCAAGGTCCCACAATCTCAATGGAGTATAACATTCGTGATGGGAAGCAACTCAGATATCACCATATCCAACCCACTCACTTATAGGTGGGAAAACCCAGGAACTCTCAAATTATGCTGCGTGTATCAGGCCTCTTTTGTCTTACTATATTCTTTGCCCTACAGAGAAGGGACAAGAAAAGGTGTGAGAGTCACCCTGCCTGGGCAAGATGAGTGTGGGAAGACCCAGAGACACAGATTAAGGGAAGGGAGAACAGGGAAAACGGAGCTGGTGTGTACTTAACACCTATGATGTGCCAGGCACTGGGCTCATCACTTTTACAGATGATGTCACTTGGGTATCCCCATTTTACAGCTGCAAAAACTGAGGATCCAGAGGGATTAAGTGACTTACCCAGGGTCACACAGCCAGGATATGGACCCACATTTTCTAGACCCTAAATCTTGGATTCTTTCCATTGAAGGGGGCTTTAGTGGGCTCCTCTACAGCGAAAGTCTGAAGTCAAATCCACTTTGTTCCCTACTCTTCCTGACTTATTCCCTGGGATCCTGTACTCAGTTGCCCTGCATTGTCTAATTGAATAAAAGAAGCCTCCTGGGCCTAATCTGCTCTCTGTTGGCTTAGAGGTTCCATCTTTCCCATAGGTGACAGATATGTTTTCTGCCATTTTGAGTTTCTGATAATCTACTGGTATAAAATGACCCAATCAATATCGTTATTTTCAAGATATCAAGTCAACCCCAGATACACCCAAAAATGTTTCAGGACACATGGGCCAGTCACCAGAGGGAGATGAAATTCTTAGGTGAGACCCAAAGGGCAAGCATCTTCACGTTAGGGATGTGAGTGGCACTGGAGACCTTGATCCTCCTCCTGTTTATAAAGCACTCTCCACTTGTCCTGGCCATTGTGGAGATGGAGGGTTGAGAAACACTGCAGTGGGAGAGGGGTTTTTTTGTTTTGTTTTGTTTTGTTTTGCGGTATGCGGGCCTCTCACTGTTGTGGCCTCTCCCGTTGCGGAGCACAGGCTCCAGACGTGCAGGCTCAGCGGCCATGGCTCACGGGCTCAGCCGCTCCGTGGCATGTGGGATCTTCCCGGACCGGGGCACGAACCCGTGTCCCCTGCATCGGCAGGCGGACTCTCAACCACTGCGCCACCAGGGAAGCCCTGGAGAGGGTTTTTTTGACTCACAAAAGCTTAAATCTAAACTTTAGATTCTTAAGAAATTCCTCTGCCTTAGATGTGAAACACCCCTGGTCTGATCCCAAGGTGCCGGCAGCATCCTTGGTGTCAATCGAGTTTCTACAGATGCCATGAGCTCAGTCAGTCTCTAACTACACTTCATTGCTTCTGGATCCCAAATAATCAGTTACCAAAGTGGAGGAGCAGCGGGAGGTCATTGCACCTTCCATTATGCTTCATGTTGTGTGGGCACCACCTCCCATTGAGCTAAAACATGCCCCACCAGGCCACACAGGGTGCTTGAAATTCCACATGGGTAAATGGCTACAGTTAGGGCTGAATTATGTCCCCTAAATTCATATGTTGAAGTCCTAATCCCCAGGACCTCAAATGTGATTGTGTTTGGAGATAGGGTCTTTAAAGTAGTGACTAAGTTAAAATAAGGTCATTAGAGTAGGCCCTAATCTCATATGACTGGTGTCCTTATAAGAGTGTGTGTCTGGACACAGACACACACAGAGGGAAGGCCATGTGAGGACATAGCAAGAAGGCGGCCATCTGCAAGCCAAGGAGAGAGGCCTCAGAAGGAGCCCACCTTGACCTTAGACTTTTAGCCTCCAGAAAATAAATTTCTGTTGTATAAGCCACCCAGTCTGTAGTATTTGTTAAGGCAGCCCCAGCAAATGGATACAATGGCCATCTCATTTTCTTCTCTCTAACGTACCTGGCTGTCTCCTTCCTCCTTTCCCACCCCTCCTCCCCATGGGTTATTTACTAGCATTCAAAAGTACATTATGGGGTGAAGAGTTTGGGGGGGGCATCAATATTTTTAGAGCTGAAGTCAGGAAGACTGAGGGCAGAAAGGGCCTTTTTTTTTTCTTTCTCAAATCTGGGCTAATGCCAAAGGCATTTTGAGGTTACCAGAAGCCAAATTGATAAGTCATATCCACCTCCATCTGTGAGTAAGCCAGGTTGCTGGGACCCAGCATGCACTTTCCATAGAAACAAAATTTGTAAAGGCAGACTGGTCCCCAGGCTAGCCCACAAAAGCCTGTTCAGTGAGTCACAGAACTCTGATTCTCTCCTTCTGCCCCAGAGAAAATAGGGTGAAATACTGCCTCAAAACTAATCCCAACAGGAAAACAGCAGGAAGTGAGCGGGTGCAGACTTGCACGCTGGAAAGCAGATTGTGTTAGTGGAAGCCAAGGAGGTAAATGGAGCCCGTGCCGGCGATTCTGAAGGGGGTTTCTGGGATTTCTCAAGGGCTTTTGAGGCTGAGCACTCTTGTTCTTTATTATGTGTAATTCCACTTGAGAACGCAGGTCCCCTTTGTATCCTTGCGAGACGGCTGAGCTGATCAGCTGTGATTAGGGCCATTCGTGGGGGAAGAGAGAGCAGGAGAGGAGGGGTATGACTGTGCACGAGATAGCAGTGGAAAGGGCTACAGGGGGTTAATTATTGGGAGAAAAGTACTGGTTGATGGATCAGAACTTGGCCTGTAAGTTCAGATTTTCTGCTACATCCTAGCCAGGGCCCAAGGCACAGGGAAGGGGTCCAGAGTTATATGTCCTGGCTTGAATCCTGGTTCTAGCTCTCACTAGCTGTGTGACTTTGAGTGAGTGACATAACCTCTCTGTGCCTTGGTCGCCTCCTCTGTAAAATGGAATTATAATAGTAGCCAGCTTACCAGGTTCTTGTGAAGAGTCAATATTCATGCAAAGTTCTTAGAAAATGCCTGGTCTCAGGCACTCAATAAGGGTTAGTTGCGATGGTGGTTGTTAGGACTCATGTCCCAATTTTACCATCAGCTTTGGAAGAAGAAGGGGGGTCGAGAGGGAGAAGCAGAGGGGAGGGGAGTGGAAAAGATAGGCTGGGCCAGGAGAGGTGCCCCTGTCTCTGTTGGGAAGGGCCACCGAGTACCCATACCGCTTGCCCCTGCAGAGGGGTTCAGGCCAACTGCACCCCTACCTCCACCATCGCTGGCCTCCTCTCCTGACCTTGACCCGCCTCTGGCCACCCCACAAGAAGCCCTCAATGCCATGGCCTCTCCCAAAGGTGGACAGGGCCAGGGATGTCCTTCTGCAGCTGAAATGCTGAAATCATTCATGGGGAGCCTGAAGAGATGGGGGGCCTAGGGGAAGAGAATTGTGAATTCTCCAAGAGAAGCAGTTCGGAGCCAGAGCTGGTGTTTTCATTCCAATTAATTATCCTTTTAGAGCAGTTCAGGCTGCTGGAGAGCAAGAAGGAGAGATTCATTTTATATTAAAATCAACCCCAGCCCTTCTCACCAAGATTCTAGCCCGCATGTGGATGCAGTGGGTGTGAACTGGAAAAGACACATGGGGACAGGGGAGCCTGCTGCCCAGCCTTCCCAAAGAGGCAGATCCCTGAGACTGCTGAGAGGCCTGTCCGCTTCTCTCTGAGAAGGCCCCTGCCCTGCAGATGCTGATAAATTAAGTGCTGCTGATGGAGACCTGGGCCCCGGATTAACGTGCTTGGCCAAAATGGTTCCTTCATGGAGAAGCTACTCAGAGAACCTGGTGGCTTGTGTCCACTCACTGCCTCACAGAGCCCAGGTCCAACCGGAGCCAGCCTCCTGCCCCCCACCCCCAAACCCCCCGATCTCCCCCACACTTCATTTCACATGCACTTTCTGAGTATCACTCTGCCCAGCCCAGTGCTTGATGATCGGGTTAGACTTCCAGGAGGAGGTGAGAAGCCAAATCTTAGGGTTAGAGAGGACCCGTGAGGAGGTCTCTGCAATAATCCAGGCGGCTTCCCATCAATGGAGGTGGGGAGAAGTGGTCAGAGGAGGGATCTGTGTAAAACCACAAAGATTTCCTGATGGATTGGATGTGGAGTGTGCAAGGAAGAGCAGAGCCCAGGGGAGACCCAGGTTTTTGACTTGAATAATCGAAAGAGTAGACTTGCCATCTCAGGACATGCGGACCGCTACAGGCAAAGCAGGTCTGGAGTGCGGGAATAATCAGGAGTTTGTTTCTGGACACGGCAGGTTAGAGATGCCTGTTAGGAGTCCCTAGAGCCCTCGCCTCCGAGCTCAGGAGCCAGGTCAGCCACTTCTATCTCTGCTCACTTCCCAAAGCCTTCAAGGTGTTGGGTGTCAAGAGAGCCAGGGATCACACGGAAGAATCAGATTCTCTGACTCCTGGTTTAATGCTCCCCCTCTTCCTCCCCACCTGGCTTCTCCAAAGAGCCAGGTGCGAGGTGGGGGTCAATGGTCTTCAGTGCCCTTTCCTTCCATGCTCTCATTCTCTCTCTCCATCATCCCTTCCCAAACCTGCGCTCATGACTAATCTATTGGAAATTTTTTTGTCCCATAATTCATACTAAAGTGAAAATGGCTGATAAGAAGGGAACAGCCTTAAGAGATCAATAAGTAAGAGGGGACAATCAATAATAATGATAATGGGGCTTCCCTGGTGGTGCAGTGGTTGAGAGTCCACCTGCCGATGCAGGGGACGCGGGTTCGTGCCCCAGTTCGGGAAGATCCCACATGCCGTGGAGTGGCTGGGCCCACGAGCCATGACCGCTGAGCCTGTGCTCCACAACGGGAGAGGCCACAGAAGTGAGAGGCCCATGTACCACACACAAAAAATTAATTAATTAATAATAATAATAATGATAATAATACCTATAATAATAAAACAATAATAACAGTACCTAGGGACTTCCCTCTTGGCACAGTGGTTAAGAATCTGCCTGCCAATACAGGGGACACGGGTTCAAGCCCTGGGCCAGGAAAATCCCACGTGCCACGGAGCAAAGAGGCCCATGCACCACAACTACTGAAGCCCATGTGCCTAGAGCCTGTGCCCCACAACAAAAGAAACCACTGCAATGAGAAGCCCATGCACCGCAACAAAGAGTAGCCCCCGCTCACCACAACTAGAGAAAGCCCGTGTGCAGCAATGAAGACCCAAAAAAGCAGCCGAAAAATAAATCTAAAAACAAAAAAGCAAAACTCATTTACCTTGGCTTATATATGACTCTAACTCATCTCTCCTGCTTCTCTTACTTCTCTGACCACGCCTCCTCTGTCTGTTCTTCCACATGACATTCTTTCTCTACATGAATGTAGTCTGTAAGGATCTGGCTCCTCCACATCTGTCTCTGGGGCCATCTCCTTCCTTCCTTCCTTCCTTCCTTCCTTCCTTCCTTCCTTAAAAAAAATAATAATAATAACAGTACCTAATCCTTAAAACATATCACTTACTTTGTGCCAGGAACTATAATAAGCACTTATGTATATATTATGTGACTTAATCCTGCTCATAACTCTTTGAGGAAGTTATGTGGGTTTTTTTTGTTTGTTTTTGTTTTTTTACAGATGAGGAAACCAAGGCATACATCCAGGGTTACAGAGCTTGGACGTGGCAGAGTCAGTATTGAAACACAGGCAGTCTGGCTCTAGAGCTCACAGTCTGAGCCACCACCGTCTAGCACCTGTCTACACAATCTTGTCAGTCCCCACGACAGCTCCGCGAGGGCAGCAGCTGATCCCCGCTGTACTGGAGAGAACACAGATGAGAGAGGAAAGGCATTCTGTCCAAGGTCACATATCCGGTGCTAGTGGGGCCTCGATAAGGCTGCCAGATAAAATACAGGATGCCCAGGTGAATTTTAATTTCAGATAAACAAAGAGTTTTTATAGGATGTCTCATTCAATATTTGGGATCTATTTATATTTTTAAAGTATTTGTTCTTTATCTCAAATGCAAATTGAACTGGGCATTCTATATTTTTATTTGATGAATCTGGCCACCCAAGCACAGGGGAGGATCTGCCCCAGCCAGGATCAGCTTTTCCAGTCTCCAGGAGGAGCCCAGCTTCCCAAACCTCTGAGTCCCAGAAGGATGAAGGAGCTGAGGTGTCCCCAGCTGCTCTCAGCCGTGACATCCCATCTCCCAAGGCCTCCCGGTGCTCAGCCATCACTAGGAATTCTCTGGGATTACGCTCCAACCATCTCTCCCTGAGCCTCCCTTGGGTGAGGCGCGGTGCCCCGCTGGGCCGGCAGCACTGAAACCCTAAACATCAGGCTTAAGAGCTTCCAGCCCGCAGCCCCCGAGTGAGCGCACCCATTTATCACAGGCAGATAGAAATCGAAACTCGTTTCTCAAGGTGATGCACTGCCTGGATGGGTAGCCTGATTTGGGCAAAGTTGCTTTGTGCATTGGGCGTTTGTCAGCCGTGCGCCCTCGCTCAGACACTGCACATGCACTGAAACAGAACCATTCCCAAATCCCCACTTCAGGGTAAAAGAGAGCCAAGTTTTCAGCCATTTCCCTCAAGGCTATAAAATCCCAGCCCCTTGGGCAATAACCAGCTGTGATTTAGAGCACCTACTATTTGCAAGGCCTGTGTCAGGCTGTAGGCCATACAGACAAATCTAATAATTGCTACTTTAACCAAAAGAATCATTGCTACCATCTTTAGAGTGGGCACTTACTACCTCCCTGGCAAAGGTAAGAACTTTCCATGCATTAGCTCATTTCACCTACAAACCAAGCTGTGAAGTAAAGAATCTTATCCCAGTTGTCCAGATGAGAAAACTGAGGCACAGGAAGATTAAATGGCATACTTAAAGTCACACAGCTAGAAGCTGCTGTCCAGAGGCTGAAACCAAGGCCCCTGACACCAGGTTCAGGATCTCTCCCTCCCCACGTTGGCCTAAATTACAAAACTCTTGGTCTGAGATATAGGCTCCGCATCCCTAGCGGTGCTGTCCGATGAGCTGGTGGGGTATCAGGGGGTCATTAGGTCCAGCCCCCTGCTTCCGCGTGAAGTGCTACAGGTAAAGGCACTGGAGCAGACAGAGTGCAGTTAGAAGCCATCACCTCGTGGGGAGGTCTGGGGGAGGCGGGAAGCTTGATTTCTGTTTTGGGAGGGAAGGAGGGTCTGCTGAGTGACCCCACTGCCTCTACCTGAGGCATCCCAGTGCTGTATATAGTAAGTGCTCTAGAGACCTGGGTTCTCATCTCAGATTCACTGGTGCCTCCCTCTGTAACCCTGGGAAAGATCTTTGCCTTCTCTGAGCCTCAGTTTCCCCTGTGTAACAGATCTTGGACTGGCTCAGTCAGTCTTGGCATTCGTGGGTGGCTTCTTCACAAGTATAGTCAGCCCTCCATCCTGACCGCAGGGTTCCACCATTCCAGGCTTCTCCAAGCCAGATGGGGAGGCTGGTGTGGCTGAAGGGACACGAAGAAGGCCCAGAGCTGCCTGAAACAAGCTCTGTCCTTGAGGGTCACTTCTAAGACTCAGCCACGTTGCAAACCTCTTCCATCCCCCAGGATGCAGCCCACATCAATAACCCGCGTCCGAAATGGAGCAGCTGGGTGATATGGTAGACTCCTCAGAAGAGCTCCCACTCTCTTATAGGGTCTCCCAGTACACATCCTCCCCTGACTCAAGGGGAGTCAGAGGCGTCTGCAAGCCTTATCAGAACCTGTGGGGTCCATGTGCATGACCAGCTGTGTGAGCACCTGCGGGGGTGTTCCATGTGTCTGCGGGCACGGGCGTCTGTGTGCACCTGGGTGCATGTGTCCACGGTGTGCACGCGGGCAGAGGAGTATATGCCACAGATGGATTTTAAAATAGCCCGTCCATCTTGTCCCTGCTCCTGGGCCTCCACTCCAGTCAGTCAGTGCCCCTGGACTCCCCTAGAGATATATCTGGGAACTGCCTCTCCATTCCAATGACTCTAGGATTTCTCGAACTCATGCACACACACATACAAGCACATCCATCCATAAGCATGGTTTCCTTCACTCCCTGGTGCTGTTTGTTTAAATAGTGCCTCTCATCATCCATGGATTATGAGCATCTTGAGGGCAGAGCCCAAGCTGGTCCACCTCCAAACTCTCCATCCCTGAGTCCCGCCAGCACTTAGCGCAGGAATCTGAACAGGAAGCATGCTGAATCTTGTTAAATACTCTTAAATTTTACAAATGTGTGTGTGCGCACATCCACACGCATATGCACCAGAGGTGTGGCTATACATATGTGAGTCTCCCTGTGTGTGCTGGTATAAGCCCACGTATCCATGGGTTCAAATGCACATGCACACACAGATGTGCACATCAACTCGGGCAACTGGCACATACCTGTGTCCCCCTGTCTTTGTGCACCCGTTTATGTGCCGGTGTCCATGGGTATATATATGTAGGAGCCTAATGTATGCTTTGGGATGGATGCTGGTGCTTCCTCACACACCTGCATGTACATATCACCGGTGCCCACAAGTAAATCCATTCATTTAATCATCCACTTAGTCATCATCGGGCAGATGTTTAGCCAGCACCTCCTAGTCACCAGGCACTGTTCTAGCAGTGGGAACAAAGCGGTGAACAAAGCACAGTCCTCACCTCCCTCCATGCAGGGCATGGTCTGTGCACATAAGTGGGTGTGTACATGTGCTGTCCTAACACACATGCACATGGCAGCATGTGTATATGCCTTACCCAGAGGGGGTTGGCATCCTCCCCTGATCTGGTCAGAAAGAAGGAGAACCTTCTCTCCTAGCCCCACTCCATGCCTGGACCAGCTCACCGGTGGGGGAGGGGACACTAGGTACCAGGTGACCTCATAGTCCCCACTCCAGCCTGGACATTGTCCCATCCTGGAGCCACCAACCCGGGTCAGCCAAGGTGACTCCTCCATGTTTCTTGGGCTGAGGGGCAGGCCTGAGAGATCAACAGTCACCATGTTGCCCTCCCGGGCTCTTGAAGAAAATGAGGGCAAGAGCAGAGCCATTGTCCTCTCTTGTGTACTCTGACATCACCGTGGCACCTAGGAGGTATCAGGAGGGGCCGTTGGTAAAGATGCCGCTCCTCTAGCAAGCTTGATCATGGAGGGGAAGGAAAGGGAGGGGTCAGGGGACAGGCCAGAATCCCCCCAGCCATCTGGACCTAGCCTGTCTCCAGACCCTGGCTTAGGACAGACCTGGGTGGCAGCAGAAAGAGAACACAGGGTATAAGAAGCCTGGCCTCTAAACTTGGCCATGGCCATGGCCTTGCCTTGCTGTGCAGCCTCAGTAGAGCCCCTGCCCACTCTGAGCTGAGCAAGGCAGGAGGCCGGGGTGACTTGGAAGGCTGACTTTTAGATGTCCCCCTGGATGACTCACACTGCCTCAGGATTTGGGCCACAAGGGGTGGGGTGAGGCTGAGTCCAGGCCCTGATGGACACAAACACCCAGAAGGAACAAGAAACTAGGTCAGAGAGTTCCTGTGGGGGAATCAGGCACCTGTCCCAGGGCCTGGCCCAAAGGCAAAGGGTTGCCATGCCTTTGCTCCTGCTGGCCCCTCTGCCTGTGTCCCCTCTCCACCCACGGCTGCATTTTACAATTTTCTCGATTAAAAACAGTCACACTTAATAGTTAGTGGAGAACGCAGAATAGAAAATCTTTTAATGAGTAAAGTCCTGATTTTGTGTGTCTACATCTAACCCCACCCTCTCCCTGTCCTTCCCCTCACAGCACCTCAACCATAAAGGCTGCCCCAGGTCAGCTTTGCCGCTAAGTGTCAGATCCAAGAGGGCAGGGACTGTCTTGTTCTCACACTGATCCCAGAGCCCAGAAGAAGGGTCTGGCTGATGGGAGGCACTCAATAAACACTGTTGAACAAATAAATTAAATACACTGAACTGCTAACAGTGGATATTCAGGGTAGGGAAATTTCAGATCATTTTTATTTACTTCTTTATACTTTTAAGTCATTTCCATGTTTTCTAAAATGGGCAAGTGTTGATTTCAAAACCAGAAGATTCCTCCCCCACCCCCTAAAATCTCCTAGAAACAGAACAACACAGAACTTCTCTCATCTCAAGGCCCTGCTCCCCAGACCCCTTCAGTGAGAGGCTGTCCTCCCCTGGGCTTCCTCAACACCTGGCCATGTGAGTAGTCCAGTCACCCAAAAAGTTAGGGACCCAGTGCCCACTCTCCTGACCCCAGCCCAGCATGCTTTTCATGGTTCCGTAATCACACCTGTTCTCTGCTGCCCCCATTTTGTTTTGCTTTAGATGTTTCAGTCCCCGCTCTGCCATTCACTAGCTCTGTGCTCTTGAGTGAATAACGCAACATCTCAGTGCCTCAATTTTCTCATCTTTAAAATGGGAATAGTGTTAGTACCTACCCCAGAGAGTGGGCGTGAGAATTAAGTGCACATAAGCACTTAGCACCATACCTAGCCCAGGGTAAACACTTAGTAAATTGTTTGTTTGTTTTAAATTTTTTTATTAAGCCTTTCTCACAAGCCAGGCTAACCACTCTAAGTGGACTATCACACTTAGTCCTCACAACAACGCTCTCCACTCAGACTTGAGATTGTACCCATTTTACAGATGAGGAACTGGAGGCTCAGAGAGCCAAGTCACTTTACCCAAAGTCATATAGCAAGGAAGCCACAGAGGTGGGATTTGATCTGAGTCTGTCTGGCTCTTAACCTGTTGCTCCTGAAGTTTTAAGTTCTCATGAACCATCTATGAGAAGAGGTTTGAGCATGCTTGGGACAAGACTCTGTGCCCAGGAAGGGGGCTGGCAAGAGCGAAGGTCAAGTCTGAGTTCCTTCCCCACCCATGGATTTACCAGTAACGGTAGCTGCAGGATTCCCTGGACTTGGCCTCCTCCTTCCCTCAGCAAGACCAGAGTTCAAATCCCTGCATGGATCTAACAATCCTTCTCCCCATCCATCCCTTCATTCACCCACTTATCCAACCATTATATGTTGAGCACCTACTATATGCCGGATAACATTCCAGGCACTAGAGATACGGCAACGAACAAAACAGATCACAAGCCCAGCTCTCCTGGAGTTTACGTTCCAATCACGGGAGACACAATAACCACGTTAACGAGTCAGTATACAGGTCAGATGGTGATGAGAGTCCTTTATTCATGGACTAGGTCAAGGGGAGAGGTAGCACAGGGTGGGCGTTCTGTTTCCTATCAGTGGTCAGGAAGGACCTGCTGGGCAGGTGACATCTGGGCAGAGATCTGTAGGAAGTGGAGAACAAGTCATGTGCCTGTCTGGGGAAGAGGGTTCCAGGCAGAGGGGGCAGCCCCCACTGTCTCTGCTGTGTGTCCATCCTTCACCCCTTTTCCGCCCTCCCATTCTCTTGAGAACAAGCCCTAAGCCCCAGCTCTGGGAAAGGCCCAGAATGGAGACCTGGGCTCTGAGGCCAGACAGCCCCAACTTCCCAACCAGCTGCAGGACCAAGGGCTTAATCCCCTGTGCCCACATTCTCAGTTCTGTAAAACAAGGGAGTTTGGGAAGTGAAGGAAAGAAGGGATGAGGGGGTGGGTGCACAGCGAAAAGGAGATTCTGCTGTGAGCAGACACTTCTTAGGCTTTGCAAAGCACCTCCAGTGCTAGGTTCCTTGTTCTCACCTGAGAGGTGTATGGGACAGGAATTCTTACCCCATTTGACAGGAGGGAAAACTGAGGCTCAGCCCATGCATACATTCATGTGAAGGGGGAGACTTCCTCCCAGAGAAAGAGGAAAGTTTGCTTCCAAGTCACTGGCTGAGATTCTGGCTTTCCCGGGCAAGGCCCAGGAGAGCTCAAGGACCCATCCCAGACTTGGGGTTGCAAGGCGAAGAGGTTTGGAGCCTTGCCTGGTCTGGCCATTACGGGAAGGTCCATGGTGCCCAGGGATGGCGGGAACACAGCCCTTAGTCTACAGGCACAAGAGGGAGTCTTGGATCCAGCCCGCATCCCCCACACTCATCACAGCAAGTCTACCACATGAATGGTGTATGTCACCTCCTCAGGGAGGCCTGCCGTGATCTTCCTGCCTAACTGCACCCCTGTTGTGAGTTTCTCTGGCTCGCTGTGCATCTTCATGCACTTTTCACAGTTTGTAACAATATATTTATTTGTATGGTGAGTGGGTGAACAACTGTCTCTCCCACTAGATGGCAAACTCCAAGACCAGAGTCTCGACGTTTGCTCTATCAGACCTCCATCACCAGGTACATGTGTTCACTGAATGCATCATGGCTGGTTGCATGGACAGATGGCATCCACCGGGACCCTTGGCAAACACCTGCAGGGAGCAGCAAGGAAAGAGAAGCAAGTGGCTGCCTGCTGTGAGAGAAAGTGATCCTGAAGGGACCCAAGCAGAAAAGAGGTGACCGGTCAGCAGGAGATCATGATATCACTGCACATTTGAGAAGTGCTTTACAGTTTACAAAGTGCTTTCATTGGCATTATCTCATTACTAACCCAACAGCAGCCTTATAATGTCAACATTATTATCACCAATTTACAGATAAAGACACTAAAGGATCAGAGACATAAAGTGACTAGCCTAAGGACACATAGCTCATAAATCTTGGACCTGGAATTTAATCCCAGTTCTATCTGGCCTCATATAGCAATAGCTATTACTTACTGAGCATAGACTAGTTGAGTATCTACTGCTACCTACATATATTATGTCTACTTCTCACAACGTTCCTCTGACGTATCTGTAATTTCCCTTTCAAATCTGAGAAACAGAGGTTCAGAGAGGCCATGTGACTTTCCCAAGGCCACCAGGAGATGAGCAGCCGAGCCCTCTACCCGGGGCTCCTCACCCGCCCCACTGCCTCATCCGCCTCTAAGGCCCCATCCAGCCCAGAAGGTCTGTGGTTACAGGACCTGCACTGAGGGGACAGAGCCAGGACTAGGAGGCAGTAAAGCTGCCATTAAAAGGGTGGATTCTGGGCTTCCCTGGTGGCACAGTGGTTGAGAGTCCGCCTGCCGATGCAGGGGACGCGGGTTCGTGCCCCGGTCCAGGAAGATCCCACATGCCGCGGAGCGGCTGGGCCCATGAGCCATGGCCGCTGAGCCTGCGCATCCGGAGCCTGTGCTCCACAACGGGAGAGGCCACAGCAGTGAGAGGCCCGTGTACCACAAAAAAAAAAAAAAAAAAAGGGTAGATTCTGCAGTCAGACTGCCTGAGTTCATATCCCAGCTCCACCAAGTTCTAGCTGAGCGGTCTACCTTCATGTCTCCACTCACTGCTCTGATAAAGGAGGGTGATAATAGCACTGCTTCTGCAGTTGCTGTAAGAATCACTAACCTACGTAAAGATTTTAGGACAGGGCTGGTAAATGTGATGTAAGTCTTAGCAGGAGTGAGTTCAGGTTGGGCCTGGGGGAGCGCTGACCTCAGCCGCCCAGGGACTTGGGGGCTGGACAGCGACACAGTTCTGCGTCAGCCCAGGACTGTGGCCCACACTGGGGCCTCTGTCTCAAGGGAACTCTGATACTTGCCTGTCCTTGGCTGCCCGGAGGGGAGGCGCTTGGGCATGGAGTTAGGAGAGGGTTCCTGACAGCTGAAGCCCAGCGTGGGAATGGGAGGGGCAGCGTGGACTTTCCTTGCTAACAGAGCTCAGTGTTGTTTAAAGGCCAGAAAAGACTGGGCCTGTCCCAGTCCCAGGGAGAGAATCACAATTGGTCTAAGCCAGTCCCAGTAACCCCAGGGACCGTGCTTTGTTGGGGAACAAGAGGGCATGTGGTGCAATTCTGGCCAGCAAAACAAGAAAGGAATTCTGGGAAAGGTTCCTTTACTCTTAAAAACTAATGAGCATCAGGAAGCAGGTCATTTTCTGCCTCTGGTTGTAACTGTGTGAGGCTTTGATGCTTGGAGCAGTCGCAACCACCTATGACCATGAGGGAATGGCCCATTCTGAGGATGGTGGAGCAAGGAAAGGAAAAGAATCATGGCCATAGGCGGGTGATATTGAGTCACAGAATTAAGCAACCCGCCTCTGGACACATCTTACCTCTTGAGATAACACATTTTGTTTATTGTTTATGCCTGTAGTAGTTGGGTCTTCCACTGCCTGCTGACTAAAGCATCTTAACTGAAAGCCTCTTGACCTGACCTCCTCTCCTGTCTGGGTCAGAGTGGGTCAGTAATGGGACTGGACCAGACCAGTGCCCTCTCCTCCACATCTAAGGGCTTCAGACAGATGGGAAGACCCCCCCTTCACACCACCACAACTCTCCAGGGCCCTGGACCCAGGAATGAGAGTCCAGGAAAGACACTCCCATGTGTAGGAGAGGAGCTATAGCTGCCTCTTCTGTCCAGTGGCTTAGAAGGTTCTGATTCTCACCCTTGAATTTTGGGGGACTTGAGGCTCCAACCTTCCTGGTCATGCTGGGCTTGAACTGACCCTTCCCTGGTGCATGGGGACCAAACAGGCCGGGAATGAGTTTTGCAGGCTGAGCTTGGCATCTTCAGCTACTGTGGAGGAAGACAAAGCAATGAGCTGGCCTTGGCCTAGGTCAGAGGGGTGGGTCCCGAGGGCCTCATGAGCCACTTTTGCTGAGCTCTGAGAGTAAATAGCATAACCTGTAAAGTGCTCACAAGTCAAGCATTCATGGTAATGTGACCCTAGTACCTGATATCTGGGGGGTGCTTAATTGACAGTTGTTGGTTCAGTGAGTGAATGAATGAATGAGTGGATAGATGGATGGATGGATGGATGGATGGATGTGTAAGGACTAAGGTCATGAATGGATGAATGAATGAGTGAGCCCTGTTGTTATTACTATTATGGGATGTATTAGTAATTACCCTAAAAGTTAGCAGCTAAAAACAGCACAGCTCACAGTTTTTATGGTCCAGGAGCCCATGCATGGCTTTACCTGAGTCTCCGGCTCAGGGTCTCTGTCTCTCATGGCTATAATTGAGGCACATCAGCTGGCTGCAGTCTTCTCAAGGGAGACCCTGGCCCTGCTCGCTCAGAGGCAGGCCTGGGGCAGACCAAAGGATGGAATCTCTCCAGGAGAGTGTGGGGACGATGGGCTTGTGCTCACCCCTGCACCATCACCTCCTTCCTCAGCCCTCCTCAGCTCTGCACCCCCAGGTTACCCATTGTTCCCACCGTCCACCAGCCCTACCCAGAATCTACTGCTGAAGGTCTGGCTTCCATGGGAAGCCAGCCCAGAGCCCAGGCATCAGGTGGGAGCAGGGGCCTCCTGCCATTCCTCACTTCCTCTAACCCGAGCCAGCTTCATGCTCAGGAGACCCGTGTAGTTAGCAGGACCCAGGCTTGGTTTAATGCTCTGCTGTTGCTGTCTTGAAATTCTTTAATAATTTCTTACCAAGAGGCTTACATTTTCATTTTGCACTGGGTCCTGCAAAATACATCACTGGTCCTCCTTCTAGCCATCACTTCCTGGGGTCCTCACAGCCATTCTTTGAGATCATAAGAGCAGAGCCTATAAGGCCCATTTGCAGATGAGAAAACTGAGGCCCAAGAGTTGAAGGTAGCCAAGAGCCAGGATCGTACCCCAGTCTCCCCTTCAGCCCTTGACCATACTGTAGGCCACCTCCTCAGACCCAAGGGCTGAGCCGGGGGGCCATGGAGGGGCTGATCTCAGGAGTCCTTCTGTATTTCTGCAGGGGTGAAGGAGAGACACCCCTGGGTTCTCTTGACCCCCAGCTTTCCCCTCAGGGCCACCTCTTTCATCTCTTCACTTCTGTTCTGAGAATGAATAGAGACTAATGGGGTGAGATCTCTAATTCTGAGGCCCCCCAGGGGGTGGCCCTTGGGGATAATGACTCTCAGAGTTGTTCCCCACTTACCCCTCCCCATCCTCCCCCTACAAACCCTCACACTGGGCCTATCGTATCTCTGCCCTGGTGTCTTTTCCCAGTAGAATGAAGTCCCAAACCTGTTCCCTTCTAACCTCTGGGTCTAGGGATGGAAGGGAGTCTGCGGGCAGAGAGCGAGGGCTGGGAAGAGCCCTTTGGCAGGTGTTGGTATCTTCCCCGGGACTGGGTGTAAGAAAAAAATTAGAATCTAGAGTCAGGCAATACTGGATGGGGTTGAATTCTGGCTCTGCCACTAGTCAACTGTGTGACCCTGAGCATGTTTTATAACCCCTCGGAGCCTCAATCTCCACATCTGTAAAATGGGGGCAGCAGCCCTTCTCCCCTGATTCCTGGCTCTGGGAAGAGCGCTCAGAACTCCCTGGCTTCCCCAGAAGTCTGTCTGTGTCAGCTGAAGCCCCCACTCCCTCAAGGGTGGCACTCCCGCTGCTGCCGCTCTCCCCTCCACCCCCAACCTCTCCTCCCCACTTTTCCTCCCTGTCCACCCTCATTCCCGTCCCCTTTCCCTCCCTCTTTCATCTCATTCAGGCCCTCAGAATCTGCTCAGCCCACTCTCACTTTGCAGATGGGAAAACTGAGGCACGGGGAGACGATTCATCATGGCACCTGCCTCAACAGATTGACGTGTGGGTCCGTGGGATGATGGACAGAAGGAGCCCTGGTCTGCCACCTGGGGGTCAGGGGGGCCTCAGCTCCTGTCCCTGTCCTTCCTTCCTCTCTGCAGTCTGTCCCTCTCCTTCCCTGTCTCTCCACCCTGTGGAGCTCCTGGAAGCCCTTCTCCAGGATCCCCACCCCACCTCCTGCCTCACAGCAACAGAGGCCCCCATACCCATCCCAGGGAACTGACACTCCCCCATGCCACAGCTCAGGCCTGGAGGTGGGCAGGGGGCAGCGGGCCGTGGATGATGTCAGTGATGGGCAGGGAACGTGGACAGCGAGCAGAGAAGCACACAGAGGGGAGCTGGCTGCCAGCCCCTCCCAGCCTCCAACCTCTGCTCTCCGGGGCCCGGGACACTGTCAGCCACCAGACTGTCACTGGACCACAGCACCTCCCATATGAATAACGGCCCTTTAATTAGGATATTATAGGAAGCGGGGCCCGTGGCGGCTTCATACTAGAAATGCCAGCAGCAATTCCGGAGCCGCGTGGAGATGGATAAATCATGAATAACACCCCACACCGCCGTTTCCCCGCACAGAGTGCACCTCCAAATGAGATTTCCTTCTCCCTGAAGAAAATAATTCGGTCTCACTCTCTTTTCTTTTCTTTTTTTTTCCTCCCCTTATTGTCAGGACTAGAAACACTTACTGGGGCTGGTTCATCGCTTTCAGATTCAACTGGGCCAAAGTAGAAGGGGTGGGGCGGAGGGGGCGCCTCCAGTGTCTTGGCTGGGCCGCCCTGGCTGGCAGGACTCTGCACGGGGATCTCTCTCTGTCATGACAGTGGTGTTGACAGTAGCTAACATTTCTCAAACACTTACATGTATTCACTCATTTGATCCTCACACAATCCTACAAGTAGATAGATTAGTACCCCATGATGCAGATAAGGAAACTGAGGCCCAGAGAGCTTGGTAACATTCCATAGGTCACAGAGCTGATGACTAGGGAAGCCAGGATGAAACCCAGGGAGTCTGGGCTTATTCGTCTATTACTCAACACTGTTTGGATTCCCAGAAATTGGTCAGTGCATTCTGAGCAAAGATGAGGCCCTGGACCTCAGTTTTCTCTTCTTTAAAATGGGAATAATAACATCTGTCTATTGTGAGCATTCCCAGGAGAGAAAAAAAAGGAAAATAATCCCACAGGGAATGCAAACTTGATGTCAGGCATGTGGTCAGCAGCAAAGGAGAGAGAAATACAACCTGGCACTAGAAGGAAGAGGCCAGAGGGGGCCCCACGTCTCACCCCCACCCCCAAATACTAGGCACGTACCTTGCGTGAGGAACGCACCCATGGGGCAGGAGAGGGAGGGGAGATGCTGGGCAGAGCTGGGGCTGTGGCCTCACTCACCCACCGCCCGACCCCACAGGAACTTTTTCCTGCCAGCCAGGAGCAGATCAGCGTGGAGCGACATCTCCCATTTCTCACCCACCTCTAACACATACGGACTGTGCCCCCGCCAGGCCCCCGCCCTGTGGTCTCTCTCACCCCCACTTCCTGAGCCCTGCACTCCACCCAGCTGAACCTCTGCCTGCTTCCTGCACACACCTGCCCATTCACACCTCCGCGGCTAATTCAAGCTGTCCCTGCACCTGGTGTTCCCTCCCCACCAGCTCCTTCAAAGCCTCCTGATGCAAGGATACCTCCTTCCTAACAGGAAGAGATGATTTGGAGTGAGTGAGGAGAGGGAGCCCTGACCAGGAGCTGGAAATCCTGGCTTCTCACCACTGACTCACTAGAAGGCCTTGGGCTAGCGCTGCTTCCCTCTGGGCCTCAGTTTCCTCAACGGTAAATTGGAGTCTGCGGGGCTCATGCTATCTAAGCCCCGTCCCGGGATTCAGATTCTCACTGCATCCTCCATGCCTGGCCTGGGCTCAGACACTGTAGACAGACCCTTGGAGGGCTGGAAATGGAGATTTTGTTTCCCTCTGTGGAGTGAGGTTATCACAGAGACAGAGCGCGGTCATAGTGGGAGGAGCCTGGGTTCCAGTACTGGTTCTGCCTTTGACTTGCTGTGTGACCTCAGGCAAGTCTCTCACCCTCTCTGGGCCTCAGGGCTCCAGTTGTATCATGAGGAATCTCTATGGTCTTCTCCTGTTCTAGAATTCTAAGATCCTGGGCTTCAGGCTCCAACCTCTTCCTAGCTAGAGTGGGAAGCGGGGGGGAGACACAGAAATCTGAGAGGAGGGGTCCAGAATCTCCTCCCTAAACCCCTCCAGACCCTGACCCACTTCAACCAGAGTGCAACATCGGCTAGTCCCAAACCAGGGCTGCTGGTTTTCGGTAACAGCAGCCTCATCACAGATCTCAACGCTGTGGCTGATCCCTGGGAGCCAGACAGCACCCAGACTCATTATCCTTGTGGCTATGAAGCAATGGTGACATGGGCTTTGAAATCGAAATGAAAGAAACACAGCAGAGACACCCTGCCCCCCGCCCCATGCCTCACCTTGGCACCAGGATCTATCACTTTCATTTTAATAGGTTAATTACTTAGACAGGTAGGTGTTCGAGAGGCTTCCTTCTCAGCACAGGGCGACTACGGGGTGACCAGGCTTCCCCAGGCAACCTCCCAGAGAGTGCAGGAGGCTTGGAGGGCGCCAAGCTGGCTTTAATTACCCAAGGTGTGCACTAATATCTCAGTGATGCTCTTGTCAAAGGAGAGGGCTTTGCTGGGGCTGTGAAAACACAGATGTTGTTGCTGGGCAGCCAGGAGGGATTTATAGCAAACAAGCTACACCCACCTCTCCTGCTCCATTTGCATTTTCCACCTTATTTACTGATGGGGAGTATATCCTCCTATGGATAGGGACCTCCTGGAAGGTACGGCCGTCCTTATGCCAGAGCCCATCCCATTCATTCATTCAACCAGCACTTACTGAGCACCTATTTACCATATGGCAGGCACTGTGCTGGGCGCTGAGGATAGAGCAGCAAACAAAACAGATCAAAATTCCTGACCTTCTGGAGCTTCCATTCCATCAAGGGAGACAGATAATAAACAAAAGAAATATGTAGCTTGTTGTATTTTCTTTTTCTTTTTTTTTTTAGTATTTTCGAGGAAGCATGCAATTTTATTTTTTTTATTTTTTGAGTTTCACCTCCAAACTATAAATCTCTTTATTTTTTAATTAATTTTTATTGGAGAATAGTTGCTTTACAATGCTGTGTTTGTTTCTACTGTACAGCAGAGTCAGCTATACGTATACATATATCCCCTCTTTTTTGGATTTCCTTCCCATTTAGGTCACCACAGAACATCGAGTAGAGTTCCCTGTGCTATATAATAGGATCTCATTGTATTAGTTTTCTATTGATGTATAACAAATGACCACACACTTGGTGGCTTCAAACAATGTGCACAAATGACCTCACAGTTTCCGTGGGCTGGGAGTCCAGGTACAGGTCAGCTGGGTCCTCTGCCCAGAGTGTTGCGTGGCTGAAATCAAGGTGCTAGCCGGGCTGCTTTCCCCGCAGGAGCTGGAGCTCAGGGTACTCTTTCAAGGTCGTGTGGGTGTTGGAGGCGTTGAGCTCTTCACGGGCTGCCGGTAGGGGTTACTCTTAGCTCTTAGAGGTCACTCTCGGGTCCTAGCCGTGTGGCTCCTCCATCTTCAAAGCCAGCAATGGAGAACTCACACATGTAAAATAACCCCCCCTCAAGCTTTGAATCTCTCTCTCCAGGGGAACCCAGTCCCTTTGAAGGGTTCACCTAATCAGCTTAGGCCCCTGGAGGATAATCTCCCTTTGTTAAAGTCAGCTAATGATTTGAGACCTTAATTCCATCTGCAAAATCCCTTCACAGCTACATTTAGATCCACATTTGATTGAATAACTGGGAAAAGGTGTGTGTACGCCAGGGGGCCAGAGTCTGTGGGCATTCTGGAACTCTGCCCACTACAGTGTGTTAGAAGGTGCAAGGGCGGTACGAAGAGAAATTGAGCAGGAAAGGGGGACACAGAGTGATGGGGGTGTAATTTTCAGTAGGTGGTAGAGAAAGCATCACTGAGAAGTGACATTGGAGCAAAGACTTAAAAGTGCAGGAGTTAGCCATATGGCCCTCTGGGGAGTGGGCACCAGGTTGAGGAATAGTAAGTGCAAAGGCCCTGAGGCAGCTTGTTGGAGCAGCAACAGTCACAGGGGATGAGGTCAGGCAGTGCCTTTTTGGCCCTGGTGAGGACCTAGGCTTTCCGCAGAGTGAAATGGGGGGTCATCCCAGGATTTTGAGCAGAGTAATGACGTGATTTGACTTACATGTTTTAAAAAATCTCTTGGGCTATGGGGTTGAGAATAGACTGCAGGGGGAGAAGGGCAGAGCAGGGAGATCAATTAGGAGGACTTTGCAATTATCCAGGGGAAGAGCCGCCATGCCTCAGCCCTGGATCTGTTCTGAAGGTGGAGAAGAGCCATGGTCCCACCCCAAGGCTCTGAGCCCAGCGTCAGTCCCCAGGCACCCTCAAGAGACATCTCTGGACAGCTGTACAAAGAGCAATAGGTACCTTCTAGATTGTCTTTTCACAGGAGAAGACCGGAGGCCTCCATGGGGGGAAATTGATTCAACCTTTCAACAATACCCCAGTGTCCTAATTAAATTCTCCTATTTGCACCCACCAAGAGTCAGCACCTCACTTCACAGCCCTGTCAGCGGGAGCTCCAGATTCCTGGCTTCTAACCCCTTCTAGGCACCCCCAACCCACTCATACTGCTGCAGGAATGCCTGCCCCAAAACACAGGTTACAATTTGTCCCTCACTTCTTCAAAAGTGGCTTCTATAGATCATTACTTCTGCAAGTCATGGCCCATATGGCCTCTATTCTAGGATATTGTCAATTGTAAGAAGCCCTATTAATAAAACTCTATTAAATAACCCACTTTCCTGGACTTTAAAGGAACCCTATGTTACATGTGCACATCAATTGTAAGACAATCCCCTATCTCAGAATTCTGGACATTTCATCTTACACTTACAACTGCTGTGGGAGGAAAAGAAAGATTTTTGAGGTCGACACTTAGTTAACCTGTGATTCTGCCACCGCAGGACTTGTCAGAGCCTTGTGCCTCTCCCAGAGGGTCCTAGAGCATCCATCTGCTTTCAGGCTTCTGTAACTTCTGCTCCACTTGGTCTTTTCCTTTGCAGAGCATTTTGCAGGACTTTGGAAATTACTGGCTTACAGACTAAATAGCAAATATCTCAGGTACTTAAGGGCCTCATGGTCTGGCCCTAGACTACTTTTTCTAATCTGGCCCCTGCTCCAGGGTTCTCACATTTCAACTACACACTGCCTGTTCAGGCCCTGAAGTGCTGCTCCTGTTATAATTTCAGGCAGGATCACCCAATCCAACCCAATCCTCACCTATTCTTCACTCATCAGTCAAACAATATTTGTTGAGCCTCTAGAATGTACCAGGAACTTTTCCAGGCCTAAGAGATTGCATGATGAACAAGACAGGCATGGCTTCAGGCCTCATGGAGTGTACAAACATTCATCTACACACACACATGTGTACATACCTAACTGCAAATTGGGTTAGCGCTATGGAGAATGAAAGCAGATGCTATGAGAAAATGTAACGGGGACTAATGGCATTTAGAGCAGGCCTCTTTGAGCTGAGATCTGGAGGATGAGTCAAAACCCATCAGGGAGAGAGCTAAGACAGTGTTCCAGGCAGAGGTTATAGTGTATGGGAAGGCTCTGAACTGGAAAAAAAAAAAAAAAGCTGGCATATTTGAAAAACTGAAGACTTTAGCATGGCTGGATGATAACTAATGAGACTGAGAAAGAGGCTGGATCCACATCATGCTGGGCCTCATGGGTCACATTAAGGATTTGGCGATTTTATCCTTAGGCCATTGGACAGTCACTAAAGGGTTTTACAGTCTACAGTGTGAAAAACATTGGTGGGTGGAGAAGGAGGAGAGAGTGTGGGGAGATTCTAAGAAACTACATCATTCCTTTGCAAATGTCAGAAAACCCAACCCAAAGTGGCTCATGGAAAAACAGAATTTGATAATAAGTGTAGCTGAAAGCCCAGATATAGAGAAGGGATTCAGGTAAGGCTTGATCAAAGTTCAAACAATGTTGCCATGACCCAGTTTCTTTCTTTCCATCTCTTGTCTCATCTACCCCTAGGTGGCTCCATTTTCCCCCAGGACCATGCTGGATGGGGGCAAGATGGCTGGCATAGCTCCAGTCCCACACCTGCTCTTATCCAGGCACAACCAGGAAAGAGTTGAGTCTGCTTCACTAAGAAGACAATCAAGTTCTGGAATTGAGTCTCATTGGCTCTGAATGGTCCGACCTCAGTCTTGTGCTCATCCCTGAACCAATCGCCGGCCAGAGAAATGGAAGGAGCCATTGGTCTGGCCTTGGTCACATGCTCTACCCCTAGAGCTAGGGATGGGGCCGGCTTCCTTGGAATTACATGCCTAGAAGGTGAAGAGGTACATCCCCCAGATGAGAACCAGGATCTGTTATGGAAAATACAATGAAAAGAGAGACTGGGTAGCCCTACACGACCCATATCTACTGAGAAGATACTGCAGCGTCCAGGCAAGAGAGCAGTGGCAGCGGCAGTGGAGAGAAAGGGACAGATTTGACATATATTTTGATAGTAGGATCAATAGGACTTGGTGACAGGTGGGATGTGGGTGATGAGCCTCTAGGGTTTCTGGCCTAAACACCCCAGGCGGCAGAGACACTGAATTAAGATGAGGAAGATGGGGGGTTCCCTGGTGGTGCAGTGGTTGAGAGTCCGCCTGCCGATGCAGGGGATGCGGGTTCATGCCCCGGTCCGGGAGGATCCCACATGTCGCGGAGCGGCTGGGCCTGTCAGCCATGGCCACTGAGCCTGCGCGTCTGGAGCCTGTGCTCCGCAACGGGAGAGGCCACAGCAGTGAGAGGCCCACATACCGCAAAAAAAAAAAAAAAAAAAAAGATGAGGAAGATGGAAGGTGACGCAAGTTTGCAGCCCCAGGGGGATATCAGTTAAAACCTTTTCATACCTCAAGGCCTTGCTCATACGTCACGTTCTCTGTGGTACCCTCCCAGATGCTCTCCTGGCAGAGTCCATTCCTCTTTCATCTACACTGCCATCACCCCTTGTGACTTTCTTTGTCCTCTGTCTTGTCTGGCATTATCATTCATTGCTCCACAGCTCGCCTCCGCCCTCCAGACTGTGAGCCATGCGGGGACAAAGATGGTGCCCTATTCATCTCAATGGCCCCTGCAGGTCTGGCACATAGGAAATGTCCATTCTGTCCGGGCTAGCAGATTTGGATAACCCAACAGACAACTGCTGAAGTAAACCAAAATAAACCCTCAAAAGGGAGGGGACTCTCCCAGACACCCCCTGACGTCCCAGATCTGGAAGAATTTCTCGGAAACACACTCTCAGTTACCTGTGTGGTCCAACAGGTTAACCAAGCATCTGGTTTTTCCCCATCAAAAAGGGAGGCCACACCTTCCTCGAGAGCCCCATGTCGATATATAAAGACGTAGCTGGTGCCTCTGCAGTTCTGTTTTACTAGCGTCACTGCTTTATCAGGCTGTGCCGTTGTTTAAAGGAAGACACCAATGCCCACGATAAAATATATATTGTATTTCCAAACTATAAAGCATTGACAGAATTTGTTGGGAATCCTAATGTCTCCAGCAGTGGAAATCACTCTAACCTTCCAATAAAATGCCAACCTTCCAATAAAATGTCAACGCCCTAATTAAACTCTCCAAGGCTGAGGTCTCCTGGCCAAGCCTCCCATCTCGTAGCAGCCTCTTCCCCTGGCTGGGGCTGGGAAGCATGAGATGCCTCCGCATTAAGCCTCGCACTCTGAGGGCCCTGGAGAGGAGAAGCTTCCAGGAGGACCCATCCATCCTGGGTCCGGTTTGATCTCCACGTGGACCCTGCAGGATCACTTTCCCGTGTTCTGGCCTCACTCTTCCAGATGGGTCTAATCTAAGGCTAATTCTGGGTTTTTATTTATGGTTTTCCACAATTGCCCCTGTCCTAGAGTTTATAGAGAAGGGGCTGGTGTGGGAAAAAATGGGGAATTTCATCAGGAATCCAGCCCAAGGTGGAAGGGACTCGGCCCTTCCCCTTCAAAAGATGGCAAACAGCAGAATGAGCATCAAGTGATATTTTTCATAAACTGAAAATGTCAGAGTGAAAATAGCAGTGTCCCCAGTCTCACCTCCTGCCTCTGCTTTGTGGTGCCTGTGCTCAGACCCAGGTGGATGACGGTGGGAAGAAGAGGAGGTTGAGTCCTCGAAGTAGTGGGACTTCCTTCAGGGTGGCCCAGTGAGGAAGGATGGATGGGGAGGGGCTGGGCGAGAGGGAGAGCGATGTGGTGGCAAAAGCTCCTGGTGGGATGACTGTCAGCTTGACTCAAGAGAGGTCCCACGTGGTGAGCCACAGGGCTATGCTGCCCATCCTGTCCGGGCTAGCAGGTTTGACAACAGCAACAGGGTATGATTGACAGAAGGAGAGCTGGAGTGGGCAAAAATGTGGCTCAGGGTCAAGGAACATCCTAGGGGTTCTAGTGTACATCAAGTATGAATTGAGTCAACGGGATTGTGCAGGTACCAAAAAGCCTATGTGTCCTTAGGTTGCATCAACAGAGGTATGAGTTTTGAAAGAGGGAAGGCGATTGCCTCTTCCTGTTCCCATCAGAATAAACCTAGCAGAGAGTGTCCAGGTCTGACGCCTGCCACTTTCCCTATCAAAAAATTCTATCCAGGGCTTCCCTGGTGGCGCAGTGGTTGAGAGTCCGCCTGCCGATGCAAGGGACACGGGTTCATGCTCCGGTCCGGTAAGACCCCACATGCTGCGGAGCGGCTGGGCCTGTGAGCCATGGCCGCTGAGCCTGCGCGTCCGGAGCCTGTGCTCCACAGTGGGAGAGGCCACAACAGTGAGAGGCCCGCGTACCGCAAAAAAAAAAAAAGAAAAAAAAATTCTAACCATAACCTGTCAGTCAATCAAATACAGGCACATGAAGATGTGCATACACACTGGTACAGGTCCTGATGAATGTGCGGCATAAACCCTGTCAAGTGGAGACAGAAGGGCCTGAGACTGCTCTGTCCAGAGACCAACTGAGGATGCAAGAGTGAGGGGTGTGATAACTTCCTGTGGGCAGCTGCCGGTCTCTTGGGATAATCTGTGTGGACTCAGGAGGTGATACCAATTCCACGGTGGGAGAGACGGAAGGACGACTGTGGGTCAGCAGAAGGAAAAGTTTTCTTTGTTTTTTTTTGCGGGATGCGGGCCTCTCACTGTTGTGGCCTCTCCCGTTGCGGAGCACAGGCTCCGGACGCACAGGCTCAGCGGCCACGGCTCACGGGATCTTCCCGGACCGGGGCACGAACTCGTGTCCCCTGCATCAGCAGGCGGACTCTGAACCACTGCGCCACCAGGGAAGCCCAGCAAGAGTTTTGTAAGAGTCCAAGCTACTCCAAAAAGAGGCTGCCCAGGAAGTCATCCCCTTCACAGGAGGCATTCAAGACACAGAATGGATGACCTTGGCGGGTTCAAAAGTGGGGAGCGAGGGCTAGAGTTGACTTTGTCTTATTCCAGACAGATACTAGGACCTGTTCATTAAGCCATTAGGTCACAGTGACCTTGGGCAAGTGCCCTGCCCGTCTAGGCCTGTTTCCCAAGCAACACTATAAAGAGGTCACCGCCACCCCTGAGAGTGTGTGTCATTCTAGCCCAGAGGCTGCCCAGAGGGCCTCTCCAGAGGATTCTCCAGGCATCTGCTCTCCAGGCTCAGCACTGAGCCCAGTGACGGAGCAGGCAGTATGTGCACACGAGGATGAGAGGGCAGACCCAGGCTGCCTTTGCCTGGCCCAGCTGTGTGACCTGGGGCAGGTCACTTCACTTCTCTGGGCCTCAGCTTTCACCACCTACAAAACAGAACTACCAATGATGGCGACCTCACAGAGGTGCTTGAAGCCTAATGAGGGAATTCATGGAAAGTGCTGAGGACGGTGCGAGCGCTCAGTACGAGCTCCGTAGGTGTGAGCTATTATCATTACACGAGCATCCCTTCCGCTCCCCCTCACTGGTAGAACTCTATACTTCATGCTCCCTGGAGTCCGAGAGAACCCTGGGAGGCAGGCTGGGGTTCCTGCTTGCCCCAGCTGAGGAGGAAACCGAGGCTTGGGGATATGGGGTGACTCAGCTGCAAAAAGGTCCACTCAGATGGTCACCCTGCCATTCCCAGAGCCTCAGACCAGCACAGGGATCCCCGGGGACCTGAAGCAAATTAGGTTCCCTCCATCCTGAGCTGGGCATCGCAGGTGGGTGGGCCACCTCCAGGGAGTCTGCCCGGCTCTGTGGGGTTACCGAAAGGAGGAACAACCCACAGTATTATGGGGGGCAGAGCATGGCCAGGGTTCTCCCTAAGCCTCTGGGACCTCCACTGCCACCCCACCCAGAGGCTCTGTTGACTTGGCCAAGGCCAAGGCCTCGGGGACAACATCTGTCTCAGTGTCCATCCCACACACCCCCAGCCTCTGGTCACACTGGACTGCCCAGTATATGTTCTCCATGCTCCAGTTTCCTTTCCCCAGGACTTTGCTGAAGCTGTTCCCTCACCTGGAATGCCTTTCCCCATCCAAGCATTTCCAAATCTTCCAAATCTTCCTGGCTGGCACGGCCTCACTGAACTGTGTGTTTTCTCTGGGTCTCTATCATCTCCTGACCTGTAAAAAGGGAGAGTTGGACTTGCTAATCTCTAAGGTCTCTTCCGAGGCCTGATCTCAATGCCACCTCCTCCAGAAAGCCCAGACTCACCCAATAGCTGGAAGCAGTCACCCTGTCTTCTGAAACCCCAAGTGAATCTTCTCATGGCACAGATCACTGACTACCCCGACCTACAGTCACGCGGATTGACATCTGCTCTCCCCTTCTAGTTGCTGAGTTTCTTGAGGGCAGGTGGGTTCCGTGTTGTATTCATTTCTGTTTCCCTTCAGTGGGTGGTGGATGGACAGGTAGGTGGGCTGATGGACAAGCGGAAATGAGCAGCCTCCCAGGGGCATCTGTGTCTTCAAACAGATCCCTGGAGCCCAGAAGAAGACTCGCCCCCAAGGAACGAAATGCTGATGGTTGGACTGCAGCATCCTTGGGCTGAGGGTGAGATATAGGGGCAGAGGAGAAAGAGAGGGTCCAAAGTCAAACCACCGAGATAGGGTCCTCCTCAGCCTCCACCCATTTCCCAGGGACCTGGGACCACCCTCCCCCAGATTCCTCCTCTTGTATCCCCACCCCAGCTCAGCACCTTCTCAGGTCCCACTGCCTCTTCACCTCCTGCAAGGCCCCTCTGCTCTGATACCATTTACAAGATCCCTGCAGTCACAGAGCTTGACACCACTGGTGAGCCCACCAGACTCGGGACTTCCGGGGCCCATCTCAGTTTTCTCCACCGCCCGTCACCATCCCTCCAGGTCCTCAAGGCCATCCCAATTCTTACATTGCCAACAATTTGTTGATTCAGAGGTGGGAATGTTCAGCCAGACATAGTGAGCTAAACTGTGCCTTCACCCCTGACCTTCACCAAAATCCCCTCCCAGCCGGCTCTGGCTTTTCTATCTGGAGCCCCAAGGGAGACACCTGCTGTGACTTTGCTGTTTCAGTTCTCCCATCCTTCATCCAGTCCCCAGCATGCCTTTCCAAGCAAAGGCACTAAATCACTTTTATAAGATTCGAGGTTGTTTCTACCCAGCGAGTTTCCTGCCAATACAAAATGTCTTCCAGGATCTGGGGAAGACAGGTTGGCTTGCGTAGCTGTTCATTAGAGGAAGAATAATGAGGCCACTGATCCCATTAATGTGTTATTGACCTTTCCCTTAATGTAACTGGCCAAGCAGCTCAACCTCCAGCTCAATGCAGAGTTTACTCAGAACCCATGTCCCATTCGCGGGGAGCTCCACTGGCTCAGCCCCTCCTGCACTGCCTGGAGGGTACCCGATGAGCCCATCTCCCATCAATGAGGGTGGGAACCCTCACCTTTAATCCCATAGGCCAACAATATAACAGCTAACACTGACTGAGTGTTTCCTACATGCCAGGAGCTCAGCCAAACATTTTACAGGCAGGATTTCATTTAATCCCATCTGTCCCATTTCACAGAGAGGAAAACTGAGGTTTAAAGAAGTTAAATAACCTTCACAAGATCATACAGGAAGCTGTAAACCCAGTACTCGAACCCAACAACTAATAATAATAATAGCAGAAGTAGACCTCCTGCCTACCAAATGCCTAGCGTTGTTCTAGATCAGCGCCGACCAAGAGAAATCTGACACAAGCCACCTATGTAACTTCCATTTGCCAGTAGCCACTTTCACTTTAAAGAAAGTAAAAAGAAAGAGGTGCAATTAATTTTCATAATACGTTTAATATAACCCAGTATATCCAAAATATTACCATTTCAACACGTAATCAAGGTAAAAAATTCTTAGAGAGACGTTTTACTATTTTTTGGCACTAAGTCTTCTAAATCTAGTGGTTATTTTCCTCGTACGGCACATCTCAATTTAGATTAGCCACCTTTCAAGTGCTCAGTAGCCACAGGTACCAAGTGGTTGTTGCCCTTTTAGTGCAGGTCTAGGTGCTTTACGTACATTCATTTATTTCATCTTTGTTAACAGCCTATGTGGTGGCTGTAATTATTATTATCATCATCCCCATTTTAAAGGTGAAACAGGTGAGACTCAGAGAGGCGAGGTGACTGGCCTGAGGTCACACAGCAGGTCAGTGGCAGGACTGGGATTTGAACCTAGCAGGCTGGCTGCAGAGCCTGTGCACGTCCCCCCCATGCGGCACTATCGTATCCCATCAGCCAGGCAGGGCAGCCCTCCTCACACTGGGACATGTAAGGCCTCCCTGCTCCAGGGTGCGAGGCCCTGAGGGGCCTTGAAGACACAGGGCTGTAGCTGCTGTCCCCGCAGAGCCCCAGAAAGAGCCTCCATGATAAGGCTGTGCCTCCCTCAACAGAATTACACAGACAGGACCTGCCACCACTTACTGGGGGCTCACAAAGGTTAAGGCCAGTGCCAGACAGTTCACACTGGTTATTTCATTGACTCCTTATGGCAACCCTGTGAAGGGGGTTGGGTATCCCCATGACACCCCAGAGACATTGAGGTTTGAGACGTTAAGTAACTTATCCAAAGTCACACAGTCAGTGGCAGAGCTGGGAGCAGAACCCATGGCTGTGAGACTCTAAACCCCAGGCTCTGCCCCTTTCATAGCTAAGCAGCCCCTGACGAGTCAGACAGCATTGGCTCCCAGAACCCAACCCTGCTCTCGGGCTTTGATCCCAGGTTTTGGCCGGGACGGTGGTACTTTGTGCACCTTCCAGAACCTTCTCATCCCCGTCATCTTCTGTCAGTCTCCTCGTGTCACTGTTCTGCCTGCATGGCCTTGCTTCCCCTCTCTCCAATCCCTCTGCTCCCCTACGCCTGAAATTCTTCACTCCATCCATTGCCTAAAGTCCCACTATTAGCGCTTGGGTTAAGAAATCCCCTTTCTTTTTTTTTTTTTTTTTTTTGCGGTACGCGGGCCTCTCACTGTTGTGGCCTCTCCCGTTGCGGAGCACAGGCTCTGGACGCGCAGGCTCAGCGGCCATGGCTCACGGGCCCAGCCGCTCCGCGGCATGTGGGATCTTCCCAGACCAGGGGCACGAATCCGTGTCCCCTGCATCGGCAGGCGGACTCCCAGCCACTGCGCCACCAGGGAAGCCCTCCCCTTTCTTAAATAAAACAAAACAAACGCCGCTGAAAGAAGCTATCGGTCAAACACTTCATGAGAATTCCTTTGTCCTATCTCTATCCCTCCCAGAGGCCTACTTGCAGGAACTGGAAGTTTAGTATGGAAGGAAATAAAGGATTCACTTCAGTCAGAGTTGGATGAGCCCATAGAGATCAGCCAGTCCAGCCCCTTCATTTCACGTTCAGGGAAATTGAGACCGAGAGCAGCGGGTGGCCCACGATCACACATGGGTTAGAGAATACGCACTAGGCTCTGTGACTCCGACCACAGCTGTACTCCCCAGCCCTTGCCACGCTCCCTCTTAGGACTGGCCACGTGGTCACCTGGGAGGAGGGATCTGTTTGCCCTACGCTCAGACCCTCCCTCTTGCTAGAGGACCCAGGGCTCAAAGGTCTCAGCAAAGAATGTGCTCTCAAGCTTGGAGCCCCCCATGGGCAGATGAGATAAACCCAGGAAGCCGCTGGCCCTGCCCGCCTTCCCCTTCAGGTCTGAAGGACTCCCCGCTAACCACCCTCATCCCCTCTCCGGAGTTGCAGCAGAGGGTCCAGGCATGGTGCCCACAGAAAAGCAGAAGTCTTCACCTCCCAACACCACCAGGAGGCAGGGGTGATGACCATCCTCATTTTAGAGACGAGGCAACCGAGGCTCACAAAGATGAATGGCCACACAGCTGGGCTGTCCCTAACCCCAAAGCCTGGGCTCCTGCTCTGCACCAGATGAATGACTAAGGACTCCCAGCCCAGGGCTCCCACTACAACCCCCTGCAGCTTTGATAAGCCTGACTTCCCACCACCCCTGATGTAAACGTTTTTATTGACACCAGCTCCTGCCTCAGCCCCTGCTGAGCTGAGCCGGGCAGCACAGCCAGCCCACTCCATATAATTTGGTGCCAATTAGGAATGAGTGGGAACCATCAGTGCATTTAATTCCCAACCTAGAAACAGGCTCTGGGAAGCCCAGCTTCAACTAGCTGAGGTGCCTCCACCCAAGCTGCCCCAATCACCCTTTTTCTCACCACTGAGCCCCCTGCCACTGACAGGAAACATCCACCACCCACTTCCATAACCTCTCCTAGGAACCCAGGGGTTCTGGATGGGAATTCGACATGGACCCGGCCCTTGAGTGGCTCCCAGAAAACAGCCTGGAAACGGAGGACTGAGGTAGCTACCAAAGCCCTTGTTGCCAAAGACTCAGTTTCCCCTTCTGTAGAATGGGGATAAGAGCGTTCAACACCTAATAGGGTTGTTATAAGGGGTCATTTCTTAATTTATCCCACAAACTCTTTTGCTCTCCTACTCAGTGCCAGCCATAGCTCTAGGTACCAAGGACACAGGAAAATCAAGCCCTTTCCTCATGGAGCCTTCACTCTGATGCGAAAGACAGACAACAGACAGTAAAGCCATAAATTAAAAAACACTGTTTTGGATACTATGAAAATGAAGCTGTGTAATGAGATACAGAGGGACTGGAAGGGGTGGTCAGTAAATTGCAGTCCTTATTTTCTTTTTCTTTTCTTTTCTTTTTTGTTTTTTGCTATACAGTAGATCTCTAAGATTGATTTATCTTATATAACTTAACATTTGTACACTTTATCCTCAACATTTCTCCCTTCCCCCCAGTCTCTGGCAAATGTAATTCTACTCTCTAATTCTGTGAGCTTGACTACTTTGGATTCCTCACATAAGTGGTACCATGAAGTTTTTGTCCTTTTGTGATTGGCTTATTTCACTTAGTATAGAATCATCCATGTCGTCGCTGATAGAAGGATTTCTTTCTTTTTATGGCTAAACCATATTCCATTGTATGTATATACCACATTTTCTTTTTTCATTCATCCACTGATGGACATTTACATTCCTTCCATGTTTTGGCTGTTATGAGCAATGCTGCAATGAACACAGGAGTGCAGATATCTCCCTTAGACCTGGATTTCAATTTTTTTGAATATATACACAGAAGGGGATTGATGGATAATATGGTAGTTCTAATTTTAATTTTTTAAGAACCTCCATACTGTTTTCCATAGTGGCTGCACCAATTAACATACCATCTAACAGTGTATAAGGCTTCCAATTTCTCCACATATTCTCCAACTTTTAACACCATTTCTTTTTTTAATAATATCCATCCTAAGAATATGAAGTGATCATTGTGGGGTTTTTTAAATTTTTATTGGAGTATAGTTGATCTGCAATGTTGTGTTAGTTTCAAGTGTAGAGCAAAGTGAATCAGTTATACATATACATATATCCACTCTTTTCTTAAGATTCTTTTCTCATATAGGCCATTACAGAGTATTGAGTAGAGTTCCCTGTGCTACACAGTAGGTCCTTATTAGTTATCTATTTTATAGATAGTAGTGTGTATACGTCATTCCCAATCTCCCAATTTATCCCTTCCCCTCCCCTTACCCCCTGGTAACCATAAGTTTGTTTTCTACATCTGTGACTCTACTGTTTTATAACTAAGTTCATTTGTACCCTTTTTTTAGACTCCACATATAAGCAATATCATATGATATTTGTCTTTCTCTGTCTGACTTACTTTATTCAGTATGATAATCTCTAGGTCCATCCATGTTGCTGCAAATGGCATTGTTTCGTTCTTTTTTATGGCTGAGTAATATTCCATTGTCTATATGTACCACATCTTCTTTATCCATTCCTCTCTTGATGGACATTTAGGTTGCTTCCACGTACTGGCTATTGTAAATAGTGCTGCCATGAACACTGGGGTGCATGTATCTTTTCAAATGATGGTTTTCTCCGGGTGTATGCCTAGGAGTGGGATTGCTGGGTCATATGGTAGCTCTATTTTTAGTTTTTTAAGGAACCTCCATACTGTTCTCCATAGTGGCTGTACCAATTTACATTCCCACCAACAGTGTAGCAGTATTTCAGATACTTTGAAAATGAAGCAGTGTAATGAGATACGGAGGGACCTGAGGGGATGGTCAGTAAGTGGTAGTCCTTATTGCTTTCATTACCATTGTATTATTTGTTCATCTGGGTCTTGAAAGACGAATGGGAGTTCAATAGGCAGATAAGCACAGGGAAAAGAATTCCAGGTGGAGGACACAGCATGTGTAAAGGCAGGAAGGGGCTTGATGAGTTCCTGCCCCCAGATGGTTCAAGGGCCTAGAACAGACATATGATCCACAAGGGCCCCAGTGAGGCTGGTGAGGGGGGGATTCTGGCCTCAAAGGGCTTCGGATGCAACGCTCAGGAAGAGAACCTTATCCCGCTGGCAGCGGGGGGCCATCAAAGGGACCTCGGAAGGGAGTCAAATGCCAAGACTGATGCTTCCCAAGCCAGTTCCGGCTGCAGTCCGGTGGGCTGGGTGGGAGGGAGACTGCCCACGGAGGCTGTCAGCACTCAGAGGCTGTGGGCAATCCCACAGAGAGGCTGGGGCCCCAGGACTTGGGGTGAAGGTGGGCAGGGAGAGAGAGGGACAGCGAGGGGAGGTGTTCAGGAGGCAGATGAGAAAAGGGCTCGGTGACTGATGGGACGTGGGAGGCGAGCGATGGCTTGAGACTATGAATAACAGCATCTGCTCGCAGACTGTGGGGTTGCAGCCCTGTCGGCAGCCCAGTCCCCTGATAGAAAGGGGCTTTAGAAGCCGGTGGGAAGATGCCGGCTCCTCTGCGGTACGCAGCGTTTCCCACATCTCCAACAAGCCGTGGCTTCTGGGACACCCAGGCCTTTGTGTGCACTCCCTCTGCGTGGAGTGTCCCTTTTGGATGTGCTCCAGTTCAGTAACAACTCCTCTGAGAAGCCCTCCCTGACTGCCCTGCAGAGTTAGTCACTTTCCTCTCTGGATTTCATCAGCACACCATTCACAAAAGTGTTAGTCCTTCACCCATGCAGGGTCTTGGTTTGTCTCCCCGAATAGTCTACAAACTGCCTGAGGGCAGGAGTGTCCCTCCTTTGTTGTCGTCTGGTGCCTGGTACAGTGCCTGGCACTCAGAGGGCACTCCACACACATTTGCTGAACGAATGGGTGAAAGAGATTGGGGCCACCCACCGAGACGTGGAATCCAGAAGGTGGTGAGTCAGTCTGGGCTCCGCTGGGTTTGGATGCACAAGGCAGCTGACGTAAGAATCTGAAGCCCAGGGGGGTGATCTGCCAGGTCATATGCCACGCCCCACCCCCATGCCTGTGCCTGGCCTCACCCACATCCCATCCTGAGAGGCTGGAGGCCTCTTCTGTAGCAGTAGCCCACAAGCCACTCCGGACAGAGGGAGTAGGAGAGTGCTGGAATCTGTCACTGTCCATCTCTCCCCTTGGAGAAGCTCGTCTGGGGGCCGTTTGGGATTCAGTTTCCATAAATAAATGAGGTTTGGGGTTAACTGCACCTTCATTTGTATATGGAGGGATGTGGAGCGAATCCGTTCTTCCTCCCTGTTCATCTGCGCCAGGAAAACAAGAGCAGACCCAGTACCAACAACCCACCCTCCACCACTCTTGGGGGAAGAAGGAATGACATTTTCCTTTTACATCGGAAATACTTAAAAGTCCCAATAATAGATTTATAGGAATATTTTAACCTTTTCTTTGATCCTTGAAATGTCATTGTTCTGTGGGCTGAATCTCCAAATGTGACCTTTTCCAGTAGCCACGGGTGGGGCAACCCCCGCTGGCTCTTTAAAAGGAGCTTCAGATGCTCTCCCTGCAGCTTCCCCAGTGCCCCACCCCGACCCTGGAGCTCTGAGCTAGAGGAAGGACTGATGAGTGGGAGAGGCAAGCAGGGGCTAGCCGGGGAGGGCCAGGCAGCTGTCTCCTCACCTTATCAAATAAAGATGAGCTAAGTGTGGATCCATCACTAGTTAACTCACTCTGTGGCTTTGAGTTAGGCATTTTTTTCTCTTTAGGCCTCTGTTTCCTGTAAAATGGGGAAAATTGTGGTACCTACTTTAAAGAGTTGTTGCAAAGACTGAATAAGACAATGCATGTTGTATTAGGCAGTTCTTTCAGAACAGTGCTGAAAAGCAAACAACCCCAAAATTCAGTGGCTGACAATAGCAAGCATTTGTTCTTGGAACCACAGGTCTGCAAGGTGACTAAGACTGGGTGAACTAGACTGGGTTTGGCTGGGTTGGGTCCACTCTGTGCATACTCTACTCATGCTGGGGCCCAATTTGAAGTGGCCTGCTCTTCTCCTGGTGGCTCCACTGTACTGCAAGGGGAGGAGTGGAAATACACAATGCCTCTGACGGCTTGGCTTGGAACTAGACCACTGTTACTTCCACCCACCACCCACTGGCCAAACCAAATCACATGACCAAACCCCCCATCAGGGGGTGGGGGAGAGGCACTCCCTCAAGGGAGAGGAGAATGAATATTTACTGAGTAATAATCCAACCTATCACAGTATGTAAAGCCCCTGGCACTATGCCTGGCATGTGATAGAAACTCAGAATATTAATTCTCTTTCATACCACATTACATCATTACTATATTTTACAGCTCAGATTAATTCATTATAACAGCATGAGTCTTTTTGGCTAAAAGTACATACCTTATTGTCCAACATGAGTGGGCAGTGAAGTATTACATACTAGTGAATCCTCCAGAAAACAACTTCCAAGCTTTTAATTTTAATTATTTTGATTGAAATGTTTCTAGAGGATATTTCATACCTTCCCACCTTCTTAAATGGAGACTATCAAACACCATTTAAACCATAAGATTGGTGCATTGGGACCACTGTGATGAGCACTAGCAGAGCTTGGTGCTGACCTCCAGGGCCACTGAGACATTTGGTCTGTTTGTCCCTATGCTGAATGGCCCACAGGGAGCGTTCTTCTCATCCTGACATCTTCAACAGTGGCTCCCAGACATCAGTCCTCCATGGGTCAGCTTCTCATCATCAGAAATGAAGGATCACAGATTCAAGCTAAATCTATCACACACCCTAATTCTTTGGGGCCCCCACTGAAATCTCTGCCGTTGGAAGCACCAGGGAAAAATATCATTGTAATAGACTGTTAGAATGGTTCTAATCAGAGTAGAGTTTCTGAAGCTTTAAGTATAATGAGAAGTTGAAGAACTTTGCAAAGTGGTTGATCTACTCATTATGTTTAAGAGGTAATCCTACCAAGCAGCCTGGGGTCAATGCAAAAGTCAGGAAGTGGATAAGAAATGTAATGATACTCTGGAAACTATGAAACCTCCCTCCATCCCTTTGTTCCACGTTCTCATCTCACTTTCTCTGTACCTTTCAACTTCCTCTCCCTCTGTGTGCTTCTCTCTCTTCTTTTCTGTAGATCTGTTTATTTTTTTCCCCCTTTGATTCTCATCCTGCCTCCTTCCATCCTCCTTTTCTCATTTCCCTACTGGCTATAATGTGGAGGGGAGTGGGGGGTGAGTGATCACTGCTCAGGCATATTCCAAAAATCATTTCATCTCTTCAGATGTTATTATGCTTCTCCTTTACCTTAAAACTTTTCAGTTTCTAAAAACCCAAATGGCCGCAAAATTCTACAAAATCAAATCACATCATGCTTCTGTGAACACTTGGATTCTTTTTTCAGAAAATCAGTGGCTCTCCATTTAAAAACCACTGCCCACCCCCTGGAGACCAGGCTTCTGATTATAAAGTTCTGTAGATTCCAAGCTCCTACGGATGAATAGTTGCCCTCCGTGGAACTGTCCCAAGTGCTGAAATGGTGTCTGATTCAGCCCATGTCTGGGTTCCCTGTTCCTTCCCTTGAGAGCTCTGCCCCAGCACCAGCACATTTGTTTTTCTCTGCAAGGGTGTTCTGAGCCATTTCTAAGTGGGATGCCTGACTGATGAGTGAGTCCCACAGCCTCCTTGTTATAGCCAATGACAGATGCCCGTCTGCTCAGCTGGCCGGGATTTTTTGGAAAAGTGTTTAGGCCAAGAACATATCACAACTGTTGCCTGTGAAAATTACCTCCAGGCTATGACAATGAATCTTTTTGTGCTCAGTCCCAGATTGGCCACAACAGAGGGCTAATTGCTAACTGTGAACCCACCCCCTCCAGGACGTGGCTTCAAGCCAAGATATCTGCTAGTTATGCTCACCACTTGCTAGTTATGGGGAATTGGGCAGCTACCTCCCCGCCCCTTTCTGGGCCTCAGTTTTCCCATCTGTGTAATACAATCTCTAAGATTCCAGCTAACTCTGACATTCTGGGACTTCATGATTACGTGGCCAAGGGGGGTTTAAAATGGAGTGGAGGAGAAAGAGCCCTCAGCAAGGAGTCAGGAGTCCTGGTTCCCAGCTGTGTCACCATAAGCTGTGACACCCTAGGCCAGACCCTTGACCCCTCTGAGCCTCATCTATAAAAGTAGAATGATACCACTGTCCTTCCCATCTCCTGGTGTCCTGAGGAGGCTCAGGTGAGATGGGGAGGCCCTTGGTAAGGTAGGGGAACTACGTGGTTCTGGGGCTGGTGTATGACGGGAGAACATCAAGCAGCCATACCCTGTAGAAGGAACTTGGGTTTCAGCACCCCTGGGGCAAAGGACACAGTCCCTTTCCCTTTCCCATCCACAGTTTCCCAGCCTGAAGGAATCGGTTAGCCAGAGTGATGTCAGTCTCCACTGCTGACCAAACACCCCAAATGCCACATCTATTCATTCAGTAGATGATTTCTGAGACCCTTCTATGGGCTGAGCAGGGAATCCGAGGCAGACACAGTCCGCCCCCCGACCGAGGGGAGGGGGTGGTTAGCATGCGAGGCACTTAGCGCCGTGCTGGGCACATGGTAAGCGTTCGTTAATACAGTGTGATAGGAGGTGCTGGAGGATGCCCTGGTTACTGAGGGAGTGCACAGCAGGGGGACATGGGCACCAGAGGGTGATATGAGAGAGAGAGTTAGGAGTGAGCCAGAAGAAGACTGGAGGGAGCGTGTTCCAGGCAAACAGGGCAGCATGAGCCGCTGGCCGAGGCAGATGGCAAGGATGAAGGAGGACACCCCACCCCACGTAATTCCTGCCTCTCTGCCATCCTAACACCTGCAAACCAGAATCTGGGGTCCAGTCTCGTGTCTGAGCAGGAATCTTAGCTGGGGGGCAGAGGAAGGTAGAATAGTTTCCTGCTGTACCTCTCTCCTGTTGTCCAGGGCTTCTGGGCACCAAGGTGGTCCAGGGGGCAGGAGAGAGGTTAACCCACGTCTTACAAAAGGAGGGGCTTAAGCCCACATTGTTAAAATCTATCTTTGGCTTCATCATCACCGGCACCACCATTATTATTTATTGAGCACTTACATAGGCCAGGAGCCTTGTATTCTACCTCTACAGTCTTTACATCTATGAGGTAGGTATGCTTAGACCCATTTTACAGATGAGTAAACTGAGGCTCAGAGGGCTTACATGATTTGCTCAAGGACACACAGCAGCCAGTGGGAGGCCTAGAGTCAGATTGTTGTTATGCTGTCATGATAGCTGACCTTCACTGAGCATTAACCATGTGCCAGGCACCCTGCAAAGCACTTCAGATACATTTGCCCACTTAATCATCCCACAGCCCTATGAGGTAAGCACTATTATTAACCCCACTTTGTGGATGAAGAAGATGAGTCCAAAGAAGGTAAGTAACTTGGCTGAGGTCACACAGCTAGCAGTCCCCGTTTCAGGATTCTCACCCAGGTCTGCCCAGCCCCTCCCCATCTGGTAACTATCACACTATCAGCCGCTTTTCCTTTCACAAAGCTCAGGAGGTGGAGGTAGGTAGATGCTTCTCCCCCTCCCTCTCAGTTCTAGCCTCTGCTCATTCCAGCTCCACAGTGGCAGGCAGCCCCAGGGTACCAGGATGGCACAGAGGCACGCCTGGGGCAGCGTGAGGAGCCACGGCCAAGATGACCTTGGGACTCCAGTGCTCCACCAGACAGTAAATATCCCCATGCTAAGTGTTTAAGCTCTCCTAGGAAAAGCCACATGGAGGCGCTTCCATGTCTCAGGCTGGAAAGTGTCACTGGGCAGATTTATTCCTCCAGGAGGTCAGCCAGCCACTGTATTTCACCATGGGCCAACAGGGGCCCTCATTCTCTGGAATTATATTTCTATCAAATATTCAGTTGTCTGGTTTATGGGCTACTGAAGACCTGGGCCCACTGGATCCTGCCGGCCACACGCCTGTCTGGCTGTGGCAGTGCCAATCTTCCACTCTTTGCCCACAGCCCACTGCGTGGCTGGATGCCACCCTGATTCAGGGAAAGGCCCTTAGCCCTTCCTTGGGACTGTTCCTTCACCAGGTCAAACCAGTGCATGAGATTGGAAGCCACGGCAGTGGGAGAAAATTGTTACTATTTTCCCAAAGCAGAGGGGCCTGAAGCCGATGACACTGATGTCCCACCCAGAGGTGTGGGTGGTCACTCCTGCAGCCCTCTCTGAAGGACTGTCCTGGGCTCACGGGAGCCGCCTTACTCAGAGATGGCTGGGAGCTCACGGGCCCCCAGCCCAGGGGCAGCCCATAACCACTGACCAACTGTGTCCACAATGCACCTTCCCTCTGAGTCTTCTGTCCGGCCACTGTTGCCATCACCATCCCGATCTCAAAGGATATTCATGTTGCTTAACACTTTGGCCCAATCAGAGACAAATACCCCTCCCAATGCCCCTGGCATCTAAGAGCTGGTACTTTTAGACCTGAGGTGAGGAATGGCACCTGGGATCTAGACACAAAGAGAAGGTTAACCCAGATCATTTTTCCAGTCTTCCGTCATTGGGCCCCACCATCCTCAGAATTGTGTTGTGTCTGCATACACCACATAATTGTTTACTTACTATGTTTCTTTACATTGACTCTCTTTCTTTAATGCTGGCCTAAAAGGAAGCTTTTCCCTCTCCTGCATGGGAAAACCAGCATCAATGTCCACAAATGCAACATAACCATAAAAATAAATACAGTAACAGCAAAGCAGTGGCATTAAAGCCACCATGGCCTGGGACATCTATGAGCCTAAGCTCTGCTCTCTTTGTTAAACTGGGAAAGCAACAAGGGCTAGAGTGGTATTAACCATTCACCAGCCCCCACCAGAGACTTTCTCCAGCCTGGATCAGGATTGAAAATGATTACAAGAGAGTAAGTAACGTTCTCACTCAAACAATTCAGTGAGACTTGATGCCAGGTCTGTGAGCACGTGAAATAATCTGGGGGAACCCATGCCTTGAGAAATGCTCGTTCCAAAGATCTGGTTTGCAGGGTCTGGGTCTCACTTACTCATCTTCAGCCTGCAGCCGCTGAGGAGGTCAATTTTCCCTGTTGGGGGACCACCATGTGCCTCACTCATCCCTGATCTCATGCCTGGCATACAGTAGGTGCTCAGGAATGCTTGCATGCAGTAGGCACTCAGGAATGCTTGTAGAATGAGAGTGAGGCTGACAGGGAGGTGGAGGAAGGGAGGGGAGGCAGTTATTGAACAGTCTGGCAACTGACTTGAATCTGTGAATTTCTAGTAGACAAAGACTGACTTTTTCCTTCTTTCTTTCTTTTACAAAGTAAAGTGGGCTCTCTTTGTGTTTGAATAGAAAGCGAATACTCTCAGCACCCTATTGTGGAAAAAATCAGGCTTTACTGTAAAAACAATTGTGCCAAATTTAAAGCCGGGATTAAAATGGAAGCATGTTAAGTGTGGTCATTAATACAACAGCTTTTTCTTCCCGTCGGGAAGGAAGTTATTCTGGTGTGCCTTCCCTGGGCTGGGGCGGTGGGGTGGGGGGAGTACTCAGCGAGGCGGTGGGGGGGGCAGTGGGGGAGAATCTCTGAATGTCAGGACCCAGAGCATCCTGGGCATGACAACATGAAAAACACGGGAACCCGCTTGCAAAAAAAAAAGAAGACATATGAGCTGATGGAGGCTCTCTTTTATTCTTATCTGTAAATATATTTATAGGTAAAGGCTCACAGTTTTATTTGTTTTAAATCACTTATAGTTACAGATGGAGCAAACCCCGTCTATTTAAAATGAATACATAAAATTGGGGCTTTCCTGGAAGCAGGACTGACCAACATAGATCCCAGCCTCCCCCCACCCCCGCCTTTGTCTGGTATTTCATCTCCAACAAATTATGGAGGCTGTGGCAGTCACAGCCGTATTTCTCAAGCATCTGTTATCCCTTGTAATCCTCACACTGGCCCTCTGAGATTGAGTTCATCTTCCTCATTTTACAGGGGCGCAGAGAGGGTGGGTCAGCTGCCCCAGGTCACAGAGAGAGGAAGAACTGGAGACAGGATTTGAACAGAGATGCGATTCCAAAGCCCTCATTCCTAAGGTGACAGTGCCCTGACCCCAAGGAAGTTGCTCTGGCAGACAAGGCCAGACCTTCAGTGACCCAGGAATGGGGAAGGGAAGAGGACTGAGGGAAAAAGGGAACCGAGAAAATTCATATTTTTGAGTACAGGCAGACCTCGTTTTATTGTACTTTGCTTTATTGCACTTTGCAGATATTGAGTATTTTACAAATTGAAGGTCTGTGCCAACCCTGCACTGACCAAGCCTCTCGGCGCCATTTTTCCAGCAGCATTTTGCTCACTTCGTGTCTCTGTGCCGCATTTTGCTCACTTCGTGTCTCTATGCCACATTTTGGTAATTCGCATAATATTTCAAGCTTTTTCATTACTATTATCTTTGTTTTGGTGATCCGTGGTCGGTGATCTTCGATGTTACTACCATTCAAGGAAGGCTCAGATGATGGTTAGCATTTTTTAGCAATAAAGTATTTTTTAACTTTAAGGTATGTGCATTTTTTTAGACATAATGCTATTGCACACTTAATAGACTACAGTATAGTGCAAACATAACTTTTATATGCACTGGGAAACCAAAAAATTCATGAGTCACTATACTGCAATATTCACTGTATTGCGATGGTCTGGACCTGAACGTGAAACATCTCCGAGATGTGCCTGTATGTCTTATGTCCTTGGCCAGAACTAGGTGCTGGCAATTTTGAAGTAAAATGTAATCCTTCTCCACCAGAAACTTTCAGGCTATATTCAGAATGGCTGGGACTGATTTCTAAGACTGTATGAGGCCACATGTTATATTCAGAGTGGGACACAAACCCTTAGAAGGAAAGAAAGAAAGAAAAGAAAAAGGAAGGATAGAACATTTCAGAAAGGCACAGGAGTCCACCTGAAAATCTCCCCATGACCAAAGCTGGAACAAGTGGAGCAAAAAAGATAAATCACAATAGTATTGAATTCTAACCCAAAGAATAAAATACATATCCACGAGTCCATACCAATGTAAATAAATAGGGGGAAAGATACAACTCTTCCTTACAGAAGAATTCCCAGTAATAAATGTAGAAAGAACGAGTGAACACTGCAGCAATAATTGTCACAGACAAGATCCATCCATGGATGCTAAAATTCGTGGGCGGAAGTTTAAGCAGAAATAGGACATGTGCATCATCTCAGAGTATCTCTTCCCAAATAATAAGTAATTATAATGGGAAAAATAGTAAATTTATAGGGGAAAATCCTAGTAGACACCACCTGCACCAAAGGCTAAGGTTCACATCTCTAGTCACGTGTTGCTAACATGTCAACATCACATACCCCCATATGATGCCCTGATGAAGCACCTCCTTTTGTGGAATACATCCCGATAACCCATAACCTTAACATAATCGTGAGAAAACACCAGACAAACCCAAACTGAAGAATATCCCACAAAAAAACTGACCAGCACCCTTCAAAAGTGTCAAAGTCATAAAAGACGATGAGAGACTGAGGCAATGTCACAGATTGGTCGAGACTAAGGAGTCATAATTGCTAAATGCAACGTGGTATCATAGACCAGATCCTCACCCAGGAAAAAGGACATTAGTGGAAAAACTGGTCAAATCCAAGTAAGTTCTGAAATTTAGCTAATAGTATTGTAACAAGAAGAATCTCTTCATTTCGATAAACGTTCTGTGATTACGTAAGATAATCATAAGGGAGAACCGGGTAAAGGGTGTATGGGAACTCTTTACACTAGTTTTACAACTCTTCCATATGACTAAAATTATCTCAAAACAATTTTTTTTAATGATGTGGCAGGTTGAATCATGTTCCCCCCTACAATATCCGTGTCCTAATCCCTAGAACCTGTGAATATCGCCTTATATGCCAAAAAACAAAAAAGGACTTTGTAGGTAGGATTAATTATCTTGCCTTGGGGATATTATCCTAGATTATACCATGTGGGCTTTCAATGCAATCACAGGTATCCTTATAAGGTGGAGACAGAGAGATATTTCACACAGACAGGAGAGAAGGAGCCCATGTGACCACAGAGGCAGAGACTGGAGTGATACAGCCACGAGCCGAGGAGAGCGGCAGCCCCCAGAAGCTGGGAGAGGCCAGGACCAGATTCTCCCCTTAGAGTCCCCAGAGGAAACACTGCCCTGATAACACCTTGATTTCTGCCAACCATACTGATTTTGGATCTCTGGTCTTCAAAACTCTGAGAAAATAAATTTGTATTGGTCTAAAACATCAAGTTTGTGGTAATTTGTTACAGCAGCAATAATAAAAAAAAAAAAAACTAATAAAAATGGTATTAAGGGCTTCCCTGGTGGCGCAGTGGTTTAGAGTCAGCCTGCCGATGCAGGGGACACGGGTTTGTGCCTCGGTCCGGGAAGATCCCACATGCCGCGGAGCGGCTGGGCCTGTGAGCCATGGCCGCTGAGCCTGCGCGTCCAGAGCCTGTGCTCCGCAATGGGAGAGGCCACAACAGTGAGAGACCCGCGTACCGCAAAAAAAAAAAAAAAAAAAAAAAAAAATTGGTATTAAAATTTTTGATGAGGTTGGCCTGGACAGCCCCAAGGCTCCTGCCAGCTGTGACATTTTGATGCTTCCGTTCTGCATGGTAGGACTGCATGATCCTTGACCACTGCGAGAGTCCCTGTGTACCTGCCCCAGAGCCTGCTGGGAGCTGCCGGTCTCATGCCCCTCTCCGTGCAGTCTATGTTTCTCTTTCTCAGCTGCCAGGCTCAATAATGCTTCAAAATCTCCTCCCTAACACCCCTGGGATCTATCCAGCCTGAGGTCAAAGGGCAGAGCAGCCGTGCTCCAACTACTCTCCCAAAGATGGAACAGCTCAGCTGTCCACCAGCTGAGGACCCCACGAGGCTAGCCCTAAAATAACAGTAACAGTAATTAGAGCTCTCCTTTATTGAAGGCCTATTATATGGCAGGCTCATTGCTGAGCATTTTACATGCGTCAGCTCACTTAGTCCCCGTAACCAGCTTGTGGGTGGCTCAGAGAGATTATGCGGCTTGCTCGAGGTCACACAGCTATCCAGCAGCTGACTCAGAGTTCCAGCCCAGGTGTCTGTGACTCAGAAATACCATGTCCCCAACAATCAAGTCACACTGCTCATCCACCATCTGTTACCCCCGCCTCCTCAGCTGTGAGCTCTCCTAGCTACAGGGGGACATCCAAAGTTGCCCTCCCTAGGCCCCATGACTGCAAAGCATCCAGGCTTCAGCTGCCTTCGAGAATACAGAGAGATTTGTAGGTGAGAAAAATCCTCACCCTTGAAACCAGCTGAAGGAGTTGTGAGAACTTTTCACTTCTCACAGGTATATTATTAGCTTCATTCTTTATCCCCAGGCATTTGGAGATGGCTCACAGCTTCCACTGTCACTGCTACAGACTGTGGAGAAGTGGGGGAGGGGGTCAGGGGCAGATCTGGGACTCTGAAATGAGCAGAGAATGGCTCCAGATCATTCTGGACTGCAGAGACTGGCACATGACTTTGGCCACCCGTCAGCCAGCGATCCCCTTTCTGTAAGGAAGGGAGTCCAGCCCATTTTGCGAAAGTAGGTCTGGGATATGAGACACAGCTCCCTTATCGGGGGGTCACCAAGGCACCCCACCACTCTTTGACCAACGCAGGAGCCTTAGGCCCAGGGACAATACAACTTCCCAGGGCCCAGACCCTCTGGGCAATTTCTAAAGCCTTTAGGGCAAATGGTCCAGCCTTCACCTGAGCTTAGATCCCCACCAAAAAGTTGATGCTCTGTCTGGCTGGAATCACAAACTCAGACGTCTGCGAGAATACTAGGCAGGAAACTTAAAGTGTGACCTGGGCCTGTTATGGAGTGATAGGTAATGCTGAGGACTGTGACAAGGGAAAAATACATGCTCGCTTTAATATTTTTTAATTTAAACCCTGAGCCAACAAAACCAAACGTGGCTGGCTAGCTCACGGCCTCCTGAGGACTGCGGGTCCCTCCCAGCCCCACTCCTTCGATTCACTCAGTCTCTAGCCTCCAGCCTCTTTCCACCTGTGCCCACCGTCTGCATCACTTTCCATTTCCCTCTCCACACACTACCCCTTCTCAGAAGCGCAGCTCAAGTCAAGTCCTACCCCCTCTAGGGAGCCCTCCCTGACTGCCTCCCATATCTCCTGCCACCCCTTGCCTATGGAACCCACATTTGTTCATCATTACAGGGTGTGTTCGGGTGCATTTGACCTAAGGAAGACTTGTCTTCACAGCTGTACCTCAAGCACCTGGAGGGCAGGATCTGGGCCTCAGGTCATGGGATTTCAGACCCAGAAATACACGCTTCAGGTCGTCTACCACAGCTCCATGATTTCACAGATTTTGATCACCTTTCATCCAGGACCTGGATTTATCTCATCCGGTGGCTAATGAGTTTAGGACTGGAGCCATACAGGACCCCTCTCTGAGTGCCCACCAAATGTCCTGACCTCACAACAAGCAGCCACAGAGCTGACAAGGGCCTGTGTGCACCCAAATGGCCAGGCACCTTCACACACCTCGACTAATTCCCCACAATACAGAAACTGAGGCTCAGGTGAAGCGAGTTAAAACTGGGAGCAACCCTGGAGCTCCCCAGATAATAATAATAGTTATACTTACCTATGGCTTTCAATGTATGAAGCCCTGTTCGATCCTCATATCAACTCTCGGAGGAAGGGACTACTATTATTCCTATTTTACAGATGGGCTGCCACGCAGAGAAGTCAAGAGACTTGGCCAAGGTCATGCAGCTAGCAAGTGCTAGAAAGTAATTCCTTCGAGTTCAGAGCAGAGCTGGGAATGGCCCCCAGCCTCTATGTTCCCCGTCCACATGTTTCCTAAATTCTGCTCACCTGTTCCCAGATGTTGTTCAGCCCTGTCTGATTTAGCCACCCCTTTCTGGGGACCAAAGCACCTTGGGCTTCTCTCTCCACAGCACCTGCGACAGGCAACTGTCCATAAGTGCAGCTACGCCTCCAACCCAGAAAGCCTCGGAGGGAGGAAGCAGGTCATGGTCACACCCATGTCCCAGCCCCCATCCAGTGCCAAGCACATGGGAAGCACTGGGTGATCCTGTTGTCGAATAAATGAAATGAAAGCTCAAGTGATTGAAAGATGGAATTGATGAAGTGCCCCTTTGTGGGAGGAGATGAAGCCCACCCACACTGGCCTCTCTGCTCTGGCCGCCCCGACGACTCCATTTCCACCCCTTAACAGGATGCCCGGCTCAGCCTGATCTGCTCCCAGTACAGGCTCCTCCTCGGGATTGTCTCTGCAGTGGGGATTGCAGAGCCATATTGGATTAAGACCTGCTCTGGCTGTCACCCGTGGTGGAAACTCGCCTATCAGGCAGCCCAGAAGGGCCTCGGTATCTAATGGAGATTTGCTAATAAGATCTGAGTTGGTGAGCTTTGCATCCTATTAACACGGGGGAGTGCAGACCTGTCTGTCTGCTGGAAAATTGCAAACACAATAGAAAAGTCACTTATGAATATTAATGGGACTGGAAACAAAAGCCGAGAGAAACGTTGATGTGATTGGGAAGCTGGGAGGGGGCAGTGGGGTGGGGGCAGCCTCTCTTCTCTCCCTCCTGTGCCTGTCCCTCCAGAGCTGCCTGGAAGCGATAGGTCTGCGTGGCTGTCACAGCTAGACGGAGAGTGACCAGCATGATGACCCCAGAAAGGAGCCTTGAGCCTGATTTCAGGGTCCAGACTTCCCTCCCCAGATCCATGCAGGCCAGTCCAATGTCAGTTTTGGGGGGCACATGAGGAAGTGTTTGAGAAGGAACGTGGGCTCCCCCATTTCTACTCCTGGACTTCTCAGGTGGAGACAAGCATCCTTCTGAGACTCTTTCCTGAAACCAAGACTTGTCTAGAGCAGCTTCCAACACAGAAGGTTCTGGAATTCACAGGCAGACCAGCATGCACAATCATTGCACAGTTAACACCAGGAGAACTCTCAGCATAGCCCAGAGAATCATAAAGTCCAAAGGACGCTTGGTGAGCACTCCTACCCCCAACCCGTGGTTCTAAAACCTTGTTCTGGGGAACCCTAGGGGTCAAGAGAGGTGCCTCAGGTGCCCCGTGGGAGAGCAGGGAGGTTAAGAAGGCTGAGTTGCAGACTCAGGCCTAGAATTCAGATCTCCTGACCCCTTTCGCTCCTCCAATCCGAAGCTGAGATAGAACCTGAGGACCCAAAGGTGAGTGAGACATAATCCCTGACCTGCTAGGAACTCACGGTCAGATGGGGAAGGCAGATGTTCAGTCACTTGCTCTTCTCCTGACAGACCCCCTACCGCTGACTATGGCCACGTATTTTTTTACCTTACTAGTCAATAAAGAAAGGGCACAGACCCCAGTAGGAAAATGGATAACGGCGATGAGCAGACCGTCTGCAGGATCAGAGCAAGCACAGAGGGACGCAAAACAGTGCACAGAGACCCTTCTGTTCAACGCCAGCTACAAAGCATGGCCTCTTCTCCACGAGCTGGGCAATCTCACATGAGTGACAAACTCCTCAGATCTCGTTTCCCCATATGTAACCTGGCTGTGGAACACCTACATGGTGGGGTTAAGATAATGTATGTGCAGTGTGCAGACCACTCTGGCATACACGAGGCATTCAATACATCTCTAGTTCCTTCTTTTCTTTTCTTCTTCTGTGGGGTGAAGTCCTCCAAGCATCCATCCACCCCTCTTCTCTGAATGGGTCCTCCCCAGCTTTCAGTCCGTCTGATCTGGGTGGGGCTGACCCTGCCCCCTGGGGTTGGGCCTGTGAGCCAGGCCTGGCCAATCAGAGTGTGATATCACCTGGCCACACTGATTGGTTCAGAGATGGGTGTGTGCCCTGACTGGGTCAATCAGAGGCAAAGAGACTCAACTTCAGGGCTTTGGTTGGTACTTTGGGGAGGGTCTTGCTCCTTCTGCTAAGGCTGCTGAGAGGGGCAGGTATATGCCTGTTGCTGCTGGCAGCCAGCTTGTGCCCAGGAGGCGGGTGTCATCTGGGAAAGAAACCCTCACTGAGGAAAGCTGAGCCAGGAGATGGGCAAAAATAAGATTTCTGGACTTTTTGTTTTGTTATACAAGCCAAAATATTCCTTTTCTCTTTAAGCCAATTGGGTTTCTGTCCCTTGCCACTGAATGAGTTTTAACTAATCCATTCAGCCACGTGAGGCTGGGGCCTCTGCCCAACTTGAACTTGAAGTTAGCAGATATCCCATTCCCTCCTTCCTCACTTCTACCACCTACCCAACTCAAGGATCCAATTGCCTTGAAAGACTCGGGATTTGGGAAGCCTCAGGCTCTGTTTCTGAGATCATTCATCATCTATCTCCCGTTCCAGCCTGGTGTCGGCTCCATCGGCGTCTCAGCCCACAGCTGGAATGCAGAGGTGCAGACCGTCCCAAGGCTCTGGGGAGGGAGGTCCCAGCACATCCCTCTGTACATATGCAGCTTGGGAGAGTGTGGAACCCACCCAGTCCTCTGCTGGCCACCAAAGCTTAGCACTGTGGCGGGGAGGGCCATGGGGGGGGGTGCTATTCGGGGGGAGAGGTGAATTCATTCATTAAACCAGGTTCTCAAACCTATGGCCCACAGCCAAACGCAACCTGCAACATATTTAATTTGCCCAGTCTGTGCTTAACTTTTTTTTTATTCAAATGTTTTTAGGTGAGAAGTGCATCTTCCAGTTTACCAAAGGCCTCCAGCTCTGTTTTTTCCATACCTGTGAGGCTCCATACATTTATATTACATGTCTGGCCTCCAAAGTCACTTGAGGCTACAACCCCTGGTTGAGACCCTCCAGCTGCCTTTCCTGCAGGGCCATGCAGAGGGACTGGGTGATGTGGTCGGTAGTTTCTGGTTTGCAGGTTACGTGGCACAAGCTGGGGAAAGGCCAGTAATTATCATTAATATCAGTAAGCCCCCAGTGGGATATATTACCTCTGTTGCCCCTTCCTGCTCTATCACTCCGCAGACCCAAGCTGTAGGCCTGCCCAGACCCTCTGTCGGTCCGCCTGGTGCTGGTCTTTATATGAATTCCAGGGTTCCTCCATCCTTAACACTCACCTATTCTCCCACAGATGCTGGGCCATCCTACCCTGCCGGAGCCCAAGGAGGAACCGCTCCAGGCAGCAGGGGGCGCCCCTGCAGGCCTCTCTGCTAGTTTGCATTGTATTTGTAGGATAATTATTAATGGCACAGATCATTTTTATTAGCTGAGCTGTCTGCATTAAAATGATAGATTTTTTTTATTAAAAACATCCGAGGGAGCTACCATCGCAGTGGGAAAAGGATAATTTTCCATTTAGTTTAAGAGCAGATAGTTACCAAAAATGCTCAATGTAAATAAACTGAGACTCAGCCTAAGTGTAGGGTAAGCATATCTGAAATTTCCCGGCCGGCTTCAAGCCTCCTGCCCTCTGCGGCTCTCCCAGTCCCTACTTCGGGCCTGAACCTAGCCCCACCCTACAGTGAAGGGAATTTTCCCCCAAACCACCTGGGAAAATCCAGGCCTCCAGGTGTGGTGAGTTGATAGATGAGCAATGATTTGCCAGGATCCACCCTAGAACTTGGGGTGCTGCTAGTGTTGCTACACAGGCTGCAACTTGGGACATCAAGAAGCAGGGTGGAGAGAGGTGAGGAGTAAAACCCCATCACAGGGAAAAGGACTGGGTGGAAATCAACAAACCTGGGTGCCCGTGCTGGGAAAGTACCCTCCCCTCTCACGACCTCCACCTTCCACAGAACCGTGAGGGCCTTGGATCAGCCACAGCTCCTGAAAGGGTTGGGGGCAGTGGGATGTTTCAATTTAAAAAGAAACAAGTTTTAGCAATGAAAGTGATTGGGAAATATTGAGTTAAACAGATTTCTTTCTTGCAAGATTTCTCAGAACATTGTGTTAATACGGATTGTGTTTTTCCACAGTAGGACCCAAACCTAATGTCCATGGGGTCCTTTTACCCAAGGGCACGGGACAGTTTGGGAAATGCTGGATGTGAGGTTTCTCCAAGGGCTCACTCAGCTCCAGCGTTTTCTGCTCTGTGAAGCGACTATCATCTGAAGACAGTCCCCTGCCCGTGGAGTCATTCCATAAACCTTCACGGACCGCTGACCGTGTCTATCTAAGACAGCGGGGCTACGGGCTGAGTATAGAGGTGCCTGGAGTGCAGATGCTGTGAGTCCCCCACCTGCACTCCCTCAGCCCACCCTAGAGTCTGCCTCTAGCCATTCTCACTCATATCTACTATTCCCGCATCACTTTGCCGGAATGCATTTTCCAACTGGGGGAACAGATTCCCCCCAGCCATGGGCAGGCCAACCTTAACACCGCAAGAGTAACCCTTAACCAACAAAGCATGAGAGTTGATGAATCAACATCCCAGCTTCCTTGGTCATTTGTGAGACAATTCTAAGATGGGTTCTACAAACTCTCAGAGGCTCCCCAGCAAGACTGAGTTCGAGCTCCCACAGCAGTAAGCCCCGATTAGCGGATCCTATGCTAACTTCCCTCTTTCCCCATTTAACCTTCCTCCATCCCTCACAGTGCATTCTGGGATCACCTCCCAAATAAAATATTTGCACTGAAGTCCTTGCCTCAGGCTCTGTTTTGGGGGAATCCCAAACTAAGACAGCCTGCACACTCATTGATCTTACAATCTGGTGGCAGAGGCAACAAGAAATGAACCCTCAAATAAACAAATACATGATCATAACTTATGAGAGATAGGAAGTGAAAAAACAATGATGCAGCACAGTGTGAAGTCGGATTAGCTAGCTCAGGGAGGTTTTACTGATGCCCACTCTGGCCCAGCCACTGGGGATTCAAGACTCAGCATCGCAGTCTCATGAAGTTGGCAGACGCTCGAATCCGAATGCACTGTGAAAGAAGCAGTAATAGAAGAGAGCGGTACAGAGGGACAAAGTGGGGACCACCCTCTGGAATATAGCATAGTCTGCTGTATAAGACCTCATCCTACCACATGAAGATCTGTTCTAAGGACCTCATTCACACTAAACTGTAAAAGACTAATACCCTCTGGGATATGTAACTTCCTACAAGGATGAGTGGCTGTCTCTACATTAGCCTTTGGGGAGGGCTGGATTTTTCCTCCCGTGGGATCTTTCAAGTGCCTTTGAAGGTATTTTATGTTGGCAATTGCCTACTTCACCGTGTGAATGTCCTGTTCTAGTCCCACCAACTCCTCCTTCTGGGATGGATTAGGGTGTTAGAGGGAGCTGCCCCCTTAGCCTGAGATTTCAGTCCCATGACTCTGAGGAAAGAGGAAGGTACAAGCTCTACCTGCCCATGCTCTGAAACACTGGCAATGGCTGTGATGAGAACTGAAGAGGAAATAAAGAGTGTTTTCCCATCTGTAAACTGGGTCTCTCTCTTGAAAATTGAAAGGGGAACAGGACCAAAGACAGGACAAGGGTCCAAATTAAAAGATGGGCTCATGGGCAGAAATACTGAGAGAGGGGAAGAGAGAGAAAAGAAGGGCTCTTGCTGACATGGCCAACATTGCTGGACTCCAATGGGATTACCTCTGAATTTACTTATTTCTTAGTGATTTTCTTAGTGTTTTCCAAGTTGTCTTCATTGAACATGTTTCAGTGTTCTTTCTAAACAAATGTACTACTTCAGATAGACCAATCTGAGCTAGCACAGTAGGTACTCAAAAAATATTTGTTGATTTTTTTTTGAAACTAGAAGGCCATGATGACCCCAGACTCTCAGCTCCTATGCAGACCCATGGGTTTTTGGAGTATTGGAAGTGGGGGCGGGTGGCTGGAGCTTGTGAGGTCACTTGTCCCCAGAGCTACCATGCTTTTTCTGGTGCAAAGCCCTTCCTTCAAACCAAACCTTCCTCAGAAACCTGGAGAAGGGGAGAGTAGAAAGTCAGGGGTGGGGGAGGTAGGGGTTCTCCAAGCCCTGAGACACCACCTTGAGGTCGGAGTCCACAGACCTCAGTGTGAAAACTATCATCTTGCCCCCCCTCACCCTATCCCCCAAACACACAACTTTTTAAAAATTTGTACATAAAGGGCTTGTATTGAAACAGTGGGCCCAAGATCACATGGTAAGTTGGTAGCCAACCCAGATTAGAGGCAGAAGTTTCCCCAGGAGGGCATCTCCTTGACCTGGACAGATCTGACTGTCCGTCACACAAAATCACTGTGGCCATGGGGAGGGGATACACTGATTGTCTGAAGTCCATCGGGGCCCACCCTTAAGGCTGGGGGGTCAGTGAGTCTCTTCAAATCTCATGTACCAGAATATCAGGGTACTGTTGGTTATAAAGTGGTAAGAGGGCACCAGAGGGAACGGCAATAGAGCCAGGACAGAAATTTCCTGTTAGTTCTATTGGGCCAATGTCCCTGCGTCTCCACGGCTATATTTGTCATACGGAGATGATATATTTCTCTTCCTGGAAGCAGACCACGTCTCACAGCCTCTCCCACCCTGGGGTCAGCAGGGGGCAGTGGAAAGCCAGGAGACCAGGCTCTCCCACTTATTAGCTGTGTGCCTTTAGCAAGTCACTTCACACCCTGGGCCTCATTTTGCATGATCTGAGAGAGTAAGATTAGATCAGGGATGGCAAAGAGGTTTACTCACCAGTTAACCATGGTCCATTGGTAGAGACCAACTGGAGAGATCGCTGAAAAGGATACTGAAACACACTTGAGCTCAGTGAGAAGGTGATGTGGATGTGCCTTTCCCCATATCAAGGAGTCCAATCTGGTAGCACGACTCTACACAGCACTTCTTATACTATAGGAATCAGCAGAGCCTGATCTGGGGATTCTTGTGAACTCTCTGGAATTCTAGGACATCCCTCTTCCCTACAGCTTTGTCTCCCTACACTGCCTGAGCCAGGGCTTAGGGGTCATCCAATCAGAGTCTGAGGTTAATGAGCCCTTGAATAGAGGGGCCTCAGACAATCCCCTGGACAATCTCCCCAAGCTGTCCTTCCCCCTGCACTGAGATACAGGGGAGAATCTGAAAGGGAGGATGTTACTCACAGGTTGACCTTACTCTGTACAGTAAGTGTGTATTCCTGAGAAAATTGCACTCAAATTGAATTTTTATAAATGGAATCCTATTTCAGCAATGATTTACAACACTTTCTGAGATACTTTATCTTCATTTTGAAGTAATGGTCCTAACATCTTAGCTTTAGAACTCCCGTTCCTTTTTTAAGCACTAAGAATGTTCCAGGTAGATGATGTCACAGAAACCACTAAGTCTTACCCTTTCAATTTCTGGGAAATTGAGGCCCAGAGAAGGAAGAAGACTAGCATTTGTCAAGCACCTGCAAGGTCTCAGGTACCATTTTAATTCTTTACGTGTATCATGTTGCCCAATTTTCCAACAATTCCATAAGATGGGATGAGTGTCATCTCCCCATTACCAATGAATAAAATGAGGTTCAGACAGATTAAATAACTGGCACAAGGACACCCAGCTCATAAGTGGCTGCTTCAATTCCCCCAAGGACTTCCAATGCCCACTTCATTATGACCTGTGAGGGTCGGCATGACCGGGCCCCTCACTCACGTCCCTCCAACCTCACTGGCCTCCTTTCCAGTCCTCAAACCAGACACCCCAGGGCCTTTGCACTTGCTGTTCCTTCTGCCTGAATGCTCTTCTCACTCACCTTATCTGGCTTGTATTCAGGTATCATAACCCTCCTAACCACCCACATGCTTTCTATTATATTACTTTATTTTGTTCTCTTCATAACACTTGTCACTATATGAAATTATTTATTTATTTTGTTCATTTATTTGTTTATTGTCCCCCCCCTACTAGAATATAAGTTTCATGAAGACAGGGACATGTCTGTTGTTTCCCACTTGTATCTCCAATCTCTACAGGACCTGGGATGCTCAGTAAATTATTTATTTACTTACTTATTTATTTATTTATTTTTGGCTGCGTTGGGTCTTCTTTGCTGCGCGCGGGCTTTCTCTAGTTATGGTGAGCAGGGGCTGCTCTTCGTTGCTGTGCGCGGGCTTCTCGTTGCAGTGGCTTCTCTTGTTGCAGAGCACAGGCTCTAGGAGCGCAGGTTTAGTAGTTGTGGCACACAGGCTTAGTTGCTCCGTGGCATGTGGGATCATCCCGGACCAAGGCTCAAACCTGTGTCTTCTGCATTGACAGGTGGATTCTTTTTTTTTTTTTTTTTTTTTTTTGCGGTACGCGGGCCTCTCACTGGTTGTAGCCTCTCACATTGCGGAACACAGGCTCCGGACGCGCAGGCCCAGCAGCCATGGCTCATGGGCCCAGCCGCTCCACGGCATGTGGGATCTTCCCGGACTGGGGCACGAACCCGCATCCCCTGCATCGGCAGGCGGACTCTCAACCACTGCTCCACCAGGGAAGTCCCGCTCAGTAAATTCTTACAGAACAAATGAAGACAGTAGCAGAACTGGGATTTAAATCCAGGTCTACACAACTCTGAAGCCCAGAGATCTTTCCATTGTACACCAATGTGCTTCCTCCCATATTTAAAAATTATTCTTATAGACAAATAATTCCTCAATGGAAAAGTCCTCTGAACTTGTCTTTGAAATGTAATATTTTGGAGTTTGCTTCTTAAAGCATATCTGGGCTATATGAGAAACTCTTATTTGAATAAAATAAAATTAAAAATCCAGATCCAGAGATAACCATGGCTGTTGAAGATCAAGAAGATTCCATATCCCTTGGAAAGACCTCAGAGGGAGCAAACGACTTATCCCCCAAATTTTCCTGTGACCAGCTCCTCACAAGCCCAGTCCACACTGCCAGGAATTGGCTTGATCATAACTCACAAGCCTGGGTTCCCAATAGCTATGGAAGAGCATCTTTACAGAGTCAATAATAAAGTCAACAGCCCTTTGTTTATGTAACCAGAGGGTAATTGCTGGCATAAATAATTGTCAAGCAGCCCAGGGTGAGAGGCCTCGTAAAGAAGCAGGCACTGTGCCCTGGGGAGAAGGAACGCCACATCTGGAGCTCACTCATTACAGCAAGAGCCATGGCAACCACACAGTTCCATGCACTGGGCTGGATGCTTTACACTTGATGTTGAGACTCATTTTACAGAAGAGGAAACTGAGGCTCAGAGAGGCTAAATGACTGGCTCTGCATCATCCAGTAGCAGAGCTGAAAATCAAATCTTTATCATTATAAAATGTCCCTCTTTTATCCTTGGTAATATTCTTTGATCTGATTTTAAACAAACATCTACTTTGATATTAACATAGCCACTGCAACATTCTTATAATTAGTGTGTGCGTAGTATATCTTTTTCTAACCTTTTACTTTTTTTAATATTTATTTATTTATTTGGTTGCACCAGGTTTTAGTTATAGGAGGGGGGCTCCGTACTTGCGGCATGCAGGCTTCTTTGTTGTGGCATGTGAACTCTTAGTTGCGGCATGCATGTGGGATCTAGTTCCCTGACCAGAGATCGAACCTGGGCCCCCTGCACTGGGAGCGCAGAGTCTTATCCACTGAGCCACCAGGGAAGTCCCTCCATCTTTTTACTTTTAACCTATCTGTGTCTTTATATTTAAAATGAGGCTTCTGTAGACAGTGTATAGTTTGGTCTTGCTTTTTTATCCAGTCTGACAACCTTTACCTTTTAACTGAAATGTTTAGACCATTTACATTTAATTGTAATCATTGATGTGTTTGGTTTAAATTTACCACCTTGATATTTGTTTTCCATTTGTCTCATCTGTCCTTGGTTCCTTTTTCTTTTCTAACTGGCTTCTTTTGGATTGGTTGAGTATTGTTTTAGTATTCCATTTTATCTCCATTCTCTAATTAGCTGTACCTCTTTTTTTATTTTTAGTGGTTGTTCTGAGGTTTAAAATATGCAGCTTTAATTTGTTTAAGAAAGCTTAAATCACTATGCTTCCATTTCTTCCTGCTGTCCTTTATAGGACTGTTGCAAACATCTTACTTCTATTCATATTATAAATATCACAATACAAATTATCCTTTAAATAACATTTTTAAATGAGAAAAAAAAACCTTATACTTACCCACATTTTTACGTCTTCTGACACTCTTTGTTCCCCTTTCTTCCTCCCTTGTAAAAAAAAAAAAAAGACACCATTTACGGTGCACTAAAACCATGCTAGGCACAGAAAACTAGTTAACACATATAACTCTCACAAGAACGCTGACACACGTTATTAACTACATGAGGAAACTGGGGCTCAGAAAGGTTAAGTAACTCTCCTAAGGTCACAGAGCAGGTAAACAATGAAACCTGGACTCAAACCCAGAAGTGTCTGACTCCAAAGCTCGTGGTCTCTATTACCTGGATCTTGGGAGGAGGGCTGGGTGAAGGCTCTGCTCTCAGACTTGCCATCTATGCTGGTCCCTTGCCTGACCTACAGGGTGATAATAAGGGGGTGGGGGGCAAAGCAGAAGTGGCCCAAAGCAGAAGTGGCCCAAGGTGGAGGGGGGAAGACTATTTTGTTAGTTTTTGTTCTGATCCTAAAAGTAAACAGATTTATTTTAGATGACTGGGAAAGCACAGAACAACACAAAAAAGGAAGTTAAAGTCACTCCAAACCTCCCTCTGTGGGACGATATTAGGAGTGCAGATCTGGCCCTGTGCCCCCAAACACCTCCCCACCAGCCTGCCGCAAGACAGCACCTTCCCCTGAGTGGTCATTCCTCCACCATGAAGCCTTTTTTGGTCTCTCTTAAAACACAGGTTGCCTCACAGCCTAGTCCAAGAACAGCTCACTGGGACCTGTGAGGAGGACCTTGACCTCTGAGGACAAACCCCTGCTTCAGACAAGGATCCAAAGGGAAATGGGAAAGGTCACGAGGGAGAGAGAAGGGGCTCAGGGAGGGAGAAGAGGTGTGTGAAGCAAGGACCTTCTTAGGATGGGGTGAAATTGACCTTCCCAGCTCCTTGGGGAAGGGAGGACGTCTAGTCTAGTAACGGTATCAGGACAAGTGGGGCTGGCAGCAGGAATGCAAGGGGGAAATACAGCTCTTGAAAGAAAATGAACCTCAGGATGGCCCTCTAACGGTAGAGGGCAGGGGCATTTGGGGAAGACAGAGGCGGGTAGTCAGAGTGCAGACAGGCCTGGGGAAGGAAGGAGAGAAGCCAGGGCAGAGCCAGCCCACTCCGAGGAGGGCGCAAGAGGCCACCTGGCACTGCCTCCTCAGGACCAGGGCAGCTGGTGCAGCAGGGACAGGTGGCAGCGCCAGCCTGGATTCAGGGAAGAAGAACCTGGTCCATGTGGCCGTGTGGCTCCCCCAGCCCCTGTCCGGGATTTCCCAGGCCTGTCTTCAATGCCTTCGCCAAGTGACCAGCAGGAAATGTGGGGTGTTCTTGCCAGCAGGACCCTAAGGCAATCATAGGGGAGAGGCAGAAGAGATGGGAAACCAAGGCATTCCCTCTCTCGAGGACTCTCAGGAGCAAATCCCTTTCCTCCAAGAGCTGGCAAGCTAGCTCTTCCCTCACTCTGTGTCTCTTGCCGCAGCTATGATCCCTGTCCCGGTCAGCCTCTGACTTGGGTGGAATGTTCACATTCTATTTATTTCCTCTCCCACGTCTTACCCACCCAGGCACACACTGTCATATACATGTAATCCTGGAGCACACAGAATTTTGCATTCTGCTTTTTCAGATATAACCCATTACCCCAAACATTTTGCCATGTTTCAGCATAGTCTTTGCTAGGCTCTTCTGGGATCCTTTTTCTCTCTTACAAGTCCTTTTAATCATTGCATGATTCTCCATGGAGAAGACAAACGCAATTGGCTGACTCAGTTCCTAAAGGCCTGCTGTTTAAAAGGTTTCCAGTTCTTCACTGATGCAGGTGACCCCGCTGCCTAGGGTTGTGTTTTGTGTTCTTCTCTGAAGCTTGGGGCACTAACACCCTTAAAGCAGGAACTTCCCAGCCTCCCCTACAACCCCTGGGGGTGCCAGGCTCTGCCACGTCACCGCCTCCCCCAGGAGAGCTGGCCCGGGTCAGGCGGGGGCCTCCTTCATTCACTCATTCATTCCACAACTATTATCAAGCACCTCCTGCACACACATACCCAAGCCACGCACTGGGGGTGCAGCACCCCAGAGGAAGAAGGCAGCAAGTAAATGGGCAGTTCTAACCCAGGAGGATTTGTGCTCTGATAAGAGGACAGTGTTCTGGGAGCAGAGGGTCCTAATCCTGCAGAGAGCTTCCCAGGGGACATGCCATCGAGGCTGAGAAAAAGAGAATGTATGAAGGGGCAGACAGAGGGGTCCAGGAAGAGGAAAACAGCACAGGCCAAGGCCCAGGGGTGAGAGAGAGTGCACCCTTCCAGAAGCATTAAAGACTCCCCATGTGGCCAGAGCTCAGGGGATGAGATGGGAAATGGCAAGAAACGAGACCAGGAGACAGAAGGGAGCAGGTGCCAGAAGCCTGTAAGCTGTGATAAAGGGTTGGCCATTATCCTGAGAGCACTAGGGAGCCATTGAAGGTTTCTAAATAGAGGAGAGACCTGATCAAATTTGAATTTTAGTAAACTCATTCTGCCTTCTCATGTTGTTTCCTTGGCAGCCTCTTGGGCACAAGGGCAGTTCAGGACAGCCTTGGGTGCATCCTGAGTCAGAGATGCTCTAGGGGACACAGGGAAATCATCGTGGAGTCTTAGAGGAGAGCAGGGATCCGTAGTAAAAGACAGGTGACAGCCAAGCTCCTGGTGAGATACACTGTAAAGAGCAAGAGCCAGGCAGCTGGAGGACCCTGAGCCAGGATGCATCCCCAGCAGCTGTGAGGGCAGAGACCCCAGGTCTTAGGAAGGCTGGGCTAACCAAAGCATCTGGTCCCCCAGCCCCACCCCCACTGGGGATCCTAACTGCGCAGCAAACTGGAGGGCAGCGCTGCCTTGGAAACTCAGGCTTCCCATCTCCAAGTCAGGCCCGCCCTGCTTCTCCCAGCTCCCGGTTGCCTTGGTAACCATTAGAGGCACCGGGATCTCACTGAGGCTGCAGAATGGCTTTAATCCTGCCTGAGTGGAGGGTGAGAGGATGGGAGGGTATTCTGGTACTCCCCATGGATGGAGAGTCTCTGGCCTCTTTCAATTTTCAGGGCATAAGGAGCCACAAAGTTATTAGAAGTGTGACGGGCTGCTGTGTTCACAGCCTTGCCCCTTCTCTAGGCCACAGGCTGACCCCCTAACCACGGCCATTTGCTAAGAGGGGCAGGACTCACTGGAACCCTTCTCAAATGCCTGAAACACAAAAATCTCAACAGCCCTCCTTCTATGGATAGTCTTAGAGCAATAATACAAATGCTTCACGCACACAGTCTTATCAAGCTCTTGCTGCAGGGCCAGGAAGTACATACTTCCTTATCATAGTTGTAACAGAAGTAGAAATCAAGGCTCTGAGAAGGCAAGTCATTACCCCAGGTCATGCAGTCAGCGAACGGAGCATCCAAGGAAGGCCCACTCAGGGTAAGCATCTTCTTTAAGAGTCACTGATGATTATTCAACAGCTGCCTACCAGACACTTCTTCAGACAGGGAGCTCACTACCTAAAAGAATAGCCCTTTGCATTGCAGGAGAGTGGAAAGACAGAAGGTCCTTCGTGACCATGAGCAGAAGCCAGCTTCCCTGAACTTGCCTCCCCTGGACCCAGATGTGCCACCTGGGACTTTGCAGAGCCTGGCGGCTGTGCCTGCCAAGCAGCAGCCCTCGAGGCGATGCCCCCATTCCCCGCTGTCCTGGAACAGCACTCAGCAGCTCTAGAAGTTCTTCCATATAGAGCTGTCAGATGGTTGATTAATTGATTGACTGGTGTTTGGGGCTCATTCTGCAGCCAGACACAGGGCTCAGTTTGTGATCAGGGTCAAGGCTGAGTCAATGGCAGGGGCCAGGGACTATGTACCAGGCCAAGGTCAAATTTATCATCTGTGCCTGGGTCAGAGAGCTGTGAACAGACTTTCTTCTGCATGTACAGCTTCCAGGCCCTTCCAGGGGTCATGCTGCAACCTTGGCCTCATTAGCACACGACTCCCACCAGCCAGCTGGGCCCAACTGGTTTCTTATTAATCCAGAAGTGAGATGGAAGAAACAGCCTTCTAGGGAGCAAGGAGCCTTGGATAAAACAATCTGCCAAGCGTGCTGATGCCTCCTTTTCCCTGCAGTCAGGAAAGAATCCTGCCCTCCTTTTGACTGTGACCTCCAGACCCTTCCCCCATGGCCAGACCACAGAGCTTTGGCTGGTGACCAAGCCATGTTTCCTGTAGGGACAGAGGGGAGGCAGGTGGGAGGAAGAGCTGGGAGCATAGGAAGGGCTCCTCTGTGGGGGAGGGGCATGGTGGCGAGCAGAGGAAGTGGGTGTCATGAGGTCATCCAAGGTCCAGCTGCACCCGGCTGTCACACCTGCCTCTTCCCTTTGGGTAGATAATTCTCATTTCACAGTCTACATGCCTCTGCACAGGCTATTCTTATCACATAAATAGCCACTTTTGTCTCAGTTCCACATAACCAAATTCAATTTCCCATCCCCCCTCCTTCATGGCCTATCTCAGGTGATACCTCCCCCATGAAGCTGGCCCTGATCCCCTCAGCCTGAGTAGAGCACTCCCCATTCTGACTTCCTTGGTGGGCCTATTTGTGATCAGGTCTAACCATTCCTATTATACTATGAGCTTCTTGAGGGCAAGGCCCATGTTTGATTCATGTATATTCATCTTTTATAATGCCCAACTCTTGTACAGAAAGCAAGTTTAAGGTAACTATCCATTGAATGAAAGGATACATGGATGGAGGAATATGTTTATGATGAAAGGATGGGGTCAGAGTCATAGATTAAATTCCCTGGGAAGCAGGGAATCAGAGTCTAGTGCACAGGATGTTTATAAAGAGTGTCCTTGGGATCAAAACCTGTGGAAGGAAGGGGAAGGAGTCAGGATTGGCAGAGGGGAAGTCAAGCTGCAATGCAGGTCCAACAACAGCAGCCTCTGCCAACACTGCACAGAGCTCTGGAGCAAAAACAGAACTTCAGAGTCGTCCTCATGGACCAAGATGGTCAGACCTTTATACACATACATCCATCAGTCATTGGATGTGGGTTGCCCTGGAAAGAGGCATGGTCTTGGGCAAGACAGCTATCTGTAACTGAGATAATCTTTGAAGGAACTGACCTCTAAAGGCTCTTTGACACCAGTCCTCCCAGCAGTTGGGGCCAGAAATCCTTCATTGCAAGGGGGGTCTGGACAGCACATCACAGTACCTCAGAGATGGATATGATGAAGGATGGATAAATGCATAGTTGGATAGATGGACAGTTAGATGGATAGAGAATGGATTCATAGATGATATGTGAATGCATGATTGGATGAATGGATACCTGGATAATAGACGGATGGATGGATGGATGGATCAAAGGATGGATGGGTGGATAAATGGATGGATGAGTGGATGGTTGGGCAAATGGGTATCTGGATAATAGATAGATGCATAGATAGATGTGTGGATTCATAGATTCATGGATGATGGATGGATGGATTCATAGATAGATAAATTTGTGGTTGATGAATTGCTGGGTGGATGATTGGTAATGGATGCATGAATAGATGATGTCTTCTCAACATTTCATGTCATTTAAGTAATTGGACCCTCCCAGTTACTCACCTGCTTCTTCTTTTTCCCTCGGGCAGATTCAAGGAGAGACTTCAAATAGTAACAGGTGAAATGATCTAAAGAGTGAAGGGGAACTCTTCAGCATCACCACATAACATATAGGGGGCTCTTGGGGACTGTTACCTGGATGTACAGGCAATGCCTATAACTAATTAAGACAGATGTGACCACTGCCCCATGACAAGTGCACGGGTGGTGAGATCAGCAAGTGACCAGTCAACAGCAACCTAGACACCATGCATGGGTGCTGTGAATGGCTAGAGTCCCTGCACTGCCAAGAGAAAGGGCAAGTCTGACTAGCTCAAGGAGCGGGGGGTCTCCCTCCTTCCACTAAAGGCCAAGCCCAAGTACCCCCTTAGGCCTTATCACCCTTCCACCTGGAGGGACAGGACTGGCTTCTGTCAACGGCAGCACAAAGCCCTTCTTTATAGGATGGGTTTTGGCAACTAAACCCCACCCACTGCCCTTGTCTTGTGGCCCAGCCAGTGGGGGACATTCATGGGGTAGGCTCAGGCCTCAGAACAGCATTTGGAGGCCACAAAGATCAGGGGCATCCATCAAGCGTTGGTGACATTGACCAAGGAAGTTTGTTGCTCCTTGTCTGTGGTGGGCGGGGTGGGGGGCGGAGTGAGAGGAGCGTTCACTCACAGCAGGACAGAGCCCACAGCATAATTTGGACCAGGGGAGAGGCCCATGTATGGATAGGAGGAGCACCAAGGATGATTGTCTCTCCCTCTCTCCCTGGGCCATGCTCCTCCTAGCTTGAGATTCTTTTCCCTCCCTGTAGGATATCTTTCCAAAGCTAGAGGTTCTCCCTTACAAGATTGTGAAGTTGGGTCTTCTCTGGTCTCAGGAAGAGCCTTAAGATGACGGAATATGAGGGTCAGAGGGAAGAAGAGTCCTAATTCCCCACACATTACGTGAATCCACTGCACTACCGCCCAGCCTCAGCTCACACACACTCCCGGTGACTAGACACCCATGACTTACCTGGGCAAGATTTTCCGTCCTAGAGTTGCTTTAATTATTTAACAATTCTTCCTTTTACCCCACCTTCCTGTCTCCCATCTCTGGGGCTTATGTGTAGAAAGAACAAGCTGAAGGCCTCTTAAAAGAGAAGCAGTTTTAGTATCACCAATAACCTCTTCTCCAAACCACATACATACCTCACACAACTTCTCTCATTCCTTAAGACAATGTTTTCCATCAAGACAATGTTCCTGGCTACCCTAGGCCTGCTTCCTTGAATATGTTCCACTTTATCTTTTCTTTTGGCACCCAGTAGAAGCCAGTATTCCCAGAGTGGCAGACCAGACAGGAGACAAACATAACTCTCTCCTCCCTACTCTTCTATTAATCCAGGCCCAGAACATGGCAGCAGTTTTGCCAGCCACATCGCACTACTGATGCCTTATGACCCTATGACAGCTAAAACCCTAGGTTATTTTATACTGTTACTGATGACCTATCTCTCCTCCTATTTAGTACTGATGTGGACATTTCCTTGCGGGTTCAGTTACAGGACCCCTCATTATTCCTGTTACATTTCATCTTAGGTTATGTTTCGTCCATCACTCAACCCCATAAAGGTCTTTTTAGATTCTGGTTCTGTCATAAAAGGAATTTATTATCCCTCCCAGCACTCTGTCTTCTGCCAATTTGATTGGCCATATCCTTTTAGGGCTCTAGAGGATGGGAATTATCTCCCCATTGGCCTCCTGATCACTGATGTAGCCAATCTCCAAAATAGCCCCCAATGATCCCTGTCTCTTAGTATCCACGCCCTTGTAGAGTTCCCTCCCACATTGTACCAGGACTGGTCTGGGTGACCAATAGAATACAGCAGAAATGACAATATTGCACTTCCAAGGTCCTGTCTGAGGCTCTCTCTCTCTCTCTCTCTCTCTCTCTCTCTCTCTCTCTCTCATTACTCTGGGGAAAGAAGCAATGTCGTGAGCAGCTGCCTGGAATGGCTCACATGGCAAAAAACCAAAGCCCTTTGCAAACAGTCAAGTGGATGACCATGGAAGTGGATTTTCCAGCCCGAGTTAAGCCTCAGTTGACAGCAGCATCACCTGACATCTTCACTGTAGTCTCATGAGATACCAAAACTACCCAGCCAAGCCTCCTCTAGATTCCTGACCCTCAGAAACCATAAGAAAATAAATGTTTTTTTGTTTTAAGCTGCTAAGTTTGGGATAATTTGTTACACAGCAATGGATAACTAACACACACCCTCACATATATCCAGGGAAGAGGAGTTGTTAATCAGGTTGCAGGTCCCAAGACAACAATGGGCTACATGTACTGTGGGCACGAGCACAGGGCATTATAAAATGTTACCCACATGGGATTAACTCTTTTCTCTTCCTTTTCAATCCATATCATCTGATCAACTAGTCAGCCTAAGGTCTTCCCTTGCTGCTTGCCCCACCCTAACCCCACTATGGGAGTAGACCAGACCCTCTAGCTCTGTCTTTAGGGCTCTTCTCTCCTCTTACTTGTACTACAGAAACAAGAAGTTGTAACACTCTCTTGCATGGGAGGGGGCTTAGTCTCCAAATACATCTTAGAACTCAAGCACAGTTTGACTCTAGTTTCAGGCAACTGCCTAGTTTGGGGCTTAGAAGGAGGGAAAGCTCCTTCCCCATTTCACTTAAGCCTTAAGCTTACTCCATGTGGTTCAGCCCAGGTTATCAGGGAGCTCTTCACTTGGTATTCAGACATCAATACAGCAAATAATAAAGTGGTAATTTGACTTCCCACTTGCTCTCCTCCCTTGGGATCCTCATGGGGAGGGCTGGCTGTGATGCAAGGCAGAATTCTGGCCATACCCACCTCTTTAGACTAGAGCTTCCAAGCTAGTGAGCTGTGAATAAGTTTTGGATGTGCCCCAGATATTGATCCCCTCAGGCCTTGAGGTATTGATCCCCTCACAGTCTTTGGAGCAGCCAAGTAGAGCCTGAGACAGCCAGATTCCAGGCCAGTCACCTTAGGCTATGAGCAGACTCTTAGGACTTCCCCAGTAGACTGTACAAATATTAACACTTTCCATGAGTGCCGTGATGTGAAAAAAGAGTCAGCAACACTGTCCTCAACAAATAATCTTTGAATGATGCCTACATATCCTTTGTCTTTATTCAAGTCATTGATAAAAATTCTAAACATTTTAGGACAAAAACCCAACCACCAGAAACCTCCCTCTAGGTAGACATTGAGCCATTCATCAACATTGCTGTATGTTTATCTAAATACTACTCCACCCAGACAGCTTTCCTTGTATTCCTTATCTCTCCATCTTGTCAAGTGGATATCATGACATATCTTGTCAAATATTTGCTGATTTTATAATCCCAAATGAATTAATGGATTAAGGTAATCATCCACTAATGGCTGATAATAACATAAAAAAGATAATTATCCAAGCGTTCTATACCTCTTGATGAACCTGTAACACTATGTGTGCAGAGGTGCACCAGTTATTCAGCTATTGTCTCTCAGCTCCAAGCCCCTCCCCTCTCTGCTCTGAGATGCTAGGACTGGCTCTCTGAGAAACACCCTCCTCCTTTGCAGGTTGACTTCACGTTCAGCTTGTCCCATAAAGACACTAAGGGGAGACTAGAAGGTAGGAGAAGAGAGAAGGGACTCACTACTTCCTGCTGGCTCACTGGATTCTGACACCATTCCTCTAGCAGGGACCTTTCATCCTGTCCCCCTCAGAGAACTTGACAACAGCAGCTGGGTGGTGGCTACTGAAGTCTGAGTCCCAACTCTGCAATTCTAGATTCTGTCACCCCAATCTCTTCTCCTTGTTCCCCATCCCTAGGGATGATGACTGCACCCTATAGTTACTAACCCTGCTGAAAGGGCCAGTGTGGTTTCTGTTTTCCCTACTGGACCCCTCAATGCTACAGGACTTTGCCCAAATTAAAAGGGGAAAAAAAAAGAAGTTGAATCTGAATCTGAATCTGATCGTCTCTAGATCTAATCATCAATTTAAGCCACTAAGTTTTATAGTAATTTGTTATGCAGCAAGAGAAAACTAATACAGGTGTAATAATGGCATTGTGGTTACAGTTTTCTGAGGCACAGTGAAATGTTTATATAGTGTCCAGGATCTGTGTCAAAATGATGGGGGGCGGGGGTGGGAATAGAAGGAGAGGCTGTGGTTGGGAGTGAAACAAAATGGGCCAAGGGTTGAAAACTGTTGAAGCTGGGGGTTGGGTAGCTTGGTTTCACCATGCTACTCTTTCTATTTTATATAGGGTTTTTTTAATTTTTAAATTAAAGTTTAAAAAAAAAACTTGCTCAAGTCCTGTAGAGCAGTCAAAGGGAGAAATTGTGTTATTTGATACGATTTGTTCTTAGTGAACCCATGTTGGGTCCCAGTGATGCTCACTTCCATAAAAACCCCATATGTAATAATTCATGTATTGAGATAAGTGTGCTGATCTGTAGTTTCAGAATCCACATTCTTCCCCCTTTTGAGAAGTGGAAGGGCATGCACCCCTCATCTATCCTTACTAATACTTCCTATTCTGTGATTTCTCGAGGACAGAGACAGTGGCTCAGTGATCTCATCTGCAAGAGTTCTAAGACCATGAGTTCTCCGTTCAGTCTGGAGCACAGAACTTATTTAAAGCAGCCAAGTGAGTGCAGGTAACTTTTTCACCCATCTCATGCTTCCATTCCATGTTTGTATTGCCAAAGAGAAGGGACAGGAGCAAAGTAGGAGATGAAGAATTCTGTTCCATCCACCCCTAAAAGACATTACACCATCTTCCCCAAGCTCTGTTGGACCTACAGCATAAATATATCAGGAAAATGGGAACCAGAAGAAAGAGAAAGGCACTACAGAAAATGGACAGTGTAAAATTCAAGGCAAAATGCATTAAATAGAGCAAAGAGAGTCATTTGATATTGATCAAAGTTATGGTCAATAATGAAGTCATAGTTCAGTCCATGAACTTTAATGGACCAAAGAACATAGCATTGAAATATATTAAGCATAAACTCTTAGAAATGTGAGTATAAATTGACAGAAACTCAATTATAGTAGAAGACTTTAGCATACTCATCTCAATCCATGTTAGATCAAGAAGGCAAGCTTAATAAAGCAATAAGAGATTCAAACTGTATCATTAACAGCTGAATTAATAGATATTGAACTTATATCCTGCCAACAGAAACTGTATCTTTTTGTCAACTGTCTGTGTAACATTTGCAAAACTGGTCATATACCAAGTCACAAATCAAACTCCTGTAAATTCCAAGTAGCAGGAAGTGTACAAGTTACTTTCTCTGACCAAGCATTATAAAACTAGAAACAAATAATGAAAATTTTAAAAACAAATAAATTGTAAAAGTCACCTTTTGGAAATTTGTTTAAAACACCATTTTAACCCAAGTAGTGGATCTTTTATTCATGATTTTCTTTTTGCTGTAAATTTCACAAAAAGCCCTTTCTGTCATCCTTGATGTGTTAGTAAGACTTAGCTCACTGGCCTTCTGTTTCCTGCAATTGTCTACTTGCACCTACCAGAGTGGGCATTTGATTTTTGGACCACCCAGTATCCATTTTATCTTCCTTTAGTAATGGTACTTGATTTCCTTCTGGCAAGCCTCCCTTTCCCGCTCTCAGAAGGCTGGTGTTGACTTCCCCCTGTCTCCACCCCCACTGATGGGCATAGGATACCAACCTGGTCAATGAAAGCATTGTGCTTCCTGACTACAACGATTAGTTCAGAACTAGCCAATGAGACACTTGCTAGGACTGCTGGCTTCCATCTCCTGCTGGACTTGAACCTGGGAGCACGTTAAGTCTGGAATTGCTGCTGCCACCTGGTTATCATGGGAGGAGTTCCTATGTGAGAAGAGAGTCAGCATGGGCTCCTGTGCTGTGTCCCATAACATCTTTTGAGCTCCTGAATCAAACCATACCTGAAACCTGACCTACCCCTACACTTTTCAATAAAATCCCTTTTAGTTTAATCCATCTTGAAGGGAGTTTTCCATTACCCGTGTATTTTCTTCCCACTTTGAATCTGCCCTTTTAAGCCTGATGTCTTTAGACACAATTCTTTCAATCCTCATAGAATTATTCAGACGTGAATGGTCTAAATTGCATTTTTTTAGAACTTTCCAACCCTTTTATGAGCAGTCTTCCCCTCTAGAGCCTAGTGCCATGAATAATTTGCATCATTCATCACACTTGCCTATCACTCCCATCTCTTTTTAGAACTTTAAAATCTTTCCCTTTCTAAGTCAGTGCTTTTCACCTGTGGATTGACTCAGGTAGACTCTTTTGCAGCTGCCCTGTTTCTCTGAGAAAGACGGACAGACAGAGAATAGGTTAGAATACAAATGGCCATCCAGCCTACTCTGAGGCAGGAAATTCTACCAGGTACATATGTTATCATATTTTATCTTACAATAACCCCATGGGAAAATATTTGTGTCCATTTTACAGGTTAGGATAGTAAGTCACTTGCCTAAGATCACTCCAGAGGTAGAAGGAGCCAGAAATCAAAAGCAAGTTTGCCTGACTCCAAAGCCTTCCCATTCTTTCCACTACACCAAACTGCCCTGCTCTGGGCTATTGTTTCCTCAGGAAGGGACTCTGGGGCACCTCTCTGAGTCAAGTTCTGAGAAGCAGCCCATGTGGGCAGGAGGGAGCTTAAGGAAAGGGTGGGAGAGATTGACTCAGTTTCCCCAGGAAGAAGCAAGCAGTTTGGGATCCAGATGCCCCAGTTGTACACCTCTGGGAATGTGCCCAAGTCATCCTGCCCTGCCACCTTGGAGTCTACCAGACAGCTGTCACCATCATATAAACTGAGAGGGCACCAAGCCTTATGGCTGGTACCTTACAGGGCACAGGGGAGACTAGAGAGGAGGGGTCGAGTGTGGCCTCTGCCTGCCCTAACCCTGCCCCCTGACTGTCCCCACAACCCGGACCTGACCATGTGAGAAACTGCCCACCCCGGATGGATGTCACTCCCTCACCTCCTGTTCCCACCCTGGCAGCTGAACCCTGGCAAGGCATCCCCAGCTGCAGGACAGAGCTCGCCTTCCAGCCGGTGGCCCAGAACCCAGAGTCCTGCCCTTCACTGTTCTCTGTTCAAACAGGGACTCTGGGAAAAACACCAGGATGCCCCGTTGAGGGAAGGGGGGTGTTCTCTTATTGGGGGGAAGCAGGCTGTCTTGATATTTTTTATTCGATGACAATCAAAGCTGAAGTTTGACAAAGGAAAGTTTATTCTGTTAGTCCCAAGGGTGCCTTAATCAGCAAAGGGGAACACTTCCCAGAATCCCCAAGGCAGACGGGTCCTGGACCCTCCTGTCTTTCCCAACCTCTCCTCTACCTCTTGAAAGCATTTTGCATGCAGACCCCCACCAAAGGAACCCTCCCTCATCATGCTCATGCAAATAAATATAAGCTAACCACCTTCTATTGGACATCGACTATACCGGGCAGTTTACATACATTATCTTTCATGTGAACACTAGTCCTTATATGATAGGTGGAACTGTGCCCATGTTGCATAAGAAGAAACTGAGATTCGGAGAAATTAAGAAATCCAAACTCATATGTGTGGTCAGTGGGAGAGCTGGGACTTGACCCCAGGTTGGCTGACCCTCCCCTTTCCACTGTTCAGCAGTGGAAAGGTCACAAATTCACTCACTCTCATACCAACAAAGCCACTGGAGTCAGGTATAAACGTGCAGTGGATGGATGGGTAGTCCATGTCCCTATAAGTCCCTCTGTTCACCTGCAGTGTTACTTGTGGGGACATTTGTCTACCCCAATAGACAGTGAGCACCTCTAAGAGCTGGGTCCAGCCCCTGTCCTATGCTCCCCACATTCCCTGCTTGGAGTAGGAGCATAGTAACATTGGCCATACTTGTGGCTGCACATCATCCGTCCTTGGAAAAGCTTTTCACTTGGGGAAATTGCCCCGAGCTCTGCCTTCCTAAGTGTATATCAGAACACAATTCCCAGGCTCCCTTGCAGTGAGGACGGAGGCGTGTGACCTGGGGTCTGCCCTGAAAGTCCCTGATTCAGAACTGAACCCCAGGCAGAAACAGGCACAGACTTCTGTTTTGTGGTCTAGCTTTCAGGGTGGCCTCAGTTACAAGGTCAACTTCCGGTGGCAGAAGAGACCATGGCTGCAGTGAAGTCAGTTCCTGGCATCCAGCTCAGTGGCAGCTGCTGCAGCAGCAAAAATTTCACCCAGGAAGCCAGTTCTGCGGTGCGGTTCTGAGTTTCTCCTGGAAGCCTTACCTAGAGTCTGTTCCTTGCCCTTCCGATGACTCTGTGCATTAGCTCATATTGTTTAATAAATCCCTTTTCTGCTTAAATTAGCCACAGGGTTCTAATATTTGCAACTCTGTAAATATTTGGCAAATAAACATTTAAAACTCTCCTCTCACACTGGAGGCCGGAGAGGAAGCCTCATCGCACGGCATGTCCGTGCCCTTCCTCCTCTCTCTGTCTCCTTGCTGGATGCCAGGTCCCTCAGCAACTCCAGGCAAGCAGGATGCAGCTCAAGGCACTGCGGTGCCTGGCACATGGTAGGCTTCGGGAAATATTTATTGATTGTTCTATTTCTCCTGACTCGCTTGCGTCCCAGGATCCTCTGAGCTGCTTTTTGAAATTCCCATCCTTTGAATTCTTTTCACGTGTCCGAGCCTTACAACCATCAACTCATCTAATATCCACAGCGCCTTGAGAGGTGGGTAATTGCATCAAATCTTGCAGATGAGGAAACTGAGGCTTGGAGACATGAAGCGGTTTGTCCAAGGTCACAGCCTGGTAGCAGCAGGGTCAGGCTTGTACCCAGGACTTGAACCCAAACATCCCAGCCCCTTCACTCTGCTATACAAAGGGTGGCCTGGGAGATGGGCATCTGCCCTTAGGAAATCCAGACGCCAGCAGGGGAATACAACCAACTCCAGTAAGCCCTACTGAGATTTGGGAATTAACGACTGAATGGGCGGGAGTCACAGAAGCTCCCTTTTAAAACAAGACATAAAGCTGTTATACTTTTCTCTTTTGAAAGCAAATGTTAGAATTTCTGAACACCTGTGGCTATTGTCTAAGGCCACACAATGGTTTGGACATTCCCCGCTGTCTAGGGCTCCCTCAAACTCGTGAGAATCAGAGCAACAACAACCTTTGTTTTTGCTGGAGAAGCTGGAGCAAGCACCTTGGGTTCCTGTTATGGACTGAATGTGTCCCCCCAAAAGTGCATAGGTTGAAAACTAATCCCCAGTGTGATGGTACTTGGGGGAGGGGCTTTGGGATTAGTGCTTTTATAAGAGGTCACAGGGCTCCCTCACCCTCTCTTTCCTCCATGTGAGGACACAACAAAGTGGGCAGTCCGCAACCCAGGAGAGGGGTCTCCCCAGAACCCGACCATGCTGGCACCCTGATCTCGAACTTCCAGCCCCGCGAACTGTGAGAAACAAGTGTATAAGCCACCTAGTTTATGGCATTTTTTTATAGCAGCCCGAGCTAAGATAGTACCCCCTCTCCATGCCTTCTCCTACCCCTCTTCAGCTTCCAGGGACAGGCTGCCAGCAGGAAGTACCTCCCACCAGATAAATCTCATCTCCTCTGACAGGTGACGGTCCCGAAAGACTGGGGTTGAGAGAGAGATAAGGTCAGCGAGGCTGCTAAGGTTCTTCCTCACGACACACAGAACTCACTCATGACCTGTGTCCGGGGCTCCAACACAGGGGCTATTGGAGGAGGGGCCAAAGCTTCACTCAAGGCTTATTAGTGTGGACACAGACCCTGCCCTGAAGAGACACACATGAGATGTCAGGAATGCATGACCTCTGTGTGCAAAGGCCAGTGTGAAGGCTAGTTCAGGTCTGGACCTCCAACTTGTAAGCTGGAGACCAGCAGGCTGAATCCATCTCTTGTGTTTTATTTGGCTGGCAAAGTGCTTCCAAAAATTTCTTTTAATTATTTTCTAGAATCTTCTATTTGGGAAAGTTCACAATCTAGTGAGCCCCCAGGCTTGATGCATGTAGGATCCTTTAAAAATGGAAACTGAAAGTGTATTTAATCAAATTAAGTATGCATGTACACCTTTACTAGAAATTCCCTCCTGGATACAGATCCAAAAGAAATTGTCAGGCAGATCTGGAAGGAGAGGGAGAGACTCTCCACTGTAGGGTTGTTTGAAGGCGAAAAGGAAGTTTAAAAGCAATCTAGCCCTCCACTGCTGAGGGATGGGTAAATGTGGTAGATACAGCAATTAGCGGCAACAGCCTAGAGGTCCATACAGTAACCTGGACAGATCTTTAAAAACATAATGCTGGGAGAGGAAAAAAAAATAGAATTGGGTTTTAGCACAATACTATTTACATAAGTTAACTACATGCACATAAGATAATATAGTTTTCATAAAATCATTTTTTAAAAAAGCAAGTATGTCAAGCACATCAGGTACAGAGCAAGGAGCCCAAAAGTGATCCAGGGAAGTAATAGAGAAATCCATCCAGATATCCTTGCATGGACCAGTGATGTAGGAACTGAGAAGTGGGCTTAAAGCAATTCTGAGTTTCCTGAGCCTGAACCTGAAAAAGCCTGGAGGTCTGTCCCTTAGGGGTCAGGGACGTTTCTCTCCATGAGTTGCTGACGGTGGGTCCCAGCCAGATGCCCTGGACCAAGCTGCCGAGGACCTTAACTAAGTATATTCATTCATGCCTTCCTAAGGATAGTCCCCATCTCGCAGCTGCCTTGTTCATCATCCCTGCCCTCAAAAAGCTCACAGCCTGGTGGGGAGCCAGGAAAGTGACCAGACTTCAGAGGTCTGGGTGTGGGGCATACATACAGGAGCATCTAATGCAGCCTTGGGTGTCGGCAAGGCTTGCTGGAAGAAGCAACATCTGAGTTGAGACCTTTTGAAAAGGGGCACTGGCTGGCTGAGCGACTCTGTCTGTAGCTTGCTGGGGGACTTTTGGCAAGTCCCTTCCCAATTTGAGCTTCAGTTTGCTCATCGATGAAAGAAGAAGGCTAATTTGGGGGTTTGCTAAATTATGGGGTGCCATGGATGTGCCTGAGGAGCCACTATAACTTCCAGAGTGACCAAGCTCCAGGCCCCCAGCCTCAGTTTACCTTTTATGATGAACACAGAGATGTGCAGCCCAGATCCCCCTTCAAGGAACGGCTCAGTGCCCCTGCTGCCAGGAGTGCCTCTTCCACATCCACCAGCTGCGGAGAGCCACCATCGGAGGTCACGCCCTTCCCAGAGGTCATGCCTTTCTCGTAGCCAATGACTGATCAAGGAGGCTGATGGGAAAAAGACCTGGCCAATGGCCCATTCAGACAACTGTGATGGACCCAAGTTAGCTGCAGAGCCCCCCTTGGGGTCAGCCTGGACCATCCTTGGGCCTGACTGCTCCCTCTGCCTAATCCTGCTTCCTCTCCCTCCCTCCTCCAGATGCTCATCCCACACACCCTCCCCAGTAAACACCCTGTGCTTGAAACTTGTCTCAGAGCCTGCTTCCTGGAGAGGCCAGCCTGAAACACTATTTGCTACATTAAAATTTGTTTAGAGATTTCCTTGGTGGTCCAGTGGTTAAGACTCCGCACTCCCAATGCAGGGGGCCGGGTTCAATCCCTGGTCAGACAACTAGATCCTGCATGCATGCCGCAACGAACTAGATCCTGCGTGCATGCCGCAATGAAGATCTGTGTGCCGCAGCTAAGACCCGGGGCAGCCAAAAATAAATAAATAAATAAATAAATATTCTTTTAAAATTTGCTTAGAAAGCAGCTAAAACAATAATACCAATGCTATTTGTTATCAGTCAATTATTAATTTTTAGTCTGTTGCAAAAAAATAAGAAACTTCAAAGCAGAAAGACTAAATTCCCCTCCAGCCATATCATACAATGAGAGTAGCTGGAGAGTCGATCACCAAACACCACTGGCCAGTGGAGCACAGCTTCAAAACCTCAAGGTGAGTACAACTCTGGGTATGCAATTCTGAGCATTAGATAACAGTTTTACTGTTCTTTTCTATCTTAAGCTCTCGGGTATTTCCTAGTGGTTTCATTTATTAATTACCCTCACTTTGTGCAGAGTTATTGATTTATGTGCACAAAGTTTGGGTAATTTTTTTTTTTTTTTTTTGCCTGGGGAGACTGTTTTCTTTGAGAGTCAGGCTTAAACGAACAGCTAAAGAGGTCACAGCCACCTGAACCCCAGGTGCCTAGCAGGATTTGTTGGAAAAAAGAAAAAGGAAGAAAAGGAAAGAAAAGAAAGGAACAACTCAGGGAGGTGAGGGAAAAATAATAATAACCTCAATCCTCATTAACTGAGCACCTACTGCATGCCAGGAGCTGGGCTGAGAGCTTAACAAAGTATGAGCTCACATATGGCAACCTTATGAGATGGACCATTAGTAATCCCATCCTTTGTATGCAAGACTGAGGCTCGGTGTGGTTCTGTGATTTGCCCAAGATCCCAGAGCTAGTAAATGACAGAGCCAAGACTCGAATCCACATCTTTCTGACTCCAAAGCCCAGGCACACAGCCCACAATACCTGTACCAGCTGAGTCTACCGCAAAACTCTGGAAGACAAAGTGTAAGGGATGAGGCAAGAAGTATCCCCTGGGACCCTAGAAGGAAGGCCAGCTGAAACCAACTGTGTTCAGAGTGTGGCCTTATAATGAATTAACCTTTAGAGAGACCCAGAGGTCTTCTGAGAAGTGTGGAAGCCAGGTTCTGGGGGACCCCAGGAGAGAGTATGTTCCCTGCAGCTCTGAGTGTTGAGGTCCTGTGCCTCTGGGAGGTTGGGTCAGCCCCCGAGTGCCCTGACCCCACCTACCCACCATCGTAATTGTGCCCCAAAAAGGAGAGGCAGCTGAACCATGGAAGCCCATCCCCAAGTCAGGCCAGACCTTCTCCTCCACAGCTTGAGGGTTACCATAGCAACTATTTGAGACATCTGGGATTTTCACTAAGGAAAGGGTCCCTCACAGAGAAAAAGCAAGGAGGAGAGATGGGAGAGAGATTCTTGGAGGGTGTACTGACTCACCGTGTCCTCTCCCCAAGTATTTAGGGGGCCCGAGTCATTTCAGAGAAGTGGGGAGTACAGAGGGTTACAGTCAGATTTTCCAGGGACTTCACACCTCAGCACACAGAGAAAACGATCAAATTTGCACAGCACATTGGAGGTAAACTGGAGGTAACTAGGAAGCACCTATATGGAACTGGGTGAACAAACTCTAATATATTTTCTTTAATTGTATAATTTTGGTAAGAAAAATAAGTACAAAGTAATAGGGAGACTATTAAATATTGACTATGTAAAAACAAAAACCTCCCAATAAACTGTTTTCAAACAATTTAATGAGAAACTTGAGCTTTCTTCCATGAACATACTTTTTTTAATATCAGGCTTTCCGTGTGAAATGGCCGTACAAAATTCTTGATGGGGGCTTTTTAATGATGAGCTCCTGAAATTCTTGAAAGTCACTGTTGGCAGGAAACGTTTGTTCACTGAGTACATGATAAAAAATGTAAGACCATTTTATAACCATTCAAAAATGTATAACACTTGAAATTATATTAAAAGAAGCTAACAGCTCTTCCTCTTCTTTCTTTGACAAATGTAACATTGAAATTTCTTGTGATAATGTGAATGGGTTGTGAATACAATCAAATATTTCATATCAAGTATTTCAAAATAATGATGAAGTTCTAATTTGCAGAGTGTGTGTGTATTTTTAGAGCTTTCTTCCTGAAGCTAACATGGTTGCTACTAAAAGAACACATCACCTGAAAAGATTAAGGCTTAAGTTGCTACCCAATGTAAAGACAGGGATTTGACACCTTCTGCCAGAGCTGATACACCCTGGACATCACACCCAGCTTCCTTATCACCACCTTCATGACTTGACCCATGTTGGACTGGGCACCACGTTTCTAGGACCCCAAGAATGTGAATTCCTCTTGCAAGTCCAGGGCCCCCTTGTTCACAACAGGGAACAGCAGCTGGCTGCTGACACAGGTGTCCAGGTGGCAAATCACCTCCTTAAGCGATGCCCAGCCCAACATGGTACCAGATGTGGCTCCCCCTCATGAAATCTGCTGGAACCATAGGGATACCTGGGCCCTGTCTGGTAAGGGAACCAATCATCCCAGTTTACCTGGGACTAAGAGGTTTCCAGGGATGTGGTTCTTTCAATGCTAAAATTGGGAAAGTCCCAGCCAAACGGAAATGAGTCGGTCACACTACGTGGCCACCTGAAGTCTGTAAGAACCAGTTCCTCACTGCACACCTGTAACTCATTCGCTGCACACACACACGGTGGAATGCTCTGGGTTAGAGCAGTGTTTCTCAAGCATTCATGTGCATATGAATAAACTGGGGATCTTAATAAAGTGAAGATTCTGAATCGGTAGTCTTGCAGGGGGCAAGATGCTATATTTCTAACAGGCACCCAGGTGATGTAGATACTGCTGGTGCGTGGGCCACCCTTTGGGCTGCATGGGCTTGGATGACAGCACTGAAACCAAAGACAAGACTCCAGCACGGTGAGAGGAGATTTGCAGCCAAAAGCCCAAAGGAGCCAGGAGAAGAGCAGAGAAGAGTCGCTGAAATCCATCCCCACCATATGAAAACCAATCATCCCCAAAGGCCCACAGATTTGGAAAGTTGCTCTCTGCACAGGGCAAGCATCACTATTGAGGACAGATTTCCCATGGGCTCTAGGCCACTCTGAGTCAAGATCAGTTAACACCAGCTGAACCCTAGCATGGATCATTATAGACAGTTTGGGGCAGCGGTGAGCTCATCAGGCCAGGTCCCTGACCTCATAGTGTTTCTAGGCTGGCTAACAGTTCATGCAGCCAAACCGTGTGTATACGTCTTCATTCATTCCCTTGTTCATTCATTTATTTGCCAAATACTAGTGTAGAACCTACGATGTTGTAGGTACTGAAGAGGAATACTGAGTGTGACCCCAGTACTGTAGTTTGGTAATAAAAAGTGCCAGATACCCGGGTTGACCCTCCTATTGAAAACAACTAAAATATCTGGACAAAATAAGAAAAAGTCTTCTTAGATGTAATATAAGCTGGCAAGAAAGTAAATAATGTCCAGGGCAAAAAATGCATTGAATGGAGTCAGGAACCAAAAAGTATGGAGAGTAGCAACTGTGTTTACCCCAAGGACATTTACTGAACTCTGTGAAACAGAGCTTTGGTTTTCTTTGTGTCCTAGGGGTAAGGGAACAGCTGACAAAGCCCAGGGTCTGCCCACGGTGGGGAGTCTGATAGGAGTTACTCCCCTCAGACAGCTGAGACTTCAAGGGGATACACTTTTGGGTTAAGGACAAGGGAGAAATATCTATAACCCCCTCCTTCATGGGGACTGCAAGAAAAATGGCATGTCTTAAAACTAGGCATTAAATGGAAAATGGAAAAAGTAACTACTGAGAATTTGGAATCATCAGTCATCCCTTACACAAGTTTGTAACCAACAAAGTTGAATTCACACCACCTGGGTTGTCCCAAAACTCCACAAACCAAGAATTTAATTTACAATGGTTGCTGCCAGGAAGTGCCCCCAGTGGCCTGGCAGAGGCAAAAAATAAAAAATATTCTTTGGAAGAACCCTCTGCAATCCCAGGTCTCACAAATTTCCATGAATAAAAATCCAAGGAAAACAAGCAAACCACAGTACAAAACTAAACAAATACGCAAGGAAACTATGCATTATGACTGAGAACCAACAGAAATAACTAGTAGCAGGACAGACTTGCAAAGGTTTCAGGTACTGAACTTACAATACAACTTCTAAAATAATTATGTGTGCTATATTTAAAGAAATAAAAAATACATTTGAAAATATGTGCAGAGAACAAGAAACAGTAAAGAATAACTAAGCATGTTTGAAAAAGAAAGATAACATCTAGAAATGAAAAAATATTGTAACTGAAGTTAATTACTGGATGAGCATAATTAAATGCAGATTAGACATAGCTAAAGAGGTAATTGGTGAACTGAAAAATACTTGCAAAGAAACTATCCAGAATTAAGCACAAAACACAAAATGGGGGCTTCCCTGGTGGCACAGCGGTTAAGAATCTGCCTGTCAATGCACGGGACCCGTGTTCGAGCCCTGGTCCAGGAAGATCCCACGTGCTGTGAAGCAACTAAATCCGTGTGCCACAGCTACTGAAGCCCACGCACCCCAACTACTGAAGCCCTCATGCCTAGAGCCCATGCTCTGCAACAAGAGAAGCCACTGCAATGAGAAGCCCACGCTCCACAACAAAAAGTAGCCTCTGCTCTCCACAACTAGAGAAAGCCTACGCAGAGCAACGAAGACCCAACGCAGCCAAAAATAAATAAACAAACAAACAAACACAAAATGATAGAAAAATAAAGGGAAAAAAGAATGAAGGATAGAGTAAGTAGGTCTAATATATGGCTAATTCAAATTTCAGAAGGAAAATGCAAGAAAATGAAACAGAGGGAATATTTTAAAAACTAATAGCTGAGAACTTTTCAGAACATATGAAAACCCACAGGTTCAAGATCAATGGATCCAAGCAGAGTAAATAAAAAGAAGCCCATACCCAGATACATCGCAGTAAAATTTCAAACTCCAAAGTCAATGAGAAGATCTTTAAAGCAGCCAAAGAGAAAATACTGATTATCCTTAAGAGGAGGACCACTGGATGAAGGCTGATTCTCATTAGTAGCCATGGAAGAAAATGGAATGTTATTTTTAACATGCTGTGAAAATAAATAAATAACTTGGAACCCAAAATTCCATACCCATAAAAGATATCTTGAAACATCAAGGATTAAAGACATTTTCAGATATACAAAAATTGAGAGTTTGCCACCAGCAGACCCTCACTTAAATTTATACAACAGGGAAATAAAAAGGAATTCTAGAAAGAAGGTCTGAGGTGGAAAAAGAAATGAAGCAGTAACTGTATGGGGAAATCTAATCATGTATTGACATGCATCAAATTACATAAAAAATAATACAGCAAGAGGATTTTTTTTTTTTTAATTTTTTAATTAGTTTCTGCTTTATAACAAAGTGAATCAGTCATACATATACATCTGTTCCCACATCCCTTCCCTCATGCATCTCCCTCCCTCCCACCCTCCCCATCCCACCCCTCCAGGCGGTCACAAAGCACCGAGCTGATCTCCCTGTGCTCTGTGGCTGCTTCTCACTATCTATCTACCTTACGTTTGGTAGTGTATATATGTCCATGCCTCTCTTTCGCTTTGTCACAGCTTACCCTTCCCCCTCCCCATATCCTCAAGTCCATTCTCAAGTAGGTCTGTGTCTTTATTCCCGTTTTGCCCCTAGGTCCTTCATGACTTTTTTTTTTTTTTTTAAATTCCGTATATATGTGTTAGCATACGGTATTTGTCTTTCTCTTTCTGACTTACTTCACTCTGTATGACAGACTCTAGGTCCATCCACCTCATTACAAATAGCTCAGTTTCGTTTCTTTTTATGGCTGAGTAATATTCCATTGTATATATGTGCCACATCTTCTTTATCCATTCATCCGATGATGGACACTTAGGTTGTTTCCAGCTCCGGGCTATTGTGAATAGAGCTGCAATGAACATTTTGGTACATGTCTCTTTTTGAATTATGGTTTTCTCAGGGTATATGCCTAGTAGTGGGATTGCTGGGTCATATGGTAGTTCTATTTGTAGTTTTTTAAGGAACCTCCATACTGTTCTCCATAGTGGCTGTACCAATTCACATTCCCACCAGCAGTGCAAGAGTGTTCCCTTTTTTCCACACCCTCTCCAGCATTTATTGTTTCTAGATTTCTTGATGATGGCCATTCTGACTGGTGTGAGATGATATCTCATTGTAGTTTTGATTTGCATTTCTCTAATGATTAATGATGTTGAGCATTCTTTCATGTGTTTGTTGGCAGTCTGTATATCTTCTTTGGAGAAATGCCTATTTAAGTCTTCTGCCCATTTTTGGATTGGGTTGTTTGTTTTTTTGCTATTGAGCTGCATGAGCTGTTTATAAATTTTGGAGATTAATCCTTTGTCAGTTGCTTCATTTGCAAATATTTTCTCCCATTCTGAGGGTTGTCTTTTGGTCTTGTTTATGGTTTCCTTTGCTGTGCAAAAGCTTTGAAGTTTCATTAGGTCCCATTTGTTTATCTTTGTTTTTATTTCCATTTCTCTAGGAGGTGGGTCCAAAAGGATCTTGCTGTGATTTATGTCATAGAGTGTTCTACCTATGTTTTCCTCTAAGAGTTTGATAGTTTCTGGCCTTACATTTAAGTCTTTAATCCATTTTGAGCTTATTTTTGTGTATGGTGTTAGGGAATGATCTAAGCTCACACTTTTACATGTCGCTGTCCAGTTTTCCCAGCACCACTTATTGAAGAGGCTGTCCTTTCTCCACTGTACATTCCTGCCTCCTTTATCAAAGATAAGTTGGCCATATGTGCGTGGGTTTATCTCTGGGCTTTCTATCCTGATCCACTGATCTATCTTTCTGTTTTTATGCCAGTACCACACTGTCTTGATTACTGTAGCTTTGTAGTATAGTCTGAAGTCAGGGAGCCTGATTCCTCCAGCTCCGTTTTTCGTTCTCAAGATTGCTTTGGCTATTCGGGGTCTTTTGTTTTTCCAAACAAATTTTGAAATTTTTTGTTCTAGTTCTGTGAAAAATGCCAGTGGTAGTTTGATAGGGATTGCATTGAATCTGTAGATTGCTTTGGGTAGTAGAGTCATTTTCACAATATTGATTCTTCCAATCCAGGAGCATGGTATATCTCTCCATCTATTTGTATCATCTTTAATTTCTTTCATCAGTGTCTTATAATTTTCTGCATACAGGTCTTTTGTCTCCTTAGGTAGGTTTATTCCTAGATATTTTATTCTTTTTGTTGCAATGGTAAATGGGAGTGTTTTCTTGATTTCATTTTCAGATTTTTCATCATTAGTGTACAGGAATGCCAGAGATTTCTGTACATTAATTTTGTATCCTGCTACTTTACCAAATTCATTGATTAGTTCTAGTAGTTTTTCGGTAGCATCTTTAGGATTCTCTATGTATAGTATCATGTCATCTGCAAACAGTGACAGCTTTACTTCTTCTTTTCCAATTTGGATTCCTTTTATTTCCTTTTCTTCTCTGATTGCTGTGGCTAAAACTTCCAAAACTAGGTTGAATAAGAGTGGTGAGAGTGGGCAGCCTTGTCTTGTTCCTGATCTTAGTGGAAATGGTTTCAGTTTTTCACCATTGAGGAAAATGTTGGCTGTGGGTTTGTCATATATGGCCTTTATGATGTTGAGGAAAGTTCCCTCTATGCCTACTTTCTGCAGGGTTTTTATCATAAATGGGTGTTGAATTTTGTCGAAAGCTTTCTCTGCATCTATTGAGATGATCATATGGTTTTTCTCCTTCAACTTGTTAATATGGTGTATCACATTGATTGATTTGCGTATATTGAAGAATCCTTGCATTCCTGGAATAAACCCCACTTGATCATGGTGTATGATCCTTTTAATGTGCTGTTGGATTCTGTTTGCTAGTATTTTGTTGAGGATTTTTGCATCTATGTTCATCAGTGATATTGGCCTGTAGTTTTCTTTCTTTGTGACATCCTTGCCTGGTTTTGGTATCAAGGTGATGGTGGCCTCGTAGAATGAGTTTGGGAGTGTTCCTTCCTCTGATATTGTTTGGAAGAGTTTGAGAAGTATGGGTGTTAGCTCTTCTCTAAATGTTTGATAGAATTCGCCTGTGAAGCCATCTGGTCCTGGGCTTTTGTTTGATGGAAGATTTTTAATCACAGTTTCAATTTCAGTGCTTGTGATTGGTCTATTCATATTTTCTATTTCTTCCTGAGTCAGTCTTGGCAGGTTGTGCATTTCTAAGAATTTGTCCATCTCTTCCAGGTTGTCCATTTTATGGGCATAGAGTTGCTTGTAGTAATCTCTCATGATCTTTTGTATTTCTGCAGTGTCAGTTGTTACTTCTCCTTTTTCATTTCTAATTCTATTGATTTGAGTCTTCTCCCTTCTTTTCTGGATGAGTCTGGCTAATGGTTTGTCAATTTTGTTTATCTTCTCAAAGAACCAGCTTTTAGTTTTATTGATCTTTGCTATCGTTTCCTTCATTTCTTTTTCATTTATTTCTGATCTGATTTTTATGATTTCTTTCCTTCTGCTAACTTTGGGGTGTTTTTGTTCTTCTTTCTCTAATTGCTTTAGGTGCAAGGTTAGGTTGTTTATTCGAGATGTTTCCTGTTTCTTAAGGTGGGATTGTATTGCTATAAACTTCCCTCTTAGAACTGCTTTTGCTGCATCCCATAGGTTTTGGGTCGTCGTGTCTCCATTGTCATTTGTTTTTAGGTATTTTTTAATTTCCTCTTTGATTTCTTCAGTGATCACTTCGTTATTAAGTAGTGTATTGTTTAGCCTCCATGTGTTTGTATTTTTTACAGCTCTTTTCCTGTAATTGATATCTAGTCTCATAGCATTGTGGTCAGAAAAGACACTTGATACAATTTCAATTTTCTTAAATTTACCAAGGCTTGATTTGTGACCCAAGATATGATCTATTCTGGAGAATGTTCCATGAGCACTTGAGAAAAATGTGTATTCTGTTGTGTTTGGATGGAATGTCCTATAAATATCAATTAAGTCCATCTTGTTTAATGTATCATTTAAAGCTTGTGTTTCCTTATTTATTTTCATTTTGGAAGATCTGTCCATTGGTGAAAGTGGGGTGTTAAAGTCCCCTACTATGATTGTGTTACTGTCGATTTCTCCTTTTATGGCTGTTAGTATTTGCCTTATGTATTGAGGTGCTCCTATGTTTGGTGCATAAATATTTACAATTGTTATATCTTCTTCTTGGATCGATCCCTTGATCATTAGGTAGTGTCCTTCTTTGTCTCTTCTAGTAGTCTTTATTTTAAAGTCTATTTTGTCTGATATGAGAATTGCTACTCCAGCTTTCTTTTGGTTTCCATTTGCATGGAATATCTTTTTCCATCCCCTTACTTTCAGTCTGTATGTGTCTCTAGGTCTGAAGTGGGTCTCTTGTAGACAGCATATATATGGGTCTTGTTTTTGTATCCATTCAGCCAATCTGTGTCTTTTGGTGGGAGCATTTAGTCCATTTACATTTAAGGTAATTATCGATATGTATGTTCCTATTCCCATTTTCTTAATTGTTTTGGGTTCGTTATTGTAGGTCTTTTCCTTCTGTTGTGTTTCTTGCCTAGAGAAGTTCCTTTAGCATTTGTTGTAAAGCTGGTTTGGTGGTGCTGAACTCTCTCAGCTTTTGCTTGTCTGTAAACGTTTTAATTTCTCCATCAAATCTGAATGAGATCCTTGCTGGGTAGAGTAATCTTGGTTGCAGGTTTTTCTCCTTCATCACTTTAATTATGTCCTGCCACTCCCTTCTGGCTTGTAGAGTTTCTGCTGAGAGATCAGCTGTTATCCTGATGGGGATTCCCTTGTGTGTTTTTTTAAAGATAGAATTAAAATGCATGACAAGGGACTTCCACATCTGCTTATGAAGAATTAAACTGCTACAGGATTTACCCTAGTATCATAAACAAGTGGGAAAATGTATCCCAGAAAAACCTGTTTTCAGACATTGTACAAACAGCACAGGACTGTTCCCTGAAAGAAGAGAAACAAATGGGATGAGGCCCGTGATTGTCCCAGCTAACTACCTGGAGACAGTTTCCAGACTGCAGTGCAGAGAGGGAAGATGCAAAGAGAGCCCAAAGTGAGACCCAGGGATCTCACTGAATTAAATAGACAGACATCAGAGTTTAGGGAGATTAATGTGGCTAAAATTTGTGGGGCAGGTTACCAGAGAAAAGGGACGTGCAAAGGGAGAGAGAGAGAGATCCAGAGAGCTGCAGAGGGTCCCTTTGAGTTTTTGTCCGAGTTCTGGTCTACACATGCATGAGGTGAAACTCTACAAGGGCAAGAAAGAATCAGTGGAAAGTAGTAGACTAAACAAGCCCAAGAGTCCACACAGAGAGGGAAATAGCTCATGTTCCCACCATACAGTGTGGTGACATCTCACAATACATGGGACATTGGATAGAGTCCTTAGAAGGTCACAATTTAGTAGTGGCTTAAAATTAAGCCTTGAAAGGATCAGAAGGATCCCAAGTTACTTAACTGTGTCCCGGACAAACTCCAATACTCTATAAAGGAATCCAACAAAATTCAGCTTTCAACAAGAGAAAATGTATAATGTCCATATGCCAGTTATTGCCTCTTGGCTCTAAATGCACCCTTCTATGTTCTGCTTTGTGATACTGGAGCTGGGCCCTCAATACCCATCTCCTTTGCCAATTGGTGCTATGTTAGATTTTCGTCTTTAAAGGGTGCTGGGGCAGGTGAGGAGGTATCACTAAAAGACCATTGCTGAGGAAGGAGTTTCTCTTCCTGGTACTGCTGTGTTTTATCTCCACAGGTATCAGTGGTGTTTAGGAAGCCTAGTGGTACTCATTCTCCAACAAGTTCTCCAGAAACCCAGTAGACCATTTACTGCAGACTTATGCTGACCCACCAGTACTCTAGCTTACTGGTCACTTGACAGGCAGATCCTTTAGATGCCCCCCCTCCCCATCGCACCCTCTAGTGAGTTTTTCAGCCATGTGGCGGACTGCCATTATGGAACTCTCTGGTCCACACTCTCTGGAAAGTTTCTTCTCCTCTAGCAGGCTGAGTGTTCCTGTGGCAGCCACATCTTCTCCAACAAGGTCTGCATCTAAGCAAGAGGTGTGGGGGATGCCTCTTCCAAATTCTTAATTCCTTCCTTCTTTACTCTCCTTCAGCCCCAGAGGAAGTGGGACTTCCTGAATTTTTTATTCTTATATTCCTTAGAGTCCTCCTTTACAACCCTTTTAGTAATTAATCATATTTTACTTGCTAATAATTAATTATATTAAATTGTCCCTGTTGAAATTACTGCTGTGGTTTCTGTCTTTGCCTGGCCCTTGACCAATACATTCAGCATCCAATTAAAATGACTAGGCATGCAAAAAAAGCAGATAAATATGACTCATAACCAGGAGGAAAAGAAATTAATCAATAAAAACAGACCCAGCAATAATAGAATTAGTCATCAAGAACTTTGAAACATAAGTCTTATAAAAATGTTCAAAGATGTAAAGGAGAACATGAATACAATGAGGAAAAATAGAACATATAAAATAAAAGATATGGCCAAGGGCCATACAGAGAGGAAAAATACAAATATGAAATAAAAAAATATGCTGGATGGGATTAATAGCAGATTAGACACTGCAAAAGAAACAATCAGACAACTTGAGAACATAGGATTAGAAATTATTCAAATTAGGCACAGAGAGAAAAAAGCGTGGAAAAAAATAAACAAACATTAGTCACCTGTGGGACAATGTCAAGGTGCCTTGCATATGTGTCATCAGAATCTCAGAAAAGGTGGGGGGTGGGGGGACAGAACAAAAATATTTGAAGAAGAAAATGGCTGAAACTTTTCCAGATTTGATGAAAACTATAAATCCACAAATATAAGAAGTTTAATGAACCCCAAAAAGAATAATGATAAAAACATACCAAAGCACATTATAATCAAAGTTGAAAGATGAAAACCAGGGATAAAGAGAAAATTTTAAAAGCAGCTAGAGAAAAGAGATATTATATATAAAGAAAAAATAAGAATTATGGCAGATTTCTCATCACAAACAATACAAGGCAGAAGACAGTGAATCAAAATCTTTAAATTGCTGGAAAAAACTACTAAGTTGGAATTCTAAAGCCAACAAAAATACCTTTCAAAAATGAAGTCAAAATAGACTTTTAGAGAAAATCTGGAAGAATTTATCATCAGCTGACCTGTACTCCAAGAAGTATTAAATAAGAAGTTCTTCAGGTAGAAGGAAAAGGATATCAGGTGGAAATTTGGGTCTATATAAAGGAATGGTGAGCACTCAACAATAAAATGAAAGAGACCACTAATACATTCAACATGAATGACTATCAATAGTCAACTAAGTAAAAGAATCCAGACACAAAAAGCTACATATTTATGACTCCTTTTATACAAAATCCTAGAAAAGTCAGAACTATAGAGACAGAAAGCAGTTCAATGGTTGCCAAATTCTGGGGGTTGGGGAAGAAGATAGACTGCAAGAGGGCACAAGGGAATTTGGGGGTTGAACTTTTCTATGTCTTGATTGTGGTGGTGTATTACTATGCATTTGTCAAAACTGATCAAACAGTATACGTGACTATACTACAAAGCTACAGTAATCAAGACAGTGTGGTACTGGCATAAAAACAGAAAGATAGATCAGTGGATCAGGATAGAAAGCCCAGAGATAAACCCACGCACATATGGCCAACTTATCTTTGATAAAGGAGGCAGGAATGTACAGTGGAGAAAGGACAGCCTCTTCAATAAGTGGTGCTGGGAAAACTGGACAGGGACATGTAAAAGTTTGAGATTAGATCATTCCCTAACACCATACACAAAAATAAGCTCAAAATGGATTAAAGACTTAAATGTAAGGCCAGAAACTATCAAACTCTTAGAGGAAAACATAGGTAGAACACTCTATGACATAAATCACAGCAAGATCCTTTTGGACCCACCTCCTAGAGAAATGGAAATAAAAACAAAGATAAACAAATGGGACCTAATGAAACTTCAAAGCTTTTGCACAGCAAAGGAAACCATAAACAAGACCAAAAGACAACCCTCAGAATGGGAGAAAATATTTGCAAATGAAGCAACTGACAAAGGATTAATCTCTAAAATTTATAAACAGCTCATGCAGCTCAATAGCAAAAAAACAAACAACCCAATCCAAAAATGGGCAGAAGACTTAAATAGGCATTTCTCCAAAGAAGATATACAGACTGCCAACAAACACATGAAAGAATGCTCAACATCATTAATCATTAGAGAAATGCAAATCAAAACTACAATGAGATATCATCTCACACCAGTCAGAATGGCCATCATCAAGAAATCTAGAAACAATAAATGCTGGAGAGGGTGTGGAGAAAAGGGAACACTCTTGCACTGCTGGTGGGAATGTGAATTGGTACAGCCACTATGGAGAACAGTATGGAGGTTCCTTAAAAAACTACAAATAGAACTACCATATGACCCAGCAATCCCACTACTAGGCATATACCCTGAGAAAACCATAATTCAAAAAGAGACATGTACCAAAATGTTCATTGCAGCTCTATTCACAATAGCCCGAAGCTGGAAACAACCTAAGTGTCCATCATCGGATGAATGGATAAAGAAGATGTGGCACATATATACAATGGAATATTACTCAGCCATAAAAAGAAACGAAACTGAGCTATTTGTAATGAGGTGGATAGACCTAGAGTCTGTCATACAGAGTGAAGTAAGTCAGAAAGAGAAAGACAAATACCGTATGCTAACACATATATACGGAATTTAAAAAAAAAAAAATGTCATGAAGAACCTAGGGGTAAAACGGGAATAAAGACACAGATCTACTTGAGAATGGACTTGTGGATATGGGGAGGGGGAAGGGTAAGCTGTGGCAAAGCGAAAGAGAGGCATGGACATATATACACTACCAAACGTAAGGTAGATAGATAGTGGGAAGCAGCCGCATAGCACAGGGAGATAAGCTCAGTGCTTTGTGACCGCCTGGAGGGGTGGGATGGGGAGGGTGGGAGGGAGGGAGATGCATGAGGGAAGGGATTTGGGAACAGATGTATATGTATGACTGATTCACTTTGTTATAAAGCAGAAACCAATAAAAAAATAAAATTAAAAAAAAAAACAGTATACGTAAAATGAGTGAAGTTTATTGTGTGTAAATGACACCCTAATAAAGTTGATCATTTAGAAAAAGTCAATGAAGGACCACATATAATGCTTTAAAAATGCATCACAGGGCTTCCCTTGTGGCGCAGTGGTTGGGAGTCTGCCTGCCGATGCACGGGATGCGGGTTCGTGCCCCCGTCCGGGAAGATCCCACACGCCGCGGAGCGGCAAGGCCCGTGAGCCATGGCTGCTGAGCCTGCGTGTCCAGAGCCTGTGCTCCGCAACGGGAGAGGCCACAACAGTGAGAGGCCCACGTACCACAAAAAAAAAAAAAAAGCGCATCACAACAATCACAGAGAAGTTTAAAAGAAGGCAAATGGAATTAAAGTGTATTAAGGTATTAAGTGTGCTTTTCAAGAGAAAGGTAAAGATATTGACTAATTTTAGACTTGGATTAACTGAGAAAGGAATTTGTCATTTCTAATTACCACTAAAGGAATAGAAACAGGTATGTAAATTTCTAATCAATGGTGGGAAAAAGATGTAATATACAAAAAAAAATACTGAATCAAAAATAAGATTAGGGCTTCCCTGGTGGCGCAGTGGTTGAGAGTCCGCCTGCCGATGCAGGGGACACGGGTTCGTGCCCCGGTCTGGGAAGATCCCACATGCCGCGGAGCGGCTGGGCCCGTGAGCCATGGCCGCTGAGCCTGCGCGTCCGGAGCCTGTGCTCTGCAACGGGAGAGGCCACAACAGTGAGAGGCCCGCGTACCGCAAAAAAAAAAATAAATTAAATAAGATTAAAAAAGCACATAATGGGTGAGACAAATAGGAAGCACAAAATAAGATGGTAGCTGTAAATTCAAATATATCAGTAATTATAAGGCACGTATATGAACTAAAAGATAGAATACTAAATTACACAAATTCTACCCAAAGAAGGCTAGTGTTGCTATATTGACATTAGACAAAATGGACTTAAAGGCAGAAGCATTACTATGGCAAATAGGAACACTTCATAATGAGAAAAGGTTCAAATCACCAGAAATATATGACAATTTTAGATTTGTAGGCACCTAAAAGCACAATCTCAAAATCATAAAGCCAAAAATGACAGAACTACATGGGGAAATAGATAAATCAATCTATCCACAATCACAGTGTGGAAGCTTTAACACACCTTTCTCACTAATCATCAGAATAAACAGATTTTTTTTTTAAGTCTGGAGACATATTTGGCCAATATGTTTACCTTGACTATATGGTCATATGTAGTCCACTATAACCAACTGTTGCAGAAGACACATTCTTTTACAACATTGTCCCCAGGCTATAGCTGAGACACTGAGGCTCAGGGTAGATTTCTGGCTTGTCCAGCAAGACGCAGTAGAACAAGTTATCAAGATGAGTCTCCTGTCACCTAAATTGCTAATTTTCTACTCTTGCTGGATGGTTCTAAATCCTCCTGTTCCTCTCTGTGCAAAGGTCCTTGTCCCAAAGCCATGTCCAGCTTCCAAAACACAGCCCAAGGCCAGAGTGACATTGCTGAAGGCTGAGGTGTTACCAAGGAAGGAAGAAAGCAGGAAGCAATGCTGGAAGAAGGCATTGTTGTCAAAGGCTGTGGAATTTGATGCTGGAATTTGCCAGAGGAGGAAACCTCTGACAGTTGGGTGTGGTTGTCTGGCTGTTCCCAGACCTACTCCAGGAAGCTCGAAGATTTGGGCTTAAGAAAACTCTACATCCTTCATTGCTGGAGACAGTGGGCTCTCCTGGACCTTCAAGAGGAAGAAGACATCTGGGCCCCCATGCTAAAAATGGTCCTTTATGAATGGAAAAGGACCACGAATGCAGGTACCTTAAAGGGGGCAGAGAGGCCAAGTCCATCTGACCTAGACATAGCAGCTGAGCAGCTGACTTGGGGCCATCCCCAGGCAAGCAATTTTCCCAGGAAGTTAGACAATTTGGGGCATGTGGCCAGAAGATGGCGGGTCAACTCAGCCAACTTCTACTCTTGAGGGTTAGTCCTCTAAGGATGCTGGAAGCCTACAGGTACTGTCCTGTCGGTAGGCCAGCTTGTTCTTATGCTTAGCAGCCATTCTGTGGGCATTTCTGGCTGTCCCCTACTTGTCTCCCCATAGTTAGCCTTCGGTTCTAGGCCTTGGCTGATAAGGGTACTTCATTGACAGCTGTGCCATTTTGTTCAGGTGTAACTTTGTGCATCAGCAGCAATTCACAAAAAAGAGCTCACAAAAAATGTGTTCATTCAATAAATATTCACTGAGCATATTCCAGGCATCCTGCTAGGAACCATGGGTAAAATGATGATGGTGATGATGAAGATGATGGTGATCATGATGATGATGATGACAATGGCTAGCATTTACCGAGCACTCCCTATACACCAAGCACCGTGCTCTGCACTTAAATGCATTACCTTATGCAATCTTCAGAGTAGCCCTCTGAGGCCGGTATTATAATAATTACCTCTGTACAGATAAGAACATGGAGGCTCAGAAAAATTAAGTGATGTGCCCTAGGTCACACATCAAGTAGTGACAAAGATGGGACTGGAACCTAGAACTATGCATTTTATCACAATGGTTCCCAACATGAATAACACTTACTGTAATTAAGTCAAGTCATCTGCAGGTGACAACTCCCAGAAGCAAAAAGTGCAACTCGAGAGAGCCAGGGTAGGCAGATTGGAGGTTTTGGTGAAGGTTTAGGGACTCTGTGAAGCCTGGGTAATTGTCCCATGTGTGCCCTGGGCAGGCAGGCTGCAGGCCCCCAGGCCAGCCAGATCCTCAGTTTGGGCATTAGTCTCTCAGCTGCGTGTGTGTGCACACACACACACGCACACACAGAGAAACACACACACACAGCGCCCACCCCAATAACCACTCAGCCCATAGCTGCAGCTACACCCACTGGTGCATCCAAACCTTGGCTATTTGCCCATGAGGACTTGATTCCAACCTGTTTTTCAGCCCTCAGGAAACAGAAGCCTATGTGTTTTCTCAGTGGGTCTGTGAAGGGGCTTCATTACATCTTTTCCTTTCCAGTGAGGAAAGGCATTCCAGCCAGGAGAAATTCTTCCCCAGGGAGGGGATGAGTAGGGAATGGCAGGTTTGTTCTGGACAATACCCTTTGGAGTGATGGGAAGTGGCACCCAGCGAGCTCCGCAGGGTCCCAGGGAAGTGGGGTCAGGAGGCCAGAGTGTCTGCTGTGGCAAGGAAAGAAACTAGGGTGAGCAGGTGGGAACACACAAACAGAGGAAGGCCGTGATGAAAAGAATTGACAGGACATGGCCCTTAGAGCCATGGGGTGAGAGGAGCCCTGAGTGTGGGGACAAGACCAGGAAGTTACTCCTTAGGATCTAAGGCATCAAGGCGCTACACACAGATGAGGTGGGGGCGGGGCCAGCCCTGCCTACGTGGTGCTCTGACCATCATTTCCTGGCCAGAAAAAGGTGCCTCTGTGTCAGCAGGAAACAGCCTCTGGAGAGGTCTGACTGATAGGAGGGGTAAGAGTGCTTTGTAAACTGTAAAATTCTGTACATGTGTTTGTTCACTGTTATTCTCCTTCTGAGCATTAACCTTGGAAATTGTAACAAGTGGCAAAGTGGGTGATGGCACCGATGCGAAGAAATGGGAAAGCCAGTGTTGGTGTGTGGAGTTAGAAAGAATTATAGACTATAGAGGGGAGTGAAGTGGATTCTTGGAACAAAACCCAGCTCAACGCCCCATCACTTGTGAGAAACAGGCTGGGAGGGCATTACCTGCCTCAGGTCTCATTCAGACCCCTAAGAGACCACCCCCTAGTGAAGGCCCAGGACAAGGAGGGATAAAACAGGTGCTTCAGGTGGGAAGCACCTGTTTTATCCCTCCTTTTATTCATGAAACCAATGTTTGTTGGATACTATTGTGTGCCAAGTCCTGCAATTAAAAGTGTGATTACAACTGTGGTAAACACTATCAAAGAGATGTTGGGGCTTCCCTGGTGGTGCAGTGGTTAAGAGTCCACCCGCCGATGCAGGGGACACGGGTTCGTGCCCCGGTCTGGGAAGACCCCACATGCCGCTGAGCGGCTGGGCCCGTGAGCCATGGCCACTGAGCCTGCGCGTCCAGAGCCAGTGCTCCACAACGGGAGAAGCCACAGCAGTGAGAGGCACGCGTACTGCCAAAAAAAAACAAAAAACAAAAGAGATGTACATGGTGCCATAAAGGCCTATAATCAGGGTATATAGGGGCCTATGATCAGGATAACTGAACTAATCTGATAAAACCAAGGAAGTGTTGATAATGAAGCTAAGATCCAAAGGAAGAGCAGACATTAATTAGATTAAGAGGGGAATAGGAGAAACCCAGGCATGAGGAATGATCTAGGCAAAGACCCTGAAATGAGCCAGAGTGCCATGTGCATTGGCTAGCTTCTGCTGCATAACAAGTCACTCCAAAATTTAGTTGCTTAAAACAACAACCACTTTTTTTAACCCACAGTTTTGTAGGTCAGAAATTTGGCTGGGTTCAGCAAAACAGTTCCAACAGTCTAGGCTAGACTGTGGCACTGACCTTGGCTGGGGCTTACTCATGCATCTGTGTTAGTTGCCAAGTCAGTGAGGAACTGGCTGACCATTGGCTGGGGCTCTTTGGTTCTTCACCTCATGGTCTGTCATTCTCCAGCAAGCTACCCTGTGTTTCCTCCATAAGGCAGTTAAAGGCTTCCAAAAGGCAGCAGAAAGGGACAAGCTCCAAAGCTCAGGTACTTTTCATGCTGCTGTACCCATCACTCTGACTATTGTCTCATTGGCTAAAGCAAAGCACATGGCTGAACCCAAATCGGTGTGGGAGGGAGGGCACTAGCCAAGGGTGTGGTTATGGGGAGAGGTGAACAAACTGGGGACTGTAACGTCAGTGGGTTCAAGGAATTAGAAGAAAGCAGGAAGACCAGAGAGTGAATGTGAGGGGGAGCATGGTAAGGGTGAAACTAGAGTTGGGCAGGAGTCAGGACACGCAGGGCCTCCAAGAGCACTCAGAGAGTTGGGTCTTTACCCTAAAAGCAGGCCAGCACTCTGGTTTCTGATTCTCTGTCGTGAGGGCTTGGTTATCATAAATAAATCCTTTGAAGGCCGAACTGCCCTGGGTGACCTGGTAAAACGGCTCTTCCAAGCTTGAGAAGCCCAAGACCACTGGGGCTACCTAATCCCAGACACACTCTCTCTATCCCAGGACAACAAAGCTGTGAACTCCACCCTAGGGATCAGCTGTTTTCTTGGAAAAAGAGCTGGGGAAGATGTTAGATCGCCAAGGATGGGAAAGGAAGTAAGCCAGCTGATGTTCCACCAGTGTAGACACCAGTACACCTGCACTACTTGTTAAAATCCTGGAATACTTCCAGACCACTGATAAGCAGCCACTGGCCTGAGCCAACACACCCCTTGAATATCCCTCCCCCACCTGGCTATCCTTTCCACAGACCCAGCAATTAATAGAGGTAACATCTGGCACAGGAAAGGGTCACCAAGACCTCATCTGGATCTCCAGACATTGATTCGGCAAGCCATGCCACTTGTTCAATATTTTGAACATCACCCCTGGCTATAAGGTGCCTGGTCTCAACTGACCGGAGGGAAATGAAAGCGTGAACTCAGTGTTGAGGGTGATGAGGGTGACATGAATTCTGAAAGCCAGCAACTGGTCATTGAATCCCCACCTCCATCTCCTTCTCTCTCCTCCCCAAAGCCAGAAACACCTAGACCCCACCGATTTCTGCCTTTGCCCGTTCAGAATGTCCCATAATCACACTCAGACATTATTGCACTCTTTTATTTACAGAAAACACAGATAAAGCATTTCAATGTTCATTTAGCAAACCGAACCACTCTTTTTTTTTTTCTTTTTGGCACAAAGAAATATCACAGATGGACCCCAAGATCAATCAGAAAACCATAACATTTATCAGCCATCACTGGTCCAGGGGCAGCCACAAGACTCAGACAGACGAACAGCATTGCCACAGACTGGAAAAAATAAACAAGGTCCACATTCACCTCACAGTAAAAACCTGCTCACCTGACAGGCAAGGGCGGGCAGGAGGGGGCAGTTTCTCTGCTCCAAGGGAGGGAGGGGCAGTGGGCATTGGGGAGCAGAAGCAGGATGGGGAGGGATAAACGCCATTCATAAATTAGAGAGAGGTGGCCTTTTTGTTTTTAACTTCTTACCTCGTAGAAGTAAGACAGTGCAAAAACTACCATACCCTCGCCACTCGTCCATTGGAGAAGCTTCAGAAGTTGTGTGGTTTGGGGTGTCTCTCCTCTCAGGTGCCCGTGTGTGTGCGCGCATGTGTGAATGTGTAAGTGCGGTGCTTGTAAACATTGTCACCATCTACCAGGGACACACATCCTTGTGTCTGAACGGGGTGGGGCTGGGGCTGGACCCCACTTCAGGCCCCCTCTGCCCCAGAGATTCCTGTCCAAGACTTAGTGCAAATTTCAGAGACAAAGAGAGGCAGAGGAAGCGGGGTCTGGACAGGGGGCAGGGAGGACACAAAGACGGGGTGGGAGAGGGAGGGGGAAATAAGGCAACAGTTCAAAACGGTCCATTTTATCAAAGCCGACACCGTGTCCCCCTCGCCCCCACCCACAGAGCCCTGGTCACGAGAAAGGGCGGAAGTCCCGCCCCTCCACCAGGCTGATGGAGGGGTTCTTGAGCTCCTCCTCCGACTTGGCCATCTTGTAGCCCAGCTGCGCCAGCACCCGCTGACACGCATTCTGGGCAAAGGCCACGATGTCGTAGGAGAGGCGGAAGCGCCACTTCTCGGCCGTGGCCGCCGAGTTTCGCACGGTGCCGTATTTGTGCTTGCCCAGGGTGGGGTCTCCCCGCGTGTTGTTCTGGATCCAGCGCGCCACGTGGCTGTCCAAGGGGATGCCCAGGAAGCCGTAGATCTCCTCGGTCTTCTTCATGGGGTTCCTGGCCAGGTCCTCGTAGCGCACCAGCATGTACTTGCCCTTGAGCCACGGGGGCCGCGTGAGGCCGGTGGACACGGAGTTGGAGAAGTCCTCACACACCGTGGTCAGCTGCGTCACGTCCAGGTTGTAGGGTTTCCTCCCGGTGCCATACCAGAGCCGCCAGAGCCGGTACGTGTCGCGGAAGGTCTCGCTGCGGGAAGCCAGAATGCCACGTGGGTCTCGGACCAGCTGGATGACCTTGAGGTTTAACCGGGGGTCTTCAACCAGCGCCCGCAAGTCGTTAACCTCGGGCACCCGCACCGTCTTAATGGCCACGTGGCTGCGCTCCCGACAGGCCTCGGCGGCCACCGTCAAGTTCAGCAGGCCGCACTTGCGCACGCAGTCCCCCTCCTCCAGCACCAGGTCCGCGGAGCCCGGAGGGTCGCACACGGGGCGAGAACACAGTACCCTGCTGGCCCCGCGACGGAAGATCCTGTCGGTGGTGTGGTTGACGGGCGGCGGCTTGATGTAGTTCTCCAGGAAGTAGAGGTCACAGTCGTAGAGGCTCCTCAGGAGGTCACGGCTGGCTCCCAGCATGACACGCCGATCCGCGGGGCTCTTGCCCTGGGTGAAGCGGGGGATGAGCGTGTTCTGGACGTGGTAGAGGGGCTCAAACAGGTAGAAGACGTCCAGGTGCTGGTTGAAAAGCTGGCCCACGAAGGAGGAGCCGCTGCGCGTGGTGGCCAGGATGAGGATGTGAGTCTTGCGGGAGAGGTTATAGGCGAAGGTGGGGCTCTCTTCGCACAGCCGCTCGGCCAGCCCCGCCTCCGCCAGACCTGGGCAGGTGTGGAAGGACTTGGCGGTGAAGGTGCGAATGGCCGTGTACTGGATGGCGATGGAGGCCAGGGCAAGGAGGAGGACGGCCTTCCAGGAACATTGCATGGCTGGGCACCTTCATGGGGCTGCTTCTCCACCATGTGAGGTCTGTGGGCAAAGGCGGGCAGCCATCAGGGAGCAGCCAGGCTTGGGTGCCTCCCAAGGCCAGCGGCACTGGCTTGCTCCCTTGGAGAAGCTGGTCTCCAGCCCGCCTGGGGAAGGGCTCCAGCTCCCTGCGTCAGTGCTCACACATGCATCTGAGGCCTAAATGGCTCCTGCACTAGACTTTACCATTCTCTGGGAACTCCTGGGAACTATTAGGGACTGATTCCCATACCCTGGGGGTTTCCCTACAGAAGGCTGCGGGGCCTCCCATCATGAGCTGAGTTCCTTAGTGGGGCCTGACTGGGCAAGACCCTAACACTCCCAACTCCCACACTTGGAAATGACCAGTTCCCACCTCAAGCCATTCCCCTGTCACTGCCTGTCACCCCTGCTGGCATCTCCTGAGCCCACCTGCATCTTCTTCACCCCCACGAGCTGGCACCCAGTTCCCCAGGTGGCCGTCTTTCCTCTCTCCCCTGCCCACCCCCAAGAGGAAGAAGAGTCCATGTCGGATGCCTCCCCCTGACCCACATCCTCATGCAGAAAGAACCCCTGCACACCATGAGTTGGTGGGCTGCTAGTGTCCCATGCTTACTGGGCCGGGAAAGGTGGACAACTGTGCCATGCCCTCCCCCCGCCCGCCCCCCAAATTTACAGATGCGGGTGACCAGCTTACTCCAGAAGAGGACTCCTGGGGCTCACGGAGTCCCTAAGAGTCAGCTGGCCCAGAGCAGAGACAGGGTCCAGGGGCTGCTGAGAAGCATCCCTTCCTGGGCCCCAGCGTCCTCCAGGATTTGCTCCTGGCCACTGAGGGAGGGGTCCAGGCCATGGGGCAGATGACCCTACTGTCAGCAGAGTGAACTGGTTCCTCCAGCCCCCCTCACCCAGCCAGTCCTCAAGGGCCTCCATCTTCAGGCCCTCACCCCCTTCTGCCCACAGGGTGAGCGCAGGGACCCCACTGTGAACCAGCAGTGGCCCCGGAGAACCCTGGCAGGGCAGTGAGAAGAGGAAGGGGTGGTACAGAAGGGGCATCTCAAGGAACTGAGAAAGCATGGGGGATGGGGAGGGCAGGGAGAGTGGGGAAGAGGTGCTAAGCTGGGCGTCTGAAAGCCGCCCCCGAGATGGGCTAGCTCGGTGAGCAGCCCTGGGGAAGGCGAGGCAGAGAGGACTCCACGACTTACCAAAGAGGGGCTGTTCTGAGCTGGGCAGTCCGCAGCCGCCAGGTCTCCAGGCCCAGCCGGCAGTCACCGCCTGTGCAGCAGCCCTGTGGCCAGAAGACTGCAAGGAGAGAGGGAAGGCAGGGGTCCTGAAGGGGGGCTCCAAGCTCCTCCCTCCCCACCTCTTCTCTCCTGTGTCCTGCACCCCACAGACAGCTCTCCAGGGCTGGGCAGCAAAGGCCCTGCTTGCTCTCCCAGATTTATCACTGACTCAGAGCTCCAAGTAACCCATTGCCATCTCTGATCCCCTGGATCTAGCCCTCTGAGGCCTGGGCTGCATCCCACCCCCTTCACCCACCTCTTCCACCCCCTACCCATATCCTCCTAGCAAGTCTCAGTCCCTGTGCTCACACCACGCCCCAGTGGGCAGGGAGCTGGCAAGCCGGCCCGCCCAGCTGGCTGAGCGTCGGTGCCCCACTTGGGCAAGCCCCCCGTGGAGGCACCCCTCCCAGCTACCACCAGAGGGAGCTGCGAAGAAATCCACTGGCCGCAAACACCCCCAGGCCTGGCGAGCTCAGTTCAGCTCTGGTGACCAGACTGACCCAACCAGACACAGCGGCTAGTGCCCAAGAACGGAACAGTCAGAGTCAAAGTTGTCCCAGCAAATGGGGCCGGGGCACAGTCCAGACTGGTTTTGCAGTTAAAATCAGCAGAGCATCCTGACCCTTTGCAATTCAACTTGTTCAGTGATCCTCCAAGAGGGGGGTTAGCGGAAGTCAGCAAGGACAGGGGTGCTCACCCCAGATCTCCAGGCGGAAGCGGTGGCTCAGTCGAGACCACCCACGCACTGAGGCCCACGAGGAGGGGACAGCCAAGAAGTGAGGTTCCTCTTCTAACCACACGGAGATAGGAGAACGGCTACCTGAAACTCAAAGCAAAAGTGGACCAGGGAGCATCCGGGATCTGGATGCTCTTCACAGATCCTAAGTTAAAACACCAAGATGGCGGGCTTCCCTGTTGGCGCAATGGTTGAGAGTCCACCTGCCGATGCAGGGGACACGGGTTCGTGCCCTGGTCCGGGAAGATCCCACGTGCCGCAGAGCGGCTGGGCCCATGAGCCATGGCCGCTGAGCCTGCGCGTCCAGAGCCTGTGCTCCGCAACGGGAGAGGCCACAACAGTGAGAGGCCCGCGTACCGCAAAAAAAACACCAAGACGGCAACATTATTTTTGTTAGTGTCTACTGAGTACTTCCTAAGTGCTAAGCGGTTTCCCCGCCCTAGCTCATCAATTCCCTGCAAGAACTTTACATGGAAAGTATTGGCTCCATTTCACAGAAGAGAAAGCTGAGGCACAGAGAGGTGGAGAAACCTGCCTGAACTCACATGCTTGGCTTACCCCCATCTAGCAGGTTCCCCAGAGCCCACTCTCCTTCCTTCTAAGGAGATCTGACTTACTGTTCCTCCAGGTTACCTGTACTTGGCCTTCAAACATGCATTCAATTAATGCCCCCCATTTGTTTGTGAATCAGCGTGAGAGGGACCGGACATTAGAAGGGGACTTCAGACGGTTTCTGAGACTTAGAGCATGTCTCTTCCCTTGGCTGTCTGGTCTGGTCGATCTACTGGCTCGTGGCTGATGGGGTGAACTCCTGTGCCTTGTGAATATGCTTCCCACGTCCCCTGTATGGAACGACTCCCTTGAGGGCAGGGCGAGTAGGTCCTCATTTCCCAAACCTGCAGTGCTGCCTGGCTCGGCTCACTCACCCAACTCGCCACATCATGTTATTCCTTACCGCCCCCTCTGGAAGGTCACCGTCCTCACTCCCATTGTTCAGATGATGAGATTAAGATTCAAAGACTAAGCAAATGGGCATGATAAGCAAGTAAGAAGTAGCAGAGACTCGAATCCCTCTGGGACAGACTCTTAGGCCAGTGCTGTGGCCCTTTCACACCAGCACAGTGGGGAAGAAACATGCTGAAGCTTGAGGAGGGGCACAGAAGCTGGAGTGAGATGGCAGGGGGCCGGCTGAGGCTCTGGGTCCTAGCAGTCCTGTTTTAAGTATGAAACTCCACTTGATACCTAGAGGAAGCAGTACCATGTCACCAGGTGGCAGTAAATAGGGGAAAGCACAGTCTAAATTCTCGGGAAACTCCAATGTGACCAGAGAAACACCACAGCCCTGACCACGTTCCAGCCCACCCTGCCTCACCCCACGACAGCAGAAGATGCTGTCTCCATCGGTACCCAGAGAGAACAGCTTCCCCGCATTAAATGTGACTCCCCTGCAAAGTGCAGGCCCACCCTTTCCAAGTGCCCCAAGACCGATGTGAACACCTTTACAGAATAGGGAGGGAAAGCCACCAATATTCATGCAAAGTAATATTTTTAAGTTACTTAGGGGTCCATTCTTTAGTTGCAATGCTGTTTCGTTCTGCTGTATTTCCTTTGTATTTATTCACAAGCATGTTAGTTACCTAGTATGAGCCAGGCACTGCTCTGGGCACTACGGGTAAAATAACACAAAGGAAAGCAAGCACTTACTGGGCATTCGAGATGTTTCTCCCAGGCATATGCTCCCTTCCCAGGCATCCGTTCATCTAGCCCTCACCAACCTTATGAGGTCATAGTCCCATTCTACAGATACGGAGACTGAGGTTCTGCAAGGTTAGATAACTTCCCCAGGCTCACACCCTTAGTAAGAGGTAGAGCCAGGACACCAGCTCAAGCGGTATGCTCTAGAGTCCATGCTCGAACCCTCCTCCCTGACCCACTCCCTCTTCAACTACATCCAACACCCTTTGGTCCCCACCAAGACAGGAAACAGAAGCCTTAGAGACTCCACTTAACTCTAGGATTCCAGTTCCAAAAACAATTCACCCAAGGTTATCTTTAAAGAGGAGCACCTTTCAGGGAGAAGACCATTTAAGTTTCTTCCCCCCACTTCCCCTCCCTACCGCCACCCAAAGAAACGTAAGGCCAGGCCTGGAACCTGCTGTCTTTGTCAATAAATCAGAAGTAACTAAAGCATCATTGCAATGTTATAAATCCCTTAAAAAGTAGGACTCGGATTCACTAGGTGCAGCCTGGACACACAGGAGGCGAATGTGTTTGAAGGTCCAGACACAAGCCATCCCCGCCCCCCCGCCCTGCCCCAGGAGGGCAAAGCGAGGGCATGGGAACGGGAAGATGGAGGAAGTCTGGCCCTCCTAGAACTGCCCCTGTTCTCCTGCCAGCCTGGCAGAGCCGGGCCCACGGCCGGCCAAGCATCCTTGGTATGCTGGAGGCATCTGCCCTGGAAACCAGAGGCCCCGAGGCCAGGCCCTTTGTTCCCAGGGGAGCTTTGGTCACTGCAAAGGACTCCTCAAGGCCCTCATCCTCTAAGCCAGACTGAGAGCCCCAGAGCCCCTCTCTGAGCTTCTAGCAGCCTCTGGCATGGCCTCCCTCCACCTCTGGTTAGTCAAAATCCAGGCGAGCCTTAGACACAGGGGCCAAGAATCTGTAGCTTCTGTTGGAAGTCACCCACTCCCAAAAGAAAGCTCAGACTTTAGTAGCAGCCCCCTGCAAAGCAGGGCACAGGATGGGAGTGGAAAACACCTCTTCCTGGGAGAACTGTAATTCATAACTAAGACCTCAAGCCATGAAACCACCTGGATCTGTCACTTAGCAGGTGCATGGACCGGGGTGACTCACCAGTTGTCTCTGAGCCTCAGTCTCCCCACCCGTAAAGGAGGTATAGCCATAGCACTGGTTATATGAACAGGCATGTAATATGGCACAGCCTTGTGCTTGGGACATTGGCCCTGGCACCAGCCCCGTTGACGGCCAGATTTCTCAATCTCCCTGGACCTCTCACTTGAGAAGTAGGGACAATCTTAACAAGGCCTTTGTAAGGACTGATTAGTTAATACAGTGCCTGGCATGGAGTAGGCACTCAACAAATGTAAGTTACTATTATCATCATTAAATGTCTTGTTTGCTTTTTGTCTCAGGGAAGCCCCTCAGAACACATCATCACTCTCCCTGATCGCTGTGCCCAGACCTCTGCCAGGCAGGTCTCTGCGCAAAACCCCTTCCTTCCGTGGGCTCCTCTCCCAGCCTGGGAGCTTTCTTCTGCGGAGCCACCGCAGTGGCTTTCCTACTTCCCTCTAGTGGCCACATCCTGTAGTGCAGCCTCTTAGCGCTGCGTCTTGGCTGTGTTCAGAAGTCCTGGCTGGTTGGCTGCAGCCTAATGTGAGGATGCAGGCAGCAGGAGGTGATGCTGCAGGTGGCATGAGGGGTAAGGATGACACGCCACCGGAGCTCCAGGCCCTGCTCTGTGCACCCCCTCTCCCTCACCCACACACCAAGAGGCAAGCAGCAACAGGCAGCCTCACGTCATCTGGAGGGCCTCTGCTTCCTAGCCTCATTCCGCTCTGGCAGGGGAAGGAACCCTAAACGGAATGTCACAGGCAGGGGCAGCCCACAGGCTCTGCATTTCCCTGGCTGGGTGACCTTGGACTCACCCGCCTGGCCTCTTCGCGCCTCAGTTTTTCCATAGATCCAATGACTCTAAGGGCTTCCCAGGTCTGGCCACTGGAGTTTTCTGATCCTAGGAAGGCCCCATGCTCCATCCTCAGAGTCAGGGCCACCCTCGCTGCAGGCTGGGGGACCCTCCTTCGGAAGTGGGAAGGCTCCAGTCACCTTCCAAGAATATATCAGGGCTGGCAGCTCTGACCCTGCCCCAGTCTGATCCGTGGCTGCCCCAGGGAGGCCCAAGAACCAAGGGGCTCTGCCCTCTGCAGAGTTAGCCCCTGCCACCTGCTCTATTAAATCCCATGCAACGCAGTACTATGGGACTTTGTCTTTTCTGGGCCACGGACCCCCCTTGGAGAGACACAATCCCTCTTCCCAGGAAGATCCATTTGTGCCCGCAATTTTATACACACAATTAGAAGGTTCTTAAACCTCCTAAAACTCACATGTGGGCATCCCTTCTCTTCCCTAGAGGCTTAACCCCTTCATTATTAGCATTCTCCCCGACCCTAGGGTTTTCTTTTCAACTGATTCTATCCGAGAAGGCTCCACAGATGTGTAAGCACTGATGTGGAAACATCACCCAAAATATATTATTAAGTAAAAAATCTAGGGCCAAAAAAGACATGGGCAATAGTGTGCCACTATTTCTCATTTTTAAAAAGGGGATGTGTGTGAATATGTATCTATATATTTGAATTTATGCCTGAACAACCACAAGAACTTGCACTGAACCAGTTAACTGTAGCTGCCCAGTGGGAGGAGCTAGGAGACGGGTGGGAGGAAGGCACAGTTTATACTGAGTGTGTTGTTTCAGTTTGAGTTTATTACCCTTGGGGGACAGAGTTAAGCTATCCCACGCAAGAACTGGAGGGGCAACTGATGACAGGGTGGGGCACTGACACTCAGCACTGGCGTGTGTGTCCCCGATTCCGTCCCCAGGGCACTGCCGGCCAGCTCTCTCCTCCCCCATTTCCAAGGCACCAGGGTTGAATTCACCACCTTTCCGCCAGAACTGGGCTTGGTCTGCTCAGGTGGGGGACAGCAGTCACCTGGGGCTGCTGAGACAAGGCAGCAGCTGAAAAAGGGCGAGACCTCAAAAGGGGGCCTGGGGCTTTGGGGAGCAGCTAAGGCCTGAGTTGGGGGAATGACTCCCCTCCCCGTTTTTTCTCCCTGTCCACCTTTTGTGAAGCCCTGGGGAGACAGGAAAAGCAGAGGAAGAAACCTGAACACTATATTTCTCACCAGACTCGGGAGCCAGTATGGAAGGGCCCCAAGGCTCTGGGGTCCCAGGAACTGGAGCAAGGGACAGAGGGAACTGGACGGGGGCGGGGTGGGGGGAGTTGGCAAACAGGCCTCTGGGATGGAGACTGTAGAAAGGAAATGCTTAATCCCTGCGTCTGCGGTAGCCAGCATCGATCCACCATTAAGTGTTTGTTTAGTTAAGGCTAAAACACATAAAACAGCAAGGTTTTTTCTTCCTAAGGAAAATGGGGTGATGAAAATGAGGCAAGGGGAAAACAGGGGTACGAAAGCCTGAAAGAACTAGGAGCCAGGTAGTGTACAACAGCCAAGACACTTCTGGGCAACACAGACAGGTCAGAGCTACCTGGCTGCCAGTGGGAAAAAGGAAATATTTCACTTACATGTTTCATAGGATCCGTGAGATGAAGATTAAAGCACCTCCTCAAGAGATACCCAGCTATTACTGATACTGAATCCAGCACAAGATTTCTTCTTAAGGGTCTCCTAGAGAGCCCTGAGCAGGTAGACTTCACACCTAATAAGTCCAAGGAGAAGCTTCGCAGGGCTGTGTCCTGAATCAACCTTCAAGGTGAGCAGTATGCCCATATATAGTTCAGCCAGTGCAACCTTCCAGGGGAGGCCATCTGATGGGGTCCAAACTCAGCCTCTGTGGCCTGGGTCAGCCAAGGGGTTATTGGAGGCCCCAGTGCTTCTTTCTCTTTGGAGTCATGCCCCCTCAACCTGAAACACTGTGAGGTCTATGTACGGTCCTTCTCCCCAGAATCTGCACCAACACGAACATGGATCTCGTGTACAATCTCTATAGCCCCTGGGCCCTGTGGCTTATCCACAGACCCCACAGGACCAGAACATCCTTCGGGCACCTCCAATGAGGGCAAGTTCTTACAATCATGGTTCCAAAGACAAGCATCCAGAGGGTGACCGTCCACCAACTTTTCACCATCAGCAGAGCTGCCTGGCTGCCTCTCGTGAACTCCGGTGTCTCCAGCGTCCACAAGTGAGGACCCTGGGGACGTGCGTGTTATCTCAAGCCTCCTTGAGAAGTTACCCAAGGCATGCAAGGCAGCACGCTGGGTGGTGGTTGGGCACCCTGGCTGCGGGGCCAGCCAGGCCCGGGTTGACTCCCACTGCTGATGCATTACAGCTATGAGACCTTGTGCAGGGCACCTAACCTCAATAGGTCTCAGCTGCCTTTATCTATGAAATGGGAAAGACGATCACAGAATCTTTCGAGTATCTGGGCTGTGAGACAGAAAGCTGATGAAGCTTAGCACAGGGCTGGGCACAGAGCAGGACTCATTAAGTAAGAACCCTGGGTGTGATTTTTAGGGATGACTCTAACCTACAAACAGGCTACAGTGGCCTGGAAGCGTTCAAGGAATTAAAACAGTGCCACAGCCTCCTCCATGAAGCTCCCACTATCTGTGCGGTTGGAGACCCTTGTTGTTCGGGCTGCAGAGACTACCTACTGCCCTGCCCTGGGCCCAGCGGGTCAGCGGGTCCGGCCCGACCTGAGGGAAGTTTTCCCCAGCAGCAGGGAGAGGGACCGACCTCCTGGCACAAGGCTCCAGCGTGCCCGACTCCCCACCACGGAGCAGTGAGTCAGAAGGGCCCGGTTCCCTGTCTCAGGCTGATCCTACCACAGCCCGGCCTACCGCCTGTGGCAGGCGGGACCCTTCTGCACCGACACTGGCGGAAAGGCCCCGGTTTCCTGTCCCCCCTCCCCTCCACAGCAGCCACAGCCTGAGTCGGGAGAGTACCCAGGCCCCACCCCCTGGATACCGGGGCTTCAGCCCCTCCTCCCAGCTTCAAGGATGGGAAACCGCCAACAGGAGCTAAAGCACAGGCAGCTGCTGCTGGAGGAGCTGGGCGGGGGGCCATCTGTCCCTGGATCCTGGAGTCTCCAGTCTCGGGCCACCCGCCTAAGACCCAGCTGGCCCCTGGGGATGAGGGAGGGAGGGCTGGGTGCGGGGGGAGGCTCACCTGAGCCTGGGGGCTATTACACCGGATGGAGGGGCTGCAGGAGCGGATACCCAGCTATGATCACGGTCCCGGCTCCCATCGAGTGGGTTCTTACCACAGGAACCACTGCCATCTTTCACAGATGAGGAGCGTGAGGCTCGGGCAAGTGAGGGAACTTGTCCAAGTGCGCATAGCTAGTCCGTGGTAGGGCCAGGATTCAAGCTCAGCTCCGAGGACCCCCAAGCCCCAGCCCTAACCACAAAGCTTAAGCCCCCAGGCCACACCCAAGAGCAAGATTGGCACCCTGCACCAGGAGACTAGAGGGGAGGGGCAGGGCGTGCCAGGGCCAAGGTGGCCACCAGGGTCCCCACACACACTGGTGCCAACCCTGACCTCGGCATTCACCCAAACCCAGACGTGGGCTCATCCAACCTAGTGACCGTCTCCAAGGATCAGACCCCTGCGGTGTCAGCTGGAGGGATGCGGGCTGCCTATGGGCCTTCCTGCCTGGTTCCCAGCACACCACATGTGTGCGCTTGGGTACCTTCTCACCACTTCCCAGGGGGTACTACCTCCCCAGCTGAATGACAAAGGGGAGATCATCGCAAAGATTAGAAGAGATAATGGGTGTGGACCAGCCTGGTGCTGCGTCCCACGTGGTAGGCAGTAACCAAAACACACTCTGCTCCCCACTCCCGGGCTCCAGGTCTGGCTAGGCAAGTAGAGGGGCGAGTGGGTGGCTTCATGGCCAGGAATGCCCAAATCCTATGCGGCCAAGAGGACACCAAAGATGTCTTCATTATCACCTTGCCTGAAGTGGTCTGGAATGGGGCAAAGGGTTTGGGCTCAAGGCCCAGAGGTCCCCCCTGGTCCCTAAGCCCAAAACTTACCACCAGCCTGCAGCTGGTCCCAAGGATGCGAGACAATTCAATCTGTCAGTCCTCTGTCTCCCGGATGAGAAGCGTTAGGGGGAGCCCCTCACTGGTAACATGACAATCGGATGAGTATCCCTGCAGGGACAACAGGGACCTCCAGAAGACATAATGGCAGCTGCTCATGGAGGGCCCATCTCACAGGTGAGGGACCGAGGCTCACAGAGGTTACGCAACTCGTTCCCACAGCTGAGAACTGGATGCGGGCCGCGGGGTGCTGTGCGTGAGGTGCACATGCAGCGAAGTCCTCCCCTGTCCAAGGTGGTCCCTAAAGGCTTCCCTTCCTCCCCTCTCTGACCCGCTAAAACCCTTGGTCTGAACCACTCCAGTTACTCTCCTGACGCTGTACACCCTGTAAGGTGCACTTAAGTGGCTAGGAGCAACACAGCAGAGGGTGACAAACAGACCTTGGATCCAGGGCAGCCTTACCCTCCCAAGACCTTAGCAGGCCCCTGGGGAGGGGAGATCATGCCCACCTCCCAGGGGAGCTGAGGGGCTTAACTAAGATCCCAAACATAACGCTCTTAGCATTATGGTAACGCTCTCAGCGCATGGTACGAGGTACTCACTCAGTGATACCTTCGGAATGTCAGCATCAGACTTGTCTGTCGTCTTCACCTGCTTACAGAATCCCTGAGGGAGGGCACCAGGCGCCCTGCACACCCCCACCCCCAGTGCACAGCCTGGGGCCCCCAGAACACGGCAGGAACTCAGTGGGTGCTAAACTACTCACTCCCCCAAGCAGAGACTGGGAGAAGGGGAGGGCTGTGCTCTGTTCCCCATCCCAGAGGAAGAAGAGATGTGCATTCCCGACAATCCCCAGCCCACAGCCTTGCAACTCTAATCAAGGAGCAAACACAAAGAGGGAATCTCTAAACATTTAGAAAACGCGGGAACTCTGTGCCCCACGCGGCACCGTGGGGCTTTATAAAGAACAAATCACGCCTGACAAACTTGATAGCTTTCTTGATAGAACTACAAGACTGGTAGATGAAGGAAATGCAGGCAGGGTAATATATCTTGATTTTTAGCAAAGCATTCGATACAGCACCTCAAGCAATCTTACAAAATTAATTCAAACAGACTTGGCCCTAAGCACTTGTCATGGGGCTGAAAGCAAGAGGGGGCAGGTCCCAAGGGTCCTGAGTGGAGGAGGCAAAGCCAGGGGTAAGGGGTTGAGGGACAGAGTCTGGGAGAGGGGACAGGGCTGCCAAGACCCAGCGCTGGGTCAGATCTTATCTAACATCTTCATTAATGATCCTGAGAGAGGGAGTAAACAGTCCGTTAATGAAATTTGCAGAGGATATTAAATTAGAAGGTGTTGTGAACACCAATGAGGATGGCAAAGCGGTCCAGAGAGACCTGGGGGCAGAACCTTGGCAGGAAACTGTCAGCGTGGAGAAGGGTAGGGAAGGTTCTGGGCAGCATCTGGGGCTACCTGGAGAGCCAGGGAAGAGGGATGGGCATCCCCAGGGCTGGGGTGGAGCTGGGAGCAGCCACGGCTAGCTTGCGTGATGGCTTTAACAGGCAAACCCCAAGAATCTCAGTTTTCCCATCTGTAAAACAGAAGGAAGGACAAGCAGATATGGAGGATGCTTTGCAGCTCTGAGAGCTGGTCCTGATACAGAGGTTGCCTTTAGGGAGCTTGGAGCTGAAGCCCACCTTATGGGAGGGGAGGAGGGGAACAGTGACATGGAGAGGAGGAGGGGCTGTCTGCAGGCCAGGGAGGGGAGGGCTGCAACTGAAAGAAGGGCCGGTGAGGGAGACTGGCTGGGCCATCACTGGAGCTCAGAATGCCCTCAAGCCACGCGCAGATGCTGCCGAGGCAGGTGCTGCTGGGGTAAGCAGAAGTGGGCAGGCCCCTGTCCCAGCCTGGCTGGGCAGTAGCACATCAGCTGGTGCCTCAGGCTGGAGCCCCGAGACAGTCCAGACTTGTAGGGTATGCTGGGAACACTTCAGCAATAGAGGTTCTAACCTGTGGAGATGAGGAGGCCAGTGTCTGTTATCTTTCTGGAGAGTTCCTGACCCCTCTTTGGTGGATCATCGGGAGATGCTTCTCCAGCCAGGTGAACCGGCCTCTCCAGGATCAGGGAAAGTTGCCCCATTCCAGTCCCCTCTCTCTGTCCTCAGAGCCTGGACCTCTCCTGCCCCTCTACCTCTGGCCCAATTTCAAGGGGGCTGAGGTGGGAAGCTGCCCATCCATTTGGACTTGGAGGATTTGTTCCCACAAAGCTCCTAGACAGGTGGGGTCTGAACGGGAGCCAGGACTCCCTAGCGTGGTGCTCAAGCCCTCAGCAACCTAAATAAGTGCTCCGTGGGAGGAAGAAATGGATGGCTGGTTCCCAGCTGGGGGTGTACCGGCACTGCTGGGGAGGCTCCTCCAAAGCAGGAGGCCAGCCCTGCCAGATGTCAAGACCACCTGCCAAACAGAGGATGGATCCAGGTGAATGCACTGCCAGGGGAGTTCCTTCCAACACCCTGAATTAATAATAATGACACTTATTGAACACTTACTATGGCTGCGTTCTGAGTGTCTTCCTCATATTAACGCATTTGACCTTCCCAACAACCCTATGAGGTAGGTAAAGTGCTCTTATTTTCCCCATTTCACAGAGGAGGAGACTGAGGCATACGGTGGCAGCCATAAGCCTTGGCACCTTGTCAGAAAGCCCATGGGAGAAGCAGCAACCTGCCAAGAGCCACAGAGGGAGCCAAGCAGCTCCTGGGGCGGAGGGGCGTAACCCCAGTGGGTGGGAAGAGGCAGCCCCTCCTGTAAGGACCTCAGAGCCTTGCCCAGCCTCTCCCTGCCCCCCTTGAAGGGAGTTGGTCCAACTCCTGCCACACTTGTGGAGCCTGATTTTACTATATGTTTCCCTTCTCCCCCACCAGTGCTGGCCGCGCTACACCGAGTCCTCTGAACAAGTCTGTTTCCATAGAAACCATACAGTGACTCAGGGCTTCGGGACCTTCTCTGAACCAGATTATGAATATCAAATGCTCTCTCCCCGCACCAATGCAGAGTGAGTTGGAAAAGTAAAGAGAGACCCACAGTGGGTAAGGGAGAGAAACAGGAATGTGGGCAAGGGGAACTGGGGGTGGGGCACAAGCCTGCCCCCCCGCAGTGAGAGCATGGCATCTGGGGCCCCCTGCAGACTCTGGAGCACAGATGTACACCCCCTCTGTGTGTGTGCAGCCGGTACACACATACCCCTATATCAGCACCATCAGCACCACTCCTCCTCTGGAAGTAGGGCCCTGTGGGCGGGGAACAGGGAGGTAAGGGGGCTCTACATCCCTTCTAATGGGGGGGGGGCGGGGACTTCAGGGCCAGGAAGGAGGGAAGCTTGTCTGCAAGAGGAGCTTGACTTCAGATGTAGAAAAGCAAACCTCTGGCCAAAAACATTGCAATACTCAGCAAAGAGGGAAATTTGGATTTTAGGGGGGAAATGTGTTTCTGCTTTGAGGTGAGGAGGTCGGCATTGTTTGTGCCAGGAGGGAGGCGGCGCTATGATTTCAAAGCCTCAGCAGGGTTGGGGGAATCATTAGAAGAGACTTCCTCTCACTTGCCCTCCCACCCTGGCCTGGCCTAGGCCACTCACCTGCCCAGATCAGGACAGCAGCAGGGAAATGAAAGTTTGCAATGCCAGGCTCCTGGCCTCTCTCAGGGGGCTAAGGCCCCAGGACAAATCCACCCCCTCCTTTCCCCAGTAGCTCCCTGAAAACCCAGGAGGGAGGGGAAGAGAATAGGTTGGAGGCTTGATACCTCCCTGGTGAATCTGATGTGTGAGTCATGACGGTGAGAGCACTTAGAAAAAGAAACAGGGTCATGGTGATGCCTGTTTAGCGTCCCCAGCAGCCGAGGACTGGAGCCTCGGTACTGCCTGCCCAGGTAAGTTCTCTCTGCCTGAGACAGCCAGCCCCACCTCAAGGGGTTGAGGAACCCTTGAAGCAGGTACCTGGTACCTCGGCCCCCACCTGCTTGCCTCTTATACCTACAGCTCCTCTGGCCTCCCAGCCAGGGTGTCTACCTCCTGCCCCCAATCCCGGGTCCCCTCTGCCTCCAGCCCCTATCGGCCCTCGGGAAGATGCTGGGCTCAATGTCTGTCCTTGACTGGACATCCACCTCCCCATCTCCTGCGCCCACCTCTCTGTCAAAGGTCTAAGCCCATCCTCTGGCACTTGGACTCCCCAGTGGCCTTTCTTCGAAGGCTCCAGCTTAGGAGCAGTGTTCAAGTCCATCAGGAGAAAAGCTGCACCAGAGGTGAGGAACGTAATCGGGGGAAGGGGCAGGAGCAGGATGGGGTGGAGGTATCCTGTGGTATCAAAAATCAGGCCAAGGTGCCACCGTAGGACGACTATTAGGTCTTACCTTTTAACCCCTAGCTTCCTGGCCAAGGCCGCTCTGGGTTCCCAGAGCCCCGGAGGCGCTGCTCTCCGGGTCCTACCCAGGGAAGAGCAGGAGGGTGGTTCTGGCTTCCGCGGGGTTTCTGCACCTTCCAGCAGCCCCTGCCCCGCCCCACCCCCGACCAGTTCAGCGCAGAGTGGTCGGTGCCGGTGTGGGGCAGGGGCGGGGGGCAGGAAGCAGGAGGCTGCCCCTGTCTCCGCGTGCAACCCTGGTTTGGAAAGTTGGTGCAGGCTTGGGGACCTCAGGGTTTCCAGGCTTCTCAGCAGCCCGGAGCCGGGCAGGCTGTGGGACTATGAGCCTCGGGCAGCCCCCAAGTGCGCTTCGCAGCGAAGGGGAGCGGGCGCCCCGGGGCCGCCGCGCGTCTCAAGTTTGCTGCCCTCCCCAAATGGGGGTGGGGAGGGCTAGGGTGAGCGCGGCGCTCACCCACCGCCAGCCCGGGAGGCCCTTTCCTGCACCCGACAAGCTGCTGTCCTCCCCCCGCCCCGAACCGCCCTTAGGGACCGTCCCCGAGCGGAGGGGCGGCTCCCACCGCGCCCGCGCCCCTCCCGGCTGCTGCGGCCAGTGTCCGCGCCCGCCCGCCCCGGGGCCCGCCGGGCCCGGCCGGTACCTGGTCCGGGGCGCACCGGGAGCCGCTGCAGCGCCCCTCGCCGGCTCCATCCTCAGGTCTGGAGTCAGGCTCGCGGGGGGCCGGCGGGCGGCGGTGGCGGCGGCGGCGGCGGCGGCATCCTCCGCCCCCCGCGCCCTCCTGCTCGGCCTCCCTCCTCCCTCCTCTTACACCGCCTCCGCGCGCCCCTCACGGGCCCCTCTTCATGGACCGGGGGCGCGAGCCCGGGCCAGCTGAGAGCGTTCTCCGGAGCAGGGCGCGGGACCGGGGACGGGAACGCGAGGGCCCCAGGGGCGCCGGGCCGTGGGCCGGGACCCGGAGCGCCGCAGCCCGGGGCGCCGGAGGAGAGCAGCAGCCGCAAGCGCCTGAGCCTCGCCGAGCGCCCGCCCGCCCTGCGTCCCGAGTCCTGAGCAGCGGCGGCGGCGGCGGCGGCGGCGGCGGCGGCGGCGGCGGCGGCGGCTACAGCGCTGAGCGAGCGGCAGGCGCTGCGGTCCGGGCTCCACCCCCCAAAGCCGCCCGCCCCTCGGCTGCCGCCCGCCCCCTGCTCTTCCCCACCCCTCCACCGCGCGCCCTCCGGCTCCCCGCGCCGCCCTGCCGGCTCCCGCTCCCCGCTCTGCCCCAGCCACCAGCGCTAGCGACACCCCCTCCACAGGCCGGTTCCTGTGCCAACCCACCCAAACCCGGGGGAGCCACACCTACACCCCGGGTTTTGGGAGACCGGGGAGTGAGGGCGCAGGCTACCCATTGGCACCTCTTTCCGTACCCTCTCCCCCCCGCCCCGCCCCCCGGGGGCGCTCTCCGAGGGCCTTCTGCCTGAGTGCCCCTCCCCCTCCAGAAGTTCGGCTGGAGCCCCAGCCTAGCCCCGGGCCCGGCCGTCCTCTACCCCTTCCCAGCCAGCGCAACGGCGGGGTGGGGGAGGACACTCCAAAACCCAGGACGGGAACCAACCATCTTTTGGTGCCAATACCTCAACACGCACCCCTAGCCCACCCCCTCCACCCCCTTTACTTCTCAGCTATGTAGATGAATCATTTGCCCCTGTTCCATTTGTACCTCTTGGACAGGGTCAAGGGGGTGGTTGCGGGGGGGGGCATTAAGGAGGATTTGCTGGCAGAACCTCTTCCAGGCCAGTGCCACCCCCGCCCCTGCCCAGCCCCTTCCTACCAGCCCTTGGCACTCCTAGGTGGAAACCTGAAGTCACTGCTGCCCTTACGTAGGGAGACCTGCCCACAGAGCCCAGAGCCCGCAGGCTGAGCACCTCAGCCTCTCATTCTTTGCACAAATATTGACTGAGCATCTCCCGCAGGCCAGGCCTGCAGGGGCACCAGGGACTCGGTGACAAGACAAACGGACCCCTGGCCTCTCAGAGTGAAGTGTAGGGGAAGCAGGGTAAACAGGCAGAGAATACATGAGGTTAGTGGCCCCTGGGCTGGAGGGGACAGCAGGGACGTGCAGCTCTGCCACTGCATCTGAGCTGGGGCTGGCCACCACCGAAGCCTCATCTGGAGAAGGGAATGTGGTTGCACTGGCTGATCCCCTGTCCCTCCTCAGCTCTGACCAAGCAATCATCTTCTCAGGCCAGGAAAGGCAGTCACCTTCCATCTCCACCCATCTCTGAATCTCTGATTTCCAGTCATAGCCAGACAGGGGCCAGAGAGCCACGGATGACTTGAGAACTTCCAGCACCCTGCGGAAGCCTCCTCACCCAGGACTGAAGGCCGCCACCCAACCGCAGACAGTGCTGCAGAGTGTGGCACAGGAGCACTTGGGTCACAACCTGCCATGTATTTGCATGAATGATGCAGCCTCTTTGCGCCTCACTTTCTTCCTCCAGAAGATGGAGATACCGGCCCTCACCTCACGGGGCTGCTGTAAAACACTAGATAGTAAAATGTATGCAAAGCACTCAGCACAGTGTCTGGCACGTGGTAAGTGCTTGATAACTGCACAGTGCTGTTACTGTTATTGACTGGCTGGTGTTCAGGGTAGCCAGGAATGAACATTCACTCACTCACCCAGAGGAGGACGCGGCCTCTATGCTTCTCTGGGGGACTCAGGATTCGGATCACTAAGACTGTCTCTCCACACGGAACCACATGGTATGAAAGCCCCTGCCCCCAGGGTCCCACCAAACCAAATGGTCATTTATCTTGGTCACAATTGCAAATTCGTAATTAGAAACTCCCCCACCACCGCTGGCCACAAGCCTGGCAGTGGATCCCCATCAAGCCAGTGTGATCCAGTGTGATCCAGACTCATCTACCAGTGTGTTTCCCTGCTGCAGCCGCAGCAGCCTGGCCTCAGCCCTGCCCGCCTTCCACCCACCACAGCCGGGATGGTAGCTCCAGTCCTCAATCCCGAACTCAAGGTGACAGGATCTGTTTCCCAGCGTGCCCCCGAGGCGTGGCAGTGCTCTGGGATGCCTAACAAGAGTGCTGACCTTCCAGAAGCAAGAGCTTCATCTTTCAAAATCCCATTTGTCCCTCTGTAGAAAACCAACCTCTAATAGCCCAGAGCTGAGCCATCAGAACCTTCTTTCACCCAGAGCTAATTCCTCCCCAAGTCTTCAGCCTGACAAGAATAGCCAGGGTTTAGAGAGCACCTTCTCTATCTTGCCCTCTCAGATCCAACACCTCATTTTTCAAATTCTAGTGTATTTTGGGTGGGGAGGAGGGAAATGTACATCTGGCTGACATGAAAAGATTGGTGGGGTTGTAGTGTAAAGAGGGAGTGAAATTTGGAATGTTTTTTTGAAGAATATTTAAACTCTAAAAATAGACAAAAGAGCTGGTCTCAGGAACACCGGGATCCTGTTTCATTTTCTGGAATCTCCCAGTTGACAAGCGTGAGTGTTTCGTGAGCACCTACTGTGTGCACTGCACTGTGGCAAATGCTACAGGGGAAGAGAGGAAGGAGAATATCGGCCTTTGCTCAGGGAATTTGGATCCCAATGAAGCAGCAAAAAGCAGCTGCTGCAAATGTGACTGAGCACAAAATATGTAGCCATGGAAGTCAGAGAGAGTTGGAGCCTCGGCAGGTCATTCAGGGAGGGCTTCCTGGAGGAAGAGGCAATTAAACTGAGGCTTGAGGGATGGGTAGGGTGTAAAAAGGCAAAAGAGCAGGAGAGCCTGTGAGAAGCAGCAGCAGCTAGCTGGATGAAGCTCACTTGTGGAATAATATAGGAAGATTAACATTAATGGCTAATGTTAGAGGTCTTACCCTGTGCCAGGCGCTGTACTATTTGCTTTGTGTGTATTATTCTGTTTCATCCTCAAAACAATCCTGTGAGGGAGTTATTATCATTCTCATTTTATAGATGAGAGAAACTGAGAGCCAATCAGGTGAAGCAGCTTGCCAAGGTTTGCAGAGCTGGTGAGCAATGGAGCCAGGATTTGAGCGAGCAGTCTGGCTCTACCCACTAACCACTTAGCTGCCCCACCACCGCCAGCCCGACTCTGGTGGGGGTGCCCGCAGGGAAGAATAGCAGGTCGAGTGGGCTGGGGAGGACAATGGCGGGGGTTAGGGCCTTCCAAAGCCCCCAGACATAGGGGTTTTCTCAAATAAAGCCCCCAGACCCCCCTGGGGAACTCTAAAATGAGCTCTCCCTTCAGCATGCAGGTCCCTGGGGTTTGGGGAAATTGGTTAAGGGGTTTGGGGGCTCAAGATTTCAGCTTTTTAATATCTCTTGCTGTCCATGCAGTGGCAGTCTGTGCCACCCACCTAGTTACTTCAGTCTGTTCCAGGAGATTGATGGCACTGGCTTTGATTTAAGATCTGCCTCTGCGATCCTCAATTTCCCCTGTCTCACGGGGACGCTGACAAGGCAGCAAGTGCATGGAAAATGGCTCCTGACTATTCCCAGACTTCAGGCCTGAGAGCCTGCAGCACCTGTAGAGAAAGTTCCAACCTGAAAAGCCTGGGCAGAGGTGGCAAGGCGCAGTGGACCCGTCCTCTGGAGCCTCAGTTTCCCCACAGATGCTGCGAAAGGGGTGCTGCTGAGGAGGCCCATTCACTGAAAAGAGTTGGAGGAGCCCTCAGAGGCGAGCTATACCAACTCCCTCATTTCATAGATGAGCAAACTGAGGCCCAGAGAGGTTAAATGACTTACCCGAGGCCACACAGGAAGTGAGTTGAGCCTTCAGCTGGGTCTCCAGCTTTTTGAGGAAAAGGTCTGATACATACCTCTTATCCCCCAATTCTGCCCTGTTCTAGATGAATTCTTGTTCTGGATAAATTCCTCTTCTGGATGAATCAAGGGACCTAAACTTCTCTGTGGTTAAAATAAAACAAATATTTGAACACCTTACCTGGGACCAGGTATTGAACTGTTCCCTCAGGAATATGTGATCCCATAACTTCCTCATAAGATCCCTGTGGGTCACCAGGCCCAGAAGTCACCAGGCCTTGCCAGCTCCTGGCTTCAGAATACCACATCATTTTGGCCAAAACCCCCAAATCCCTGTTCTTGTCCTTTCCTGCCCTGTCAGGTCCTCAGCCGAAGCCCCTTGAAAGGTCACCCTACTGCCCCACCTAAAAGGGTCTCTGTGAATCCCTCAAAGGGAATTTGTGCTTCTCCCAGACCAGGGTGTCAGCTGCAGTCACCACTGGCCATCTGTCATGTTTGTCTGCTCTTGCTCTAGAATTTACCAAAGGCCATGAGGCTACTTGAAGGAGTGCCCTCACCCCCTGTCATGTCTCCCTGATTTTGGCCTTTGTGGGAAAGCTAATGTCCAGGCCAAGGGGTGACTCCTGATGCCCCCAGAGCCCCAGTCCTTGGGCTTCCAGAGGCCAGAGGAGCAGCATCTTCCCCAACAGAGGGGTCCTAGGTCCCCAGGGCCCTGAGGCATAACTGCTCATACCCTAGTTTTCCAATACCTCTCTACGAAGAGCTTGTCCTGCTGGTGGCTACAACCTCTAATCCCTGGCCTCAAAGGCAGGCCAAGGGGCCAGGGAGGAGGGCCCTGTTCCTTTCTTACCCCTTCTCTTCTTGGACCTACTCCCAACAGACAGTCCCCCTCCTTCTCCAGTTACAGAGCAAGACGCTCCAAGTAAATCACAGGATGCCAGCAAGTCTCGGTAAATGGGAGGAAACAGGGAGACTAAGTGACTAACTTCTAGTAGGTAACCAAGTCACAACACACCTGCTGCCCAGACCAGCCCGGTCACCCCAGGGCTCCGGCCCTTCCGGGCCTGCTGGATGGGAGGCAGGAGGGGTCTGTCTTCATTCTCAGCCAATTGACGCAGGCCCCATCCCATCCTCCAGGCTCCATCTTCCTTCCTCGGGCCTCACGTGGTCCAGCCCAGATCTTGGCAAGGCGAGTTTCATCCAAGTCCCCCACAGTTTCCGGGAGGACAGAGAGGTCACAGGAGGCCAGATGGCCACTTCCTTCTGAAGAAGGAGTCTGCTCCGGCTGTCCTCTGAGGAAGAAGTCCAGCACAGAAGTTGACCTTCCCTAAGCCACTCTGCGGCCATTGCCACACTTGCCCACAGAGGCCCAGGCTGAGGAAAATCAGGGGGTACTCTCGGGATCCAGTGTTTCCATAGGTGCTTCCAAGAGCTTACCTGCTGGCGGGGTGGAGATGCAGGCCCACAGCCTGTGCTCATCTGGGGAAGACTTCCACCTCAGTCTCCCCACCCGGGGCAAACCCCGAGACTGCCGGCCACAGAACCATGGAGGAGATGGACAGACTGGCCAAAGGCAGACAAGGCCTAAGATGGGCCGCATTCCCTGTGTGTGATGTAAAACTAGGGCACAGTGAATAGGCCCTGGGGCTGGGGAGGTGTTGGGAGCTGGGAGTGGACAGAACGGGATGGTGGGCTGCAATTAAACCCCCCCCCCCAGCCTGGGTAATTCCCAGGCCGCAGCAGGGCTGTTACCATGGCAACAGAGGCTGACCAGGTAAGACAGGCTCCTGGCAGGGCTGGGCTCCCTCCTCTGCTCCTGCCTACAGAAGCCTCAGCCCCTGGACAGGACAGTTCAGACCAGGGTGTACGGTCCAGCTCGGAACCGGGCAACGTACAGGTAGAGGCCCAAGCTCTGTGGGGCAGGTGCCCAAGTGGCAGGGACAGTGTCTGGGCCCAAAGAGTAAATAATGGCATGTCCTGGGACTATGGGAGGCCACCAAGGCCCTGGCCCAGAATCTAGGGACACGGGCTGCCTAGAGTGGCCAGGAAAGTCCAGTCTGGTCTCTTGAGGCAGGAAGAGCCCTCAGGAAGCCTGGATCCTTGCCTGGTAAACCCTTGTCCCCGACTCTCCAGGTCCCCCAATCCCCTCACTTGCCTCCAGGCCAGCCTCTTGCCTGTCACTCCCCACACACCCTCATTACCTCTTGCTCATGGGCACTCACCTCATGTTGGCCCCCAAGGCAATCCCTTCCCCAGCCCTGGCTGGTGCTGAGAAGGTAGAAGCCCTTCTGGCACATTCTCTGCTGGCAGATGGTGACAAGCAGGGCGAGAGTGGGCACCGCACTGGATCTCATAGGTGGACATTAGAGGGTGAAGGGTCAGGAGATAGATGCCAGGGCTGTCCGTAGGCCTCACCTCTGAGGAATCTTGGAGAAGCTCGGCAGGGGTAAAGATTCACCTTTCACGCCAGTGTGAAGTCCCACCCTGGGGAGTCCGGCCCAGAGGCAACCAGGAGGCCTGCCTCCTGGGCCAGTTCCCAGGGTGTGAGCTGCCTGGAGAGGGGTGCTGCTTCTGGGTGTTCCCTATGGGCCACTTCCTCCAGACCCCCAGGCTGTCCACATCCATTGACCCCAGGAGGGGAGAAGGGATAAGTAAGCACTCAGTGTCCACTTCCCTTTTCTCACCTGTTCCCCACGCCTCATCTGCCCCCAGACTCTGGGATCCGAGGTGCAGCTCAGAGTCCACCACCTGCAGGCACCCCAGCCCCTGGCGCTCGGGAGCCAGGAGGCCGAGTGGAGAAGGGGAGGTGTTCTCTGGGCTCCCCTTGCCCAGCCCCAGGCCCAAACGTGGCTCTTTCCCTCCTCCCTCTAGGGAAGGAGAGGAAGGGAGTGTTCTTTCAGGTGCGGTCAGCCCTTGGCCAGGGGCCCGTGGGCACCTCCCACTGGACAGCCCAGCCCTGGTCAGTGCTGCACCGGCTGGCTCTGAGAAGTCAGCCCAGAAACAATGGAGCCATTCACGCAGCCTGGGCTTTGCACAATGACCCTCTTGGTCTATCTTGGTGGCTAGACAGTGTGTGTGTGTGTGTGAGAGAGAGAGAGAGAGAGTGTGTGTGAGAGAGAGAGAGAGAGAATCTGGAGGTAACTGGAGAGCCCAGGAAGAGGCAGGAGAAAGAGCACTGACCAGGGACTTATTTATAACAATCCTGATATCCATCCTTTGTCAGACAATTGCTAGGTGCCAGGCATTATACTAGGTACCTTCATTATCCCCACAACAACCAAGTGAGTCAGTTCCAACATGACCCCCCATTTTAAGATAAGGAACCTGAGGTGGGGTTATGGAAGTCAGAATAATGGTAAGTCCCTGACAGGTGTATTAACTGGGAAGGGGCATAAGGGAACTTTCCAGGATAGTGCAAAGTTCTCTCTCTGGGTGGTGGTCACATGGGTGTACACACACACACTTTCATTGTGCTGTCCACTGAATATTTGTGCATTTTGCTGTATATAAATTGCTATATGTAAATTATATTTAAGTAAAAACCATGACAGTACATCCATAGAATGGAATATTATTACCCAGCCATAATGAAAGACGAGGGAAGCTTTTTGTATACTAGTACATTAATAGATCGCCAAGATACACTGTTAAGTGAAAAACAGTGATGTGTAAAACATTAGTTTCCAGGTATACGCAAACACATGTTTTAAAATACTGTCTGTACAGATCTGTTTAGATTAGATTATCTCTGGGCAGACACACAGTCACCACGGTTGCCTCTGGGAAGAGGAGCCCCATGGCTGGGCACAGGCTGGAGGAAGACTTTCCACCATATACCCCTTTCTTAACCCATAGGAGTGTATTACTTCTTCAAAAAGTAAGTGAAAATAAAGCAAACAATAAAAGAGTGCCTGAGTTGCCAATTCCCAAGCCATTATATCCATCGCTTCAGAGCATTTAATTCCAAAGTCAAACGGCCTCTCTCCACTCTCCCCACCCGTCTCCAGCCTGTCTGCCCTCCTCGAACCCAGCCAGACTGCATCTGGCTGTGGCTGCCCAGCTGGGAAAAGTTCATGGCTGGGATCCACCGTGGACCATCCAGGGCCCACTGTGGCCTGAGAGTCTGGAGGCTGGGCCAGGGCCGGAGCTGCAGAGAAGCTGCTGACCTCAGAGAGCCCAGCCCCCTACGAGCCCCTGAAGAGGGTGGGTGCCACGCCCTCCAGCTGAGGGCGGCTGCCCAGGTCCCCGTCCTGCCCACTGCTCCTCACTTTCCTATTGCTTTCTCATACGTTCCTTTCCCTGGTGCCTCCAAGCAAACCCAGGGAGGCCCAGGCCCAGGGAGGCCAACAGGTATGGCCAGAACACCTGCCCAACCTGGCTGCAGGCGGGCAGTGAGGGGCAGCTCTCCTGGGAGGAACGTGAGGCTTTAGCTCACCACCGCTCATCATGTCCTGCTCGAAAAGGACCAGCTTGGTTTAGAGTCCTGGCTCTGGATCCCAGCTCTGCCACTTCCTGGCCATAACACTGCCGGCAAGGAACTTCATCTCTTTGTGCCTCAGTTTCTTCATCTACAAAATGACATGTCCCTGTCCGGATTACTGTGAGGGGAGACGAGATGCAGAGGAGCCAGAGCACGGAGCCTGGAGCACAGCAGGCGTGTCTTGGAAGGACCCACTCCTCACCACCCAGCAGCGGCCTCTAAGCAGAGCTCTGTGCACATTCGTAAAGCACCTCGCAGAAGGGGGTGACCAAGGAAGAGGGCCCGGCCCCGCCAGGGCTCCAGGTCCCTTCCGGGTCCCTCCCTGCCCCAGGGTCATCACAACAGTTCAGAGTATTGACAGCTGAGGAGGAGCCCAGGATGGGGGGCTTGGAAACCTGGTTTTCAGGTCTCAGGGCCGAGAGGCAGGAAGGATGGCCCCGGGCCCATCTCCAGGTCTCCAAGAGTTACCACAAGGAAGAACACCAAGACAGAGATGGTGGGGCTTCAGGTGGGACAGGTGTCAGTGCAGCATCTCAGCATCACCTACCTGGCTTTCCTTATCTTACCAGGCCCCCCCCAGCTTTGCAACCCCAGCAGACAGGGCCTGCACACACACCCCCACCACTGCACAGGTATTAGACCCTTGCGGCTGGGGCTGACCTGGGCCGGTCTGGCCTGGAAGCTGAGTTGCTTTGAGCAAGTCACTGAACCTCTGAGCCCCATTTTCCCTGTCTGTAAGGATCATACAGATGTCCCAGCCTGGGCTCTTTATAGCCTGTTGACACCCTGATGGGCAGCAGCGTTCCGCCTCCATCCCTCCAGGATCAAACCCCTGTAGGAGGCAGAGTCTGTGACGTCTGCAGCCTTCACTTGGGGACATGAAGGACGACCTCCTGTACAGGCCTCATGCCAGGCCTAGGAGAGGTACCAGTAAACACACAGCAGCCTGGTCCTGAATGAGCTCACATCCCAGCATGGTGGGGCAGGGCGGAGACAAGCCAGAAAGTAAGGGACCAGGCCGCACGGTGATAATGGTGGAACTAAGGGGGAATGGAACACCCTGGAACACAGAGGAAGGGCTTCATTCTGCCAGGAAAGGGGCTCCCCTGCAGACCCTATGTCTCCTGGTCCAAGTCTGCTTTGAGCATCACATCAGTAGCTCATGTCACCCTCAGAACAGCCTCAGAGGCAGCAAGAAGGTGGGACAAAAAACCTCTGTTTTACAGGTGAGCACCAAGCCTCCAAGAGGGCGGCCAGCGCGGCGCTCGGATGGGTACCCAAAGCCCCGGCTCCCAGGGCTGCTGTTCCCCGGCACTATTGTGACCACTCAGTACATTCCCCACCCAAGACGCCTCCCCAGGTCATTGGCTGCACCTGGCCAGGCCTTGTGGGTAAGAAACTTCCTGCCACCCAGGGTCATTCTTTGAGAAGTGAGAGCTGCAGGCAGTCCCTTCTCTGGGGTGAGAGGGTCTCCCCAGACCCTAAAACAGCCCCCTCTCCCCCTTACCCACTCGCCCTGCTCAAATCCATGCCAGAAATGCTGTCTCCAAAAGTCCCCTGTAATGATGCATCAGGCATCACTGACTGCCTAGCCTGTGGGAGGCTCTCACTGGGCCTAATCCACCACTCCCACCCACCCCCCGAGCCTGAGAGGCAGGTGGGGAGACGCCAGAGTTATGGCAACCAGCCCATCTGGCTTTCTGGGCATTCCAGAAAAACCTCCCCTGGAGGTGAGTTATCTCTGCTCCCCTCCAAAGTGGTTCAACCACTGCTGCTCAACTATTTTCCAGGCAGGCCCAAAATACATCTGTTCTAGAAGGGTCTCTTTACATTAATGATTAGTTCCTCAGCCTCTAAAAGAGAGACATCTCTTTAAAGGGCAAAATCTTCCAGCTGCAGCCTGCAGGGCCCTGAGCCAGGCTGTGAAAACAGCAAAGAGACACATACCAGGGTACAGAGTTCCCTATCCCGCTCCTTAGAGCGGTAAGGACTGTCACAGAGCAGGGGTCATGAGAGAGGAGAGGGGGATGGAGAGCCCCAGGCCCAGGGTCTAGCTCTGGGGGCAGAGGGAGAACGTTAGGATCGTGGGACCCAAAGGAAGAACAGTGAAATAGGGTCCCTGGGAAAGGTTTCTCCCAGGTGTCTGGGGTCCAGACACCTGCTTCAACCCACTGAGAAGGTGGGGTGGTAACAGAGGAAATGCTGACCCCACTTCCTTGCACTGCCCAACTCCAGAGGACACTCCCTGTAACACAGGGGTGCATTGGGGGTAGGGAGGGTTTCAGTTCAGCCAGAAGAACAACTTTCTGACTAGGACCTTGAACAAGACACCAAGAAGCAACTTCTACCCAAGACCCCTCAGCCTGGTCCAGAGTCCTCCTCACCAGACATGGTTCTCTGGGTCAGTCCTGGCTGGAGCAGAGGGATTCCCCAGTTGGCCTTTAGAGAGCTGTTCTCCCGAGGGAAAGAGATCTCCCACCAAGGAAGCAATGAAACAGCTGGCGCCTCTCACCCCCTCTCTGGGTCCCCATTTTAAATGGGGACAGGAATGGTGCATACTTCCTTGGATTGCTGAGACGAGTAAGGGAAATAAATGTATTAAATAAAGGATTTAAAGTAACAAGCACATAGTATACACTCAATAAATGTCAGCTATTATTATTATTATGGCTTTGAGACCACCTGAGCCCCTCACCACCTCCTCCTCCCCTCAATTATTGACACACACACACACACACACACACACACACACACCATCAATGGCATGTCTGCTCAAGCTTGAAAACAAACAAACAAACAAACAAACAAATCTGGGCTTCTGGAATGGGACTTCAAGCCTTGCTTGGAGATGTGCAAAGCCTTCGGAGCCAGAAGTGGAGAGTGGAGGAAAGGGGGGAAAGAGGGGGCCTGAGTCCCCAGGGACAGCTGCAAGCAGCAGATAAGGGCAGAGGCAGCCTAGCAGGAGCTGAGCAGGAGAGCGAGGCTCAGGTGACTGCGAGGGAGGCTGGAAGGAAATCAGAAGACCAATCAAACCTGGGGGCGGGAAACACGCACGCATGCGCACGCGCACGCACCCTACAGCACCACGAGTTGGAGCCCTTATATCAACTCTGTCTTACGGGGAGGAAAAAAGGAAATAAATGAACCTTGACGAGAGGGAAAATTGTAAAGGTCAATGCAGAGAGAATTGTCAGCACCCTCTGCGTGGGGCCAGAGAACTAGGGGGCCTGGTGACAGGCCAGAGTCCAACCCGGAAGGACCTTCTGGGGGCCTCTCAACCAATCCCAGCTCTCACCACTTCCTCAGCAACCTTGCGGCCCCTCCACATCGGGTCCCCCTGCGGCAAGAGACAGGGGGCAGCTCTCAGGGCACACTCCTTCAGGGCGGGGCGGGCTGCCTCCTGTCTGGTTTGCCCTGTTCCCATGCTCTGGGACAGCACAGTGACCTCGGGGGCTGTTGATGGGCTGACAGTTCCCCAGGAGGCCAAATCCAAAGTCCCCTTTAACAGGCTAAGCTGCCCAGAGATCTGCATAAAACTTGGCAAGCCTTCACCCTCTACCTGCCTTTTTAAACTACTGCCTTGAAGCACTCTGGCTTTCAGCGGTGACCTTGGCACCTGTTCCGACCTGGGGCTGATTCTGAGGGATAGGGCTGATCCCCGATCCCTCAGTCAGGGCGAGTCTGTGCTGGGCCCCTGCTCTTCCACACCACCTCCTGCCCCAGGCCACCCCCTCCTCGTGCCACCCCCAGCACCACGGTCTGGCCTGACACCTTCCCCTTTACAGAGGAGCCAGCTCAGGCCCAGGCTCCCTACCTCGCCCTCATCTGTCTGGAGAGCAGGTACTCAGGCCTGATGTCTCACTTCAGGTCACCTCCCCTGCCAAGCCGTTTGCCCCAGCTCCCTCCCATGAAAGGGGAATCCAACGTACTTTTCACACCCCCATCCATTACTGTTTTGCCTCTGTAAGCGTCTGTGCATCTGCCTTTCCTGCTAGACTAGGAGCACCTTGTGGTCAGGGCCCTAGCTTACTCGTCTCTGTAAACCCAGGACCTAGATCAGGACCAGGCTGATAGTAGGCAGCCACTAAGTAACTGCCAAATGAACCCCAGACGTGACCTCGGAATGCGAGGTTGACATGACTCGGTGAGTTCTTCCAACTGACCCCAAAGCGGGGCACTGGTCTGGACCAGCCGATCCGGCCATCTGTCCATCCTTTGGTGCTTAGGGAACCCCGGCCTGAGACTCGGATGGGGAGAGACCGTCCTGTCCCAGGGACCGTCCTGTCCTGCACACCGGACTGCGAACACGCCTGTCTGATTATTCACCATGCCGACGACCACCCCCTTCATCTCAGGGAGACAGAAAAGACACAGATCCAAATGCCAGCATTTGGGTGATTGTCCCCCCGAGGCTCCAGCTAAACCCACCCAAGCTACAGTTCTCCAAACAGCACTTACTCACCCACACTGCCATGGTACCCCCAGCCCCCACGGCTGGGCCTGCCTGCAGAGGGGGGCTAGTTGTCCTGTGCTGACCTAAGGTCACATTCTTTGCCCAGAAACAGAATCCAGCAGGAGGAGGGAAGGAGGGAGGGAGGGAAGACAGGGCTCCCACAAGAGGGGTCCCAAGGGTAAGATGTGGGGATGAGGCTGGACTGAAAATCCTGCTGTGCCCCACACATTCGTAGACTGCTTCCCTGAGAAGAGCCTGGGCTGTGGCTCTGGGAGTCCCAGGGGTGACAAAGAAGAACCTGGGTCCAGGCAGGAAGTAGGCACTGGTTTTTCCAGATGAATCACTCACTCATTCAACACACAGGAGGCACCCAGCTGGGGGTGGTGTCACAATCCCACCCCTGGGGAGGTCACTGTCCAAGGGGGCAGGCGCTGCCCTAGACGTAGCCATACCGTGCTTCCTGAGGGTAGAAGCTGGGGCAGAATCCTGCTGTGCTTTCAGGCAAAGAACACACAGGAGGCAGAGGCTGGCTCGGGTCGGAGGCCGATGTGGCTGAGAGGAGGGTTTTCTGGTGACCGGCAGCAAGTGAGAGGAAGATTTTGTAAGAGTGTTAGAAAGAAGTTCACTTTACCAGCACCTACGATGGCTAAGTACCATCACTCCATTTGCCTGGAAACCCTGCCGGGTGGCCTCCTGCATTCTCACCGGGAGGGAATTGACAAGCTATCTTTATTTTATTGAAGTTTATAAAGTACTTTTTGTATCTATCGCCACGCTTCACCCTCACTAGATCCCTCCCTGTGAGGAAAGCACTAGTCTCCCTTATTTGGGCAGTTAATAACCTGAGGCCCAGAGAGGCACAAAGTGGCTTCTCCAAAGCCAAACTGCCTGGTTTCACATCCAGGACTCTCTGCCGCCCTCTCGCACGTTGCGATGAATGGCCAGGCTGAGGTTGTGGAGGCATCAGGCGGGGAGGAACAAGTGCGTTGACCATCATAAGTCATCAGGGGAAAGGGACTCCTGCCCTTGCAGCCCAAAAGCCAACTGCAGGTGCCCGGGGAAAAGCCAGGCAGACATGACCATAAGGAAGCCTTGTGCCCAGTTGACTTAAGTGCTGACAAGGCATTAAAGGGCTAGAGCAGAGGGTTGCTTGGTTTTCACGCTGCATTCATGCTGTATCGCAGAGGTGGAAGACCCATCCTGTCCTCTCTGTGGTGGACTGGATAGCCAGTGCTGGAATCACTTCTGAGGGCCACAGACAAGGTGAGTACCCCGCCCCCCCGTCATTCACCAGGTGCCTGGGGAGGCCCTGCTCTGCCTCAGGCACTGCAGAGGTGAACACAGGGCTGAGCCTCAAAGAACAGGACGCAGTGGGCGGACCACTGCAGGTGGAAAGGACAACAGTATAATCAAAGGCAAGAAGGTGGCTGAAAAGCCCACTGCTCATAGCACCTCAGCCCAGGGGGCCAGTCAAGGGGTGAAAGGAAGAAATCCAAGCTATGGTTGGAGTAATGGAGACAAGGAGAGGAGGAGAGGACAACCGCTAGGGCATCTCTGACAGCTCCAGAGAGAACGATGGATGCGGGTGGAGCATGCTCAGCAGATGGGGCAATAGCAGGAAGGCCACAGTCAGGTGCAGGGCGTGGAACAATGCCCGAGACCAGAGACCCCAGACAGACCCTCAGGGCCTCCCTCCTCACGCACAGGGTCTGCTTCCTCATCTGGGCTCCGGCTTGGTCTCACCTCCACCGGCCTCCTGTCCCACGTGGTCTCCTGAGCTTTTCCAGGCCACTCTGCCCGGCCCCACCGTGAGCCCTCCTTGCTCTTGTCCCTTCTACTTAAGGAGCCAGAGAAAACAGCTCCAGCCTCTTTTGCCCCAACGAGGACAGGGAAGCCAGGGTGCCCAGCGAGGGGAGTGTGGCGGGGGACCTCACAGAAATATGATAGGTGACAAACCCAAATCAACACAGAAAATAAACTAGACCAACATTTCCTATCATGTGTTCCAAAGAGCAGGTATTTACCAGAAATAAAGAATTCTATGGTCAAATAAGTTTTGGAAAAGCAGAGTCAAGCAGGTGTTTCTAGCACGACTTCCCAGAGTCTTTAATACACTAATGTGTATGGCAAATTTCTGAGAGGGAGAGATAAAATGCAGCATTTCCCAAACTTTGTGTGTGTGTGTGTGTGTGTGTGTGTGTGTGTGTGTGTGTGTGTGTCTACCACCAAGGAACCCTTTTATCACAGCAGATTTTTCAGGACCAACGTTCTATGGAACATGCTTTGGAAAACACAAAACTAGATCTAAGCAATCCAGTTTCCAAGTCGAGTATTTAATCTAACAAGAAATTCAGGGATCGAGCGGGACAGACAGAGGCTTCCCACCCGAAGGCAGAAACGAGGCAGAGGTCTAGCTCTGCCACTCTCTGTCAGGGGTCATTTCACTGCCCACCCTGCCGCCCTCTGGGGCTCTTTGGGGGATCAAAGGAAATGTGTAAAGCCCCTTTTAAAGTACAGTTGTGTAAATGTAAGGACCTAAAGAGCAAAATCCCCTAAGGAGGGAAGACACACTTTACGATATGATTCGATGTGTAAAAGCTCTTTGCAACATTTAAAAGAACTTATCTGTTATATAAAGCAAGATACACCTATGCAAGGTAAAGATGAAAACAGTGGAAGAAAAGCAAAGATGAGAAAGAGCTGCAATGTGGGCAGTGAAGGGTGGCAGGAGGCAGAAGCCCTGGGTCTGGATCCGTCTGCCCCTGACCCCACCCCCACCCCCGTGTGGCCATGGTCAAGTCCCTCCTCTTCCACTGTATATGAGGGTGGGTGGGGAGAGATGAGCTCTGAGGTCCTCCCAGCCCTCAAGTCAGAACTGAAACCTCTTACACTGCTTTGGGGAGTCCATCTCCCCAGAGGATCTGTCCAGGTGGGTACCTGCAAGGTACCGAGGGAAAGGACAAAATTGTGCCCAAGGAGAAGCCCCCCGGGCTAGCCAGAGAAGCCGAATCTATCTCCAGTGTGAACTTGGCCATGAGACTTGGAGGGGGAGCCACACATGAGGAACCAAGTAAATGCAGAGAGTCAGAGCAGTCCCCCTGCCCATGTCTAAGAGGCTTATCTATTCAGGCTCCAACATCTCGCTATGGGATGGAGAGCTCACCAAAGGTAACTGGGCAGGGGGAGGCCAAATTTCAGCCTGGTTTGCTGTAGGAGCCTTTGAGGGAAACAGGTCCTCAGAGTCCAAGATGTCACAAAGCCAGGTTTGATGGGTGAGGGAGCTAATGGCTCCTGGAGTCTGCAGGGTAGGGGGACGTCCGTATGCTCACACTGAGGGATCCCTTCAGCCCCACTCGTGCATGGCTTTTCCTATTCTTCACGAGGAGGTTCATTTTCCACTTGCTGCAAAGTCTATAATTAACTGCTTGGGAGGCTGAGGGACAGTCACACGGAGCGCTCCAAACTTTTTGCATAGCTAAGCAGCCGTCTGGACTTGAGCCCCGTGCCGAGGGGGGTGTGTGTGTCTTTGTGTCTGTACATACTCGTGCACATGCGTGATGGGCAGAGAGATGTTCCCCAGCCCAAGGCTTACACCAGGAGGGTGAGCGTGTGGCAATGAGGTCAGGAGACTTGCTGTCTGGTGCTCGGTGACTATGTCTGGGGACATAGGGGCGCTGACAGTGTCTGCTGCTCTGAAAGTGTGCAGACTCAGTGACAACACAGTATGTGATGGGGTCTCCAGGGGTGCGGGGAGGCTCTTGTCTGCACAGAGATTGGGAACCAGGGACTGGAGGGTCTGCTTGTGATGGGGGGGAACGTGTCCCTGCAGGCCTCTGAGTACCTGAGGGCTGCTGGATGCGAGGTGTGAGAGAGCGTGAGCCCCTAAAAGGGCGAGTGTGTGCATGCGCACAAGCCCACTTGAGCTTGTTGGTGGCAGCAGCTGAGGATTCTAATTCCAGGCCCACCTCTGTACCAACTCACCCTAGGACCTTGGCTGAATCCCTTCCCCTTAAATGGGAGAAGTGGACAAAATCGTCTGAGTTCTGCAGTCTGATCCCCTGAAGTGGCGGGGAGGGTGGGGGGTGGGATGCAGCCCCACTAGAGAGGGGCCTTATCCCCCCACCCCTGCAGCAGTCTCCCCCAGCAGACGGGACCCAGAGGCCAGAGCTCTGTGGGACTTCATCAACTGCTCGTGAAATGCTTGGGCACGCACAGCCCTGGCCTGCTCAACCCCAGCCAAGGGGTCTGAGTTTGGGGGCAGAAGGGCCAGGGATGGGGGTTGGAATTTCAGAGCCACAATCCTGGCCGAGGCTGGATTCACCTTCCCCGGCACCACGTCCAACTCCTAGCAGCGTCCTATGGGCTCCGGGCTAGTTTCCCAGCTACAGGGCATTAGCCCCATGCCAGCCACAGAAGGCGTCCTGGCTCACCATGATCAATACCCTGCACCTCGGGGACCGGGGGAGGTTCCAGACTGTAAGAGGAGGAAAGGCTGAAATCTCTTCGCACAGCCGTAGGTTGAGGTCAGCATGAAGGGCCAGTAGCCTCCAATGGACCCCTTTCTTCAACCATCTTTCCTTCCCTCGTTTCACTTTTATTCTTTTTTGCCAGAAAGAGTTTAATTGAGTCTCCTTAGGGAGATGCAGCTCCATCTAATTCAGCTCTTAATTAACCCAGCACACCCCAAAGAGGCCGCAGCACTACTCGTAAATTAAATATGAAAAGCATTATTTATCTAGGAACAGCCTTCTAACGACTCTGACTCTGACGTTTATAGTTACTAATGAAGATGGATCTAGAGGGAGAGAAGTCAGAGAGGAGTCTACTGCCTGGGAGAGGATGAAGCCCTCGGGCCTCATGAGGGTCTTCCGGGGCATGGAGAGGGTAGTCATCGCATCCAAGGGGGACTGCCCCCCCCCCAGTCCCTGCTTCTCCAGATCTCAGAAAGGAGGATCAGGACAGGCTCAGGTGTCCTGCGGGCTGTTGGACAAGACCCTCTCCCAGCAACCGCCAGACCACTCTCGCTGCCCCCTTTTTTCATTCCCAGCCCTCATTCTGACCTTCGCCATCCGTGACTCACCACTTAACTGCTCTGCTGTTTCCATCCTGTTCCTCCAGACCCCTCAGCGCTGGGCCGTTGCTGGCTAAGGCCACGCCTCCAATACGTGAGGCCCTCCCCTCCCTCCAAAGGGCCACAGGTAGCCACATCAGGAGACTCTCATCTTGGCTTTCAAGGAGCAAAAGATGCCTCTTTCTCTCTGCACTTGCACAGAACAAAAGAAGAAGCCAAAAGTCATCTGGAGCCTGGAGGGTCCGGAACAGGAAGCCGTTGTTATCTGATTGGTTACCATTTCTCTGCCATCACCTCGCCAACTCCATCCGTCACTGGAGGGTTTGCCTTGGGAATCATGAGCCTTACTCATCTTTATAAGCCAAGTCCAGTGCCCGGCATATAAGTACCACGAATGTTTACAGAATTGTTGAATTTGCAAGAGCAGAAGGGAAGGAGGACAAGGAAAGCAGGTGCAACTGAAACCAAGATAAACAGGCAGGAAATAATCATAAGTACTCCTGCTTTATTACGGCTTCAGTTCTTCAGGAAAGGCAGCTCTCTGTGAGTTCCCTTCCTTCTCAGGGCCTTCCCTTCTCCCTTGAGAGCCTCCACCCCACACAGCATCCACGGTCCCAGTTCAGCCCAGGAGTAGAAGTTCAACTTCCCTTTCTTGAGAAACAACAGGAAGGAGGGTTTGAGTTGAAGGTTTGCTCTCTGTCGTGCTGTCTTCAACTTCTCTCCAAACGAGTCTATGTCTTCTTTTTGACCCTTTTGGCCTCTAGAGAAAGAGGAGTGTCTGTAATTTCTCAACTCTGCCAGGTAACAGGGCTCCCTTTACAAGGTTAATCCCTTCAGGCCTTACCCAGATGATCATGTAAATGGCACCTGCTGAGCTGCCCACTCTGGGCCTGGTGTGGCCCTAGTCATAGTGAGGGACACCGCACAGGGGCTCTGTCCTCCCAAAGCATCCAGTTCGGTCAAGGAAGACATATGAGAAAGAAAAGAAGCATCTCGAAGAGCCCCACAGTTCTCCATGATGTGCGTTCGCCTTCATTGCAATGAGTCAATAAACACAACCTTGTGGGGCTTCCCTGGTGGCGCAGTGGTTGAGGGTCCGCCTGCCGATGCAGGGGACACAGGTTCGTGCCCCGGTCTGGGAAGATCCCACGTGCCGCGGAGCGGCTGGGCCCGTGAGCCATGGCCGCTGAGCCTGCGTGTCTGGAGGCTGTGCTCCGCAACGGGAGAGGCCACAACAGTGAGAGGCCCGCGTACCGCAAAAAAACAAACAAACAAAAAAACACAACTTTGTTCAGCTATAGGTGCGTTGGGGAGAGGGTAGTAACAGACATGGAGTTTCCACGGAGATACGGCTAAAGCTCTCCCCACCTTGGCCCAGGACCCTGGACTCCATAATAGGACATACATCTGAGACCCCGGGGCCTCCACTCAGGGGAGCTTCCGCTCAAGCAGCCTCTGCATGCCCTGCAAGCCTGGAGGTTCAGCATCCTGGTCCTCTGAAATAGCTAGATGAAAACAGCCTTTGAGCCTTGAAAGACCTTATAGTACTGTTAGCCACCAACACAGCAGTAAAATGCCAAGGTGCTGACCATCAGGTTCGTGTTTCCCCACTGAAAGGATAGACATCACCGAACTCGTGGACATCCATTCCTTTGGAAGACCTCAAACTGAGGATTCTGATAAAACCTCAAAGAAAAGCTTACTTCAGAAAAGGCGAGCTTCTGCCTGAGACAACAGACAAGCTGTTGCCTGCAGAGGTGGATCACTTCCACCTGAGGCCACAAAACAAGATAAATTTTGATTCTGCAGTGTCATTTTCCTTTCCCTTCACCACTAACCTTGTTATTCACTATACTTTGTCACTCTCTATTAACCAACTAAAAGATTTCTCCACATGACCTCCCCTATCTAAATCCTGTCATCTTTCACCCCCCTGAGGTCTTCCTCCCCTTAAGAAAAAAACAAAACTTTCTAGTGTATTTTTCTCAGCCCACAATTACTGCCAACAATCGATGACCAACACCTAATAACTGTTTCTTTAAATACTTCAGAAGGTAGATTTCCTTCTAAAACTCCTTACTTAAGTTTCCCTCATATAATTAATCTCAAACTTAATTTAAAAAAAAAGAAAAATTGGGCCTCCCTGGTGGCGCAGTGGTTGAGAGTCCGCCTGCCGATGCAGGGGATACGGGTTCGTGCCCCGGTCTGGGAGGATCCCATATGCCGCGGAGTGGCTGGGCCCGTGAGCCATGGCCGCTGGGCCTGCGCGTCCGGAGCCTGTGCTCCGCAACGGGAGAGGCCACAACAGTGAGAGGCCCGCATACCGCAAAAAAAAAAAAAAGAAAAATGGACCTTGACCCCCATGTCAAAAGTATGCTTCTGTTTAAGTCATTATAACCCTATCAGCAAAACTTAGCCCATCAGAAATGGAAACTAATATTGGAAATATTTTTGCTACAATAGTTTGTTCTCTGTAGAGACACTCCACACTATTTTGCAGAAACTGGCTAACTCCATTCAGGAAATCTTCTAATTCTGAAAGCAAAAAAAGAAAAAAGAAAAAAAAAAAGAACTGGCTCACTCCTGCTGGGGTAAATGACATTGCCAACATGGTCTGTGCACCACTGTGATACTGCTTTTTATGTGGACGTCAGGCTTATGCCACCTGCCACACTCTAACTTTTCCTCTGTTTTCAGAACAAATTTTAGAGACTTTCAGATGTTTAAAATTACCACCCCTCCAGTGGATCATGTTTCCCTGAAAAGAATGTCCAGAAACTTCCAGGAAGAGGCACACACAGACTACCTGAGAGGGCTGCCAGAGGAGAGAGCAGACTTGCTCGTTGGACCTACTAGGCAAGCAGCAGTTCCCACAGAAGGGACAAGTCAGCTGGCAAAGAAGGCTCAAAACTTTCCCCTGACCCTAATAGATGTCATAAATTACACAGCTTCTGCTCTGGAAGCCAAACCAACCATTTTAATGTAAATATATCAGCCAGAGTTGTCATGGATGATCACATGGCCCTTAATTTCTTCTTAAATAACCCAAGAGAATCTACACCAAAGCAAACCCTTCTGGCGGCACCTATGTAAACACTACAGGCTCAGGTAGAACCATCTAGAAGTAGACTAAAAGAAAAAGTCACCCGGATCTCTAGAAAAAAAACAATTGGATTTGGGACACACTTTCATTGCCTAGATTTGATCATTCTGGCCCCTGTCTTCAGGATCAGTTACAAGGTCCAGCAACAAGTTTTGTTTCTGGTCACTCCCTGCCTTGTGACAGCTGCCTGGTGTACTCGGCTCAGAGTCTTCAAAGCTGCTACGCGACCCTTCTCACATCAGAAGATTAAGAAACTTACCCTGCACCACAAAGGAGCAGGGGAGACTAGCTCTTATCCAACTACAGACTACACTCTGTAAACAGCCTCCTAATCAGCGAAATGTTGGCAATAGTGAAGACCTGAAATTCATAGATGAATGCCTTGCTGTCTGACTTTGCCCTTGGCCAAAAGGGAGGACTGGTGAAGACAGAAGCAGCCCCTGACAGGTCCTGACTGGGCATTCTCACTTAGCCCTTGGTATTCTCCAAGCCACAACAATGACCACACACCCTCCTGTTCTGGCTAATATGAGTGACTGCTGCTTCTTTACCAGTTATGGCCTGAATCTCACTTCATTCCTCCTGCCTTCTAGGAAAGGCTTATTAAGATACCAATCATAGAATTAACACCTCTTCCTGACAGCATCCGATTCAGGGCAAAGCCCTCCTTCCTTGAATCCTCCTCCCAAAATCACTTAAGCCCAAATCCTAGACGTCTTTCCTAACACCCTTTCACTGAAACTGCCCATGTTCCCCATGCGGTGTGTTTCTCCTTTGTTGCAATGAGCCAATAAACCAAGTTTGTTCAACTAGAGGTGTGTTTCTGGTGACCTTTGGCTGGAGGGCTCTGACACATATATAAGCAACTCGACAAGAGACAGAAGGTGGTACATGCTATGAAATGCAGCTCCGCTCAAAGGGGAAATTGTATCAGTATGGAGAGTACTGTACATGAAAATAGCATCTTGTAAGCATTTCTGGATATGTTGGGGCAGGAGGAGGTTTTTTTGTCTTTTTTTTTTTTCCCCGAAGTGGACTAGATTGAACTAAATGAGCACAACCCAGACAGCCAGAAAAACATGTCTTGATCAGCAAGATAATTAGGGACCCAGATATGAGGAAGAGGAAGACATTGTCAGTGTTGACATTCTTCTACTGGCCACAGAGTGAGAGGGAGCCTAGCGCAGTTCTTGGAAGGAGTTTGTGCAGAGAGCGAGGCCTGGGATCTCCTGGGGGGAGGCTTGGGGCATAGATGAGAAAGGCTGTGTTGAGCCCGGGGGCTCAGAGAGCTCATTAAAAAGCAGGGCTGCCTCCCGCTTTCTCACCGGTCTGACCAGTCTCCTGGTACCTGGCAGCTGGCACATCTTTACAAAGGACTTGCAGCCCTTCTGCCGTCTCAGTTGCTTCTCTGCCCCTTGCTGCTGCCTAAAGGGGGGACACTCCTTGCCTCACCCCATCCCACCTCCACCTCATACAGGGAGTATCTGGGAAGGAGGCTGGAGGGCTACATGTGTGCAAAGCAGCAACAAGTTTACCACCAAAAGCATGCGGGACCACAGAGGAGAGAGCACATCTGAAAAGAAAGAAAAAAACCATCCTTATGGTGAAAAAATGTTGAACACAGTTTGCGGAGGGTATAATGCCCTCCACGTCAAGAGAGCAAATCAAAATCAACCAGACAAAAGCTCTCCTCTCCACAAAGAGACAAACACAACTCACTGAACGCACAAGGACACGTGGGCCCTTCACCTAATTAGACTCCTCTGCTGAGCTGTCCCCCCCAACCTTCCTTCCCAGCCTTCATCTTCACCCTACCAAACACCGAATACCAACACCACGCCAAAGGGTTTTTGCATTTCATTATAAAATGACTGACGCAGGGGCTCTTCTTTTACAAATGAGGAAACGGGGCCTCACAATATGACGTAGGGGATGATAACTGAGAATCCAATTCAGGGTCTTTACCCCTGGATCCATTGTTTGTTTGTCTGTTTGTTTGTTTTTTCCAACAGCATGAGCTCAACTCCAGTTTCTAAAATCTGCGTCGCCTAGATTGGGACAAGCTTCCCTCCTTGACATGTTAGAGCAAGGTTGGAACACCCTAGGTAAAACATAGGTTAAAGCCTAGGTAATCAGTCTACAGAGGGTCCAAGGCCTTTGCTATTAAGAAACATGTCAGAGGCTGCATGCAGCTGACACAGTCCTAGATTATTATAGCCCAGGACCCAGTTGCCTTTTTTCCTTTCCTATAACATGTGTTATGGTTACATAATTACAGTAATCAAGAAACTAAACCATTGGGTGGGCCAGAGCCCTTCTCCAGGGAGTCTGAGGGTTCTGTTCATTTATGCCTTACAGGCATTTGAAATCCTCATAAGTCCACCCTGGCCTGGATTTTTTTTTTTTCATGCCACAGCATTATTTCAGGTTAATAGCCATTGACCACCTCACTTTCAGAATTTATTTTTCAAAGCTCAGTCTGGCTCTGGTAGGATGCTGAGGTATCCCTTTGAAATTTTTGGCTCTTCTAGTTGTAGATAGCTGGAGAGCCATCATGTTTTAGTTCCCAGATATTTTGTCAGGAATTATCTAACAGACCTCAGTTTGCATTTCTAGATGGTAGTTTCAAAAGCTCAGACTCATATCTTTTGTTGCTATTCCTAATACTAGACAGAGCTAAAGGGTTAGAGGGACTTTCTATTAAAGTCACCTTTTAAAATTGAGTTTGGGACTCATTCTTGGTAGTAGAATGAAGATGGCACCTGCATAGCATTGCAAGGTGAGCGGCTTCAGCATTATCTAACTCCCACTTCCTGTGCCCAGGCTGAACTAGGACTCATATCCACCTAGTAGGATGGGACCTCGCTCCTTTTCAGGAACTAGAGAGGAGGCAGCCCTCAGATGCAAAATCACCAGCAGGTAGATTTAACCTTAATTATGGGCCCCATGTATTTCCAGCAGCCATTTCTCTTCTTACCCTTGGCAGAGGCAGGTCCTTTAACTGAGCCTCCGTTTTCCCCTTCTGTGTAATGGAAGAGGAGTTGGACCACACAATCTTTAGGTTCTCCTCCAGCTCTATGACATTATGACATGGATTAAGTGGGGTGAGATGAGGCGCTCAAGAGAGGAAGAGTGGCTGGAGATCCTTTCTATCAGATTGACATCTGCCATTGAGGTCCTTCATAGAGCTGCAGGCAAATCAAAGCCCCATCACATCTCACCTAGACTGCATCCCACCACCCAGTTGAAAGTGGCTTCAGGAGCTCCCACTGTCTTCAGAACCTGAGCTATCAGGAAGGAAGACACACCCTTAAGGCTGTGGCTTCTGCCCACCTCTTTGGGCTCACAGTTTGCTGTGCTCCCTTAGATGCCATGCTCCAGGATTTGCTGCTCTCTTTCTGATTCCCGTTCTCCACCCCTCCTCCCCCTCTCCCCTCCCCATCTCCCAGGCCACTGAATATTCCATTCAATCAACAAGGATCCCCAAGCCTGCTACTCCACCTAATTAACCCCCCTGAATTCTTCAGGATGGTCTCTGCTCTCACAATCTCTCCCTGTGAAACTTCCATCAGCACCACAGCACCATGGCCTCCTGCACCACTCCCATCCGGTGCACCCCTAGCAGAACATTCGGGAATCACACTACTTTGTCATTCTCAGTCTCTGTGTCTGTCTCTGGATAAGACATACTCCTTGAACACGAGGAGGCGGTTTTTTCTCCGAGCACTCTGCCTGGCACTCAATACAGACTCCGTACACGTTTGTTGAAGCAATGAATAAGAAATGAATCAATTGGCCGCCAACTTAATTGGAAAACTTGAAGAGACAGTTAAAGATTACAGAGTAGAAAGGTGCCGAACCAATGAGGTAGACAGTGTTTTCGAAGTTCACGGTCAGGCACTGTGAACCAGAATAGGTCGTTTTTGTTTTGCTTTTGTCAGGAATTGAAAGTGTTTTGGTTTATGTGGCGAGGTGTGGGAGCTTCATCATAAAAGCAATGCTTCGAGATTAATCTGGAAGTGGTGTCCACCACAGATTTGAAGAGGAAATCCAGACAATGGCTGGAAGGTTAGTTATTGTGCCAACCCGTGTCCCAGGTAAGAAAAAAATCATTTTTTTCGCTTACGAGGGAGTCTCAGGCACTCCAGTCCCGACCCCAGCCCCACCCCACCTTGACCTACCATCTTCCCATCATCTCCTCGGCTTGTCTCCCTGTCAAGGCTCCAAGCAAGAGCCAGTCCAAGACGGGGAGCCGGTCCTCACTCAAAACTGGCATGTCTGAAGCAAAATCGACAAGTGCTTTTTTTTCTTTTCTTCTTCTTCTGTAGGCCCCTGATTAGAAGATGAGGTTCCTGGAAGAAACTTCATCCCACCTTTCCCCCAACCCCCAAGCCATTAGCCAGAGCCCCTCACGACCAAAGCACATCTCCAAGCTTACACGTGGGGCCCATTCTCTTTGGCAAGAATAAAATGGGCCCAAGCTTCCCTCTTAGGACTACTTTTTGTTCAAATGTTCTCTGTTGAAGAAACTAAGCCCCATAGAGATCAGATGTCTTGCCCAAGGTCACACTGTTAGTTAGCTGCCGAGACCAGACTTCAAACCGCAATCTTCTGACTATGAGGGCTCTTTGTCTGTACTCGACCCGGGACTGGAGGAAGAGCTGATTCCGCTGCTCGCTGCAGGGAGTACCCCGTGCCCTGGCTCCTGCCCGCGTTGCCACAGTGACCGCTACCAAGTTCACCTGCCTCCAGGGATGGTAGGAGCTGAGCGCTTGTTTTCTTTTACCCCTTGCTGTCCTCATAAGGTCCTGACGGACAGAGCAGGGCTCTTCTGGAAGGTGAGCAGGAGGCTCAGGACAAAGAGAAGAATGTCACGGTCCCCTCCCCAGGTGCCCGCATGGCTGGCTAGGACCCTGGAAAGGGAAGGAGCGATCCGCCCAGGCTGTTTCTCACGGGCTCTCACTTTTCTAGAGTTCCTAGCACGCAACTGAGGATAAATTCGGGTGAGGGGCAGAGGGGTTGATGTCCCAGGCAGAGCCGAAAGCTGCTCTCTGCCTCAGAGGCACAAGCAGCCATGGAAGCCTCACCTGTTCCGGGCTGCCTGTTCTCTTTTCCACCAATAAACAAGGGCGGCCAAGATCTCTTTCCAAGTTCTATTAATAAAGTCATTCAGCAAAGGCCTGGAGGCCCTCGTGCTATGCCAGATGCTATGGGAGGTTCAAAGAAGTCCAACACCTCTTCAATCCCCCCTCCTCCATTCCAGCTGCATCCCCTACACACTAGTATACGGGCATTTAAGATCATTTCCTAAAGCGGTCCTCAGCCCTCCCAGCATGGCCCATCCTCCGCGATAATAATAAAAAAATTAAAATTAAAAAGTTTTAAAAACCTCTTCACACTTGATCTTTCTTATGTACAAGATGAAGGTCCCCGAAGCACTTTTAATCATAACCCTACTGAAATTCCTTGAGTGATTTCTCCTGAGTGGGTCTGAAGTCTGGTCTTGCTGCTAACTAGCTGTGTGACCTTAGGCAAGTCCCTTGACCTCCAGGGGGCTTAGCTCAACCTCTCTGGGCCTTCTGTAGAAAAAAGTCTAAAATCCGCAGCATGGCAGCCCAGGCCTTCCCAGAGCCGGTGCCACCACCGTCTCCAGGCTGCCCTCCTGCCGCTATCTGCCCTGAGCCCACAGTTGCTGTCTGTCCATCTCTTACAGGACTTGTCCCATTCTGAGTCTCATTCGAGTTATTTGGTTCTGGTTTGTCTCCCAGCTTATCTCCAGAATCCTTGGGGGCAGAGAATCTCTGTAGCTCCCAGAGTGCCCAGCACAAGGCACGAAACACGGTAACTGTCAACAAATGTTAGGTTGTCAATGAGATGTTGAACAAATACCCATCATTCCTTCCAGGAAGCCGCCTGCTGCCTTCCCCGAAAAGGTCTGACTGCAGATTCCAGAGTCAAGCTTCTCCAATGTGGTCCATGGACCACTGGCAGCAGAAATACCCGTCAAGCTTGCTGTTGAAGATGCAGGTTCCCAGGCTCCACCCCACACCTATGCAATCAGAGCCTCTGGAGAGTGCTCACCCCAGGGAGCCCCCCTCCGCAGACTCTGCAGCGGGGCCCTTGTGCAAGAAGGGTGTTACACGTGCTCCCCGAAGCAGCCTGGAATGGAGATGGGGTGAAAGGGGTGGGGACTGTGATTCTGTGCCTGCTAACTGTCACCACAAGTCCCAAGAACTCATCTTTGTCTTCCGCGATCCAAGTCATGAAGACAGAGGCACCGCCTCCCTGCCCCATTTCGCTCCCCTCCACCACCTGGCATTTCTCCTCTTTTTGCCTCCCTCCTCCTTCCCCATCAGCCCAGCAGGGCTGGAGGCTGCTCTTGCCCTCAGCCAGCCTCTCCCTTCCTCCCCAAGGCCTCCTATCTCTTCTTCCACTGGACTTAAATTTCTTCTCCACCCCCACCCCCCAGACAAAGGAGTAACTCTCTTCCTCCTCTTTGCCCTACTCACCAGCATGCTAATGGGTTTTATAAAACCAACGTGAGCAGCATTTCCAGCCATGCGCTTTATATCATAACTAATTAAACCTCTGCTGGTTACCCAGGAGGGCTCCCCTCTGTCGTGAGGCTTCAGACCGGCAGGGCCCCATGATACCTCTGATGCCAAGTGTCTGTGGTCGTGCGGGCACCATCACAGGACAGGGAACACAAGGGCCCAGACCAGTACAAGCACTGGGGCTGACTGCGCACAGCTGGGGAAGCCACGTCCCACATCTCAGCCTCTGAAGAACAAAGGATTTGGACCAGACCATCTCTGGGAACCCTTTGGATCTAAGGCTCTAGGATTAGAGTACTTTAATACTCTAAGACATATTAATCCTGGGCAGAGGGCTGCAGGGTGAGGGGCAAGGTCCCCAAAGCCCAGAGAAGTCATCTTGATGGTACCTATCAAGTCTCAGCTTCACATTTTAGCAGCTGCTACCCTGAGGAGAGGTCATAGGGCTGGAATAACCCGAGGGTATTTGCCACAAGAAGCGAGTACTCGGCCAGAGTGGGGAAATCATAGCAAACGCTCACGCAGCCTTTACTCGGAGGCAGGCAGCATTCTGAGCACTTTACACACATTAACTCATTTTATCTCTGCAACACATCCAATAGGTAGGCACTATGATTATCCCCATTTTACAGATGAGGTACAGGTAGGGGAAACAGTTTGCACAAGGTCACAGAGCTGGTGGTGGCAGAGCTTGGATTTGAACCCAGGGCGAGTCTCTGAATCCATGCTCTCAACCCCAGCTGTTCAATCCTATGACCTTCTCACACTCTTGGAGAAGATTCACCCCATCCTGCTCCCCCATCACAGGGTAGTGGGGACATCACCTCCGTGGGAGGCATCATCACGAGTGTCATGTCTTTGATGTGGAGAATCAGATGGCCTTCCTTTGATGAGACCAAATGTTGACATATTTCGACAATGGATACCATAGGGCCTTAGCCCTTGGCAATATTGTCTGGACAAAAGCCCTTTGGTGTTCTCACCTTTCTTCACTCCCTCTTTCTTCCCGGCACCCTCTTCTCACCTCCGCACTACCACCCCTACCCCCAGCCCACCTGTACTGGGAGTGAAGAGCACAGGACTTCAGAGACAAAAGACCTGAGTTTGAGCCCCATTCAGTCACCTACTATGACCTCAGATCTCCTAGCCTCTTGGCTCAAGAGGCAATACAGTCGAATGACAGGTGTGTGGGCTGGAGAAAGCCACCCGAGATCATCTGTGCGGCTGTGTCACACACTTTCAAAGAAGTAGGCTTCCCTACTCGTGAAGTGGGGCTTTGCTGGGTTGGCAGGAATGCTCAGAACCTAGCTCCGGGGTAGGCGCGTGATTTGAGTGCCAGGCCACGCCAGGGGCGCTCACACAGGCATGGCCTCACTTCGCACCATGGATGAAGCAGCCTCCTCCCAAGGTGGGACTTGGTGCCCAAAGTCAAAGGGGGCTCAGCCTGAGAAAGAGCTTCGTGAGCAGCCCTCAGGCGGCCAGGGGCCAGCTGCCAGCTGCCAGGATTCCTCACTACGGCCTAAATCATTCTCCACGTTTTTCTGTCACCTTCTTCCCTCGCCCTTGTGATGCCAACTCACCAGCACACGCCTGTATTATGGGAAAGCACTTCTTCAGATAAGCTGCCAGCAACAACCTGGGACACAGTCTCGAGAAAACCACAGACCCTCCCCTCCCCCAGCACCGTGCGCGTCCTACCGCTTACCTTTGCCCACACACCTGGAAGGCCTGTTCTCAGATCTCTTCAACTCAAGCCCCTGATCCTCCTTCGAGGCCCTACGGGAACCCCGCTGCCATCTCACGGGAAGAATCCCCCCAGGTTGGAGAGAACCACCTGCTCCTCTACACGCCATGATTATCTCACGGTTCTATCCTAGCAGTCTGGGGGCCTGCCTGTGACCCATCGGATTTTCTGCTTCTTTAAGAGAAACCATGCCATGCACTTTTCCTAAACCTGCTCATGATCCAGCTTGGGATCTGGACACATAGTAATCACTCAATACACGCTTGACAAATGAATGGAGAGGAACAAAAGGACAAGCACACTGACAGGCTGTGTCGTCAACACAGAAACAGCAAACGGCAAAGATTTACTTCCCTGGTGAACTTGGCCTGGGGTGTTTCTCTGCACCAAGGACTCCCGGACCCTTTCACAGTCAGCTGAACAGTACCTTACCATCGTGCCTTTTAGATATGGACCCCAAGCCTCTTGCTAAAAATGTGTATCTCCCTCCCCAGTGGAGAGCAGGCCCTTCCCTGTTGACTTGTAACCAGAATCTGCTAGAGGCAAGTGTGGGGCTTTGCTCCTTGGGAGGATTGGGAAAGAGCCTCCCATTACAGCATGGGATGGGGTGAAGAATGTGCCCTTTGCCTCGCTGTGGTCCATCTTTTCAGCCAGAGACTAGAGTTTTGTACCCGGCTGGATCCTGGGGCAGATGGGTGATTGATAGAGCATATTAGCCAATCCGCATTTAACAGAATGTGGCCAAAGGAAGACACCTCACCCAAAAGTCAGACAGGTGGCCTCCTCGCTATATTGGCTTTTGGTTTTGTTGGGTTGGGATACATTTGGGTTTTGGGGGGAGAAATAGTTGGTGCTGTAAAGACCCCCTCTCAAAAGTTTTTCCCTGGCTCCTTGCTAAAGGAAGGACAGGCCCAGGAAAGCACTAGATACCTCAGATAAAAAAGGGTAGGTGAAGCCTTGCAGTTTTGTCCAGAGCTAGCCCTGCAGGTGGGTCTCTGGATTAATGCCTACTCTCAGTTAGGTAGAAAACACTTCCCAGGGAGATCAGCTCAGTGCTTTGTGACTGCCTGGAGGGGTGGGATAGGGAGGATGGGAGGGAGGGAGACGCAAGAGGGAAGGGATATGGGAACAGATGTATATGTACGACTGATTCACTTTGTTATAAAGCAGAAACTAATAAAAAGAAAAAAAAAAGAAAACACTTCCCAGGCAGAAGCAAATGGAGGGAATAATTATCCAAAACACAGACAAAGAATTATGCACTGAGAAACTCATTACAGTATAATTTACATTGATGAAAAACTGTAAAAATGCAATAACTGACTGATGAAAGTCGCATGGTCAAATAATAGTGGCAACTCCTTAGGACAGATTATTACTGATAATCTGTTTGAAGAGTCTTTAATGGCATAGGGAAATGCAGATGTTGTAAAGAGAGAAAGCTTGACATATCACTATATACGAAGTATATACAGGCTTAACTGGGTAAAGCACCAGATCAGGAAAAAGAAACCAGACCAAAGTGCTATGTTACCTCCAGGCAGTGAGGTTCTGAGTTTATTCTCTTGTGTATTTTTCTGTGTGCCGTCTCCCAAGCTTCCTATAATGAGCATATATTCCTTTTGAAATGTGGGAATCATATAAAAAAAGAAGCAAAGGAGAAAAGTAGGGAGGAGGAGGAAAGTAGGGAAAGAGAAGAGGGAAGCCGAGCAGAGGACCCATGCTAAGGAGGAACGAGTGCACCTTCACGGCCCCCCTGAGATGGGGGACTAGACTGCTGCTTCGGGGGCAGGGGACGTGCTGCATCCCAGCGGGAGGGAGAGGGCAGCCCAGGACCTAGTCCTAAGTCTAGAGCGGAGGCGAAGGAAGGGGCAACAGGAGGAGATCTGGGCCTCCACTTTGTGGGCCACCGCCTTTGTGCCCCAGCATCTCTTCTTTGTCACGTACTAGGGTGAGAATGCCATCTGTCTCCTGGAGCCAGTGCCCATCTGAGCAGAGCAGGTCCCTGAGGAGAAGCCCTGAGTCTTCCCACACACGCACGCGTCCCGCATCTCGCAGCCCTGTCGGCTCATTCTTAGTCCCCCTCCACCCCCAATCCCCGGCCTCAGGCCCAGCAGCCCAGGCCCCCTGCTGCCCAGAATAACTGGAATATTCCTCCTCCCAAGTCTCCCCCTGCAGGTCCTTCTCTCTTTTTTTTCCCCTTTTCTCCAGGGTCTGATTTCTTTTTTTTTTTTTTCTTCCCTTACCCTGCGCCCAGTTTCTCTGTGGCAGCTTCCAGCTACCCCTCTCTTTCCAGCGCCTTCTTCTAGTGCCCAGAGGGCCAGCCCGGGTCTAGTGGATTGGCTATCTTTCAGCACCACCTGCTGCCCATTCTGGCCTCCACTGTTGTCCCGTTTCAATTTCTAGAGTCCTCAGGGCCTGGCCGCTTATTATGCTGTATCCATCCAGCTCCTGTCTTTGGAAAGTAGGAACTGAGTCGTCAGAGCATGCACACTTCGCCTTGCTCTCCAGCCTCTTTCTATAAAACCAGAACACGTTAGAGCTGGAAGAGACCTCCAGGTCAGTCCCCGGCTCCTACCCCTAACCCCAATCCTGCTCCCCCAAGACCTTGGGGCAAAGACAGCAACCCCAGGCCTCCTCTGGCTCCCACAGAAGCCAGCCAGCTTCTCTGCACAAGATCTGAGGTCCAGGGTGCACGGGGAGGGCAGACAGAATCACGCACTCTGCACAAGTATGTCACAGGATTGCCGCGCTGAGGGTTTAAAGATGACCTAGAGCCCAGGACGAGACTCAGGTTGCCACCTTGACCCCTAAGACACCTCCCCACCCAGGACTTCTCTCCATCCCTGAGTCACCAGGGCCAACCTGGGGCCTTTATCCTCGCCCATCACTCCCTTTTGAAGGCCGTCACCACTCCCAAAGGAATAAGAGAGCTTGACGCAGACTCTCACCTATAACAATCTTGGCAGGCTCTGGAGGATACCTGGACTACACATGTTCGAGGGTCTTAGAAAAATCCTCAAACTCAAACAATCACAAGGGACACAACTGCAGCTACTTTCAGGGCAAAGGGGCTCCAGCCTGCTCCCTCCATCCTTCTGCTCAGGAGACCACCTGGAGTCCCAGTCCAGGAGGAGACGTCCCAAGGAAGGGGAGACGTCCTCGAAGGAGAGGGGCTCCGTGTCTCCCTCCCACCGCCTCTTCCATTCTTCCACCCCAGAGGACATCCTTCCTGTCCTCTGCTGTGTCCTCAGTTGGCCCCAGAAGAGCAAGGCCACTGATGGGACCATAGGTCAACTGGAACAATAAACGTAGTGAGGAGACACTTTCCTGTTTCCTGGTCTCACCAGACAGCACGTGGCCACACTGGCCCAGCTCAGACAAGCTGTCACCACAATGAAACCCAGGTCCTGCCATCTCTCCCTGGCAACCCAGGCATCCCAAAGATTCCCATGGGACTCCAATGGATCGGCTGGAATTTGAAATGCCTATCCCAGAAAAACAGGAGTTTGAAGGCACTCCAGGCTTGGAGACGTGGAAACTTGGAAAGAAAGAGGAAGATGAAGAGAAGGAAGATAAGCAAGATGTAAAATAGGGCCAGTCGGTTCCCTGAGCAGGACGGCCAGTCATGGTGTCACATCTAGTGGCAGGGTCCATCCTGGGACTCAGAGGGCCACTTCCCCTCTTCCCAACCTCAGGGACACAGTAGCATGGAGAATGGAAAGAGCTTTAGAGCCAGACCTTGGCTCCCATACTGACTCCATTGCTTCCTAGCTGTGTGATCTTGAGCAAATTACTTAATTTCTCTGAGCCTCAGTCTTGTCATCTATAAATGGAAGGTACTGATACTTCAAAGTGTTTTGTGAGAGCTGAATGAGATAAAACGTAAGTAAAAGCCCTAGACCACTTTCTGGTCTGTAGCAAATACCCAATAAAAGATGAGTAGTTCTCCTTTAAGTTGCATAAAATACAAGATCTTCTCAGGCTGCAGAGCTATTTGGCCACTTGCTTCCTTTTAATTCAAACAGAAGTTTTCTGAGAGGCAAAGAGTTACAAGGACAGTTCATCCATTCACTCATTCATTCATTCATTCATTCATTCAACAGTTGTTCATTGAGTGGCCCCTTCGTGTCATGTCATGGAACTCTAATTGTAGACAAAACGAAGTGGCTACTCTCATTCTAACTTCAGAAGAGAGATAATAAACAGGTGAATATACAAAATGCCAAGCAGGGATAAGTGCTATAAAAAAAATAAAGTACACTGTGTAGAGACAATGGCTGTTTTACATGGAATGGTCAGGAAAGGCATCTCTGCAAAGGTGGACAATTCACAGACGTCTGAGGGAGTAAAGCGGCCAGTTGTGTGGTTACCTGGGGGGAAGCATCCCAGAAGGGGAACAGTGATACAAAAGCCCCAGGGTAGTAGCATGCCCAGGTAAGGGAGGCAGACCCCAGGGACGAATGGGTTTAGCTCAGAAGAAGGAGCATCCCTATCCATCGGGGAGAACAGTGAAAGGCTCAGGGACCAAGGCACTGAAACTGACCGTCAAGAATGGGTAGGGCTTCCCTGGTGGCGCAGTTGTTGGGAGTCCGCCTGCCGATGCAGGGGACACGGGTTCGTGCCCTGGTCTGGGAAGATCCCGCATTCCGCGGAGCGGCTGGGCCCGTGAGTCATGGCCGCTGAGCCTGCGCGTCCGGAGCCTGTGCTCCTCAAAGGAAGAGGCCACAACAGTGAGAGGCCCGCATACCGCAAAAAAAAAAAAAAAAAAAAAAAAGAATGGGTAGTATTTTAATAGGCACAGATGGGGAGGAAAAGCACTCCAGGCAGAGGCCTTCATCCTTCATGTTTTCGGAATCTAGCCCAATCCCCCACCCTGTGTGAAGAGGGATAGAAGCCCAAAGAAGGGCTTGCTGCAGTCACACCACCAGTTAGTAGTCAAGTCAGAGCAAGAACCTGTCCTCTTGACTCCCAGTCAAAGGTTTTATAACCAGACTTGTCCTTGTCATTCAGAATACCTGCACATCAGCACCCCAGGGAGGCTGTAAACTCTCCGGGGGCAGAAGCCCATTTCTCACCAACCTTGGTGCTCTCATGGGGCCTAGCCTAGGCCAAAGGGGCTGCCCAGGAATTCTGACCAACCCTTGCTCCATCTTCACTGGGGTTTTCTGAGCACACCAGCTGCCACGCCGCCAGGCACCGTGTTGCAACTCTGCAGAAGCACCACACACCGTGATTAATACCCTATCTGCTAGCAAGTAATTATAATTAGTGCAGAATAGGAAATCAGGCGTTATTAGGAGGAATTAGCTATTTGTTTTCATTTCGTGCTCCGCTCCCCCACCCCACCTCCCGCATCTCCCCGTCCCAGCCAGGCCATAGGTGGAGGAGAGGAAGAGCTCGGCCAAAACCTCCTTCCTTCCATCCATGTGTGGTAATGCCTATGTGCCAGGCCTGAATTAGGTGGTAGAAAGAGGAGGATCGCCACAGTTTCTGTTCTCAGAGAGCTTCTAATACGGTGGGAAGCGCGCTTCTCAAGCTGTTGCAGGGATGGGAATAAACAGAAGCTACAGCAGCAGTGCAGGAGAGGAAGTGCTTCCAGAGTCAGGGAAGGCTTCCAGAGGATGTAGCATTTGAGCCGGACCTGGAAGGATGGACAGCAGTGTTCAAGGTAACAAGCGGGGAGGAGGCATTCCAGAAGCAGCTCCCGCATACAAGAGAAATGGCCAAAGAGCAAATGGTGTAAAAAGGGGAACAAGCAGTGAGAAGGCTGAGCAGGGAGCCAGAGCAGACAAGGCTGTTGGCTGTTACCCGCCAGGGACACGTATGGGGGCTGAGGGCAGGGGAGACGAGAAAGAAGGTTAAGTAAGGCCCTGAGCTGAGTAAGATTCCAGGCCAGCCTCAGGAGGTGAGCCCCAGTAGCAGAGGTCTTGGGATCAGGAAAGATGAAGACAAGTCCAAGAGCATGGTCTTGGGGGGAGGGGTGTGCCAAGAGACCCAGGCCGGAAGTGGCAGCCGGCACAGCACTGATTTCTCCTGTTACACTTCCGTCCCTGGAGGCTTGAGGGCACCCACCAGGGTTCTGTCCAAGGGAGCAATAGTTGGGGATATTTCTCTTGAGGGCAAGAAGAAAAGTAGAGTCAGAAATGATGGAGGGTCGTTAATTACACTGTGAATTCCAGGAGAGCAGAGGCGGCAGACTCAGGTCAGGATCACTGGACAGATATTTGATCATCAGGTGGTGACTGCTTGAGTAAACAAATTCTGGCAGCAATGTGGAGAATGGTTTGCAGCAGATGGAGGCTAGAGGAAGGAAGACCACCAAGGAAGCTATTGCAATACACCTGGTGGCAGATGAGTCAAAAGTGACGAGGCTCAAGTAGGGATCCCTGGCCCTGAATAGGGGGAGGATGCCTGGATCATCCCTGGGGAGGAAAGGATTTGGGAAAGAATCTGAAGAAAGGATCTGCAGAGAAGTCCCGCAAAACTGATCAATCGGCCCCCAAATGTCCAGATTCCTCATCCCCTGCTGCTTTGTCTCATGAAAGTACAAACAGGAGAATTGCTCCCCCCAGGGCCTCCACAAATGCATTCTCCTTCTGGGGGAGAACACAGCCTCGAAGTCTCTAATCCGAATTACAGGAGATTAAAGTAGGAGCATAACCCAGCAGGCCAGCTTCAGGCAGCTGGACTCAAAGGGAGAAGCAGCATCCTGAGAACAAGGAGGTGTGTGAGGCGCCTAGGAGACAGCAGCGGGACCCGAAGACTCACGGTTGACGGGGCAGATGTCCCTCAAGCCTGTAGGCATAACATCTAGTTGCAGCAGCTGCTGTGGGAGACTCCACTGTCTTGGTAGCCAGAAGAGGTCAGACCTGCCCTACCTGACCAATCTCTCCGGATCCAAACAGCCTCCTCCCAGCTTGGAGGATCATTATATCCCCAGGGACTCAGGACTGTGAGGTCCTCCTCATTGCTGATGTCTTCCCCTGCAGATCGGATGCAAGCCCTGCCTCTAAGGATTCCTGATGCTGAGACCCCCATGGAATTCCCACCCCAGGACAACCAGCCTTCAGCACAGGCCTTGGAGTCAGTTGTGGTCTCTCGTAACTAGTCTTCCTCCAGTCCCAGCAGCAACTTAGTCCATTTGAGTGAAGCTTGACGCACTCACAGCTCCAGTCCTCAGCAGCTGGGACCTTATTTCACCAGAAATAAGGTGAAATAAACCAGATGTCTAGTTCTAACCCTTCAAGCTAAGTATTATCCCCATTTTTCAAATGAAGAAGCAGGCTCAGAGAAGTGAAATGACGCTGTCCAGTAGCGCACAGCGGCACTCAGGGCTCAAACCCAGATCTCATTAACCGCAACATCGACACCAGATGCCTCTGTCCGGTCCTGTCTACCTTAGTTGAAACATAAGGAGCAATGATAACACAGATTCTACTCTGGATGAAAACTGTATGGTCGATCTTGAATTGGGCCACCAAAAAGAAAATTAACATTTTTGAGTAGCTACCACATGCCAAAATGTTGAGCTAGCCATTCAGCACGCTTTGTTTCATTGTGAATGCCTCTGTCCAGCCTCTGAGTTCAGCCCATTTTGGACCCAGCTCCCTCCTACCCCTTTCTGCTCCTCCAGGTTCATGAAAGTCTGTTTTCTCAGATCCGCTCTGTTCCTCCAACCAGACCAACCTGGAGCCGTCCCTGAGGACCACCTCCGCACCCGCACTTCCGACTGCACCTCCAGCCACGAAGAACATAGTGCATCGGCTCCCTCAGCGGCATCTGCTCCAGGCCCAAGCTGAGCTACACAGAGAAGCCCAGCCGGACACTGATCTCCTCTTACAGTGGTATTCCTGCAAGAGATCCTGGTTTGTTCTCCTGTCTGTAATTCTCTCTAACAGATTAACTCTATTACCCTGGCGATGGAGAGAAAGACCATCACCCAATGGCATGAGTCAGACTGAAATCAGAAATTCAAAAACCCCAAAGAAAAGAACAAGAGAAATTTATAAAGGGAGTGACCAAAAGAAAGAAGGCAAGAGGGTGAACTGGTCCAGAATTCCCCCCAAACCCCTATCCTCCAGACCCCTTCCCCAGGACCTGCTGAGCCAACTGACTACAAAACAACCTTTCCTAAAGAAAGCTGGCTCCCAACTAAAAACCCCAGGCAAGTCAGCTGCTTTGGAGAATGAATGACTTGGCTTGGCAACCAGAAAGAGGCACCACCCCCAAAACGCTGCTGTGTAAATTGGAGCAGCTCATGTAGGTCAAGTGAGCCTTAAATTCCTCATCCAAACACTCAAAGTAATCAGTTTAGCCCTGCCCACCTTACAGGGTTATTCTGAGGATCCAGTGAGATCTTGGATACAAACATCCTTTGGATATTGGGAGAGGAAGATGGGAAGGAGGAAAGCAGTAGGATATAGAAATCAATAGGGGATATATTTGAGGTCAAGCAAGGCCACGTGGTGCCCCTCCAATCTGGCCAGGTAGTATTCATTCTGAAAATGCATAGGGTACTGGCTGTACTTTAGGGCAGAAGCGCCCGTGTGGGGAAGCGGAGTTCCAAATTGCATGCTTCAGTATTGGTCGGGTTACATGCAAACAAGGCTAACCCACTCCTCAACACGACTAGAAGAATAAGTAATAGGACTTGAAGGAGCATGAGCTCTGAAGACAGAAAGACGTAGAGTCCTAGCTAGGCCACCTACTTAGCTTTTTGACTTCTCTGAGCCTCTATTTCCTCGAGTGCACAATGGGAATAAGACACCTAAGTTACAGGACTATTGCAAATTTGTAAGGGTTGTGTTACATAACTTAGGTAAAGCCCCTGGCATGAATGGTGGTTGTTTGTATTATTAACAATAATAGTCCCCCCTTGGCTACTGCCTCTTCCCTAAAGGTGAGGAGGCAGCACTGAATGGCTAATCATGAGGAATCCACAGTCCGCCTTACAGCAGGCAGCCAGTGGGCCCCGAACAAGCTCACTAAGCATGGAATTGAGCAAGAATATGTATATGTCTACTTGAATGCTAATGAGTCATGAGGCTCTAGCTGGGAATAAAGGGATATCTGTGGGGTTCCCATATTGGGGGTGGGGGTGAAGGGTCAGAAAAGCAGGTGGAGAGAGGAAGGGCAGATGCTGGGAGGCTAATGCTCAGACCCAAAAAGCCAAAGGCGTCTTTCCTTTTTTTAAAAAAAAATTATTTTATTTATTTATTTTGGGCTGCACTGGGTCTTCGTTGCTGCGCTCGGGCTTTCTCTAGTTGCAGCAAGAGGGGGCTACTCTGCGTTGCAGTGCACGGGCTTCTCGTTGCGGTGGCTTCTCTTGTTGCACAGCATGGGCTCTAGGCGCGTGGGCTTCAGTAGTTGTGTCACACGGGCTCAGTAGTTGTGGCTCGCGGGCTCTAGAGCACAGGCTCGGTAGTTGTGGTGCACGGGCTTAGTTGCTCCGCGACATGTGGGATCTTCCCGGACCAGGGCTCGAACCCGTGTCCCTGGCATCGGCAGGTGGATTTTTACCACTGTGCCACCAGGGAAGCCCCAAGCCAAAGGCTTCTACCTGGTAGTGTCCAGACCAGCAAGCTCCATGAGCCCACTGAGCACTCCTTTCCAGCCCAGGACTAAATGCCCAACAAACTCAAGCTTGGCCATTTCCAAAACTGGAAACTGGAAATCCTGGGTTTCCAGGTTTGGAAGGGTGAGAAGAGTTGGCTTCAGTAATCCTAAGAGACGGTCACCATCCCAATGGGACAGCTAGGAAGTAGCAGCAATAACCTCAACAGAGAACTGGCTTTAGCGATCCCTGGAAGAGGGTTTCAAGGCAGAACTTGACAATGAAAGAAAGTGAAGAAGGAGAAGAAGAGGGAAAATGCTGGTATGGATTGACTCACGGTTTTAGCAGATAGGAAAGCCTGAAGAAAGAGGGATAGTAAAAGGGAAAATGCAGTAGATGTCAGAGCAGAGGGTAGATGTATTCCTGATTGTGTACATAAAGTCAGACAGGAAAGCAAGGGAAATAACAACTCTTGAGCACCAGCTTTATGCTGGTCACTCTACAAGGATAGTTATAGGTACTATCTCATTTAATCCTCACACCATCCTTGTCAGGGCAGTAACTTTTATCACCATCTCACCTTTTCACAGATGAGGATCCTGAGATTTGAGGCATTGCCTAATTTATTAACTTTTCTTTTTGATTCTCTAACTTTTAAACAAAGCAACAACAACGTATGTTTTGATACTTAGATATCCTGACACATGGTAAAGAAAAATTCCATGGCTCTATGATCCAATGTAACAGTTTTTGCCTGCTATTCCAAATACTGGTTCTCTTTTCTTCAGCCCTTCTCTTTTATCTATGAATTTCCCACTTCTTATTTGTTAAAAAGACATATTCCTATCAAAATGCTTAAATGCAAAAGCAGACATCACATAACCCTTTTTCTCAAAACTACACAAGCACATGTTTTTAAAGGAAAAACGCCTAAGTTACAAAATTCAGTACCTTTCTCAAGACTCCTAGACTTTTCAACAGCTCACTCTGAATTTTCATCTGGAGACAGAACCAGGTGCCACTGTCTTAACCTTGACCTTCATAAAGCCACATGCCCCCTCCTCCAAACTCCTTCCCTCTCAGTGGCAGCCATTCTCTCTCTCTCTCTCTCTGCCACCAACTGTTTAGTTCCCCCTGCTGAGGCTGTTCAAGTCAATCAGAGGGAAAGCCTTAGTTTGCCCTTAAACCTCCCTAATTTCAGAGGGCCTGCATTCTTTCCCCTCACACAGCAGAAGACAGCAACAAGGGTATAGAACAGGCTGTACCCGACTCTCCAACCACAAAGGTTCATCTTCCAAGTTGCCTCTATTTGGCTGTTTAGAGAGAATCCCTCTCCTGACTCACTATTTGCCTGTATCACGGAGCTATACCAGGCTGTGCCTCCCCAACCCAAATTAACCTCCATGCACTCAAATGTTATCCCAGGAAGACAGACTTTAATACCTCCTTGTCCAAAACATTTTCCTGGATCTTCCCACTGAAGACCCTCTCTTCCTCTGAATTACTGTGCATTAGCAGAAGCTCTTAGCACTTTTGCCTTGCAGTACAGTCAGCACTTGTCTTTCTTTATTCTCTGACTATAAGCTCCTTGAGGGCAGGACCCAAATCTACTCTGGAGGAACTTCAGCAGCCCTCTCCAGGTTCAGTCTTAAAAGGACCAGCCCTACATTTTTTTCAGATTTCCCATATTCAAGGCTGAGCATCCCCCTAAGAGGGGCCCTTCCCTGGGAGTGAACCCCATGAGGATAAGGATTTGGGGTCTTATTCACAGATCTCCCCAGCAGCTGGAAGAACCCCTCCTTCAGAGCGGGTTCACAGTAACTAGGTGTTTCACAAGTAAAGTGTCTCTAGGTTGGATTTTCCTAGGATAATTCATTACCCTCACCTTCTTCTGTATCAGTGCTTATCCTCCAGGATCTCAGCTGCCCCTTTGACTAGGATCAGATTTCTGATAAGAAGGCTTTTCTCACTGACTAGAATAGCCAGCCCCCCTTTTATCTGCTATTCGACTTCTTTATTTAGAACTAGAGGTGACGTTATTTGCATGAAATACCTGTCTACTTCTCTGATAGCCTGTTACTACCAGCAACGATGCCATCAGACATGGGGGATACATAGATTTCTTTAGAATGATTTTATTAAAGGTTTTAGATCCCTTATGTGAGATAACATGTGAAAACATTGCTTAACACATAAAGGACACTTGGTAAATGCTTGCTCTCCTTCCTCCCTCCTACGGAACGTGCAAAATAAAATTTAAACAAAGTTTTCCATGGAGATTTAAGTTCTTTCCCATCTGTGCACGTGCAGGCATGTCTGAAGGTAGAGGGCTTCCTGTGAAGGTGAGGATACACGTACGAACACACAGGGGTAAAGTGACGTGTGTAAGTGAAGAAGTCGCCATCGCTGGGGTGAAATTATAGGTTCTCAAAGAAGTTTTGATTCGAAGTAAGACAGGAGATTATTCCAGTAGAGATTATTCCTCTAATGTGTGAAGTCAGGAGCCACCCCGAAGAGCCACGAGTGGGTTACGTTGCCCAGTAAACATGCAGCACCAGTCAGTATCATTCATTTGTGCTACCAAGACATTTTAAGCCCTATGATCTTTACAGCAACACTGATGATATTGATTTTTAACTTTTCCCCTATATTCTTCACCTCCTATCAAAGCAGACCCCAAAACAGACTCTAAACGATGCTTAATTTCTGACTTTTCTGCATCCTTAGACTGCTATGATATGATTAACATGAAAATACCGTTAAAAGCATCAGAGCAGGGCTTCCCTGGTGGCGCAGTGGTTGAGAGTCTGCCTGCCGATGCAGGGGACACGGGTTCGTGCCCCGGTCCGGGAAGATCCCACGTGCTGCGGAGCGGCTGGGCCTGTGAGCCATGGCCGCTGAGCTTGCGCGTCCGGAGCCTGTGCTCCACAACAGGAGAGGCCACGGCAGTGAGAGGCCCGCGTACCGCCAAAAAAAAAAAAAATGTAAAACTCCAGGGAGGCTATTACCAACTTTACGTGTTCAGTGGATGAGTGTGGGTCAATTCTTAGCTAGCCTTTTCAGTTAATGAGTTTGAGTTAATTCCACCTGAGAAGTAGCAATGGTGGTCACCTTAAGACTTTGTTACTGAGAAAATACGGATATTGTGTAACCATGAGTTGTGAAGGGAGTGGACAACAGGACCGCTACAAAGGCATTGTTTGCACGCGCATCGCCATTGCATTCAACATTCACTCACTCAACACGCTCAGGTATTCAGTGCATTCATCCAGCTATTGTCTGAGCACTTACTATATGCCAGTTGCTGGGATACAGTGGAATATATGAAAGACAATGTTCCTGCTTTCACAGAGCCTACATGTCAGTGGGGAAATGGACAGTGATCAAGAAAATAAATAAGATAATTTCAGATAGTGATGTGTGCTATGAAGACAACATGGGGGATGGTGGCACAAAGCACTGCAGCAGAGGCGGTACTGGGTAGAGGACATGGGGACAGCCTCTCTGAAGAGGCAACATGTGAACTAAGACCTTCACACTGAGAAAGGTCCAGGCCAAAGATCAGAGGAAAGAATGTTCCAGACAGAAGAAACAGCTAGGCAAAGATCCTGAGGGAACAATATGCTTGGAGTATTTGAGGGCTAGAGTTGCTGGAGCAGAGCATGCAGGTAGAATGGTGAAGCCGAAGAGATAGGCTGGGGGCTTCCCTGGTGGCGCAGTTGTTGAGAATCCACCTGCCGATGCAGGGGACGCGGGTTCGTGCCCCGGTCTGGGAAGATCCCACATGCCGTGGAGCGGCTGGGCCCGTGAGCCATGGCCGCTGAGCCTGCGCGTCCGGAGCCTGTGCTCCGCAACGGGAAAGGCCACAACAGTGAGAGGCCCGCGTACCGCAAAAAAAAAAAAAGAGATAGGCTGGGACGAGTGAATTCCACATCTTTTAGACCGTGTTCAGTTTGGATTTTATTTCACGCCCAAAGGACGGCCAGAGAAGGGTTTTAAGCAAAGCAGAATTGGATTTACATTTTTAAAAGATCACTCAGCTATTGTATAAAGAGTAGACCCAGGGAAGCTAGAGCAAAAGCAGTCAGGAGGCTCTCCAGATCTATCAGTCATGCAAGCTAGTGGTGATGGTGCCCTTGCTGACAGTGGTAACAGTAGAGCTAACAAAGAAGTAGACAAGCCAAGGATGTATTTCAGAGGTAGCGTTAATAGGACTTGATGATGAATTCGATGCAGAGATGTAAAAAGTGCAGACGAATGAAGTGTGAACCCAGTTTGGGGGCTCTGAACATATGTAGATCCCATTAGTAATATGGAGGGAGACTGCACTTGGAACAATTTGAGGGTTGAATTGGGATAGAAAATCAAGAGTTCTGTTTTAAGACATGATGTGTATGTATAACATGCCTGTTAGACACGCAAGGGGTTATAAAAGTTCAATCCAGACCTCATGGGAGGGTCTGCAGCTAAAGATCTAATTTGGGGAATCACTGGCATATAATCTTAAATCATGAGTCTGGCTGAGATTAGAGGGGTAAATTTTTTTTTTTTTCATTAGCCCTGCAGAGGCCACTGAGAAGGACTCGTGAGGCAGAAAGAAAACCAGAAGAGGGAAGTGTCAACCCAGCTGAGGAGGAGGAGGAGGCGTGAACCCATGTTTAATGCCCATCCAACTCTCAGCACCATCGGTGCTGGTCCTGGGCCAGGCACTGGGATCACAGTGATGGATAAGACACTGCCCTACCCTCAAAGAACTGACAGTCTAGTGGAATTATGGGTAACACCCAGAGAATGGGGAATTTAAATTCTGACTCTCGGCAGTACAGCTTCTGATTCAAAGCAGAACAAAGCAGAACATATCCCAAGTGAAAAAGAAAGTTAAAGCTACAAGACAATAATAGTTGGAGCCCTTCTGTTTTACGTACAGATCAGCAGATCTTTAAACATAGGCTGTGGCACAACCTACCAGTTATTGAACTTGTACTCTATTCAACTTCTAAGAGGCTTCAAGTCTTGCAAGTAAGGCTTGCAAGAAAGGGACTATCAGCTGCCCGGTAGCATTTAGTGTCCCCAGAGGAACAGTGTGAAAGTTGAGAGTACAGAGAGAAGGGGATCCATCACCCTGAATGTTCCCCTGTTACCCCTCGATACAAGTGCACAAGGTAAATCCTGTTAGAATAATGACATGAACAGCTCTGCAGACACATGGAAATCCCTAAGGAGCAATCCTTGAAGTTCAATGGGCTTAGATCGAGGTAGTCATTACTGAAGTTTCTGAATAATAGAAATGGAGTGGGGTGGGATTTGCACAATGGGTTTTGGATATACTGCTGACATAGTGTAGAGACCGTCACCCTTCAGCCATCCCCTTTATCCTACCTCTCCTGGTCCTCTGCCCCTGGGCTCCTGCAGAAGCCACACCAGACAGCACAACACAGGGGACCCTAAAGATCTAAAGAAACAACCCAACTTTGCACACTAACACTGCCTCTGGCAAAGCAGCTTACATAAAGAGCTTGTACTAGATTACGTACACATGCCGGGCTAGAGTGTCATGAGGTTCTCTGAATCTAAAAGTAGCATCTCAAACGAGGGAAAGATGCAACAACAAAAGAATTGGTGAAACTGCCCTCCTTCGTAAATGAACTTAGATTAACCATCTGAATGGCCAAAAAAATTTAAAAATTAAAAAATAAAAGTAGTATCTCACCATGGTAGAAGTGAGGTAATCATTCGACCAACAACAAGCTAGGGAGGTGGAATGCTGATCTGCGACATTTTCCCTATGGTAGCCATGTTGGATCTGTTAGCCAGAAAGACAACACAGCGCTAAATCAAGAACTGGGAGAGTAGAACTAAGGGAGTACACATCAAGGACCAGAAGAGCAGAGAAGACAAGTAGAAGGACGTGAGGACAACCGTGGCATTTTAAGCATTCTTGCACCCGTATTTTTTTTAGATATTCATCTGTGTTGTGGCTTTTTGTATTTCTCCCTCTCCCTCAAATTTCAATGTGGTAACCTTAGGCTTTTAAATTCTCACTTCAGAGACACTGTCATGGCAGAAAGCTGAAGTAAAATGAACTCATGGGTGTTGGGGAAAGCCCAAAGCCATCCAGTCACATGCTGGAGGTAGAGGAGGAGGGTGACTGTGAGAAGCAAGGAAGTGAGCAAGGAGATTTCCCAAGTCTAAGAAGGGGGCAAAGTCTAATGTCCCCTCAAGCAAATAGGGACCAGACCCTGCTGCCTAGCAAGATCCTAGGAAAGTGGCAAAAGCCAAGAAAGGAACAAGAGATCTTATTCCCTTTCCTTCCGAAGCATGAAATGGAGGAAAAGCCACTGGTCCTGACTTGCACAGACTTGTTGAGTCACAATGCCTTGGCCCTCTGTGACCTTGAAACCATTCAGTAGCAGGGAGCTGCAAGAATGACTGTGGTTGGAGTTCAAAAGTAAACTCATGGATGTAACCTATTACCAACTGACATAAGCAACTAGTTAGAGGCATCATGAATAGAAAACACTCTTGCTGGACTTTATAAATCTGTCATAATCTCGACTAAATGTCTCAATGCTTTCATATACCATCTACTTATGGTAGAGAAAGCTAACGAATTAACTATGCCAGGATTTGGGGGGATGGGGGGACTTCCATTTATATCCCTTCCTAGGAATCTAGGAGGGAAAAGGAATAAATACTAAAGTACGCCAATGGACAGCAGACTTATTTTTTCTCAACGCTCCAGGTAGCTGTTCCTGACCCCTACCATACAACCTACAAGTGCTTTTTCTCTCATCTAAATTCTGATTGGCTGCTTTAGGCTGAACTTCCCTGGGCAGTCACCCTTGGGTGGAATCATTGCACCCTAGGATTTGCAAAATACATATTGCAAACTTGATTTTATCATTTCCTAAGTCAAGCTCCAATGAACAGATTCACACTTGCCAAGTTCCTAAGAAACAGATTTTAAAGCTCAACTGCTACTTAATTCCTTTGCAATAAGCAATGTACCAGCCCAAGTTCTCTACATAGGACATGTCCTTCTTGGAAAGGCAGTACAATGAAGAGACCAGAATAGAATATTGCTTGCTAAACACAGAATCAGAAAAGAGAAAGTACTGTCTTGCTCAAAGGATATTAGCATCAAATATATATATATGTATATTTATATATAGCTTGGTGTCACCCTTCCCTAATCTAGGATAACTGTCAAGATAAAACTATCTCATCATAGGTTCACTGATAACAAGTCATGCTATATGAATCAAATTTCCTATTTTGATAGGGGGAAGAAGATTAAGAACAAGCGGAAACAATAGACACATTTTATTTTATACCTTGACCAGGAAAGTGTCTGACAAAGTGTCTCATAATATTTGCACCAACCAGGCAGAGATATGTGTACAGGATGACAGGGCAGCCAGGTGAACTGTCACTGTGTGATTAACCACAGTCGTACTCTTCTTGGCTCCATCCCGCTCAACATTTTTTTAAATTAAGGCAACAAAGACATAAACATAGCATCCCTCAATATATCCTAATGTCACAAAACAGAGAGGTATAGCTGATATTGCCTTACTGAATTAAGACTCAGAACTATCTCAACAGATAGGACATTAATCTAAAAAGATGAAATTTACTACGGCTATTTGGTAAATCCTACACTTAAAAGAAATCAACTGCACTGAGTGTAAAATGGAGAACCTGGCTTAATAGCCGTTCAAATTTCCAGAAAAATGGGGAAAAAAACCCACAGAGATCAGGGGTTTTATTGTCTACGATCTCCTCAGGCTGCATGAATTGAATATCCAGGTAATGATTTCATTACACACACTGTGCCCAGCTATGTACCACTGTTAATATATTTAAGAGGGATATTAATGAGTTAGAGCAAGTCCAGAGAAGGGTAAGCAGAATTGTGAAAAGATTTAAAAATATATTCTAGGGCTTCCTTGGTGGCGCAGTGGTTGGGGGTCCGCCTGCTGCTGCAGGGGATGCGGGTTCGTGCCCCGGTCCGGGAAGATCCCACATGCCACGGAGTGGCTGGGCCCGTGAGCCATGGCTGCTGAGCCTGCGCATCCGTAGCCTGTGCTCCGCGACGGCAGAGGCCACAACAGTGAGAGGCCCGTGTACCGCAAAAATATATATATATATTTTTTTTTCTATGAAGGATGATTGGGGAGGTGGGGGAGGGGAAAGAATGATTGAAGGAGCCAATAAGGTTTACAATAATTAGTGGGGACATTTGTTTGCTTTCTTCACATACGTACGTGGATGAGAGATTTGGGGCTTTTACAGGGTACTGAAGGCTGAACTAGAACCAGTGGGGCCCAGTTATAAGGATGGCAGATTTCAGTTCAATAAAAATAACTTTTAAAAATAATCACAACTATCCTGCAGTAAAATAAACTACCCTGTGAAGTTGGGAGCTCTCCATTACAAGACTTTTCAGAACAGGTTGAATGGCTATCTGTTACGACCTGCTTCCTACCAGTAAGCACACCAGTCCCCCATCTGCAACTCAGGGACCAAGGGGCCAGATTTGTAACAAAACTATTAAGCACCATCCAGAGGAATTGGGCCAAGTCAAATTGCTGGTGGTCCTGCTCTGACCCAGGAACGTGGTCCTAGCATCTGGGCCTCCGGCACTCTTCCTGATGAGCAGGCCATTTCCTCCAACAATGGTTTCAGTAGATGAAGCTGTTGTTTTACTACTTGGTCCTCAAAAGCAAGCTGGTATCTTGCCTTTCATTCTGTCCACTATTTCTTAAACTCGAGTCTTATCTATGAACCCCAGTCTCTATACATAGGTCTCAAGACCACCCCCAAGGAAGGCTGTCAAAACCCCAAGGCATAAAACAGCTGCCAGCCTGCATCAACGCCTACTGCCCACTGCCAAGTGACCTGATGCCAGGCCGGCCATCAATTTTAAAGCAACTAACAAAACTCCCTGCCATCAGCTCCTGATGAGTTGGACTTTGTTACCTCCTATATATCAGGCCCTGAGGATACAAAAATAAACAGTCCTTGCCCCCCAAACCCCCCATTCCGGTAGGGAAGTCATCACCTTAGCACACTGTTTACGCCACTAATACAGCATGTGAATGAAAAATTAGAATACACAGTATTCTCTGAAATATAGAGAAGTAAAGTACAGTAGTGCCCCCTTATCCACGGTTTCACTTTCTGAGGTTCAGTTACTTGTGGTCAACCACAGTTCGAAAATATTACGTGGAAAATTCCAGAAATAAACATTTCATAAGTTTTAAATTGTAAGCTGTTCTGAGCAGCATGATGAAATCCCATGCCGTCCACTCCCTCCCGCCCTGGACGTGAATCATCTCTTTGTCCAAGGCATCCGCACTGTATACGCTACCCGCCTAGTTAGTATAGGAAAAAACACAGGATACATAGGGTTTGGTACTGTCCAGTTTCAGGCATCACTGAGGGTCTTGGAACGTATCCCTCACAGACAAAGGAGGACTACTGTAATCAAAAATTCCCTCCTGATGTGGCAGTGGGGAAGGTTCTCAGGAAAGACTTCAGTGGACATGGCACTTGAGCTAGGTTTTGAACGATGAGTAGGATTTTGCCCCCTGGAAAATGTGAAAGAGAGGAAGGCATTGCATCCTCTGATGATGAAGGAGCATAAAAAACAACACTGAGGCATGAAAGTCGCCAGCATACTCAGGAAATCGGGACTACCTAGTCCAGCGTGATTAGAGCAACAGTGGCTGTTGCTGGCACCTCTATCATCTACCCAGCCTCTAGGAGTCTGTTTTGTCTCCAGGTATAAAGCCATTCAAGTTAGCCTATCCTGCTGTGAGAGCAAAGGCAACACAGCAGAGTAGATCGGATCAAGATTCCTCAGTACCAGGGTTGGCCGGTCTGCTTCCCAAAACGAATCATGAGAACACTGTTTGTTCTGAGGTTATATCCTTCCTACTTTTTGGAGTAAAAGCCCCTTTCTTCTGTAAAATGATGGTGACTATAGATCAGGTTTAGATATTTAATATTATGACCTACAAAACCGTTAGTCCCCCAAATTTTAGAGGGGAAATTTTGCTTTTTGTGAATCCGTGTCTGGGAACCACTAGGAGAGAAGACCTTTGAGGCACCTTCCAACACATCATTTCCAAGAACTGGGAACTTAATTCTACACTCCTAGCCCCTCCATGAGTCCTCTTCTCTGTGGGTCAGATTAGAGGGGTCTCTTGATCAATTCCCCTTTTCCTGCCATCATGACTATATTGCCTCACAGCAACATGCTGCATCTCCCAGATGACAGACTGCTGTGGAGTAACATTGAGACTGTTGAGCTTCTGATTAACTTGAGTGGTCTCTTAATGACATTTACAACATGTAACAGATCAGCTCTTAGCAAAGAGATCGATCTGAACAGATTTTACAGATGGCACATCTCATCTATTGCCCGTGTGAGTGCTAATTATCTTTCACTGAGGTAATAACTCTTCTCTATTGCACCTCTATTTTAAAGTCCACCATTACATACCCCTGGCTTTAGAGCTTTGACCCCCAAATCTCACACCACCTGGGGAGTCATCCTCTCCCTCTGCCTCCCAAGTCCTAAGGAATGATGGTTTCTGACTATGCTGTGTTCTCTAGTGAGGGGTCAGGGATCCTACTTTCCAGAACTACAACCTAGCGGAAAAACTCAAGACTTAAGGACTTGGAGGAAGAAGCATGCACAGGTTCAAAGGTGACACAGCCCTTGAGCTAGGCTACCACCCTTCACTTTTCTTCTCTCTTACGCCTCCTTTTACCCTCTCCCTTTTCCGTATCCATTCCATCCCCAGTCCCAATAGTGGTTATTTGGGATATATTCTGCTTCTCTCCTTTGGATTTCCAAATTCAGACCATCTCCTGCTCTATCCTCCACCTTTATGGTCCCTTGCTCCACTAGAGCTAACTTTGTGTATTTACCCACATGGAAATTCCACAAACTATTTAGTTCATTTCTGTAAATACCTATTTATTGAATTCTTATAATATGCTAGACACTCAGGATACAGAGATAAGAAGAGCCTCTTCTCTGCCCTCAGGGAACTCCAGGAAACAAGGGAATAAGCTATCTTCTACCTGGCTCTGACTCTAAATTTCTCTCCATTTTCTATCCCTTTTCTCACACACAAACCTGAGTCCTATGTGTAATTAACAAGATGAGTAATGGATTTTCACCAAGATGGTGCCTCTTGCAAGCTTGGAAAGTTTAGCAAAAGAGGTTTTGCATACTTCCAGTTGTTTTTGCTTTTCCCTTTGCACCTTTAAAAGGCCCTGAAAACCTGGTAAATGTAGCTCTGAATCATCAGAATCCTTTTGAGGGGTGGCTGACATAGGAGGGAAAACTTGGAGGACTTGACAGACAGGGAGGTATAGTCTTTTCTGGGTCTCTGCCTTTCAGTTACTATCTGGTTTCCTCTTTCTGGGTCTCTCCTTCATCTCATAGGATTCTTTTTCCCCCTCAGGATGGAAACAAACCATGGAAAGCTATTAAAGGCATGGGCAAGGGAGAGAGGACGCCTGCCACCACGCAGCCACAAGATCGGCCTGGAGGCAGCACAAAGAGCCACCCCAACGATGTCATGCTTCATCTGGAGACTCTGCTTCTGAATCTGCGCCTTTCAGAAGAGGTTCTTCCCATTCACCGGAAACTCTCCATGTACCACCTCTGGAGGAATAACCCAGGCCCACCCATGTCACCCAACCTGCTGTAAGGTCCTCACCCATGACCTCACTTAACTAATGCAAGGGCCTATCATGTCCTAGAGGCTCACCTTAGATTCTGGCTTACCAAAGGAAAGCATTAACCATTCTTCCTCCCAATTGCCCACTGACATATTTATTATTTTTCACCAGTATAGTTATTATAAACAAATTCAAGGAGAATTGGATCCACACTCCAAAGCTCTTCTATCCAGACCAAAAAAAGCCACCTCTGCCTTTTGCTGCCTTCTGCATTTTTTTGCTAAACCCCAGAGTTCTTCTAACGTCACTAATCGGAAGAGAGGACTAGAGATGGGATGGGATGGCAAAGGGATTAGGAAGGATCTAGAAAAGGAGTGATGGCTGTGCCTACCTTCTCTCAGAACTGAGATAAAGGGAACACACTATACCTGGGCACTGTTCAGAGGCAACTCCCTTGTAATTAGGTCAACCATTTCCCCAGACATTGCATCCAGACATTTCCATCAGGATCAAGGCACAGTAGAGAAACCCCAGACAGAATGAGTTTTAAGTGGAGAGGGGGAACCGTAACTCTCTTCCTCCTCCTCTCACCTCCCATTCCTTCTCTTCCCCTCTCCAGTCCCAGACATCTCCCCCTACACTGCTAGAGTTTGGTCAGGGCTGGCTCAGAGGGCGTCTGACTGTTCCCTTTCTTCTCTTCATTTGACTCCTAACCCCAGTCCTCCTCACACTCAAGCCCTCTGCCTTTCACAACCCTGTCTTCCGGGCTGCCCACCAAAAGTGCAGGCTTTTCCTTGTTATGTTAGACCCCAAGAAGAAAGGCAGCTGGCAGGGGTTAGAGCTCCTTACGTTCCACTGCCCCTTCCACATTCCCCAAGCCGACTGAGAACCAGGAGCAGTGAATCCTGACGAGGTTCAGGCCTCCTTCTGTGAAAGCAAACACCTTCTCCAAGCAGAGAGGATTGATCTGAAATGCACAGCGTAACTAAACAGTTTTTCCTGAGGCTTAGGGTGCTCTAAAAACACAATGTGCTCTGCGAATTAGCTGAACTATTTTTGATGGATCACAAGAGCTTGGTCATCACCTTTTCCTAGACTGTCTATCCCGCTTTTTCTGATTAATTTCTTTCCATGCTTCTGTCTCTCTCCTGTTGTCTGTTCTCTGCCCATACCCCTCTCCCTCTCTCCCATCTGATGTTTTTCCCCCCTCGGGAGAGCTGGGAGAGCCCAGCTGAAGTGAAGATAGCAGTGGGATTCAGAAGAGCTTTCCTAATCCCTTAACCTCAGATGCCCACGCACCACACGGCCCCACAGGAGGTGCAGCAAAGAGACGGTCCCTAGTACTTCCTACCATTGCATGGTTCTACTTAGCTGGATGCGTCCCGGCTTACCCACAGGAAGACCAGTCACGTCACTCAGAGCCCCCAGCCAAAGCTGGTGGGTCCTTCCAATACTCTCCTAACAAACTCTGGAGGTCTACCAGGTCCATTACAGCAGCCATAGGTACCTTAGACTCCAGCCTGCTGGTGGCTGCCATGACCTTGCCTTCCCCCCCAGCCTTATCAAGTGTTAGCTAGTCTATCGACGTTGCTATACTCTCAGTGGTTCTATCTACAATTCTGAACTTGAAGATTTCTTCTGCTGCCCCTCAGTGAAACTGTCTCTTTCCTCAAAATCTCTCCTTTCTGGCCACTTGACCTCATCTCACCCAATAATCGGGGAGGATGGGAGGGAAGAGCCAGAAACTCTGGAGAACAAGAGAAAATGAGAGGATGCGAAGAGGAAAGTGTCCACTTTCTCGTTCCAAAGGAACAGTCAGAGATGCGAGTCCTCTTTCTTGCTCATCCTCCCTAAGAAGGTAACTTATATCTAGGACCACAATATAATCCTTTAGCAAATGCTCTCAAACCACCATCACAACTCTCCTTCTGACGTGACTCAGTGCCTTGACAAGAAACTGTCTTGGCCTAGAAGTTTCCACCCCGCAGTGCCATAACAATGTGACCAGTGGCCTTCCTGTGGGGTCCAGAATTCCCCCTGGCCACCAACCAGGTTACGCTCAAGAGGTATGCCGTTCTCCAGCTTTCTTCTCTCCCTGCTCAAGAAGTTTCCATCGCAGCACATTTGCTGAGACCAATGGAGACCCAGTCCCCAGCCTTTCACTGAAGCCTCCCCTCAGGCTGACTGGCACTCATCAGTCACCTCAGACACGGAGTATCTTAGTTACCCTGGAGTCAGTCACGCAAAACTTGGGCTCAGCTACCCACATCCCTCACCTGTTGCCCAGAAAGGAAACCCTGAGGCCCAGCCACACGCCCACAAGCCCACCAAGGTCCAAGGAGACTCCTGAACAGAGCGCTAGACTCCAGAGTTTACTGAAGGCAGCCTCCACCCTTGCCCACACCCTTCCCTTCTGGCCCAACTGCTCACCATTTTAGCAGTTGCACAAATTCAGTCTTTTATTTGTGTAAAATATTAACATAAATAATGTATACTTTTAGATTAGATATTGAGTATGTTCATATTTTCTTGGAGGTTTGGTTTCTATTATTAGGCTCCAAACCTGTCTTCTCTGTGAAGAAATGACACTTCTTTTCTTTTAAGAAGAGTTGCTTTGACAGTACTTGTATTTCAGTATTAATTTTGTAAAAGTGTGAAGACTGGATTCTGTAACCATTGGGAGGATGGGAACCTGGGGACAGGGAATGTGGTTCTTAGGAGTCTCCAAAAAGGAAACAAAGACAAAAATGTGACCTTTGGACAGCATTTTCTTTCTTTTGCCAATGACCTGACAACTCTGCTCTGCCTATCACAGGTACAGCCTAACTGCCCCCCGCCACCTCCAGAAAAGCCCCTACACAGGTTAGAACTGGAGGATGACAGGGATTTGTGCTCCAACTAGTCAACAAAGAGAAGTCTAGGCTAAACTGTAGGATTCCAAAAAACAGGGGGGCCATCCAGAGGATGAAGGAGACAGGAACTAAAACCTATAAAGATGAGCTTTATGGGCAGACTGGGATAGGCCCGCCCCACCCAAGAAGAGCAAAGGAGACACTGCAGCGGAGGAGACAACTCTGGGCTCTGGGAAGAGTCTGTTTTCCACAAGACCAAGCTGAGAACAGGTTTGGAATCCAACAGAGTCAAAGAGCTAATAGCAAAGCTTAGGATCACCGCAGGTTACAAACCAGTCAAAAGATCTCTTGGCCCCAATATTTCACATTTTCTTATTTGATTTCTTTTTTACTTTTTATTTTCCTGTAGAAGTTCCTTTTAAAAATTTCAGTCTTGTCATAGGCTGCTATGGTGAAAGGGCTCTGCTCACTCCTGTGGCAGCAATAGTGCTGCAGCCAACTTGGCAGTAAAGGTCTGCGCCCTCTCTCCTCTGTCCTGCGCTTCTCAACAGAGGGGCTTTGGAGGAGGAAAGGAGAACTGGGACCAGAGAAGGACAATAGTAAGAAAATGCCTTCCAAGGATAAGGAGTTTTCATTTCCTTTGAATCTTACGTTAGGTGGTATCCTCTCATTCTCAAACAGAAAAAACAATTCACCCAAGACATTACTCCTGAATCTTAAAAGCATCAAGTGCCAATTATGCCACAAGTAGAAAAAAGAATTCAGGGGGACCCATCTCTATTTCTTATGGCCAAAGAACAGACTTAATGATGCCATAATACGACTCCCTGAGGAGTAACCCTGTGGCATCCCTCTGACCTCACCCTCCTGGTGTTCCCATTTGATTCTCATCACCTCTTCTATCCAGTCCTATCCACCTCTCTCAACACGTCGCTCCTCTCCCTTCCCAACCAGACTCTTTCAGCAGATTTAGGGGATAAAAACTCACAACTCCCTCCTGCCTCCTACTCTACGTTGTAACCCCCGTCCTATCTTTTCCTGTATTTGCCCACGTGAAATGGAAAGGGGGCAGCTACTGTGGCTTGTCTCTCAAAAATGCTCTTCATTGTTTGGCAACCAGTACAAACCACTGTCTCTGAATCACTTCAACTCCTCGTAAGCCGAGGAACTGCTATTTAGCAAATAGAGGCACCCAGTTCAAATTGAGCTCAGGAAGTATAGTGGTTGAAGAAGAGGGCTCTAAATTCTGGATTAAGGAGGTAGATAGATATCCCTTGAGGATGAGCATAATCACTATGATGAAAAGCAGCAAAGAGATGCAGAGGATCCATTACTCCCTCAGTGTACCTGTCTTTCCATCTCTAAGTAGGATATCATCTAGGCCCAGTCTCCCTACATCCTTGTCTCTTCTCTTCTTCACTCCTCTCCCTCATTCCTGCTCCTCATTTTACTGTAAGGTACATGAGAGATGACAGGCCAAGGAGGCTGAGAAGGCTGGGAAGTCAAGTCTCATGGACAGGCCAGCTGCAGGACATGGCCCAGGAGGGCCAGAGGAAAGCATGTGATTCCTTCGTGTGCCTACGTGCCCTCTTCCCATAGGCTGTTTCTCTCTTCAGAATAAGTTCTCTCTGCCGACCTGACTTCCCTGGCTCAGCTCCTCAAGCCCTTTATGACCATTAGATCCCATCACTACCTCTTGCTGGCAGCAGGGAAGCCCTTGGGTATAATATGCAAAAATCAAGGGATAATTAGCTCCTGGCCGGCCAACCACTTCCCTTCCTCTTACACATTGCCCACAGCTTGAGTCCCCAAGACAAGGCCACTGCACAAGAAAACCCAGTTTCCATTGTCCACATACTTCCCACACACTGAGAGGATTTAGCTGAGGTGAGTACTATGGAGGATGAAGGCCATTTTCTGAATCCACAGAAAACCCTCATTCTCAGCATCCTTGGTGTTTTATTAGGACCATCTCAGGTGGAAGAATAGAAAGAGATCTCCTTAGATGACCTGAAGAAGAAGCAGTTTAATGGGATTCTATCTCTCTTCTAATTCTCTAGCACATCTGTTTGCCTCTCTCACTTCTGCATATTTCCTCCATCTCTGACTAATCATGATCCTCTCTGGCCTATGTGGTTTCCCTCTGGGAGGGGGGAGAACACCTGCCCTACTAGCAACAATTGGCTTCAGGGCCCTGTTCAGTAGCTGTGTCCTACTTGCCCAGGCCCTACTTCCCTCCAAGCCTCTTGCCTTACTCCTGCTCAGTTTATCAGAAGCATTTCTAGTCACTAACAGTGGACAAACCATCCAAGATCATCAGAAACTAGCCTTCGCTGACAGCCAGTCAAATGCTAACCCCCCACCATAGTGCTCCATCACATTCTCCATCCCAGGGCCAACAGCCCCTCTCGTGACACTATTATCATTTGCCTTAGTGCCCCAACTGCAATGCCGCTGTCTTGCCATATCCCATGGCTGCTCCAAAGTCACTCATTCCACTCTTACCCAACTGCTTATTTAGCCCTTGATCCATGGACGTGAAAACTCAGAGCAGCTTCCAGAAGCTGATTGCCTAGATTTGGCTCTCAAAAGTACCCCTTGCCTGTCTCATTTGTCCCACCCAGATCTGAATCCTATGATAAGGTCATCAGGGATTGCCTGTGAGCATCAGTAAGATTCTGAAGGGTTTATGTAAAATCTGTCTAAGTTAGTAAATGGAATGCTTTCTGGAGTCTTGGAAGACTGAGAACTCTAGATATTTTCTTTGTAAATTAATGGAACCATATTCAGTGGAAACAAAGGTAGAAAAGACTTTGGAGACTTGGCAACTAAGTTGACTAGCTCATTTCAGGGTCAGCTCTCTTAGCTCTCTCAGTGTGGCCTCAGCACCTTTCGTCACTGTCCTCTATCTTGCCTCAGTCCTTCTCATCCTTGTCTTTGTCTTCTTCTCTATCTCCTCTTGTTTCTCTCTGGCCCACCTTATCTCCTTCCTACCCTTTTCCCCCCAGGCACTATAGGCCACAGCCCCTTAGCTGGGGGAGGCTTTGCACTTCAATTGTGGGCCTATAGGTTCCCCATCCCTCAACAGATCCATATTAAGGATAATCTAGGGACGCAGAAGGATTCTTCATTCTTCCTTCAACATCACCTTCTCTTAGCTACCTCAGCACTGCCCACTCTGCACCCCACAACAGATACCTCTGATTCAATGATTTGATAAAGGGGAACACAGAAACTAGTGAGGATAGGAAAGTCCAAGGGAAATGGAGTACGACTTGGGGAGCTTCCTCTTCTCTGTTCAGAACCTTTATGAGCTGTACTATGTACTCCCCAGAGTATTCAGGAGCCTCCCATGATATACACTCTCCCTGTCAAAGAGAAAATGATTTCCTTGTCTCCAGGTCTGTTGGGGGAGTCTTCCTCTCGCAGCCTTCAAAGACCAGTGGTCCCCGAGAAAGTTGACACTTGTGACAATGACTGATAGGGATTTCCAGTGGAGCCTTGAATCTTACCACCATTTCCTTTTCCCAGGAGAGACAACAGGGTGGGCCTCTCCCCACCCCAGCAATCATGACTGGCTGTTCTGCATAAGATGACACAGCTCACTCAGCGCCTGCCCACACCACATCCCATTCCCGTTCTCACCTGTACCTCCCTCCCTCACCTCACTTCTAACAGGGCCCCATTTTAGGACACATTTGAGAAGGACAATAATCTCTCCTCATTCCTACTTCCCATCCTTCGGGATCCCAGCTCTAGCACATTTAACACCCTTACTCTTTAACTCAGTCCTCCCTTCTCATCCCCCAAGAGGGGTGGCTTCTGCAGTTCTCATAATCACGGTGGGGACAGAGAGGGCATGGCCTGTTTTCCAGGTTCTCCCTTTTACTTCTCCACTCAGTTCTGATTCCATTTTAACTACATTTAAACTACTCTGGCAACCCCTCCCCCACCCCCAAGAGGGCTAATAACAAGAGCTAGCACTTACTGAGTGACAGTGTCACTTACTTATGTGCCAGGCATGTACTTGCTCAGTTTTCCTGGGATGCCAGCTCTAAGTCCCTACAGTGCTCTCTCTTTCTTTTGTCATACTTCCCATCTCTTAATTCCCTCATCCCTCTTATCTCTGACCCCCTCTTCTAAAAAGTTGTGTGGTGATCCACCATTCTTCCAGATGCCACATCTTCCGTGGCTGTATCCTTACAAGATGGGCCACTCCATATCTGTGCTCCAGCCATTCCGATATCCTCTTCGGAAGCATCTCAGAGTCCAGGCCTCCCCTTTTGCCATCCAAGCCAGCTCTTACTTAGAGGCCTTCGCAGAGTGACCATTTCCACGGGCAAGAACACCCCAATCACTGCCCCACCTGCCTGCCATCCTGCTCCCTAGCTCCTTGACCTTTAGAGTCCCCAGCAGGGGCTGCATCATTTCACCCAGGTCTCAGAACCTATCCAGGCCCCAGGAAAAACCTCAGCATTTCACACAGGCTACAGAAGCTGCAATAAACACCTTAAACTCTGGCCTCCTAAGGGCTGCCTAAGTCTTCTGTCCCCATGCCCCGCCACCTTTCCTCCCTCCAGCCCACTCACTTTCCCAACTGCTTAAGAAATCAAGCCCTCATTTATTAAGTGACTCATTCAGCATGGCAGTCCCATATTGTTTTTTCTGGAGGATTCATTTTGTACTTTTAGACCCCCCCAAACTTGTGTCTTCTTTGAAGGAGAAAATTTCCTTTCACCCTTTACTAGGACGACGCTCGTTTTCAAACATGAAAAATGGCTGAGCGGATATTGACAAAACAGTTACCCCAGGGTCTTGCGATGAGAGAACTGGCTGGTAACTGCCACAGCACTTCCAAGATTCATCATTCACTGGGCTATTGACCTGTCAATCACCTCTGCTGGGCCAATGAGCAGCATCGCCTCGCAAGAAACAGAGGTTGGGGGACAGGCCAACGGTTCCTTGGCTATTTGACCCCAGTGATGGCCCTGCTGCCCTCACCTGCTGCTTTCCCCGCTGGCGCCTGCACATCATGGGCAGGTGGGCGTGGGGAGGGGATGGTTGAGTCAGCCTAGACCCACACACAGGTTAAGGGATTTGGAAGGGGAAGGGGAAAAGGTTTAGCACCAACTAAATGTTGGAGTTTAGCAATAGTAATAGTACTGGGAAGGCTGCATTGGTTGGATTCTGCCGAAATTCCCTTGCCAGTTCCCTTACTGTGTGAACCTCAGTTGGTCTCTCCCTTGTCCTGGGCCTCAGTTGCTTTTTCATAAGGAGGGGGTTGATTCCTCAAGATCTCTCAAACTTCTTATTTTTTTGACATTTCGGAAGACAAGGAGGGGAGAACCCAGCTTAACCACAGGACAATTAACTGTGAACATGGGGAAGGCAGTGGGTCAGAGGTGGAGAAGCACTTCCAGGATCCAGAGCCAAGAGGAGGCTCAAAAGGAATGAAGGAGGGATGCCCTCTAGCCTGAGGGAGAACTTGAGGAGGGGGACAGCTTGCCAGAAGGGCCTCTCTGAATGTGGACTCAGAAGACAGAAGAAGCATTTTAGGCCAGTGTCTACTCCTACTTTAGGGGTGGGGAAGGGAGCACTGTGGAACTTAAAGAATCTCCTCTCACCCCATTTATGGGTCGTTTTGTTTCTTTCCTGGAGTTTCCTGTAAAAGGTCTTTTTGAAGAGTTTGGTCTTTTCTCACCAAGTTGAACAAGGATCTGTTCCCACAGCATAAGTGAACCCCATTCATTTGCTGTTTTCTGTTTTCTCAACCAACACCACCTGCAGAAGCTGACAGTGACCCTTGGGCTTTTCCGGTGGATACCACAACACCATTTCCTGCCACCTGGAGGGAAGACAGAATCATTGTTGGCAGAAAGAGGTGAGTGTGGGTAAGGAAAGGGCAACTCTTTCCCCTCTTCCCAGCCCTCCTCCTCGCTCTTTCTTTTCTCATATCCTTCTGCCCAGCCCTTCCCTCCCCGCCCCACCTGCTGACTCCAGCCAGGGCCACACCAAGTTCTACTTTTAACTCCCTCCCCAGAAATTCAGGGGACCTGAAAGCATGCTCAGGAAGGGCTATTCCCTGGCACATCCTCTCCATTGTCTGCTCCACTGAGAAGTAATCAGCTTCCAGAAAGTTTGAGAAATTGCTTTTCAGCAAGAGGATACCGAATCAGTTTAGAGGATTGGTCTGTTATGAGTACAGTTGGCAAAGCCATTTCTCTGACCCATGGGGTATCTGAGTACTTGACATTGGCCTTGGTGAGTTAGAGGTTGTCAGCCGAGGAGGTGTAATAAGTTTGTCCAGACCCAAATTATGTCTTGCTGCTTAAGCTTCTACCAAAAAGATTCCTACTTCTCAAACCATCACCTTTCCCACAACTGTTTTTTCCCCTCTGTCTCATATTTCTTGCTTTCACTCTGTTCTCCTTACTGTCTCTTTTCCTGTGTCTTTCTCTCTGGTTGGATTTCTTTTTCCTTTTATTTTCTGAGGCCAAACTGGAACCTGGAGGCAATGTTGGCATGCCGGTGGTTCAGAGGAGGAGACCTGAGCATCCGCCTTAAGAGGCAGACCCACCCTCCCCATTGCAGCAGGGGTGAATTTTGTTCCCCACCCAGGTCCTCAGATGCTCTCTCAGACACCCCATTGGTACTAGGCGTGTTCTCTAGGCCTACTAGAGGGGTGCCCCCACTCTAATCCAACATCCCCGGTGATTAGCATCCCTGCCTCCTGCTTCCTATGTCCACCCCCATGGCAGGGCCCCTACAGAAGCAAAACATAGGCACCTTAGACTCTGGCATACTGAGGCCAGGCCATGATCCTGTTAGCCTCACCTTCCTGCCACCTTTGTATTTCATAAAAATATTGTTAAGGTACCTCCCTGGTGGCACAGTGGTTAAGAATCTGCCTGCCAATGCAGGGGACACAGGTTCGAGCCCTGGTCTGGGATGATCCCACATGCCGCCAGAGCAACTAAGCCCATGCGCCACAACTACCGAGCCTGAGCTCTAGAGCCCACGAGCCACAACTACTGAGCCCACACACCGCAACTACTGAAGCCTGCATGCCTGGAGCCCATGCTCCTTAACAAGAGAAGCCACTGCAATTAGAAGCCCGTATACCGCAACGAAGAGTAGCCCCCGCTCGCCGAAACTAGAGAAAGCCAGCGCGCAGCAATGAAGACCCAACGCAGCAAAAAATAAATAAAATGAATTTTTAAAAAAATATTGTTAAATGGTATTCATGTGTCTAAAGTACTGTTTAAGTATTTGTTGTTTCAAAACATAACATTAAATTGCATTCTCCTTTCTTTCTCCTTCTTTTCCCCATTGTATCCTTTCTGGGACCAAAATGATAGGGAGAAGCTGAGAATGAAGGTAAAGTTGGAGAAAGCATGACAATACCCGTTTCTCAGAAGAGTGATCACGTGATCACGAAGCTTGCTACACACTCACAGGGTGTTTGAGAACACAAACGGCCCTGCTCCCCCCAGCCAAGAAGATGGTTTCCCTGCACTCCAGACACAGCTTTCAGTTGGGGTGCATTTTCCCTACTCTATTAGGACATTATGTAACAGAGATTTACAGGTCAGAAAGAACTTTTTGTTATTTATAATAATAAAAGTCCTAAAATAGTTACATTTGGGTTGGTCCCAAATCCAGTCGACTATCATGTAGCTGTTAAAAAAAATACATTTGAAGACTTTTTTCTTATGACAGGCAGAAAAAAGCATATTCTAAAACTGTGTATGCAGTATGTGCAGAATCTTCTAAAGGTAAACAAAATTCCGGAAGAGTTTGGAATTATGGCTGATTTTTATTTTGTGAGACACTTTTTATTTTCTACAATGAGCATGTATTATAATCAGAAAAAAAAATGTAAATTGTAGAAGTAGTTGGTTCTTCCCTGTTGTAAATGAAGAAGGAATTGGAACGTCCGGACTGACTGAGGGAGCTCTTAGGGCCGGCGGTCCCTGACATGACAACCTGGCCAGTGAAGCTGGAAGGCCTAATGGGAGCCAGGAATTTACAGTCCTGTGAATTGTCAGCAACACACAGGCAGATTTAGATCTGGTGGGGGAAAAGACAGTGTATATTCCACCTCACCTCATCGGCACTCACTTTTCCTTTCTTACACCTTCTCTGTGCTGAAATGACAAGCATACCATACTTAAAGGCAAAAAACCGGGGTTAAAATACCGACCCTAGGCTTCCCTGGTGGCGCAGTGGTTGAGAGTCCGCCTGCCGATGCAGGGGACACGGGTTCGTGCCCCGGTCCGGGAAGATCCCACATGCCGCAGAGCGGCTGGGCCCGTGAGCCATGGCCGCTGAGCCTGCGCGTCCGGAGCCTGTGCTCCGCAACGGGAGAGGCCACAACAGTGAGAGGCCCGCGTATCGCAAAAAAAAACAAAAAAAAAACAAAAAACGACCCTAGCACCTCCTAGGTGGGTAACTGGGCAAATTATTCAATCCTACAGAACCTTAGCCCGTCGATCATGCAAAGCTCACTCTCACCTCAGGGCCTTTGCAATTGCTTTTCCCTCTTTCTGGAATGCCGTGCTCCCAGATCTTCCTGTGGTTTGTTCCTTCCTGCATTTGGGTCTCAATGCAAACGGCATCTCCTCAAAGAGTTCCTCACTCCAGTCACTTCCCATAACATTTTTTTCAATTTTATTTTCTCTGAGCACTGATCCCTAACTAAAATAATCTCCTGTTTTGCTTAATTGCTTATTGTCTCTTAGAAATTAAATTCTTTGGGAGCAGGAATCTCATTGTCTGTATCCCCAGTGCCTAAAACACTGCCTGTCACTAATTAAATGAGTCGAGCACTGTGCGATACATTTTCACCATGTTTCCTTATTTAATCTTCCTAAGCACCTCGTGTGGTTCCCATATGAGGGAAAGGTTAAGAACAGAGAGGTGAGGTACAATGCGTAAGTGGCAGAGCCAGAATTAGAACTAATTCCAGGATACTTTCCGCTTCGCTACCCTTCCCTCCCAAGCAGCCGGCATGGGACCTGTTTGGGAGAGAGAGGGCTGGGACAGTTCAAGGGCAGGCAACATCAACAGCCAAGTCTCTGAGCCCAGAAAGTTCAAAATAGTAAAAAGACTGAACTGGGTATGGTCCTGGGAAGCCGTGGGAGCAGAGGACGGGAAAAGCTGGAGGGGCTTGGTTGCAATTCAGGAACTTGAGAGCGTTTTATGAGTATCTGAGCGGCACACGGTCTCTTTTATTCATTCCATAAAGAGAAATTGAACACCTCCTGTGGGCTTTAAGTGATTCAGAACCTCCCTGGAATGGGCAGTCCCTGTCCTTAATTGAACACCTACTGTGTGCTCTGCACGGCTCAGGGCCCATCTAGGCTGGGAGAGTCTTGTCCTTGTCCTCTCCGTATCTGGGGTACTGCATCAAGCCAACTGGCTATCTGGTTAGCAGGGGTTACCTGCCCTGAGCAGAGACAGATGGGAGAGCTCAGTCATCATGAACATTTATTGACCAGCGCGGCTGGAATTTCCCAGAGAGAGGAATTAATCTCGCTACCAACTGAGAGCAGACATCCTGCTGGGAGTAGTTACATAAATTCTGTTGCCCAAATTAATTAGGATTGTGATTCATTTGTTTAATGAGGAAGAATCTGACGGTGGTAAGAGGCAAGCCTGCAGGCCTTTCGGAACCCCGCCAATCCCAGGTGACACTGCGGCAGGTGGAAGGGCTGGCCTGGTTGGAACTGGGACCTGACGTGGGTGGAAGGACCCAACCAATCAGTAAGAGGAATAAACTGAGGCAGGCAGAGACAGCCAATCAGAATACAGTGCTAGTTTAGAAGGGAGTCCGAGGCTCTGCGGCCTCCGGAGCTCCTGCCTCTCAGGGTTGCAAGCGTGGAAGGACCTCTCAGCTTCATCCACCAGTCTTCCATCCTCCTTTTCCCCAAGCTGTGGAGAAAAATGCAAACAGCTGAAATTGCCTCAGTAATGCACGCATTTCCTCCCATCCGGCAAAATGCCAGATTATATCATTCACAGGAGGAAGAATTCTTTCAATAAATATCTTTTGCTTTAAAAAAAACAAAAACAAAAACTTTTGCTTGAAGCATATAGAAATATTTGTCTCTCACTCCCACCTCTACTTATAAAGAGATCCCTCCTGTTTACCAAGAACGTCCCGACTGCCTGTTGATCAAACCCCATCAGTGTCCTTCACTCGATCTGTGAGGCCCCTCCTCTTACTGTGACTGACCAAGATGGCACAACCTGGATAAATCATGAGTCGGGCACCACCAGACTTTTCATGAAGTAGGAACATTTTCAAAAGCATGTGTTTGGCTGCCCGAGGGGTTTCATCCTCTTCCCAGACTAGGCGGAGAAGCTTTGCCTAGAGCTCGGTCAGTTACACCTCACTTAGAGAATGGGTAGCCACGAAGGAGCACTAATCTGGGAACCCGAAGTCCAAAGCCGCGTGACCTAAGACAAGTTTTGTTAGTCTCTGGGCCTCAGTTTCCTCATCCTTGAAAGGTGACTACCTTCTGCTCTGAGGAGAATGGAGCTTCTGCCCTGGCACCCTACAGACCGCCCCCACCACAGCCCCCAGCAGTTAGAGGTCGTTTTGACATCTAAGTCAGATCTTGGCATTTCTCATGTTTTAAAACCCTCCAAAGGCTTTCCAGCACATTGGTTTTTTTTTTAAATAATAAAAATGTAAACTAACATTTATCCCATGGCTAAGGAGGCCCACGTGATCCAGCCCCTGCTTTACTCCCTGACCTCAACCTCTGCAGCACCTCTACCTCACTCCACTTCAGTATTTCCTCTTGAATACAAAAAGCCCACTCTCTCCATCAGGCCTTTGCCCTGGCTAGTCCTTTTCCCTGGAACATTCTTCCCCAGGTCTTTGCATGGGCAGAAACTTACGATTTCTTTCCCTGCTTAAATGTTACCTTCTTAGAGACACCTTCCCTCACTACCCAGTCTAAAGTGACTCAGGTGGTGGCCCAGTGGTCCAGTGGTTAGGACTCTGCGCTTCCACTAGGGGGAACAGGTTTGACCCCTGGTCAGGGAACTAAGATCCCACAAGCCAAAAAAAAAAGTAACTCAGGTTTTATCCATTACCCTGTCTTATTTTTTATCAGAACACTTTTTACTGCTGGCGTTTTAATTGGTTTTTTGTCTATCTTCCCCAAATTGAATTCAAGGTCCACAGGACCAGGAACCTTCCCCATTACATCAGTCAGAGTCCAGTTAGGAAAACAAAAACTGCACTAGATATTTCAACAATGATAATTTAATAAAAGGAGCTTGTTTAAAACATATTAGAAGTCAGTTGCTCAGCAGTGGTGGCTGTGGTCACCAGGAAGGATATGGGGTGGCTGGCAAAGATAATCACCATGGCAGCGTGTGAGCCCCTCAGGTATCTGTCTAAACTGGAACTTAAGCTGTAGACATTTCTTTGTGGATTTGTCTGAAAACCTAAGGTGAGCAGAAGCAAGGACTACAATCCTGCAGCCTGTGAAACAAAAACCACATTCACAGAAAGATAGACAAAATGAAAAGGCAGAGGACTATGTACCAGATGATGAAATAAGATAAAGCCCCAGAAAAACAACTAAACGAAGTGGAGATAGGTAATCTTCCAGAAAAAGAATTCAGAATAATGATAGTGAAGATGATCCAGGACCTCAGAAAAAGAATGGAAGCAAAGATCGAGAAGATGTAAGAAATGTTTAACAAAGACTTTGAAGAATTAAAGAACAAACAAACAGAGATGAACAATACAATAACTGAAATGAAAAATACACTAGAAGGAATCAATAGCAGAATAAATGAGGCAGAAGAATGGATAAGTGAACTGGAAGACAGAATGGTGGAAATCACTGCCACAGAAGAGAATAAAGAAAACACAATGAAAAGAAATGAAGACAGCCTAAGAGACCTCTGGGACAACATTAAACACACCAACATTCACCTTATAGGGGTCCCAGAAGGAGAAGAGAGAGAGGGAGAAAGGACACAAGAAAATATTTTAAGAGATTATAGTTGAAAATTTCCCTAACATGGGAAAGGAAATAGCCACCCAAGTCCAGGAAGCACAGAGAGTCCCAGGCAGGATAAACCCAAGGAGAAATACACCGAGACACATAGTAATCAAATTGACAAAGATTAAAGACAAAGAAAAATTATTAAAAGCAACGAGAGAAAAACGACAAATAACATACAAGGGAACTCCCATAAGGTTAACAGCTGATTTCTCAGCAGAAACTCTACAAGCCAGAAGGGAGTGGCACAATATTTTTTCTTTTTTCTTTTCTTTTTTTTTTTTAGATTCCATATATATGTGTTAGCATACGGTATTTGTTTTTCTCTTTCTGACTTACTTCACTCTATATGACAGACTCTAGGTCCTCACTACAAACCTCACTACAAATAACTCAATTTTGTTTCTTTTTATGGCTGAGTAATATTCCATTGTATATATGTGCCACCTCTTCTTTATCCATTCATCTGTTGATGGACACTTAGGTTGCTTCCATGTCCTAGCTATTGTAAATAGAGCTGCAATGAACATTTTGGTGCACGACTCTTTTTGAATTATGGTTTTCTCAGGGTATATGCCCAGTGGTGGGACTGCTGGGTCGTATGGTAGTTCTATTTGTAGTTTTTTTAAGGAACCTCCATACTGTTCTCCATAGTAGCTGTATCAATTTACATTCCCACCAACAGTGCAAGAGGGTTCCCTTTTCTCCACACCCTCTCCAGCATTTATTGTTTGTAGATTTTTAATGATGGCCATTCTGACCCATGTGAGATATCTCATTGTGGTTTTGATTTGCATTTCTCTAATGATTAATGATGTTGAGCATTCTTTCATGTGTTTGTTGGCAATCTATATATCTTCTTTGGAGAAATATCTATTTAGGTCTTCTGCCCATTTTTGCATTGGGTTGTTTGTTTTTTTGATATTGAGCTGCATGAGCTGCTTGTAAATTTTGGAGATTAATCCTTTGTCAGTTGCTTCATTTGCAAATATTTTCTCCCATTCTGAGGGTTGCCTTTTCGTCTTGCTTATGGTTTCCTTTGTTGTCCAAAAGCTTTTAAGTTCCATTAAGCCCTATTTGTTTATTTTTGTTTTTATTTCCATTTCTCTAGGAGGTGGGTCAAAAAGGATCTTGCTGTGATTTATGTCAAAGAGTATTCTGCCTATGTTTTCCTCTAAGAGTTTTATAGTGTCCTGTCTTACATTTAGGTCTTTAATCCATTTTGAGTTTATTTTTGTGTATGGTGTTAGGGAGTGTTCTAATCTCATTCTTTTACATGTAGCTGTCCAGTTTTCCCAGCACCACTTATTGAAGAGACTGTCTTTTCTCCATTGTATATCCTTGCCTCCTTTGTCATAGCTTAGTTGACCATAGGTGTGTAGGTTTATCTCTGGGCTTTCTATCCTGTTCCATTGATCTATCTTTCTGTTTTGTGCCAGTACCATACTGTCTTGATTACTGTAGCTTTGTAGTATAGTCTGAAGTCAGGGAGTCTGATTACTCCAGCTCTGTTTTTCTTTCTCAAGATTGCTTTGGCTATTTGGGGTCTTTTGGGTTTTCATACAAATTGTGAAATTTTTTGTTCTAGTTCTGTGAAAAATGCCAGTGGTAGTTTGATAAGGATTGCATTGAATCTGTAGATTGCTTTGGGTAGTACAGTCATTTTCACAATGTTGATTCTTCCAATCCAAGAACATGGTATATCTCTCTGTCTATTTGTGTCATCTTTAATTCCTTTCATCAGTGTCTTACATTTTCTGCATATAGGTCTTTTGTCTCCTTAGGTAGGTTTATTCCTAGATATTTCATTCTTTCTGTTGCAGTGGTAAATGGGAGTGTTTTCTTAATTTCACTTTCAGATTTTGCATCATTGCTGTATAGGAATGCAAGAGATTTCTGTGCAGTAATTTTGTATCCTGCTACTTTACCAAATTCATTGATTAGCTCTAGAAGTTTTCTGGTGGCACAGTATATTTAAAGTGATGAAAGGGAAGAACCTACAACCAAGATTACTCTACCCAGCAACATCTCATTCAGATTCAATGGAGAAATCAAAAGCTTTACAGACAAGCAAAAGCTAAGATAATTCAGCACCACGAAACCAGCTCTACAACAAATGCTAAAGGAACTTCTCTAAGTGGGAAACACAAAAGAAGAAAAGAACCTACAAAAACAAACCCAAAACAATTAAGAAAATGGTCATAGGAACATACATATCAATAATTACCTTAATTGTGAATGGATTTAATGCTCCAACCAAAAGACACAGGCTCGCTGAATGGATACAAAAACAAGACCCATATATATGCTGTCTACAAGAGACCCATTTCAAACCTAGGGACACATACAGACTGAAAGTGAGGGGATGGAAAAAGATATTCCATGCAAATGGAAATCAAAAGAAAGCTAGAGTAGCAATACTCATATCAGATAAAATAGACTTTAAAATGAAGAATGTTACAAGAGACAAGGAAGGACACTACATAATGATCAAGGGATCAATCCAAGAAGAAGATATAACAATTATAAATATATATGCACCCAACATAGGAGCAATACATAAGGCAAACGCTAACAGCTATAAAAGAGGAAATTGACAGTAACACAATAATAGTGGGGGACTTTAACACCTCACTTACACCAATGGACAGATCACCCAGAAAGAAAATTAATAAAGAAACAAAAGCTTTAAGTGACACAATAGACCAGATAGATTTAACTGATATTTATAGGACATTCCACCCGAAAACATCAGATTACCCTCTCTTCTCAAGTGCGCATGGAACATTCTCCAGGATAGATCACATCTTAGGTCACAATTCAAGACTCAGTAAATTTAAGAAAACTGAAATCATATCAAGCATCTTTTCCGACCACAATGCTATGAGATTAGAAATCAATTACAGGGAAAAAATCATAAAAAAACATAAACACGTGGAGGCTAAACAATACATTACTAAATAACCAAGAGATCACTGAAGAAATCAAAGAGGAAATCAAAAAATACCTAGAGACAAATGACAATGAAAACACGATGATCCAAAACGTATGGAATGCAGCAAAAGCAGTTCTAAGAGGGAAGTTTATAGCAATACAAGACTACCTCAAGAAACAAGAAAAATCTCAAATAAACAATTTAACCTTACACCTAAAGGAACTAGAGAAAGAAGAACAAACAAAACACGAAGTTAGTAGAAGGAAAGAAATCATAAAGATCAGAGCAGAAATAAATGAAATAGGGACTTCCGGGTAAGATGGCGGAAGAGTAAGACGCGGAGATCACCTTCCTCCCCACGGATACACCAGAAATACAGCTACACGTGGAACAACTCCTACAGAACACCTACTGAACGCTGGCAGAAGGCCCCAGACCTCCCAAAAGGCAAGAAACTCCCCACATACCTGGGTAGGGCAAAGCGGAGAGATCCCCACACAGAGGATCGGTGCCGAGCGGCACTCACCAGCCCGAGAGGCTTGTCTGCTCGCCTGCCGGGGCGCGCAGCGCTGGAAGCTGAGGCTCGGGCTTCGGTCAGAGCGCAGAGAGAGGACTGGGGCTGGCGGCGAGAACTCAGCCTGAAGGGGGCTAATGCGCCACAGCTAGCCGGGAGGGAGTCCGGGAAAACTCTGGAGCTGCCGAAGAGGCAAGAGACTTTTTCTTCCCTCTTGGTTTCCTGGTGCGCGAGGAGAGGGGATTAAGAGCACTGCTTAAAGGGGCTCCACAGACGGGCGCGAGTCGCGACTGAAAGCGCGGAGCCCAGAGACGGGCGTGGGACGCTGGGGCTGCTGCTGCCGCCGCCAAGAAGCCTGTGTGCGAGCGCAGGTCACTGTCCACACCGCCCTTCCGGGAGCCTGTGCAGCCCGCCACTGCCGGGGTCCCGGGATCCAGGGGCGGCTTCCCTGGGAGAACGCACGGCGCGCCTCGGGCTGGTGCAACGTCACGCCGACCTCTGCCGCTGCAGGCTCGCCCCGCACTCCGTGCCCCTCCCTCCCGCCCGGACTGAGTGAGCAAGAGTCCCCGAAGCGGCTGCTCCTTTAACCCTGTCCTGTCTGAGCGAAGAACAGACGCCCTCCGGCGACCTACACGCAGAGGCGGGGCCAAATCCAAAGCTGAGACCCAGGAGCTGTGAGAACAAAGAAGAGAAAGGGAAATCTCTCCCAGCAGCCTCAGAAGCAGCGGATTAAAGCTCCACAATCAACTTGATGTACCCTGCATCTGTGGAATACATGAATAGACAACACATCATCCCAAATTGAGGAGCCCGGAGTCAGTGCTGTGCCTCTGAGGTGGGAGAGCCAACTTCAGGACACTGGTCCACAAGAGACCTCCCAGCTCCACATAATATCAAACGGCAAAAATCTTCCAGAGATCTCCATCTCAACACCAGCACCCAGCTTCACTCAACGACCAGCAAGCTACAGTGCTGGACACCCTATGCCAAACAACTAGCAAGACAGGAACACAACGCCACCCATTAGCAGAGAGGTGGCCTAAAATCATAAAAAGTCCGCAGACACCCCAAAACACACCACCAGACGTGGACCTGCCCACCAGAAAGACAAGATCCAGCCTCATCCACCAGAACACAGGCACTAGTCCCCTCCACCAGGAAGCCTACACAACCCACTAAACCAACCTTAGCCACTGGGGACAGACACCAAAAACAACGGGAACTACGAACCGGCAGCCTGCAAAAAGGAGACCCCAAACACAGTAACATAAGCAAAATGAGAAGACAGAAAAACACACAGCAGGAGAAAGAGCAAGATAAAAACCCACCAGATCTAACAAATGAAGAGGTAATAGGCAGTCTACCTGAAAAAGAATTCAGAATAATGATGGTAAAGATGATCCAAGATTCTATTTCCCAGATCCAAAATCTTGGAAATAGAATAGACAAAATGCAAGAAACAGTTAACAAGGACCTAGAAGAACTAAAGATGAATCAAGCATCGATTAAAAACACAATACATGAAATAAAAAATACTCTAGATGGGATCAATAGCAGAATAACTGAGGCAGAAGAACGGATAAGTGAGGTGGAAGATAAAATAGTGGAAATAACTGCTGCAGAGCAAAATAAAGAAAAAAGAATGAAAAGAACAGAGGACAGTCTCAGAGACCTCTGGGACAACATTAAACACACCAACATTCGAATTATAGGGGTTCCAGAAGAAGAAGAGAAAAAGAAAGGGACTGAGAAAATATTTGAAGAGATTATAGTTGAAAACTTCCCTAATATGGGAAAGGAAATAGTTAATCAAGTCCAGGAGGCACAGAGAGTCCCATACAGAATAAATCCAAGGAGAAATACGCCAAGACACATATTAATCAAACTGTCAAAAATTAAACACAAAGAAATCATATTAAAAGCAGCAAGGCAAAAACAACAAATAACACACAAGGGAATCCCCATCAGGATAACAGCTGATCTCTCAGCAGAAACTCTACAAGCCAGAAGGGAGTGGCAGGACATAATTAAAGTGATGAAGGAGAAAAACCTGCAACCAAGATTACTCTACCCAGCAAGGATCTCATTCAGATTTGATGGAGAAATTAAAACGTTTACAGACAAGCAAAAGCTGAGAGAGTTCAGCACCACCAAACCAGCTTTACAACAAATGCTAAAGGAACTTCTCTAGGCAAGAAACACAACAGAAGTAAAAGACCTACAATAACGAACCCAAAACAATTAAGAAAATGGGAATAGGAACATACATATCGATAATTACCTTAAATGTAAATGGACTAAATGCTCCCACCAAAAGATACAGATTGGCTGAATGGATACAAAAACAAGACCCATATATATGCTGTCTACAAGAGACCCACTTCAGACCTAGAGACACATACAGACTGAAAGTAAGGGGATGGAAAAAGATATTCCATGCAAATGGAAATCAAAAGAAAGCTGGAGTAGCAATTCTCATATCAGACAAAATAGACTTTAAAATAAAGACTACTAGAAGAGACAAAGAAGGACACTACCTAATGATCAAGGGATCGATCCAAGAAGAAGATATAACAATTGTAAATATTTATGCACCAAACATAGGAGCACCTCAATACATAAGGCAAATACTAACAGCCATAAAAGGAGAAATCGACAGTAACACAATCATAGTAGGGGACTTTAACACCCCACTTTCACCAATGGACAGATCATCCAAAATGAAAATAAATAAGGAAACACAAGCTTTAAATGATACATTAAACAAGATGGACTTAATTGATATTTATAGGACATTCCATCCAAAAACAACAGAATACACATTTTTCTCAAGTGCTCATGGAACATTCTCCAGGATAGATCATATCTTGGGTCACAAATCAAGCCTTGGTAAATTTAAGAAAATTGAAATGGTATCAAGTATCTTTTCTGACCACAATGCTATGAGACTAGATATCAATTACAGGAAAAGAGCTGTAAAAAATACAAACACATGGAGGCTAAACAATACACTACTTAATAGCGAAGTGATCACTGAAGAAATCAAAGAGGAAATTAAAAAATACCTAGAAACAAATGACAATGGAGACACGACGACCCAAAACCTATGGGATGCAGCAAAAGCAGTTCTAAGAGGGAAGTTTATAGCAATACAATCCCACCTTAAGAAACAGGAAACATCTCGAATAAACAACCTAACCTTGCACCTAAAGCAATTAGAGAAAGAAGAACAAAAACATCCCAAAGTTAGCAGAAGGAAAGAAATCATAAAAATCAGGTCAGAAATAAATGAAAAAGAAATGAAGGAAACGATAGCAAAGATCAATAAAACTAAAAGCTGGTTCTTTGAGAAGATAAACAAAATTGATAAACCATTAGCCAGACTCATCAAGAAAAAAAGGGAGAAGACTCAAATCAATAGAATTAGAAATGAAAAAGGAGAAGTAACAACTGACACTGCAGAAATACAAAAGATCATGAGAGATTACTATAAGCAACTCTATGCCAATAAAATGGACAACCTGGAAGAAATGGACAAATTCTTAGAAATGCACAACCTGCCGAGACTGAACCAGGAAGAAATAGAAAATATGAACAGACCAATCACAAGCACTGAAATTGAAACTGTGATAAAAAATCTTCCAACAAACAAAAGCCCAGGACCAGATGGCTTCACAGGCGAATTCTATCAAGCATTTAGAGAAGAGCTAACACCTATCCTTCTGAAACTCTTCCAAAATATAGCAGAGGGAGGAACACTCCCAAACTCATTCTACGAGGCCACCATCACCTTGATACCAAAACCAGACAAGGATGTCACAAAGAAAGAAAACTACAGGCCAATATCACTGATGAACATAGATGCAAAAATCCTCAACAAAATACTAGCAAACAGAATCCAACAGCACATTAAAAGGATCATACACCATGATCAAGTGGGGTTTATTCCAGGAATGCAAGGATTCTTCAATATACGCAAATCAATCAACGTGATACACCATATTAACAAATTGAAGGAGAAAAACCATATGATCATCTCAATAGATGCAGAGAAAGCTTTCGACAAAATTCAACACCCATTTATGATAAAAACCCTGCAGAAAGGAGGCATAGAGGGAACTTTCCTCAACATAATAAAGGCCATATATGACAAACCCACAGCCAGCATCGTCCTCAATGGTGAAAAACTGAAACCATTTCCACTAAGATCAGGAACAAGACAAGGCTGCCCACTCTCACCACTCTTATTCAACCTAGTTTTGGAAGTTTTAGCCACAGCAATCAGAGAAGAAAAGGAAATAAAAGGAATCCAAATTGGAAAAGAAGAAGTAAAGCTGTCACTGTTTGCAGATGACATGATACTATACATAGAGAATCCTAAAGATGCTACCAGAAAACTACTAGAGCTAATCAATGAATTTGGTAAAGTAGCAGGATACAAAATTAATGCACAGAAATCTCTGGCATTCCTATATACTAATGATGAAAAATCTGAAAGTGAAATCAAGGAAACACTCCCATTTACCATTGCAACAAAAAGAATAAAATATCTAGGAATAAACCTACCTAAGGAGACAAAAGACCTGTATGCAGAAAATTATAAGACACTGATGAAAGAAATTAAAGATGATACAAATAGATGGAGAGATGTACCATGTTCTTGGATTGGAAGAATCAACATTGTGAAAATGACTCTACTACCCAAAGCAATCTACAGATTCAATGCAATCCCTATCAAACTACCACTGGCATTTTTCACAGAACTAGAGCAAAAAATTTCACAATTTGTATGGAAACACAAAAGACCCCGAATAGCCAAAGCAATCTTGAGAACGAAAAATGGAGCTGGAGGAATCAGGCTCCCTGACTTCAGACTATACTACAAAGCTACAGTAATCAAGACAGTATGGTACTGGCACAAAAACAGAAAGATAGATCAATGGAACAGGATAGAAAGCCCAGAGTTAAACGCACGGACATATGGTCACCTTATCTTTGATAAAGGAGGCAGGAATGTACGGTGGAGAAAGGACAGTCTCTTCAATAAGTGGTGCTGGGAAAACTGGATAGGGACATGTAAAAGTATGAGATTAGATCACTCGCTAACACCATACACAAAAATAAGCTCAAAATGGATTAAAGACCTAAATGTAAGGCCAGACACTATCAAACTCTTAGAGGAAAACATAGGCAGAACACTCTATGACATAAATCACAGCAAGATCCTTTTTGACCCACCTCCTAGAGAAATGGAAATAAAGACAAAAATAAACACATGGGACCTAATGAAACTTAAAAGCTTTTGCACAGCAAAGGAAACCATAAACAAGACCAAAAGACAACCCTCAGAATGGGAGAAAATATTTGCAAATGAAGCAACTGACAAAGGATTAATCTCCAAAATTTATAAGCAGCTCATGCAGCTCAATAACAAAAAAACAAACAACCCAATCCAAAAATGGGCAGAAGACCTAAATAGACATTTCTCCACAGAAGATATACAGACTGCCAACAAACACATGAAGGGAGGCTCAACATCTTTACTCATTAGAGAAATGCAAATCAGAACTACAATGAGATATCATCTCACACCAGTCAGAATGGCCATCATCAAAAAATCTAGAAACAGTAAATGCTGGAGAGGGTGTGGAAAAAAGGGAACACTCTTGCACTGCTGGTGGGAATGTGAATTGGTACAGCCACTATGGAGAACTGTATGGAGGTTCCTTAAAAAACTACAAATAGAACTACCATATGACCCAGCAATCCCACTACTGGGCATATACCCTGAGAAAACCATAATTCAAAAAGAGACATGTACCAAAATGTTCATAGCAGCCCTATTTACAATAGCCCGGAGATGGAAACAACCTAAGTGTCCATCATCGGATGAATGGATAAAGAAGATGTGGCACATATATACAATGGAATATTACTCAGCCATAAAAAGAAATGAAATTGAGCTATTTGTAATGAGGTGGATAGACCTAGAGTCTGTCATACAGAGTGAAGTAAGTCAGAAAGAGAAAGACAAATACTGTATGCTAACACATATATATGGAATTTAAGAAAAAAAAATGTCATGAAGAACATAGGGGTAAGACAGGAATAAAGACACAGACCTACTAGAGAATGGACTTGAGGATATGGGGAGGGGGAAGGGTAAGCTGTGACAAAGTGAAAGAGCGGCATGGACATATATACACTACCAAACGTAACGTAGATAGCTAGTGGGAAGCAGCCGCATAGCACAGGGAGATCAGCTCGGTGCTTTGTGACCACCTGGAGGGGTGGAATAGGGAGGGTGGGAGGGAGACGCAAAAGGGAGGGGATATGGAAACATATGTATATGTATAACTGATTAAATTTGTTATAAAGCAAAAAATAAAACAAACAAACAAACAAAAAAAAGAAAAGAAAAAGTTAAGGTCTCTTAGAAACAATACAAACGTTATCAGTAGAAGTAAATTATAGCAAGTTTATATATTCAGGAGAATGTGAAACTTATACCACTGATTGTTAAAGGGTTTTATAGCAAGTTTATATATTCAGGAGAATGTGAGACTTATACCACTGATTGTTAAAGGGTTTTAAAAGCTTTTTATTACATTTGGTAACAAAATTATAGGCTTAGTTGTAAAATCCAGGGTTAACTACCATTGGGAAAATTAACTATACATTACAGTAAACATTTAGAAAATGTTTTTCTAAAATGTTCAATCTAGGTCAATAAACTTGTCTGTAGAAGTAAAAAAAATAATAAAATAAAATGAAATAGAAACAAAGAAAACAATAGCAAAGATCAATAAAATTAAAAGCTGGTTCTTTGAGAAGGTAAACAAAATTGATAAACCTTTAGCCACACTCATCAAGAAAAAGAGGGAGAGGACTCAAATCAATAATATTAGAAATGAAAAAGGAGAGCTTACAATGGATGCCACAGAAATACAAAGCATCATAAGAGACTACTACAAGCAACTCTATGCCAATAAAATCGACAACCTGGAAGAAATGGACAAATTCTTAGAAAGGTATAACCTTCCAAGACTGAACCAGGAAGAAATAGAAAATATGAACAAACCATCACAAGTAATGAAATTGAAACTGTGATTAAAAATCTTCCAACAAACAAAAGTCCAGGACCAGATGGCTTCACAGGTGAATTCTACCAAACTTTTAGAGAAACACTAACACCCACCCTTCTCAAACTCTTCCAAAAAATTGCAGAGGGAGGAACACTCCCAAACTCATTCTATGAGGCCACCATTACCCTGATACCAAAACCAGAAAAAGATGTCACAAAAAAAGAAAACTACAGGCCAATATCATTGATGAATATAGATGGATAAATCCTGAACAAAATACTAGCAAACAAAATCCAACAGCACATTAAAAGGATCATACACCATGATCAAGTGAGATTTATCCCAGGGATGCAAGGATTCTTCAGTATACACAACTCAATCAATGTGATACACCATATTAACAAATTGAAGAATAAAAACTATATAAATCATCTCAATAGATGCAGAAAAAGCTTTTGACAAAATTCAACACCCATTTATTATAAAAAACTCTCCAGAAAGTGGGCATAGAGGGAACCTACCTCAACATAATAAAGGCTATATATAACAAACCCACAGCAGATATCACTCTCAGTGGTGAAAAAACTGAAAGCATTTCCTCTATAATCAGGAACAAGACAATGATGTCCACTCTCACCACTGTTATTCAACATAGTTTTGGAAGTCCTAGCCATGGCAATCAGAGAAGAAAAAGAAATAAAAGGAATACAAATTGGAAAAGAAGAAGTAAAACTGTCCCTGTTTGCAGATGACATGATAATGTACATAGATAATCCTAAAGATGCCACCAGAAAACTACTAGAGCTAATCAATGAATTTGGTAAAGTTGCAGGATACAAAATTAATGCACAGAAATCTCTTGCATCCCTATACACTAACAACAGAAGATGAGAAAGAGAAATTAAGGAAACAATCCCATTCACTATTGCAACAAAAAGAATAAAATACCTAGGAATAAACCTAACTAAGGAGGTAAAAGACCTGAACTCAGAAAACTATAAGACACTGAGGAAAGAAATCAAAGATGGCACAAACAGATGGAGAGATATACCATGTTCTTGGATTGGAAGAATCAATATTGTGAAAATGACTATACTACCCAAAGCATTCTACAGATTCAGTACAATCCCTATCAAATTATCAATGGCATTTTTTACAGAACTGGAACAAAAAAATCTTAAAATTTGTATGGAGACACAAAAGACCCCGAATAGCCAAAGCAACCTTGAGGGAAAAAAACGGAGCTGGAGTAATCAGACTCCCTGACTTCAGACTATACTACAAAGCTACAGTAATCAAGACAATATGGTACTGGTACAAAAATAGAAACATAGATCAATGGAACAGGATAGAAAGCCCAGAGATAAACCCACACACCTATGGTCAACTAGTCTATGACAAAGGAGGCAAGGATATACAATGGAGAAAGAGACGGTCTCTTCAATAAGTGGTGCTGGGAAAACTGGACAGCTACACGTAAAAGAATGAGATTAGAACACGCCCTAACACCATACACAAAAATAAACTCAAAATGGATTAGAGACCTAAATGTAAGACAGGACACTATAAAACTCTTAGAGGAAAACATAGGCAGAATACTCTTTGACATAAATCACAGCAAGATCCTTTTTGACCAACCTCCTAGAGTAATGGAAATAAAAACAAAAATAAACAAATGGGGCCTAATGAAACTTAAAAGCTTTTGCACAGCAAAGGAAACTATAATCAAGACAAAAAGACAACCCTCAGAATGGGAGAAAATATTTGCAAACGAATCAACAAAGGATTAATATTCAAAATATATAAACAGCTCATGCAGCTCAATATTAAAAAAAAAAAAACCCAATCCAAAAATGGGTAGAAGACCTAAACAGACATTTCTCCAAAGAAGACATACAGATGGCCAAAAGGCACATGGAAAGTTGCTCAACATCACTAATTAGAGAAATGCAAATCAAAACTACAAGGTATCACCTCACACCAGTTAGAATGGGCATCATCCAAAAATCTACAAACAATAAATGCTGGAGAGGGTGTGGAGAAAAGGGAACCCTCTTGCACTGTTGGTGGGAATGTAAATTGATACAGCCACTATGGAGGACAGTATCGAAGTTCCTTAAAAAACTAAAAATAGAGCCACCATATGATCCAGCAATCCCACTACTGGGTAAATACCCAGAGAAAACCATAATTCAAAGAGACACATGCACCCCAATATTCATTGCAGCACTATTTACAATAGCCAGGTCATGGAAGCAACCTAAATGCCCATTAGCAGACGAATGGATAAAGGAGATGTGGTACATATAGACAATGGAATGTCACTCAGCCATAAAAAGGAACAAAATTAGGTCATTTGTAGAGATGTGGGTGGACCTAGAGACTGTCATACAGAGTGAATTAAGTCAGAGAAAAACAAATATCGTATATTAACGCATATATGGGGAATCTAGAAAAATGGTACAGATGAACTGGTTTGCAGGGCAGAAATAGAGACACAGGTGTAGAGAACAAACGTATGGACACCAAGGGGGGAAAGCGGGGTGGGTGATGGTGGTGGGATGAATTGGGAGATTGGGATTGACATATATACACTGATATGTATAAAATAGATAACTAATAAGAACTTGCTGTATAAAAAATAAATAAAATATTTTAATTAAAAATAAATTAATTAAAACATATTAGGAGAGAAAAATTGTTAAGGGAGCACTGAAAAAAGACGGAGGTGACAACCACAGAAAGCAGTGGGGTTGTGAGAATCTAAGAACTTGGGGGAGGAGCCCACAGCACCGCGACCCAGCCCTCCCAGGAGTCGTCTGTTGCTCACCTCCAAGGAGGCAGGGGAGTCTATTCTGGGGGTGTCAAAAGGAGCTGGAGGCCGCAACCAGCTGTAGCTAGTAGGAAGAAGGGCCATTGATGGGGCAACCCCAGTGGGATCCAGCAAGCACAAAGGAAGGAACAGGTCCCCACTCCCTCCTCCTGCCTTCCAGTCTCACTCTAGTGCCTCTGCTGGCAGAAACAGGAAGTCCCAGAACAAAGAAGAAATGTAATTTGCAGGATCCCCATAGTTTATAGCATCCCTGCCCAGCATCACAAGGCATAGTAGTAAAAAGATGGATTTGGAGCTGGGAGACAGCAGCTGAATAACTGGCACACCTGTCTTGTACAGTCCTGAATCCTCATGTTGGAAGAGTGTGTGGCATATAGTAGGTACTCAATAAATATTTGCTGAATGGATGAATGAATGATGAATGATGTACCACATAGAGTGTTAGTAGCTAGGGTAGCTAGCAGAGATGAAAGACAGATTCTAACTTCAAGCTGCTCACACTCTAATAAGAGAGACAGACATCACTTATGGTTCAGGACAAGTGCAGTAACTTTATGGTTCAGGATAAGTGTAATAACAAAAATACCCAGAGGGCTTCCCTGGTGGCGCAGTGGTTGAGAGTCCACCTGCCGATGCAGGGGACGCAGGTTCATGACCCGGTCCGGGAAGATCCCACGTGCCACAGAGCGACTGGGCCCGTGAGCCATGGCCGCTGAGCCCGCGCGTCCGGAGCCCGTGCTCCGCAACGGGAGAGGCCACAACAGTGAGAGGCCCGCGGACCGCAAAAAATTAAAATTAAAAAAAATACCCACAGTGTGCAGGAGAAGCACAGAGGAGGGGCTCTGCTCAGTTTGGGCACCATAGGGAAGACCTAGAGGGGATCATGCTTCAGCTTGATGCTTTAGGAATTTGTGAGGAATGGAGGGATGCTGAGGGTTAACTATGGGAGGATGCAGGGTCCTTCATGTCTGGAAACAGCCTGTGCAAAGGCAGAGAGCTTGGAGACGGTGTGACCCACGTAGTTCATTACAGCTGGAGCATCCGTGGAAGTGAGAGCAGCTGAGCCTGGAGCATATTCCGTCTCAGCTCATGAAACGCCCCTATGTTGCTCTAAGGAGTCTGGCTTTGACCTCAAGGCACAGGAGTGCCAGTCAAGGTTTTTGAGCAGGAGAGTGACATGACCCAACCTGAGGACTGTGAATTTGCAGGGATGAGAATGAAGGTTGGAGACCAACTAGAAAGTTGTTAGAACAGACCTGGGCAGAACGGATGGGCACTCATCTCACTGTGCTTTCAATGGATGCAGTTGGCTCTGCCTAGGTTACACCTCAATAAAGCTGCATTAAAAGAAGAAACACATGATGGAGATCTGAGCTATGGCTGAGGAAGCTGAGGACAAGGGGAAGAGAAGGAAAAGCTGCCGAGGAGCTGGGATCCCTTGGCCTGGACTCTGTCACAGGAAAACCCAAGCTGCAGGGTCCTGAGAGTCGGCTAGTTCTTTGCACCTTCCCCCTCACAAACTCTTAAAATCATGGAGCTAGAAGGGGTCTTCAGAGGATGCATGTGTCCCAGCAGGAAACAGAACTTCACTCAAATAGTTCAACTGAAGAGACTTTAATGAGGAGGGAGTATTTCCAGAGAGATGGGCAGGATTCAAGAAACTGAGAAGGGGTGCTGAAAGCCCTGAGATTACAAACAGCTGGAGGCCACCCCCAGGCCTCCAGGGTCAAGGGGAGGAAGGAGCATTCCTGGAGCCCAGTGAGGGCTGGAGCAGAGGGGAAATGCTATTGGCATGAGCTGTGGCCAAGCAGAGAAGCGCTTCCACAACGCCTACCACCAAGCAGAGAGGCGGCAGGGAAGAAATACTCCAGCCTCTCCTCCCACCCTCCAACCTGGAGCCAACTGGCAAGGGTGTCCATTGATTCATTGCACAGGGGTCAGCCTCCCGAGGCATAGGGCAGGGCAAAGAAGGGGAGACCTGAGCCTCTAAATTGAAGGAGACAGAGAATAAAAGCCTAATGGATCTCAATGTCCACCCTCTTGTTTTTCCAGAAGAAGCCTCAGACAGTGGAGGCAACTTGTGCAAGGTCAGGCAGCAAGTTAGTACAGGGTCACTGGCCCCTCTCCCTTGGGGTCAAGGTTCATTAGGTACTGGCCCTGCACTGAAGGCAGCCAAGTGCGGATGGCCTATTGTCCTGGAGCTGCAGCTGCAAATCCAAATTAACCAGAGGAAGACAGCAGAGCAAGGGCAGCAGTGGGCAGTGCCAGGGAGAATGAGCTCCCAGGGGCCAGCCATGAGCCCCCTGCATCTGGAAGGTAATAGACACCTGCTTCCTCGTCTCTTTGTGACCTGCTGCCTCCCCCTGACCCCCATTTTCCTCTCTTGAGTCCTCCCCAGGACTGGGGACAGGAGCTCAGACCGGGGATTGGCAGGGACAAGGGGAGGAGACTCTGCTTCCCCGGTAGCCAGCCCTGCCCATCGATTCCCTGGAGCTGCTCACTGATCCAGCACAAGATGGTTTAATTGAAGTCATTACAATAAATTGTGCAGAAAAGCAACATCCTTAGTCTTCCAGGAGCTTCAGATACGAGGGAGGGCGCTGGGAAACCCAGTGGCTGCCACTGAAGTGAGATCCCGGCTGGCTACGGTGGAAAGGGGGCAGGGCTGAGAAGTCACATCGGCCTGGGTTCAAATCCCGACTCAGTCACTTACAAGCTGTGTGACCTTAATCAAGTCCCTTTATCTTCCCGAGCTTCTGTGGCCTTGTCCAGGAAAATGGGGCTATTGTTACTTGTCCTCCAAGGCCATGCCTGACCCTGGGCGCTGCCTGCATCTCCTGCTCCATCTCCTGTGACCTCCCATCTCTCTCTCCACACTTCAGATGGTTGCTGTTCCCTGCCTCACCCTCTTCCTGCTTTATTCACATGGGTTCCTCTTCCTGAAATACCCTCCCCACTTCTGCTCTGGGTCATTCCCACTCACCTTTCAAGATTCAGCTTCAAGGTCACCTCCTCCAGGAAGGCTGCCCTCCCTCATCTCTCCTTCCCCTGAATGTCTTTCGCACTTTCTAACTGTGACACCCATCTGGCATTCAACATGCACTGTCGTGCATGGCAACCTTTTTCTCTTCTCATCGCTGGTCTTCTCATCTAGAACTCTATCTTCTCTTTCTCACCCTCACACGCCTAACACACATGCTTAACATTAACATTGTACTGGGGGGAGAGTGGCAGCCTGGAGTGAAGTGCAGAGATTCCAAGCCCAGGGGTGGGCACAGAAAGAACTCAGCAGGCACCGGTAGACGACAATCTACCCTGAGCTCCCTTCCCAGCATTAACTGCCAGCCATGAGAGTGGGCCATCTCGGACATCCAGTCCTGTTGACCTTCAGATGACTCCACTCCCAGCCACCCTCTGATGCCACCACATGAGAAAGCCCAAGGAAAAACGTCCCCACTGAGCCAAATCAATCCACGAATCTGAAAGAAATGACAAATTATTGTTTAAAAAATGATAAATTATTGTTTTCAAAAAAACAATAAATTAAATGGTTGTAAAGGAATCTTACCAAAATGTCATTTTACTGATGAGAAACTGAAGCTCAGAAATGCCATGTGATTTGTTCAGGGTCACACAGTGCATTAGAAGCAGAGCCCGGTGCATGTAACGGTTGTCACCCATTGCCACCCTCAGAAAAGATAAAGAGGAGTGAGCTATCTGGGGCAGGAGTGGGGCAATAGGGAGGAAAGGAGCTGGATTTTGTAGAAAACCTCCCAAGTTAATTCCATGCAGGAAGAAAACAGTTCCTTAAATGTATATGATTTTTTTTTAATTTTCAAAAAGCGTCTCATATCTTCTTAGAGTTTACTGAGTTAATTGCTCTGTATTTTAGCCTTGGGTTTGTTTTATTTTTCCTTCCCCCTTGAGATAATTAGCCATAAGCTTACCTGAGTACATTTGTCATGTCAAGAAAACAATGGCTTCAAAGGAAGGGAAAGGACCAAGAAAAGAAGACCAAGGGACAAAGCAAAACCTCCCAGAAAATCTTCACATTTCCTGAATGATCTGTCATTAAAAACGCATGCACAAGCAGGAGGGCAAACGACAGAGTGTCAGAGCAAATGTTACCTGGCCAGCCACCGTATCCAGCAGTGCTTAGAGTTCCTTATCTGAACCAAACCCATACCCAGGGCAAAAGCAACAGCCCTTCCCCAAGTCACTGCCATCTATTTGGCTAAACCACAGGCTCAGAGGTAAATCTTGGACTTGGCTTTTTTTTTCAGCCCTCTCAATTTAAGCAACATTTTTTTTTTTAACCCATCTTGCTCCATATGCTACAATGGAGGATTCAGGGAAGCTGCATTTCATTGTAAGGCTAGAACCAAACCCTTCTGGCCTTCACTTTTACCTTTGAGCTGATGTGAAAGGTATTGGCTTCACATCTGGACAGTCCTTGCTCTGGGCCCCATAGTCCCATAGTTGTTTGTCTTGAAGGTTTGCTGTGAGAAGCCACCATCTTTTAGACATCATCTAGATCCATACTGTGTCCCAAAGGTTTTATTTCTTTTACCTTGTGTTTAATCTTTCTAGCAACCCTATGAGGGAAGTATTACTACCTCATCTTAAGGAGAAGGAAATTTAGTCTCAAAAAGGAACACACTCCACACAGCACAGCTAGAATTCAAACCTAGGCCTCCCCAATTCCAAAGACATGCTCTTCCCTGTATACTCATTCTATCCGTTATCTATTGCCACAGCAATGCTGTGGAACAAATAACAAGAAAACCTCAGTGGTATATAGTAATCTGCATTTATTGCTCACACATCTGGGATGGCTGGCTAGGCGGGCCTGCTGACCATGGCTGGACTCACTAACATGCGTAGGGTGTGGCTGGCCATTGAGTGATGTAGGCTGGGCTCAGCCGGGACAACCGCAGGGACACACTCTGCTCTACATGTCTCTCATCCTCCATTAGGCTAAACCAGGCATGTTCTCATGGCGATGGCAGAGGTACAAGAGAGAAGGCAAACCCAACTGATTGCACAAGGACTTTTCAGGCTTTTGCTTACATCACATTTGCCATTATCCCTTCAGTCAGAGCAAGTTACATTGCTGAGCCCAGAGTCAGAGAAGGAGGGCACTGCAGATGATGTAGGGACGATGAAGATTTGGGACCACTTTTGCAGTTCACCACACTGACCTTGGGCAAGTTATGGCTCCCTCTTGGAGCCTCTGTCCCTGCATTTTTTTTTAACAGGATTATATCTATCTTGCAGGGTAGCTGAGAGCATTCAATAAGATAAGCTCTGTGAAACATCAGCAAAGTCAAAAGTATTCTTTCTGCTGATGTATTTTAAGTACACAAGCCTGCAGGTGGGAGGGTACTCATTAATAGAGGTACATGAAAAACTCAGTTCCTATTTCTAGAGTCCAGAAGGTTTACACAAGTCTCAGAGGTAAGAAGGCCCAATCACTGAGATGATAAACAAGAATCATAGGAAGAGAATAAATCAAGGAACAAAACAATAAGTAAATGATGTAATTAAAGTGACTGTGGAAGAAACGATCAAGGAGAGAATGAGTCAGTGGCAAGTTTAAGCGATGAATCAGGCCCAATGTCATGTTTCTAGAATTCTTGTCTATTTCAAGAAAGCCTAATGTCCCAGTTAAAAGAGCACCTTGAGACTGTAGCAACAACATCTGGAAGGAAACACGCTTGTAATTTTGATTTCTCCTCAGCACCACCACTAAAAACAGGAGCACAGTGCTGGGTGCAGAGTAGGCTTTCTGAATAATCTCATGTGGGAGGGCCAATCTCTGCAGTATTACTTCACATGTATTCAAAGGGATTTTACATTCTTTTTACAAAAAAATCCCTGTGCAATATGCCAATTGATTGTCAAAACAAGGCTGTGAATATTAATTGTTCTGTTCAATAGATAAGGAAACTGAGGCTTAAATGGTCCCTGAGTTAGTGGCAAGGCTAGGATTAGAAGGCAGGTCCCTGAGGTATTCTCTCCCAAACTAACAGAGAACCATCTTCCTACTATTAGTAACTGCATTCAGATTTTTTTCAAGTCTGTAAGAAATAACGTCAAACATTTATTGAGCACTTACCCCATAAGCATGGCAGTTCATTTAATCCTCATCACAAACAGAGGTCACTATATGGATGGTTCCTTTTACAGATAAGGAAAAATGGAGCTCAGAGATTTAGGCCACTTGCCTGAAGTCACACAGTCCATTAATAATGAGCTATGATTCACACTCAGGTCTGTGCGACACCCCCCCGCTGCCCCCACCCCCTGCCATGGCACATTCTACTCTGCCATTATATTTTCTCTAATTTAGCTATCACCTACATTAAAGCCTGGACGATTAAAAGCAATTGTATGGATAAATCTGCCCTCCCCACATACACACACACACATATGCTTTTCCCTCAGTTATTCAGAGAACACGCTTTCTGACCTGTGTTTTCCACTTCACTTTGCCTACCCCACCGCTTCCTCTAACAGATACAACTCAAGGCAGAGGGGCTAGTGATATTGATTCAGGAAACCTGTGCTGTGACCCTGAGCTGCTGACAGAATGTCTGCTATTTATAGCAACTTAGAGTCAAGTACCAAGGAAAGTGTGTTCTGGATTGTTGCAGATGTCCTCAGGGAGAAAGAAAACATCTCTATGAAAAATTGTGTGGGATGCTTAACTGATGGAACATCAAACATGAAAGGACAATTCAATGGTTTTGCATCCTGGTTAAAAAAATAATAATAAAAGAGTGGCCCAGCCAGTCTCTGTGGATAACATTCTTTAGACACTTAGGATATAGCCACGGGAGAGGCCACATTGCTAGCTGGATTTATAAATTGCCACTCTACACTTTAACTATTTTATTTATATATTTACCTATTGGTTTACATCTGTCCCATTCCCCAAAGGATTTGAGGCTGATTGTTTAATTGTGAAGACTATGAGCAAAACTTTTTATGCCTGCCTGTATCCTTGCCTTTGTCCTCCGCCCTGACTCTGGGCTTGGTCTTACGACTTTCTTTGGCCCATGGAAGAGCAGCAAACTTGACGCAAGCACAACTTGAAAAAGCATGCAGAAGAGAGCCCCAGCCATCCAGCCAAGGCTATTCTAGACCAGCCAGCCTCTGGCCAATTTGCCAGTGACCACAGAGCCCAGTTCAGAATAGCTAGTCCTGGCCCAGATCAGCAGAATGACCCATAGACCAATGAGAAAGACTGTTGTTTAAAGCCACTAGGTTTGGGGATGCTTTGTTACAAAGCAATAACTAACTGATACAGAAATTTCATTCTCAAAAAACATTATTAATTAATCAACCATCATATATTGAGTGCCCATGATCAGTCCTATCATAGGTTCTGGGGAATACAAAAAAACATATAAGACATGATCCTGCCTGGAGTTTCACATTTACTTGTGGCAAGACAGACAAAGGAAAAATACTAGCAAGATCTACTAAAACCATGTGGAAATTGTTTATAGCCTATTCTACAAGGCCAAGCTCAAGTGCTACCTTCCTCTTGAAACATTTCCTTCCCCTAACATCTTACCAAAGTGTTAACAGCTGCCTCCTCTGGGATACTGCAGACTGTTGTTTAGGGAACAACATGAGGGAAAACTCAGAAGTGTGGTAGTCAAGGAGGGCTTCATGAGGGAAGCAGGAGTTAAGGTTCTCAACTGAGGCCCACGGTAACAATTCCTAGAATCCATGGACTGAATTCAGGGGGACCTGTGAACTTGGATGAGGAAAAATTACATCTCCGTGTTCACTAACCTCTAACTGAAACTTAGCATTTCCTTCCATTATAACTGTAGGCTACAAACCACAAAAGTAGGTGTGACAGATACTTTTCTAATCCTATTTACTATTACAGAGATCTCAGAATATCATTTATGTTCATCACTACTTTGAAATGATAGTAGTTATTTAATATGTTAATAAAGAAGCATAGCATTACCATATCACAATTTGGGGTGTGGTTTTTTTTGATATTTTAATAGCCACATCACAACCAATTTCCTTTATAATACTGTGTATTTTTTAACATATCTAAAGTCATATTTTTGAGATGGGGTCTATAGGTTTCATCAGCCTGGCAAACGGGTCCATGGCACAAAAATGGTTAAGACTCCTCTCTATCTTGGAGAATAGGCAGATTGTGACTCCCTAGATGGGAGAGAAGTAAATATCTTGGATAGATGACCAGCATAAACAAAGATACAAGTGGGAATGAATATGAGTTCCATGGCGGGATGGAAAGTTCATCCCCTCCCCACCCTTGAGGAGAGAGTCTCCTTGGCAAGATTAAGTAAAAAGACAAGAGACTTTGTTAGCATAATAATGCATCAGAGAAGTGAGAGAATAACTGATTTCTCTTAGACATGCTCTAAGAATTTGGAGAATTTAAATTCTTAAGGCTCAAACGGTCCCCCTGCAGGGTGGAGCTGGGACTCAAGAGAGAGCTGAGCTCTGAACCTTGCAGAACCACTTTCCCACACACACACATCTCTAGTCAAGTTGATGCCAAGAAGAGGCCACCCGCCCCAGCCCCCCAGGGACAGGTCTTCTGCACAGTGATAAGGCCACACACTGCCCCTGGCTCAGTTTGAGGAGACTGGTGGCTGACTCATTGGGACCAAGGATGCTTTGCACCATTCTTGGACTGCGCGAGAATATGTAATTGTCTAACACTAAGACTCTCTTTTAGAAAAATGCGACTATGACAGTATGCCCTTGCAGACATTACAGGCATAACAGAGGAGTGACCACATGTTTGGGGACAGCGCAGAGGCCACCCTGATGAGATCAGAGGGCTGGCTGAAGAAGTAAAGCTGAAGAGGGGAAGTAGGGGCAGGGAGGAGAGGAATGAAGGAGAGAGGAGCAAAGAATAACTCTAGGGTTTCAAGAGCCTTTGACCAAGACAGGGAAGTTAGAAGATGGGGGTTTGGGGCAGATGGCAGGGTATATCTAAGGGGTGAGGTAACATCAAGACATCTCAGGGGAAATGTCCAGGAGTCCACTGGAGACAGACTGAAATTGAATGGGGAGAGAGCTAAGGGAATAATCCAGATAGAGGTGATTGTTAAAGTCTCCAAGAATCAAGGAAGTAAAGTGAAAGAAAAGAAAGGACTGGGCCTAAGGGGATGATCACAGAATCAAGACTGAAGACAAACAAATTAAAAAAGTAATAATAATAAACGAATAAGGAGACTCGTGTCCAAAAGCCAAGGTAGGAGAACATTTCAAGAAAGGGGTTAAATGCAGCCAGTAGAAGGAACTTGTACAAGGTCTCGGGCTGTGGCCTGTGGGAGGTGCCTGGTGATTTCCAAGTGAGCAGTTCCCACGGAGCAAGAGTGTGGATGGATGGAGGCCCACGGTGGGGAAGCTGGTAGGTGGGGCCAGTGAAAGGGAGAGAGGGAAGATAGGACAGAGGCAGGGCCACAGCATTGAATTAAGTTTCTTTTTTCCAAGATGATCCAGACTTTCATTAGAGAAAGAAGGAAACTGCAAATCTGGGGTATTTAAAGGTCATGTGAAAATCATGGAAACCTCAAGTTGAATCTGTTCCCACCTAAATAAGTTTTGTTTAGAGACCAGGCAAAGCCACTGAAACCATGTCAGCACAGCTCCTAGAATGGAATGACTCAGATGTCCCTGAAAATGTGTAGATGCTCTGAACCACTCTGCTAATATATGGTCTGCCCACACTGAGCCCCGTGTCCGTGTCCGGGGGCGTCTGACACAGAGGCCAGAGCTTCTCGGATGTCCTGTAAGGACAGGAATTCAGGAAGTGGGGTCAAAGGAAGAGCTTCTGTCACTGAATACCCCGCAGCTTCATAAAACCATCTACCATTTAACCAGCCTCTACTGTGTGCTCGGCACTTCATCTATATTCCCCTAATCCTTAACAACAACCTGACAAAGTAGTTTACCTCTATTATTCTCCCCACTGTCCACATGAGGAAACTGAGGTTCACTTGCCTTGAACTCACAGCTACTGTAAGGTGGAGATAGTGCTGGGACCCAAACATGTCTGTCTCTAACTCCCAACCTGCTTCTATCCATCCTGTGACCTCAACCAACCCCATCCCACCCCCCAAAATGGAAAAACAAAATGTGTCATTAGCACCTGTGACAGCCAATGAAAGACAAATCTCCTTTAATGTTAGTGTGGCTTTCCCAGTTTAACCTCTTCAAAAGTTTTTTTTTTTTCAATTCATCTGAACTTAACCAATTTTTTTAAAGGAATTCATTCACTTGTGCTCCAAGAACACTTCCTGAACCCTTGCTGAGGACAAGTGCTCAAGTGACTCCCAGAGGGCAGGGCTCAGGATGCCTGGGTGGTCAGGAAAGTCTTCACAGAGGAAGAACATGAACCAAATCTATTTCTTAATTTTTTGTTTGTTTGTTTGTTTAAACAAAGTATTACCTGTAAATCTTTTGAAAAGCCAAATACTGCTAAAAGGCTTACAACTGAAAATAGCAGTCTTGGGGCTTCCCTGGTGGCACAGTGGTTGAGAGTCCGCCCGCCGATGCAGGGGACACGGGTTTGTGCCCCGGTCCGGGAAGATCCCACATGCCGCGGAGTGACTAAGCCTGTGCACTACAACTACTGAGCCTGCGCTCCAGAGCCCACAAGCCACAACTACTGAGCCCATGCGCCTAGAGCCCGTGCTCCACAACAAGAGAAGCCACTGCAATGAGAAGCCCGTGCACGGCAAGGAAGAGTAGCCCCTGCTCGCCTCAAATAAAGAAAGCCCACGCGCAGCAGCGAAGACCCAACGCAGCCAAAAATGAATAAATTTAAATAAAATAAATTTAAAAAGAAAGTAGGGGCTTCCCTGGTGGCGTAGTGGTTGAGAGTCCGCCTGCCGATGCAGGGGACACGGGTTCGTGCCCCGGTCCGGGAAGATCCCACATGCCGCGGAGCGGCTGGGCCCCTGAGCCGTGGCCGCTGAGCCTGCGCGTCCGGAGCCTGTGCTCCGCAACGGGAGAGACCACAACAGTGGGAGGCCCGCGTACCGCAAAAAAAAAAAGAAAGTAGCAGTCTCATCTTCTCTATTTCCTACCCCATCTTTCTCACCTTGTTCTCCTGAAGCCGTTTCCTCTGTTATTTACCTCCCACTTTCTAAATAACACGTGTATTCTTCAATCTCTTGAGTCATCATCTTAAACATTGGTCAACATCTTAGTGGGCTAGAAGTTTTTCTTCCATTCTCTCCTCTCCTCCCCCATCCTCCCCAAATACTTAGAGCTCAATTTTTAAAATCCTGACTCCACACATTCACTATTATGACCACGTAAATAGATTTTATTCCCAGGCTGGATAATAGACTATGATTCTGTTTCCTTTCTTTTTTGATTTTCCTGTTAATAATTACCTCATTTCTCATCAACTTAAGCTTCTTTTTTTAAAAAACAATTGACTAAATTTTTCCATGCCCTCTATGTAATTTTCCACATGACCAAACCTGTCAGATAATTTGTCAGTATCATTTATTTTCCTGGGGACAAACTCCCTTACCCCTTAGAGTCTTCAGGTACCCTGCTGATCAGGTCTAGATGCTCACTGGGTCAAGGCACAGCTGTTTTCCTGATATTCCCTTAGCCATTACCTAAGGAATTCCCTTCCCTTTTCTCTCCTGGGGTGGGGTTCCTATTCCTGGATCCCACATCTTCTTTCTTGGTTACCTGGTTTTAGTTGAGCACATCCTTCAGTAGTTTCATGAGAAAAGTTACATGGGAGGGCAAGTTATTTTAAGATATTGTATGTCTAGAAAAGTCTTCATTTCACCATCACATTTAATTAATAGCCTAGGTTGATATGGAATGTTAGATGGAAAAACGTTTTCAGTTAGAATTTCTAAACACACTGGTTCCATTGTCTTCAAACTTCCAATGCTGCTGTTGAGAAGATTGATGCCATTGCTATTTCCCATCCTTTGCGTGCATGGCTGGGACCAAGGTGAGGTGAGTGAAGGTCTCACCTCTAGTGCAAAATTTAAGGGAGTGCCAAAAAATTCAATGCCCAAGATATATAATATTTAATGCATATTTTTAAATCAAAGGTAATGTGAAAAAATCATGCTGAATGAAATATCAATCTCAAATAAAAACAGGAACCTCGCTTGCCTCACCTAACCCCAGCCCTGTCATTCTTGTCTTTATTTTAAATTTTGCTAATTTGTTCCTCATAGATTATTTTGCATTATTTTTAATTTTTAAAATAGTGCACCAATTTTTTATCTTGATCACTAAGTTTTTTGGTGTCCCCCCCTTAAATTTTGCACACAAGACAAGTGCCTCATTCACCTCATCCTAATCCCAACCCTCTCCACAAACTTCGAAGAACTGCCCTTTATCTCTGCATCTGAAATATACTGATGAGCTTGGATGTGGGTATTTTTTCATTCATTGAGGTGGATACTCAGTGGACCTTACCATCTTGAAACCTGTGTCCTTTAATTCTAGGAAATTTTCTTGTATTATTTCTTTGACAATTTCATTTCCTCCTTTCTCTTGTTTCTAGAACTCAATTAGCTGAATGTCATACCCCCTGGACTGATCCCCTAATTTTTTATGCTTTCTCTCCTGTTTCTTCTTTAGCCCATCTCTTTGTCTCTCTCTATATATTTCCAGAGAAAGTTCCTTGACTTCATCTTCAAACTCTTGATTTTTAAAAAATTTTTCTATCTTGTTCTGATTATTCCCTTTTTATCCCACCCCATTATTTTTCCATGGGTGCAAATGTCCTTTTATCTAAGTATATCAATTATGGTTTCTCTGACCTTATGTCCTGCTCACTGAATAATCTCCATTTCCTCTTGGTTCATATTTTCCTCAGGGAAAAATGAGGGAAAGTGTCCCTCAGATGTCAGTGATTTTTGGCTGTGTGTTCACATGTAAGAGTAAATGCCAAGGGAATGCAAGTTGGTGCAGCCACTATGGAAAACAATATGGAGGTTCCTCAAAAAACTAAAATTAGGGTTACCATATGATCCAGCAATCCCACTCTTGGGCATATACCCAGACAAAACTATAATTCAAAAAGATACATGTACCCCTATGTTCATAGAAGCACTATTTACAATAGCCAAGACATGGAAACAACCTAAATGTCCATCGACCAATGAATGGATAAAGAAGATGTGGTGGGGGGGGAGGGTGTGTATACATATGTGTGTGTGTATATACATATATGTATATATATATATGTTGTATATAAAAAGGAATATTACTCAGCCATTAAAAAGAATGAAATAGGGCTTCCCTGGTGGCGCAGTGGTTGGGGGTCCACCTGCCGATGCAGGGGGCGCGGGTTCGTGCCCCGGTCTGGGAAGATCCCGCGTGCCGCGGAGCGGCTGGGCCCGTGAGCCATGGACACTGAGCCTGCGCGTCGGAGCCTGTGTTCCGCAACGGGGGAGGCCACGGCAGTGGGAGGCCCGCGTACCGCAAAAAAAAAAAAAAAAAAAAAAAAAAAAAAAAAAAAAAAGAATGAAATAATGCCATTTGCAGCAACATGGTTGGACCTACAGATTATCATACTATGTGAACAAAGTCAGAAAAAAAAAGACAAATACCGTATGATATCACTCATATGTGGAATCTAAAATACAACACAATCAGCATATCTACAAAACAAAAAGAGACTCACAGATATAGAGAACAGACTTGTGGTTTCCAAGAGGGAGGGGGTGAGGAAGGAATGGATTGGGAGTTTGGGATTAGCAGAGGCAAACTATAATATATAGGATGGATAAACCACAAGGTCCTACTGTATAGCACAGGGAAATATATTCAATATCCTGTGATAAACCATAATGGAAAAGAATATATATATGTATTGAATATAACTGAATCACTTTGCTATACAGCAGAAATTAACACAACATTGTATATCAACTGTACTGTAATAAAATTAAAAAAAAAAAAAAAGAGTAGACACCAAAAGGCCAGTCAGAGGCTTTGAGTGCCTGGGCTTAACAAGTTGATTTGATGAGGTACATTCTAGGACAATCGTTCCTCCTGCCAGCTTACCTGCTACAGACCCCTAAATGTAAGCATCTATTGGTCATTTCTTTGGGATTGTTTAGTTCCTCCAGAGAAATAGTCTTCTATCTCTTTCTGGGGTTGAGGCTGGAATGCCAATACAGGTCTGATTCGGGTGCTCTTGAGTTCAGTGGAAGAAGGGTGCTGGGAGTCTCTCAATTTATCTGCAGACTCAGTCCCCCTGAATTTAGTAGGACTCCTTACCCCTCTCCTTATATACATCTGGTCTCCCCAAGACCAGAGCCTCTGATCTCTCATGGGAGTGAGGGTGACAGTCACCTAGCTACACAGAATGAAGCTGAGGACTCAGAGGTCTACCTGCTCCTTACCTAGGTTTTCAAACTACCTCCCTATGGTGAGTCCCTATCTCCATCCCACTTCCTGTGGCACTGGTGCCTTCAATCCCTGACCCTCTTTGGGTTACTGTAGAGGAAATCAGCTTGCTTCTCCTCAGTACCTCTCCCACCCATGGGTATGGAGGTTTGATATTCCTCCCCTCTGCTAAGTCATTTATCCCTCCTCTAGCAGCTTTCCCCCTCCATGTATTGAGATCGAGGAGTACAGATGTCTCCTAACTCCATCAAAGACAAAATTCAGGCTTCTGTTCCAATTCTCCTGGTGGTTTCTGTACAGTTTCCAGGGGGTGATTGGAGTGGAGACATCTTCCTCCTATCATCTTGGAATGTCTTGAGCTCAATCTCAAAGGTGGATAGGAGTTGACCAGGCAGCTGAGGCAGGGAAAGGTATTCCTGGCAGAGGGGATGGTGTGTTCACAGGCAAGAGGAATGAAAGTGAACTGCCTACAGCTTCTCGTGGCTGGAAGCAAGCTCAAGGGAGGAGAGGCTGGATGGGGGCCAAGGAAGTGGGTCATGAAGGGCCTTAAGTGTGCCAAGAAGTTTGTCCTTGATCCTGGAGCAAACAGGGGGCATGAAGGAGAGGAGCCACATGACCAGGTGGGCCACTTGGGGAGCAACATGGCAGGTGTGCTGAAGCAGTAGGGGGCGGACACACCTGGGAGGAGAGAGACCCACTGGGGGTTACGACAATGGTTTCCACGTGAGAAATGTCAAGGAAGTGAACTAGAGCAAAGGCAGTCGCCAAGTGAGGGGGAATAAACATGAAAACTACTCAAAGGTAGAATCAACAGGACCTGTGACTAATAGGAACGGAGCATGAGGGGAGTGGGAGGAGTCTAGTTTGAATCCCAGGTTTCCGATTTGGGCAACAGAGCCGGTGGCAAGACTGTCCACAGAGATGGGGAAGTGCTGGAGGGGCAGCAGGTATAGGGAAACTATATTTGCATTTATATTACATTCCTCCAAATCTAGGCTCTGGGACGTCCATACTGGTATTATATAGTTGCAGTCAGTATCCACACAGTAATTTGGGTCTTGCTTTTTTCTCTTAGCAGTACTTTTCCAAGTGTCAACAGAATCCTCAAATGTCCTTCTTTAATTTGGCCACAGAGTATCCCATCATATTAATAAATGCACAGCGTTCTACCTCCTCGGGACTCTATTCCAGGCATTCTAAAGAGGACTGTAAGGAACTCCAAGGCGCTCTTGGCCGGGGCCTGAGTGGCCTCCATGGTCCAGGCCTCCTGCTTCCCCCAACGTTGAGGACCCCCGGAGGGCTGGGTCAGTGGCATCCGCTCCACCTGCTCTGCCACCTAAAATGGGAGCGATGAAGAAGCATGCTCGGCCACACAGCCTGTAGCTCATTGACCCCCCAAGCCACCCCTGAACCTCATCCTCTGGTCAGCAGGCAACAGTGACCCTACTGGGCTTGAAAGGAGCAAGGCCCTCACTCTTCCCTCACCTGGGTCCTCTCCCCTTCGCAACGGCCATGCTGCTTTCTGATCTATCCCTCTCCACTCAGATCTCCTCTCAAGAGGGTATCAAGATACGTGGGGTCAAAGTGACATCAGGGCCACTCCTGAGAATGGTGGGGCCCACACAGGGAAGCTGGTGGCCCTATGGAAGGGTTAGGGGAAGAGAAGTGGACCAATGGTTGTTATGGCAACCAAGGTTCCCAAGATGGAGGGAAGGGAAAAGGCTGCCCTGCTCAAGAATTGCCATGGCAACCTAGATCGTGAGGCCAGCTTGGAAGACAAAAACCACACACTTGCCACTTACAAAGAAGTACCCAGGACTCCTCAGGATTCCTTGCATTTCAGAGAGCTGAGTGGAATGAATCAAGTCCTCCTGGTCCCACAGTTGATTTCACAGATTTCTTAGGGACAGAAAGGCTTCCACTTTTCTTTGGGAAGAGGGCCAGGGCTTGTCAACCCCTCAATTCACTCAAGAAGCATTTGTTGAGACTACTATGTGCCAGGGACACTGTGATAAAGAAGACCCAGGCCTTGTTCTTAAATGAGGGAACCAGACATTTAAACATCGGTGCAAGACTGTTGCTGGCAGATGTAAATGGTTCAACCTTTTCTGAAGATAGTTTGGCAGTATCCATTAAAATTATAAATGCACATACTCTGTGATGCAGCAATCCCATTTCTAAGACTCCACCTACAGAAATATTTGTATCTGAAGCTGGTCCTTGCAGCATTATTTGTCGCAGTATAGAGTAGGAAAGTCCCACAATGAAGTCTAGTTAACTAGATTTGGGTGCATCCATATATGTTGAATATACACATGAATATGTGTGCAAGAACATGAGAAACTGTTAGTAGTGATTACCCTGGAGTAGTGGGATTGACCAATAAGATCAAAAAGGGGGGGACTTTCACTTTTCCTTCTGAACCATTTGGCTGTTTTACAAGAGTGTGTATTAGTTTTTTAATTTAAAGAAAACACCAAATATTTGGGGAATATGTAGGATGGTTGGTACTCTAGTGAGATTTATGGAGGTGAAAAGTCTGTACATTGCTAGTTATAGTATTGGGTTGGCCAAAAAGTTCCTTCGGTTTTTAAGTAAAAATAAAAGACACATTTTTCATTTTCACCAAGAACTTTATTGAACAGTGTATTCACACTTTTGTTCCACTACCTTCTGCCATTTTTCAGGCAACTTCATAATTCCATCTTCCCAAAACTTTTTATCTTTTTGAGAAAAGAACTGTTCCAGGTGCCTTTTACAGTCTTCCAGGGAATCGAAATTTTTTCCATTAAGAGAATTTTGTAAAGACTGATACAAATGGAAACCTGAAGGTACAATGTCTGGTGAATACAGCAGATGAATCAGAACTTCCCAAGCTGTAAAAGTTTTTGCCTGGTCATCAAAGAAACATACCGTCTTCTGCGGTATCCTGATGGGAGATTATGCGTTTTCTGTTGATTAATTCCGGATGCTTTTCGTCAAGTGCTGCTTTCAAGCGGTCTAACTGGGAGCAGTACCTGTTGGAATTATCTTTTGGTTTTCCGGAAGGAGCTCACAATAGAGGACTCCCTTCCAATCCCACCATATACACAACATGACCTCCTTTGGATGAAGACCTGCCTTTGGTGTGGTTGGTGGTGGTTTATTTCACTTGCCCCACGATCTCTCCCGTTCCACATTATTGTACAGTATCCACTTTTCATCACAATTGTGCCCAGGCACAAATTGTGCCCGTCACAATTTGTTTTAAAAATGGAATATATTCGTTAAGTTTCAGTAGAGAATCGCATGCGGAAATACGGTCCAGAAGGTTTTTTCACTTATGTGGAACCCAAACATCAAAGCGATTCACATAACCAAGCTGGGACAAATGATTTTCAACACTTGATTTGGATATTTTGAGTATGTGGGCTATCTCCCGCGTGGTATAACGTTGATTGTTCTCAATTAATGTCTCAATTTGATCGCTATCAACTTCAACTGGTCTACACAACCGTGGAGCAGCGTCCAGCAAGAAATCTCCAGCATGAAACTTCACAAACCACTTTTGACACATTTGATCAGTCACAGCATCTTCTCCATACACTGCACAAATCCTTTTTGGCATTTCAGTTGAGCTTTTACCTTTCTTGAAATAATAAAGCATAATATGCCGAAAATGTTGCTTTTTTTCTCCCATCTTCAATATTGAAATGGCTACACAGAAACTCACCAGTTTTGATAAGGTGTTTCTTTAAATGCACGCCGATATGACAGCCGTCACAATACAATCTAACAAAACTGTTTCGAATGAAGTTAAAGACAACTAAGTGCTACTAGAGCCATGTTATGGGAAAAAACGAATGAGCTTTTTGGCCAATCCATACAATGCAAACAACCACACTAGAGGAAGGGTTAGAAGAAAAGACAGGTGGTGGGGAAGAAGCGAGGTCTTGCGGGTTGCACCAAATTTCATCAGAAGGAGGAGGAAAGGCATTTTAAATGGACGGCAAGAGCAAAGGCTGGGAAGCATGGAAGTCCAAGTGTGTTCAAGAATTCCAAGCGGTCTCCGTGCAGAGGTGGCAGAGATGCGTTGGGGCCACAGACCTTCCCCAGGGGCAGTGGGGAGCCATCCCAAGTTTGGAAGCAGGACAGGGACATGAAAAGGGCAGAACCTAGACGGGTATCTCTGGCTGCTTTGTGGTGGGTGGACTTGGGAGAAGCCCGCGGGGCAGGAAGACACCTTGAGAGGCTGCTGGAATCCCTCCCACAGGGAGATATGATGGGGACTCACCTGAGGGCAGACGGAGGGCAGGGAATTCCTGGAAGCATTTCACAAGAAGCGCAGGAGTTGACATGCTGATGAATCCATAGACTGACATTCTGTCAGGGCTAGATGGGCTTCCTCAACTTACAGATGGGGAAACGGAGCCCAGATAGGAGAAATGAGGTGGCCCCTGGTTTTATGACTGAGTTTTCTCTGGGTCTGTTGGAGGAGGTGGCTCAATCCTTCTAGGAGCTGGCCTCTTTTAACTTCTGATTCAGACAAGCCTCAACTGAGGGGGATGGGCAAAGGTGGGGATGCTGCCCTAGCAGCCCCTGCAGGAAGAAGACAGGGAGAAAGATGTCTGGACAGCAAGGGTCCCACTCAGAGATCCAGGCCTCCTGATGGGGTGTGTTCCGGTCAACAGACTCAGGCATGGCTGGGCTGCAGGGAGTGTGGGCAGGGCTGGAGCAATGGGGGGCGGGGGGGGGGGACTGGTGGTGGGCATGGTGCTCCCAAGAGCTGGTCCAGGAAATGCCTCTGTCACCTGCCTCTCTGGTGCCCTGCCCCGTGCCAGGGGACAGGCACAGTGATGGCTCAGGCAGAGCACTGGACTCAGGAGTCAACCCCTGAAATCTAGTGTCTTCCTGTCCTGCCACTCGGTAAGCTGGCCTTGAACTTGCCATGAAACAAAGGCACAGGACTCACACTGAGAAATGCCGTGGTAAACATGGCCTCCTCCTGGAGAGGAAAAGGGGAAAGCCCCAGAGGGATCATTATAGCCAAACTGCCAGTGCAGCTCCATTTATCAGATCAATTAGAAGAAGAAACAGTGCTGACCATCATCCTCCCTGAAATGTGCACAAGCATGCGGTTGGCAGCGCATGTCTACACACAATGTCCTCTCATTTGACTTAGAAAAGAAGTTAAACAAACACCCAGGGCAGGTGCAGTTATTCCATTTTACAGATGCAGGAAACTGGTTCTGATTCTGATTCCACCAGCCTCATGCCAGCCCCTGGACAGCGGTCCCAGCAGCTGCTAGACTAGAGTCGGATCTGTTACCACTGGTCCATAAAGTTCTGCATGAGAAAAGGTTGACCGGTCAAACAAGTTTGGGAAATACTACAAACATCCCCTTTTCAAAGAATCGCAATGCCTCTTAAATTATCAAAGGCTCTGAGAAGTCCTGTAGTAACTCTGTTCAACATAACATTTCCCTAACCTATGGCCTCTTTTACGGGAAACTGATTAACAGCCTGCAGAACCTGAGTTCCATGAGACACATTTTGACCAATACAGATCTGACCAATAGAAATAGAGCACTATAGATGGGATTTCAGACCTTCAAACCAAAGACAGATCCTTGGGCAGAGTCTTCCCTCACTCCCTCAGATCACAACAGAAGCCTCCGCCTCCTCCTGGGCCTCAGAACAGAGAGGGAGAATGAGGCTGAGGTCTGCGGGACTCCTAGCTGTGCCTTCGGCCGGCAAGTGGAGGACCACACCTTGGCCACAGCCGAACTTGTCTGTGGCTCTGGGACCAGTTGTTTTCGGGTGGGCGGTGGGGTCAGGCAACTGGAACAGCCAAGACACAGATGTTCCAGCCACTCTTGGATTCCAGCCTGGGCTCCTGCTTTCTCTAATTCCAATATTTGGCTATCGCTCTCCTAATTCATATTCCAATGTCAACACTGCATAATCTCCCCCAAACACTGACAGCCTTGGATCTGGGAAAAAGGAAGGGACAGCTGATGAGCAGGGACAGAGAGACCAAGGGGGAGGGGAAGGGGAGGTGAGCAGGAAGCAGGAATTCCCAAAGGCCCCCAGCGGGCAGCTCTCCATCAGACTCCCAGCTGGACTGGTAGGACCATCCGGCCACCCTGGAGAGACAAGACTGTGGCCCTAGAGGCACCCAGCACCCATCCTGTGCGATCAACGCCATGAGATGTGCCCCAGGCCAAAGGCCTCTCATGCTCAGAGAAGGGGAACCAGAGCCCACCCAGCGGTCAGGAAAGAGAGCGCAACCACAATCTGGACACTAGGGTCAAGCTCCAGCTCTGCCTCTAACTGGCTGTGTCACCTTAGCCAAGCCACTCAGCCTCTCTGGGCTTCATGTCATTTATAAAATGAAGACGTTGCCTGTCTCTGAGAGGAGGTAATAGAGCATCATGAGAAACAGCACGGGCCCGACTGCTAAGCTGGCTGGGCCCTGGCTCTTGACCTCACTGTACTCTGGCATCCTCATCTGTAAAAGGGAAATAAAAATGGCATCTACCCCCCGGGAGCTCACTGGGATTAAATGAAAGAGTGTGTAAAGAGCATGGATTTCTAAGCTGGCTGTGGACGGCGTAGAGCAGTTAGAACAGCAGCTGGCAGTCATCTTCTCCATCCAGGCCCTCACCAAACCGAACCTCACATGAGCTCTATGAGGAAGAGACTATTATTAACCCATTTTACAGAGGCGGAAACCAGGGGTCAATAACGGGTCCAGAGTCACACAGTTGGGGGTGAACCGAGGTCCGTCTGACGCCAAAGCTCAGGCCTGTTCCGGTGCCCCACACTGTCTTCAGAAACAGTGGAGGAGTGGACCTGGGGCCCAGGAGTAGCCCCACTGCCTGGCTGATGGGGCATGGGGGGGTGGGAGCGGGGGTGATGCAGGTCCAGGGGTGCAACTGCAGGGTGCGGAGTTACAAGTCAGCCTTGGCACTGGTGGTACCTGGTGCTTCCACTCAGGTCTCCCTCCTCCTGTAGGAGCCTGTCTTCATCCTGACTGACCTCCTCTCCACCCCCAGGGCCACCCTATTCACCCCTGCCATTTCTGCCTACCACCACCCTTCCCCCTGCCCTCCCTCCACACCCCTTTCCCAGGCAAATGCTCCCCTAGTTCTGACCACAAACTCCCTGGAATTCAATTACTTCCACCCAGATTTTCCCCAGGGCCACGTCCAGTCAGACTTCCTGAGGAGGGCTGCTAATCCATACGCATGGGATTTGCACGTGATTTGCACACACTTAGAAGGACCTGGAAGGCAATTATCAAGGCTGCTGTCCCCTCCTTATCTCTCTACTTCTTCCTGTTGCTTTGAAGCCACCCTCAGGCACTGGCCCCCGCTTTCCTACTTCTGAATGTGTAACGTGAGGAGTAATATTTTTAAAAACAACAGTCTCCATTACTGAGCACCTACTATGTGACAGGCACTGCCCCTCCCAATAATAACTAAAGGAACTACTATTTGAGGGGGTCTGCAGGGAACCCAGTAAAGAGAACCCCTCTTCCCAGCCCCTGTTCAGAACCACCAGAGAGACTGACACAGGCAGAGGAATTTCAAATGGCCTCTTTAATATTGGTAAAGCTGACCTGGGACAATATGCCTTAGGTCTCCGGTTTCATAATTCTGAACGCTAGGATTAGATAAAACCAGTCATTCCTCGACTGTTGGACACCCAACCGCCCAGCCTCTCCTGGCTGAGACAGGGCTGGCCCCTGTAAAACTTGGGGCACAGTAGAGCATGGAAAGGATGCATGCTCTCTGCAGGTGGGCAGACCCCCCAGAGAGAAGGGGGGAAGGCGCTGGGCTACACTCTGAGTCCCAGGTTTGCCATTTACATGCCCCTCCCCCTCTCTGGGGAAGATTGGGTTTGGGTGGGGAAGCCAAGAATGTTACTCTGATGGGTGCTCCCTCTACGTGGAAGGAAACCACAGCAGTAGGTGAGGTGTGTCCCCCCTTTTACAGAGGTGAAAACTAAGGTTCCTTAACAGAGGAGGAATGTAACTTCCCCAAGGTCCATGAGTAAAGAAATGAGGGGGTTAGCACTGAAATCCAGGGCTGTCTAACTCCAGAGCCTGTGGGTTCTCCACATCACCAGAGTCATCTCTCCGAGAAAAGCACACAGACAAGGGAAAGGGAACAAAGAGACAGCACGGAGAAGAGGACAGAGGGAAAGCTGAGGGGTGTCCAAATGGGGGTCAGCTCCAGCTGGGGAAATCTACTGTCTTGGAGCCAGCGCAGGGAGGGCCTTTGGGCACCATGGAATCAGGGGAAAACTCTCACACGCCCACTGGGGCGAGGCAGCCTATCCATGAGTTGGTGGGCTAGAAGACAATAGGGAGTGGTGGGGACTGAGGTCAACCCGGCAGGGGCAGGCCCAACTCAAGCCCAGCCCACCACGGGCATGCAGCAACACAAGCCCAAGTCACCAGGTCTTCTGACTTTTCAAGAAATGCTAGAAATCAAATTATTACACGAAATCTCCCTACTTGTATAGATCGGCTCAGCGTTTAAGAGAATGAACAAACACTGTGGAGGCAAACAAAACACCACTTATTCTTGGCTCCAGCCCACTTGCCACAGTCTGAAACCTCTAAAAATCCGGTCCCGTCACCTCAGAAATGTGCTCACTGAAGTGTGAGTTCCTGAGCTCCAGGACTGGCTGAATTCTTGTCCCGTACCATCTCCCCAGGCCAGAGCAGTAGGTGCTCAGTCGGTCACAGGGAACATCCATGGGGCCCATCCCAGAGCCAGCAAGGGAAGAGCCGGGCCTCCTGATTCCTCGTTCAGGGCCCCTTCCACAAACTCACAGCTACTCTCACTGTCTTCTGATCCAGGAGATGCTTCTTAAAATACAGTCAGAATCTCTGCGGTTTCAGTTTGTAAATCTTCATTTTTAACAAGTCACGCCAGGGAATTCTTAAGCACACAAATGTGTGGAAACCATCACAGGGAGATTGTGTGCAAAGGCGGAAATGCACAGGCATAGGTTAGCTCTGCATGGATCAGCTATGTGACTGGAAGTCACAATCTCTCTAAGCCTCAGTCTCTCATCTTTAAGAGAGACACAATATTGGCTGCTTCACACATTTGCCTTGAGGAGAACATGAGGTCAGGTACACAAAAACACTTTGTCAACTCTTAAGCAGTGGTTTTCAAACTGCAGGTCCCAGCCAATAAATGGGTCACAGGATCAATTTAGTGGGTCTTGACAAGGATTATTTTTAATGAACTAGAATGGAATAAACAATAGAAAGAATACTGTCTCATAAAACTTTTTATGAAACACGAAACATATATACATATATGGGAATGTATGCACATATGGGAATGCTGGGTCACAATTCATAATGTTTTCTTCCCACGAGTAGTGGTCAAAAGAGTTTTATTAAAAAATATACCAGGGCTTCCCTGGTGGCGAAGTGGTTGGGAGTCTGCCTGCCTATGCAGGGGACACGGGTTCGTGCCCCTGTCCGGGAGGATCCCACGTGCCACGGGGCGGCTGGGCCCGTGAGCCATGGCCACTGGGCATGCGCGTCTGGAGCCTGTGCTCCACAGCGGGAGGGGCCACAGCAGTGAGAGGCCTGCGTACCGCAAAATATATATATATGTATATATATATATATATATATACATATATATATATACAAATCTATGCATAGTTGTAAACCTTCATGACCTTGGATTAGGCAATGGTTTCTTTAGACATGACACCAAAAACACAAGCAACAAAATAAATAAATAAATAAATAGGACTTCATCAAATTTAAAACGTTTGTGCTTCAAAGGGCATTATTAAGAAAGTGAGAAGGTGCTTCCCTGGTGGTGCAGTGGTTGAGAGTCCGCCTGCCGATTCAGGGGACACGGGTTCGTGCCCCAGTCCGGGAAGATCCCACATACCGCGGAGCGGCTGGGCCCGTGAGCCATGGCCGCTAGGCCTGCACGTCCGGAGCCTGTGCTCCGCAATGGGAGAGGCCACAACAGTGAGAGGCCCGCGTACCGCAAAAAAAAAAAAAAAAAAAAGAAAAAGAAAGTGATAAGACAACCCTCAGAATGGGAGAAAATAATTGCAAATCATATACCTGACAAAGGTCTAGTTTCCAGAACATGTAAATAACTTTACAACTCAACAATAAAAAGATAACTCAATTTAAAAATGGGTAAAGGGCTCAAATAGACATTTCTCCAAAGAAGATATTCAAATGACCAGCAAGTGTATGAAAAGATGCTCAACATCATTAGTCATCAGGGAAAGGCAAATCAAAACCACAACGAGGGGCTTCCCTGGTGGCGCAGTGGTTGAGAATCTGCCTGCCAATGCAGGGGACACGGGTTCAAGCCCTGGTTTGGGAGGATCCCACATGCCGCGGAGCAACTAGGCCCGTGAGCCACAACTACTGAGCCTGCGCGTCTGGAGCCTGTGCTCTGCAACAAGAGAGGCCGCGATAGCGAGAGGCCCGTGCACCGCGATGAAGAGTGACCCCCACTTGCCACAACTAGAGAAAGCCCTCACACGGAAACGAAGACCCAACACAGCAAAAATAAATAAATTTAAAAATTTTTTTAAATCTAAAAAAAAAAAACCACAACGAAATACCACTTCACAGCCACTACTATGGTTATCATCAAAAAGGCAAACAATAACATGTGTTGACAAGGATGTGGAGAAATTGAAACCTTCATACATTGTTGGTGGAAATGTAAAATGGTGCAGCCACTTTGGAAAACAGTTGGGCAGTTCCTCAAAAAGTTAAACTTACCATATGCCCCAGCACTTTTACTCCTAGGTATACACTCAAGAGAAATTAGAACACATGTCCTCACAAAAACTCATTTAAGAATGTTCATAGCAGCTTTATTTCTAATACCAAAAGGTGTAAACAACCAAATGTCTATCAACAGATGAATGGATAAACAGAATGTGATATAGTCACATAATGGAATATTATTCAGTCATTAAAAGGGATGAAATACTGATTCACGCTACAACATGGACGAACCTTGAAAACATTATGCCAAATGAAGGAGTCAGTCACCAAAAGCCACATATTGTATAATTCCATTTATGTGAAATGTCCAGAACGGGCAAAATCATAGAGGTAGAAAATAAATTAGTGTTTGCCATGCGTTAGAGGCAGGGGGTCATGGGGAATGATTGCTAGTGGGGATGGGGTTTCTTGGGGGAGCAATGAAAATGTTCTGGAACTAAATAAGGGTGATGGTTGTACAACCTTATAAACATACTAAAAACCAACTAAATTGTACACTTTAAAAGAGTGAATTTTATATGAACTGTATCTCAAAAAAAACACCACTATTCTAAAACATTGTACTCATGGAATTTATTCATAAAGAAGATGAGACACTAAAGAAAATAAAGAGACCAGAGGAGAGAGCTAAGATTGAAAGGCCCCAGACGGCTGCAGAGGGATATCATGTCCCCATCATGTGCCCTCTGCACAGCCCAACCAATGGCAAGCCATCTGAATGAATGAATGACTGATGTTCACACACTATGGATGGTATTGTTACCTGATACAATCTCATTGAGGGGCAATTTGGCAATATTTGTTAAAAACTATAAATGCTCATACTCCTGGCCTCAGACTTTCTATTTTAGGATGATAGCCTTCAAAAATACTCCCAGAAGGGGGTCACTATAAATACAAGTACATTCATTGCAGTGGTGTTTGTAATTGGGGGAAATAGAGTACATCATGATCAGCAATTGAGAAATGATTAAGTAATAATCACGATATATCATCCATGGAATACTGAACAAACGTAGGTATCTGAGAGTTAGTACTAAGTCGGGGTGGAGGGTGTAAAAACAGCATGGATGGGGAGGAAGAATAGGTTTTTTTTCATAACAGAAGAATTCCAACTAATAAACTGGATAGTCTCAAAGTATCTCTCCTACCCCCAAGATACTTATTAATTACAAAGGAAAAGATAGTCAATTTATAGGAGAGACACCCAGCAGCTGCCACCTAAACCAAGTGATCAAGGTTAACATCACCTATAACGTGACATGTGGATAATGTGTACCCTCTGGGAAAAATACATTACTTCAGGGGTATTCATGCCTACAATGCACAATCTCAACCTAATCATGAAAAAAAACAGCAGGCAAAACCAAACTGAGGAATATTCTAGAAAATAAGTGACCAGTACTTTTCAAAGTGTTATGGTCGGGGCTTCCCTGGTGGCGCAGTGGTTAAGAATCCGCCTGCCAATGCAGGGGACACGGGTTTGATCCTAGGTCCGGGAAGATCCCACATGCCGCGGAGCAACTAAACCCATGTGCCACAACTACGGAGCCCCCGTGCTGCAACTACTGAAGCCTGCGCGCCTAGAACCCGTGCTCTGCAACAAGAGAAGCCACCGCAATGAAAAGCTGGTGCACTGCAACACAGAGTAGCCCCTGCTCACCACAACTAGAGAAAGCCCGCACTCAGCAACAAAGACCCAACGCAGCCAAAAATAATAATAATAATACATAAAATACACAACATAAAAAAAATTTTTTTTAAGTGTTAAGGTCAGGAGAGACAAAGAAGGACTAAGGCTCCATCCCAGACCAGAGACAACTAAGGGGACCTGACACCTAAGTGCGGTGTGAATTCTTGATTGGATCCAGGAACAGAAAAAGGTTATTAATGGAAAAACCAGTGAAATCTGAATAAAGAGTGTAGGTTAGTTAATAATATTGTACCAATGTTAATTTCTTAGTTTTGACAATTGCATTATGGTTATGCAAGACATTAACATTAGGGAAAGCTAAGTGAAGGACATTAAGGGTACTCTGTACTATTTTTGCAACTTTTCTGTAAGGCTAAAATTATTTCAAAGGGAAAAAAGTTTAAACCGAAAGGATATTACAGTACTATTTTTGTATAAAAGAATTATAATCTGGTGAGCATTTGCTGGTTGTCTTCTGTACTGGTGGAATAGCGTTGCCCCAAAATTCATGTCCATCTGGAATTTCAGATTGTGACTTTGTTTGGAAATAGGTTATTTGCGGATGAAATTTGTTAACATGAAGTCATACTGAATTAGAGTGGGCCCCAAATCCAGAGACAGGTGGTGTCTTTGTAAGAAGGCCGTGGGAAGACACACACAAATACACAAGGAGGACACAGGGTGATGATGGAGGCAGAGACTGGAGTGACGCAGCTGCAAGCCAAGGAACACAAGTATTTCTGGCCACCACCAGAAGCTAGGAGAGAAGCATGAAACAGATCCTCCTTCAGAAGCCCCCGAAGAAACCAACCTTGCCAACACCTTGATTTTAGACTTCCAGACCCCAACACTAAAAAAATAAATTTCTGCTCTTTTAAGCCCCCAAGCTTAATGGTATTTGTAATTCGAGTTAGTCAGGACTCTTTACTCCAAGTGTTTAGGTTTAGTTTAGGAAACTAATGCGTCTTCCTAGCCAGCATTCTCCACCCCTCACCCTAGTCCCAAAGTCTCAGATTTCCCTTGAGGATCCATGTTGTTCAATAAAGCTGACATACTCCCATCCCAGATGCATTAGATTAATCAGCATATTCCACCTCCCCAGCCTCTAAGATTGGTTTAGGGATGGCTGTGTGACCCCTGAGGAAAATGAGACTTGAGAACACATTTGCCTCCAACTCCTGGGAAAGAAGCTTGCACACTTCCAGAAGAAACTCTCTCTCCTATTAGACCTGAATGAGGAAGCCATCTTGCTAAATAACAAGGGGAACCAGCCTCCAGATGAAAAGAGCAAAACAGGAAGCAGAATAGAGAGACAAAGATGCTGATCCATCAGTGAGCTGCTGGATCAAGCCTCACCTGAAATGTGAATCATCTCTGGACTTTTGGCTTATAGGAGCCACTAATTCCCTTTCTGGTTTAAACCAGTGGAGTAAAGGGTCCTGACTAACTCAAGTAAGGCCAGATCCATGGAAACAAAGCCTTAACCATGATTAGGATTCTCACTCTAGCTAGCTCTGTTTTCCTTTCTGTTAGTTTCACCCTTCAGCAGGCTCTGCTATCCTAGTCCAAATTCAGCTTAGCAACTCCTATGGAAAGAAAACATCTCTATTTTTAACATCAGGTGTCTGCTGCAATGATGCTGTGTATCAAGCAACCCCCAAAATCTCAGTTGCTTACAGCAGCAATCATTCTTCATACTCATGGATCTATAGGTTAGCTGAGGGTTTGGCTAATTTCCGCTGGGTTAGGGTGGACTCACATCTCCAGGTTGGGTTCGGTTTGCTCCACATTCTCCACCCTGAACTCCAGATGAAGGCCATGGCCATCTGGGGCACGCCCTTCTCATGGAGGGGGTCAGAAGCTCAAGAGGGGCAAGTGGAAGCATGAGATTGCTCTTTAAGGCACAGTGTGACTTCTACCCACATTCTAGCCAGAACAAGTCAGACGGTCAAGGCCACCATTGCCAGGGTGAGGAAGAATATTCACCCACAGCAAGCTATGGCAAGGACAGGAAGAGAAGGAAGATTATCAATAAATAATTTGATCAAACACATCTTTCTCAAGAGTTCCTCAAACAGGTTGGAAATAACTCACCCACCTGGCTTGGGGTCACCGCCCTTCCCTGAAGCAACCACTGTGGCCTGAGGGGGTGAAAGTAGGAGGGGTACCAAGGGTCCCACCCGAACTTCATAGGCTGGGGGAATGGGGGGAGGGGTTGTTTCCCAAAAGAAAATCAAAATGTTTCCACAATAAGGGGGGAGGGGGGGAATCATCTAAACCAGGGCCCAGTGCTTCTCAAACTACAGCATTGCAAGTGAATCACCTGAGGATCTTATTAAAATACAGGTTCTGAGTCAGTAGGCACAGGGTGGGACCTGAGACTGCCTCGCTAGAAGGTCCCAGGTGATGCTGGTAAAGATCCATAGCAATGATCAAGAATAAAATTAGAGGGTTTCCCTGGTGGCGCAGTGGTTGAGAGTCCGCCTGCCGATGCAGGGGACACGGGTTCGGTGCCCCGGTCCGGGAAGATTCCACATGCCGCCGAGCGGCTGGGCCCGTGAGCCATGGCCGCTGAGCCTGCGTGTCTGGAGCCTGTGCTCCGCAACGGGAGAGGCCACAACAGTGAGAGGCCCGCGTACCGAAAAAAAAAAAAAAAAAAAAAGAATCCGCCTGCAAATGCAGGGGACACGGGGTTCAAGCCCTAGTCCAGGAAGATCCCACATGCCGCGGAGCAACTAAGCCCGTGTGCCACAACTACTGAGCCTGTGCTCTCGAGCCTGCGAGCCACAACTACTGAGCCCGCACACCGCAACTACTGAAGCCTGCGTGCCTAGAGCCCATGCTCTGCAACAAGAGAAGCCACCGCCGTGAGAAGCCCGCACACCACAACGAAGAGTAGCCCCCGCTCCCTGCAGCTAGAGAAAGCCCACGTGCAGCCAAAGACCCAACACAGCCAAAATTAAATAAATAAAATAATTTTTTTTTTAAATGAAATTAGGAGAGCCTTTCAACCTCCTGATGCCACATTCTCATTTATAAAATAATGCCATGCAGACTTTTCTTCGCAAAGAAGACGGTGCCCTCTGGGAATCAGGGGGTATAATATTTGTGCTATTTCTCATTCCCTGACTGCTCTTCCACCCCTCGGCCTCCCCCAGTCCCCAGGAAAGGTCTCACAGGCAGGCCAGTTGGGAGACAGGAAGCAAATATCACAATGTGTGCAGCTTCCCATTAACTTCCTTAAAGGGCTCCCTGCAACGATGTTGGTGTCACCCATAAGATTCAATTATGGTTATCAGGCAATTAGGCACTGCAGCAAAGCTGTTGCATAATTAATGCTCAGCCCCCATCCAGCAGCTTCTGAAAGTGGCACAGGTAACATGACTCACCCACCCCCACCACTGGGAGAGGAATAGAGGACCCAAAATGTGGGCTGCCCTCCCCCTCGGGTCCTAAGGAAAACGTTCCTAGGAAATGAGCCCTAGATGCGTGGTGAGGGGACAGGGTGCAGCCCAAAGAGCTTGAACCCGTGACCACCAGGGAGCCCTCGCACCTGCCATGGTGCTTGAGTGGTGGAGCTTGAACCTCAGGGCAGAGTTCAAATCCTGCCTCTGCTGTTGATTGGCTGTGCAGCATCAGGCACTCACCTCAAGTTTTTAAAGCCTCAATTTCCTTGTCTGTTAAAGAAGGTTATTGATAATAACTACCTCCTAGGGTGTTACGAAAACTGGAACAGAGAGTTTGCATATTGCTTCAATAGTTCCTGCAGGACTCTTAATTATCTGTCTGGGCCTCAATGTCCTCATCTGTAAAATGGGGATAATAAGTCTCCCCTTGCCTAAGCTTGAAAGGTCATAATGTAAATCAAATAAGATGACACATGTGCATAAGGAGCTTGGAGCATTTCGTGGACATGCCATTGGGTCTTAGTTACCACGTGCCTAGTTCTGCTCAGCCGTCCAGAGCATCACTGTGTACATGTCCCCAGCTCTCTGCTACCCCACAACAGGGCAGTGGGTGATCAATCCCGTTAAAGGTGTGTAAACCTATTGACCTGGGTACATAAAGGAGAATCATTTCTTGAGCTATGATCTGTGACATTCAAACGAGGCTCAAGTGACACAAAAGAGAAAAAATAGAGAAGTTTGTTGAAATAGTGCAGGTGAAAAGTGAGGGAGGAGACTGAGATTCCAGAGTAGAGGAACTCGGGGAGGAGGGGTACAGACAGAGCAAGGGGAGAGGAAGTTGGCTGCAGGGAGACTCGTCAGGCCTTTGTGAGGAAGACGGGGCTTCTCCTATCAGCCTGTACGTCCCAGTTGCCAAAACACACATCCACAAGAACACGTGCATGCACACCCAGACAGACACACAGAAAGGCACACAGATGCAAGCACACACACAGATGCACACATGCGTACATATACCCATAAACAACCACAAGCAGACACACACACAGAGACACAGGCACATGCAGTTGCACCCACAAGCCAGCACACACAGATGTGCACACAGATACATACACACAGGCAAACACACGCATGAACAGGAATGCAGGTGTGCACGCACATGCAAACAAAGCACACGCGTAGTGATATCTTAGAATCCACCAGCCTCGCTGAAGTTGAAGCGAACCACTTTCCCACGATCCTTTCCAGCTGAGCATGAGATTCCAAAGCTGCCCACAAGAGGGTGCTCAGGAACTAGAAATCAGGAGTCCCTGCAAGCTCACACTTAGAATGGGGAGCTCAAAGGCTATGGGGACCCACCTCGCATACTATAACAGAGAGCTGAGCCCAGAGAGGGAGGGGACTTGATCGAGCACACAGCCGATGACCCCTGACCTGTCCCCCTACAAGGATTATGCTCAGGAATGGGGACGGGGGACAGGGGGTGGCGGGGTTCTCATGATCACAGTCCTGGCTGGAGAGGAAGGGTTGAGGGAAAGTTAGGATATGGAAGGTAAGTTCTCCTGAGGTTTTGTCAGACACTGTCCCTAACTTACGGTGACCCTAGGTGTGTGCCTTGGCTTCTTGGTTCTTCAGTGTTCTCACCTGTGAGGAAGCTTCCCCAGGCCCTCTGGAGGCCCCTAGACAGACCCTTTCCTATATCCATATGCACCCAGATCCTCGGACCTCTGCTTTTCCTCCTCATTCAGGACTCATTCTTGTCACCTCCCCAGACAGGCCTCCTCTGCTGGTGCCCGCCCCATCACTACTTTATTTGCATCACGTTATTGCTACTTACTGCTACTTGAAACAGCCTCGTTTATGAACGTGCTTACATGTTTATCTTGTCTCCTCCAAGAGAATGTAAACCTCCTAAGAGCAGAGCCCTGGGGTGCCCTGATCCCTCACTGGGATCACTCACACCCAGAACGGTGCGCGGCGCCAGGCGGGCTGCAGTGACTGGAGAGAAGCGTTCCCTCCTGGCCGGGCACTGGGAGAGGCTGCCTCAGCTGTGTGCGGGTGCTGCCCTCTTGCGGTGCCAGGCCCCCATCACACCTGGCTTTCTCCTGTTGGCCTTTTCAATCTCCAACCACCTGTCGCAAGGCACATCTCTGTGGGACCATGGGGATGGAGGTAAAGGGATCTTGTCTCCAGGGATCATCCCACGTGGATTCAGATAAGTGATCCTCTACGACACCTTGTATTTGAAAGGCCAGCCTCACAATGAAGAAAGATGAGTTTAGTGTATGCTGTGGATTCTGTCCCGGAGAAGACAACTTCAGGAGGGCAGAAAATGATGGTGCCTGTGTCTACAAAGTCTAACAAAGAGAGCAAGATAAGCCCGTCTGACTGTCCCACTTTACAGATGAAGTCACCGAGCCACAAGCCAGGACACAAAGAGAAAGTTGCCTGGCCTAAGGAAACCCTAGAACAACTGACCCATTCCCCCACCCACTCACTGTTAAGCCCAGGGCAGTCGCATTTTATGCAAAGCATGTGCTCCTGAAGACCTTGCATAATTCAAAATGTGCATAATTCTAGACTAATTTTGCCACAGAAATGAATGCAAAGTGGAAAGGATGTGTTGCATAAATCTACCCCCATTGTGGCATATTTTTGCTTTAATGCCACTTTTTATTTTCCCGGCGTTACCTCTAATATTTCACAGCACGGTCTCAGCTGAGTTAACAGCACAGCATTTCATGCCGGTGGTTTGATCTTCTTAACCTTTTATCACGTCTCACTTCCTTTCCAACGTTATTGATTTTCAGGTGCGTTTTTCAGCACCACCATTTAAAGAACACTTGGGTGACACCGTTACAGGATACAGATAAAAGATTTAAAGTTATAATAACTGTGAATGTTGAGAAAGTGGCACAATATCTCCAGAATCCCCAGCAGAAATTAGAAATTTGGATGCACGCAAACAGCCATGCGTGCATATAGAAGGCAGGTATTTCTATTTCACAGCCAAAGCGACGTTACCATGTGGCAGGGTTACAATTCCCAGTTAACAACTCACTTAGCTCCTCCAACTCTAGGAAACTGGGCAATTCTGACAATTTTTTTTAAACTGAGGGGCTTTGCATTATTGCCAATTTCGTGCATAAACATTTATCAGCATTTTACATTGCATCTTTCCAAAGCCACATAGTTGGTATTCTCATAAACCGTGACCTCATCTCCCTTCGCTATGTCCTTAACCCCATGAGGGTGGAAATGTACAACCACACCCAACAATCACAGATACAGACTTCAGAAATTTCAGCCACCCAACTCATACCCATGCCAGGGCTTTTTTTGGATGCAGCATCAGCAGAGGCCCCCTGCACAGCTGGGTGGGTCTCACCCCTCCTCCAAGTCAACTTCTCTTACTAGCCAGAGAAGGACCTCCCCTGGGAGCAATCCTCCTGTTTCCTCCTGCCCCCTCTCCCCATCAGCCTTTGGTTCAAGTGGTCAGCTACCCCCTCCCCCAAAAGTAGCCTGAAGGGGTTTTAGATCCACGTTGGGGGGAGTGGGGGGGGAAGAAAACTGGCTCTCCATTTCAAGCATTTATAAGACCATCAGCCTTTTCACGTGGCCAAGACCCATCTCTCGGTACCACTCCTGTGAATTGTCTCTTTGGCCTTCCCCTGCCTGGAATTGCTTCTGAAAGGCTCCCTCAGCTGGGCCAGAGCCTGGCCCCAGGACAGGGAGGGCCAGACCCTAGGAAGGAGGAGAGGAGGGGCAGCAAGGCAGGCTCTGACCCTGTCTGCTGGAACTCCTGTCCAGAGTCACCTCCTCCTGACCTTAAGCAAGCCCCTGTCCAAGACACTTCCCCTCTCTGGGCCTGTTTCTTCCTCTGTAGAATGGGAATAAAATACCACCTACTTCCCAGGACCACTGTGAGAATGAAACGCAGTCCCCCAGGTGGCAGCACCTAGCACAGAGTAAAGGACAGGCAAATATTCACAGGGAGTTTGGGATGACTGAGCGTCAGCATTAGAATCTGGGAAATCCCACCCCTGGGAGAATTTATGGTCCAATATTACTAGTGACCCAGCCAGGAAGACTCTTCCCACTAATTCACAAATTCACCAGTGGGGATGCGGAAAGAATTGCTCAGCTGAGGAGGGCAGGGGTTCCCAGCCCTGGCTTTGATCAGGTGTCTGTCAACTCACCTTCTGCCTCTGGGCCACCTCTAAGACTTGAGGGGCAGGGACAGGCACCTGGGACCCTCCAGGTGGTCCATTCAGGTCAGTCCCTCCCACTGCACTGCCAGCGAATCTGCAAATCAGCCTGGTGAGTATGTCTGTGGATTCAAAACCACACTCCCCTTACCCCTCAGAAGACGGTGGAGTCATACAGTCACCAGCGAAGGCAATGGCCACATCCAGGGCCTGATTTTCTGGACCCCTGCCCTGCCCCTCTCCGTTGGTCCCTCCCCCCTTGGTTCCTCCTCTCTCTCCTCTTCTGCTGCTGTGGGTGCCTCTCCCCAGGGGGCACTGAGGCTACTGTTGCTGGGCTCCCAGGCACCAGAGGAGGGACCCCACAGGACAAGAGGAGAAGGACGGGGCAGGGTTTTCAGGAGATAATAGGATGGCCTAGCCCCAGCTCGGCTAGCCATAGGTTAAAAGCTGGAGGGCATGCCCCGCCCATTCTCGCCCCTCTCCTGCTATTTTAATCATCTCTTCACATTCTTGTCTCCCACCAGACAAGGAGGCTCCTGAGGGCCAGGGGCACCCAGCCTTTCCTCTCTATCTCCAGCACCTGGATGCTGATTGGAGAGGGAGAGGATGGGTGTCCCCGGGCAGGCGCCAGGACGGTAACGTGGTCCTCGCCTGTGGCTTATCCAGTGTGTTCCAAGTGTCCACGCGGGGCCAACCATGCCACCAAGAAATGAACTGCGCTGGACTCTTCCTAGCTCTCTCTTCCCTCCTTTCTCAGCTCCTCAGCCTTCTAATCTCTTATTTTCCCCTCCCTCCCCCTACCCAAGACCTCCTCCCCTTGTGTCCAGCCTCCCTCCTGGAGAGCCAGTCTGTTCCAGCTGTGACTCAAATTGGAAGGGGGAGAGGAATGGGGAAGTGGGGACTTTGGATCAGGAGGGCAAAGGAAAGGCCCCAGGGTGGCCTGGCTTCAGGGCAAAATGTCTAAAAATCATTCAGAATTTTATCCTAGGGGAAATTCACCCACTTGCATAATTTTCACATTCAATTCTGCTACAGTGTCCGTGTCCTTCCCACGTCGTGTTACATCTCTAAGGACTCTCTTCTGTTACTTGAGTCCTGAGAAGCACCAGGTTCCAATAACTGTGCGTGGGGAGAGTAGAGGTAGCAAGGGAGGAGAAATTCATGCTGCCCCGGTAAGAGTTAAGAACCGCTAGGTGTGGTTTCATTGAACCCAGATAGATCCTGGTGTCAGCCCTGAAATTCCTCCTCCTCCAGGAAGCCCTTCTGGGATGGGAGGGAGAGTCCCATGATAAAGGAAGAATATTAGATGTTCTCAGATACATCTCTTGTTCTCCTGCCTCTGTATCTTGCCACTTGGAGAGCCCTTCCTCCAGATGTGTCCAAATGCTCCCCATCTGTCACTGCCAGACTTAAATGTCACTACTTCCCAGGGGAAAGCGACTGTTCCCTTATTAGGGTCACCCCAAGCATTTTCTACCCTGGGCTACTATGATCACAGGTGCCAGGGAGAATTGCTCAGGCTGGGGACCAGTGGCAGCTCCCAGTCTGGCTTTGCCCAAGTGTTTTTCAAGCCACTTTCAGCCTCTGAGCCTCCTCTTCCACCGGAGGGGTAATGTGAGCTTAGAGGCCATTTAGGCTCTATATCCACCCTGGTGTCATCTCCCCACTAGCCTGTGAGCAAGATCCTTGACCTATATTCGTGGGACACTGAGGAATCAGTACATATGTTGAGTGGCTAAATGGATGAATTCAGAACCTGGGGACGTAAGATCTAAAGCTCTCTTAACATTAAGCCTCTGAGCATCCTCAGCCTTGCAACTATACCTTCTTTTCCTTACACCAGCCCAGCAGCAAAATCATCTCCTAAGCCACCAGCCAGGCAGTCACACCTTCGGTATGACCCCAGGAGAAATGATCAAAAAGGTTAACAATATGTCCACTCACTTTTTTTTTTTTTTTTGCGGTACGCGGGCCTCTCACTGTTGCGGCCTCTCCCGTTGCAGAGCACAGGCTCCGGACGCGCAGGCTCAGCGGCCATGGCTCACGGGCCCAGCTGCTCCGCGGCATGTGGGATCTTCCCGGACCGGGGCACGAACCCGTGTCCCCTGCATCGGCAGGCGGACTCTCAACCACTGCGCCACCAGGGAAGCCCTACTCACTTTTTTTCCCCAATATATTTATACAAATGGAGGTAATAATAATAATAACTGCAAATATTTATTAAGTGCCTATTATACACCTGACACTGGGCTCTACACTTACATATGAATTTTCTCATTTAATCCTCATGATAATCCATGAGGTAGGTTCTACTATTAGCCCCCACTTTTCAGGCCAGGAAATAAGATCGAAAGAGGTTAAACTTGCCCAAGGTCACATAACAAGCTAGTGACAGAATTTGGGAACTTTGTAAGTAAATCATTTTTTATGCATTTGTGTCACAATAGATTTGCATTTTTATAGTCCTCTCTCAGACTTTAGATTTTTGTTTTTTAATTTAACGTCCTGATCTATTTTCAGTCCATTATGCCTACTCTGCTGTTTGGCAATGTTTCTGTGAACTGTCAATTTTGTCTTCCTCTCTAAGAGAGTAGAAATATTCTGTGGAGTTTGTGAAAACATAGCTAAATGGGTACGTGGACATGGATGACTGAAAATGAATTTTTAAAATGAAACAACCTAGAAAGCAGACAAAATTGCTTTCAAAATGCGTATGAGAATTGCAAAATCACCCCAGGGTGTATCAACCTTATCAAGACATGAACTAATGGCTATAAACATTCATTTCCAGCCAAATTCCTTTCAATTGATTCACTTGGAACCTGGAAGAAAAACTTTAAAATGTGTTATAACTTTGTCAGACAAATGCATAATTGCTGAAAAATTATTTAGAAATTAAAAGCCCAAAAGACTGGAGGTGAGGATGGAGAGTAAAGAGATAACAATAAAAGCTAAAATATACTTTTTAACGTTTCAAGGACACTCCCATGGTACATAAAAATTAATAGTACTTGGAAAAACAGGGGCCAGAAATACCATTTCAACCAACTTTTTTTGTGTCAGCATTATTGAAGTATAGCTGCATACAATAAAATGCACAGATTTTTAAGTGTAGAGTTTAAGTTCTGACAAGTATGTATACCTGTATAACAACCATACAATCAAGATATTGATTGATATTGACATTGATAAGAGACTGAACATTTCCATTACCCCAGAAAGTTCTTTTGTGCCTCTTTGTCATCAAGCCATCCACCCCCAGTCAACCAATGATCTGCTCTCTATAACCAGTTTATGTTTGTCTGTTCTAGAATTTCATATAAATGAACTTGTACAGTACATACCCTTCTGTGTCTATCTTCTTTCACTCAGTAAAATGTTTTTGAGAGTCATCCATTTTTTTGCTTAACCCAAGCAGTTATTTCATTTTCAGTAGTATTCCATTGTGAGTCATCCATTTTTTTGCTTAACCCAAGCAGTTACTTCATTTTCAGTAGTATTCCACTGTATGAAAATACCACACTGCATTTCTCCATTCATCTCTTAACGAACATTTGGTTTGTCTCCAATTTTTTGCTATTGTAAATAAATTTGGATTGTCTCCCGATTTTTATTTTTTTATTTTTATTTTTTTTTGCTTTACCCGGGCCTCTCACTGTTGTGGCCTCTCCCGTTGCGGAGCACAGGCTCCGGACGCGCAGACTCAGCGGTCATGGCTCACGGGCCCAGCTGCTCCGCGGCATGTGGGATCTTCCCGGACCGCGGCACGAACCCCTGTCCCCTGCATCGGCAGGCGGACTCTCAACCACTGCGCCACAAGGGAAGCCCTGTCTCCAGATTTTTACATAGGTCTTAGTCTGAATATAATTTTTCATTTCTTTCGGTAAATATTTAACAGTGAGACCTCTGGGTCATGTGGGATATGTATATTTAACAATTATAAGAAATTACCAGGGGCTTCCCTGGTGGCGCAGTGGTTGAAAATCTGCCTGCCAATGCAGGGGACACGGGTTCGAGCCCGGGTCTGGGAAGATCCCACATGCCGCGGAGCAACTACGCCCGTGAGCCACAGCCACTGAGCTTGTGCTCCGCAATAAGAGAAGCTGCGACAGTGAGAGGCCCACGCACCGCGATGAAGAGTGGCCCCCGCTCGCCGCAACTAGAGAAAGCCCTCGCACAGAAACGAAGACCGAACACAGCCAAAAATTAAATAAATAAATAAAATTTAAATTAAAAAAAAAGAGTGAGAATGTAAGACTGGGAAAAAATATTTTTATGCATATATCTGATAAAGGATTTTATCTAGATGTACAAAGAACTCTCACAACTCAATAATGAAAAGCAAACAAACCAATTCAGAAATGGGCAAAACATGAGAACAGACACCAAAAAAGAAATATGAACAGCACACAGGTACATAAAAAGACAACATCTTTAGCCAATAGAGGAATGCAAGTTAAAACCACAATTAGTGATCGCTACACATTTATTCGAACGGATAACAATTTTAAGCTGGCAATACCAAGTACTGAGAAGAATGCAAAACAACTGGAACTCTCATACATCTCTGGTGGGTACAACCATTTTAGAAAAGAGATTGTCAGTCTCTTAAAAAGTTAAATATACTTGCCATAAGACCAAACTGTCCCACTCCTAGGTATCTCCCCAAGAGAGATGAAGACAGACCTCCAACAATGACCTGTACACAAAAGTTTATAGCAGCTTTATTCATACCCCCCCCCAAAACTGGAAACAACCATCATCTGGTGACTAGATAAACAAATTAAGGTACATGCAACATGGGGGAATCCTAAAAGCATATGCTAAGTGAAAGATGTCAGACACAAAAGGCTATATATACTATGATTCCATTCATATGACATTCTGGAAAAACCAAAACTATAGGGACAGAAATCAGTTCACGAGTGACCAGAAGGAACTTCTGGGGGTGATAGAACTATTCTCTACCTTGATCATTGTGATGGTTACCCAAGTGTACACATTTGTCAAAATTCACCGAACTGTACACTTAAAATATAAATTTTTCTGTATGTAACATATACCTCAATAAACCTAACTTTAAAGAAACTGAACATTATGTGCAGGAATTCTATTGATACTTTCTCTGTACTTAGCTCTCCCAATTACATGCCACACATTTCTCACACTAAGTAGTGTGTTCTGCAAACACACCAGTATTGACGCTTCCTGGTCTACACTTCCTGCTGCCCTGCCCTTTCCTTTCTCCCACCCTGTTCTTGGAACCCCAGCACCTCGGGAGAAGTGGGGTTATGATGGCTAGATTCATCCCCTGGAGGTGGCCGGTTCTTGCCCTGACCCCTCCTCTTGGACAGAAGGAAATGCCCACGGTAGCATCTAGGGTTCTCTGCTTGTAAGCAATAGATACAGGCTCCAGCCACCCTACGCAAAAAGGAGGCCATTGGAAGAGTTCAACATTGCTTGCAGAACCAAGGAAAAAGCTGAAGAAAAAAGCTGGGAAGGACAGCGAGCAGGGCAGCTCGGAGGGTCTCAGTGGCAGGAAGTGGTAAATGGGTTTTCTGGGCATTGCTGCCACCATGAATCAGCTGTAACCAATTTTAGGTTTTATTGTTATTTCTGTCCATCTCAGAGAAGGGATAAGTAAGCAATGGGCTCATTAGTCTGGCCTGGGTCATACCCACCCCTTTTGAAACAGAGCAGGACCCTATCTATGGTCCTTGCCCCCCATGTCCTCAGCCTGACTTTTGTCTGTGGAAAAACTTTAGCCAAAGAATAAGTTTAATCAGAGAAGTGAGAAAATGTAGAAACAAAGGAAAACAGTCAAATGAGACCAAGTAATAATTATTTAGTCATTAAGCAAAGTCAAGGACCTTAATTTCTCTTCAAGGGCTATAGATAATATTCTGAGCCACATCCTGTGAGCTGTCTTATAGATACTGAGACCCCCACCAGGTGGAAGAAGTTAACTACATGATGACCAGACTGTAGCCATGACATAAGCTGCCACAATTCCAAGAACTGGCCTCAAAGAAATGAGAACAAACCGACCCTGGAACTATAGACTAACTGTACTTAAAACAATCAAGATGACACTGATCAGACCACTGCATGACCAATTTCTAGATGACTGTCAGAGCTGACTGTACTGTTTCTGCATGTAGCCCCCTCCCTCCGTCTATAAAAGCTCTTGCCCTCTGTCATGGGCGGGGGGACTCGGCCTTTGGACTGGAGTCTGCCCTCCCCCCCAGGTTGCCGGCCTCAGAAATAAAGCGAACTTTTCATTCCACCAACCTTGCCTCTTTACTAGCTTTAGAGCATCAACAGCCCGACCACCACTTTCGGTAACACTTTGGCTGGAGGAAAGCAAGCAGTGGATTGATGGCCCCCAAAGACTGCAAGAGCCGAGGAGGGGGCTCTCCCAAAAGGAGATGAAGACGTTCTTACCCAAAAAGGAATAGATGCCTCCTGTGTGTACTCTCTTCACACCTCGTCAACAAAGGGAAGCAGCCGGAGTGCACATCAGGGAGACCTAATCTAACTGGAGGGTATCCCTAAGGAAGCGATGTCTGCGCTGAGTCCTGAGAACAAGAAGTTAGCCAGGTTTAGGGGCGAACGTGGGAGAGCACTGAACGAGGTGGAACCACAGGAGCAAAGGAGGAGGGAAGAGGTCCATGTGACCTTCCAGATACCCTCTCCCCCATCCAAAACAGGCCCCTCACAGCGGACCTCGGTAGTTTGCCATTTCAGCATCCATCCCCCTTCTTCAGGCAACACCTCCTAAATTTTATTTCCAGAGCCAAAGCTTACCTACTCTCAGACCACCTTGTCTGGGTCCAAGGGTGGAGCTTGCTATGCAGGGCTTAAGCTGGGAGGCTGGATTTATCCTCCTGGCTACAATGATTGGTCAAAGGTAGTCATGTGACCTGAGCTGGACCAATTAGAATAAACCTCAAGGCTTTTGAGAAACTTTTGTGGGTGTTTTTTTTGCGGTACGCAGGCCTCTCACTGTTGTGGTCTCTCCCGTTGCGGAGCACAGGCTCCGGATGCGCAGGCTCAGCGGCCATGGCTCACGGGCGCAGCCGCTCCGCGGCATGTGGGATCTTCCCCGACCGGGGCACGAACCCGTGTGCCCTGCATCGGCAGGCGGACTCCCAACCACTGCGCCACCAGGGAAACCCCAGAGAAACTGATTTTTTTTCCCCACCGGACAGAAACTTGAGCGATGTTTTAGGGCAGTGACATGACTCTGTATGATACTATAATGGTAGATATGTCATTGTATATTTGTCCAAACTCACAGAATGTAGAACATCAAGAGTGAACTCTAATGTAAACTACAGACTTTGGGTGATAATGATGCATCAGTGTAGGTTCATGGATTCTAACAAAGGTACCGCTCTGGTGGGGGATGTTGATAATGGGGGAGCTGTGCATGTGTGGGGCAAGGGGGTTTATAGGAAATCTCTGTACTTTCTGCTCAATTCAATTTTGCTGGGAACCTAAAACTGCTCTAAAAAATAGTCTATTTAAAGAAAAATACCTAAATGGTATAAAGTCTGGAATGCTTGAAGACTTTTGCCATCACATGGTGCCTGAGAACAAAGCCAACACTTGGAGAAGAGCCCAGACAGTATTTGTTTAATGACGTTGTTTGAGCTGCTCAAACAAGGGTCAAGCTGCACCTCAAGCCAGCCACTCCCCCTGGACTTTTCAGTGACATCAGCCAATACATTCCATTTTGCTTCAACAAGCTCTCCCCTGCCCCTCCATGTACCATCTGGGACAAGGATCAGAGTCTTTTATCTTAAAGACCAGCAAGCCTGACTCTCCTCCCATTTTACTGATGGGAAAACTGAGGTCCAGAGAGGTGGAGAGAATTATCCAAAGTCTAAAAATTGTAGTCACCAGGCCAAAAACTAGAAGTCTAGGGAGCTTTCCACTATGCCTTGATGTCTCTCCAGGAGTATCAGTACCATCCGCTGAGGGGGCTAAGGATTCAATTAGCTGCTGGTACCCTCTCTCCCATCATCCCCAGCCAAGACTAAGAAAAAGCTGTTGCTATCATGAGATTTATCAGTCAAGCAAGAGGTTTTGGTTTTGTTTTTCACAAACCTACCATATTAATTTCCTAGAGCTGTCATAACAAATTATCACAAACTCAGTGGCTCAAAATCATGCAGATTTATCCTCTCACAGTTCAGGAAGCCAGAAGTCCATCATCAAGGTGTCAAAGGTTGGTTCCTTTGGGAAGCTCTGAAGGAGAATCTGTTCCATGCTTCTCTGCTAGATTCTGGTGCTTTCCAGCAACTCTTGGATTTTCTTGACTGGTAGCTGCATCACTCCAACCTCTCCAACCTCTACCTCCGTCTTCACATGGCCTTCTTCCCTGTGTGTCACCTCTGTCTCCAAATCTCCCTCCTTATAAGGACACCAGTCATAGGATTTAGAGTCCAACTTAATCCATTATGAATTCATTTTAACTTAATGAAATACATCTGCAAAAACCCTGTGTCCAAATAAGTTCACATTCTGAGGTTCTGGGGCTGAGTTTGAGGGTTGAACACTATTCAACCGAGTACACTTACTACATGCCAAGCATCATGCTACATGCCTTGAGGGATAACTGGGATGAAATGGTGTGTCTAATAATAACACACACACCAGACTCATGTTCACTTATTTTTTTCTCTCTACTTATTTTATTTTTTTAATTAATTTTTATTGGAGTATAGTTGCTTTTCGTGTTCATTTTTAAAAATTTTTTATACAATTTTTAAAGGTTACACTCCATTTACAGTTATTACAAAATACTGGCTATACTTCCCAGGTACAATACATCCTTGTAGCCTATCTTTTTATATATATATATAAATTTATTTATTTTATTTTATTTTTGGCTGCGTTGGGTTTTCCTTGCTGCACACGGGCTTTTCTCTGGTTGCGGAGAGCAGGGGTTACTCTTCGTTGCAGTACACAGGCTTCTCATTGCGGTGGCTTCTCTTGTTGTGGAGCATGGGCTCTAGGTGCGGGCTTCAGTAGTTGTGGCACATGGGCTCAGTAGTTGTGGTGTGCGGGCTTAGCTGCTACACAACATATGGGATCTTCCCAGACCAGGGCTCGAACCCGTGTCTCCTGCATTGGCAGGCGGATTCTTAACCACTGCACCACCAGGGAAGCACTTGTAGCCTATCTTACATGCACTAGTTTGTACCTCCCACTCTTCCACCTCTATATTACCCTCCCCCTACTAGTTCGTTGTCTATATCTGTGAGTCTGCTTCTTTTTTGTTATATTCACTAGTTTGTTGTATTTTTAGCGTCCATTTATAAGTGATATCAGACAATATTTGTCTTTCTCTGTCTGACTTATTTCACTTAACATAATGCCCTCCAAGTCCATCCATGTTGCTGCAAATGGCAAAATTTCATTCTTTTTTATGGCTGAGTAGTATTCCATTATATATATATACATCCTCTTCTTTATCCATTCATCTTTTGATAGACACTTAGGTTGCTTCCATGTCTTGGCTATTGTAAATAGAGCTATTACGAACATTGTGGGTGCATGGATCTTTTCAAATTAGTGTTTTTGTTTTTTTCAGATGTATACTCAGGAATGGAATTCCTGGCTCATACAGTAGTTCTATTTTTATTTTTTTTGAGAAATCTTTGTACTGTTTTCCACAGTGGCTGCACCAATTTCCATTCCCACCAAAGTGTACAGTGGTTCCCTTTTCTCCACATCCTCACCAATGCTTGTTATTTGTGTTCTTTTTGGTGATAGTCATTCAGACAGGTGTGAGGTGACATATCATCATGGTTTTGATTTGCATTTCCCCAATAATTAGCAGTGTTGATCATCTTAGACTCACATTAATTTAACACACACTCCCTGAGCACCTACTGTGTGTGAGGCTCTGTGTTAGGTGCTGAAGAGCTAAACATGCCAGTGGCATAGCCCCTGTGCTCACGGAGCTCCAGTCCAGGGAAGGAGCTTGGCATGTGCAGGGTTGTCAGCATCTAGGAGAGCAGAGTTCCAGTCCTGTCTCACCTGTTCATAAACTGCCCCTCTCTGGACCTGTTTCCTTTTCTTTAATGTGAGGGGTTTAGAATAGACAATCTCTAACATACTGTTAAGCCCTGGTGTTCTGAAAACTTTTTTTAAATGTGTTTGAAAATGCTTTGTAAACTGAGAAGCGCTGTACACAAAAAGAGAGGCAGAATAAAGTTAATAGTTAAGTGAGTAAGTCGGTCGACCTGGGTTCAAATCCCAGCTCAGCCACTTACAAGCCCCTATGACCTTAGGCAACTTACTTTATCTCTCTGGACCTCGGTTTCCTCTTCCATAAAATGGGATAATAAGATAGCATCTCACAGAGTTATTATGAGTTTAGAGGAATTAGACCATGCGGTATTGAGGCCAGGGCATGGCACAGAGCAGTGCCTGATAATGATTAGCTACCATATAACTGTTAGCTACACCCTCTCTGCCACCAGGAGTTTACAGTTCATGTGGGAGATGAGACTAATAGGTGAAAAAGTTAGAGAAAAAGATCAGATAGTGGATCAACCAGAGGGCTCTCGAGTAACAGCATGGAGAGTTCCCTGGGGATTGGGACAATGCAGCCTGAGACACATATCTGCCCTCCAACAAACAGCGGGACAGAGGGCAGCAATGCCAGGGTCACTCCATAGGACCAGTGTCCTAGGAGACCAATCAGGAAACCGGGCTCGGGAGGAGATGAACTCATGGAACAGGACAAACTTCAGCTCAGCGGACAAACTGGTCTGGGTTCAAATCTGGCTCTCACCTCTTCACTGGGTGGCCTTGGGCTAGTGACCCAATATGTCTGGGGTCTCACTTTCCTCATCTGTAAATTAGAGATTAGAACAAGAGACTATCCCTCACAGCATTGTTGCGAGGACTGTGTGTTGTATATGGAAAACACCGGCATGGAGCCACCTCCAATAAGTGTTAAGTGTTAGTAAAACACCCTCCACCAGGAGAGACTGGCTCTGTCACTCGCTCCCCAAGGGTTAGCTGCTAAGCTGGGGGAAACATCACTCCCGCTTGGAGATTATCCAGGTGCATGTTACAGGAGCTTTGGGGAGTAACGCTTTTGGCTATCCTAGATCTCAGAAAAACCAAAAAGGCCCGCACCATCCCAAGCTAGGTGCTTCCTGGAAGCCAGAACCGGGCATAGAGGTGATGTCCCTGGTAGATGTTATTGTTAAACAGAGCCAGCTCTTTGTTAATCCTCTGCAGCTTTCCCGCTCTTTCATGCAGAAACCCCTCCCCCATGTTGGGACTTCTTTGTGAACAGTCCCTGGCCACGCATCTCATGCTCTGGAATTTGCCTATGCTAACGCGGGCTCCGCCACCCCGATCCCTGTCTGGCAAATGAGCCCTGCCTTTGGAACACTCCACTCTGCCTCCAGCTCTGCAGCTTGCATTCAATCCCAGATAATTGTATCCTCTCCCTTGCTGCCTCAGACCCCGTACCACCCAATCCCGGGCCTTCCTGGAACCTTAGACTTGAGTTCCAGCAACAATCAATTACACAGTATAGTGGACCGTGCTGTAACGGTACACTGACAGGGTCTTATTCATCTCCTGCAATAAGGAGTCGGCAGCCCAGAGCTGGATGGCAGCTCACCCAAGCTCTAAGGGACTCAGGCAAGCCCTCTCCCTGCTTCTGCTCTGCCACCCTTTGCTTTCCTCCTATCTTTTGTCTCATGGTTACAAGATGGCTGCTGCCCTTCCAGACCTCAAGTCTGCATTACCTACAGAACATATAAGAACAAGAAGCAACAAAGGCTGTACCTATATCAAGAAAGCAAAGGCCTCCCCAGAAATTCTCAGCTTGTAACTCATTAGCCAAAAGTATGTCACATGGCCACATCTAGCTGTAAGGAGTTCTGGGGAATAAGTATTTTTAGGTGGACACATTGACATACAAACAATATATGGGTAGTGTTAGTAAGAAAGAAGGTTAAGTTAATAGATGGTGAACCAGGGATCAGCAAACTACGCCAGCAAACCAAATCCAGCCCATGGCCTATCTTTATAAAGTTTATTTATTTATTTATTTATTTATTTATTTTTGGCTGCATTGTGTCTTCGTTGCGGCACATGGTCTTTCTCTAGTTGCGGTGAGTGGGGGCTACTCTTCGTTGTGGTGCACAGGCTTCTCATTGCGGTGGCTTCTCTTGTTGTGGAGCACGAGCTCTAGGCGCGGGCTTCAGTAGTTGTGGCACATGGGCTCAGTAGTTGTGGCGTGCAGGCTTAGTTGCCCCATGGCATGTGGGATCTTCCTGGACCAGGGCTCGAACCCATGTCCCCTGCATTGGCAGGAGGATTCTTAACCACTGTGCCACCAGGGAAGCCCCTATAAAGTTTTACTGAAACACAGCAGCGCCCATTTGTTACAACACTACAACAGCAGAGTTGAGGCCCACAGAGTCTAAAATATTTATTCTCTGGTCCTTTACAGAAAATGTTTGCCAACTCCTGGGGTAGGCAATTCTTACTGTCTGCCACAAGTACCAGCAAAGGAAAGGCATAATTTTTTTTTTCCTGGAAAGAATATATTATTTTCCAAAGAATATTCCAATCACCATGAGAAAAACAGAACATTTTTTTCCTCTCCTTACATTTATTTGACAGTTTAGTATTCATTTTTATTTTGAATCACATATAGGGCGAATGAGGAGACTTATAAGCTTTTCAGGGTATAGGGCCAATAAAGGTCTTCAATCAGCCTTGAGTTTCAGGTACTCCTAGTTGTGGTGTGACTTTCATTCATTCCACAAAGAGGTACTGAGCAGCTTTTGTGGCAGGAATTGTGCCAGGTCCTGGATAGGAACAGGATGAATGAATGGATGGATAGATAGATAGATAGATAATGAACTGAGAGAGAGAAAAAGCAAAAGAGGGAGGGATCAGACTAACAACATCATGCCTTCTTAATTTTGCCTAGAGAATACACATATGTTCTAGGAGAAGGGAATATAGACTACAATGGGTATTGTGGGTAAAGGCCTAACTGCTGTAACAAAGAGACCACTTCATAACTGCAGAGGTGTATACAGCACGCAAGTTGATTCCCCTCTCATAGAACAGTCTCAAGGTAGGCAGGGCAGGTTGGCAGGTGGCTCTCCTCCACACAGAGACCCTGGCTCTTTCCATCATCTTGCTCCCACAGCCCCTAAAAATTGACCTCGTCTCCATGGTAACAGCTGTGTTATAGGCACACTAGGGTTGCAGGTTATAGGAAGAGGAGGAGAGAACACGGAAGTGCGCCCACCTAACGTTTAAGGCCTAGACCTGGAAAGTACATCACATCACCTCCATTCCCCAGCCATGGAGTCATGTGGTTCACCTACCCACAAGGGAGGCTAGGAACTGTGCTCTCTGGCTGGGCAACCATCCAATTAACTTGGACAAATGGGAGAATGAATTTTGGTAGAAAACAGTGATGTCCACTACATGGAGTAGGCTCAGGAGTCCTTGCTGAACTCAGGGCTGAGAGAGGCAATACCTGCGTGTTCCCAGGAGCTCTCAGGCCCTTTTGCTACCGATCCACTGTCCCGCACACCTGGGAGGTTAGTTCTGTTCACCCTTCCGGGTAGACATCGTCTTCTTCTGACGTCATCAGTGGCTCCCAGCCACGGTAAGAAAATAGGACCACACCCAAAAAGGGCCCAGCTGCCACACTAATGACCTTATGTGCTGCCACATACCAAGTTCACACCCTGGGTAATTACCCTTGACAAGACCTAAAACATCACCCTTTATGAATGGTTTAAACAATTAACATTCCTTAAGAAAAATTCAAATGCAGGTTGTGCAAAGTGCACAATTCCCGAGGCCTTAGACCCCTAAGAAACATCCCCACTTCCCCTTGCCTTCATATAAAGAGCCAAAAGGATTGGGATCTATGAGATTTACTGTAGTGGCCTATTACAACCTTAATCCAAGGGAGTGAAGCTAATGGTGGAATTTCAGGTACAACGTAAGGGGAGGGATTGGACACAGGGATACACCTTGGTCTCCCGGCGCATGGGGAGCCCTGACTGTGCCCCAAACATCCGGTGTGGACTGTCCCTGGGTCTCTCTTGGTGAAGTGCATCTGGCCTATATACAGTATATATCTCTGCCCTGGGGGATCTGGGTGACAGCACATTCATCAGATAAATTAATTCCTGTTAACGTGCCAAGGAGAAGGGCCCTTCCAGGAAACCAGGGCCTCTCAGAGACAAGTTTGCCCTGTTTGCCATTAAAGTGTTTGTCACAGTGAAATATCAGGCCTCAGAGAGGAGGGCACCTAGGGGCTGCTCTTAATAAACTGAAACCCACAACCTTTAGTTTGACCCTGGAATGAGACCCTCCAAGTAGGGGGTCAGAGGACCAGCTCAGTCCCTTTAAGTCTTTCCTTCCCCCAAAGGGTAATTTGATTCAAAGGTGACAAGGTGATCAGATGGCATCCTCCACCTGGAGACCAGCCCATAACTAGGAAGCAGGAAGTCCCATTTCTAGAGGAAGGGGCAGTGCAGGTATTACAGAGCAAGAGCCAGAGCGGTTGGAAGAGGACAGGCCTGGGGCAGAGCTCACCTCCGGAGGCTGTACCTGCCCTGGGGCTGTTGGATGGTGCTCATTTCCCTGTAACCCTTCCAGTTCCCATAGCCCACCAAGGGCTGTGTTAAACTGGGGCGAGGGTTTATGCAGTTAGCAAGTGAGACTTTAAATGTACTCCATAAGCTTTACCTTTTTCTTATGGAAATTTTCAAATGTACACAGAAGTAAGGAGACTCCCATACCCTCCATGTTCCCATGCCTAACTTTAATAATTGCCTATCTTGTTTTATCTATCAACCTTTGGGGATATTTTGGGGGGTGGGGGTGAGTATTCTGAGTATTTCGAAGCAAATCTCAGACATCTCACCCATAAATCAAATGGTACTAATTGAATGGTATTTGACATCCTACACACAAATAGTCGTCTCTACTTTCAGCCATATCAGCTAGGGTTTTGAGCAAGGACGTTGAGACCCACTGGTGTGGTCCAGACCCCTAGTTCTAATGACGATAACTCCGGAGAACCGAGCTACCCAACGTTGGTGCTAGAGCGGGTACCAGGAAGAAGTCGGTCCTCCCGGCTGTCTGGTGAGTGACGGCCCAGGCCGGTGACCATTTCCTAGGTCCCGTCCCTGGGAGGGGGAGGGGGCCCCTCCACTAACTGCTGGCAGGAAGAATCCGGCTGTTTCCCGAACACACTTCTGGAAGCACAGACAGGGTGCGCGGCAGCGGGCCACGAATGCAGCCGGGTACTGGGACATGCAGGCCGCGGTAACTGGAGCAGGGGATCCTGGGCGGTATACCCGGGTCTGGGGTGGCTTTGGAAAGAGAAGGGGGCCTGCTCCCACGACCGGTGGGATAACTCGGGGCCAAGGTCAGGCTGCGGCCCGTGTCGCCCCGCCGCCACCCCGGGTCCACGTGGGGAGCAGGCCGGCGAGGCTGGCGTGGCGCCCACGCCCGGAGCTGGGAGCAGGAAGTAGTCTCCCGCGGGCGCGGCCCTGGGCGCGGCGCTGCAGGTGCGGCTCAATGTGGCGCGGGCCGGCGGCAGGTGCAGAGGAGGGGGTAAGAGCGGGGTCGCCTTCGCGGCCAGGGAACGCCAGCCCCGGGGTCGGAGCCTGCGGCTGAGCCCGGCCTGGAAAGGGTGTTTGGGGAGGGGCTGCTGACTTGAGGCTCGGATCCAGCCACCGGGAGGGTCTCGAATCGGGGGTGGGGTGGGGTGGGGTGTGGTGGGGGCGCTGCTGGGGGTCTCCGGCTCGGGAGAGGGATGGGGGCGGTGAAAGTAGGGGGAAGGAGGAGACTGCAACAAGGTTTTTGAAGTGTGAGCGGGACTAGGTAGAGGGACGCGGGGTTAGGTTGGGGGGCGGGGGTTCTCTAGACGCCGGGGAACGCGGGGTGGTCCCAAGGCTCTGGGGACGCAGTCCTGCCCGGGGATGAGGGGCAACGTGGACCTGCAGATGAGCCGAGTCGAGGGGCGTTAAGCCTCTAGAGGATGTGGAGCAGGGGCGGAGGAGGGGGACTGGGGGGAGGAAGGGAGCCGAGGCTCTAGCACCCACAGGCACCTCCCGCGGCTACCGAGATCTAACACCAGCACCACCATCTGCGGGCAGGGAGCGCACAAGGGCTGCCAGGGACCCGACGCGAGCCTGACTCCGAAGGCCATTTCTCTGAGGCTGTGGCTTTAAGGGAGACGCTGGGCTTGCGGGCTCTTTAAGGAGGCGGTTGGGGGCGTGTCAGGAAATGAGTCCTGGGCCCGCCTCGCCGGCGGGAGCGGCCTCGGAAGTCCGGAGGCTGCTGGGCGGAGCGAGGACCGGCACCTGGGAAGACTGCGCGCTTTGGGCTTGTACCGGCCCAGCTTCCTCCCGGTCCAAAGCACCTGGGCCCTGAGCGCCTCTGACCTCGCCTGCACCCTCTTTCCAAACCCCCCGCACGCTCTCCTTTCAGCTCCTTGCATGCCTCCCCCTCTCACCCTGCAAACCTTTCTCTCCCATAGCAGCCCATGCCTGTCTCTCTCAGCACCTCTTCCCCACGCTGTCCCCCGCCCTTTTCTAACACCTCAGCCCTGCATTTCTCCCCTTTTTCCTTACATATCTCTCCCCCGCCACCCCCCTTCCTGCGAATCCAACTTGCTAGGTCCCAGCCCCTTCTCCCCTGACCTGTCATCTCTGTCCAACCTTAGCCCGTCCCTCACCTCTTCCCTGTGTCTTGTCTCATGAACCCCCTCAGGGTGGCAGCAGGTTGCGGGACTCACCCCAGAGCAGAACCTCTCCATCCAGGAGAAGGGTGGGAGGCCTCCAGGCCACCCGCCATGTGACAGTTGAGGACTTCAGCTTGCAGAAAGCAGAAGTGAGCTCACTGCTCCGTACTCCAGGAAATCAGTCTGGCTGTAGGGTGACCCAGCTCCTCTGCTACCATGAACAGGGCTTCTCTGAAGCGGTCGAAGATCCTGCACATGGCACTGATGGGGACTTCCGACCCCTCCGGAGAGGCAGAGGCCAGCCACGAGAAGCCCTTTGTGCTGCGGGCACTGCAGATTGCTCTGGTAGTCTCTCTCTACTGGGTCACGTCCATCTCCATGGTGTTCCTTAACAAGTACCTACTGGATAGCCCCTCCCTACGGCTGGACACCCCCATCTTCGTCACCTTCTACCAGTGCCTGGTGACCGCGCTGCTGTGCAAGGGCCTCAGCTCACTGGCCACCTGCTGCCCTGGTACCATGAACTTCCCCACCCTGCGCCTGGACCTCAGGGTGGCCCGAAGCATCCTGCCCCTGTCGGTGGTCTTCATCGGCATGATCACCTTCAATAACCTCTGCCTCAAGTATGTGGGTGTGGCCTTCTACAACGTGGGGCGCTCACTCACCACCGTCTTCAATGTGCTGCTCTCCTACCTGCTGCTCAAGCAAACGACCTCCTTCTATGCCCTGCTCACCTGCAGCAGCATCATTGGTGAGTGGCCAGCCAGGGCCACGGGGAATGGCTGTGGGGGGTGGGGGAAGATGGGGGCCAAAACCCTAAAGAATAACCCTGTCAACCACCTTTGACTTTATCTGTCCCAGCTCCCTTGTCGTGACAGTCATATGAGGAAGAGCCTGGGGTCCAGAGAAAGCAAGTAACTTTCTGGAGGTCACCTAGCAAGTTAGGGGCCCAATCAGGGCCCTTCTGACAAGATGGGATTCTAATCTACATTTCACAGAGGGAAAACCAAGGCACAGAGAGGCTAAGTAATTTGTCAAAGATCACTCAGCTAAGTGGCAGAGGTGGGACCTGATCTCAAGCAATCTGGCTCCTTACCCTTGACCACTATACTCTCTTGCTTCTCAAGACTTCAAGTGTCCTGACTCCCCATCCAGTGCTCTTTCTAGAGGACATGGCATCTTGTAATAAATATATCATCACCGTCTGACCTTGCAGGCTTACAATAATGCCTGAGTCAGTGGCAAGAGATATGCTTTGAGATAACTTAGCCGTCTTCCCAGACTTGACCCTCAGAAAATAAAAATTCATGATGGGGACATTGTGCTCATCATTCGCATACAGCATCTCCTATGTTCCCCAGAGGTCCCCTGGGTGGTATCACCCTGATCAACTCTACACACACAAGGAAACGGACACCCAGAGAGGTTAAGTCACTTACCCAGAGCCCCACAGCTAGGCAGTAGCCATGCTGGGATGCAAACTCAGATTGGCCGGACCCCCAGGCCTGTGTTTCTAACCACTCTGCTCTGTTCTTGTCCCCTAGAGGTTAGAACTGCACTATCCAGTTCAGCAGCCACTGACCACATGTGTCTATTGCAATTCAAATTCAGTGAAATTTTTAAAATTCAGTTATTCGGTTGCAGGTGTTGTTACCTGATTCTGTAGCCACCTTTCAAGTGCTTAGTCGCCACGTGTAGCCAGTGGCTACTGTATTGGACAGCACAGATGACAGAACAGTTCCATCATCACAAAATGTTTTATTGCAGCCCATTAGGTAAGAGCACCCCCAGCTTCCCACCCCCTCAGAGCCCTCCTGGGGCTCAGTCATCCAGGAATGGGATCTTTCTTTGAACCTGTTCAGGTTCTTCCTGCTGCTGCAAATTTCATCTTGGTTGACCTACATATTCTCAGTTGGTGTCTCAGAGTCTCAGGCTGAGTTGCACTGGTTGCCGGGGAGAGGCCCATCCCAGGCCACCTGTCCTAGAAAATGTTCCCCTCACTGAGCCACTTCGGGACCTAGGGCTGCCCAGTCTAGGTCCAAGGTGGGAGAGGGAACAGGGCAGAGGTGGGAGTGGCGGGGGGGAGCTGCTAAGACTCCTGGCAGATCGGGCTCGCTGCTCCCACTTCCTCCCCAAGGGAGCTGGTATGGGCTCCCAGGCCTCACTTAGCCAAATGCCCCAGGGATCTCCACTTCAGCCCTGCTGACCCTATAAGGGGTGGAGTGGGAGGGACCTCCTGGTTGGCAGATTTGCATGCCGACCAGTGAAGTCATTAGGGAAACTAGGCCCAAGTCCCGAAAAGTAATCAAAGTAGCAGATGGTGAGATAGCTTCTGGGAAAGTGCATTCGCTGGCCAGCCTGATGGGGCAGGCGCCCTGGAGGCTGGTGCTCTCTGCTGGCCCAGCACCTGGCTTCCTCTCCGCAGTGTTTCCCCTTCCTTCCTTCCTCTTCAAGGGGGAAGATGGGTCTCAGGTGACTCTCCAGGCCTCCTGGGATTGAGACACAAAAGGTGCTGTGGAAACCCTGGTGGGGAGTGGGGAGGGAGGAATCTAAGCAGGCATTCCAGAGAAAGTACTAGATGGGTATAAGGAAGGAGTGAGGAGAGAATGTTCTAGTCAGTAGAAAAAACATGTGCATTTCTGCATGGCTGGGCCAGAGCAAGATGCACCCATGAGGCTGCCCAAGTTAAGTGAGTCTGGACTATTTCCTGAGGGCAGTGGGAGGCACAGAGGGGCTTTAAGCCAGGACAGGACCTGAGCAGATCTGTACTGTAGGAAGATCATTCTGTTTGCAAGGCAGAGAGTAGATTGATTGGAGTGGGAGGGTCAAGAATGTGACCCAGATCTCTACAGCTGAAGGAAATGGGAGCTCAGAGAAGTTAAGTAAACTGTCCCCAGGCCACCCAGCCTCTAAATAGCAGAGCCTGATCAGAGCCCAAATCTCTCTGGCACCAAAACCACGTCACGGGTTGCTGTGGCGGGAGATACAACATGTGTAAGATTCAGCCCCTGCCTTCTGGGAAGGTGGGGTCTAGCTAAAGAGACTGTACTGTCCCCACGGGCAGGTGTCTAGCAGCCCAGGGCAGGCAAGGGTCTTGAAGGAAAGCACAACAGGAGGAGGCCCAGGAAGAGGTTTGGGTGCTGGGGATATCAGGAAACACTTCACCCCTGGAGAGACTGGCTTTGACCCTGAAGAATGAGTGGAATCTCCCAGGAAGGAGGAGGGTGTTTCTGGTGCAGTAGATGATCAAGGACACTGAGCTCTGGTGTGAGAAGCAGGGAGATGAGAGGGGACTTGGGGTGATCATGACACAGAAACACAGATCGTGGCAAGGGCGTGGGAAGCCCAGCATGCCAGGCTGAAACTCCTTGCAGACGTGAGGGGCAGTGGGGTGCCATGGAGGCTCTGTGAGCAGGAAATGTCACAACATGAGAGTCTCAGAAAGAGTGCCTATCCCCAAAGACCTCAGGCCACAAGTGCTTCTAACCATTGTAGGCTCCCATTTTACAGACCAGGAAGCCGAGGCTCCGAGACCTTAAGTCGCTTTCCTAAGGTCACCTTAACCACTAAGTGCTGTATCTGTGCTCATCCTTCAGAGCTCATTTCAAATGTTGCTTTCCATGTGCCCCAGGCCAGCACAGTCGCCCAGTTATGGGCTCTCACAGCACCCTGTACTGTTTTATGGACCTCATTACAATTGTAATTAAAGAAGTAATTGGGAAATTACTTCTTTAATCGTTTTAATGTCTCTCTCCTCTGCCAGAATGTGAGCTCCGTAAGGAAGGGTTCATGTCCTGGGCTCCTTCCCCAGCCCTGCGTGGTGCTTAGCGTGTAGTGGAGCCTTTGCACACGTTTCTTGCAGGAAGAGCAGGGAGGATGGGATGACGTGGACAGCGTTACGCCGTCTGTGAACTTTGGTGGCAAAATTCTCTGTCCTTCCTCCTCCCCACGCTCATCCCCCTCGCCCTTCTCCTCCTCTCCCTACTGTAGGTGGCTTCTGGCTTGGTGTGGACCAGGAGGGCGCGGAGGGTACCCTGTCTTGGACGGGCACCCTTTTCGGCGTGCTCGCCAGCCTCTGTGTCTCACTCAACGCCATCTACACCAAGAAGGTGCTCCCGGCGGTGGACGGCAGCATCTGGCGTCTTACCTTCTACAACAACGTCAACGCTTGCGTCCTCTTTCTGCCCCTGCTCCTGCTGCTGGGGGAGCTCCCGGCCCTCTACAACTTCCCCCAGCTGGGCAGCGCCCACTTCTGGGGCATGATGACGCTGGGTGGACTGTTTGGCTTCGCCATCGGCTATGTAACAGGACTGCAGATCAAGTTCACCAGTCCCCTGACCCACAACGTGTCCGGCACAGCCAAAGCCTGTGCCCAGACGGTGCTGGCCGTCCTCTACTACGAGGAGACGAAGAGCTTCCTCTGGTGGATGAGCAACATGATGGTGCTGGGAGGCTCCTCCGCCTATACCTGGGTCAGGGGCTGGGAGATGAAAAGGATTCAGGAGGAGCCCCGCCCCAAGGAGGACGAGAAGAGTAACGTGGAAGTGTGAGCTTCTCCGGAGACCCTGCAATGGCCCGGCCCAGCCCAGGGAGAGTGCCCATGAATGAAGTGAAGGTGCCTCTCTGGACCCAGAGACAGTGGCCTTACAGACCTGATGGGAATCTGGTGGTTGAAATGGAACCGGTGTTTCCAAGTGATGTCAGAATGTTGCCAAACCTGTCTCGACCCCCTTTCCTATTTCTGGGTTTTTGTCCTCCCCTAGGGAGGAGGGACCCCCATGGGAAGAGCCAGGTGGGTTCTCTGGAAGAGCACCAGCTCTCTGGGGGTAGGAGAGGGACAGCACCCCTTCCTGTCCCCCTGCCAGGGCCTCCTACCTCCACATGACCTTTGGGGTTGGGGACAGGCCACAACCTTTAAGGGACAGTATTGGCAAAGCCATTACGTCTTCACTTGGACTCAGGGGAGATGGGGGTGTGACCCCACCACAGGCTTAGGATCTGGGAAACCTCACACCTCTGTGCCCCGGGGCAGGCAGCATACCTTTGGCCCACCCCAAACCAGCCTTCTTTTGGAGGAAAGTGTAGGCTGGGCTGAGGGAGGAAATGAACAAACATTCTCTCTTCTCTGCATTGAGACCCGCAGCCCCCGCCCGTGCAAGGGGGTGAAGGATCCGCGGTACCGAGCCTGGCCCGGGCCCCTGCTCATTAACACCCTCCCGCAGTCGCTAAGACCGGTTTTGCCCGCCTCACTCCCCTGCCCCTGAGGGGCAGCTGCCACCTGGCACAAACAACTACCAGGCTCAGGTAACTGCCCCCCAGAAGTGGAGGCAGGGAGCCACTTTGGCTTCTCCCAACTCTGCCTGTGCAGGGCATGCTGATGGAGCCAGGGTCAGCTCAGAGCCATCCACCTAAGCTGTGCTGGGCCCCCCAAGATCCAGGTCCCTGCAGGGCAGGTGTTGTAACCTGATCTTGATGAAGGTGTTAAGCTAACAATTACAAACTTCCCTGAGTTTGGGGCCGAAAGAATCTTCCCTTCCCCTCACCACACCCTCCGGGCCTGAGGGTGGCTTTCACAACTCCTGTCCCTTCTGTTGGGTGTTTTGTTCCACCAGGTGGAACAAAACTGCTCGGGGTAACTCCTGATGTTTTCAGCACCTGTAACGAAAGGCTGGGGAGAGTGGGGCTTCTCACGACTACTCTCTTCCAGTCCCCGCACAATCCCAGGTGGTTTCTAATAAAGTTGGTGGGGCCTGATGCCCTGAATTGTATGTGATTTAATTAAAAATCAGAGTAAGATCCTGTGTGTGTACAGCAAGAAGGGACAGGCAGGGTCTGGCTGGGATTGATGAACAAAGGCTCATCCCTGCCATCGCCAAGCCTGGGTTCTAGCAGGACAGCCCTTCTAAGAATCTGTTCTCCCTCCAGGCAAGGGGTTGATCCAAATACCAAGACTCCTTCCAGACCTCAGGTTTCGTACTGGTGCTTGTTGCCATTTACTGGGCACTTGCTGGAGGCAAGACACTGCCGAGTCCTCTATTCCATCATTCATCTCCACAACCTTCCCACGTGACTTGAGGTGAGCACCATCGCTGATCCCCCATTTTACAGATGAGGACACTGAGGCTCAAGGAGGAGCACAGGAAGGAAGAGGCAGCAGTAGGATTCAGACGGAGGTCTCTGCCTTCAGAGCACAGGTATCCAGCATTTTCTGAGCATCTACTACGTGCCAGGCACTGTGGTAGAACATACTGGTATGAAGACCCAAATCTGCTTCAAGGGTCTCGAATATAAACACACATCAAGGTCCCCATAACAGATGGAGTATTACCCTGAGGTCTCAGAAGATGGAGAGACCAAGTCTTCACAAGGGCCAAGATGTTGGAACTGAATATTACTGGGCAAGTAGGGGGCTCCAGAAGCAAGGGTAGACTGGCCCAGGAAACAAGGTAAAGCTGAGGAAAGAGCACATGGGGGGTGGTGAGAGGATTTTTTTGCGGGGGGAGGTTGAATAGAAAAGGACGGTGGGCCATGGCTTGAACAGCCTTGAGTGCAGTGGTCAATCTGGACTTGATTCTAAACGATTTTAAAACCATCACCAGGTCCCTTAAACAGAGAAGGGACATAATCGTTTCTGCACCCTTTGTATGATCAGAAAATTGAGATAACATTCTTAATGTTAGTTGCACTTTCTTGAACAAGATTCAAGAAAAACCTAAATCGTTTGAAAAAAATTCAGGCAGCCTTAACTCCCAGGACACAACTGAACAGCCTACTGTGCAAGACCCCCACACAGAAAAGCACAAAGATGTGCAGTGTATGTGGATGGGTTTGAATCCACACACGGCAGAAGACCCCAGTTCTGATGCAGATGAAGCCCAGGGAACAGCCAGAGGCTGCCTTCCAGCATCCCAGCCTCTCAGCCTCTCCCACAGTCAGCACCGTCGCCCCCAGCTCATCTCTATGGTATTTAAAGGAGCCAAGACGGCCTCCAGGAATGTTTCCCCTGCAAGCAGCAGAAGAGGTGCTCCTTCCCCTGCAAACCCACTGTTCCCCTTCTCTCTTGTCCCTTTTTTTTTTTTTAACAAATTGTCTTTTCTTTGTGACATACAAATACAACCAATGGAGAAAGAGATCACTTTCTCCCTTTGATTCCAGTGATAACAAGTTGCTAAAGTAAAAATGTATCTATCAAGAAGGAGTTTCTCTTCAAAGTTTCCTCTAAAATAAAAAGCCAGGAAGGGTTAAAAAGAACCATATAAACGTCATTTACACATCTGACATCAACAAAGATAACCTGAAATAGGGTGGATACATACAACCAAAAAAAAAAAAAAAAAAAAAAACTCAGAAAATATATTTTAACTTGCCCCAAAAAACAAACAATAAAAAAAACCTGGTACAAAAGACAGGGATGTGGAAGTCAGCCTGCCCAGCAAAAAAAATTGGTGGGTGAAGATGGAGAATTTAGGAACAGTGAGCTGGGCCAACACTGCCACACACCTCTGCTTCAGAATGCATCACTCTTCACTTCTGTTTTTGAAGAGCACTTGACCAGGAGTCAGGAGACCTGGGTTCCACTTCTTAGAAGCTAGGGAGCCTCAGGCAGGTCCCCTAACCTTTCCAGGCCTCACTTTTCCTATCTGAGATATGGGGATAATCCTTGTCCATCCTGCCACACAAAATGATTGTGAATTAATGCTCAGCATCATTCTGGAAATACAGTGAGCTATTGTTCTTACCAACATCAACAAACAACAATCTTTTGGAGTATTAACTATGCATCAGGCACTAGGGAGACACACAGTGGACAAGACACTCAAAACAAGTAAACAAATAAATACAGCATGTTGAGGACAATGAAGAAAACAAAAAAGCCAAAATGGAGAATATCAGAGGGGACCCTTCTCTAGACAAAAGAATCAGAGAAGGCCTCTCTCTGAGCACATTTAACCTCAGACCCAAATAATGGGAAGCAGCCAGCCATAGGAAGAGCTAAAGAAAGGGCATCCCCCCAGGCAGAGGTTACAGCCCATGCAAAGGCCCTGAGGAAGGAAGAGTTGGGTGTGGTCCAGAACCAGAGACAAGTCCAGGCAGGTAGGAGCAGAGTTGGGGGAACCAGCTATTCCCAGGGGACAAAAATCCCAGGAATAAGGACTTCTCTGGTGGCACAGTGGTTAAGAATCTGCCTGCCAATGCAGGGGACGCGGGTTCGATCCCTGGTCTGGGAAGATCCCACATGCCACGGAGCAACTAAACCTGTGCACCACAACTACTGAGCCTGCACTCTAGAGCCCGCGAACCACAACTACTGAGCCCACGTGCCACAACTACTGAAACCCGCGTGCCTAGAGCCCGTGGTCCGCAACAAGAGAAGCCACCACAATGAGAAGCCCACGCACCACAACGAAGAGTAGCCCCCGCTCGCCACAGCTAAAGAAAGCCTGCGTGCAGCAACAAAGACCCAATGCAGCCAAAAATAAAAATAAATAAATTTGTATTAAAAAAAATCCCAGGAATAGGAAAGGCGGAAGAGACAGACTTGGCAACTTTCTGACATGACTTGGAAACACTGGCTCCTTTTGGTTCCACTCACCATGGGGTGGAAAGAGAGGAGGTCAGAGACCAAGTTCCAGCCGGGGAGCACCCTGCTGACCACAGCAAAGAGGTTAGATTTATTCTCAGTGCCTGGTGAAGCCACTGGGAGTGCCATGACTGGTTTATAGCTTAAAAAGTTCCCTCTAGCTGCTGTGAGGAGAATGAATTAGATAAATCACTTAACCTCTCTGATCCTTTTCCTCATATGAAAGAAAAGAAAGTTGTTCTAATTAAGAGATAATATGTTGATTTAAGGAGTCAACATACATGAAATTTAGTTACTAGATGAGAAAACTGAGGCCCCAGAGGGTCAAATGACTAGTCCGGGACACCAATGACAAAACAGGGTGTGGTACTCAGCCCTGCTGGCCCCCCTGTCTGATTTGCTTCCCACAGCTGCCTCACCAGATGCAGCCCTCGCCCAGACCATCCCCCCACCCCCAAACCTTGGCTCCTGTGAAAGGGCTAAATTTAGGACCTGAAACCAGCTGAAATGGGACAGCAGAGCCTGCTGCACTGAAACACCTGGTCCACGTGTGCTGGGAGCTTAGGTGAAGGAAGGCTATGGGTGGCGTGGGGCAGGGAGGGGTGGTTAGTAGCGTGGGGACGACAGCAGGATGTCCGGCACCTGTTGAGCACAGGTGGGGAATTTGTAACATGAGAGCTGGGAATGAGTTGGGAAATCAGAGTCCAGCCCCAGATTCCACAGACAAGCCTGAGGCTCAGAATGCATGACAGGCTTGCCCAAGGCCGCAGTGTGATGGAACCCAGACCCCTCCTCCCAGGCCAGTGCCCTTTCTACTAAGCATCATCATCATCATCATTTTTAGAAATAATAATAATCACCATGATTATTATTATTACTAGCAATTGTTAGATACTCACCACATGCCAGGTGCTATTCTAAGCACTTGACCCGGGTACTATTAACATCCCCCTTTCACAGATGAGGTGAGGGAACCAAGACACAGAGAAATTGGCAACGTGACCCAAATCACAGAGCTAGGTTCCCTCTTGCACAGTGAGACTGAATATACAAACGGACATTGGCCAAACCATATATGACAATAGAACTCTGACCCACAGCTTCGGCAGCAATCAGCTCTGGAACCCAAACCAATATCTCCACAGACGTGAGCCCAGGACAGTCAGGATCTGGGGAATGACTGCCTGTTTCCCTATTTTGACCCACACCCCCTACTTCCAACTAAGGACCAACCAGTCACATAAGGCGCCCTGCCCCCTTGTAGTTAGCCCACCTCCAGCTTCCCCATCAGCTTAACAGCCTCCTGAAGCCTTCCCTTTTCTCACTATAAAGCTTTCCCATTCCTCTGCCTGCCTTCAAATCTTTGCCACATTCCAAGTGATGGTGGCTGACTCCCCTGCTATAGCAAGCTCCAAATAAATAGCCTGTTTGTTCTCATTTGGGTGATCTTTGTTTATTTCTACAACTCCCACTCCCCATCAGCTTTCTATCCAGGTACAGGCTGGCTTGGGAGGAGGAAATAGTCTCCGGTGAGCCCCAGCCAGGTGGAAGGAGCCTGTGGTGTGAGAGTAGGGCTCGTTGGGGGTGCCTGCATTTCTACCAGTCCTGCACTCTGGCTTCCAGGCTGCTCTGTAGCCCCAGAAGTCTTATATGATTTTCTATCCAGCTAGCGAGCCTCTCTCTGCTTCCTCCCCAGGTCACTATGCACAGGGTCCCTGCCTTACCTCATTTTTCATTCCCCTGGTCCTTAGTGAGTGCCCGCTATATGCAGGGCCTGAGCTAGTCTCTTTACATCTTCATCTCGGGTAAACCTAAACCCCCTTTAATAACCCTGATTTAAAGCAGGATCACTTTGCACTGAATCTCAGATAGAAAGAAATGACTTAAAACAGTAAAATCAATTCAACCACGACCCCAGTGAACCAGTGGATCCTGAAGCCAACTCAATCTATCCAACAAAACTTGGGCTCTAGAACAGCATCATGGTCATGGAGCTGAACCCGAACCCAAACCATATCTCATTGATCTCAGCTTTCAACTCCTGTGAAACCTGGTGGGATGGGGTCAACAGAGACAAACACAGACCTCTAGCTCTGTCCTGGGACCAAGAGCTCATATTCACTTGAGTTGGGCTCTGTGGGAAGGTGAGGGGGCATAAAAAGAACATGAAGGTTCTCACCTTCTCCAGAGACCAGGCAAGTAACAGGCAAGGGGAGAGGCCAGGGTGTGAGTCAACAGGGATTAGTGGAGCCTATAGCAAACTGGGGGTCAGTGAACCCAGCAAAAGGCCCCAAATTCCTAATTTCCAAAACTAGTTTGCCCCTCTGGCCACCAGTTTTCAACTTCTAGGCAATTGGACCTAAGTTGGAATCCCAGCTCTGCCATGTGCTGGCTGGGCATCTCTGCGTGAGTCAGATAACATTTCTGCAGACTCAGTTTCCTGGCCACTTCCTAGCTGTGTGGCCATAGGCTAATGACTTGATGTCTCTGAGCCTCAGTTGCCTGATATGTAGAGAGAGGATGATGATAGTTCCTACACCAGAGGGCAGTGCAGTGACTGGATGAGATAATGCGTGTTGTGCGCTTAGCACGCTGTCTGCTACATAAACAGCAGCTATGATTATTAGATGGAAGCTCACGGCAGAAAAAATGGTAGGACTTTGTCCCCTCTGCCACACGGGCCCTGTGGATTCAGCTCTGAGACCTGCCCAGAGCAGTCTTCCAGCCCACTGGGTGGGAAGGATCTGCCCTGGCAGGAGCTGGAGACGCCAGGGCTCTGTTGCTGCATCCATCCCTGCCGCCTTTATCTGCCTTCTCTGCTCCCTCCCTCCTGCTGCAATCACAGGGGAGGTGAACACTTATTTATCACGGGAGTGAACTTCTGATATAAAGACAGCAATGGGGACCACCAGTAACACAAATGAGGAAGGTGAGCTGGATGGGAGCTGTGGTGAAATGGACAGTTTCAAACGGAGGAGACACGACTGAGTTCTTTCATCTTTTGCCACTTGGGCCTATATTGCTAGAACTTCTACTTTTGCAGGAGAAGCTGGAAATCTGAATCTTTAAGTGCGATCTCCTGATTTCTTTTAAACAGTGACTCAGATTTTTAAAATACTCTGTGGACTGTGTGGCACACACACAGACCAGATTCAGCCTCAGGCCACCATTTCACACCCTTTTTCTTAGAATATAACTTCTTTGGCAGCCTCGTCACATCTGTGAGAGGATGAGTAGGACACAGAACCAGGGAGCCAATGCCGGAGTCCAGCTCCAGCGAGTCCAGGGATACCCGAGGGATGGATAGCATCGGTGAAGGAAATAATTCTATTACACTTCTTAAAGTATCAGCATTGCATGTTTCTCTTTCTCAAGTCTTTATTCTTCATTCTTCCTTTACTGTTTACAATCACAGGTTTATATATTGTAGTTGATTACATTACCAGGTACGTGGCCAAACAATCTTAGCACAATCAAACCTCAAAATGTTCTATAAAGATTTTTTAAAACAAATATCCCCTAGTTTCTAGATGTCCTATTAAAATATTTCCCCAAGTTCCCATTAATCACAGGTTGTTTCTTAGTAACCAAGCCAAGCAGTTATATGATTATTTCAATTGTAAAAGTTGGAGCTACTTGTTCCTATTTTTCTTCTTGCATGAGCAACCTTTTACAATGGTTCCATGAAAATATTTACAATGTACCTGCATGCTCTTTCTCATTGTTTCCTTCAACTGAGACAGTGTTTTCTCCCTATCCTGGCAACGAATTCTGCTCTAGTCATTTGTTTTTCTATAATTAATCTTCCTTTATAATAGAACCATAAATTTCCTATGTCGTCATCAGGAACTCCGTCCCATGGCCATAACTCCACACTAGAGGGTGTTTTTTCATAAAAACATCCCCTTAGTTCCAGGCTCTTAATTCTTTACCCATTTCCCCGGGGCTTTAGTGGGTACTTCCCATTCTGTGGTAGTTTCAGGAGGGGGAGTCCTAGAGGAATTTTTCTTTCACGTGGAGCAACATCCCCCCAAAATTGCCCCTGTATGTAAATTTATTATCATAAAACATAACAACGGAGCTGTAGTCCACCTTCCTGGCACGGCGCTGCCTTGCAGTTTCGCCTTCTGTTGCTCATGACTTTGTCATGGTGCCATGGCTCCAGGATGGCTTCCGACATGCAAAGGTGGCAGCAACTCTATGAACCAGAGCTGATGGGATTGTCACTCTTGGCTTTGCCAGCTAAAGCACCCTTCTTTTGCCACCTCCCCAGAAGAGAAGTTTCCTGAAGGGGGTCACTCTGGCTGTTTCCACAATTTTCCAGCAGCAATGAGTAGAAACAACATTTACAGGCCTTTAGAGTGTGTGAAAAGTTTTACTGCCCCTCTTCACACTGTCCTTGAAATGTGCAGGGATGCAGGAGAGGACCTGGGGAGCTTCTGTGATCGATTTTGCTACTGCAAATACTAAGAATAGTTAACATAACATAGCGATAATAACAAAGCTTTCTATTATTGTAAGGAATATTTGCATATGGTTTCACAGTTTATTTTGAGAGGGTGAAAGAGTGAATGCTAATCCCATCAACCTCCTCCAAAAATTCCTCAGGGCTTTTTTTTTTTTTTTTTTTGCGGTATGCGGGCCTCTCCCTGTTGTGGCCTCTCCCGTTGTGGAGCACAGGCTCCGGTTGCGCAGGCCATGGCTCATGGGCCCAGCCGCTCCGCGGCATGTGGGATCCTCCCGGACCGGGGCACAACCCGTGTCCCCTGCATTGGCAGGCTGACTCTCAACCACTGCGCCACCAGGGAAGCCCCCTCAGGGCTTTTAATCATGTTAATAGAAGGTGCAAATGGCAGCCACTGCTGGTTGTTCACCAATAACCCCCTCTTCTGGACCAAAGAGCCCCCATTTTGTTCAAGTGTCAGGTGAACTCTTGCTTCCCTGAGGCCAGCTCCATCCAAACCCCAGGGGTGAACTGTGATCGGTCTAAATCATATCAGATTGGCCTGGGCTAGGCCATGTGTGCAATCCTGGCCAATGAGACCTGAGGAGAGGTCTGACCGGGTGCTTCCCTAAAGAATTTCCTCTCTCTTACAAAGGAAACATTTTGTAGGTGGGTGGAGCTGCTGTAGCCATTTTGCCACCTTGAGGGAAGCAGCCAACACCTGAGGACAGATGAGCGGAAGGACAGAGGGAACCTGGGTGCTTGACCTGGGTTTTATTTCATTTAGCATCTAATCTTTAATTCTTCTAGTGCTTAATGCTCCCACCTACCTCAGGACCTTTGTACATGCTGTTTTCTCTACCCACAGCACTGTTTTTCCCTTCTCCACATAGTTGCACCTGCTAGCCCCTCAGTTGTCGGCGCAAACATTGTCCAATAAAAACAAATCTGGACATAGACAGGGAGACACGTTCATTAGAAAGAAAGGCTACTGCAATAGAGAGAACACACCAGTCTCAGAAATCTTTGAGCATCTCAAAATCAAGAAGCAAAAGGTTTTTCTCTTTTAGGATAAAGGAGGAGGCAAGCAGAATCTACGGAGGGGAGACAGACAAGCAATGGGAAGTGACAAATGGGATCTGATAGGAAAAACATCTGGCTTTAGTCAGCCAGTTCCCAGGAGAAGCTGATAAGGGGAGGCACATTCTACTTCTTTGGTGCTTGCTGAGGCTTGGGGCAAGCAGAGTCCAGGAGCCTGTAGGAAAGGGAGAAACCTGACTAAAGTTTGGTCAAGACAGAGCAGATGGTAAGAAGGGGGCAACTGTGAACACCTGGACAACACCAATTCCTCAGAGAAGCCCTCCTTTATTCACCCAACTTGGACCCTAGGGCCAGACTGCCTGGATTTAAATTCCAGCTCTGCCACCGACTAGCTGTGCAACCTTGCATGGGTTCCTTCACCTTTCTGTGCCTTGGTTTCCTCACCTGCAAAATAGTGACAAGAAAATGATGTATCTCACAAATTGTCACGGGGATCAAACGAGTTGAGCAGGTCCCTGGCACACGGTAAATGCTTCAGAGACATTAGCTATGGCAATAAGATCCCACCCCTGGGCATTTCCTCCATAGCACTGTATCCCCCACTGGACTGTAAAGTCCTTGGCAGCAGGAATGGGGACTCTCTTGCTCACGACTGAATCCTCAGTACTGGTAAAGAGGCTATTGCAGAGAAGGCTCTTAATAAATTTTTTAAAACGTCTTTATTGAGCTATAATTCACACACCAACGAATTTAGTCGTTCGAAGCATACTATTCAATGAGTCTAATAAATATTTTTAAAATGCATTCTAGCATGCAAAGAGGTGATGGCATTGGGGGAGAAAGGTGAGAGAGCATGAAGCCTTTAGCCTGCAGATGGGCAGTGACAGGCAGAACCCCTGCCCCAGACAGCGCTTTCACTGTTCTTCCACAGGGAAGGCGATGCAGTTTCTGTACATGCCTCTCACCTGTAGTTTTCAGTACATTGTTCGGGGCCCTAGTGGCCAGTGTTAAGGTCGTTTCTCCTGCTGGGCAGGTCTGTCTCCTGCTCCCAGGCAATGAGGGTTTTCCCTGCACTGTGTTTCTTTTCTTTCCTTGACCTGGGGTTCTTGGCATCAATTTCTCCTCATTTTGTTCTTTTTCGTTGGGTGCCTTTATAAGTCTGGATGCTAGAAAACCCAACTTAAAGAGCCTAAATCAAGAGTTGACAAACTTTTTTCTGTAAAAAGCTGGATAGCAACTGTTTTTGGCTTTTCAGACCATAGTTTCTGCAGCAACTCTGCCTTTGTAGCTCAAAGCAGCCATCGACCATATGTTTAAAAAAAATGAATGGGGCTGTTTTCTAATAAAATTGTATTTACAAAACAGGCGGTGATGGAGGAAACTCAAAAACATGAAGCTAAATGAAAGAAACAGGTAAAAGAGACCACATCATGTATGATTCCACTGATATGAAATGTCCAGAATAGACAATTCTCTAGAGACAGAAAATAGATTAGTGGCTGCCTAGGGCTGAGGGTGAGGGTGAGAAAATGGGGGGTAATTCGTAATGGGTATGGGGGTGTTTCTTTTTGGAGTCAGGAAAATGTTCTAAAATTAGATTGTGGTCGTAGTTGTACAATTCTGTGACTATAATAAAAAGCATTGAATTGCACACTTAAAACAGGTGCATCTTTTGAGTAGGTAAATTATATCTCAGTAAAGCTGTTGAAGAGGAAGAGTACTCTTGGGCTTCCCTGTGGCGCAGTGGTTGAGAGTCCTCCTGCCGATGCAGGGGACACGGGTTCGTGCCCCAGTCCAAGAAGATCCCACATGCCGTGGGGTGGCTGGGCCCGTGAGCCATGGCCACTGAGCCTGAGCGTCCGGAGCCTGTGCTCCGCAACGGGAGAGGCCACAACAGTGAGAGGCCCGTGTACCATAAATAAATAAATGTTTTTTAAAAAAGAAAAGTAATGAGAGGTGGCATCTCTTCGTTCAGCAAGCATTTGGAGAGGGGATTCAAAAATAACGACAGGGGGCTTCCCTGGTGGTGCAGTGGCTGAGAGTCCACCTGCCGATGCAGGGGACACAGGTTCGTGTCCCGGTCCAGGAAGATCCCACATGCCGCGGAGCGGCTGGGCCCGTGAGCCATGGCCGCTGAGCCTGCACGTCCGGAGCCTGTGCTCCGCAACGGGAGAGGCCACAACAGTGAGAGGCTCACATACCGCAAAAAAAATAAATAAATACATAAAAATAACGACAGGGTCGGGACTGGAATAGACCATTAAGGTTCCTGGCAACCTGAGATTCTAGTCCCTGTCCAACTTTTACTAAATAATCCTCGAGCATAAGATGCCAAGCACTGAGCTAGACCCTGGAAATACAGCTGTAAATGAGCCACATTCCTTGCCCTCCAGTAATTTATAGTCTAATGAGGCAGACAGACAAATAAGAAATTCCCGTACCATGTACTAAGGCCAGTGATAAGAAGAAGCACAGAACGAGATGAGCCACTATGTAGGCTGGGACCAGATGGCAAGTGACATCTACACTGAGCAGTGACCCGGGACAAAGTGGAGTCAGAAAGGGGGTGGAGTGTGGCATGTGACCCAGGTTTGAGGGAACAGTTTGTACAAAGCCCTGGCAAAGAGAGACCCTAGGATTGCAACAACACTGTGGTTTAAGAGTTGTGCTAATCAACACCACTAAATTGCTGGCTATATTGCTAAATTCCTCACTGCTCATTCCCAAGTTCAGGAAGGGTTCTGAGCATGGGCACAACCTAGGGACAAACTGAGATAGACTCTTCATTTGATAACCCCCAGAGCTCCAATCTAACTAGGCTAGCTTAGTCCACCATCAACACTTCACTGTAGGTATTTATATTGCATCTCCTGTCATTCACTCATTCTGTCAATCAGCAAGCCTTGTGCTAGACTCCAGAAGGAGAAGAGGGCTCCACCTGGCTCCCCTGGGAGGAATGGGGAGTGTCCTCCACATCTCTGAATCCCACACAGACTCCAGTTCAGTGTTTTGCATACAGAGGTACCACTGAGTCTACTCAACATAGAAGTAAAAGCAAAACTCATCTGATGGCATAATTACTATCTCAACCCACGTCCTCTACATTTCCAGCCCCTACTCCCAAACCGTCTACTGCTGCACATCAGGGCACTTCTCCCCACTCTTTGAACTCTACCGCTTGTAAATGCCACGTTGCTCAGCGCAGACGCAAGTATAGCTTTGTAGGTAAAAGCAGAAGCTTCGGATTCACAATCATCGGGGTAGAATCCTTTTATTAGCGTTATGATACTGATCAAGTCACTCACCCTGCGGCAGCCTCAGTTTTTTTTGTCCGTAAAATGAGAATAATAACAGCTCTTTCACTAGGGTTCGTTGAATGAATGCAACTGGGCTGAACTGAGTAGTAAATGGCACAGTCAATGTAAGGGTATTATCATGTTGCTTGGCATATATAATGCAGTCAATAAATGGCGGCTGTAGAAGAATGTTGTAATGACGTATAGAGTGAGGTAGATGATGATGATATTGATGACGATGATGATGTAGGACGGCCGGTTGTTCGTCGTGTAATTCACTTTCTGGAGTCACAGCAACCCCGCCAGCCCACACAGCTTCCAGCGGCAAGCCTGGGATCCACAGTCCCTCCGGACTCGGTCCAAGCCCAGACCTCCCTGGGGAGCGCCAGCCTGCGTCACCCGCCCAGCCCTCCGGCTCCTCCCCAGCGAGCCCACACATGGTGGGAACGTGAGGGGGCGGGGCCAGACTGGGCGCCTCAGAGCCAATCGCCGGGCGGGGGGCTCCCAGCCAATAGAAGATGGGCTCCAGGTCCCGGGGGCGGGGACCCAGAGAGGAACGGAAGCGTCATAGGTCACTGGGCGGGCTGGGGGCGGGACCCGCGGTGTCTATGGGGGCGGAGCAGCGGTGGCCAGAGCAGTCAGGGCGGTAATGGCGGCGGCTGTGGCTACCGTGGCAGGGGCGTCCCCGGCGCCGGCGGCCCGCGCGGAAGGCGCCTCCTCAGTGCACTGGTTCCGCAAGGGACTGCGGCTCCATGATAACCCGGCGCTGCAGGCGGCCGTGCGCGGGGCGCACTGTATGCGCTGCGTTTACATCCTCGACCCTTGGTTCGCGGCCTCCTCCTCAGTCGGGATCAACCGATGGAGGTGAGGGGGCCCGGGGCGGGTTCGCGGGCCCGGGAGACGCAGCCTGGCCTCTTGGGCGCCCATCCTCGGAAAGGGAGGCTCTGGCCCCAGTCCCCTCTGCCGAAAGACCCCGGCCTGAAGGAGGTGGGGCAGGGGGACGGAGCCGAGTCTCCAGAGGGGAGAAGCCGGGAAGAGGGAAGCAATTAGTCCCCGTAGTAATAGCCTGGGTGGACCAGGGTTCAGCTTCTGACACCGCGCGCTCGCACTGCGTGTTATCCTCTTTGGTCCTCACGACATTCCTGTGGGACAGATCATGATCCCCGTTGTACAGATGAGACTCTTGAGCCCTAGAGACGCAAAGTTGACCTGCTCAAGGATTTGCAGTCAGTGAGAGGCAGAACAGGGACTCCTTGTCTAGGGCTCTTAGGGGTGTACTGGGGGCGGGGGGAGGGGGAGGACAGGAGCTCTCGTGGTGTGAGGGCAGGGATGGGTCTCTGAATTGATAACACAGCAGATGTCTGATTCTTCAAGTAAAGAGCGCACTGCTGTGCTCCTGAAGGTCACCTGTAAGCCGCTGGTTGGTTTGAATCCATTGTTTCCACCATCCTGCCTTCCCTCCACCAAGATCATTCCGTTTCTGGAGGCGTCTAGAGACTCTGGCTTAGCATTAGATAGGGCAAGTGCCGTCTCCCCTTCATTATAGATAAAGACCTCAAGGGCATGTTCAGTTAGAGGCACTTTGTGTCCGGAGCTGGAGAGCAGAGAACAGTACTTAATCCATTTGGAGAATTCCCTCAGCAGCTATGGGCTTGCTAGAGGGGGGGGAAAAAAAGGGAACCAAAGTGTCCCTTCCTTCCTCCTCTTCTCGTGAGTTTGTTTGTTTGTTTGTTTGTTTTGCGGTCCGCGGGCCTCTCCCTGTTGTGGCCTCTCCCGTTGCGGAGCACAGGCTCCGGACGCGCAGGCTCAGCGGCCATGGCTCACGGGCCCAGCCGCTCCGCGGCATGTGGGATCTTCCCGGACCGGGGCACGAACCCGTGTCCCCTGCATCGGCAGCCGGACTCCCAACCACTGCGCCACCAGGGAAGCCCCCATGAGATTGTTTTTAAAGCACGGTTGAGCCATTATAGATTAGATTTTTATCAACTGATGTACTAAGATGAGGGACCAGGAAAGCTGTGATATCAAGGGTCCCTCTTTGATGATTCCCAGGAGATGGAGTGGACAGGATCATGGGAGAAGATTAACAGATGGGTAGTTGATGGGTTTTCTCTTTAACCAGTGTTTAAAACCAAGGAGTTCTGAGACATTGTGTTCCCATCTCTCTTTAACATGCCCCTCAGTAGTCCTTTGGTTTGTTTGCATTGTTCTGGAGCATGTTTGCTTGTGACCTTGTTGCTCGAGAGGCAAGGTTATTCCCAGGATAGGCTGGCTCTCCACCATTCTTTCCTCACCAAGGTGTGTGCCCTGCTAGGAGCGTGAATGCCCCTAGCAGTGGATCTATTAAATGCCCCCCTCCTGACCCATTTATATTGAGGGAACAACTAAAGATAGTCCTGTGGAGAGCCTGCCCACACAATTTTCAGCTGCTCTATTGCTCTGCCTGTGCTTCAGTTTCTATAGATAGGAGGTTGGGTTTGACAAACATCCTCAAATGACTGGCCATCCCTAGCATGGACTAAGCCTGAGACTTTGCCCCCCTCCCAGTGGCAGTGTGCCAGTCAGAGCAGAGTAAATGGAATCCAGACTGCTTGCTTGCTGCGTTGTCACGGAGTTTCTCCTTTTTGGGGGTTTTGGAGGACATTGCATAGGACTGCCTACTCCTTTGTGGTAGTGGAAATTACAGATCAACAACGAAAACTCTGTTGCTGATTAAACTCAGATTCGCTAGAAACTAGGAGTTTTGTGGGTCACCCTTTTGTGATTGTGCTTTTGAGTGAGTGAGAGAGAAAAGGAATGTGGCAGTTCAGATGCCTGTGTCAAATCCTGAAGTCAGAGGCTGTGTAGGAATGCAGATGTTAATTGAGCAATTATTTAATGAGTGCCTAGTATCTGCCAGGCACACTGCTCTAGGTGCTGCTAGGGAAATAGCAGTGAACAAGCAGATGTGGTGTCCAGAGCTCCTGGAGCGTACATTTGCATGACGCAAGACAAGTAAACAACCTTAATTTAGTAGAACTAATGCCATGAAGTAAATAAAATAGGGGGGCAGACTAGAGCAGTGGTTCCTTTTTTTTTTTTTTTTTTTTTGCGGTACGCAGGCCTCTCACTGTTGTGGCCTCTCCCGTTGCGGAGCACAGGCTCCGGACGCGCAGGCTCAGCGGCCAAGGCTCACGGGCCCAGCCGCTCCATGGCACGTGGGATCCTCCCGGACCGGGGCACGAACCCCTGTCCCCTGCATCGGCAGGCGGACTCTCAACCACTGCGCCACCAGGGAAGCCCATAGAGCAGTGGTTCTTAACCTTGCTGCACATGGGAATCATTTAAGGATCTTTAAAAGATGTCTGGGCCGCCTTCTCTCCCAATTCTGATTTCATTGTTCTGGGTTATGGTCTGGGCATTAGGGTCTTTAAAGGTGTGATGTGCAGCAAAGCCAGAGAGGCACTGGACTAGAGAACCCCAGACCTGAGCCCGACAGCTTGGGATATGTATTGCAGTGCATTGGCAAGAAGTCTGATTTGTTTTGGCATCCGAAGAAAGAGGTGAAATCACACAAAACAGATCAAATACAATAACTGCTTCTGGGGCTGGGCACAGACACATGCGTACCACCCCCGCCATATTCTTTGCTCCCAGGTTCAGAGCGAGGGCAGAACTGCAGACTGTTTTATGCACTCGGTTGGGTGTTAGGGGGAGTGATGGAGCCAGCTGTACCTCTGTGTAACTACACTATGTGTAATCTCCCAGTGGCTGTTTCTGGATCTGGAAGTGACCTGGGAGAATTGTGCTGCAGCGTAACATCCTAGCTCTGTAAATATTTCAGTTGCCGCCTCTGAGAAGCCTCCCTCAGAAGAGTGGGCCCTGGGCCATCTGCAAGAGGTGGGGGGAACCAAAGTCTGTATCTCTGTTATCCTCCTGCACTTCCTACACTGACTCCCACACAGCGTTTTTCAGCAGATAAATCAGATTAAAATAACGATGAATGGCCCTTCCTAAGAGTAAAAGTGGACAGAGAAAGGCAACCAAGAACATGTACATTTATTAGCATAGGAGAAGGGCTAGCATACTCCTTGCCTTGGTGGTAGTGGGAAGTTTATAGGCTAATTGTAGCATTTGAGCCTCAGGACTTTTTTTTGCCAAGCACTAGTTAGCTAAACCCTTTGCCGTTTTCCCCAGCCCCACCTTCCCCAAATTTACTGCCTCTAGAAGGAAGTACTGTAGTGAGAACCAAAAAAAAAAAAAAAAAAAAGAGGGGATGTGAGCCCCTTCTAGATTTAAAAATGGCCCTTGCAGTTTTTCATTACCTTTCTCTCCCTACTGCAACCCAGATGGGTGTTGGCAACAATTCACCTTACCCTTTATTTATGTCACTTTCTCCTTGGCTCTGTGCTACACCTGTATTCCGGAACTTGGGGACAGAAGGAGTTGGTAGAAATAAAATATCAGCCAAAATCACTCAGAATTAGTGAATGAGGTGACCTGGGAACTCCCCAGGATGCCTGGTGAGAACAAGTGTGTCTCCTTTCCCAATGCCTGGAGCTAAACACTGGTGGACTGTCCAAGTTGGCTGGTTCTTCCCTGGAACTTGGTCAGCAAGAAGGGGGTTGAGAACTATGGTCTACAGGCAGGGAAATTTGAGTTTCTCTGAGTTGTTCACACTGGTACCCAAGAGTCACTTTATTGTTCTGCTGCTGAGGAAATGTTTCCATTTGCCTAAAAGGGATGAAAACTTTCACATTCATCTTTCTCTTTGAAATTAGGAAAGAATAAATATATTTTTAGCCAAGTGATACTTAGAGATCAATCCCTGCTATGGATTGTGGGTTTGGGTTATCCTTTTCCATGGGGCTTGAAGCGCTCTTAATTACTTAGGAGAAATTAATTTATATTAATAGCCTATGTAGCCAGTCTGGGCTGGCCAATGATATCATCATTACAGTTAACCTTGGCTTGAAGCAGAGAAACTTGGTCAAGGGCGATCTAGACCCAAAAAGAGAGTTCACTATCATTTTCCCTCTTCCTATTAATAACAAACAAAATATTTCTCAACACAGAATCTGCCTTCTCTAGAGAAGTCCTTCCCTAAAAGATCTGCATGTCTTTTATTTTAAAGGGCTAGTTCCATGGAGTCCCTGAATTACTGAGTCCTTTTAGTACTTTTTGAAATCCCAATTTGATTTCTTCCAGTTCTGTCTGCTTCTGGCTCCAGAGCGCTTACATAATGCAACTAAGCTGCACATGTTGTCTAATCCAAAGGGTGAGCTTGAACTCTCACCCAGGACGGTGTGCTCTGAATTTCAGCCATGTGAGCTCAGCTTGGAGCTGCCTGCCCGAACACTGCCGCCTCCAATGCCCCGGCCAGTTTTCTTTAGAGTCCCCCCTCATTGGAGTAAAGAGAAACTGGCCATGTAGAGAGGAAGACTCTAGGGGAGCACAAAGGCCCAAGGGTCTCTCTGGTGAAAGAATGCGCCCGCTGGCCCCAGTGAGCTTTTGCTCAGGGGCAGCACTGCTCCGCTGCTCCCTGTCCCTTCTTGGCAGTCCTCACAGGTGGTGCCCTAGCAGTGGCTACTCTTTCTCTGTCTGCCTGGAGGCTGGGGCTCCTGGGGGCCATCGTGAGGCCTCCCTTCCTGGAGGAGCCCTGCAGGGCTTGACTGAGGAGGGGGCGAGTTGGAAGTAACCGCATTTCTAGAGGGCCAAACGGGAGGCAGAAAGCAGGCTCTCACAGAGAGGAAGTTCAGTGAAAACAAACTAGAAGCAAAGAAAGGCAACTTGTAAATCGAAGCTAGAAGTAAAGTTCTGTTTTCTGGGACAGCGCTTCTGAACCTTTGATGTGCAAAGGAGGCACCAGGGGATCTTGCTAAAATGCGGATTCTGTTTCTGGAGGTCTGGGATGGAGCCTGAGATCCTGCGTTTCAGCAAGCTTCTGGGTGATTCACAGCTGTTGATCCCCGGAGGAGCAAGGATTTGGTAGCAAAGGTGTTGGCCTACGAGTAGAGCTGTGGTGCTCTCTGATGGCTGAGTCCCTGGCAGCACAGCCTCAGTGCTCAGGGGGTAAGTCCTGGTTGAGAGGCAGTGGAGCCTGGTGCTTAAGAATAAAGACGCCAAGCCACACCGTCCGGGTTTGAATTCTGGTCACCTGTTAAGTGAATGATGTTACGCAAATTACTTAATCTCTCTGTACCTCATCTGTAAAATGAGAATTAAATGAGGTGATGTATGTAAAACAAGTAGGATAGTACCTGGTTCATTGTAAATGCTCATTAAATGTTAGTTATTGCTGTTACTATTATTATCCTTTGGTTGCTGGGTCCAGAATCGTGCCTTCTGCTCACTGCCTCGGCTATAGACTTCTCTTGTCAAAGAAGAAAAGAGTTCTCACGAGGTTATCTGTACTACAGAGATGCTGCAAGGCATCTCTCCTTTTAATAAATGAGGTCTAGAAATAAAGTCTACAGAAGGCAGCTGGAACCTAGCCAGTCCTATTTGTAGCTTCAAATCAAAGTCCTGGGCAGCCTGGTGGACTGTGAAGGCTGAGGCCCCCAAAGTGCATGGCAGGGACATTGCTGGGATCCGCAGGACCCTCTGTCTGGGGTTGCAGAATCTAAGTCACCAGTTATCCCTAGGCATTCTGCCTGGCAGGGCCCAGGTTTCAAGTGGCACAGAGGCAATTTACACTGGTCTCTCAGTCTTTTCCTCCTGAGGAGAGGGTGAGGCCTGGGAGGAGGCCAAAGCAAGTGCAAGTGCGTCACTCTGTCTCAGCTTTCCTTTTCTGAGGGTGACAGTGTTTCAAAAACAGAAATTCGCAGAGGTGGAGCTTTGGCTTTGCATAAAGCAGCATTCAGCCTGTCAGTCTCCCATCGCAACCCCTTGGAGAGTCTCTGCCTGCTCGTGAGCTAGCCTGATGCTTCGGGCTGAGCCCAGGACTCAGCTCGTGCTGGAATGTGGGTCTGTGGCATTCCCCCCCTGGCAGTGTCAGGTTGTCGACGTCAGAGGTGGCGGCAGGGACTGGTTCCAGTTGGCAGCCTGGGAACAGTCGCTGCTTCTGTAAGCCTCCCATAGTCAAGGGAACGTGATGTGCTGCAGAGGAGCCACCGGGTTTCATTGTGCTCAAAATAAAATCCGGTGATTCCCGTCGTTGACAGGCCTGGGTGGGAGGCCCCAGCATAGATGGCAGGAGGTGTCCATGAACGAGGGTCACCTGCCAGGGCTTCGTTCCTGAGGAAGAAGAACAGAATGTCAGTGGATTACCTGGAGTCAGGTTTGTGTTTGCCACAAACACATGAGATCCTGCAGGAATCTCAGCCCCTGGAGCAGTGTTTGATGTGCCACTGAAAGGCTTAAGAAATGCGTCACAGAGAAGAAAACATGGTTTGAGTCTGACCGAGAGTCTGGGATAGTTTGCTATCCCAGCTTTGTCACTCAATAACTGTAATCTTTGGCAAATTAATTCTCCTCTCTGTATCTCATTTTCCTCATTTATAAAACGGGGATAGTATTTTCCTTCAAAATGTGTTGAGAGAATTCAAAAGAAAACGCATTTAAAAAGCATAACAGGCATATAATAACATTGATAACATTAGTTGTCTCTGGAGAGGGGGATGGATTAAATTCCTTGGGGAAGCAGGAGGAGGAGACTTTTTCCTGTGTACCCTTTTGTAACTTGAATTTTGAACCACATGAAGAGTTAATCTGTTTAAAATGTAAATTTAAAGATAAGACACATAATCTGTTTTAAATGTTAATTTAAAGATAAAACACATATCATAAAATGTATTGGTGGAATTTGTCAGAAAGGTGATTATGCCTAACTGAACAGGTAATAAATTTTTGTGGTCCTATGAAGTAAATAAATAAAACACTGAAGGCTCTCAGGCAGTGTTAATTTCCTTTCCCTTTCCCATGGTGATCCAGCTCGCAGGCTAGGTCTCTTGAGTTTCTGGAGTCTCCCACACCTCAACTTCCACCCCCAAAAGCATGGGAGCATATCTTACAGAGAAGTGCCTCCTCCCTCTTGGGACAAAAACCTGGTGGCCAGAGCCCTGGAGAAGCCTGGAGAATGAGCTACCTGCCAAATGAAACCCTGGCAACTGGGGACTCAGCCCAGGCTGTGGGACCATGGGACCGTGGCGGTAGATATCCGTGCAGCCCAAAGCATGAGTGCAGAAAGACAAGGGAGTCTGTTGGACCAGGGTAGGTGAGACTTTCCAGGGCTCTTGCAGTCTTGTTCCTCTGCTAATAGGACCTCAGGCCTCCATACCACGGTACTGCACTTGTTTTTCAGATGGCTTTCCCATCTGTTCTCCCTTTTGATTCTCACAACCACCTAGTGGTGGGAAGATATTTACACCTAGGGCCTGAGGCCAAGAGGGAATAAGTGACTGACTTGCCTGTAATCACAGAGGAACAACAAGAGTAGGAGCAGCTCACACTTATTGCAGATTTCCTATATGCCAGGCTCTGTGCTAAATGTTCTTCGTGCTTTATTTGGCTTTCTTAACAATTCTGTGAGATAGGTACCAACACCAACTCCATATCACAGATTGTGGGGGGAAAGCTAAAGAGGTTAAGTAACTGCCTAAAGTCCCACAGCTAGTAATGACAAAGGCAGGATTTCAGCGGAGGTGGCACTGATCCTCTACCATATCACACGTCAGCCAGAACCCAGTAGAACCATGCTACTTGTTTGGCATAAACAATGTACCAGCTTCTCCCTGCTTTGTTATGTTACCACCAACAAGGGCTGTGTGGGTTCTGCAGGTTCCTACTTCAGTCTCTGGAAGATTTGGACACAAGTTTAAGGAAACTGAACTCCCGCCTGTTTGTAGTCCGGGGACAGCCGGCTGACGTGTTCCCAAGGCTGTTCAAGGTAAGTGTGCAAAGTCCAAGAGAAGACAGTGAGAGTCTGCTCCTAGGGTTTCCCCACAGACTGAATGAGACAGTATTCTGACTGAGGAAATGGAAATGGTCGGGGACGGTCTGACCACTGCTGCTAGGGAAGTTGGGAGCAAATGCAGCCAGTCAGCTGCCAACAGAATGGAAACTGTGTTAAGGAAAACTGTGAATCCAGTGTCTTGTTGGAAAGTTCCCATCTCAGTCCAGACATGGGATGTGGCAAGTTATTCCACCCCGGATGCCACTGGCTTCCTTAGATGTTTTCTTGGCTCATGCCAGCAAGATTTATTAGAGCTCTTCCTACGCCAGGAGTCTGAGGGTGAGGTTTCCTATTGAGCAATGGGCGTTTCCCATCTTGCTTTGCTTTGCTTTGCTTATTGGAAAAAAAAGTCAGCCTCTCTGAGGAAACATCCCTACTTCCTCTGTGAATGAATGATTGATAAAATCTTCATTTAGGTACCATATAGGCCTCTGTTTGCTGTATCAGGTAGCCAGCCCACTTTTCCCCCCAACCCCTTTATAAAACACAGTTTTTAAGGCCCAAACAGAGACGAAAGTGCTCATAGACAGAGGGCTGTAGGACGTTCTCCCCTCATCCTCAGCAGCGCATAGTTGTTTTTCTGTCTCTCTCCACCCCAACTTCCTTCCCTACTCTTCCTGGGGGAAAAGCCAAGAGCAAAGACTTAATGTCAAGGCCAGAAGCTTAGTAAACACTTCATCATTCACTTTACGTCCCCGCACAAATGCCACGGTGCTGATAATAGCCAGCATTCATTGAGGGCTGATTATGAGTCAAACACTGTTCTAGGTAAGTGCTTCACATACATTAATTCACGTACTCCTCACAGCGGCCCTCAGACGTGGGCACGGCTGTCCCTATTCTGCATATGAGGAAACAGTGTCTTGGGAAGCTAAGGGTGGTGGCCTAGGATTTGCACCCAGGCTCCGACTCCAGGGCTGTGTTCTTAACCCTGCACCATTAAACACATTTGCCTCTCCTCCCTCTGCATTGTCCCCTCTCTCCCAGCACCTCAGAGGCCAACCCGCTAATAGCCCAGAGATACAGATAGATCATTCATTCATTGTATGTTATTAAGCTTCTACTGTGTACTAGGCCCCATACTAGGTCCTAGGGTATTGAAGAATAAGCATGATTTCTGCTGTGAGCATTCATACTGTAATGAAGGAAACAAGCAAGTAATGGGAAGCTTCATTGCCATATGATAACTGCTGTGATGGAAAACGGGCAAGGTTCAGCAGAATCATACTGAGGGAGAAGGCCTAGGAGGCTTCTTGGAGAAGGTGTCATCTAATAATATTTTTATTATTATTCACAGGGTTATGAGTCTTTAACAATGTAATCTACATGAACTGCTAAGCATGGTACTTGGCTCATAGTAAGTGCTCAATAAATGTTTAGTGCTGCTGTCCTTGAATGAGGGATAAGCAACCCTGCTCAGGACTCACATGCAGCAGCGCTGAGTCAGGGCCAGGCTGCCCTGTGCACAGCCAGGACATTTGCCCCAGGGATTCTGAGTTTTAAGGGACCATGACCAGAGACTTTGGTTGGAATGTGGTTTCCTTCTTGCTAGTTGCATGCTCTAGGGCTTTCTGTGGGTCTTCTGCACAACTTTTCACTGGGCCACTTTCTCCCAGCTTTGCTAGGAAATCTAGAAATTTCTATCAGACATGACTAAAGACTTGGAAAAGAATTCCCTTTTTAAATATGTGGCCCCTCTGGTCTGATTTCTCTGACCTCTGGGCTAAGGGCTGCTCCTCCTTTCCCAGCTCTCTGAGAGCTGGAGCCTATTAGCTGTGTTTGCTACTGGCCTCAGGAGTGTTGCTGTGGAAACCATCAACACACTTCACACAGCACAAGTCTGCCAAGAAAACTAGGCCAGAAGTTTTCAGGGCCCTGAGGAGCTCTGGGAAAGGCTTGCCAAGCAGGTGGAATATGGCGATCCTGTCCCCCACCGTCTTTACCAGTGAGTCAGTGCCTTTCCGGGATTGGAGGCTCCCCTGGGAGCATGTATTTATATCCTCCTGCTGCATTCTTCTACCACAAGGACACAGCAAGTGCACAGAGCTGCCCACCTCTCTCCTGATTCCACAGAGACCACTGCCTCAGGCTCCACTGTTGTAGGCTGTTGGCCTCACCTCAGAGGCCTGCCCTCCTCAAACCTTGTGGATCTCAGATTGTTGGTTTTCCAGTTCAAGTCATTGTCCCTAGTTTGTTCTGCAGCCCATTCTGTCAGGTCTCTAGACTTGCTCTGTACCCTCCCAGGAGAGAGCTGAGTGCCCAGCTTCTTTCTCCCTAAACAATGTTGAGCATTACAGATTCTCTCCCCACAGGAATGGGGGGTGACCCGCTTGACCTTTGAATATGACTCTGAACCCTTTGGGAAAGAACGGGACGCAGCCATTATGAAGATGGCCAAGGAGGCTGGTGTGGAGGTGGTGACTGAGAACTCTCATACTCTCTATGACCTGGACAAGTAAGAGATGGGCCCCAGGGGTCAGGTTGCCAATTGTGGGTGTTGGTGATTTGGGCCCCTGCTGAGTGGAACTCAGGGAGATTCAGCAATAGGGCCCCCTGGCACATGAGGTATGGCATTTTCTAGAAGCTGGAAGAGAATAGGTCAGAGTTGGGGCCTGTAGAACAGCTCAAAGAGCTTACCCGATTTGGGTGCAAAGAGGCTTATTAGGCCCAAGGGACAGAAGCAGTGAGGCTCCCCACTCAGGGTCTTCATAGATCTGCTCCTAACACGCTCCAGTCCCATCCACCCCACACACTCCCGCTTCCGTCCTGCTGCTCAGAAACTGCCCTCTGACCTCAGTGGGCCCTGTCTGTCACCCCTCCCAGCAGATCTCTGTCCTCATAGACAGAGCTTCTGTTCCTGAGCTGCGTTCCCTGGGCTCCCCTGGCTATCTGGGTTTCCCGGCCATGCATTTAGATGTTGCTCCGGAGGCTCTAGAGATCCCTGCAGGGCCTCTGTGCTTTCAGAGGGGCTAGGAGGAAACCCTCTCCTCCCCTTCCCTGCGAGAGCTGTCACCCTCCTGCTGCTGCTGCCACTGCTGCCAAGCCCTGCTCCCTGTCCCTCTCCCCACAACCAGTGGTGGGGGTCACACAGCTCTGCATGTGAGCTGGCCTCAGCTCAGGGAAGCGCTGGGTGTGGAGCTCCTCCTCCTACCACGTGCCGGAGGAGCGGGGAGGTACTGCAGGGGCAGCAGCCAACCTTCTGTCTCCACTAATGGAAGGGAGGAGAGAGGAACTGAGAAATAAACTCGCCCAGCAAGCCCCGCTTGCGTAAGCTGCTTCTTGGCCAACAAGAGCCCCGGGAGTCTAGCTGCAGCCCATCCCAGTTCATCTTTATAGAAACAGCCTCAGTTCTCCTCTAAACTCTCCTATATCTTCTTATCTCAGTGCAGCTGTGTTTCCCTTGCTCATGAAAAAATACTTTTGTAAATTGCAAAAAAGATAAAGAAAACCCTTGAAGTATTAGTTGTTACTATTAACCCCAGGCCCAGCCTCCGATTTGGGGAGGACAGGCTGTTCTCCACCTCTCTGTTCTAGTAATTGGGGCCCAACAAGGGAATGATTTTCCAACCAAGGAACACGTTTGCAGCTCTTATCGAAGAACCTCCTCGAGGCTTACGCTGGGATAGAGAGGGAGGTCCACGGGACTCCCTGTGGCTTGGACAGGCAAACCAAGGACCAAGAAGGCCAGTGGGGACTTTTCTGTGATTAGAGAGATATGGTCAGTCTCTGTCTTTAGGCGGCTCCACATCGGTACCAGGGAACCTGGAAATGAGCCCCAGCTTTGGCCCTGACTTGCTCCAGGCACCTGCTCCAGCAATCTAAGCTTCATTTTCCCTCTCGGTAAAATGGAGATGTAGCCCCCCTTGTCCCCTCCTTTCCACTTAGGAGTGGGACCCATGAGAGGATAAGGAAAGCCACCCTCCAAGCTTTCAAAGTCTGGGCTCTTTTCTGGGCGGGCAGGGACCTGAGATGAAGGGTCTTGTGAGTGACGTCTGGTGTGCTTTGGGATCCCCAGGATTATTGAGCTGAACGGGCAGAAGCCGCCCCTTACCTACAAGCGCTTTCAGGCCATCATCAGCCGCATGGAGCTGCCCAAGAAGCCCGTGGGCTCTGTGACCAGCCAGCAGATGGAGGGCTGCAGGGCCGAGATCCAGGAGAACCACGATGAGACCTATGGCGTGCCCTCCCTGGAGGAGCTGGGTGCGTACTTCCGGCCCCGAACCTCTCATGCCAGCACCTCCTTTTTTGCAAAAGAATTTACCGTTTTTTCTTTTTTATCAAAGTAATACAGTTATTGTAGACACTTTAGAAAATACGGAGAAATGAAAATGGAAATAACTATCACTGTTACCCACCACCCAGAGAAAACCAGCCTTAATTTTGCAGTAGTCCTTCTGCAGTCTTTTTTCTGTTCGTATTTATATACGTAATCTTCTGTTTCTAGTTCATGCCTCTATTTTTGTACTTTTCCCTCTCAGATATAGGCACAGCCTGGTGCTGGCATCAGTGGGCTTCTCAATACCAACATAACTAGTGTTGTTTCTGATGAAAGGGGGTATGTCGGCCTCTCAGGTTACTGACTACACCCTCTCTCCCCTTCCCGTTCCCCTTCCTCCCCACCGTCCATTTTTTCGATCGGAACAAAGTTAGCCTTTCTCACCTATAAACCAAAGCTGTAGTCAGCTAACCTGACAGTGCCAGCTGTACAGGATTGTTCTCACCTGTCCAGAATGAGGCTTGGGGGAGGCAAGAGAAAGGAGAGGAGAGGTCACAGTGGAAAGAGAACGAACATGACTTAGAAAACACGGACCCATTAAGGATTATCTCAGCCCCACTAGCACCAAAAACACAGTGGTTCAGTTCCCACAAAGCTCAAAGAGCAGACCAGCCTGGGAGGACTTGCTGAGCCGTCACTGAAATGGCCTGACCTCCAGTCCTGTGACCTGCTCCTCCCCATGTAGGATTCCCCACTGAAGGACTCGGCCCAGCTGTCTGGCAAGGAGGAGAGACGGAAGCTCTGGCCCGCCTGGATAAGCACCTGGAACGGAAGGTATGGCCCCGTTTCTGAGGCACAGAACTTCAGATGCTGACACCCATGCCGCAGGGAAGATGGAGCCAGGTTCATGTCCCTTAGTGCCTCTTAGCTCAAGCTGGTTGAAAAATGAAAAGTCTTCCTTACGGCAATAACAACAATAATAATAGCAGCTACCATTTAGTGAGTGCTTACCATGGGCTGGTCACTGGGCTGAGCATTTCTGGGTTTAGCACCTGCTTTCACTATATCCTTTCATCTTTCCAACAGCCCTACAAGGACAGTAGTAAGCTCTCCATTTTACAGATTAGGAAATGAAGGCTTAGAGTAGTTAAGTAACTTGCCTGAGGTCACACAGTTAGTAAGTAGTAGAGTGAGATCTTGTTCTATGTGATTCTAAAACTTAGGCTAGATTGCTTTTCTTTCATCTGTGTGTCCCCTTACTAAGAGGGTATCTGGTCAGTAAAGTCCATAAGATTAATTATTTTGTGTTTATGTGTCCCCCACCTTTTGCTGGGTCTCTTCCAAGGGTTTGATTTCCATTTGCTTGTCACAGAGAATAAATGACCCACCTCCCAGTAAAGTGGGAATTGGTAACAGGAAGGAAAGAGGCCAAGGCCCCAGAGGCACCCCTCATAATGTCACATTCCCCCACCTCCCTGGGACTGGAGAAGCAGAGGAGGTTCTCATGAACAGTCAGCTCCTACTTCCTGCCCCCCTGCAGATGGTTTATAGACTGGGTCCCTAAAATCACAACTTGTTCTATTCCTGCTCAGATGGCTGGGCATTTGGCCCAGCATCCAGGTGATAACAATGCAAGAAGGAGGCTAAGATAGCAGACTTGGGAAGAATGCTTCCCAGCCCTGGAGGTACCTCGCCAGCAGTGAAGGCATACCATGGGCCTAGCCTCCCCAAGCCCCAGCAGCCTTGATGTCCCTATTTGGGTGTTACCATCAGACAGGGCCGAAAGCAAGCCCCAGCAATTTAAAAGGATAAGAACTGATGTCCAAAGGTGTGGGGGAACCAGCTGTCTTTGTCCACATCAGCTTTACCCAGAGATTCTTATGGTCAGTCTGGAGACAAAGGCTGGGCCAAGGAGGCAGAAAGGCGCAGATGATTTTGGAAAAGAGGCAGACAACTTCCTCTGGTGGTGCTAAGCAGATTGAAAATAAGCTGCTGATGACCAGCCTTGCCACTGCTCAAGGAAAGCCTGCTTGAGAATGAAATAATACAGAGGAAAGCAGAGCTGAGATGGTGAATGCATTCCAAGTAGCAGTAGCTGGACACCTAGATCCAGCTGTGCCTGAAGGCTACATCTTGGACTCTTGGTTATATGAGTTAAAAAAATCCCTTTTTCAAAGGCCACCCCACAAATGGGGTGGCAGGAGTACAATGAGACTTAAAAGTGTAAAGAGCTAACCTATAGCTTGGGGATTATTATCCCCTTAAAAGCATTTCGTAGAGGAATGCCTTTTAAATCACCAAGTCAGGGACTTCTTTTCCAGACACCCCTGGAGGGCCTCTTTTGTAGTGGGGCCTTATGTCAGGGCCCTTCAGACTCTGGTAGCCGGAGGGAATACTGTATTTTACACCTCAGGGAGAACAAAAGGTACTTGATGGGCAGGAGTTTAACCATTTCAGGAGGTTTATTTTAACTTCTTCAATTCTCCAAATCTGAAGCGAGCATTTTCTTATGTCAGAATGCTCTAGCTGCTAGAAAGACTGCCTAAAAAGACAGGCATAGTGTCTGTCTCCAGAAACATAGTCTATAGGAAATGATAGACACGGAACAAGGAATTACAGTATGCTTAAGGTTAGGAAAGGAGTAGTTCAGAGGGTTATGGGAATGAAAGAACAAGAGGAGTATATTAATCAGTTCTTGTTTGCAAGTTGGCCTTTGAAAAAGGGATTTTTTTAACTCATATAACCAAGAGTCCAAGATGTAGCCTTCAGGCACAGCTGGATCTAGGTGTCCAGCTACTGCTACTTGGAATGCATTCACCATCTCAGCTCTGCTTTCTTCTGTATTATTTCATTCTCAGGCAGGCTTTCCTTGAGCAGTGGCAAGGCTGGTCACCAGCAGCTTATTTTCAGTCTGCTTAGCACCACCAGAGGAAGTTGTCTGCTTCTTTTCCAAAAGCTTCAGAAAAAGTCCCAAGGAGTGTTTTCATTGGTCTGGCTTGAGCCATGTGACTGTCCCTGACTCTGTCACTATGGCCCTGGAAGGGGGCGCTTTCTCTGGCCAGACTTGCATCTGGGAGTGAGCCCACTCCCAGAGTCAGAGGTGGCTTAGCTTTACTTTACCACCTTGAACTGAGATTAGGGAAGGGTTGGGTCACCACAAGAAAATTAGGTGCTGCTACCAAAAAGGGGGAGGCAAACAATATGATCTTTACCACTGGGTTACCCAGTAGTAGCTGAGGACAAGCATCTCTCCATAAAGGTGTCCCAATTATTAAACGAAAAAGGGATGATGGAATCTTGCAGCCCCTAGTGAGGACACATGATGCATTAATGACTGCTAACACCAAGGAGAGTGACAGTCAGGCATGTACCCTCTGTAGTCTTGCCAAGGAGATCAGACCTGAGTCCAAGCCAGTCTCTGGTACCAGCCACCAATTTGCAGGCAGCACACAGGACAGAGGGATGTGTTGAACTGCACTGTAAGTACACAGGGAAATCTGGACTGTGGGAATTAGTACAAGTCAAACGGCTTGGATTCCTTTTTTTTTTTTTTTTTTTTTTGTGGTATGTGGGCCTCTCACCGTTGTGGCCTCTCCCGTTGCGGAGCACAGGCTCCGGATGCGCAGGCTCAGTGGCCATGGCTCACGGGCCTAGCTGCTCCGCGGCATGTGGGATCTTCCCGGACCGGGGCACGAACCCGTGTCCCCTGCATCGGCAGGCGGACTCTCAACCACTGCGCCACCAGGGAAGCCCCGGCTTGGATTCTTTGACAGAAAATATAAAAGGAAAAGAAGGAAATGGCAGGAAATGCATAGAGTAAAAAAACTTAAATAACACATCAAAGTATAATGAGAACCTACTGTATAGTACAAGGAACTCTACTCAGTGCTCTGTGGTGACCTAAATGGGAAGGAAATCCAAAAAAGAGAGGACATATGTATACATATAGCTGATTCACTTTGCTGTACAGCAGAAACTAACACAACATTGTAAAGCAACTATACTCCAATAAAAATTAATAATAAAAAAAAACACTTCAAAGTCTTTTACATGGCCAAGACTATAAACTATAGTGCCTAGGGGTGCACATTTGGGTGAAGAAAAGAAAAAAACACTTAAAAATGCGAAGAATAACTGAAAAGATAAAGCCCTCCCTTTCAAATGTGCTTTGCGAAAACAGGAAAATGTAAACATTTTATTTATTTATTTTTAAATTTATTTATTTTTGGCTGTGTTGGGTCTTTGTTGCTGTGCGCGGGCTTTCTCTAGTTGCGGCGAGCGGGGGCTACTCTTCGTTGCGGTGCGCGGGCTTCTCATTGCGGTGGCTTTTCTTGTTGCGGAGCACGGGCTCTTAGGCGCACGGGCCTCAGTAGTTACGGCACGTGAGCTCAGTAGTTGTGGCTCGGGGGCTCTAGAGCGCAGGCTCAGTAGTTGTGATGCACGGGCTTAGTTGCTCCATGGCATGGGGGACCTTCCCGGACCAGGGCTCAAACCCGTGTCCCCTGCCTTGGTAGATGGATTCTTAACCACTGCGCCACCAGGGAAGTCCCAGGAAAGTGATTATTATAAAAAGTGGTCACTTACGGGGCAGGGAAGGGACCGTGACTGGGATGAGCACATAGATTGGCTTCTGGGGTGGCCGGCAAAGTACTGATTCTTGAACTTTGGCGGTGGTTGCACAGGTGTTTGCCTTAGAATAATTTGTTAAGCCACACATCTGTGTGATTTCTGTATCTGTGTTTCACTTAAAATAAAAAGATTTTCAAAGAGAGGTGGGCCAAGGATATGAGCAGGTAAATATACCTCGCGTCTGTTAGAGGTACTTAACCAATACCTGAGGAATCGCCTGCTGAGGAGGTGGCCTTCAGGTTGAGACTTGAAGGAAGAGTCAAAAGTAACCAAGGAAAGGGGAGTGGAAAGGAAGGCGGCACTCCAGCCAAGGGAGCTGCATGTGTAAAGGCTAGTAAGAGCATGGTGCTTAAAGAAGAGTGGTGAGGAAGGAAGCTAGAAAGACGGGGCCACTGTGGGGTGCTTGTAAGCCATGTTTAGGATTTGGGACTCTAGCCTAAGAACACCAGGAAGCCCAGTGCATGTATTGTCCTCAGGGACAGGTATTTTAAAGAGTCACTGTGCTCCCACTGTGGAGGGTGGATTAGGGGGACAAGAATTGATGCAGAGCAGTCAGTTAGGAGGCTGTGACACTTGTGCAGTCTAGATACAATCTTAGCCTAAACCAGCTTGGTGGCAATAGGGAATGGAAAGGGAAGGACAGATTAGAGAAACACTTGGACAGTAGGGCCGACAGGACCTGGTGAGCAGGGAGTCAAAGGTGACGGCCAGGCTTCTGGCTTGGGCAACGAGGTGGATGACAGTGCAGTTTCTGAGATAGGGAATGCCAATGGAAGGGTGGTTTAAAGAAAAGAGCCTGCTGCCCTCGAGGTGCCTGAAAGGCGATCAAGTAGAGCTCTCTGGCAGGGAGTTGGATGGAGTGACTTGGGAATCTAGGTGAGCAGTCTGGGCCAGAGCTACAGACATGGTGATCGTCTGCAAAGAAATTGTCTTGGGAGCCGTGGGACTGGATGAACTCACGCAGGAACACAGTTGAGTAGAAGGGACCTAGGACAGAGCCCTGGGGTGCCAACACTTAAGGAGGTGGGAGGGGTGGTGGACCTGGTGAAACACCAAGAACAGCCAACCAGCTGATGCAGCCAGGAGCCAACGGAATGGCGGGTATGGAGACAGGGAGCAGTCAGCAGGGTGAAGTGCTGCGGGGGAGTCCAAAAACACAAGGACAGAAAACGCCCACAGGATCCGGTGGCATGGACATCTCAGAGACTCTGGTGGGAGCGGTGAAGGCAGAAGTGGAGGTGGGCCTGAGGAAATGGAGAGAGGCTGGCTGCGAAGGGAGGAAAGGGGACCCAAGGGGAGAAGTCCGCAGGGTGACTAGAAGTTCTTTTTGTTTTGTTTTTTGTTTCCTTTTGTTTGCAACGAAACAAGATCATTTTCCCAATGTTCTTGGAGTGAACAGGGAAGAGAGGGAGAGATGGAATGTGCAAGAGAAGGAAGAGGGGAGGGCTCCAGAGCCAGGTGGAGGCCTTAGCCTTGGGCAGGGTCACAGGAGGGACAGGGGGTAGATGGGGATGCTAGATGCTAGATTGTAGATTTGGTGGCTAAAAGTTGAGGTGTTTCCTACCTGATGGCTTCCATTTCCTTATCATAAGGAAGGAAGGTCATCTGTTGAAGGGTGGTGGGGAAGTGTGGAATAGGAGGTCTAAAGAGGGTGTAAAGGACTTCCCTGGTGATCCAGTGGTTAAGACTCCACACTCCCACTGCAGGGGCTGTGGGTTCGATCCCTGGTTGGGGAAGTTCCACATGCCAAGCAGTGCAGCCAAAAAAAGAATAAAGAGGGTGTGAAGTTTGTGAAGTAGTCATCACGAAGAGAAAGAGGGCATTAGGAGTCGAGAAAGAGAAAATGGTTATTAGAGGTAGTGGAAAAAGACTGGAATCTGGAGCCAGTCCCTCCAGCTCTGTCTCTTACCACCTCTGTAACCTCAGAAGAGTCACATAACACTTTGAGCTTCCTTTCCTCGTTTTCAAAAGGAGGTAATGACAAACGCTGCTTCAGACGATAGTTAAGATCAAATGAGAGAACACAGGTGTCAGTGAGTTGTGGAGATAAAGCACTCTGCTGGCAGCAACTGATGATAAAAACAAGACCAATGATACCGTATGACAAGTGGCCCCAGCAATGAATGACTCTGTGGGTTTCCAGGAATGGGTTTCTCGGCGCTGTTGAACAGTGGGGAGAAGTGCTTGGGTAGCCACCGTGTAGCAGCAGCCTCAGGGCCCCTGGGACACAGCAGGGACTGAGGGAGGGGTATCTTCCTCTGTAAGGTAGACGCCCTTTTTCCTTTCTTCTGTAGAATCACAGACCCTTCAGTGCTTTCAGAAACTTTCATTTCCATCATTTTATTTCATCCCCAGGAGGTGGGAAATTTTGTTCTCATTTAATAAACAAGTAGCTGAGGGACTAAATAACTTACGCTCATAGCACAAATTAAACAGAGTCAGGACAAGAACTTGGGCCTCATTGTTTGATTGGTGGTGGTTCCATCAAAAATTCTGCCAGCGTGAAGTAGCAGGACGTGCACAGGGTCTCATCCTGGCTCTTTGGCTTTCTGGTCTGCGACCTTAGGCAGATTCTTTAACTAGCTGGTGCCTCAGGTTTTTTTCCTCTGAAGCATCCAGGTCTGTTCTTTCTTTGCCTTCTCTCTCTGCTGCAGGCCTGGGTTGCCAACTATGAGAGACCCCGCATGAATGCCAACTCCCTGCTGGCCAGCCCCACGGGCCTCAGCCCCTACCTGCGCTTCGGCTGCCTCTCCTGCCGCCTCTTCTACTACCGCCTGTGGGACCTGTACAAAAAGGTAAGGGGCAGTGAGGGCGGCGGAGACCGCCCCCGGTTGCAGCCCAGAGGACACCAGGGCCTTCTGGGCCAGTCAGTTACCCTGAAGAGAGGCCTTCCCTCTGGCTTAAGTGTACGTACTGTCCAGAGAAGGTGAGGAAGAAGCCACATCCAAGAGGTGCCAGAGCCAAGCACAACCCAAACTGCTGATCTAAACAAAATCCAGGTTCTCAAGTGGAGCAGGACAGGCAGAAAAGCCGACCTCAGGGTGTGACCCCAGAGGTGGCAGTTCTGCTGGCACCAGGTGGATGGGGGCCAAGCAGTCAGGGTGGGAGGCAGGGAGGCTGAGGCTGGTGCCAGTTCTAAGGTGAAGAGCACAGCAGCCCTCTATGGGGCTGTGTCCAGAACATTGAAAGGGGAGCCTAGGAGCGGCAGTTGCCCACCAGTGATGAGGAAATGACCCGGAGGGCTGAATGCAGGGCTGGATACGGACAGTAGGTGGGTAGCCCTGTAGTCATGCACCCACCCCCAGGAGGAGAGAGGACACAGCACATCCAGCTATTCAGACTCATCAGATTCATCCGTGCGTCTGCACTGTTTCACGTTGTTTCCTCATTCTTGCCAATATCTGGATTTTGTGGCATGTGGTAACTGCCAGCTTGGTGGGTAACCCTGTGATTTTCGGAAGATTACTATTTGCCTGGCAGTCTGATGTCTTAATTCTTTCATGGCCCCAGATCCAGGCTGTTGGGCATAACTTATTTAACCAAAGTCTAGACTGAGCATTGTTTACGTGTGCTGATGAGAAAACTTACTTTGACGTTTTAGAAAGTGGAGCCCAACAGGGACTCTCGAGGACAAGGATCATGACCAGTCTTTGGGAGTTTGGTTCCCAGTGCAGAGTCCGGCAGCGCTATCCCTTTCCACTGCCTGCTGCTCCGCAGCCGTCCTCAGGGCTCAGAGCAGTAGTGGGCACAGCCAGGGCCCAGGGTTCAGTCTGCAGCACACCCTGCCGCTTCTCCCGGGGCAGGGTCCCTCCACGCATCTAGGGGCTTTGGAGCCACCAAGTTCATGGCAGCTCCAGATTCCTTTGTGGGGAAGTCCTGAGTGGCACGGCGCTGATAGCTGGACAAGCGTTTATATCCATGTGCCGTCCCACCCCACCAGGTGAAGCGGAGCAGCACACCCCCGCTCTCCCTGTTTGGGCAACTCCTGTGGCGAGAGTTCTTTTACACGGCGGCCACCAACAACCCCAGGTTTGACCGCATGGAGGGGAACCCCATCTGCATCCAGATCCCCTGGGATCGCAACCCCGAGGCCCTGGCTAAGTGGGCCGAGGGCAAGACAGGCTTCCCTTGGATTGACGCCATCATGACCCAGCTGAGGCAGGAGGGCTGGATCCACCACCTGGCCCGGCACGCTGCGGCCTGCTTCCTCACGCGCGGGGACCTCTGGGTCAGCTGGGAGAGCGGGCTCCGGGTGAGTCCTCTCTCAGCGCGCAGCCCAGGGCAGCCCCCTTTTGGGCCGGGGGATGGGCTGGGACCCCTGGGTCCAGGAGATTCCCTCCACATCCTTCTTGGCTTGCCCTCAGCAGAAGGCTTTGGCTCCCTTCTCCACAGGGTGTGTGGTGACTTGGGGGGAACCATGGCCGTAGGTCCCCAAGGAGGCTGATGGTCCCACCCTCCCTGCGTCTAGGTATTTGATGAGCTGCTCCTGGATGCAGATTTCAGCGTGAACGCAGGCAGCTGGATGTGGCTGTCCTGCAGTGCTTTCTTCCAACAGTTCTTCCACTGCTACTGCCCGGTGGGCTTTGGCCGCCGCACGGACCCCAGTGGAGACTACATCAGGTGAGGATGCAGACCAGGCTCTCTGGTTTCTGACCACTTTGGCTTCCTCCTAGGGTGGGATATACTTGGCCTTTGAAGGAGACTCCAGCGTGCTGATGGGTCGTCTGGTGTACGTTTCAGGCGATACCTGCCCAAATTGAAAGGGTTCCCCTCTCGATACATCTATGAGCCCTGGAATGCCCCAGAGTCAATTCAGAAGGCAGCCAAGTGCATCATTGGTGTGGACTACCCACGGCCCATCGTCAACCATGCCGAGACCAGCCGGCTCAACATTGAGCGGATGAAGCAGATTTACCAGCAGCTCTCCCGCTACCGGGGACTCTGTAAGGAGCCCCTACTCCCACTGCCACTCCCTAGTTCCCCGAAGGGAAGGACAACACCTACAGGCTCGGGGGGCGTAGACAGAGATTCCCAGATGTTTGCAAAGGGAGGCCGCCGAGCACTGTCTTCCAGGCTGTTGACTTGACTTCCCGGGCACAGGCCACACAGGCTGGGCTGGATCAGGCCTCTCTGAATTAGTTGCGGCCAATGGGAAGCGTTGGAACCTTGATGTCATGGCCCAGCACCCCCTGCCTCGTACCCACCTGCCCTGGGGCCCTGTACAGTCCTGTGAGATTGCATTCTGATTGTTCCTCTACCTCTTTCCCAGGTCTGCTGGCGTCTGTCCCTTCCTGTATGGAAGACCTCAGCAATCCGGTGGTGGAGCCCAGCTCGAGCCAGGCTGGGAGCATGAGCAGTGCAGGTAAGTACAGCTAGCCTCCCGTGGCCTGTGCCCACCCCAAGGGCACTGCACAGTTACTACCACTTCAGTCACTGAGGGCTGAGGATGGAGGCCAGAACCAAGTTATGCCCCGATAGAACTTGTATTCCACCTGGGGAGACAGATGGGAAAGGAGCTGTGTAAGATCATGTCAGGTAACAAGTGCTTTGGGGGAAAATAAAATCGAGTGGCCTGATAAAAGCGGGCTGGGGAAGGGGGTTACTTTAGATGGAGTACCAGGGCCCCACGCAGTGAGCAGAGCCAGCCTTCTAAGAACAGGGGGAAGAGCATTCCAGGCAAAGGGAGGAGCAAGAAAAGACCCAGAGATGGAAACAAGCTAGCCCATTCCCGGAACGAGAGGAGGGAGGCCAGTGGGGCTGGTGTGTGCTGAGTGAGGAGGTGGAATGGGAGGAGGACGGACACCGCAGGAGTAGCAGCGCATAGACTCAGCGTCCACGAGGAGGATTAGGGTTCCGTTGTCAGTGCAGGGAGAAGGCACCGCCGGGGGTCAGCAGGGCAGAACCGTGACCCGGTTTATGTTTTAGAAAGCTCACTCTGCCTGCTGTGTGGAGGGCACAGTGTGGGCAAGAGCCCCCGAGTACAGGGAGGCTGGAAAGGAGGCGACTGTAGTTGTCCAGGCAGGTGGCGGGAGAGAGGAGTAGATGGCCTTGCTGCGTTCTTAACCTCTGCCCTTCGGTTCCGGGACAAAGATCGGCAAGCTCAGGCTGGCAAGAACGTCAGGGCTTTTTCTAGTTTCTGGTTTGCCCGGCCAGGCTGGCTCCCCAGGTTAGGGCACTGCTCATTCCGGCTTCAGGAGGCCAGTTACAGAGCGGATGCCTCACCTTCAGCGCAAGGATGGCAGACAGGCCAAATCAGTCTCTGGCCTGGAGCCCATGGGATTTGGGGCCCAAAAGCTGGCTGTACGGCCAGCAGGCCTGGTTATGCTCTCCTTGGATATTTCCAGGCAGAGTCACTGCTGAAAGGAAGGCCAAGGGGCAGGTCTGAGAAGCAACGTGCTGGTTGCATTGATGAGCAGGCTCCATGCCCCCTAAAGAGCTGCTGCTACACGGTTGAGCGTCATCCTGGCTCCACACACAAGTCTGTGTGACACTTTGACCTGCTTCCCTACAGGCCCAAGACCACTACCCAGTGGCCCAGCGTCCCCCAAACGCAAGCTGGGAGCAGCGGAGGAGCCACCTGGTGAAGAACTCAGCAAACGGGCCAGGGTGGCAGGGTTGCCCCCCTCAGAGCTGCTGAGCAAGGATGTCTGAGAGTGAGTGTCAGCAGCTGAGCGTCAGCTTCAGGGACGGGCGTGGGAGAGAGGTGGGCTGAGTGTGGAGAGCTGCCCTGCCAGCTGAAGGCGAAAACCCACAGACTAGATGAAAAGCTGGTAGGGACTGGGGGCTCTTCTAGGGTTTCAGCTCAAAGTCTACCATCCTGACGTCTATACCTTCTAATACTAAAAAGAGAATTTAAAGATAAAGCCGTGTTCTTCCTTTGCCAGCTAAGGGGGAAAAATGGACTCTTGCTTCCTGTCAAAGTGAGCCAAATCCAGAAAAAGAAAGCCGAGACCCGACGTGAAGCTGTGGGAGAAAGAGTCCCATCGCCCCGACAGGCCGTGTCCTGTAGGCTGGCCAGCAGAGGGCAGCACTTACCTTCAGAATTCAGGCTTTGGGACGTTTAGAGGCTCACTTAGCCCAGCCCCACCAGAGGACCAGAAGACCCAGGCTCCCTATCACCTGTGCCTCTTACAGCCACTCCTCCATTCGTGCCTTTCTTGTGGCTTCAGCTCTGCACTTCCCTGGCAGTGCTCATCTTCCTTGAAAGCCCCCTGAATGTCTCAAAAAACAAAAACAAAAAAACAAAAACCTGGCTCTTCCTTCCCCAGAGCAAGAAGGGCCTTTTATGTCTGGGGAAGATATAAATTACTGTCCCCTTTCAGTCATCATCTCGGGCTGTTCCTTATGTGCCACGTCTGCATCATTAGGTTGGAGGGTGATTTTCTCCACAGAGCCAATTCTTTTTTCTAAACCCTTCTACTTCAAGCCAGGTGAGGCCGACTGGTTTGCATGTCTAGACTTGAATGCCGGTGAGACGGCGAGTGTTTGATGCCTGTGCCCTTTTTTTTTTTTTTTTTTTTTTGCGGTACACGGGCCTCTCACTGTTGTGGCCTCTCCCGTTGCGGAGCACAGGCTCCGGACGCGCAAGCTCAGCGGCCATGGCTCACGGGCCCAGCCGCTCCGCGGCATGTGGGATCTTCCCGGACCGGGGCACGAACCCGTGTCCCCTGCATGGGCAGGCGGACTCTCAACCACTGCGCCACCAGGGAAGCCCGTGCCCTTTTCTTTACTAAGCTCTTTGTCTTAGACATTGCAGATGGACAGATTTGTTATCTTGTTCTGGGAGTACCGGCAACCTTAGGTACTATTCTCTTAGTTACCTCTTAACTCTGTACTACTAAGCGTAGTTCATTCTGTCTTACAAACCTGGAACTTTCCAGGGTGATACTCTGACTTCCAGGTGAGAAGATTAAAGAACAGAGAGGTTAAATGTCTGGGTCATGGTTCCCCAGAGGTAATGGCATCCAATTCAGCTTGAAACTGTTGCCAGCAAGTGTGTGAGGAAGGGGAGCATAAGACATAGAAAATGTGATACGATGCCCATCCACAAGGGTTTAATAGTCTGCTTAGAAAAACAAGACAAATAACCTGTAATTCCTGGACAAATGATACAGACTCTACCAGCTTATCACAAGACAGTTATTGGTGGGCTAGAGTGATCAGGGAGTACAACACAGAAGGTTACCCTAGGGGACCCAAAAGATGAATTGGATTTAGACAGCAAGGAGAGCATTTCCAACAAGAAAAACAGCTTAATGATTACATGATCTTGTACAAATTACTTAACCGCTCTGAGACTCAGTTTCCTCATCGAAAATTAGGTTCTTGTTGCAAAGATTAAATGATGAAATATATGTGTCAGGGATGTGTGGGGCTGCTAGTTGCAGAAAACCCGACTACTGTGTCTAAAACAAAGAGGGATTTGGTTTTCTTACTGAACAAAAGGCCCAGAGCTGGGTGCTGCTAGTTTTGGTTTGGTGGCTCAACAGTGTCAGAGCCAGTTTTTCTGAGATTCTCTTGTTTCCTGGCCTCAAGGTGGCTGCCACAGCTTCAGCCATCAACTCCTTGTTCAAAGCAAGAAAGAGAAGGAAACGCAGAGACAGCTGCACTCATTCATACAATAAACATATGTCAAGTGATCACAATTTGCCAGACACCGTTGTAGGCACTGGATATAGTTGTGAACAAGACTGACAAAGTCCCTTCCCTCTTGGGTGCATCTTTGTGGGAGGAGACAGACAGTAAACACATAGATACGTCATGTATCAAGAAACCCTAAGTGGTATGAAGAAAAAATAAAGTCGAGTAAGTAGGTAGTTTGGGGCCCAGTGGAGGTTGCAGTTTTATATTATGAGGGTTGTCAGGGGATGCCTCTCTTCCTTTTTCATCAAGAAAGTAAAAGCTTTCCCAGGATACCCCTTCCCCAGCTTTTCACATTGGCCTCATGAACCAGAACTGAGTCACAAAGCCTCCCCAAAGCTGGGAAATAGGCATCTGGATTGTCAGGATTGGTTAGACCATTGATTTCCAACCTGAGTGAGCAGTGGAATTCCCTAGAGGATTTGTTAAGCCGCAGATGGCTGGGCCCCACCCCCAGAGGTTCGGATCCGGTGGGTCTGGGGTGGAACCTGAGAATTTGCATTTCTAACAAGTTCGCAGCAGTTTGATGATGCTGCTGTTCTGGGACTGTACTTTGAGAATCACTGACTTAGACCATTCCTGACCCATTGTCTGGGCCACGTCCATGACCCACTGAACAAAATCCAGATTCTGTTAGCTAGGAAGTGTAGATACTGGTCGATAACTCTCTACGTAATATACAGGGCACTTAGCCCAGTGCCTGCCTGATAAGTTCATAAATAAAATGGTAGCTATTATTATTATTATGGATATTGTTATTATTATTTTTTTAGAAGAACATAAGGTTACAGTTGGGTCTGATCATGGAGGGTCTTAAATGTCAGGCAGATGGAGTCCTTGGTGTACTCTCTGGGAACTAAGGAGCATTTTGGAACAGGAGAGTGAATGACCAAATTGGCATTTGTGGAAGATTAACCAGGCTTTGGGCTGGGACCTAAGAAGAAATGGTAGGAGGAGAGAGCCAGCTGAGAGTCTGTGGTGGTGATTCCAAGTGGACATTACGAGGGTGCAGAGGTCAGCACTGGTCCCTTGCCTTGTAGTCCAGGAGATATCCATCAGCCTATTGGGATCTTAAGGACTGATTCTCAAGGTTTAGCCCTTAATCATGGCTAATTGATTGGAAGTGAGGACCAGGAGGTCAGAGGACAGGACAGATACTCATGTTCTTTGGAAACCCAGAGAGAAAAGAGTTTCTTAGTGAAACCTGTGCTTCGCTGTGTACTGGTGGCAGCACCGGGGCCGAAAGATGTTGAGCATCCTCATCAGTAAAACAGTGATAAGAGCATCTTGTCACCTGCCCTACCCATCGAGCATACACATTGGGGAAAGAAAACGAAAACCCATATGTGAGAAGCCTTTGAATAAGTAAGATGCACCACGCAGGTGAGATCACATTACCACCTTGCATATGCTTCTCAGGGTGTCTCTGGTCAGAGACAGGTGTTATGGTCACTTCGGTCAGGGCCAGCACGCTGAGCTGGACGGACCACAGAGCAGTGGCCACAGGGCCTGTGCTGAAACAGACGTATTGACCCTTCCCCCTCTCCTCTCTGTCAGGTTTAGTTGTGTGACTTAGGGCAGGATTCATAACCTTTCTGAGATGCTTTAGCTGTAAGGTGTGAATAATCATTCTTTACCAGCCTGAAGGCTCCATCACGGACCTTTTGAGGCCATGTTTAGCTCCAGCCTCTATCGTTTTGTGATTCTGTTATTTCTAATGCCTCAGGCCTGGGCCAGACAATGATGTAAACTGATCTTGTGGGAAAACATACCCTGGTATCCGTCGGTTCCGTGTTTACCTCAAACCCACATCAGTATCTGTTCTGTATTTGGTTATCGTACAGTGTTCACTAAACTGAAAAATAAGCCAGCGCCAAATAGCTCTCATTTCAGCTGCTTCCCCATAATCCCCAAAGCTGCTGACTGCTCAGGATTTCATCAGGCTCGAATTGTGTACAGATTTGTCTTATTGGTCTAATTATTTTAACAGTTCACGTGATCCATTTGTCCTTCTGCTGGTACATGGTGATCTGTTGAGAGAAGCCCGTTGAATATAAAAAGTTCATGGCAAGGATCACCTCTTCCCCTCCTCCGCCGAAGTTCACCCAAGCTCGGTTAGCCCTGGGGCTTTGCTGAGGAAAACCTGATTTCTGGAATCTCTTCATTGTCTTTTTTTTTTTTTTTTCTTTTTGCGGTATGCGGGCCTCTCACTGTTGTGGCCTCTCCCGTTGCGGAGCACAGGCTCCGGATGCGCAGGCCCAGTGGCCATGGCTCACGGGCCCAGCCGCTCCGCGGCATATGGGATCCTCCCAGACCGGGGCACGAACCCGTATCCCCTGCATCGGCAGGCGGACTCTCAACCACTGCGCCACCAGGGAGGCCCTTCATTGTCTTTTTGACATTTGTTCCGTGTATATCCTTCCTTACGTGAAATAATGTGTGTGAAAGGCACTGGGCGATCTGCAAAATGCTGCCCGGTGGAAGCAGAGGCCGTGCGGTGGTCAGAAACCCCATCGTGCTGCTTGCTGCCCGGGGGCCTTCGCACAGGTTCTTCTCACCTCTCTGTCTCTCAGTTCCTGAAACAAGAAGTTAGTTGGGACTTGGTGTCCCCTCACACTTTCCCTGGCACTTACTAAGAAGCTGTCGGCTAATGGACGTCCCCTCCCCTTTGCCATGTGATTTCTGTGGTGCAGGAAGGGCAAGCGTGTAGTTGACATGAGGAATGAGACTGAGCGAAGAGCCCAGCTTTGTACCCCATCCAGGCCCAGCTGCACCTCTGGCCTTCCCTGCTCCTAACTGGGAGCTGGCGGCAAACCCTCTGCCCCTCTCGAGCTCTTGGGCACTGTGCCTCACCCCGTGTGGTGGGAGGGGTGACCTCTGAGACCTGGTTACAGGCTCCAAACAGAGTTTCTTCCCGACCTTGAGCTGTCGTGTCTCCTCTGCTGACACACGCTCATGCGTGCACGGTATCCACACACCCCTCCTGGGCTGGGAGCTGGGGAAGGGCGGACTTGCAGATTTGGGTTCCTTGTTAGCATCCAGTGGGTGGGAAGGGGTGTGAGGGCACAGGTACCCAGGGGGGCCGTCCTAACTGACATCGGCACACTGAGGGAGGCGCTCGTTAACTTATTCTATGTTCTAGCCACTTCTGCTTCTTGTATTAATGACAGGTTGAAAGAGTTGGACAATCGTGAGATTGATTTTTTTTTTTTTTTTTTAGTGCATGTTTTATGAGTTGATTTTTCCCTAGTGCCTCTCCCCTAGCTGTTCTTCCCTTTCTTTTTAGTGCTGCAGTCATCATTTTCCTGCAAGGCCTCATCTGATTTCCCCAGCCCCCTTTTTCTGCAGACTTATGCCCTAGCTTGAGAACAAGAGCACAGGGACCATCTAATTACTGCTGATGGAGCAACTTGAGTAACTAGTTGAACAGGCCTCTGACTAGCTTTGTAGACAAGGGTAAGCTGGTTCTTCCAAACCTTGGTTTTCTGTTTTTTTTTTGTTTTTTTTTTTTTCTTTGCGGTACGCGGGCCTCTCACTGCTGTGGCCTCTCCCGTTGCGGAGCACAGGCTCCAGACGCGCAGGCTCAGTGGCCATGGCTCACGGGCCCAGCCGCTCCGCGGCATGTGGGATCCTCCCGGACCGGGGCACGAACCCGCGTCCCCTGCATCGGCAGGCGGACTCTCAACCACTGCGCCACCAGGGAAGCCCCCTGTTTGGGTTTTTGAACCCATCATAGAGGGTCGTGGGTCACTGGGGCTTATCTGAGGCCAGGACACTGCCACCTCCCTTCGTGAGTCTGCCCCATACCTAGACCACACCCAAGTCAGCGTAGGTCTGAATGAATTGTTGTTATTATAGCCACCTGACTGCACCTCACCCCCATATCTTCTAAGCTTAAGCATCAGTTCTTAAACCCTCTTTGGGTTACCCATCCTTTGAAGAGTCTGATGAAGGATGGAGCCTCTTCCCAGAAAATTGCACCTATTTGCACACACAGAGAAATGTACACATTTCTCTTCCTGGTCTTCATGGACTGCCCCTTAAGCCTATCCTTGGACCCCTTAAGGATCCAGGAACCCCCAGAGTAAGAGCCCTTGTTCTAAGGAATCTTAAAGCACTCTTTATCTTCCCCCATCCCTGAAGGTGGAGAAAACACAAGAAATGGAGGTAGTAGGTAGGAGGACCTGTTGTGTATACTCTTCAAGCCTGAAATTTTCAGTTTCAGAAGAATAGTCATCTCTTTGGCTTAACAATAGGGGCCAGAGAGAGATCTATGTATAAAATATATATCACAATCAGCATGTTTCAATAAACATATATACACTTTATATTTAACAAATATATTTATTCATAGTGAAAAAATATGGCTAGGTTATTATAGTACAAGCTTAAAGGGAAAATTGTTGAAAATATTTTAAAGAGGCTCTCAGTACTGACCCCTACAGGTACCCACCCACTCCTACGTTTGCTCTTGATTTTTCCCAGCTTCTAGATAAATTATCATCATCCAGTTAAAATCTTCTTCAGATTTAACATTTGTCTGAAAAGGGTCGCATGTGTCAGAAGACTGATTTTGAATCCCTGACTCCAATGTCTTGGACTCTTGAGCGCATTTCCCCTTTTCTGTTAATGTCTGAACTTCCATTTATGTTGCTTGGATATTAGTCTTCATGCCATCATGTTGATTTCGTTTTATATCCTCTAAAAGTCTTAATGAGCAATACTATAATATAGAGATTACTTAGTGGTAAAAATACAGGTTTTGGAATCAGACAGACCTCGGTTTCCTGTCTTGGCTCCGCCACTTCTGAATGCTCTAGTCTTGGGCAATTTACTTATCCTCTCTGGCTTCCATTTTCTCATCTGTAAAACTAGAAGCCATATCTTCAGGGTTCATGGGATCGCAAGCTGTATTAGTTTGCTTGGGTTCCCACAACAAAGTGCCACAGACTGGGTGACTTAAACAATAGAAATTTATTCTCTCACAGTTCTGGAGGCTAGAAGTCTGAGATCAAGTTGACCGCAGGGTTGGTTTCTTCTGAGGCCTCTCTCCTTGGCCTGTAGATTGCTGCCATCCCCCTTTGTCTTCACATGGTCTTACCTCTGTGCGTGTCTGTGTCCTAACCTTTTCTTATAAGGACACCAGTCATTTGGGATCAGGGCCCACCCTAAGCACCTTATTTTAACTTAATTACCTCTTTAAAGACCTTCTCTCCAAAAACAGTCACATTCTGAGGGGGTTAGGACTTCAGTGTATGAATTTGGGGGGACACAGTTCAGCCGTAACACAAGCGTGTAGTGCCTGGCCCATAGTAGGCTCAGTAAGCCTTCTTGTTATTATCTGTCTGACTATCATTTAAAAGGTACAAACTTTTAACGGAGCCCTGCATGTCTCTTTACTCTCTCAGACACACTAGACCTATTTCAACAGGCAACCCAGCATTATGATGGGCTTACCCTGTCCTCTGTTATCAGACATCAGGCCATTTCTTCCCTCTGCCCCAGATTCAGGATGTTATAAATCTGTAAAATGAGCCATCCTTGTAGGTCTCCTCTCCCCGCCCCTCGGTCCTCTAGCACAGTGCCAGGGTTCTCTTCTCTCTGTGGAAATTTGCTCACCGGCTGATTGTGAACTCAGTCATTGCCTTCATCTTCAAGATGACTGGTCCCGGCTGGCTTCTCTTCCAGCCATTCTTTTCTGATTCTCCATCTCTGGCAGCGGCCGCTGTGCCTTGATTCAGAAACTGCCCTTGTCTTATGTGAGCAAGTGTTACCCAGGGCCTCAGGTGAGTGTCTGTGGCCTTCTCCCCCCTCCTCTGCTGCTCTCAGGCAAGGGGCAGAGGAGGCCCAGAGGGTCCGCGGGGGACAGCTTGTCCACGTCAGCACCCCAGAGGGCCAGTGTTCAGGCACCCACTGGCATCCCAGCAGCAACCTTGTACCCAGGTGCCGTGGCCCGTTCGGTTTGCTCTGGGCTCTTCCCAGTTCCCCAGAGAAGCAGCTGGAGGAGCCGTGTCCCTGGGCAACTGAGAGCCTCCTGAAGGCTCCCTTTTGCCCTTGTTTTTCTCTTTCAGCTGCAGTGCCGTGACTCTGAGCAAAGCCTGGGTGCCCGAGCAGCCACCGTGGCAGCAGAGTGCAGCCTGCAGAACAGCCGATCACCTCCAGAGATGGAGCAAGCGTGTGCGTGTGTGTGCGCGTGTGCCGAGGAAGGAGTGGCCCGCCTGTTTGCGTGTGCATGCGTCTGTTTACACTCTTGTGGTTCCGAACACTGCCTGGGCTGGAGGAGTACCTGTAGCAGCTTACCTCAGCCTCTGCACACCAGGCTAGAGGTCATGGCATTGACTTTCACCCCAGACCTGTCCCTGTGAGCCAGCTGCCTTGTCTGAATAGAAGAGTGGTGGGACCTTAGCTGGGATCCTGGCATCTGCCCCCCCAACCCTCCCTCCCTCCCTCCCTCCCTCCCTTCCTCTTCACGTCAGACTGCTGAGCAGGGGGGAAGCATTTCTGGCTCTTGGCCAGAGTGTGGGATTCTAGAGGCAGCTAGTTCCTGGGCAGGCTGGAGGGGATGGGTGTGTCCAGAAATAGTCACCTGGCCTGGCTTCTTCTTTTAAAATTCCCTGCCACTGGGTTCTCCAGACTCTTCCTTGGGGAGCTGGGACTGAGCACGAGGCTGTAGACCGATCTGGAAACTTTGCATCATCGTGCAGAAGTACAGCCAGGCGCCTGACTGGAGTGCTTCATGCACAGTATCATAGATGATAGCTGAGAAGAACATCACCCTCTTTGGGGCTGAAAACCTGAGGTTAGAAGTAGAAGGCTGGCTCTCACTACCGTTCCCCAGAAGCTGAGAGCCGGCCCCAAAGCTGACTGGAGACTCAAGTTCCTCCACTGGGAGGAGGCCAGGTTCCTGGCGGTAGAAAGCCCCCTGGCGCCTCTCGCCACACTCCACGGCATCTCGGTGCTGCCACCGAGCTCAGCTGACACCAGCCAGGGAAGGCATTCTAGTCTGTGCTCTGAAGGCTTCCACAGCCTGCCCAGGGCTGGTCAGCAACCAAGCTGCCACGCCAGCTCTCCCAGTAGCTGGACATCAAAGACCCAGGCAGGGGGACTGCCGGGGACAGTTGGGAAAGACCCAAGCCGAGATCCCACCCAGCGCACCAAGCCTTCCGGAAGCAGCAGGTGGGAGGTCTGACCCAGAGAAGCCAAGGCCTTGCATTCTACGGGCAGCCTGTACCTCCCACCGCAGCCTCCCACTGTCGGGGCTGTGCTTAGAAAGACACCATGAAAAGGAGGGCTGTGCGGTCAGCTGGAGCAAGTCTTCCTTCCACCCATGGCCTGCACTTGAGCCACAGCATGCGTGCGTGCATGTGTGTGTGTGTAGCTGAGAGGCCAGTTCCTCTTGGGATTTTTGTCCTCACACGTAACATTAAGCTGGCCTCTGGGCCTTCTCCTCTCTACCTCCCCTGTGACCTTCCCCGGCCTCAGAGCTGTTCATTCCCTTGGCCCCAGCCCTGCCCTTCACTGTCCTCTGTCCTGGGACAGGCCCCTGCCTCCTACATCTGTCCAGCACATCGACAGGCTCCTTCCTGAGATGTCCTCAGGCTTTCTCAGCCAGAGAGCTGCCTTTAGAGTCCAACTGTTGTATGTATGTCACCCTCACTAGAAATGTCCCATAATCCTGTGGGGAGAACAGGGCACCGGTGATGGCTTTTTCTGCAGCATTGGGTTGGGGGCTTCACTGTTCCCTTAGCCCCAGCCAAGAGGAAAGAGAATTGGGGGCTCTTGCCAGAAGGAGACTAGAGCAAGCCTGGAGGGACTAGTCTGAGAAGCTGAGAAAGCCAGAGGGCTTAGGGCCAGAGTCAGTATGTATTTAGCAGCACCTTCGGATGTCAGGATGATTCCCTTTTTCTGCCCATTTAAGGATGGTTCTCTTCCCTAAGGTACACGTTGGCAGGACCACCTCCCCCTACGTCTCTACCATCCCTGGCATGCGTCCACTCCAGAGCTGGGAGGGGCAGGGTGAGGAGAGGGTGCATCCAGTGGCCTGGAGCTCCACAGTCGCTTCGTGCCTCCTGCCTCCTGGCCCAGGTGTCCCTGGGGGTTCCTGCAGAGCATTGCCTCAAATCCTGTTCCAAGGGCCAGCATGGGGAGGAGATGGTCGCAGGCCACATGCACTTTATACAGAGATTTTCTATTGCTGGGAAGGTGTGTTTCTCCCACAGTTTGTGAATATTCCTGTGTTCCATAAATGTCTGATCCTGTCTGCGCAGAGTTGTGCTGTTGTCAGTTTTGCGGGAGGTCTGGGGACTGGGAGGCAGTGGGGCTTAGCCCGCGTGAAGCCTTAGGCCAGACTGTCTTGGTTCTGCTGAACCAGGAGCCTCTCGCCCGCCTTGGAGGTGGCAGGGAGGAGTGGGTGGGAGACGGAGGGTCAGGGAGGCGCCTAGTTGAGCAACTGGAGCAACTAGCGGTCTAGACTCAAGAGCTTGGTCAGAGTTGGAGGGCAGTCGGCCATAATGGTACAGAGCACGCCAGGGCCAGGATGAGGTTCCTGAGTGCTGTTCTGCAGTGACCCAGCCTCTTGGCCCACTTAAACCCCCCCAGGCTAGGGATCAGTCAATGGCAGGGCCCCCTCCAGGCCCTCAATCCATTCTTTACCTCAACTCAGCCACGTAAGTTGCAACTGCTTGGTGCAGAGGGGATGCAAGCCCTCTGGCTCTGGCCACGTAGTCAGATCTGCCCACAGACAAGCCCAGAGCCTGGATGCTGACTTTGTCTCATGCCATCTGGCCAGAGCGGCCCCTCTCTACGGTGCGCGTGGGCTTTCCTGTGAGGGTGTCTAGTCTTGGACCACTGGACATGAGAGCTTTGTTAGCCCACACCCCAAATTCCTGTGGGATGGGGCTCGGGCCAGGCCAAGAAAATCACAAGCTGCCTTGCACAGAGTGAGCAAGGGGAAAAGGAGGAACTTGACCCTGGGACGCGTCTAATTCTCAGCTCTGCTTTGAAGCTCCTGATGGCCCCATTCCCATTGACACCTGGGCCTGGCCTTCCCTCTCTCCCTTCTCCTGGCTTCTCTCTAATGTGGCTTTGGTTTGGCCATGGAAGCTAAGATACCTTTGTTCTTGAGCAAAAGATTCTGGAAGATGGAGTTTTCCTACACACACACACACACACCCGTGCGTGCACACGCTCCTGACCTGATGAGGCTTCCTAGTAGAGAAGCACACACTCTAAGGAACAATTATTAGCCACTATGGCAAAATTGCTTTCCTGGGAGGAAAAGTCAGCACCATAGCAGCAGGTGGTTACCATCTGGGTGTAGTGAAAGGAGCCTGAGCCAAAACAGGAAAGGTAAAGTGTCCCCTCTGGGCCCAGGGGCAGGGAGAAGAGAGGCAGCCAAGGCCTTCGGCTCTAAGTATTGAAATGTTCCCAGGGCTGGAGCTCGGGGGTTGCTTGCTGTGGGGCAGGTGCCTGCCTCTCCTTTCTGGGTGCTAATCGAAGGGTCGTGCCACCGGGTGGCACAACCAGTGGGCAGTCTAGATTCGCAAATAGGATTCCACAGCTGTGAAGCAGTTTGCTCTGCCCCTTGTTCAGAAGGACAGGACCTCTGTGTTCTCTCAGCTGGCCAGACAAGCCAGTGAGGATTGGCCAGAGGCTCCATGACCCACCAAAGCTGGGGGCCTCGCCGTGGCCAGCAGCCTGAGTATCCAGAAGTCCATGCTCCATGAAAGAGTTCACAGGCTTAGTCCTCTTAGGGGAGAGAAGACCAGGAGGAACCATGGCCCAAACCTAGCAGGGGCAGAGGTGCTGGGGGGAGCAGGAAAACCACCGGAAAAATCCCAAGAAGTCAACTGTGGCGGCAGGAGGAAAGGCCCCAAGTCTGAGAATGTGAGAAGCTGGCTTTGGGGCATCTGGGTGCACAGAGGGGGTGCTCGACAGGAAATGCAACTGAGCTGCTAAATGAGAGGGAGAAAGCAAGAAAGTCCTGACACACGGAGGAGAAGCTGAGAGAAGCCAAAAGGAAGGGTTCAATTCAGCATTAGAGGTGTTTGGGGCTGAAGGGGGGCTTGAGACAATCTTTATTGAGGAGACACTCTGGGGCGAGTTCTTGGGACAGAGGGTCCCCTCAAGGTAAGGGGACAGGGTGGGGTTAGCCCTGGTTCCCAGCTGGAGGTGGGGCGTTCCCAGCCTCCAGTGACAACACATTTGTATTACATTTCATCTTCACAACTGTGAGATGGACCATTATTCTCCCCATTTCACAGATGAGAAAAATCAAACCTTAGGACTCTTGTCACTAATACAAGGCCACACCACCTATTCACTTGGAGAGCCAGGCTGTGATTTCACACCACCGGACTCCAAATCTGTCTGCTCTAGGAGCCAACTCCCAACAGCCACTCGCCTTCCTCCGCCTTCCTCCATGACCCTCATTTCCTGACTGCCCTCTTCGCCTGCAGCGAGGGGGTCAACTAGGGTCCTAGGGACCAGGGACCCACCATTAGTTATTCGATACCCAGGCGCTAGACCCACCCCGGGGAGCAGAGCCCGCATGGGCACGGAGGGCTTTGAGGGAGGAGGAACTGGGCAGAGGAGACGGCGTGGGATTTAGGGCGGGGCTGGGCCAAACCCGGGGACCGCGTGGCGGCGACTTCAGCACCTTGGAGAGCGCGCGCGGGGGGCGGAGCTCGCGGGGCAGGGGGCGGGGCGCACGAGACCCCGGCACGGAACCCGGGGGCGCGCGCGGTGGCGCTCGCGCCAGTCCCGAGAGCGCTGCGCAGTCTGGAACTGCGCCCTTCCCTGCGCAGGTGCGCCCGCCGCTCCCTCCCCAGCCCTTTACCCGCGGCGGCGGCCTCTCGTCGCGCCCCCGCCTCCTTCCCCTCCGCCGCCGCCGCCGCCTCCGCGCCGCGCTCCGCCCGGATGGCCAGGGCTGTGCGGGAGAATGGCGGAGCGAGAGAGCGGCGGCCTGGGCGGGGGGGCCGCGTCCCCGCCTGCCGCCTCCCCGTTCCTGGGGCTGCACATCGCGTCGCCGCCCAATTTCAGGTGAGAAACTCCGGCCGCCGCGACCCGCCCTTCGGCCAGGATTGACCTGCCCGGGCTCCCTCACCCCCGCGCCCCCAGCTCACACACCCCAGACCCCGGAGCGAGAGGGCGGTGTGGGGATGGGGTCTCTTCCCGAGACAGAGCCCCCAGAGCCCCCCCTCAGCCTCAGGTCCAGACTGATGGCCGCTGCATATCCATGGTGCGGCTGCCTCCGCCATTCCGCGTCCTAGGCGAGGAGATCGTGAGCTGGAATTGGAGGAGTGGGCGCGGAGGCCGCCTTCTCCCCGACGTTGGGCTGCGGCGAGGCCTGGCGTGTGCGTTGAGATCCCGGAGGAGGCAGGCCGTCTGGGGCTTTGCCTGTGCCCAGTCAGAAGGCTTCTGAATAGAGATGAGAGCAGGCCGGGGTGCCCCGCGGGTCCCAGTTTCTTGGGGCGACCGACAGCCTTGGTGCAGGAAGGAGGGAATCGTAGGCCCTTCCCCCAGTCCTGCCTGGCCAGAGGGGCCCAACTCCCAGGCCTGGCGTGGCCAGGACCCTCCGTGGACTGGGGCAAGCCCTGACCTGGTCAGTTGTGTGCAGGTGCAGAAGGCCCAACCCCGAGATCCTAGGCCCGGCTGTGGGAGAGAGGGAGTCTGGTTTGGAGCACCCAGGAGTAGCCAGGGGTATTGGTGAGATGGTTCCTGCTGGGGTAGCTACCCAGGACCCCGATCTGAGCTCCTCCTTCACCCCTCTCCCTGCCCCCATCTGGTGTTAAGCAGTTGGGAGGTGGAGTTCAGAGAGTGGCAGAGGGTGTTGTGGGAGAAGGGGTGAACATCCCTCCCTCCTAACCCGGCCGGTTGGAGAGGAGGAAGAGGAGGGTGTCACTGCTCCAGAGCCTCCGAGAAAGAGAACTAGGCATTCCCCATTGTTTCTCCAGCTAATGAGCTGGCGCCTTCCCTTCTCCTGGGGCCCCCACCCCAGCCAGGCCCCATCTGGGCTCTGGCGCCAGCCCCTCTTCAGAGCAAGGGGTTGCTGGCTCCCCGGCCCTCAGGTGGGTGGGGGGGACCCCTGGGAATCTCTAATGGCATCATCAGGACTAGAAACCTCCCCCAAGGCCCTGAGCTGAGCTGGAAGAGACCAGAGGGAGGGGACCAGATGGAGGAGGCCAAGCCTGAAGGCACCAGGGCCGGGGGCTTTGGGGTTAGTGCCTCAGAGTGAGGGGGCTGAGGTCTGAGACTGACCCCACTGACGTGAAACACCACCTCGACGCAAACGCTGCCTCCCTTCCAGGAGACCCCTCTGTGGTGGGAGAGCATTGAGCTTAGACAGGCCTGGCTTCAAATCCTAGCTGCACCACTTTCTAGCTGTGTGACCTGGGCAGCTTCTTGTCTTTTCTGAATCCCATCTGTTAGGTGAGCGAATTAATATTGATTCCTTAATGTACATCAAAGTGGGCGCTCAACAAGTGTCAGCCCTCCACACCAGCGGGCATTTAGATTGCTCATTACGGCTCAAAGCGTGTTCCCTGTGCTGGCTCAGGTCACCCTCACAACCACCCTGGGCATGGGCATGGGCCCGCCCATTTTATAGATGAGGAGACTGAGGTTCAGGAAGGCAGGGTGGCTTGCCCGAGGATCCCAAGGGGGTCAGAGCCTGAGGCTGCACTGGGACCGGGGTCTGCATGTTCACTCCACTCTACCTCCAGGCCCTGCCTCTGGCCCAGAGGACAGCTTGGCTTCCCCTACCGGCTACCCTATCCCCAGGTGACAGTGCTTTCCGTTCCGCCCCACCCCTGGCAGGCAGGTTACCATGGACGCCTTAGGGAGAGGAGCTGATGAGGCGGGCCAGCCAGTGAGTGTGTCCAGCCCTGGCCCGGTGGGCGAGAGTGGCAGTACGCCAAGGCCGAGGCGTGGGCCGACCTCCAGGACACCTCGGCCTGGCCGCGCGTGGGAATAATAAGGGCAGTGTCTCGGGCCCTGAGGGGCCCGCCGCCCCGTCCCGCCTCTCACAGTTCTCAGACCGGCTGGTGTAACCCCTGGTGGGGACCGCTCTCCTGTGGCTCTGGCCTGGGTTTCAGTCCTGGCTCGGTCCTCTTAGCCGCATGCCAGGAGTGGGTGCTGAACGGCCTGAGTCTCTGTTTCTCCTCCATGACGCCGACTTTGGCCCCTGCTCAGGGCGGTCCTAAGACTTGGATGAGACAACACGTGCTGAGTGTTTCAAGGGCTGTGAAGAGCTGCGTTCACGTAGGGCTGTTCTTATTGTTGTTATTATTGTGTGTGTGTGTGTGCGTGCGCGCGCGTGCCCCCAGCACCACTGTCAGCTTCCAGAAGGCAAAAGGAGTCAATACCTAAACTTTGGTTTGCCCAATGCCCAGCACAGAGTAGGTGCCCAATAATGCCTTAGTGGTTTCTTATTTAATTCAAGATAAAATTGGAGAGTTCAGAGGAGAACAGTGCACACTGTCAGAGAATAATGCCGTAAACGCCGCCGCCGCTTTGGGAGGCCCTCCCTTTGCCCAGCTGCCAATCTAAGCACTTTCTGTGCAAGAGCGTCTAGTCCTGCCCAGAACCACGTAAACAGAGTGTTATTGTTATCCCCACTTTGCAGATGAAGAAACTGAGGCACGAAGAGGTTAGATAAGTGGCAGAGCTGGGGTTTGAACGCAGTCTGAGTTCAGAGCCACCCTGGAAAGAGAGGGCCTGGAGTAAAAACAACGGAGGAGAGTTTGTGGAGGGGGACGCATGGTGTGGATTTGGGAGGGTGGCGAGCGTTTGTTCGTTGATAGTTGGTTTAAATAAACATGTCCTTTTTTTTTTTTTTTTCCTGATTGTAGAAATGCTCCAACCAGTTACTAGTAGTTACCTTTGGCTCTGGTGTCGGGAGAGGGATTTTTCACTTACTTCACATACTTCTGTATTTTTTGACTTCTTATTTTTACCACCAGCATAGGTTACTTCTGTAACTTACAAAATAATAAAAGAAAATTGAACATGAAAGTGATACATGTTCATTTTAAGGAAATTCTGTGAAAGAATTTAGAAACTTAGCAACGGATGCCTTGAGCTGGGTGGTGGGACGTAGGAGGGGGACAGTGGGATGTAGGAGGGGGACAGTGGGACAGCCTACATGGGAGGCTCGTGGGGAGTAAAGTGAGCCGCTGCCCTGGGTGTGTGGGAGGGGAGCGCGGGTGAGAAGGACCTTAGAGGTCACCTCAACCAGCCCATCCTCCTCCCCTTTTACTTAGAAGGAGACAGAGAGGGTGAGTGGCTTCCCGAGAACACACAACAGCAAGTTGCAGCAGAGCTGGGGCAGCACTGGGCCTCAGGACTCCTTGCGTGGCGGTGGTGTTCTTGCCTCCACACCGCCTGGGGGGTGAGAGACAAGGGCCCTCCCTACTCATCTCTTCACAAGGTGCTATGCACTCAGCGTTCCTTCGTTCATTCAATAAGTACTTGTGGGAATTCCGTGGCCGTCCAGTGGTTAGGACTCCGTGCTCTCATTGCCGAGGGCCTGGGTTCGATCCCTGGTCAGGGAACTAAAATCCCATAAGCCGTGCAGCACAGCCCCCCGAAAAACCTACAAGTGCTTGCACTTTGCCAGGCGCACTGAGACACTCCAGAGCCACTGACAGGGGCCTGGCCCGTCGTGCAGATGTGTGGTCAGTGTAGTCAGAAAGACAGACAGACAAGGCCTTACCAGACAGGCGGTAGGTGTGCTGTGACTCAGGTCAGGGGCCTGGAGGAGCCCTGGGTCAGGGAAGGGTCAGCTCTGCCCAGGCCTGGTGGGCGAGTCAGTGTCACCCAAGAGGAGGAAGGGTGAAGTGGGAAGAGAAGAGGGAGGGAGCAGCCCGGGCGGAGGGCTCAAGGCAGGAGCGAGCCAGCAGGGTGTGTGACGCCTGGTCTTGCACAAGTGCTGAGAGAGGGCGTGCAGGAATGCGAAGGTCGTGTTGGGACCCTGGCCTGTGCACCTGAAAGCAGGGGCAGCCAGCAGAGGTCCAGGGAATGACGGCATCAGATGGTATCTCGGGGGCTTCCCTGGTGGCGCAGTGGTCAAGAATCCCCCTGCCAATGCAGGGGACACGGGTTCGAGCCCTGGTCCGGGAAGATCCCACATGCCACGGAGCAACTAAGCCTGTGTGCCACAACTACTGAGCCTGCACTCTAGAGCCCGCGAGCCACAACTACTGAGCCCACGTGCCTAGAGCCCGTGCTCCGCAACAAGAGAAGCCACCGCAATGAGAAACCCGTGCACTGCAACGAAGAGTAGCCCCCGCTTGCCGCAACTAGAGAAAGCCCACGCCCAGCAACAAAGAACCAGTGCAGCCAAAAATAAATTAATTTTAAAAAAAGATGGTATCTCAGCTGCCAGGTAGAGAGTGGACAGGGAGGCTGGGAGACTGCTGGGAGACTGGCCATCCTGTGGGTGAGGAGGAGGAACAGGGGAGGATGTAAGGGAGATTCAGAGGGTAGCTTAACCCACTTTTGAGGGACCTGGTGTGAGGGGGGAGGAGAGAGAGGAGTCCAGGATGATGCTAGGTCCCGAGGGAGGGGGTGCCTTGCAGGAGGTGAGAGGTTTGGCGGGCGGGGTGGTGACGTCACTCGGAGGCCTGCTGAATCTGAGCTTGGCGATCACTGGGGGAGCCAATTGGAGGGTTCAAGCAGGCAGTTGGTTTGGGGTCTGGAGCTCAAAGGAGAGGATGGGGCTGGGGCAAAAGACCCTGGGAGTCTCTACTTAGAGAGCGTGCCATGGCCTGAAGCCTCAGGGAGAGCGTCACACCCAGAGAGACAGAGAGAAGGGTGAGGCGGGGGGGCCAGTCCCATTTTGGGGTGGGGGAGATGAAGAGCTGCGGCTGCCGCGGCCACTGCGCCCCAGCCCCAGGCCCCAGGCAGTGCCCCGGCCAGCTGCGATGAACCTCCAGTTCAGGGACAGAATGTGGACTCGCCTCACACAGCGGCTGCGGCCAGGGCAGGGTTTCAACCCCCCTTCTTGGATGTCAGAGCCTTACATTTGGTCTCTGGATCCCTGGGGCCCCAGTGGATCCCACAGGTTGGTTCCCTGGCCCCGTCCCCACTCCCGGGGCTCTTGCCCATCCTGGGTGCCATCTCTGGCCCCTGACCCCGCTCTTGGATTCATTCAGGAAATCTCTAGGAGCATCGACGGTGGACCTTGCCTCATCCGGTCCCAGATGGTCTCTTGGAACACCCGGGGCCTGGGTCAACCAGCACTGCCTCTAGTAGGCATTTATTTAGTGCCTACAGGGTACAGGGCCTTGGGTCGCATGCCCTCAGGAAACCCAGCTCTGTGAGGGGCCAGAGCCAGGCCCGGGAGGCGGCTGGTAGGAGGTGTGACCCAGCGAGGACTAGGAGAGGAGACGCCCCAGATCCCAGCACATCTCACAGCCGTGTTTTCTCAGTGTTTCTTCCTGCGTGTGAATCATCACGTGGAGCCATAAGGTGACACGTTCTGTCTTCTGCTCGTTGCATTAGTTGCCATTTTCTACATTAATACACAGACTTTATTTATTTATTTGGCTGCGTCGGGTCTCAGTTGTGACGCGCGGGCTCAGTAGTTGCGGCGCATGGGCTTAGTTGCCCCGCGGCATGTGGGATCTTAGTTCCCCAACCAGGGATCGAACCCGCGTCCCCTGCATTGGAAGCCGGATTCTTAACCACTGGACCACCAGGGAAGACCCAGTCCACAGACTTCATAACGTTCATCCCAAAGGAGAGTTCTACTCCCTCTTCTGTTTGCCGTTACCAGGACACACATCCTTGTGTATAAAGGTCTTTCCCTGGGTGGGATTATTTTCTCAGGATAGTTTCCTGAAAGTTGAGTCACCAGATCCCAGGGTTCTTGCTCCATATCAACACCACGGTGTTTAAACAGATGAGACACATGATAACCCCAAGTAAGGGTTTTCTCCTGAGACTTGTTTCATGGGTTGGTTTCAGTTTTCAGTGAAGATGACCTCAGTGTGGACACAGTTGAGAAGGGAATTCCAGACCAGAGGAACAAACCCAGCCTGACCCCAAGGTCCACCCAGAGCTGGGGGTGGGATGGAGAGAGGGCTCTGAGGATGACGCTGGGCCTGGCTCGCCCCCATTCCAGCCAGTGCCACCTTCCCCGAGGCCTCCACATCCCACCCCAGACTCTGATGCAGGTGAGGGGTGGGGACACAGGAAGTTGAGTTGAAAGGGGAACTGACATAAAGATTTCCAAGGGCGAAATCTAGAAAGACCTGGGGACACCAGTGGTTCATTCATTCAACAACGTTCATTAAGTACCTGTCGTATCAGGCACCACCCATTGTTGGTCAAGAGAGACACGATCCTGCCCTCAGGGATGGACTGCCTCCAAGGGGAGACCACCACTGGTTGCAGAGCCCAAAGGTAAAATTACAGTGACCCAGGACACCAGCAAGAGGGACCCAGCCCATAGCAGGGCTCTTCGGTTGAGGGGGGTGGGCAATGATCTAGGCCAGAGGGGAAAGGAGGGGCCACAAGTGAGAATTTTGGCCCCTTTCCCTAAGGGTTGGGGGAAGCTGTTAGGTTTCTGAGCTGGGGAGGGGTGACAAGAACAGATTTGCATTTCAAATGTTGGTTTTTGGGGTTTTTTTTGTTTTTTTTCTGCTGTACGCGGGCCACTCACTGCTGTGGCCTCTCCCGTTGCGGAGCACAGGCTCCGGACGCGCAGGCTCAGCGGCCATGGCTCACGGGCCCAGCCGCTCCGCGGCATGTGGAATCTTCCCGGACCGGGGCACGAACCCGTGTCCCCTGCATCGGCAGGCGGACTCTCAACCACTGCGCCACCAGGGAAGCCCCAAATGTTGGTTTTGGTGGCCCCTCAGAGAATGGCCTGTAGGGGAGCCTGAGGGAAGTGGGGAAGCTGCTTAGAGTAGGGCAGCCTGGGTACGTGTCCAAGAGCCCACTGGGCAGCTCTGCTCAGCACTCAGAAGGCAGCAGAGAGACAGGCTGGCCCCTTGGACCACAGATGCCCCCTGTCATGAGAGGGGCCCGTGAGACACCATGGTCAGGACCCAAGGTCACTCAGCTGGCATCCTTACCTCACTCCAGGAGGAGAGCCAGGAACAGGAAGACAAGAATGGCCTCTGAGCAACCAGATGCCTGGCTCTGCTTGGCCTTGCTCAGCTAAAGCCTCAGCACTTTACCGCTTAACCCTCACTTCGCATGCACCTCTGACTCCACCTACTACTGGGTTGAAACAGCAGATTAGAAAGAGCTGCTGCAGGTGGGACGAGGCCAACAGGGAGATGTGACGGCACGTGGCAAGGGAAAAGGCCGCGTGACATGAACATCGGAACCCCAGAGGCTTGTCTGTTCATTTAGGGGAGCTCGGCTCAGGGAAGGGGAGCCTGAGGGTGGCATGTTCAGAATGCAGTGAGGGGCCAGCTCGGCCAGAGGAAGGGACTGGGGCACCGGAGTGGGAGGCGATGAGGGTAACGCGGAAGAGGGGGCCTGGAATATAAAGGTAGACGCCAAAGGTCAGGGGGGTCTCCAGAGACCAAACCCATGGCATCGAGTCGCCAAACGCTAATGTGGATGAGACCGCAGGAACCATCTCACCGGAATGGGCAAGCAGGTCTGATTGATCAGCAGCGGCTGCCTCCAAAGGGCTGGGGTCTCCAGACCTAGAGGTGGCCTCGTGGTGCTCAGGGCTCAGGTCTCTATGGGGAAGGTGGATCAGTGGGTTCAGGAGGGAACCTCCCTCCTTCCTTCCTTCCTTCCTTCCCTCCCCTCCTCCCTCTTCCTTTCCATCTTTTCCTTCCTCCTCATAGTTGCCCTTCTTGAGCTTGGAGGGACCAAGGGTCTGTTTAGTTTTCCCTCCATGAAGGGTATCCCAGGGCTTCGGCTGAGAGACCCAGAACACCTGGTGTCTGGAAAAGCAGGAGGAAAGGGAAGGGCTAGGGCTGGGGCTGGGGCTGGGGGATGGGAGGTGGGGGGAGTATGACTTGCAAAGGGGACTCCATAATCAGTAAAGCCTCTTGATCCTTGGTTGTGACCTCCTGACAGCACCTTGCAATTCACAAACACTGCACTCAGTTAAGTTTACCAGCACCCAGATATGGGGAGGGCTCATTTTATATATGGGGAAACTGCAGACCTATGGCATCTTAAGTCGGAGCCTTAGTGCTCCTCATCTGTAAAATGGACAGAATAAAAACCCTCTTCCAAGGCTGGAGTGAGGATGAAGGGAGATGCAGAGCATAAAGAAGATTGGTGGCCAGGGCACAGCAGCTGCTCAGGAGACGGGGCGGCTGCTTCTCATAAGCGAAGGAATCAGGATTTGATCTCAGGCCTCCTGCCTCTGAGCCTGATATGGCGGCCATTCTACCATCTTGCCTGGCTTATGAGAAAAAAATAAGATTAAGGAGCTCCCTTAACCCACCCCATCAGAGCCAGGGATCAAGTGCAGGCTGCTTTTTTTTTTTGGCTGTGCCGCGCTTGCATGCAGAATCCTAGTTCCCCAGCCAGGGATCGAACCCATGCCCCCTGCAGTGGAAACTCAGAGTCCTGACCGCTGGGCCACCAGGGAAGCCCCAAGTGCAGGCTTTTGAGCCCCAGCCCAGTGCTCTTTCCACCACTGCCCTCAGTTAACCTCATTCCTCATCTGATAACAGCTGATACAGCGGTCCCTGCCTGCCCCCAGACCTGCTGTCCCAGAAAGTGGGAATATCGGGTGATGCTGAGATCAGGTGTGTAGAGATGAGCTGAGAAGCCCCAGCCCAGGTCCAAGCCAGACCCTGCAGGTCTGCCCTGAACACTTTGGTCTGAGAGGAGTCCGTGGGGGCTGAGGTTGTCCTTGACGGACATGTAGCAGACACGCAGTGGGTGCCTGGTGTATGCAAGATGACCTCACCAGCTCTGCCCTCCAGACCTCACTGGGAGGGAGGGGACCTTTATTCACCACCGGCTGGGTGCAGGGTGGGGGCAGGGTGTGAGCTCCATCTACCTTTGGAGCCTCCTGGGAGGGGAGGGAGGACGTCTGATGCAGGCCTCGTCCTGTCTGCTCCCCGGCGCTGCCTCGCCTCCACGCAGAGGGTGACGCCAATCACAAGCAAGGGGAATGACGGGGACCAGTGAGTGCTGCCCGGAGGGCTGTAAGGCACTGACACAGGGGGCCAGGAGGGCTTCCTGGAGGAGCAGGCTTAACTGAGCCTTCTACCAACAAGCACAGGTTGAGAGCCTGCCATGTGCTCCATCCAAGCGCTGGGTTAGACACTGGCGAGGCGGGTGCCAGAGGCAGGCAGTCACGCTCAGAGCTGCAGATCTTGAATGCCAGGCCAAGGAGTCGGCCACTAGCAGGGAATCTTGGAGGGTTTTGAGTGGGGGGCGAAAGGGTGGCATTTCGGACAGCTCCTCCTGATAGTGGCAGGTGGGGTGGGACGGTGCTGGCATGGGGAAACTGAGGCAGGCAGGCCAGCACGGAGGTCTGGGACTGCAGAGGCAGGAGCTAGACCAGGCTGGGCTGTGAGGACGAGGAGATGCAGATGTGTGCAGAGGTCACCGGCAGAGCAGGGGGTGTCTGAGGGCACCTCCGGGTTAGACACCCAGTGGTCCTGCAGCTGCCTGGTGCTGACTGAGTCCCAGGAGTGACTTCTCTGTGACTAGCCAGGCAGCCAGTGTGTATATTAACCATTTGCTTAAGTGCCCGCCTCTGGGTTCTCATCCCAGGGCCAGAGATGCCGCCCTGTGCCAGACTGAGCAGGGCTGCTCTGGCTTCTGGGCTGGGCTGTCCTCCCCACCCTACCCCTACTTCCACACCACACCCTCCCCCAGCCCTGGGAACCTACCACCCTCGGGCTCCAGGTCAGGAGAGGCCTTAAAGAGCACAATGTCCATCCAGCTCCGCCCCCCCCCACACACCACTGTTTCTCCAGGGACCTTCCAGCTTTTGCTTGCGCCACAACACCCCGCAGTGCCAGGAGGCTCATTAGCTCCCAAGCTGCCTTTCCTGCCCTGCTGTGAGATATCCACATATGATCTGGCCTTAGCCCTGGCTGTGGCGCCTCCGGTGCCCACAGGCACTTCCTGGATGGGTACTGAAGGATGGAGCCCTGGGGAGGGGGCACCTAGGTGGGCAATAGAGGCAGCCCAGACCCACCCCAGGCAGCACTGTGTGAAGGCTGCCTGGGCCCACAGAAACCTCCCTGATGAGGTATGGGGGTGAGCGAATAGCTGTGCGGATGGGGCGTCCATTTGTGGAGGATTTTGGAAGCCCCTCCATCTTGCTACCAGGAGCCCTAATTGTGGTGCTGGCCCTTTAAAGCAGATCAGGGGCTGGCTTTTGCGGGGAAACATCCCAGATTTCTGCCGTCTGCTTACAAGCCTGGGCCAGGGAGGGGGGCCACCCCAGCCCCCGACAGGGGCATTGGAAGGGCAGGTGGAGCCGTGGCATCGATTGCAGTAACCTGATCCCGCGGCGGGGGGAGGGGGGCGGGGGGAGGCTGACGGCAGCGGCAGCGCGAAGGGCCAGGGAAGGAAGCTGCCTGCAGCTGAGGGTTGGCTGGGAAGAGCTGGGACCGGGGCCGGGTCGGCAGCCGCTGCCTCTTCTCCCAGCCCATCTATTTTTAATGAGCTCCCCAGCCTTCTGCAGCGGGCTGGACTCAGAAAGGCAGGCCCAGGCGGTGGAGGCCCGAGGCCCCAGCCCTGCCCCGAGCCCTGGCGCCTCCACCCTTCTGGGCATGAGAGGGCGGCCCCGGGACCCCGCAGCCCCCCAGCCGGGCTGGGCTGTCCATGCAGCTGGTGCTGAAGATGGATTCCAGCCCAGACAATGACAGCTGGTTGGAGGACCAGTGGGAGAGCTGGTAGGGGTCTGGGGACCGGTGTGGGGGAGGGGAAGTACTGGGGCAGCTCCATTGAGCTCCGGGTCTCAGTTTGGTCTGGTTGAGGTGAGAGGCAGAGGGTGTGGCCTCCTAGGATCCCCCTGGGGCTGAGCCCCCCACCTCTCCTGGGTGACCTTGGACTAGTGCGTCTCCATTCTCTATGCCTCTGTCTCTTGGTCTTACTGAAGAAAAGACTCAGAATTCTCCCCAACTTCATTAGCAGAATTCTCCCAATGTCCCACCCACACCAAACCGGGCAGGGTCCCCGGGGCTGGGGCTGAGCAGGTGAGGGGACCGGCAGGCACCTCAGGGGCTGGCACAGTCCTGCAGTCTGGGGTTGGGGCCCAGGGTTGGCCTGGGTGGAGAGGGTTCTAACACAGCCAGTTAGCATTCCCTCCTGAAGTGCTTTGATCTGCTTCCTGCGTTCAGGACACCTCCAGCTGTCCCTGCCCCCAGCTGCGCAGCCTCCTGTTCAGGGCCCACATGCCAGGCAAGAGGATTTTGTGTTCGAATTGATGAGACCAAGAACACAGAACAGGGGCATGGTCTCTCCTAGAAGAGGCTGAAACTAGACTGACACCAGACTCCCCTGCACTTGCTCCCAGGGCTTACGAGGCGTGGGACTTCCTGGGCTGGGGACATGGAGCACTCCTCGGAGGCTGGGGTGGGGCCTCTGCCAGCCCCTTGGGTTTTGTCACTGCCGTGCACAGGGAGCCCCCCTCCAGGCATCCCTTGGAGTCTCTTCTCAACTCTCTGCCTCTTCCGTGGGTGAACGGGCCTTGGCACCTGCCTTGACCCTGGGAGCCGTTTCTCTGGCAGAGCCAAGGCTCTGACCAGCTGGGCCTTCTAGGCATGGCCTCCTGATTGGCAGCAGGGTGGACAATTCCCAGCTGGGAAGAGCTGGGGTAACCTGGAGCCCCCCCTTCCACTGCCACCCTAGGAGGCCTGCCTTTTGACATGGGCCCAAAACTCTTTCCCTGCCCATTCAGTACCCCTTGCCCTGGCACAGGTGGACCCCAGGTCCCATCCTCTGGGGGCTGTGATCTGCCTTCGGGGGGCTGCCCCTTGGAAGAGGTACTAGGGAGGCATCAGGGGGCCTCGCCCGCTGGCAGCAATCCCCTGAGTGGTAACTTTGGCTTCTTGTCCCCACCAGGCTCACCCATGACATCAGCCTGGAGGAGTTTGAGGATGAAGACCTCTCCGAGATCACCGATGAGTGCGGCATCAGCCTGCAGTGCAAAGACACCCTGTCCTTACGGGTAAGGGTGGGCTCTCGGGAGCCCCTGAGTGGGGTGGCAGGATGGGTAGGGACAGGACTGAAGGTGTCCCCATATCTAGAGGGGCTTTCAGGGTCTGTGTGGCACCCTCATTAAATGAAATAACATGCAGGAAACATCCAGGACAGTGCTTGGCACATCTTGAGTGCTCAGATTCTTAATTAATTAATTAATTATTTATTTTGCCAGGGGCTAAGGCAGGAGATAGCTCCTTCAACTGCCCACAAGAAGGGAGAGAGCAGGAAGTCTTGAGGCCTAGGATAGCAGCAGTTAGGGCCAGAATTAAGGGAAGCCTCAGGACTACCCTAAATCCTTTCCAAAGCTGCCTTGGCGGAGGGGCTGAGGCCGAGCAGGGTGGAGTCTGGTGGAATCTGCAGTGATGGGGGGCAGGAAAAAAGAGCCAGGGCACTCCCTTGGTTACCATTGCACCAAGCATACCACACAGCCTCGAAGACCCTCTCTGGCCCACCGTCCTAAAGGTCCCTCTAGAAGGTTAATCCAGCATTGCTGCTGCTTTGGGCCCCATGGCTTTGTCATAGGACAGATGGTTCTCTCGGCTCCCAAAGTTCTGAATCCTGCCAGGAGGTCCCCAGCATCTGGAGAGACTGAGTCAGATAAGGATCCCTCTATGTCTTTTTTCTTTTTTTAATTGGAGTATGATTGCCTTACAATGTTGTGTTAGTTTCTGCTGTGCAATGAAGTGAATCGGCTATATGTATACCTATATCCCCTCCCTCTTGGGCCTCCCTCCCACCCACCCCCACCCGCCCCAGGAAGAAGGGGCCAGGAGATAGATGGAAGGCAAGTGTGGAGCTAGGTTGCAGAGCCCAGAGCTTCTCTCAGCCCCCAGGAGGGTGGGTAGCCGAAGTAGACATGGTGTTGGCAGAATGGTTAGCAAAGGAGAGCTGCCGTGTGAGCTGGGATGGGGTGCCTCTATGTTGACCTCCTTTTGCCCCCAGAGATTCTGTAAGTTCTGCCAGGCAAGAGGAAACCAAGGCGTGGAGCTAACCCTCCAGTACCCTGTACTCCAACCTGCCACCCTCTGGCCAGGCCAGGAAGGGCTGGAGGCAGAGGCCACTGATTCTGGACTAACAAAGCTTCTCAAAGGTCATACCCCTGTTCCGGACTCCCACTTGCACAAGCAGAGCCTTGGAGAGGGTGGTCCTTGCAACGAGCAGGACCCTGAGGCAGTACTAGCTTGGGGCGTACCCTGTGGGGCCTTAGACAAGCTCCAGGGGGCCATCAGGTACTCTTGCCAGTGAGTCCTCACCTCTCTGGGAAGCGGGGAGACAGTTAACTGGTGGGGGAATTGGAGAGTCTGAGGATCTGTCCAAGGTGCCAGGGAGTTAATGGTAGAGCTGGAACTAGAACGGGGCCCTGAACGGGTCTCTCAAAGTTAGGCTGGCCTGAGAGAAAACCTCAGGTTGGAGGGGCCTCAGCCTGAGGACCGAGGAAGGTGGGGATGCCACTGCCTCGTCCAGGTGCCTGCCACTTGCTCCTCTCCCTCAGCATCCCTCTTCCAGTCGCGCTCAGGTCCTCCTGTCCGCACTGAGGCCCTCCCGGCTGAGACTGTTTCCTCAGTTTTCCTCCCTGCCCCCTTCAAAACCCCGTCCCCATCCCTTGTGGGGCCCGAACTCCTCGGCGACCCTGCGTCCCCATGGCAACAGCGGTGACCTCACTCTGGGCTCGGCTTACTACCCGGGTGAGGTCACTGGCCGTTGCCAAGGGAACGGGAGGGTGCAAAGAGTCGGGAAGGGGGGACCGTGGGGAGGGGAGAAGTGTGGACTGCAAAAGGCGCCGCCTGACGTGGGGAGGAGGCGGCCTCACGCATTCTCGAAGGCGCGGGAGAGCACGGTCCTCTCGCGGGGCTCCTGCTCCGTTCCCTCTGCCCCCCTCTTTGCGGCCGCGGAATGGACTCGCCCGCGCGGGGGGCGGTGCGCGGCGGCCTTTGGCCCCGCCCCTTCCCCGCCCCCTGACGCCCCTCTGTCCGCGCCGAGCAGCCCCCACGCGCCGGGCTGCTGTCTGGGGGCGGCGGCGGCGGCGGCGGCGGCGGCGGTGGGGGGAGCCGGCTGCAGGCCGAGATGCTGCAGATGGACCTGATCGACGCGGCGGGGGACACTCCCGGCGCTGAGGACGACGAAGAGGAGGACGAGGAGGAGCGTGCGGCGCGGCGGCCGGGAGCGGACCCGCCTGAGGCGGAGCCCCACCAGGAGACGGCGCCCCGCGGCCAGGGTCAGGGCCAGGGCCCGGGCGGCGGGGACACGTACCGGCCCAAGCGGCCCACCACGCTCAACCTCTTCCCGCAGGTGCCGCGGTCTCAGGTGAGGAGCTAGCGGCTTGGGGGCGGGGCTTAGGGGGCGGTGCCCCGGGGCAGGGCCCCGGGAGGTCTTCGGGGCGCCGGGCGTCTCAGGGTCTAGGCCTGGACGGGCCGGGGAGCAGGAAGGGCTGCGGGAGAGTCACTTGCCAGTTCGGAGGAGGGAGAAGTCTCGGGCCTGCTGACACGTTCCGTAGCTTCCCACGGGGGAGGTCCCTGGGGAGGTGGTCGCTGAGGGCAAGTAGAGTCTGTCCTAAGTGAGAGGGGCCGAGCGGGGCTGGCTGGGTTTGGAGCCTTGAGAGGAGAGGCTGAAGGAATGAAAGGGCTGAGAGGCGCAGTGGAAGGATGCGGGTGAAGAGAGAAGTAGGGAAGTAAGAGAACAGGGCTTTGAGGGGTTGCAAGGGTGTGGGGTTCCCGGTGAAGGTGGGGCAGAAGCGGGGCCTGAAGAAAAAGGCATGTGAAGTGGTCGGGTCGGGGGAAAGTCATGGGAAATTGTGAAGAGCTGGGGATGGGGACCAGCAGCCAGTTTGAAATGTGGGCAGCTGGGGATTCCCAGAAGGCAGGGAAGAGAAATGGGAGGTGGAGCTGCTTGGCTGAGTTGGGGGCCTAGGGCCCCTGGACTGGGTGGCTGCATGCCAAGGAGGGTTGAATAGGGTGGGGGAGAGCCGGCTGCGGCCCATTGTCTTCCAGGCCCAGTCTGGAGAGGTACAGAGGAGCCCCGGCTCAGGGAGCTGGGGCTGCTGGTGGAGGGTGCAGGGGCTGCAGGGAAAGGATCGGTCCCTTTCCCAGGATCCTCTCGGGTGGGTTTTGGCAGCCAGACTCATGCATGCGAGAGCCTGTGTGTCCTCAGGGGAGGGGGCTAAGTTGTGTGCAGGGGGCCTTGTATGTAGGCATCGTGGAGGGGGTCCCAGGGGGCTGAGAATGTGGGGTGGGTGGCCCCGAGATCCAGGAAAGAGGCCTCTGACAACTACATCTGTCACTCCTCTGTCACGTGCTCTTGGGGGGGTGGGGAAACCATGTTCTGGATTCGTCGTTTGTATGATTCATCCCAGCCCCCCAAGCCAGGGGAGCTGCTGGGGAGAGCCTTCCTCCTGGCTCTCCTAGCATGTCCCTGCCCCTTCCCTAGGCCATAGCTTCCTGAGCCCCAGGGGAGTTGGGCTGGAAGTGGGCATCTTCCTTGTAAACCCTCCATGTCTGAGACTGGGGGTCTGTCTCTGCCCCTGGATGGCTCTTGCTTCTCCCCTCCACCCCCCACTCACCACCATTCACACCGGCCATCACCACCTTTGTTGAGGCTGATGAGAGCATCTCCCTGAGGGGTGGCCAGCTTCCCTGAGCCAAGGGGGTGGTCTGTCTCTCACCAATAGCCCTGGCTGGGAGGGCTGTGACTTGCCACCCTTTCCGCCTGCTCCAGAGGGTTGGGGGTGAGGCCCTTGGTAAGTATCAAGGGGTGGGGGGAGCAGCCAATGGCCTAGGGATGGCCTGACGGGGGCGGGGGCAGGGCCAGGGCCTCCCTGTGCCGGGCACTGGTGAGCGCAGCTGTCACAAGGGCCTTTTGTTCCCTGCACAGGACACACTGAATAATAATTCCCTGGGCAAGAAGCACAGTTGGCAGGATCGGGTGTCGAGATCATCCTCACCGCTGAAGACAGGTAAGTCGCGACCATTTCCCTTCCCTGGACCTCCACGTGCCCTCAGTCCCCACTGCAGAGAGCAAACCAGCAGTCTCCAGCCTGCTGGGTAGAGGTGAGCTGCCTGTCCCATAGGCCTGAGCAGGCCCAGCCACTGTCGGCTGTGGCTGGAGTGAGAGGACTGGCCTCAGAGCCTGCCGTAGGCCTACTGTCCCGGAGGCTCTATCCTGGTATCTGTGTCCACATGCTGAGTGGAGGGCGCAGGTAGCCTCGGAGTCAGGGGCGAGGCACCTGCCTTCAGCACTGCCCTGCCTGCTCTCCAGGGGAGCAGACACCTCCACATGAGCACATCTGCCTGAGCGATGAGCTGCCGCCCCCAAGCAGCCCCGCCCCCACCAAGGATCGAGGCACCTCCACCGAGAGCCCTTGCCGCCGAAGCGCTGCCACCCAGATGGCACCTCCCGGTGGCCCCCCTGCTGCCCCACCGGCTGGCCGGGGCCATTCGCATCGAGACCGCATCCACTACCAGGCGGACGTGCGGCTGGAGGCCACCGAGGAGATCTACCTGACGCCAGTGCAGAGGCCCCCAGACCCTGCAGAGCCCAACTCCGCCTTCCTGCCGCCAGCTGAGAGCCGGATGTCGGTCAGCTCCGACCCAGACCCTGCCGCTTACCCCACAACTGCAGGGCGGCCACACCCCTCCATCAGCGAGGAGGACGAGGGCTTCGACTGCTTGTCGTCCCCCGAGCGGGCCGAGCTGCCAGGTGGAGGATGGCGGGGGAGCCTGGGCGAGCCGCCGCCGCCTCCACGGGCCTCGTTGAGCTCGGACACCAGCGCCCTGTCCTACGACTCGGTCAAGTACACGCTGGTGGTGGATGAGCACGCACAGCTGGAGCTGGTGAGCCTGCGGCCATGCTTCGGCGACTACAGCGATGAGAGCGACTCGGCCACCGTCTACGACAACTGCGCCTCTGCCTCCTCCCCCTACGAGTCGGCCATTGGGGAGGAGTACGAGGAGGCCCCCCGGCCTCGGCCCCCCGCCTGCCTCTCTGAGGACTCCACGCCCGACGAACCCGATGTCCACTTCTCCAAGAAGTTCCTGAACGTCTTCATGAGTGGCCGCTCTCGCTCCTCCAGTAAGTCGGCAGCAGGGAGCCGTGTGGGGACCGGGGTGAGGGTGTCCCCGGGAGGTGGCCTCAGGTCCATCTGGTTCAAGGCGTTAGGACCGAGCGCTCTACCTGCCCCGCGAGCCTCACCCGGATCCGGGACCACCCTCTCCTAGCCCGCCCCCCTCATCTACAGGTGCGGAGTCCTTCGGGCTCTTCTCCTGCGTCATCAACGGGGAGGAGCAGGAACAGAGCCACCGGGCCGTGTTCCGGTAGGAGCCCCAGGTGGACAGCGTCCACCCTCTAGGAACTCGGAGCTCAGGGATGGAGTGGATGATTTCGGAGCAGTGTGTTGTGCTGCCCAGAGCCCAGGACTGAGCACCTCGTCTGGCCAGGGCAGGGGCCCAGGAGGGTGCCCAACAGAGACACCTGACCACACACAAAACCCACTACCCCTCACCCTCCTCCATGTGGAAATACTCGCTTCCTGTGACCTCTCACAGTTTATCAGTGGCCCTGGTCACTTGCTCCCTTGGCTGCGAGTTCCTCCACGGCAGATGCATGTCTGATTGACCTTGGTCTCCCCCCCCACCCCCCACCCCCAGGGAGTGACAGGCACATGGGACGCTGTGCAAACGTTTATTGAACCAGCGATGCTGACGCAACCCCCTGACCCCAGAGCAGGGTGGGGAGTAGATGGCTGGCTGGAGGGGCCTGGGTGGTGGATTCCTCACAGGCCCTTGTTGGGGACAGGTTTGTGCCTCGACATGAAGATGAACTTGAGCTGGAAGTGGATGACCCTCTGCTGGTGGAGTTGCAGGCTGAGGACTACTGGTATGAGGCCTACAACATGCGCACGGGTGCCCGGGGCATCTTTCCTGCCTACTATGCCATCGAGGTCACCAAGGAGCCTGAACATATGGCAGGTAGTGTTCCTTCCCCCCACCTGGTGCCACTGGGCCCCCCGTCTGCCCTGCCCCCATTTGCTGCCGGGCGGACCTGTGCTTCAGATCTCAAACACCCAGGGAGGAGGCCGGGCAGTGGTGACTTCAGGTCCATTTCACAATCAAGAAAAGTGAGGCCCAGCCAAGTCGGGGCAGCCCTGGGCGGTGCATCCTCTGCTGGGTCTGCCACTCCTCACTCCACGCTTGCTTTCCAGCCCTGACCAAAAACAGCGACTGGGTGGACCAGTTCCGGGTGAAGTTCCTGGGCTCAGTCCAGGTTCCCTATCACAAGGGCAATGATGTCCTTTGTGCTGCTATGCAAAAGGTACCTGCTCCGCTGGGGAGGGTGCCCACCCCCAGCCCGGTCCCCGTCCTCTCGTGGGGAGAGGGCCACCCAGCACCTGATGTTCCCATCCCTCACCCACAGATTGCCACCACCCGCCGGCTCACCGTGCACTTTAACCCGCCCTCCAGCTGCGTCCTGGAGATCAGCGTGCGGGGCGTGAAGATAGGTGTCAAGGCTGACGACTCCCAGGAGGCCAAGGTGACTGCCCCGGCCTGGCCCCGCTCTCCCGCCAGACCTCCAACCTGTGCCCCTGCAGGCTGATGACCACTCTCTTCTCTCCTCCCTCCTGTAGGGGAATAAATGTAGCCACTTTTTCCAGTTAAAAAACATCTCTTTCTGCGGATACCATCCAAAGAACAACAAGTAAGAACACGACGGGCAAGAGGTCAAGGCGTGGGTGGTGGTTCAGGGCGTGGGTCCACGCGTGTGCCTGAGGGTTCTGAGTCCCCGTCCCGCCCAGACAGACTGCTGTCCTCCCACAGGTATTTTGGGTTCATCACCAAGCACCCTGCTGACCACCGGTTTGCCTGCCATGTCTTTGTGTCTGAAGAATCCACCAAAGCCCTGGCAGAATCCGTGGGGTATGTGTGTGTGCCCTGCCAAGCACCCAGCCCTGTAGCCAGCCCCGGTCTCAGGCCCCGAGCACGTTCCCCATGCTCGGCAGCATCCCTCAGTCCTCCTCGGCGCTCGGCATGGCGTCCTTGGGTCACAGTGGCCTGGAGAGAGGGCTGGGTGGTCTTGAGGTCCAAACTTCTTAGTTGCTGGGCCCTTTCTTCAGTTGAAATCTCACTGAGGAAACACTGTGTGCAAAGAACGGAGCTGAGCAGCTCTGGCTGGGGGAGGCGCAGCCCCATCCGGGTACCCCGAGGCTCCAGTGTGAAGACCCTGGGTTGAGACCCTGTTCCTCCCCAGTCATTGTGGTGTGTCTGCCTGCCTCCTAGGAGAGCGTTCCAGCAGTTCTACAAGCAGTTCGTGGAGTACACCTGTCCCACAGAAGATATCTACCTGGAGTAGCAGCGCTGCCTCGCCCTCTGCATCCCCTGGGCCCTGGGGCCAGCACCAGGACTGCTGGCTGCTGACAGGACATGGCACTGCTTGAGGAGGGGCACCTGCCACTACCAGAGGATGGGAAAGTGGGGTGCTGCTGGCTGAGGGTGGGGGAGGGTGGGGGTTATGGGGAGAGGCAAATGCAGTTTATCGTAATATATGGGATCAGATTCATCTATGGAGGACGGAGCAGGCTGCCCAGGGATTGGGAGGGAGTGGGGCTGTGGGGTGGTATTAAGCCTCTGGCCAGGAAGGTTGCCCACCCTAGGAGCGAAGGGTTCTGTCCCATCTTGGGCCTCCCTCACTTACCCTGCCAGGGCCTCCGAGCCTCTACAAAGCTCACGCCACCTGTGAGTGCCCAGCCCACCCCCGCCCCCAGCTCCCAAGCCCAACCGAAGGGCCCTGAGCTCAGCCACCTCCCGAGGGCTTTGCAGCAAGGAAACGGCAGGGGTGCAGTCCCTGTCCCCAGCCCTGTCACTTGTGTGGCCTCTGGATGGCTCCTACCACCAGCCTCACCGGCATGCCGGCCCCTGGCAGGGGTGTGGCCTCACAGGGAGGGAGAGCGCCACAGCGGGGCCCCGCCTCAGCAGGAAAAGGCGGCTTCCGCCCCGGCCCGGGCCCACCAGGCCCCTTGGCTGATTCGGCGGTAGCCCCATCTCAGTCCTGTTATGCTGGCCACAACTATTAAAGTGCCATTTCCTGTCGGGACCGCAGTGGGTCTCATCTGCTTGTCTACTTGGACCCCCTCCCTTGCCCAGTTTGTTTCCATCCCAGGAAAGCCCAAGCCATTGCTGCACAGAATAGCTTTATAAGGGGTTCCCGTCACAGGTGTGCATTGTAGTAATACTCAGCCACGTCCAGCCCGTCCCGCTTGCGCTGCTGGGCCCGGGAGAGAAGGGGGCGAGGCCCTCGTGGCCATGGGTGCTTGGGTCGCACCCCGTAGTCTAAGGAGAGAGGAGAGGGTGTGAGTGGGAGAGAGAAGAGGGTACGAGCGGGAGGAAGAATCTTGTGTGTCCACTGAAGACATCCCCAGGCAGATGCCGTTTGGGACGAGAAGGCCCTCAGGCTGGACCTGGGTGCCCTCTCCTAGGGCATCTCTCCCCCACCAGGTAGGGCTGGGGGCAGAGGAGGGGAAGGGGTAGGGGAAGGAGGAGATCTTACCGTCCACCAGGCCAGAAAGTGGCTCCGAGAGTTCCAGGGGGGCTGAAAATTCCTCAGGAACAGACAGCTGAGGCCTGCGGGAGATGTGGGGTGCTCAGCCCTGGCCCCAAAGGCAAACCACCGCCTCCCAGCAGAGGGGGAAATGGGCCAGGGTGGGGACTGGGTGGGCCCTTACGCCAGGAAGGGGCCACACTGCAGAGTCCCCACCTTCCAGGCCCCTGGCCCTGTCGAGCCCTGACCTCGTGTCCCCGGGAGTTACCTTAGCGGCTCGGGGCGGAGGAGCGCAGCCGCCAGGATGAGGCTGAGGAGGAGGTGGCTCAGCGCGGCCCTGGGGTACAGAGCCCCCAGCATGGCGAGAACCATCTTCGACTTGGGTCCCTGCTCCAGGCTTCTGCCCGCCCCTCCCCCGGCAGAAGGACGGAACCTGCTGCCAACTCCCAGGGCCACCTCATAAAGGGAGCCCGTTCCGGGCTGGTCAGCACCAGCGCTAGGCTGGAAACCTCCACGCTGAGGTTGGTGGTTTGATTTTACTGAGGCTATGGACCCGCACGGGCCACACCACACCGTGTTCCTGCCATCACTGGTTACGGGGACAGGCCTCATTTCGGACCCTGACCTCGCTTCTTGCTAGGCGGACACATCATCTCTGTGGGCCTCGGCTTCCTCACCTGTGAGGCAAGGTACACACGTGTGTGCCTAGGGACTGGCACACAGGAGGCCCTGAGCAGAGGTCACAGTCACTGAAGCCTCACCACCCGGAGTCCCCACCGCTCCCACTCAGCCTCGTCCCCTCCTCCCGCCCCCCCCCACCTCTCCCTCCCGTGCCTCCACAATCCAGGAAGGTCCTGCCAGCTCAAGGGCCCAGAGCAGGCCACTGAGCAGAGCCTGCTTTGAGGGCCTTCCCCACACCGCTCCCCGCAGCTTAGAACAGCCTGGCCCCGGGACACCACAGGCCCTGCCACCACCCCTGAGGCTGACAGGGATTTCAGGTTAGGTGGCAAAGGCTGGGACCTGGTCGCCTCGAGCATAAGCTTCCCGAGGGCAGGGACTACAGGAAGCCCAGTACTTGACACCCCGTGGGTGCTCAGTAAACACTTGTTGAATGAATAAATGCAGCGTGACGGTAGGCTGGAGACCGAGTCTCTTCACAGGCCTGCAGCAAGGCCGTGCGGCCCTCTGGTTCCTGCCCGGCTCCTGTTCACGTGGTGTGGACCTGGCTCACCTTCAAAGCCGCACACTGACTTCCCACTGACCACCTCCCTTTCTGTGTCCTGGACACAGCTGGCTCCCACAAGCCTGCTCAGCATCCTCTGTCCCCACCAAGGTTCCCCCCCACCCCCGACCCGGCCAGGAACCACAAGTTCCAGACACTCTGGCTCTGCCTAACTCCAAACCCAACATTTCCTTGCATCCGAGACGCCACCCTCTTCCTCTCTATCCACAACCAGTCGCCAAGGCCTGGCTAGGTTACACCAAAAGCCCTCTCTCCCTCCTGCCATTGTCTTCATTCAGCCCCATCCACTGTGGCAGGTCTCCAGCCACAGCATCCTGCTCCATTTTCCACCCCTACTCACAGGCCACCCTGCACACCACCAGCGCTGAGATGGGCTTTGAAACAGGTCCCCTCCCCACCGCCTCCGAAAGGCAGGTCCGAGTTTCTTGCCTGGTATTCGACGGCCCAGTGGATTTGGCCCTGACCTCCCCCTCCAACCTCATCCCCTCAGCTTCCGCCGACTCCCCTCCGCTCCAGCAGGGGCTTCACCCCACTGCGACACTACGCGTGCTGTTTCTGCACAGGCAGCCTCTGCTCCCAGTCTGCCCAGTGACCAACAGATGAAGTTTTACCAGTTTAAAAGCCTGCTTAAATGCAGGGTTCCCTGACCAGCGTACCCCCCGGCTGGTCCCGGCGGGCAGGCAGCCCCACTTGCGCAGCTCCAATCTGACCAGTTTCCCTGCACGCTTCCACCTACTGCAACAACCCAGGGCACTGATGCGTCCACACATCTGTCTCCTCTACCGTCAAGAGTGAGGACAAGGAGCTGGGCCTGACTCACTTCTAAACGCACATGACAAGGCACAGAGCCCACTACACAGCAAATGCCCAGCAATGCCTGCTAGGCAACCCAAGGTCATGGGTCTCGAGCGATGACCACCTGAAGGCTCAGTACCTTCATCCCCGGGCCCAGGACCTGAGTGTGGCTTCTCAAGAAGCACTTGGAGAAAGCAGTCGGGGAAGGGCCGGCCCCTCCCGGGGTGTCTGGGAGGAGCGGAGGCAGAGCCAACACAGTGCAGATGGAGCCCTCTGAGAACCTAAGTGGCTGCCCGTCTGGCTAGAAACTCGAGCAGGAGCGTGTGGTCTGCTCACAGCACAAAGGCAGCAAAGGCTGAGGAAGGGGGAAGACCAGGCAGAAAGAGCAGCTGCACCATACAAACCCCTCTCCCAACCCCAGCAGCATGCATGGCTCCAGGCAGGCCTGGCCACCAGGGAAAACATGGGGGAGACCCCAGCTCATACCGTGTGAACCTGCAGCCGGCTTTCCCCGGAGCCTCTCGGGCTCCCATCCCTGCCAACCTTACCACCGCCCCAGTGTCAGCCCCAATGCCGGCTGGTGCCTGACGCTCCTTTCCCACAGCAAAACAGCCTTTTGCTCTCAAGCAGGGGTTCAGGACTTGAGGTGCCGCTCTGCACTGCGCCGGGCCCACCATCACCAGGCTCCACCACGGAGCGGCAGGCAGGCAACAGGCCCCGGCAGGGGGTGAGGCAGACAGAGGCTCCGGCCAGAAGACACAGGGGCAGCTGTCATCCACTGTCTAGGTTCAGCCTTGTCGTCAATACGGACCGGTGGGAGAGAAGCAGCATTCACTCCCGCAGCTGCGGTGGCAGGCAGGCCCATGCTCGGTGAGGTGAAGCGCCAGCTTTCTGTGGCTGGAGGAGCCCAGGTCCCAGTCCTAGAGGTGGCTTCTCAGCTCAGTGACAAGGTGCAGGCTTGTGTCTCCATCACTGGAGGATGCAAAGTCAGAAGGGTATTAGGGGTACTCTAGTGGTGACCAGGGCTGTGTGCAGAGCCTGGCCAGGGTGGGAGCGCCAGGCGCCCTGGGCGGTGGGCACGGAGAGGTCACAGGCTTGGACACTGCCAGAGTCAGTTTTATTAGGGCAGAGGGGACCAGGGGACTGAAGGGCTGAGGCACCCCCTGCCCTTCCCCACACCCCAACTGTGGAATGTCTGTCAGCCCCAACTGTAGAAATAAATTTTCTGCCAGGTAGGCAAGTAATCCATGAGTGGCCCTGCAATGACAGAGAGAGGAACACATTCAGGGCTGAGGGCCAGACTCCAACCTGGCTCTGCTCTACCCGGGGCCCTTCTGAGCCACTGCTGACCAAATACAGCTGCTCCCATCCGCATGGCAGGAGCCCCCAGCTCTCCCACCTCTTCCCCCAGCACTGGCAGCGATCGCTGTCCTCGTTTACAGACAAGGAGTTTCAGGCTCAGAGCAACCACACGGCTGTCCAGTTGTACATGCTGACGGCCCCAGACTAGTGCCTCTCTGCTGCAGTGGGATCTCCAAACAGGCTTCTCCAGCAGGCTGCATTCCCGCCATACAGTCTCCACCCACAGAAGCCAGTCTCATATCACTCGAGAAGCTGTCACCCACCCAACCCGACCTCCTGGGCTCCCTTTCCCAACTGTGCCAAGAATCATATTACGAGGAGACAAAGAGAAAACAGGGTGATGGGCCACACATGAGATCCGACACACTCAATAATCATCACACCTCCGCCCCATGCTTACTTGTGACCAGGCCAATGCCTGGGACATGGTCTGCCAGCAGCTGGAGCAAAAAGAGGATCTTGGCCCTGCAAGAAAGGAGCAGGTTGGGTCGGCGGTATGGGTCCCTGCAAATGCAGGTGCTAAGAAGCCTCCACTGACTACCTGACTAGAGGCAGTGCATCTCCAAAGACAGAAAGTCACTCTGTGGATCAAGGACATCCTCCAGCACAGAAGGACGAGATCTCTGGTCCTGCCATCCCCCAGCCACACGCCTGGAAAGCTCACACCTCAGCCCACAACTGGAAAGCAGCCGGGCTCTAGACACTATATTGTGTGACAATAAGAAAAGGAGAAGGAAGATGCTCTCTTCCCAGCCTACACCCCAGAGGCCCCTCAGCACCCTGCTCCCTGTCCTCTGGGGAAACAAGAAATTTCTCTGACGGGTTTCTGGACCACCCTTCTCAGTCCGGGCCACTGCCCTAAGGGTGCTGGACTCGTAAGGTCAGCAGGAGACCAAGCCAAGCTGGAGGTCTGCAGCCTGGGAAGCCACCTCTGCCATTACCGTCTCCCAACCCCTCAGTTTAATGAGATACTGGGGCTATAATGTTTCCTCTGTAGAGTGCAAGCAATCTGTAGGGGGGAGGTCATATGATCCAAATAAGTCTCCAGACGTTTCCTCCAGAGTATGGAATACAATTTGGCTTTAGTACCTTATAAGCTTTTAAACTTATCTGAAAATAGGAACTACCAGGCAGTTACTTTCACTCAGGTGGTTATTAAACACGACCTAAGCTTACTTTCTACTGTCTCAGAAAATAATCAGAGATTGTACAGACAGAACGTGAAGTACAATTGCAACTGAACACTCCAGACTTTAAGCCGCGTACTTGTTAGGACCTGGACAGAGGGGGTCCCGGGAGCCTCCAGTCTGTCTCACAGCCCCAGTCGCTGTACAGGGACCCCTCGTCAAATCTCGGTCTGACCTCAGGAGAGGTCTTTGGGAGACTTGGCCCTGAGCCACCCGTGACTCGGCCCCAGCAGGCCTCTCTCTGTCTGGCTGTGGCTGGGAGCTCTGGACACTCACAGGGGATGGAGTGAGGGCTGGGCAAGGCAGGGACGGGCCAGGAAAGAACATGGACGTGGAATCTGGCTCTGCCACTGGCTAGTGGCTCCGTTTCAGTTTCCCAACCTCTTTGAACCTCAAGTGTCTCCCGTGAGAAGTGGGGATAATTGCAACTATTTGAAAGGACGACGGGCAAGTGAGCCGAGGATGTACTGACAGAAAGTTCACGCCCATGATCCCAGTGGCCCTGCCCTCAGCGAGCTGCCTACCAACAACAGCTTAAGCTGCACCCAGAGGCAGACGGCCCCGAGAAATCAGGGAGTGACCGCACCCAGAACAGCACATAGTAGGTGCTCAGTGAACCCAGATCAGCGAAGGAGGGGGGAAGGGAAGGCATGAACAGGGGTGGGGCACCGTGACCCACTTCCCTCCCCTCTGCTTCGCCGAGGGTGGGCCCTGCCGTTCTAGGGGCTGGATCCTTACTCGGAGAAGCGGTCGTAGAACGGGGAGCGCAGCAGGTAGTAGAGCAGCAAGATGGTCCGGCGCCGCAGCTCCAGCCGCTCCCTCCGGGTCAGGCCCTTCCTCTCGCTCAGGAGGCTCAGGCTGCGGGGAGGGGACAAGGTTAGGACCAGCAACAGGAGGAACAGGGACCCCTGCCTGCCCAGGTGAGGCCAGGCCTGCAGCACAAAGCCCGGCGGAGGGAATGGAGCCCCCAGGCAGGCCCAGGCTCACCTGGTCACATCCACGACACCAGACAGGAGCCAGGGTGTCCACGACCGCTGACCCCATAGGCCCAGGCTGAGCACTGACGGCCAAGGCGTCAAGGATGTCTCCAGCACGTGGCCCGCCCTGCCCACTCCCGTCTATCCCGACCCCACCCCAGGCCAAAGATACAGTGCAGCAGGGGCCGGGCAATATACAAGGACTCTGCGATGGTCTCCTGCAGCCCCAGCGGGGTGGGGGTGATGCTCAGCTCCTCGTGCTGCTGCTGCTGCCGTCCCTCCCACTGCTGGGGGGCTCCCCAGTGCCTTGAGTGCAGCGACGGAGCTAGAACACAAGGGCAGCAGATGAGCAGCCAGGCCCAAGCCGGGGCGGGCCACGGGGAGGGCGGGCAGTGATGAAAGCCAGGCCCTCAGGCCCATGCTGACCTCAGCACCGAGGTGCCTCATCCGGCTACATCCTACACTTACTGTTCTGGAGAGTTCGCACCACTCGGTTTGACCGCTTCCCCACATATGACTGCTCCTGGCTGCCAGGGCTGCAGTCACCATCTAGAAGGAACAGAGACAACGTCTTACTGTCAGAGGGACGTTTCCAGCAGAGCCTGCAAAGAATGTGCGTGCAGTGAACACTTGTGGGCTAAGGGAAAAATGGATACGCTTGTACTAGAGCAGAAGCTAAGTCAAGGACACCACAGCAGATGGGACCTGTCCACAGTGGGGAACATTCTGCAGCATTCCCCAGCCTGAGGAAAGGCCAGTAATCACCTGTGGCAGATGAGCCAGCCAAAAACCAAGGCTTCTCAGGCTCTGGAACAAGGCAGGGAAGATCCTTGGTCTATGGGGACCACAGCACTAAAGTGGCCATATTGGGACTTCCCTGGCAGTCCAGTGGTTAAGACCCTGCACTTCCACTGCCAGGGGCATGGGTCCAACCCCTGGTCAGGGAACTAAGATTCTGCATGCCGCACTGCACGGCCACACACACACACACACACACAAACAACAACAAAGTGCTGTATCTTCTCAGTGCTTTGCTTTCGACATGACCATGAAGACAAGGGAAGAGGAACAAAGAACTGCCCCCACCCAAGGTCAGGAGAGTAAGGCCCAGAGGCCAACAGCTGATGGGCCCAAAGCCTTGAAGGGACCGATCTGCTGGGTACCCTGCCCCATGAGGCTGCGCTCTTGATACAGAACCAGGCCCAGAGACAAGACTGGCAAGACCCCTGCCTCCGGGACTTCCCTGGTGGCGCAGCGGTTAAGAATCCGCCTACCAATGTAGGAAACACGGGTTTGAGCCCTGGTCCGGGAAGATCCCACATGCTGCGGACCTCCTAAGCCTGTGCACCACTACTTCAGCCAGTGCTCTAGAGCCCGTGTGCCACAACTACTGAAGCCCGCACGCCTAGAGCCCATGCTCTGCAACAAGAGAAGCCACCGCAATGAGAAGCCCGTGCACCGCAATGAAGAGTAGCCCCCGCTCGCTGGTACTAGAGAAAGCCCACACGCAGCAACGAAGACCCAATGCAGCCAAAAATAAAATAAAATAAAATAAATAAATTAAAAAAAAAAGACCCCTGCCTCCCACTGAAGCTCTGTGCCCTCTTCTTGCAGCCCACAAAAAAGAATGAGGATTCTGACGTCAAAAGTCCTGAGTTTAAGATCTAATCCTGCCTCTGACCTCATCATTGTTTTTCTTCTCTAAAATACAGGGTGATGAAAACAAAGTGAGCTGACGAGGACAGACGTGCTCCACAAATGACAACGTCACGTTCATGCTGGTCAGCTCTCAATCTACAGATCAGTCCCACGCCCCGTTTCACTCCAGAGCAGGGAAGCCGCTTACCCTGGGACTGTGCCTGCGTCTCCCTGTCCAGCGGAACGATGGGGGGTGAGGTCTGGAGACCAGCCTTGAACCAGATCAGCAGGAACATCCGCAGTACAGCCCTGGGTTGGGAGTACGGCGAGGCTGGCAGGGGGAGGTGGCTAGCCAGCAGGGGGTCAGGGTTGCTCTGCTGAACACCATCTGTACAGCTGGCCTCAGGTACCCCCACCCAGGGCTGGCCCCCCACGTCCCCAACATACTTGGCCAGCTGGATGAGGGCAATGACGAGCCAACGTCCCACTTCGCCCCACACCCTGGCAGCCCCCATCTCCATGAACACCTCCACGCACTCCAGCACGCTCAGCCATGTCAGCAGCTTTTGCTGGGACAGGGACTGCAAGAACCCCAGGCCAATAGGTCAGGGGGCTCCCCCTAGTTTCAGCCCCTCCCCCTAGAGGACGCCTCTGACAGGAGATGTGGATTTTTCTCCTTCCAAGACTAAGTGTGTAAGCCTGAGTTCTCCCGCTGGGAAAGGCTATTCTACCCTCTGAAACCCAGTCTCTTCACCTGATAAGGGCACCCTAACACCTGGACACTTCACCTAATGCGACGGCATGAGGCTCAGATGGATGCAGCCTCATCTTGTAACTCTATAAGATCATAACGTGTGCTACCCACAGGGGCTGGTGGTTACTAGTTTGTTCCCAAGCCCCTATGCTTCCCACCCTCAGTTCCTGGCACAATTCTTACCACAGGTAACTTTCTTCGAAGCTCCTTCCGTAGGATCCCGTCATTGAGCAGCACGAGCAGGTTAGAGGCAGAGTACACTGAGAGGTAGAGTGTGGCCTTGAGAGGCTGGCTCTGTAGCCTCCACCCCCTCACCTTCTCCCTAGCGCGGCAGGGATCACCTGTCACCTGCTGCGCTCAGCCGCCCACACACTATGTGGAAACCAACATGTCTCCCCACACACTTCCTCAGAACTCCACACTCCCCATAATGATCTCTCAGGTGGGCGGCTGGAACAAGAAAGGATGGTTTGATCTCTATGACAAAACAGCTACTGCCCTGCGGGACAGCACTGGTCATCCAGCTGCCCAGAAGTGCCCATCATGCTCCAAACAGACACAGATGTGCACTCTCACCTCCTGGCCTTTGCTCTCTCTCTGCAGCCTGTCCCTGAAAGTTTGTTCCATCTCTACCTTTCAAAAGCTAGCCCTTTCAGGACCTGTACCTCCTGAACTCACTGAGTGAACCCCACTGAGGCAGTTACAGTCTGGGGAGTCTGGAATCTGGGAGATCTGGGTTTGAATCCTGGTTCTGGGACCTTCAGTGGCTGTTCCTTAACCTCATTTAAACTTCTGTTCCCTTAACTGGACAATGCGGACCACAGCAGTACCCACCTCACATGACTGTAGAGAGGACTAAGTGAGCAAAAGCAGAAAAGGTGTTTCGCTCAGCCTCCTGACCAGTCAAGGTCCCCAGAGCTCTGTCAACTATGGGGACATACAAGGAGGACCTAGGATAGTGGACGCTGTACCCTTGCCTGATTCAGTCACAGAACAGGATGAGCTAACGGGAAATCTGAAACGGGGTGGTCACCTCTCTGGGAAGCCCTCCCCCACCCTACCGCCCCCCACTCTCCCCAAAGCCCGGCTCACCCAGCTCTGACAGCTCGTGCGAATCGGCGAAACGACCTGGGGAGAAAGCACAGAAGGAGGCGTCGGTGAGAGTTTGCCTCACCCCGCGGCTTCGGGTCCCTGGACATTCCCGCCCTACGCCCTACGCCCTACGGGAACCTGGAAGGAACTTCTCAAACAGAGCCATCACTACCCTGACTCCGCAGGGAAGGGGGCCAGTGGGGTCAGAGGTCAGAGTCCCGAAGGGATGGGTCAATGGTCAGGGTGGCACCTGCCAGCAGGTAACTGAGGCCCCTCACTGCCGTCTCCAGCTGGGCCGTGGCGGCCGGGTGACGAGTCACGTACTCCTGGTAGAGGAGGCCCAGGAGCCGCAGCTTCTCCATCCTGCCCTCGGGACCGATAGACCCACGGACCTACAGCGCGACTGGTTACGGCGGCCTGCTTCCTGCGCACTCTTTCCTGCTTCCGGTCTTAGGCCCGCCTCTGCGTTGCTTAACTTCCGCGGGCCAGAAGAATGGTGACTTGGAGGGCCATTGAACCACTCTTCACCCCATTTCGTAAATCAACCCCCACCAGGGTAGCGTTAACCAACTCCGGGCCTAATCCCGCCCTCCCTATTCCTTCAGGTCATTGGTTAACACACTCTGCGTCCTAGACCCCAGCTGTCCGAACCGGCTCTTCCGCCTTCCGGGTTGGCTGCCCTTGCGCCTGCGCAGCTATAGCCCCAGGAACGCTCCCGCGGCAGTCTGAACAATTCATTCTAGAGTGGAGACCAAAAGCCTAAAGTCTTTCCAATGGAACGCCGACAGGTTCGAACGGGAGGACTGGATTTTCAAGAGCTGCGAAGTAGCGCGCAAAAAGGAGCCTCCGTTAGAATTGGGGAGGTGCGGGGACAGCCTAAGGACAGTCGGACTGTGTTCAGGCGCGCGTTTGGCAAGTTGCCTTGTCTCCCGACCCCCACCAGAGGTAGTGCTGGGGAAACTGAGGCAGCGAGGAGTCCAGCCTCCCACGCACTGACGATCCCCTAGCCAGCACCGTTGGTGCCTCGGCTTCGGCCCCAGCACCCACATGGACTGTGCCCCCCTCCAAAAGCGCGCACCCGCAGACCCATCTTCACAGAGAAAACCCGGGCCCGGGCTTCTGCCCTCGGCTCAGGGTGACCTTAATCAGGACTTTCCCTTCCTTGGGCCTCAGGTTTCCCCATCTGTAAAATGGTTAGAGGGCAGACTTGGTCCTCGAACTCGGGATCAACCTCAAAGCGCTTTTCGGCCCTCGGGTGCACCTTCCGGCTCTCAGTTGCTCCCCAAGAAATGGGGGCTTCTCTAGGGAATCTCTTCCAGAACGGGACAGCCTCCCCGAAAGGGGCGGCGACGGGAGAGGAGCGCCCAGAGGTACAGGGAACGGATGCTCTGGAGAGGCAGCCGCCGACTGGCTGTGAGCAAAGGGGCGGGGCATGGCTGGGGCCGCGGGGCTGCGCCGTTGGGGACAGGGCCGCAGGTTTATGGTACTCTGAGAATAGTACTGTACTACATTGTTTTACCTAATCCGCTCCACCAGATACTATCTCCACAAGAGGAAAGGATCCGCTTAAGAACGCCAAGACTGGAATCCTGGACTAGTCTGACCACAGAATCTAGGCATTTTAACACACCCACCAAGAAACCACAGGTCATCCTTGCATTCCCTCCTCCAAGCCTCTTCCCCAGCTTAGTTTTCTTCTATATCAGGTGGGGAATCGAATCGTAACTGCCCTCCCCACCCATGCCAAGGAATGAAAACTCAGCGCCTAAGGAGAGGCAAAGGTCCTGGAGAACAGAGGTGGCGGCCATGGGCATCATCTACACCATTTTTCACCACCTCCTGGGTGCCAGGTTCACTCACACTTGACTCCTCCTAGCAACCTGTCTAGGTTGGTGTGAGCTACTTTTCACAGATGGGGAATAAGAGGCCCAAGGAGGGGAAAGGACTTGTCTCAGGTCACACACAGCATGGCACTGGCCAAACAGACCACAGTGAGAGTCTCCTGTGATAGGGCTCTGTCTCCTACTGTCCACGGCTCAGCAAGAGCAGCGACTGTTGAGGCCACTTGGTCATGAGTCAAGTTAGCAACTGGGATTAAGACCAGTGCTCAGGGCATTTAGTGTGGGGCTCTTTCTCCCTTCCTCCCTACATCGCATCATCTTAATGAACTTGTTCCCCAAACCTCATCAGTGGTACTCCTCTAGCCCCTCCGTCTGCGGCTGCGGAGAGAATGAGGAAGGGAACTGTGCGGTTTCTTCGGCACTCCCAGGGCTGTTGGTTCTGTGCTTCTAGAGAGGAGAGAGGCATGGAAGACAGGGAGCAGCACCCCCCCACACACACACACCTTTGGACAGAATATAAGGGACACTGGGGCTGGAGCCTGTTTCTCTTCCCTCCCTCGGGACTGGGAAGGAAGGGATCATGAGCTCAGCCAGGCTGGCAGCAGCAGGGTTGCCTGAATTTCCTCTTCAGATCCTGTGCCTGATTAGGTCTCAGAGACAAAGAGTGGCCGTGTGTGCAGGAGGTTCCCAGGGCAACCCCGCCCTACTGGGCCCCTGCCTGGATTTGGTCACCTGGCTGGGCTTTGAAGGGCCTTTGGGCAGGTTGGACCTGATCCTGCCTCCTTTACTCTACCCTGAACCACAGGGGAAGAGAGCTAGACCAGTCCAACAGGTCTAGCTCAGATGTGGACACTGAGGCTCAGAGAGGGGGCCTGACTGGTCTAAGGTCACACAGCGAAGTCCTGGGCAGAGCTGGGTCTCAGGCCTAGAAGACCAGCACCCTTTCATATGCCCACGCCTATCTCCCTTTCCCCCTCCACACCCCAGAAGAATTTCTCAGAGGCCCAGCAAGCATCTCAGCACCTCAATGTTCCCTGAGTGGTAAGGTTGAGCAAGGGGTGGGGCCAGCACTGTGAATGACTACCGTCACTCTGCAGACCCAGCTCCCTCCACAAACTCCCTGGTCAGGCCCTCCCCTGTACCCTATCTGCTCTCTTACATCTAACCCGCCCAGTCTCTGTTGAGGGGCTTGGGGAGGGATTCACCCACACCCACCCCATCTCCAGGCTAGAGATGAGGATTAGGGTACTGGAGGCTCAAAACTCCAGACGCATGGGTGGACCCTACATCCCCTCATGTCCTTTCAGTTCCCAGATGTTTGAGGAGCCACATCAGTCTCCATGGTAACCACTGCCCCTGGCTTCCAAAGGCCCAAAGCCAGACCTTCCTTGCAGACTCCCCATTTCCCAGAGAAAGGCATCCTGGCCTCAGAGCAGGAGACTTGGGAGGAGGGGGTCTCAGGCTGGGCTGCTCTGCCACAACTTCTTTTGGGGCTGGGGCCTCTCAGACCCTCACTTTTTATAGCTGGAAGCTGGGCTGAAAGACACAGCCTGAACCCCTTTCCAGGTCACAGTGAGGTCCAGTGAGTCCCATCCATGTTCAGCACATACTTACAGGCCCTGGTTGGGTGCTGGGGTCCCAGTCCAGGGAGCAGCTACCCTCTCGGGGAGACATAGGCTATAAACAAGTCAATAAGGTCAACTTGTAAGGAGTGCTAGGAAAACAATATAAACCAAGGGATGTGGAAGGAGAGGCGTACCTTGTGACAATCTGACAGAATCCAGGCAGGATTCTAGGGCAGGAGACCCTTATGGAGGAGCAGCACTGAAACTCTGTCTGCAGGGTAGAGCCGCAGGAGGGGCCAGAGGGTGTTGTAACAGGTCACTTCAGCTCTGCGGGGAGAATCATGCCTGTGTCACAGGACTGATGTGAGGGTTAATTGCAATGAGGCTGTGGAATCTCAGCATAGGTCCTGGCACAGAAGCATACACGCTCAGTCAACCGTGGTTGTTTGTTCGCAGCCCAGAGCGTCCCCTAACCCCTCCAGGGCGGAGGGTCGGGGGGAAAAGGAAGAGATCCAGGCCCGGCGCCAGGCACATTCACGACGGTCTAGTGAAGGGTTGGGGATCCCCGGCCCTGCCCAGGAAGCCCAGGCCGCCTGAGTCAGTGAGGCCCCTCGCCAACTCTCGGGCAGGAGGCGCCCTTCACAAGGCCGCTTTATGCTGCCGGGACACCTGGACTGAGTGGGGGTGGAGCAGACAGGGAGGAAAGCAGGCACTCCAAGTGCTCCACAGCTCTCCTGGGCGAGTCTCGGCCGGCCCCGCCTCCCGCCCCCTGAGCAGGTGTCCGGACCCGTGAGGCCCGGCCTTCCAGCCCGCCCCCTCCCTCTTAACTCGGGCTACTCCTTTGATCCCGGGTCTGGGGATACGGCCCCTCCCGCAAGGGAAGGTTCGGGGGAGGAGATGGGGCAGGGAAGAGGGGGATGGGCTCAGAGCAGGTAGTTGGGACTGGTCCTTCCTGGGTGGCTGCCCCCAAGCCCTCCAGCTACTCTGAGGGTTCCCGGGTTTCGTCCCCCGTTGTAGGGGTCCTCGTAAGCCCGGGCAGGGGCGGGGCGGGGCCTCCCTCTCCCCCCCACCCCGGGGAGGGGTCTCCCCGCCCCTTCGGATTCAGCCAAGCGGAGATGAAACCTGAACCCAGGTTGGGGGCGGGGCTGGCTCCCGCTCCGACCGGGCTGGCCTGCTCCTTCATCTCCCCTTTGCCTGCACCCCAGCCGTCTTCTGAGAGAGTAAGGTCGGGATCCCCAAGCCGCTGGAGCAGGTGAGGTGGCGACTCAGCGCGGGAGAGAAGATCGGGTGGCCGTCGGGCCCCACCGCCCAAGGCTGACTCTCCTCTCTCCCTCCCTGGTCCACAGGGCCCGCGATGGAGCCCACAGCCCGGGGTCGCGCCCCACCGTGAGCACCCCCTGCCCACAGCCATGCTGCCCCGAGGGCGCCCCCGGGCGCTGGGGGCCGCAGCACTGCTGTTGCTGCTGCTTCTGATCGGTTTCTTCCTGTTCCCTGGGGACCTGGACTGTGAGCGCAGCGAGCGGGAGGCGAGTGGGGGCGGGGGTGACCCGGGATCCTTACCCAGGTCGCTAACGCCACGTGTACCTCCAGACGAGCGGCCGCGGCCGCGGGGGGCTGCTGCCTTCGACGGAGACCCGCCGGCAGAACCCGGGGGCCACAACGGCTCGGATTGCATCCCGCCGCGGCCGCGGCCGCCCAAGTGCGAGGTAGGTAGGTGCGCTCGGCCCCTGGCGGCGGGAATCTCAGGGGCGCCGCGCCCCCAGCCCAGGGACCTGGACACCTGTGGGAATCCCAACACCTGGTGTGGGCTCTGGCACTGACCGGCCAGCTGGGGGCGCCTGGAGTTCGCACCTCCCCTTCTCCTGGCCTGGCTTCCCCATTTGTGAAATGAGGGGGTGTACTCCCACCCTGTGGAGTCCCCCTCGACACTCCTGCCTAGCTCTGATGCCGGGTGGGGCTACACTGCCCTGGGCCAGGTGAGCCCAACCATGGGTCCTTACCGTCGAGGGGAGGAGGAGGCTGCTGCTGACCTGGTGTTCCCTCCCTAGCTCTTGCAGGTGGCTATCGTGTGTGCGGGTCATAACTCCAGCAGAGACGTCATCACTCTGGTGAAGTCCATGCTCTTCTACAGGTACAGCCAGGAGTGTCCCTCTCGTCCCTTGAAGGTGGTTGTAAGGCTGTCCGGAGCTGGTACAGAAAAGCTCTTGGCAGAAGTTGGTGCTGCCACGTCCGAGCCCCTCGAAGGGTAGGGCTTCTCCCGTGTAGCTCCTTCTGGGGCCTTCAGCTTTCCTCCCTTGTCCTTCCTGAAGGAAAAACCCACTGCACCTCCACTTGGTGACTGACGCCGTGGCCAGGAACGTCCTGGAGACGCTCTTTCACACATGGATGGTGCCTGCTGTCCGGATCACCTTCTACAACGCTGATGAGCTCAAGGCAGGAGCCCTGGCCCTTCTGCACCCCTCCCCAGCCATACCCAGCCCCCTCCTTCCTCCCAGGGTTGTGGGGGATCACGGGGAGAACAGCTTAGAGCTGCCTGGGACCTCCAGTCCCATCACATCTACTGAAGCTCAAATCCCTCACCCTCCTGGGGCCCATCCCTTCTTCCCCCTGTGTCACCTGAGTATGTTCTGGCACTCGTAGGCCCTTCTCTTGCAGGCTCATGCCCTGTCCTTCCACCCACAGCCCCAGGTCTCCTGGATACCCAACAAGCACTACTCTGGCCTCTATGGGCTAATGAAGCTAGTGCTGCCCAGCGCCCTGCCCCCTGACCTGGCCCGTGTCATTGTCCTGGACACAGATGTCACCTTTGCCTCCAACATTGCAGAGCTCTGGGCACTCTTTGCTCACTTTTCTGGTGAGAGGCCTGGGACCCCACCCCAGTCAGCCCCTTCCCCTGGTCCATGCAGGCCTCTCTGTGGCCTAGCCCTGAGCCGAGGTCCAGTGGCAGCCTCAGGCAGCTCCCTCGTGCCCTCCCCTCCCAGACAAACAAGTGATTGGTCTCGTGGAGAACCAGAGCGACTGGTACCTCGGCAACCTCTGGAGGAACCACAGGCCCTGGCCTGCCTTGGGCCGGGGATTTAACACAGGTGGGGACAGTGGGGGGGGGCGGGGGGGCAGGAGGGGCGGCCACTGGTCCTTGGGCCCCAGGGGCTGGCTAGAGCACAGAATGCTTGGAAGACCCCCCAGGGAGAACGGTTCTGTAGAAAGAACACTGGAAGAAGAGCCAGAAATCACAGTTCCAACCTTGTCTGTACATGCTGAATGACCATGGCCAAATCACTTGGTTCCTCTGAGCCTCAGTTTTCTCATCCATTAAATGGGGGTGACTTTACCAGCCCTGGGATCACCAAATTTGAGAAGACGGTTGTGGAGGTGCTCTGTAAGCTGTGCCTTGCCTCCCCTTCACCCACAAGAGGATCAGTTGTTGATAGAGCTAGTACGTGCGCACGTCTGAACAGTGAGAAAATACCAACACGTCACAAAATAAGCATTCAAAAGACACTTTCTTGAGCCCTGGCCCCAGGAGCTGGTCATCCCAGGTGGGCATGACAACCTCTCCCCATGAGCAGGCGTGATCCTCCTGCGGCTGGACCGGCTCCGGCAGGCTGGCTGGGAGCAGATGTGGAAGCTGACAGCCACGCGGGAGCTTCTCGCCCTGCCTGCCACCTCCCTGGCTGACCAGGTCTGTGGGAGCTTGGGAGGGGGTGGGGCAGGCTCTGGGCCCAGAGGTGATGGCTGTCTCTGCCCAGGACGTCTTCAATGCCATCATCAAGGAGCACCCGTGGCTGGTGCAGCCCCTGCCCTGCATCTGGAACGTGCAACTGTCGGACCACACGCTGGCTGAGCGCTGCTACTCAGAGGCGTCCGACCTCAAGGTGAACGGGGTAGGGGGACCGAGTGGTGGTGATGGGCCCAGGATGGGGACCCCTGTTCCCTGCTCCCAGCCCCCCACCGGTGCCCTCCCTGGTCCCAGGTGATCCACTGGAACTCACCAAAGAAGCTTCGCGTGAAGAACAAGCACGTGGAATCCTTCCGCAACCTCTACCTGACCTTCCTGGAGTACGATGGGAACCTGCTGCGGAGAGAGCTCTTTGGGTGCCCCCGCCCGCCCCCTCCTGGGGCCGAGCAGGTGAGAGGGAGCCGCCTTCCCTTCCCTCGGGGAGGCTCTACCCCTCTGCTCTGGTGGGACCCGGCCTGGTCTGGGGCTTGTCCGCCTGCCCCACCCAGCCCGTCCTCCTCTCCCCCATCCCCTCAGCTGCAGCGGGCCCTGGCGCAACTGGACGAGGAGGACGCATGCTTTGAGTTCCGGCGGCAGCGGCTCACTGTGCACCGTGTACACATCACCTTCCTGCCCCACAAGCCACCGCCCCCCCAGCCCCACGATGTCACCCTGGTGGCCCAGCTCTCCATGGACCGGTGAGGGTGCCGAGGGCAGCCCCAGGGAGCACGGTGTGGTCTGGGACTGGGGGTCTCGAGAGGAGGGTTCCACTTGGTGGAAGGAAGAGCTCTTACTGCCTGTTGCTTGAGGAGTTCCAGGAGTTGGAGACACCGGAGATGGTGGAAGGAGCTTGGGCTTTGGGAACCATTCAGATGTCTGGAACTGTCCCTCCGTAGCTGTGGGACCATGGGCAAGGCTTAATATCTCTGGCCCTCAGTTTTCTCATCTGTCAAATGAGAAAGTACCCACCTTGTGGGGTAGCCGTGAAGATTAAATAAGAGCATGTCAAAAAGCGCCTGGAAGGTGCTCAGCAAGTCACACTTGAGGGGGGTGTCTGTGGCAGCTAACGCGGGAGGTATCCCAGCCCTCCCTGGGCTGACCACTCCCCTCACCCCAGGATGCAGATGCTGGAAGCCCTGTGCAGGCACTGGCCGGGCCCCATGAGCCTGGCCTTGTACCTGACAGACGCAGAGGCCCAGCAGTTTCTGCGTTTCGTGGAGACCTCGGTGGTGCTCTCCGCCCGGCAGGATGTGGCCTACCACGTGGTGTACCGTGAAGGTCCCCTCTACCCCATCAACCAGCTTCGCAACGTGGCCTTGGCCCAGGCCCTCACGCCTTACGTCTTCCTCAGTGACATTGACTTCCTGCCTGCCTACTCCCTCTACGACTACCTCAGGTGGGCCGGAGGAGGGAGAGGAACGGCATGTGAGTGGGTGTGGACGGGGTGGGGGAGCACCCGCAGGACCCTGGCGAGTGTGTCCCTGCTCCCTTCTGGGCTGCAGTGTCCTCTGTAAAATGGGGGCTGCATTTGGGTGGGGGCCGTGTCGTTTCTCTGGGCTGCCTAGGAGAGTGACAGTTTGGGACCTGCTCCCACAGCAGCTCCACGTGTGTCTAGTGGGCTTCAGGGTGAGCTGGCCCCTGACGTCGGGTCCTACATCTAATAAAAGTAAGAGAACCACTGGGCCCAGCACTGGAGGCAGAGCCTTCCTAGTTCTCTCCTGTTCATGGGTGCTCCATCCTCAGGGCCTCCATCAAGCAGCTGGAGCTGGGCAGCGGGCGGAAGGCAGCTCTGGTGGTGCCCGCATTTGAGACCCTGCACTACCGCTTCAGCTTCCCCAGTTCCAAGGCCGAGCTGCTGGCCTTGCTGGACGCTGGGTCTCTCCACACCTTCAGGTAGGAGAGGTCACTGCCCTGCCCCGGGGTTCCCCACACAGACCCCCTCCAGCCACGAGCTCCTAGCCTCAGCCTGGCTCCCCGCCCTATCCTGCCCCACAGGCACCATGAGTGGCCCCGGGGTCACGCGCCCACAGACTATGCCCGCTGGCGAGAGGCTCAGGCCCCATACCACGTGCAGTGGGCAGCTGATTACGAGCCCTATGTGGTGGTGCCACGTGACTGCCCCCGCTACGACCCCCGCTTTGTGGGCTTCGGCTGGAACAAGGTGGCCCACGTCGTGGAGCTGGATGCACAGGTAAGGGTCACCTCGTTGTCTCCAGCCTTGATTTGAATACCTCCAGGCTCAGGGAGCTCACTATACCGCAGTGGGGCATGCTGCACCGTTAGGCGGTGCTACTGGGCATTCCACCCCTCTGCAGAACTAAAGCCGGCTGCCTCTGGCCCTGACTTTGGCTCTTAGTGGCTATCGAATAAATCTGCCCCCCATTCCCCAGAGCTGCCATCTCCCCCTAGCCCAGGCAGCGACTGTCCGCGTGCCCCACCCCCCAGGAATACGAGCTGCTGGTGCTGCCCGAGGCCTTCGTCATCCACCTGCCACACGCCCCAAGCCTGGACATCTCCCGCTTCCGCTCCAGCCCCACCTATCGTGACTGCCTCCAGGCCCTCAAGGACGAGTTCCACCAGGATCTGTCCCGCCGCTATGGGGCTGCTGCCCTCAAATACCTCACCGCCCTGCAGCAGCCCCGAGGCCCCACCTGACCTCACACCTGCCCCTGAACACTCCCTGCAGACACCAGAGCGACCTTGCTGCCGCCCCACCCTCCCTAGTTAAATTATTCATAGTCTCTGTGGGAAGGGCTGGGGCGGCGCCTCCCTTCACCGCTATCCTGTGGCTGGGGTCTAGGGCTCCTCTGCCCCAGCTGGTTTGGGGCTGGTTCCTGCATCCTCACCTGTGACACCCCTTTTTCACAAGTAAAGTTTTAACAGTTCCTTTTCATGTTCCTCTTGGTTTGGGGCATGAGGAAGTGAGCCTGGGGAGGTGCTGAATCTGGCATGGAGGCTGCCGGGACTGGAGTGTGTCCTGTCCACCCTCCCCTGCCCCAAACCCAACACCATGAGTCTGAGAGACTTTATTTGGCTTTATTTAGTAAAATGTTAAAATAAATAAATACAAATTGATCAGCTGCTCTGTATCCCCCCCACCCCCTCAAAACAAAAATCAAACAAACAAAAACAAAAACTTTGAAGCACAAAACTCCAAATACAAGTTCTACCAAGACTGAAATCACAAAGGGCATGGACAAGAGACAGGTTGGGAGCTGGCTGGCTCTTTTCTGCTCAGAGCTTGCTGACCTCCGGCTGCCTGTCCTGTCCTGCCTGACTGCAGCTTACCCTGGGCTGAGGACCCCATGACACCGGAGAGAGGAGCAGGGGCCAGAGACTGCTGAGGGGACAGTGGAGTCCTCAGGGGAGAAGAGCCTTTGGGAGTGGGGAGTGAAGTGAATTTGTGAGCCCTGCTCTTCCTTTACAAGGGCTATTTTCAAGAGCTCCACCGGGGTCAGCTTCCTTCCCCTTTACTCTGGTGGGAAGGCCAAGAGGAATCTTCTCAGAGGCCACCACCCCCTCACTTCCTGGAAAGGAGCTGATACCGAAGACGGCTTGAAGTCAGGGTGAGAACGGCTCTCCTGTTTCCTGCCAAGGGTGCCGGGCTGAGGGGTGGGGGTGAGGTCCCCAGTCTTTTAGACAGAGCAAGGTTGCCTCCATCCAACAGAAGCCATGGACTCTGGAGAACCCAGGGCCTGGGCCACCATCCATCCTGCTACCAAAGAGCCTTTTGCCCCTTGGGGTAAAAGTCTCCTAAATTAAGCCCTTTGGATAAACAAGAAAGACCAAACCCTAAAAGGGAGGGAAGGAAGCCACTTTTGAGTGTGCTGTGTGAGTCGTGGGTTGGCACGAGAGCACAAGGAGGCTCCGCTGGCCGCAAGAGAGTAAGTGTCCGAGATGGCTGGAGAGGCAGCTGCACACGCGGAGACTGAGGTGAGCAGGACACGCGACCACCCTCACAGGAGAGGTGTGGGGTGCGCAACTGCGCCCATGCACACCACCTGTCAAGCCTGAGCCAAGCAGCAGCGGGGACAGAGGCGGGCCTGTCGGGAAACCGGGCACTCACATGGCGCCAGCTGGAGGCTGCCACAGCCATGTTACAGGCCCCACACAGGTAAGGCCCACCAGGTGCTGCCCCGAGCTTGGTCTCCCTGCCAGGCACGACCAGAAGCTTGCGCCAAAAGGGCCCAAAAAGGAAGGAAGAAAGCAGAACTCTGGATGAGCTCAGCAGCAGTGAGACAAGACCCAGCAGTCTCCATGAAAGAAAAAGGACCTGCAGGCCACACTGGCAAGAACGTGAGCAGGGACGATGACAGCAACGTGACCTCACTGTTTCCAGGGCGCGTCACCTGAGCTACGGGACTGAGAAGGGGCATCCTGATCCAGGGCCCGGGGGGCAGCTCCTTCCTAGAGCCAGATCAGCCGCTCCCCGGCCTCCGAAGTGACTGCAGGCCAGCCGCTCTCAGGTGTGTCTGTCAGCAGCTACACTGGGGCACGCGGAAAAGCAGCAGAAGGGAAAGGGGGGTGGGGGGAGGGAGAGGCAGCTCCGGTGGGGCAGTCATGAACGTGTGTTTCAGGCGGTCACAGGGACCCCACAGGTCTGGAGGAACGGAGACGGTCTTCTCTTGGCAGGACAGTGAAGGAGGAGGAGACTGGGTGACTAGGGCCCTTTCTTTGCAGTAAGGGGTGCTTGGGAATTTTGAGTCCAGAATGCAGGTTGGGGGCAGGGTTGCATTGTTTACTCCATACTAGCTGACTTGCACAACAGCTTATGTCTGAACTTGAGGAAGAATCCACACCCCTAGGCAAGGTCAGAGTGTGACTGCTCACAGCAGCTGGCAAAACCCTGGTCAATTCCTAGCCCTGCCTCCCACCCTCAAGAACCTCCAGGCAGCTCCTTTCTGAGCAAAGGCCTCTAGTGATCACAGTTTCCCACTGCTTTCAAGAAGATAGGTATTATGTGGCAACCTCCAGCCTCTGGGCCCAGACAAGTCAAATGGGAGGGCTCCAAGACAGGGCGTACAGCCCGCCTCTGGGCTCTGAACCTCTGCCAACTATTTCTCCAACTAGTCCAGGCATCTCCCAAAGCTCCCTGACTAGACATAGCACCTGGGTTTTTGCATGAGGAAAGGGAGCTCCTTTCTTTCCCCCTCAGGCAACCTTGCAGCCAGGTCCTGACTCTGAGGCCTGTGCAGCCCCTCTTAATCCCCTCTTCTAACATCCCAGGAAGATGAACGGAAATGGTTGGTAGAGATGAGATACGTTTTACCTAAGGAGTATTTCTCTGTTGCAATTGCTTTCAGGATCCATCTCTGTCTCTCTGGGCCTAACTAAGTGAGGGAGAAACTACTGGGCCCTTTTTCGCCCCTCCTAGACTCTGGCCCTTAGGGGGTGGGCTTGGGAGAGGTGCTCCGGGAGTGCCGGGGGGAGGGGGGAGTGCAGAGCGCCCGCCTCCCTCCTGTGGCCAGATGCGCACAATGGGCAAAAGGTCTCCAGCGGGAGCGCACACTTGACAAAATTTATTTCCCACAAGGCAAGATGATAGAAATGGTCTGAGCCTCTCAGAATCCCGCTTTTCTCAAGAAGAAGACAGGCCAAGCCAAGGCAAGCACCGCATTCTAGCCAAAGGTCACCCAGGAAGCTTGTGGGTGGGCAAAGTGGAGTAAACTCCCATCTCCGGTGACTGGAGCCAGCAGGCAGAGAAAGCAGCTGGAGATTCAGACCTCTCTTCAAAAACACGAAGACACAAAGGCCACCCTGGGCTCTCTGTCTCAGAGACACCATGTCTCCTCAAGACATCTCACTCCCTTGTTCTTTCTAAGCACCAAGGGCTGATGCAGCCTGCCCCCTGCACCCTTCCACCAAAGCCGGGGTGCGTGCGCACCAATGAGCTTCAGTGGCCATTTCCTTCAAAGCTGTCCCCCAGGCGCTCAAAATGCTGGTGGCTGAAAGACCAAGAGCAGCACCAAAGGAAAGGATCTTATTTAGGCACCAGCCTTCTGCTCTAGCAAAACCCGAGGAGACAACAGGGAGGGCCCTGACACCATCCACACTCCATGTGGGCTTCTGAAACAGGAGCCCAGATCCCTGCACCAAGAAGAGAGGACAGTCTTTTCTGAGCAGGGGAGAATGGTGGGAGAGCTCTGCCCCTGCTCGTCAGGGCCGCAGCCGTCCGGAGGACAGAAATCATGGAGACTAGGCCACCAGTCTTGAGACACAAACACAGCAAAATGTCATCATGTTCAGCAGGTTCTGTGCTAAAAAATTATAACTACACAGCATTTTCTCCAGTTCTGACACCTTTTTAATAGAAATCACTGTTTTTAAGAAACAAATAGCACTTTTGTAATTTTTTTTTACAATGTTTCTTACCTTGATCTTAATTTAAGTAACACTAGGAAGACCTCAATCTCTTTTATTTTCCTTTTTAATTAAAAAAAAAGTTGTTGTTTTTTTCCCCCAGATACAAAGATTTTTGCCCTTGCATAAAAAAACAGTGCCCCGAACGATGACACAAGGACTCACACAGACTCACTGGACCTCACTGACACTATGATTCCTATTCTACCATGCAAGGTCTCGACTACCCTTAATTGGACTGTCAGCCTGAAAAACAGCTTCTCTATTCCTTATTTTAGTTTTTGTTACCAAAAAAGTAAAATAAACAACAAAATAAATTTCTTTTTAAAGAAGAAAGAACAGAAACAAAAATTTAAAAAAAAGAGAGAAAAGCAACGTCTCCATTCAATTCACACACACCTGGGTCGCGTGCTGCTTCGCTCAGGATCTTCTCTTCTTATAAATATAGAAAAGGGATGGAGCTTGTTTTCAAGTAAAATCACTGATCCACCTTTTTTCCTTCCTCGACACACACACCCTTCTTCCCTGCCCCGGGCAAGGGCCACCTGAGGCCTGGGTCTGCTTGTTCTTGGAGAGGGAAGGTAACCGGATCATCATCCACAGGGACGGTGCCGATTTGCCAAAGCAGGGAAGGAGCTTGGGGAGGGGTGGGGGAGCGGAGTGCTCCGGAGAAGACCCCGGTGGCTGTTCTTGGTGTCCATCTCTCCGTGCACTGTGCCCACCCCAGACAATATGAAATACTGCTTATCTGATATACTTTTCCCCACCCCGGCTCCCTCCCATTCCCTCCCCATCCCTTCCTCTGGGCACTGGGGTTGGTTAAATCTCGATTTCCTCTTTTTGGTTTTATAGTAGTGAAAGTTTAGAAACAGGAAAGCCCACGCACTCTTTGGACTTGTCTTCTCTACCTAAACAAACAGCTCAGCAAATAAGGGTCTGGAACCTGCTCCCCACCACCCCGTGGCCCGTCCCCGCTCCCCACCCAACAAAACAAAAGCGAGCCCACGGTGGTGGTGGGGGCTGCCGCAGGCACACACTGGCGTGTAACAGGGAGAGCAAGTGTATTATCCACTCGGCGTGGTGCTGGCCCAGAGCCTCCAGCTGGCACGGTTTCATGTGGCGTGGTCCAGTCTTTGCATGTACACACAGAATAAGAAGGATCAATTGGCAAACTCTGGTGCCACCCGGCACAAGCATCTTCTCTCTCTCTGGAACCAAAGAACCAAAAGAATTCTGTACTTTCCAGAAGAAATCCGGCTTTGCTTGTCTAGAGTCTTCAGTGTTTTGCTCTCCTCGCCACTGGGATCCCGTGGCTTCTCCTAGCAGGGCTCTGTTATTTAGTCTCTTCCCCCTGGTTACAGTTCGCTGTGCAGCTCTGGGAGGAGGAGGAGGGGGGCGGGGAGGGCGCCGGCGTGGAGGTGCTGGCGTTGGCAGGGGGAGTGCAGTCCGGGCCATTGGAGACGGCCCCCAGAGTGGCCTCAGAGTCTACGGGTTTGGAGAGGTCGATGCCGTGGATGAGGCGGATCAGCTGTTTTACCTTCTCCAGGGAGCTGTGCATCTCCTTCTGCCGGGCCAGGATGGTGTTCTTCATTTCCATGCATTTCTGCAGCCAATGAGAAGGGCAGTGGCACTGAGCCTCCGGCTTTTCTGACAGGCCTGGCAGCCCTCTCCAGATAAAAGAATCCCTGTTGACTAGTGTGAGGCCCCTAGACCTTGTTCTGCTCCACACTGGAGTGGCTGCTGCTACCCAAGGGAAGGAGGAGGCCCAAGAGGCAAGAGACAGAGGGCAAGTGAGTGGTTTAAAAGCCCACTACTTGACACTAGGAATTAAAACCAAACATGAACTACCACTATAATACTACAAAGTACAAGGCATTAAGAAAAAGCTCTCACAGCTGGGCTGAAGCTGGTTTGGGCAGGTCTGGGTATGCATCTACCTTGCTAATGGCGCTGATACGCTCAGGGCTGGGCTGAGCTTTACAGGGCAGGCACAAGCCAGTGGTATCTGGATTCAGTTTGAGGGCCTGCTGAGGATCACTGGGTCAGCAAGATTTTAGAGGCAGGGCCTGGGGTGGGATATTTAGTGATATTTAGGAGAATCAAAGACTGCAGCCAACAGAAGGCCTTCTGCTTGGTCAGGGACCTGTAGTCTTTTGCCCTCTTGTACTTGGCCTCCCACACCTGCTGGCTTCTGTTCTAGGCAGGAAAAGCGATGTGAAACCTGCCAGCCACGGGCAGTATGATGAGAGACAGCGTGACTGCCACCAAGTCCAGGGCACCACCTGGCGTCCATGAGGGCTGAGGCCACCTCACTCCAAGAAGGGGACCTACTCAATGGAAAAGAAAGCCTGCTCCTGTCAGGAGGAGCCTCTGAATCCCTGCTGCAAACACAAACCTCTTTCCCACCTGGTCAGCCAGGGGTAGTATTTACTTCCAGTACTTGTCTCTAGAAAGCGCTCTTCCTCAGGCTGGTCAGATAAACCTGGAGAGGCAATCAGCAGGGCATGGAAGAGGGGGCGGGAGGAAAGAGCCATGCAGATGGACCCACTAGCTAAGGCGACTGGGAAGAATTACACGCGGGGGCCTGGTCTGTGTCAGGCGGCTCCACACTCCTCCCAGACACACTCAGGAGCACGCAGGGGTGCTGGCTATGCTGCTGTAGTTGCTACTTGATCTCTTCAGCCAGAAGACTGAAAATCTTCTCTCAGGTCAAAGCCAAGAGGATGTTCCAGAGCTTGGCTAAGGCACCGTATACCAAATGGCCACCTGTACCTGAGGGCCAAACTCTAACTGGAAGCAAACTGCAACCACCCAAGTTAACAGTGTTAATAAGCTGAAGGAATGAATCAGCGCTTGAGAGCCACACGTACTGTTATGTACACAGAAAGTTCTGTACCTCTGTACCTATCACCGAAAGCATGAGGTTTACTTACACTTATAGAATTGCTGAGCTGTTTCACCTTCTGCTCTAGTTGTTCTCGTTCTTGTTTTAAATCTGAACTCCATTTAAGTAATTTCTGTTTTTCTTCTTCTTTTGCTGGGAAAAAAGAAAAAGGAACTTGTTTTTGACAATAAATTCTTTGAAAAGGCCACGATGTTCAGAAGGCTTGCCAAAGAAGGTATCTTCCTCAAAGCTCCCCAAGCCCCACAGCCAGTGCACAGAACCTGCCCACTTAGACTTTCCCTTTTATATGTAAAGGGACGCTAAGAAAACTGTCGGTGGCTTGGGCCTGGCTTTACATAAATATCACTTCTCATTTTTCCCCCCCAAGAAAGTGCTACAACAAACTTTTTATTTCGTTCAATAAAAGCTTTTCTTTTTTTTTTTTTTTTTTTTTTTTTGCGGTACGCGGGCCTCTCACTGCTGTGGCCTCTCCCGTTGCGGAGCACAGCCTCCGGATGCACAGGCTCAGCGGCCATGGCTCACGGGCCCAGCCGCTCCGCGGCATGTGGGATCCTCCCGGATCAGGGCACGAACCCGTGTCCCCTGCATCAGCAGGCGGAGTCTCAACCACTGCGCCACCAGGGAAGCCCCAAAGCTTTTCATTTTTAACTTTACAGTTCCTTTTGAAAACAAAACAAATACTGTCTCCTAGTACTTTTTTTTTTTTTTTAAACAAAGGGAGGCTTATACAAAAGGCAGAAGGGCTAATTCTTTACCTGCTTTATAGGCAATATAGGAATGAACAATTGCTAAAGTTCCAGGCCATGGAATTGCTTCTTCTTTCTTCAGCATCTGAAAAGATTTTTAGAATTTTACCCTTGAGAAAGATATATAAACACACATCCACTGTGTAGTAACAAGCAACAGTGTCTGTAGCTATTGGCAGACAAAATCCAGGAAGGATTTATGGTGGCAGTGTTGCAAAACCCTGGTCTATAGTTTCTGGACTACAAAGTCCCAGTTATCAGCCTGAAAGAATGAGGGTCAACGGCAGGAAGAGCCAAGCCACCTGAGCCCTGGCTTAGAAAGAGGCTGGGGGTTGGCTAGGCATTCCCCTCTTTTCATGCCTGCTACACGACCCCCAACTACTCCCAACGGTCAGGACCATCAGCACACAAGCTGCAAGTCTGCATAATGGCAGCAGCCACTGGCAGCTTCGTCCTTGACCTGACATGGGCTGCCTGTCGCAATTTTAGCTTATATGTGCCTCAAAGACAGCCTGACCAAGGAAATTAAATATCAGTTCCAAGTACTGAAGTATATAATCTAGACCCCGAGTAGAAAATTATCAGAGGGTCACAAAGCAGTATCAGGAAGAGAACAGAGAGAACTGTCTCTACTACATCATGGAGACAGTAAGGATGAGGACCAAGATTTAAAGGGGAAAACCAGAATTCCCTCCAATCAGGATTCCAAAGAACCGAGCAGGACCCCAAAGCTTGCTGAGCTACTGGGCTTATTTATTTAATATTTATACTTTTGCCTACTTCCAAAAAGGTCTCAAGACAGCTTATAATAAAAACATAAAGACATAAAGATACATGGATAGTTTAAATAAAAAATCAGAAATTAAACAGAAAAGGGAGGGAAGAGGCTTTCTCTTTTCTTTCAAATCCATGAAATATTAAGACAGTACTTTTATAGTTCTCTATCCTGATGATGACACAGGTTAAAAGTAAAACTGCTCTTATTTGAATTAAATGATCAATTGATCAATTGGGCACTTTCCTTTAAGGATTTTATTTCCAGAGTTTCAACCATATGCTGAGTTTGGACTATTTTTAGAGAATGACACAGACAGTCTTACGGACTTTTAAGGGTAAAGGTAATGAAAAGATAAGTCATTTCAAATAGAGGGAAGCAGTTAGGGTCTCTCCACCTGTACATGAGTCACTGCCTCATGAACAGAGAACCTCTGAGAGGAGGGATGCTGTGGGGGTGAGTGCTGTGCTATGAACAGGGCAGATGTGGCTCGGAGAACTACTAGAGAGGAAAGAGACTCAGCCATTCCCTCAGCTTAGAGGGGAAAGGAGGTCCTTCTCCTCCTCCTCCGTCCCTTGTCCTTTCTGACCCACCCACAGTACCTGGTCCTGACATCTGGGACAGATCCACATGCCCTTGGGAATCGTTTTCAGAGGAGGGTCCAAGCAGTCCAGATGATATACACGGGAACACGTGTCACACATCAGCAACTGGCCACTTTTTCTGCAAACACTGCAAAAATCCTCATGGATATCACCCTATGAAATTGAGAGGAAAGGTAAGAGAAAGGACAAAAAGGTAAAATTGGAATGTTAATGTGCACATTCTGGATACATATAAATGTTTTAGGACAATCAGCTGTGCCCCTCCAACTCATTGCAAGAGTGTTCAAGAAAAGCAGGAATTACCAATGGTGCAAGCCTGCTCTATAGAGTTGAGGTTCCCCAGGTGGGGCTAGTATTCTTAACCTTAAAGTAGAGTTTACAAGCAACTGTAACTGTGGGGTCACCTAGGCCAAAATTAGCTTTACAGGTGATAACTCAGCATTTAAGTTTTGGTACAGTCCAACTCACAAATCATAAAGTTTAAAGACACTGAAATCCATTCATCATCATTTCCCATCATCATTGGGAAAGGAGACAGACAAGAAATGGAGGTTTTCGCTAAACTCTTTCTGGGAGAAAAACTATAGTCAAAGTTCAAATGGGAAAGTATTAAGTCAGGAGCAAAGTAAACTCCTATGAGTTTTCTAACATGAAAAATTAAAAAAGCCAAACAGCTGACAGTGTTCTCTTAAAACCAGTATTTGGCATTTGCTGTTCAATGGACCATTCTATTCCAGGAGGCTTTATTCCTCCCTGTAAAATGCTTCACCAGATAGATAAAGAAGAGCAGCCTAAGTGCACTCTGCTTGTCTCCCCCGCCTCCATCAGTGATGGTTGTGGTTCTCAGGTGAGTCTGTGGGAGCCCTCTCAACAAAAGGCACCATCAGAAAAAAGCAGATCTATTTAAAATTTGGACAGAACACATTAAAAAAAAATGAGGTATTAAAGAGGTGTTTTTCAGTAAGTCAATCCGTGGCCTGTTCTCTAAACAGGATTAACGCTGCTGATAAGGACACCAGGGAAGGGAAGACTGAAGGGTCAGGCCAGAGGTTAACTAACAAGGCAGCACCTCAACTTGGAGTAGACCCCCGCCTTTTCACTTCCAATGTGTTGTTTTAGAATTCTAGGCTATTCTGACAGAAGGCCTAATACAGAAATTTTGCACAAGAAGCAATGATACAGAAAGCGATGCCCAGTTCTTCCTTTCTATGATAGAACCCTTCAACCACGATTGCTGAAAGGAACATATCTTCCCAGACCTACTATTTCTATCCAAAGGAAAGGAAAGGAACTATCTGGCAGTATCTACATATCTAGGGTATCTGGCGGCCTAGAAAACTGGCTGCAAAAGGTTGTAAGCTACATCAAAGTGTGGATGGATGTTAATCTTTTTTAGTAAGACAGTGTTACCTCTGGGCAGTCAAAAAAAGAGATACTTAGTACACGTGTAAAAATACTACATAAGAATGCAGCCTAACAGTGTAACTTCAAGGCATGGAAAGATGTTAAAGTTTCATCCCTAGATTAACTGTGACTTTCTTCTTAAAATCAGCCTGAGGGTGGCTCTCCTCTAGAGACCTAGTCTTTCTTGAACCTTCGCCCCATGTTGTAAGTCTGCATCTTTAATAAGTTTATAATAATTTTATGGCTTCAGAAACTCTTTTACACGAACCACAGGTAAAATTATCACTGATGAAGTAAATGAGACAAACCGGACATCTTATTCCAAATACCTATCTTATTTGTTGGGTAAAGAGTTCTGCTCACTTCCCTTTGCTCCAGAGTAAGGAGAACATCAGGAAGTGGAAGGTGAAGAGTACATAAAATAAAGGTTAAATAATTTCTTTCAAGTTCCTAAAGGAAAGAAAACTTCTATCCTATTTACATATCCTGTAGCAGCAGTTCATAATCTTTTCAGTGTCAGAACCCCTTAGTAACTCTTAAAATTACTAACGACCTCAAAGTGCTTTGGCTTATGTGAGTTGTATCTATTGCTATTTATCGTACTAGAAGTTTTAAAACTTTTTTATTTTGAAATAAATAACAGAACCACAGGAAGTTACAAAAATCATGTATTGAAGAATGTTAAAATCCAAGAACACACAAGGGCACATTCCGTTAGCCCTCAGAGCACTATATATCACCACTTATCATGTAGTACCTGGAAAACTCCACTGTCCTACTTTTGAGAGAATGAGTATGAAAATGGCAAAGAATATTTTGGTATTATCATGAAAATATTTTTGATTTTATATTTTGATTGATATTATATTTTAAAATACATAAAAATATATTTTATATTTTGACCCCCTGTAAGAGTCTCAGTATCATACCCAGACCACAGATTGAGAACTACTGCCCACAGAAATGAATATAAAATGCCAAGATATGTATTTCATCCACGCAGAATTGGTTCTTTGCTTAAAGAGAGCAGAGGAAGTCCCACAGAGTTGCTGCACCAGGTCCAAAGGGTTATTAGGCTTTGGTGATGGACCAAATTACTACCATAAACCAAATAGTAAGTTGAATGATGGCTGACCCACGATCCTCTGCTAGGAGCTAAGGATGTATGTTTTTTGGAAACACCCTGGCTGTATCAATTGCAACTTCATCATCTGCTAAACAAATTTTATAACTGTGTCAACATATCTTCCCTTCTCATAAAAATGATGATAGTGGCAACAAGATACATCCTAAAGATTAGTGACTGGCTGGGTCTTATATTACCAACTCCTTCTAGATGGTTACTGATCCCCAGGAAATGCCTGCCTCTCAACTGTGATTGTTTAATTAATATTGCTGGCGCTTATGCCACCCAGCAGCAAACACAGAGCCCTGTGTGTTGATTTAAATCACTGCCACTGTTGGGACACTGTAAAAGTAGAAGTCAATTATCTTTAAAGAAAATCCATTCCACTAGGTTTAATCGAGAAAGTTCTCAACATATTTAATGGTTTTAGAAAAGCTTTCTTTTACCTTTTGATTCCTGAAAAGAACAAAGTTTCCATTTTAAGATGAAACCTGGCAAAAGCATTTAGTTTGTGATTTGATCTGAGTGGATCCTTTGGGTTCAGTCTCTCAAAGAAAATCATAAACCTCCTCAGCCAAAAGTCACAAAAAAGAAAAACAACATTCTTTAGGAAAGATACTCACTTGCAGACCCACAATCATCTGTCCCCCAGCATCTGTGCATCACCTTGCAAAGGATCCCTACCAAGAAGCCATGAGCTGGCAATACCTTGGCAATGCTTCAACTGAGGAAAACGGAGATAATCTTTGGTGCAAACAAAGTTTCTGACAGGGACTCCCGGTGCTCATTAACAGGACAGGTGGAAAACCTGTGTCCATCACTAATGCCAAAAACCAATGCTGAATCTTGAGAGCAAGACTGGGTCTGTAGCTACTAGCTATTGTCCAAGGAAGGAAACCTGCCCGAGAACTCTTCTATGACCCTCGTCCTCCAAAGATGACACTTCCTTTGTTGTTTCTGGAACTGTAACTCAGGATGTGCATACGGTATTCTTTTGCTCTTTGGAGATGGGTAGACCTAATTATTAAGTACTAAGAAGCTTCAAGTTCAAGGGATTTTTACCTGAAGATGATCCTAAAGACAAGCTCTGTAATTCACAGAAGAACTGGGATGTGCACAAAATGAAACTCTTGGTTTCCCTCCTCAAACCTGCTCATCTTCCAGTAAATGGCAGCTTCATCCTTTCAGTTGTTTAGGCCAAAACCTTTGGCTATTCTGTTTTTCTCACATCCCCTTATCTAATCCTGCTGGCTCTTCAAAATATATGCAGACCCGATGAGTTTTCTCCATCTCTACTTCTGCCATTCAATCAGACCAAGCCATCATGAGCTCTTCCCAGGATGACTGCAACAGCCTCCTAACTGGTCTTCCTGCTCCCATCCTATCCTCCCCACAGTCTCTTCTCCATTGTCAGACACAGTGATCACTCTAAAATCCAAGCCAATTTTGCAAATGCCTTAAAAATAATAAATGCACAGGATAGATCATACCTTGGGTCACAAATCAAGCCTTGGTAAATTTAAGAAAATTGAAATCGTATCAAGTATCTTTTCCGACCACAAGCTATGAGACTAGATATCAATTACAGGGAAAAAACTGTAAAAAACACAAACACATGGAGGCTAAACAATACACTACTAAATAACCAAGAGATCACTGAAGAAATCAAAGAGGAAATCAAAAAATACCTACAAACAAATGACAATGAAAACACGACGGCCCAAAACCTATGTGATGCAGCAAAAGCAGTTCTAAGAGGGAAGCTTATAGCAATACAATCCTACCTCAAGAAACGTCTCAAATAAACAACCTAACCTTACACGTAAAGCAATTAAGAGAAAGAAGAACAAAAAAACCCCAAAGTTAGCAGAAGGAAAGAAATCATAAAGATCAGAGCAGAAATAAATGAAAAAGAAATGAAGAAAACAATAGCAAAGATCAATAAAAGTAAAAGCTGGTTATTTGAGAAGATAAACAAAATTGATAAACCATTAGCCAGACTCATCAAGAAAAAAAGGGAGAAGACTCAAATCAACAGAGTTAGAAATGAAAAAGGAGAAGGCACAACTGACACTGCAGAAATACAAAGGATCATGAGAGATTACTACAAGCAACTCTATGCCAATAAAATGGGACAACCTGGAAGAAATGGACAAATTCTTAGAAAAGTACAACCTTCCGAGACTGAATCAGGAAGAAAGAGAAAATATAAACAGACCAATCACCAGCACAGAAATTGAAACTGGGATTAAAAATCTTCCAACAGACAAAAGTCCAGGACCAGATGGCTTCACAGGAGAATTCTATCAAATATTTAGAGAAGAGCTAACACCTATCCTTCGCAAACTCTTCCAAAATATAGCAGAGGGAGGAACACTCCTAAACTCATTCTATGAGGCCACCATCACCCTGATACCAAAACCAGACAATGATGTCACAAACAAAGAAAACTACAGGCCAGTATCAGTGATGAACATAGATGCAAAAATCCTCAACAAAATACTAGCAAACAGAATCCAACAGCACATTAAGAGGATCATACACCATGATCAAGTGGGGTTTATCCCAGGGATGCAAGGATTCTTCAATATATGCAAATCAATCAATGTGATAAATCATATTAACAAATTGAAGGATAAAAACCATATGATCATCTCAATAGATACAGAAGAAGCTTTCGACAAAATTCAACACCCATTTAGGATAAAAACGCTCCAGAAAGTAGGCATAGAGGGAACTTACGTCAACATAATAAAGGCCATATACGACAAACCCACAGCCAACATCATTCTCAGTGGTGAAAAACTGAAACCATTTCCATTAAGCTCAGGAATAAGACAAGGTTGCCCACTCTCACCACTATTATTCAACATAGTTTTGGAAGTTTTAGCCACAGCAATCAGAGAAGAAAAAGAAATAAAAGGAATACAAATTGGAAAAAAAGAAGTAAAACTGTCACTGTTTGCAGATGACATGATACTATGCACAGAGAATCCTAAAGATGCTACCAGAAAACTACTAGAGCTAATCAATGAATTTGGTAAAGTAGCAGGATACAAAATTAATGCACAGAAATCTCTTGCATTCCTATACACTAATGATGAAAAATCTGAAAGAGAAATTAAGGAAACACTCCCATTTACCACTGTAACAAAAAGAATAAAATACCTAAGAATAAACCTACCTAAGGAGACAAAGGACCTGTATGCAGAAAACTATGAGACACTGATGAAAGAACTTAAAGATGATACAAACAGATGGAGAGATATACCATGTTCTTGGACTGGAAGAATCAACATTGTGGAAATGACTATACTACCCAAAGCAACCTATAGATTCAATGCAATCCCTATCAAACTACCAATGGCATTTTTCACAGAATTAGAACAAAAAGTTTCACAATTTGTATGGAAACACGAAAGACCCCAAATAGCCAAAGCAATCTTGAGAAAGAAAAACAGAGCTGGAGGAATCAGGCTCCTGGACTTCAGACTATACTACAAAGCTACAGTAATCAAGACAGTATGGTACTGGCACAAAAACAGAAATGTAGATCAATGGAACAGGATAGAAAGCCCAGAGATAAACCCATGTACCTATGGTCACCTTATCTTTGATAAAGGAGGCAAGAATATACAATGGAGAAAAGACAGCCTCTTCAATAAGTGGTGCTGGGAAAACTGGACAGCTACATGTAAAAGAATGAAATTAGAACACTCCCTAACACCATACACAAAAATAAACTCAAAATGGATTAAAGACCTAAATGTAAGGCCAGACACTAGCAAACTCTTAGAGGAAAACATAGGCAGAACACTCTATGACATAAATCACAGCAAGATCCTTTTTGACCCACCTCCTAGAGAAAGGGAAATAAAAACGAACAAAAAAAACCAAATGGGACCTGATGAAACTTCAAAGCTTTTGCACAGCAAAGGAAACCATAAACAAGATGAAAAGACAACCCTCAGAATGGGAGAAAATATTTGCAAATGAAGCAGTTGACAAAGGATTAATCTCCAAAATATATAAACAGCTCATGCAGCTCAATATCAAAAACACAAACAACCCAATCCAAAAATGGGCAGAAGACCTAAACAGACATTTCTCCAAAGAAGATATACAGATTGCCAACAAACACATGAAAGGATGCTCAACATCACTAATCATTAGAGAAATGCAAATGAAAACTACAACGAGGTATCACCTCACACCGGTCAGAATGGCCATCATCAAAAAGTCTACAAACTACAAATGCTGGAGAGGGTGTGGAGAAAAGGGAACCCTCTTGCACTGTTGGTGGGAATGTAAACTGATACAGCCACTATGGAGAACAGTATGGAGGTTCCTTAAAAAACTAAAAAGAGGGGCTTCCCTGGTGGCACAGTGGTTGAGAATCTGCCTGCTAATGCAGGGGACACAGGTTCGAGCCCTGGTCTGGGAGGATCCCACATGCCGCGGAGCAACTAGGCCCGTGAGCCACAACTACTGAGCCTGCACGTCTGGAGCCTGTGCTCCGCAACAAGAGAGGCCACGATAGTGAGAGGCCCACGCACCACCATGAAGAGTGGCCCCCGCTTGCCACAACTAGAGAAAGCCCTCGCACAGAAATGAAGACGCAACACAGCAAAAATAAATATAAATTAATTAATAAACTCCTACCCCCAACATCTTCTTTTAAAAAAAAAAAAAAAGAAAAGAAACTAAAAAGAGGACTACCATACGACCCAGCAATCCCACTTCTGGGCATATACCCTGAGAAAAACCGCAATTCAAAAAGAGTCATGTACCACAGTGTTCACTGCAGCACTATTTACAATAGCAAGGACATGGAAGCAACCTAAGTGTCGATCGACAGATGAATGGATAAAGAAGATGTGGCACAAATATACAATGAATATTACTCAGCCATAAAAAGAAACGAAATTGAGTTATTTGTAGTGAGGTGGATGGACGTAGAGTCTGTCATACAGAGTGAAGTAAGTCAGAAAGAGAAAAACAAATACTGTGTGCTAACACATATATATGGAATCTAAAAAAAAAAAGGTTCTGAAGAACCTAGGGGCAGGACAGGAATAAAGACGCAGACATAAGAGAATGGACTTGAGGACATGGGGAGGGGGAAGGGTAAGCTGGGACGAAGTGAGAGAGTGACATGGACATATATACACTACCAAATGTAAAATAGATAGCTAGTGGGAAGCAGCTGCATCTCACAGGGAGATCAGCTCCGTGCTTTGTGACCACCTAGAGGCGTGGGATAGGGAGGGTGGGAGGGAGATGCAAGAGGGAGGGGATATGGGGATATATGTATAAGTACAGCTGATTCACTTTGTTATACAGCAGAAACTAACACACCATTGTAAGGCAATTATACTCCGATAAAGATGTTAAAAAAAATAATAAATGCAGGCAAGAACCTTCAAAGGCTGCTAAAACCACTGAGTAAGTTTGCTGGGGAACTGGATATTTTTATAGACTTGACACTATCTTCACCTAAGGAAAGAGGCATCTTTACGAGTAGAGATATTTGATGGAGTCTATCTTAAGAGATGAAAGCTAGTATCACCAACAATGGGACAGATGGACAACATGTGCCTCTTGTGATGCACTGAGAATCAGTGCATCATCAGGTATTTAGTGCTCCTACAAAAATGCATACCCTGAATCTATTCTTGAGGAAACAATCAGATCATCCAAATGGAGGGACACTCTATACAGCAACTGGCCTATCTTTTAAAAAAATGTCAGTGTCACGAAGGACAAAGAGAGGCTGAGAAACTGTTCCAGAGTAAGGAGACTAAAGACAAAAGACCATAAAAATTAATGTCAAGAGTGATCTTGGATTGGATCCTGGAGCAGAAAAAACAAAGTGCCACTAAGGCATTTATTGAGATAATTGGAGAAATCTGAAGATGGGCTGTATACTATAAAAATAATGTTTTGTCGTATTAAATTTCCTCAATTTGATAACTGTATTGTGGCTACGTCAGAGAGTATATTTGTTTTTAGGAGATATACACCGCAGTATTTTGGGTGAAGATTCATGATGTCTTCAACTTCTTAACTAGATCAGCAAAACAAGTGTGTGGTGGTGGGAAGTGGCATTATGTGGCGAAATTGTAACAATCGGTGAATCTAGGAGGAGGGTATATATTCCTTCCTGTGTTGTTGTTGCATCTTTTCTGTAGGTTTGGAAATTTTCAAAATGAAAAGTGAAAAGTAACGTCACTCCTCTACTTAAAACCCTGGAGCATCTCCCATCTCACTCAGAGTAAAAGCTACAAGGCCCTGCGAGACGGCCCCTGCCCTCCGAGGTCTCCTCTCCCACTGCTCCTGCCTGCCCACTAAGCCCTTCTTCTCTACGCCATATACACTTCCTCCATCGAGCGGGGCTTCTGCACTGCTGTTCCCTCTGCGTGGAATGCTCTTCCCCACCCCAGATACTCCAACATACTCCATTGCCACCAGAGAGGCTGTCTCTTACCACTCTTCATAAAACAGCAACCTCCCACGGTAACTCCTTATGCCCCTGATTCTGTGTCAAGTTGTTTTTCACAGCACTTATCATGACCTGACATTTAAATGTTCATTTGCTTATCACCTGCCTCTGGCCGTGCAATACAAGCTCCCTGAGGGCAGGGAGCTGGTTCTGTTCCCTGTTCTGTCCCCAGTCTCAAGAACAGTGCATGCTCAGCAGAGCAGTGCTCAGTATTCGTTGAGTGAATTCACCGCTCTGTAAGCACTCATTTAAAAACAAAGGGCACTAGTTTGCACTCTTGCAGCCTCTGGGGGAAGAGCTACTAAGCATCTGATGCTTTTTTCAAGAGCCTGTTTCTGACCAATTCTGATGAATAAAGTTGCTTTTCGGAAAAGTTGTCTTGAATTTTACTTGAAGCACGAAACACGGACTGCTAGGCGAATGTACACCTTTGTTCATTATCCCCACCCCCCAAAACTGACGACAGACACCTGCACACCTCTCAATCATACGACCTGACTTCCCCACCCCATCCCCCTTCCTGAGAACTCCTTCACCGCAGATAAATTCCAAACTCTGTAAACCCTGACTGAGCCTCCTAATGTGGTATTTAATATGATTCTCAAGGACACGGCAGGACCTGGGACCCCAGCAGAAAGCTGCCTTACGTGGCACACAGTGTCCTGTAGGGATTACTGCTGTTCCAGGGTTAGTCAAGGAGATGCAACTGGTAAGGAGACAACATATGATAACGGTTTCCCCGATTTAAGCTCTGAGAAAAGAGAGTGAGCTTTTCCCAAGTTACTTACGTCTGTGGAGGTGGGGCTGGGCAGGGACACAGGCTGAACAGGTGCAGGGAAAGTGAATGTGGTCTCTGTCTTTTCATTTTCAGGGGAGTCAGGATGACTGGATGGGGGGGATGTTGGGGTTAGGGCTCCAAACCCCAGCACTGCATTGTATTTTGGAGGACGACCTACAGACCGAGAAAAGGGAACAAAAGGGAAAAAAGGGGGAGGGAAAGAAAGGGGGAAAAATGATCTTACATACCTTTGGCCAGTGTTCCTCATTGGCTAGCATGGAAAAGGAAGTGAGGTAGCAGAGAGAAGGTTAATACAACAGTCCCAGAGAGAGGAAAAGAAGCAAAGATTTAAATGTCATTCGAAACAAATGCATGAGTGTCGAAGGGAGGATAAGAGAGCCTCAGAGAATGACAGGAGATACTGGGTTATGTTAAAGGTCTTCGCCTTAGGCAGATTACAGAGACATTCCTCAACTATTACAATTTGAGATTTCTAATGGGAGAACAAGATATCAAAGCCCAACAGGAGCCAAGGCCAGGGAGAAGAATTTATTTTCTTTTTCCATATCTTTTACACATCGTTTCCTAAGGTTCTTCTGCAATCGTTATTCTTACAATAATATTAATGATTCTCAGTTCCCACAAACAGATTTGCTGAGGATCTCTGCTTTTCCTCTTCTCTCCTGCCCACATTTTGGTTACTTCATTGCTTGTGAGGGTAGAGAAAGGCAAAGGGAGGAGGCAAAATTCAAGTTAACTATTCTTACCCCTTCTGGCAGAGCTAGGAAGACATATGTTCTGGGAGTAGCTGGAACCTAAGAGCTAAAAAGACCTTCTGGGCTTAACAGTGAATTTAAGTAAGTCTGGACTCAGATACCCTTCCCAGTTGATCAAAAATCATCTCCCTGCTTTCCATCACAAACATTCCAGTGAACTACATGTCTTAGAACTGGGGTGTTCCAAAGTCTCAGGAAAAGCCCTGTGATCAGCAACAGCTACCAGAGAGAGCTGATTTGAGCAGAAGCATTTTGAATCAAACCTCATGGCTACAGAGAATCTACAAATGGGCCCTAATGGGTGTGGGAAGTCCAGGTCAACCACTCTTGCCTTATGATATATCTAAGTCAGCGTCCTTGTCCTCTAAGGGCCAAAGGTCATAGCTTCTAAGCTGTAAGTGATCAAAAGTGTATGCCCAGCACACCACAGGCAAAAAAGAGCCGGAGAGGTACACAACTGCCTACGAGCACTGGTGGATGGTACGTGGGATCATGACTTTGCCAACAGTTATAATTTATATTAGAATTATGCACAAGAGTCATGATTCTGTCAGATATTACACAAACATTACCTATCTGTGTTAAACCGGCACTGGGTGCAGTACAAAGACAGATCGTACTGGTTTGTCTTTTCTAGGGTATTTAGTGCTGCTAGAAGGGAAAGTGGAAGATAAATGCTCTTTGTTTACCCACAGAAGGCACGTCCTAGGCATTGTGAATGCAGGCTTTCATCCTCTGACCTTGGCAAGAGATGCCAAGGTCTTTCTGGCTCATTTAACCCCTATCCTCTCAGCAGATACTGCCCAGTAGCAGGCCAATTAACTGTGGCTTCTGGCTGGGGGCTCCTTTCTGAGAACTGTGTTAGAGGTCACTAAAACAACCCGAAACAAAATAAAACAACAAAAAATAACCCATGACACTGGTTACTGTGGCCCAGGAATCAATATGAAACAATGACTTAGGGATTCCCATCTAAATATGTTTTGGCTTCTTGAAGGAGTGGCTGATGAAACACTAGCGTGGGTGTGCTATCTCTCTGAGGGGAAGAGATGGTAACCACTGTACCACGGTACAGTGGTATCCCTGCCTAAGGCAGACAAAGGGTCGGGATGACCTCCTAAGCTTCCAATGGCTCTGAGATTGCTGTGCATACACAAAAATTAGCATGCTACTCCACTCACTCTGCAACCTTTCTAGCCTGGAACTGTAATTCAAGGACACATTACCATGTGGAGAAAAGGACCTTGGGGTGTATTACTGACATCAAAGAATCACTTCAGAGCCTTGTTATAAGCTCAAACTCTGAGCTATTAAGACCTATTTAGACCTGCATGGTGAAGGCAGCTGCTGCCCAGAGAGTGAGGTGGAATGCCCGCCCTGGAAGGTCTGAAATTGGGGGATGGAGCTCTTTAGGAATTTCTGCTTTGGGAAGCCTGTTTTGACAGTGATGTTTTCTTCTTTAGTTGCAGGTGCTCTCTTCTCATAGATTCAAAATTCTCAGTGTGGCTACCTCTCTCCTTCCTGCAAAGTCTGCAGCTCACAGAAGCTTAAGAGTCGTGCTCTGTCTTCACTGGCGTCAGGACAACTTAGACACTACTAAGAACACCTTGGCAACACCAGTGCTCTGTTGTGCTCAATGATGCTAAAATGCTCCCTTTTACAGGGTGTTCTGTTCATTGTGCTATTCATCAACAGCCTGAGGGGCCTGGGGCAGAAACCCTGCAATAAGCCATTTCCCTCAGCCAGCTTTGCCAGAATCCCAGGAAGGGGAGTTTTGATTCAGTATACAGAACTCTAATAAGAAATCTCACTCTCTTTTCCCCCCATTCTCAGAGAACAACAACAAAACTATATTCAAGGGATACAGGAGTTAGGTTCTAGGACAACGGGAGGAAGGAGGCTCTAGGACAACGGGAGGAGGGAGGGAAAAGAAACACAACACAGAAAGCAAAAGCAACAGCAAGGGAAAGATACAAAAAAGGTACTCACCTCTCTTCCGGGTCCCAGGATGCATTGTACTGTTCAGGTACGTGACTGCACTCTTCTTACGCTTTCGGGATTGAAGAAAGAAAGGTGACTGGTTGAATAGCATGGTTACTACTAATACCGGTACAAGCCAAAGACCAAGCACAGCATGCCCGTCAACATGCCAACTAGTTAGTGCTAGTCACCCAAAGGTCTCAGTGATAACTGGATTTATCATATGTACTTGGCTCTGAAAGAATATTCCAGAGAGGTATGTCTCTGCTTCAGAAGAAAGTTGTGTTCAGATGACAGGATGAGTTAAATGTTTAAGGTAGGTTTGTATCTACTTAAACTTCAGGAAAAAAACAAAGGGGAAAATAGTGAATAATAAAAATGACATAATGTTATCGGCCAGAGAAAAATCCATCATTTTACAAAGCTGGCCAAGTACAATCAGGGTACTGCTCTTAAGCAGGTTTTCAGATGGGAGGTGCTGAACGAGTCATAAATAAAACTGAAAACGTGAGGGAATGGCCAAGTGCTGGCCAGGAGTACCTCTGGCTCAAAGACCGCGCCGCTGTACACCGGGTTTGCTGTTGTTCTTCTTTTCCGTTCTTGCCGCTTGCTTTGGATTTCTTGGGAAAGCAAAAGGTCTGGATTAGAAGAAAGGTATGGAGAACCCCCCAAACTTAACTTCATTGTTTGCTAATTGGTTTTCCCATGACAAGTTAGAAACGAGAGGAAGTCTCTTGGTTTCACTGCAGCCTCAGCAAAGGGGAAGCACGCTGCTGGGAGCAAATATGGAGGACCATCCACTCTCACCTCTTGGAAAGCAAGGCCATGCTGTCCTACAGTGTGGCTCTCTGTGATTGAGAGCTTAACAGTAGACAACACTTGTAAAAGTGTCCTGATTTATTTTTAGATCACTGTAATATAGGTGTGGATGAACTTTATCCACAGACCTAGATTGAGTAATCATAGTTCACCATTCTTGAATTAAATCACTAGGACAGGTATAGCTTTGCAACTATTCTTAAGATTCCAATAATCTAGAGTGACTGAAAAATACAGACAAAGACTTGTCAGAGGGGCATTTGCTACTTTATGCTGCCAGGAAAAAAAAAAAAGTTTCTCTAAGTGAACGGAAGTCACCTTAATCCAGGCAACTAGGGAGCTTCCCCAGGACAGTAGTGTGGATAAATAATGATAGGAAGGAGAGGGGCTGAACATTAGATAGAAGGAAGGTAAGTTTACTCCCCCAAAAAAAGAGACCATACTGGTTGAATCATACTCTGTTTGTGTTCCAATTTTCAATTCTAATGATAAATCAAACACCATTTTCAAGAACAAAGCTCTGGGCCAGAAGCAAGGTAGCGCCATGAATATCTTCTCTTACCTTCTAGATGGTCATGTGTTACCAACCCTAGAGACACCATGAAGGCAAGTTTCTGTGCCAGAGAAACAAAAGAAGAATATACTTCAGTGTGGGTTCTCGCAAAGTCAGCTGCGTGTTCCTAGTTAGACTCCTGGGGAAAGCCAGCCCAATGGCTGGTGGCTGAAAGGAAGCCGGGTCCAGGTGAACAAGGAGTGGGCACCCTCCACTCTTAGCAGCTATGGAGCCGCTCTGGAAGCTTTCTGATCTTACAGGGATCAAAAGAGAAGGACTGGGGCCTATATCTTCCACCTTCTCAATGGCAGAAATCAGTATCTTGAATGACCTAAGTTTTTTTCCAGAAAAATTTTCAAGGAGGGAAGAGGACTTCACACTGAAGAAATACACAGAGGGTTACAAACAGCCTCCCATACAAGCTCCAAATTCTAAGTACTTCATTTTTCTTACCAGGTCAGGGGTTCTTATATTTTTACTACCACTGATTGGACAATAACTCAAAGCTAAATGAGTTTTAGGAATGACAGCAGGTGGTTCTGCTTAATACTATGATTTTTCAATCAACCATGGACCTACAAATTATAGAGTGCTTTCTCTCTGACCACCACTCTCAGGGCTCCATCAGAAGCTAGACTGATCAGAACACTGTACTCCAAAGCTGAAACGTTAGATGCTTAAAAATGGAGAGAGCAACAGATTGATGACTATTTTGCTCTTTGGTTGCATGTGGTCTGGAAAGTATGCCTTTATTTTCTGCTGTACCACTGCACGCAGCTGCTAAATATGCCAAATAATGTATCACCCATTTCTCTCAGTGATGAATAAGAAACATCACTAGTTGTTAGGAGACATTAATCCTGCAGAATTATTTATATCATAATTTGGTCTTTGAAAATCCTGACATTTTACCCTCAACTTTAAATATCATGATATTCTGGCCTGAAGTGATAGGTTCAAGCTATTCGAGGTACTGAGTGTTTTATAAAGATAACCTTGAACAAGCCACTTGAGAACACAGAAATGTCCTTTACTGGTATCCGCAGAGTCCTGAAGAAATGTTTTAATTTTATTTCTTATTTCAGAAACTAGGGTGGGCACTTATCCTCCCGACAGCCAGAGTACTTCAGTGATGAAAAGCAGTCTTGGACGTGCTGCCCATTTTCTACATTGCATACATTTTGTGGTTGCCAATTAACTATATTCCTAATTTTCATTATTCCTTCAAAACTTAAGATTAGAAGGCTGTCTACCAACTGTTCTCTGTTAATAAAGCAGTGTGTGAACTGACATTCAGATGCACCTTCTTTTAATCAAGTAACAGCATCCTTCTTGGCCACTCACACCCAACTTATCTTTGCCAGTCTAGATTAAGCTCATAAAAGAATTATTAAATGGGGGCTTCCCTGGTGGCGCAGTGGTTGACAGTCCGCCTGCCGATGCAGGGGACATGGGTTTGTGCCCCGGTCCGGGAAGATCCCACGTGCCACGGAGCGGCTGGGCCCGTGAGCCATGGCCGCTGAGCCTGCGCGTCTGGACCCTGTACTCCGCGATGGGAGAGGCCACAGCATTGAGAGGCCCGCGTACCGCCAAAAAAAAAAAAAAAAGAATTATTAAATGGAAAAAAAATCTCTTCTGAAGAACAGATTTTCAGTGATAAATAGAATAAAAAGCTGTCAAGAACTTTTGCCTTATCTATGTATCACACACATGCCAATAACTAATTTATTCCCTTTATGGCAGTGATTCTGTCCAATTAGAAATACGTGTTATTCCACATGATGCTACTTGCTTGCCCACACTGTGCCACTGACATAAGATATCCTTTAGTTTCTTGTTTTTTTAAAATAAATTTATTTATTTATTTTTGGCTGCATTAGGTTTTTGTTGCTGCGCGCGGGCTTTCTCTAGTTGCGCCGAGCGGGGGCTACTCTTTACTACGGTGCACGGGCTTTTCATTGCGGTGGCTTCTCTTGTTGAGGAGCACGGGCTCTAGGTGAGCGGGCTTCAGTAGTTGTGGCACGTGGGCTCAGCAGTTGTGGCTCGTGGGCTCTAGAGCACAGGCTCAGTAGCTATGGCACACAGGCTTAGTTGCTCCACGGCATCTGGCATCTTCCCGGACCAGGGCTTGAACCCGTGTCCCCTGCATTGGCAGGAGGATTCTTAACCATTGTGCCACCAGGGAAGTCCTCTTTTAGTTTCTTTTGATAAGGAAATGTCGCTAATAGCCTGCTCTGTTTTTCCCTGTCCAAGCCTAATACTTGTCATTAATTTTGCAGATTATTTTATAAGTTTCTCAGCAATATGCATGACTAGGACTTCTTTTAGGTTCAAGTTTTGGTCTCTTCTTTAAAGACAAATTAAAAATTAATTCATTTCATATCAGGAAGTATTATAATTTGTACTTGCTTTAGAAAAACCTGAACTGGCTTAATAAATCACTGCTTCAAAAAGATGACATGAAGCTTTGATGGCTTTATGCCACTATTTGACATGGTTTCATTACAAAGAATGCACCAAGGATAGAAGGAAATGGATTGCTGGTCTAATAAAATCCAACTATCATATATTCATCATCATATTACCTGTCCACATTTTTCTTTTATAGCTGCTTGTACAAAAGTATCAAAACTAAAAAATCTCTTACCTAAGGACATACAAATTTACATCGTATATTTGTACCAGTTTTGTTTGCTGTTTAAGTTTATAATTCTATCCTAAGTTGTAGTACAGATGCTAGTATTTTCATCCCTACTTTTATCCTTCAATGAACTACTTTTGAGCTACTGATTCATCTGGGATTTGGGGATCTAATGCAATACAATAGTAATAACAAAAATGCACATGTAACAACTGTTATCGATAACACAGATAGACCTTAACTGAGTGAACTGGACATCTTATAAATGTTGGCTGAGACAAACAAAACATAATGATCATTAGGAATGCAGTGGGATACCTGGGGCAATGGTCATGAATCACACAAGTCTAATGTGACATATGTATGAAAGGTCTGTTTGCCAGCTCATGAACACTCAAGACCACACTCTTAATCTGTCCCAGGCCAACCTGATTTGGCAATAACATTACTGAATAGTGAGAAAGCACAAGACAAGGATATCAAGTGATTCAGAGAGCAAGTGTCCCTCATGATGCATGTGAATAAGTCACATCACATAGACTGAGCCACGCCTTGGAGGGCTGGGCCTACCTGAGGGTTCTCCTCCCGTTTTGGTTTGGGTGCAGTAGGTGGAGTGACGGTGCGGCTCTCCGTTTGTTTCTCATCTGTTTCTGTGTGGGATTTAACTGTCTAGAAGAAGAAAATTAAATGAAACTTCAGAATTCACTTTTTTATTAAAAGAATAAAAGCAAACATAGTTTGACTGTTGCCAACAAGAAAGAAAAGAACATACTCAAATTGGAAACATATTAATAAAGGAGATAATATGGACTTCATTTTAGAAGGGGGAAAAAGTAAAATGGAAGGCCCCAGTTGAAATGATTAAATTGCATAACTAGAATAGCTATGAATCTATAAATACAATAGTCTATTTCAATGTAGTTTAGGATGCAGGGGTAGTTTCCCAGAAGTAAGTCCATTCTTGTTACATATGGGTCAAGCTCTAGTTCACAGCATGCTTAGCATCTGAATGATGTCCAAAAAAATCTTACATACACACTTTTCTATTTCAGAACAATTCCAATCACAATCTAAGAGAGGTTGCAGAACTATCCTTACTTGGGATATTTAAAACCTGCCTATATCATCCATTAGACGAGAGATGCAGTTGCCAAGGAAAGGCCATCTTGTAAAAGGCTGCCATCCTGATTACGGCCAAGCTCATCTTCCAGATGCGTCCATTCAAACAAAAGAAACACCAGTAGCATTACCATCTTCAGACATAAATGGCAGCTAGCAAACTAGCAGACTGGGTTTGCATTACTATTCTTATCTTGAACCAATGGCTAATTCATTTTATGAAACCCTCTGTAAATACTGAAACGATATTAGAACAGTGGATATAAAACTATAAACATAAACCTAATTTACATTTTCAAAATTAAAAACCATGCAGAAAAGGATTATAAGAGACTACTACAAACAACTATATGCCAATAAAATGGACAACCATGAAGAAATGAACAAATTCTTGGAAAGGTACAATTTTCCAAGACTGAACCAGGAAGAATTAGAAAATATAAACAAATCAATCACAAGTAATGAAATTGAAACCATAATTAAAAATCTTCCAACAAACAAAATCCAGGACCAGATGGCTTCACACAGGTGAATTCTATGAAACATTAAGAGAAGAGCTAACATCGATCCTTCTCAAACTCTTCCAAAAAACTGCAGAGGGAGAAACACTTCCAAATTCATTCTACGAAGCCACCATCACCCTGATACTAAAACCAGAAAAAGAGATCACAAAAAAAGAAAATTACAGACCAATATCACTGATGAACCTAGATGCAAAAATCCTGAACACAATTATTAGCAAACAGAATCCAACAGCACATGAGAAGGATCATACACCATGATCAAGTGGGATTTATCCCAGGGATGCAAGGATTCTTCAATATATGCAGATCAATCAATGTGATACACCACATTAACAAATTAAGGAATAAAAACCATATGATCATCTCAACAGATGCAGAAAAAGCTTTTGACAAAATTCAACACCCATTTATGATAAAAACACTCCAGAAAATGGGCATAGAGGGAAGCTACCTCAACATAATAAAGGCCATATACGACAAACCCACAGCAAGCATCAGACTCAATGGTGAAAAAGTGAAAGCATTTCCACTAAGATCAGGAACAAGACAAGGATGTCTGATCACTCTCATCACTCTTATTCAACATAGTTTTGGAAGTCCTAGCCACAGCAATCAGAGAAGAAAAAGAAATAAAAGGAATACAAATTGGAAAAAAAGAAGTAAAACTGTCACTGTTTGCAGATGACATGATACTATACATAGAGAATCCTAAAGATGCCACCAGAAAACTACTAGAACTAATCAATGAATTTGGTAAGGTTGCAGGATACAAAATTAATGCACAGATATCTCTGGCATTCCTATACACCAACAATGAAAAATCTGAAAGAGAAATTAAGGAAACACTCCCATTTACCACTGCAACAAAAAGAATAAAATACCTAGGAATAAACCTGCCTAAGGAGGTGAAAGACTTGCATTTGCAAAACTATAAAACACTGATGAAAGAAATCAAAGATGACATAAACAGGTGGAGAAATATACCATGTTCTTGGATTGGAAGAATCAATATTGTGAAAATGACTGTACTACCCAAAGCAATCTACAGAGTCAATGCAATCCCTATCAAACTACCAAAGGCATTCTTCACAGAATTAAAACAAAAAATCTTACAATTCATATGGCAACACAAAAGACCCCGAATAGCCAAAGCAATCTTGAGAAAGAAAAAAGGAGTTGGAGGAATCAGGCACTCTGACTTCAGACTATACCACATAGCTACAGTAATCAATACAGTATGGTACTGGCACAAAAACAGAAATATAGATCAATGATACAGGATAGAATGCCCAGAGATAAGCCCATGCACATATGGGCACCTAATTTACGACAAAGGAGGCAAGAACATATAATGGAGAAAAGACAGCCTCTTCAATAAGTGGTGCTGGGAAAACTGGACAGCTACGTGTAAAAGAATGAAATTAGAACACTACCTAACACCATACACAAAAATAAACTCCAAATGGAATAAAGACTTAAATGTAAGTCAAACACTGTAAAACTTTTAGAGGAAAACATAGGAAGAACACTCTTTGACATAAACCACAGCGAGATCTTTTTTGACCCACCTCCTAGAGTAACAGAAATAAAAACAAAAATAAACAAATGGGACTTAAAAGCTTTTGCACAGCAAAGGAAACCATAAACAAGACAAAAAGACAACCCTCAAAATGGGAGAAAATATTTTCAAATGGAATAACAGACAAAAGATTAATCTCCAAAAGATACAAACAGCTCATGGAGCTCAATATCAAAAAAATAAACAATCCAGTTAAAAAAAGGGCAGAAGACCTAAACAGACATTTCACCAAGGAAGACATACAGATGGCAAAGAGGCACATGAAAAGATGCTCAACATCGCTAATTATTAGAGAAATGCAAATCAAAACTACAATGAGGTATCACCTCACGCTCTCAGAATGGCCATTATCAAAAAAGCTAGAAACAATAAGTGCTGGCAAGGGTGTGGTGAAAAGGGAACCCTCTTACACTGTTGGTGGGAATGAAAATTGATATAACCACTATAGAAAACAGTATGGAGGTTCCTTCAAAACTAAAAATAGAACTACCATATGACCCAGCAATCCCACTACTGGGAAACCATAATTCAAAAAGAAACATTCACCACAATGTTCACTGCAGCACTATTTACAATAGCCAGGACATGGAAGCAACCTAAATGTCCATCGACAGATGAACAGATAAAGAAGATGTGGCACATATATACAATGGAATATTACTCAGCCATAAAAAGAAATGAAATTGAGTTATCTATAGTGAGGTGGATGGACCCAGAGTCTGTCATACAGAATGAAGTAAGTCAGAAAGAGAAAAACAAATACCGTATGCTAACACATATATATGGAATCTAAAAAAAAAAAAAAATTGGTTCTGATGAACCTAGCTGCAGGGCAGGAATAAAGAGGCAGACATAGAGAATGGACTCGAGGACCTGGGGTGGGAGGGGAAAGCTGGGGGGAAGTGAGAGTCGCATCGACATATACACACGACCGAGTGTAAAACAGTTGGCTGGTGGGAAGCAGCCGCATAGCACAGGGAGATCGGCTCGGTGCTTTGCGATGACCTAGAGGGGTGGGATAGGGAGGGTGGGAGAGACGCTCAAGAGGGAGGGGATATGGGGACATGTGTATGCATATGGCTGACTCACTTTGTTGTACAACAGAAACTAACACAGTATTGTGAAGCAATTATACTCCAATAAAGATCTATTAAAAAAAAACACAATGCAGATGCAAATGGTCTTTTTGTATGGCAACAAGTGATTAAATAAATGAGAGTGAAACTGTGTGATTATTGATGAGTAGGAGCCAAATGAAAGACTGGTTCTACAAACAGGATATCAAAATTCTCAGAAATCATTATGTTGTGAAATATTTTACTAGATCTGAAAAACTAACATAATCACAAAGATTTTTCACTTTATTTCTTGGCCATGTCCATATTTTCCTTCTGCTTCTCATATTATTTACTTTAGGAAAGTGTTAAGTATCTGTCTTATCAATACTGTGGCAACCACTGTCCTGGGGCATAAACGCTACCTTGTATTTTTTTTCTCATCAGGGTCCTATCATATTTCCACCTCTAGACTATATAAGCTACTTGAGAGCAGGATTGTTCTACACACTTTTGCACCCCTTTGTGCCCAGCACAGGGCCTCACCGTAGAGCAGGTATGCTGTAAAGAGACGTTGATCTTCTGAGTGGGGAGTATGACCTACCAGAAGAATCACTTGCTTTCCTCTCTCTCTCACACACGTTTTTTTTATTAACCAAAAAGGACACATTTCCCCCATAAAACAAACCACCAAACACACCTTCAAAGGAACACAATGGGAGGGCTTCCCTGGTGGCGCAGTGGTTGAGAGTCCGCCTGCCAATGCAGGGGACACAGGTTCGTGCCCTGGTCCGGGAAGATCCCACATGCCGCGGAGCAACTAAGCCTGTGTGCCGCAACTACTGAACCTGCGCTCTACAGCCCGCGAGCCACAGCTACAGAGTCCGCGTGCCACAACTTCTAAAGCCCGAGTTCCTAGAGCCCGTGCTCCACAACAAGAGAAGCCACCGCAATGAGAAGACTGTGCACCGCAATGAAGAGTAACCACCGCTCGCCAAAACTAGAGAAAGACTGCACGCAGCAACGAAGACCCAACACAGCCAAAAATAAAATACATTTAAAAAACAAAAAAAACCCCAAAAATGTATTTAAAATAAAGCAGAACTCCTTAAAAAAAAAAAAAAAAGATAAAGCAATCGAAACAATGGGGAGGTGTCTTTCTCTCATGGACCTTCCGCTCCAGGGGAAGCCAGCTGCCATGCTGCGAACAGCGCTATGGAGGGGCCCATGAGGTGAGGAACTGAACCTCCTGCCACCAGCCAGGGAGAAGTGAGGACTGCTGACAACCATGTGACTGAGTTTGGACGTGAATTATCCAGCCCCGGTTGAGCCCTGAGATGACTGCAGTCCTGACCAACTAGTTTGAATGCACATTTGTGAGGGACCTTGAGCCAGGACCACTGAGCTAAGATGCAACCCGATTCCTGACCTCGAAAACTGTGTGGGATAATAAATGTTTGTTGTTTTAAGCTACTTAAAACAAACCAAAAACATTGGGGTTTGACATCACAGAAATGGCAGGACAGGGAGTTTTAGAATCAGTCCTTTCACTAAAGCAAATATTAAGCTGGCAGAAACTGACAGAATCAACTTTTTACAACTCTGGAATCTAATAAAAAACTAAGAATACCGGGGGGGGGGGGCACTTACTGAAGAAACAGGCTGCTAAATTTTATTAAGAAAGCATTTTTCCTTACCTACCAACAAATCCATCCCTTAGTTCAACAGAAGCTGTGGAGATGGTAATCTGTGTTCCTGGTGGGGTTTGCTGAACCTCATTTTCAACTTGTGGCTGTGTATTCTGACCTGTCCGGTAATCCCCTAAGGACTGGTGCAGGCTGACCCTTGTTTGCCCACCCAAGGCTGGAGTGGCTTTCCAGGTGCCATCTGATGAAAGCATCTAAAGACATATGTTACCTGTAGTTACCTGGTGCAAAGGATGGTAGGTGGAGTATGCAGCAGACAGACGGAAAGGTCTAGGAAGAAGGAGGCTGAGGAGGAAGATCCTTGGAGGAGTAAGGGCTTTAAAGGGCTATCACGTGTACTGGGGAACCCCAAGTGCACTGAGCATTCCTAGGGCTAGATGCATACTCAGAAAAGAACTGAGAAAACCCTAAGCTTGTACCTCTGGCTGATCTTTGAGCTCTGTCCAAGAAAGAGGTGAAGTCTAAGACACAGTTACAGGTGGCCTGGCTTAGCATTGAAGGAATGCCCCCTGCTCAAAGCCAATCTGCAAAGACCAAGAAAGGGTTTTCTGTTTTTGTTTTAATTTACTTATTATTACCTTTTTCTTCTTTTTGGCTCCAGTTGTTTAAGTAAATCTAATAGGACAAAAATTTCAATAACCACACATGACAAGAAATAGTATTTGCAAAAATAGTTTAGAAAAGGCACTAAACAAACAACTGCAGCCTCAACAATCAACAGCAGTAAACCCTGGGGTAGGAGGAGAACTGGGGTAGCAGTCAACTGTCTTAAATATGCTAAAAGAGCTAAAAGAAACCAGGGACAAAGAACTAAAAAAAATCCAGAAGAACAATGTCTCACCAAAAAGAAAATGTTAATAAAGACATAGAAATTATTTAAAAGAACCAAATAGAAATCTGGAGCTGAAAAATACAATAGCTGGAATGATAAATTCACTGAAGGGGTTCAGGAAAAAGAAAGAATCAGTGAACCTGAAGATAGGATAACTGAAATTTCCAGTCTAAGGAGCAGACAGAAAAAAGAATGTAGAAAAAGTACAGAGCCTAAGAAACCTGCGAGACATTGTCGAGCATACCAACATATGCATTATAGACTCCCAGGGGGAAAGGAGAGACAGAAAGAAGCAGAAATATTTGAAGAAATAACAGCTGTAAACTTCCCAAATTTGATGAAATTTATGAATCTACAGGCATACCTCATTTAATTTATTTATCACACTTCACTTTATTGTACTTTGCAGATACTGCATTTTTTACAAACTGAAGGTATGTGGCAACGCTGTCTCTGTGTCAAGTTTTGGTAATTCTCACAATATTTCGAACATTTTCATTATTATCATACTTGTTATGGTGATCTGTGATCAGTGATCTCACTGCAAAAAGATTATAATGTGATAAAGGCTCAGATGATGGTGAGCATTTTTTAGCAATAAAGTATTTTAAAATTAAGGTATATACATTGTTTTTTTGACATAATGCTATTGCACACTCAGTAGACTACAGTATAGTGTAAACATAACTTTGATATGCACTGAGAAACCAGAAAATTCATGTGACTACCTTTATCTGCTTTATTGTGGTGGTGTGGAACTGAATCCACAATATCTCCAAGGTATGCCTGTACACATCCAAGAAGCTCAGTGACCTCCAAGTAGGATAAACTCAAAGAGACTCTTACTGAAACACATTATAATCACACTGTCAAAAGCCAAAGAGAGAATCTTAAAAGCAGCAAAAGGAAAATGATGCATCACATGTAAGGGTCCTCAGTAAGATTAACAGTCAATTTCTCATCAGAACCAGAGACCAGAAGGCAGTGGGATGACACATTTAAAGTGCTGAGGGGGCTTCCCTGCCGGTCCAGTGGTTAAGACTCCACACTTCCACTGCAGGGGGCACAGGTTCCATCCCTGGTCAGGGAACTAAGATCCTGCATGCTGTGTGGCACAGCCAAAATAAATAAATACACAATTGAAGTTCTGACAGAACAAAGGCTATTAACCGAGAACTCCATTTCCTGCAAAAAGCAAAGGGAGTTCACTGCAAGTAGACCTGTCCTAAAAGAACTCCCTTTAGAGTTCTTCAGGTTAAATAAAAAGACCCTAGACAGTAACTTGAAGCCAAACAAGAAAAAAAAAACTCCAATAAAGGTAACTACATAGATTAATATAAAATCCAGTATTACTGTATCTTTGATTTTTAACTTTTCTTTTTGCTTCCTATATGATTTAAAAGAGAAATGCATGAAAAAATTATTAGTATGTATTAGTGGCCACACAATACATAAAGATGCAATGTGAGACCGTAACAACATAAAAGGGGGCGGGCCAGAGCTGTATAGGAGCGTATAGATTTTGTATACTATAGATTATACTATAGATTGTATACTATAGATTGTATATATAGATTTTGTATACTACTGAAGCTAAGCTGGGATCGAATCAAATTACATTGTTAAAAATTTATGAATGTTACCTATAGCCCCCATGGTAACCATTAAGAAAATAACTAAAATATACAGAAAAGGAAATGAGGAGAGCATCAAAAAAGTACATACACTAGTGTAAAAAAAAAAAAAACACACATGAAAGATGGCAGTATTGGAGGAACTGGGGTCCAAAAAAGACATAAGACATGTAGAAAACAAAGAGCAAAATGGCACAAATCCTTGCCTATCAGTAATCACTTTAAATGTAACTGGATTAAATTCACCAATTAAACAACAGAGAGTGGCAGAATGGATTAAGGAAACAAGATCCGGGACTTCCCTGGTGGCGCATTGGTTAAGAATCTGCCTGCCAATGTAGGGGACATGGGTTTGAGCCTTGGCCTGGGAAGATCCCACATGCTGCGGAGCAACTAAGCCTGTGTGCCACAACTACTGAGCCTGCGCTCTAGAGTCTGCGAGCCACAACTACTGAAGCCTGCGCGCCTAGAGCCCATGCTCCGCAACAAGAGAAGCCACCGCAACGAGAAGCCTGCGTGCCACAATGAAGAGTAGCACCCCCTCGCCACAACAAGAGAAAAGCCCACACACAGCAACAAAGATCCAACACAGCAATAAATAAATAAATAAATAAATGTTTTTTTTTAAAAAAAACACACAAGATCCAACAATATGCTATCTACAAGAGATATATTTTAGAGCCAAAGACACAAAAAGGTATCCATCAAAGGATGGAAAAAGATACTGCACACAAATAGTAACCAAAATAGTACAGAGATGGCTATGCTAATACCAGACAAAATTCACTGTAGGTCAAAAACCATTACAGGAGACAAAAAAGGTCATTATATATTGATAAAAGAGTCAATTTATCAAAAAGATATGACAATTTCAAATATATATGCACCAAACAACAGAGTCTCAAAATATATGATGCATATACTGACAGAATTGAGGGGAGAAATAAACAGTTCTATAATAATAATTAAAGACTTTAATACCTCACTTTAAATAACGGAAAGGACACGTAGAAAGAAGATCAATAAGGAAACAGAGGACTTAAACAACACTATAAACCAACTAGACCTAAGAGACATAAAGAACAGCCTACTCGACAACAACAGAATACACATTCTTCTCAAGTACACATGAAACATTCTTCAGGATAGACCATATTTTAGGCCACAAAACAAATCCTAATAAATTTTAAAAGACTGAAGTTATATGAAGTATTTTTTCTGATGACAACAGAAAGAAGCTAGAAGTCAATATAAAGGAATACCAGAAAAATTTTAAGTATGTAGAAATTAAACAACATACTTTTATTTGGCTGTGCCGGGTCTTAGTTGTGGCATACGGGATCTTTGTTGTGGCACGCGGGATCCTTTTTTCTTTAGTTGCAGCATTCGGGACCTTTACCTGCAGCATGTGAACCTTTAGTTGCAGCATGTGGGATCTAGTTCCCCGACCAAGGATCAAACCCGAGCCCCCTGCACTGGGAGCATGGAGTCTTAGCCACTGGACCACAAGGGAAGTCCCTAAAAAACATACTTTTAAGCAACCAGTGGAACAAAGAAGAAATCACTAGGGAAATTTTCTATCTCCCTGAAGAATGAAAATGAAAATAAACATACCAGAACTGATGAGATGCAGTGAAAGCACTGGTCAGAGGGAAATGTAAAGTTGTAATAGTCTGTACATAAAAAATAAGAAAGCATTCAAATCTAAACGCTTATAACCTAAATAACCTAAATTTACAGCTTAAGGAACTAGAAAAGAAGAACTAAACACAGAGCTAGCAGAAGGCAGGAAATAATAAAAATGAGAGCGGAGATAAATGAATTGGAGAATAGAAAAACAACAGAATTAATGAAACCAAAAGTTGATTCTTTGAAAAGATCAACAAAATTGAGAAACCTTTAATGAGACAAAATAAGGAAAAAAGAGAGAAGACACAAATAACGAAAATCAGAAATAAAAGTGGGGACATTACTACCAATCTTATAGAAATAAAAAGGATTATAAGAGAATACACTGAACAGCTGTACACCAACAGGTTGCCAAGGGGGACGGAATTGGGGAAGGGATGGAGTGAGAGACTGGGGTTAGCAGATGTAAGCTTTTATATATAGAATGGATAAACAACAAGGTCCCACTGTATAGCACAGAGAACTATATTCAATATCCTATGATAAACCATAATGGAAAAGAATATAAAAAGGAATGCATATACATGTATAACTGAAGCACTTTGCTGTACAGCAGTAATTAACACAATACTGTAAGTCAACGATACTTCAATTAAAAAAATAATCAGATAACATAGATGAAATGGATAAATTCTTATAAACATACAAATTACCAAACTGACTCAAGAAGAAACAGAAAATGTCAACAGACCTATAACAACTAAAGAGACTGAAACAGTAATCAAAATGCTCTCAAGGGCTTCCCTGGTGGCACAGTGGTTGAGAGTCCGCCTGCCGATGCAGGGGACATGGGTTCGTGCCCTGGTCCGGGAAGATCCCACATGCCGCGGAGCAGCTAGGCCCGTGAGCCATGGCCACTGAGCCTGCGCGTCCGGAGCCTGTGCTCCGCAACGGGAGAGGCCACAACAGTGAGAGGCCCTCATACCACACAAAAAAAATCCTCTCAAAAAACAAAAGTTCAGGACCAGACAGCTTCTCTGGTGAATTCTACCAAACAGTTAAAGAATTAACACCAATCCTTCTCAAACTTTTCCAAAAAACAGAAGAGCAGAAAACACTTTCTAACTCATTCTATGAGGCCAGCACTATCCTGATACCAAAGCCAGACAAAGACACCACAATAATAGAAAATTACAGACCAGTATCTGTCATGAATATAGATGCAGAAGTCCTCAGTAAAATACTAGCAAACTGAATCCAACAGCATATTAAAAGGATGATACACAATGACAATGTGGAACTTATCCTAGGAATGGAAGATATTTTTTAAAAAAATCAATGTAATATACCACGTTAATAAATGAAGGCAAAGAAAAACGATATGATCATCTCAGTTAATGCAGAAAAAGCATTTGTGAAAATCCAACACCCATTCATGACACAAACACTCAGAAAACTAGGAACAGAAGGGAACTTCCTCAACTTTATAAAGGGCATTTATGTGAAAGTATAGCTAGCATCATACTCAATGGTGAAATACTGAAAGCTTTCCCTCTGAGATCAGGAACAAGAGACCTATGCCCACTTTCATCACTGCTATTCAACATTATAGTGGAAATTCTAGCCAGAGCAATTAGGCAAGAAAAAGAAATATAAGGCATCCAAATTAGAAAGGAACATATAAACCTATCTCTTTTTGCAGAGGACATGATCTTATATATACATAAAATCCCAAAGAGTCCACAAAACAACTACTATAGCTAATAAATGAACTCAGGAAAATTGTGAGGTACAAGATCAACACAAAAACCAGCTGTATTTCTAATACATGGTAATTCATAATAGCAATGAACAATCAATCCCAATAGGAAATTAAGAAAACAACTCAATTTACAATATCATCCAAAAGAATAAAATACCTAGGAATAGGGACTTCCCTGGTGGTGCAGTGGTTAAGAATCCACCTGCCAATGCAGGAGACATGGGTTCAAGCCCTGGTCCAGGAAGATCCCACATGCCACAGAAGCAACTAAGCCCGTGCGCCACAACTACTGAGCCTGTGATCTAGAGCCTGTGAGCCACAACTACTGAACCCATGTGCCACAACTACTGAAGCCCGCATGACTAGAGCCCGTGCTCTGCAACAAGAGAAGCCACTGCAATGAGAAGCCCGCGCACCGCAACGAAGAGTAGCCCCCACTCGCCACAACTAGAGAAAGCCTACACGCAGCAATGAAGACTCAATGCAGCCAAAAATAAACAAATAAAAAATAAATAAATTTATTAAAAAAAAACAAAAACAAAAAGAAAACCTAGGAGTAAATTTAACCAAGGAGGTGAAAGACTTGTACACTGAAAAGTATAAAACACTGCTGAAGAAATAAAGAAAACCTAAGTAAATAGAAAGACATCATGTTCAAGGACTGGAAGACAGAATATTGTTCAGATGGCAATACTATGCAAAGCAATCTACAGATTCAATACAATTCCTATCAAAATTCCAACAGCCCCTTACCCCACCCTTTTTTTGCAGAAAGACTGGAAAAGCCAATTCTCAAGTTCACGTAGAGCTGCAAGGGTCCCTGAATAGCCAAAACAATATTGAAAAAGAAAAAAGTTGGAGGATTCATAGTTCCTGATGTCAAAACTTACTACAAAACTATAGCAATTGGGCTTCCCTGGTGGCGCAGTGGTTAAGAATCCGCCTGCCAATGCAGGGGACACGGGTTCGAGCCCTGGTCCAGGAAGATCCCACATGCCGCGGAGCAACTAAGCCCGTGCGCCACAACTACTGAGCCTGCGCTCTAGAGCCCGCGAGCCACAACTACTGAGCCCACGTGCTGCAACTACTGAAGCCCGTGCACCTAGAGCCCATGCTCTGCAACAAGAGAAGCCACCGCAACGAGAAGCCCGCCCGCCGCAACGAAGAGTAGCCCCCGCTTGCCACAACCAGAGAAAGCCCGCGCGCAGCAACAAAGACCCAACGCAGCCTAAATAAATAAATTTATAAAAAAAAAAACAAAAAACTATAGCAATTAAGACAGTGTGGTTGGTACTGGCATAAGGACAGATATATAGACCAACAGAATAGGACTGAGAGTCCAGAAATAAACCCATACATCCATGGCCAATAGATTTTCAATAATGACGCAATGATCATTCAAATGGGGACAGAATAGTTTCTTCAACAAATAGTGCTGGGAGAACTGGATATCCACCTGCAAAAGAATAAAGTTGGACCCTTGTTTCACCCTATATACAGAAATTAAGTCAAAATGGATTACTGACCTAAATATAAGAGCTAAAACCATACAACTCTTAGAAGAAAAATTAGGGATACATCTTCATGACCTTAGATGTGACGATGGATTCTTAGCTATGACACCAAAAGCACAAGCAACAAAAGAAAAAATTTAAAAACTTTTGTGCATCAAAGGACATTAGAAAGTGAAAAGACAACCTATATATTGAGAGAAAATGTTTTCAAGTTACATATCTGATAAGGATCCAGTATCCAGATTATATAAACAACTCTTACAACTCAACAACAAAAACATGAACAACCCAGTTTAAAAACTGGCAAAAGGGCTTCCCTGGTGGCTCAGTGGTTGAGAGTCCGCCTGCTGATGCAGGGGACACGGGTTCGTGCCCCGGTCCGGGAAGATCCCACATGCCGCGGAGCGGCTAGGCCCGTGAGCCATGGCCGCTGGGCCTGCACGTCCGGAGCCTGTGCTCCGCAACGGGAGAGGCCACAACAGTGAAAGGCTTGCATACCGCAAAAAAAAAAAAAAAAAAAAAAAACTGGCAAAGAACTCAGAGATTTCTCCAAAGAAAATTTACATATGGCCAACGAGCACGTGAAAAGATGCTGAACAACGTTAATTATTAGGGAAATGCAAATCAAAATCACAATGTGATATCACTTCACACCCACTAGGATGGCTATAATTTTTTTAAAAAGGAAAATAGTAAGTGTTGGTAAGGAGGTGGACAAAATGGAACACTCATACCTTGCTGGTGGGAATGTAAAGTGATTCAGTTGCTGTGGAAAACAGTTTGGCAGTTCCTCAAAAAGTTAAACATAGAATTACCATATGATCCAGCAATTCCACTTGTAGGTATATACCCCAAAGAATGGGAAATAAGTGCTCAAACAAATACTAGTGCATTAATAGTCACAGCAACACTATTCCCAATAGCCAAAAGGTGAAAATAATCCAAATCTATCAATGGATGAATGGATAAACAAATTGTGGTATACACATACAAATGGAATACTATTAGACTATTAATAAGGAATGGAGTACTAATACATGTTACAATATGGATAAATTTTAAAACATTATGCTAAGTAAAGAAACCAGATACAAAAGGTCACATGCTGTATGAGCCCATCTATATGAAATACCCAGAATAGGTAAATTTATAGAGACAGAAAGCAGACTGGTGATTGCTAGAGGCAGGGGAGGAGCAAATGAGCAGTAACTACTTAATGAGTACTGAGTTTCATTTTGGGGTAATAAAAATGTTTTGGAACTAGACAGAGGTGGTAGTTGCCCAACATTGTGAAAGTACTAAATGCCACTGAGTTGTTCACTTTAGCATGGTTAATTTGATGTGATGAGAATTTCACCTCAATTAAAAAAACAATTAGGTTGGGAAACAAACAAAAAAGATTAAGCTAAAAGTATGGTCTCTATCAGAGATTATAAACCACTATCCAGAGGTGAAGCTGTCCGGCAGGTGTTATTTTTTGCCTACATGGTGTTTAAACAGTTACTGATATATATATATTTTTTTTGTTTGTTTGTTTTTAATCTCAAAAGTATATCTTGAAATCTCCCAAAATATCTGGATTTCTGGCTTTTCTTGAAAAAGTTTTCATATGATAAAAACTGGCTATTGTCAAAAAGTTGCTGCCTCCTTGAGATGGAGTATATTACTTTGCACTTTACCACAGTCTCTTCTACCTTCTATTATCTTTTGACACCAAGGCCAAATTGTCGATTTTGTCATGCTTGTCTTACTAGTTCAAAGAAATGAAGAGTGGGATATCTCTTGGACTCATGTTCCCATTGAAAGTGAAAAAAAATCTACTTGTTTACTCCCAGTCTGTTTTACTCATTTATTGATATATTTCCTACTTTGCATCTGTACGAATTTGCAAATCCTGTTCTTTTTTGGTTTTACAAAGATAAAAACCAAAAACTCTGGATAGAACTAAATTAGCCATTTATATCCCTGAATTACAAAATTCATCTTTTAAGGCTGGGCTGCATGAATAATGAAAGTTAGGCACTTGAAAAATTTTCAAATGTACAAATCGTTTCCTCAGTCAAGGTTAAAAAAATTTGGATTGAGGGCAAAGAGTTACCACCTCAAGTTTCCTTAAAGGGAAGACTGGGATTTGAGGCTAATACATTGGATAATACTCTCAACTTGGAAGTACTCTTTTTTTTAGAGGACACTGTGTAGGTTCCTATACAAAATATAGATGGAAGTAGGGGAATGGGTGGCAATCTGACAAATTTTCCCATAGAACCTAGGATTTTTTTCAGTAGCCTAGCCTTAGGGACATACATAGATGTCTTTGTTGCAGGGAATGGGGTGGGGTGACGTGGATAATAAATGAATATAATCCCTCAGAACTAAATGCGTCAGACACAGTCTAACGGACTTTAAGCTCTTTACATCATTCCACCATCCACAGGTGTTTCGCCCCATTTCACAGACTGCTGGAGAGGAAAAAGACATAACGGGAGGCAGTGTGGGTGCCATGATATAAGTCTGTCTGGCTTTATCTGCCTTTCTGCTTAAGTATGTTTCTAGCCTCAAAGCTCTTTAAACTCTACCACTCAGTTTCTCACAGCCACAATGTAATGTGGCTTCTGATAAGGGATAAGACAGGTTCTCTTATCTAGGGTGGATAAGGAAGTTGGGGATGCCTGATGGGGGGAAGGAGAAGTGAGACCACTGTTGTTACAGCTGACGCTGCCTCTCCCTTTCCTATGCCTACGTGAAACTACACGACCTGCCACGCTTCCTCCCCTGGAGGCAGAGCCACAGTGCCTGCCCCAGACCAAGCTCTGTGAGGGTACAGGCTTTGACCTCCCAACCCTTGTGTTAGCACATGCCGCATGGCAGCTGGCACAGAATCAACATTTTTTTATTAAGTGACTGTTATCACCCTAAACAAAAGAGTAGCAAGCAGAAAGGAACCCATCTAGCCTGGCCACAGAGAGAATGTTGGACACAGGTTTTGATGACTCTATGTGTAGGCTGTAAGTGGTACTTCCATGGCTACATAATGCTCATCTATGGGATCTCTTAACAGCTATAAATGAGATACTGGAAATGAAACATGGGAAAAAAAAGGATAGTAGAAAGATCTGAAGTAAGAGAATTCTGAGAATGGAGTCTAAAGAGAATCCTTGCTGACTGAGCTTGATAACCTGTAAGACTGCTGTGCCAGGTGGCCTGCTAAACTAAAACAGCAATGACTACATTCCTCTATTAGATCAACAAGAAGAAAGACCATGGAATTCACTGCTAGAAAATAATTTTTTTTTTATTTTTAAGAATTCATGGGTACCTTTTTATGATATTTTTATAATTAAAATGAAAAGCTCTATCAATATGTAAGGCTGAGATATGAAAAGACATTCAAGATCTAATAAGAAAAAAAAGCAAGTTACAAAGTAATATATAGTTTGATTTTGTCTTTTCCTTTAAAAAGAAAATATGTGGAGGAGTATAATCTAAACTGCTAACAGTAACTTTGGAGGGTAAAATTATGGGAGAAATTTACTCTCTTCAATGATTATGAGGGGATACATTTCTACAATATATATTTCTGTAACGTTTGAGCTTTCCTTTATAGTGAACAGGTATCATCTTTGTAATCAGAAAAAATAAGAAACGTAAAAGTGAAATGAAACTGAAGGTTCTTGTCTCCTAAAAATATCTTTATCAAAAAAGAGGTCAAAGATAAATAATATTTAATAATTTAAAGTAATGATTCGCGGGACTTCCCGGGTGGCGCAGTGGTTAAGAATCTGCTGCCAATGCATGGGACACGGGTTCGAGCCCTGGTCGGCAAAGATCCCACATGCCGTGGAGCAACTAAGCCCGTGCACCACAACTACTGAGCCTGCGCTCTAGAGCCCGCAAGCCACAGCTACTGAGCCTGCGTGCCACAACTACTGAAGCTTGCGCACCTAGAGCCCGTGCTCCACAACAAGAGAAGCCACCACAATGAGAAGCCTGCACATCACAGCAAAGAGTAGCTTCTGCTCTCCACAACTAGAGAAAGCCCACGAGCTGCAACGAAGACCCAACGCAGCCAAAATTAACTAAATAAATAAATTTAAATAAATAAGTAAAATAATGTTTCAAAACCACATTCTTTACAACTCTCATGCTCCTCAGAGGTCATCCTTTGAGAGCCAGCACGGGACACGATGGCAGCTGGTCTACAAACATGCCCCCACCCAAACTCCTAAGCCTGGGCATCTTATTTTCATTATTTTAACACTGAAGTTCTGCTGAGAATAAATTTGAAAACTCCTGATCTAAAATACATGTAAGTAATTTATCTCTAAATGTTCCTCAAAGCATTTTCTGGGGTGTGAGTAGCCTCCCCAGGAATAGAGATGTGTTCTTGCTGGTATTTCCTGATACAAGATTTTGGTACCCAGGTTCTTAGTGCCAGATCGGCCACATTTATGAGCTGCCTGGGCAGAAAGCTGGTATTCCATGCATAAGGCTCCTCTGTTCAAGGCGGCCAAGGCAGCAGGAAGCCTTCTCATTCCCCACCACCTGGCCAGCCTCTCTGAATCATGGTCAGCCATCCAGAAGCAGAAGATTCAGGATCATCAGAGACTATTTTCAGATGAATGAGAACTCAAGCCTGAGCAATAAGAAATAGAGCAATGACTTTCTCACTGTTGTGGCCTCTCCCGTTGCGGAGCACAGGCTCTGGACGCACAGACTCAGCGGCCATGGCTCACGGGCCCAGCCGCTCTGTGGCATGTGGGATCTTCCCGGACCGGGGCACGAACCTGTGTCCCCTGCATCGGCAGGTGGACTCTCAACCACTGCGCCACCAGGGAAGCCCGGGCAATGACTTTTTAAATCAACTTTCTTGGAAGAGCTTTTCTTTCCAAAATTCTTCTTTCTTGTCACTGGTCTTTCTTTAAATAGAATATGGTGACTGCCTATAAATCCTTTTTCTTGGTTTTAGAAATCTTTCTGTCATAGAACCCTTAAGTATTTTTGGAGGTTACCTGTATTTCTATAGACTTGTGTTTTTAGGAGAAAATCTGATTTTAGAAATATAAATGAAAGGCTTCAATATCTGAGCTAAAATGTCTGTATCCTCTAGAGTTAAAAGAATGAATTTTAGAAATCTTAATTTTTTCATTGGCTCCTCATTGTCTGTAATAACCAGGGAAAATCTTTGAAATGAAATCCTTTTCCTTGCTTTGTTTATTCTTCCTAACTTTCATAGTGATATCCTCATCTGGATTCTTACTGGGCCGAAATGAATATAGCATTTTCTGTTTACTACCTTATCTGTGCTTCCTGACTGAGGGCAGCAGAACCCATCTGTGAATTTCTGCTTCAGAACCAGCAGGGGGAGCTCATTTACACAGGAATCAAAATTCATCTATAAGGGGATGGTGGGTAAAGCAACCCAACTTTCAGTAAGAACAGCTCTTTTGCATTGGGGATAAATTATCACCTGATAAGTAACAGACAATGGTGCTAACATAAAGAGCCACTGAGAAGATAAAGACCCCTTACAGACTGACCAGCCTCAAGGGCAAAGCTACTACCCAAAGCAGGTGCATACTCTGCCTGTACCTGTTTTTCAAGGCTCGGCTTGCTAAGCTGTACAGTTTGAGGTCCAGCGAGTCTGGTGCCTGGAGTAGCTATCACAATGCTGGTGAGCTGGGCCATGGGGAACGTTTTGGCTATGGTTGCAGTCTGCCCATTGACGACACGGACGGGGTGGATGGAATTCTGGGAGGTAGGGAGGGTTGTGGGAGTGAACTTGGTCAGCATGACAGGCCTCTGGATAAGCTGAGGAGCTGCAAGCATGGGAGGAGGCGCTGGGGCAATAGGAATGTTATTCTGGGCCACAGGCTTAGGTCGAACCTATGGAGAAAGAAAGAATAATTATTGCATGACTTAAACTTCTCAAGTCCTATAAATCTCAGACATTGCCAGATCCTCTACACTATATATGTGAGTGAAATGGTATTCAGTACAAATATTAATATCCATTTTAGTATTATCAATTCTATAGACCTCAGCATGTATAATATTACAAAGATGCATCAGCTCTTAAGAGGATCCAGATGTTACCCTAGAATGTAGTTTTTCTGATTCCAAACCGTAGCTCCCTCTCCTATACCATGCCGCCTCTTCAGGCGGAGGTCAAATGCCTAATCCAGAGACTGGTCCCACCCAGAACTTGTGCCCAGTATGGTAATAATGCTGCCAATGCCCTTAATTCACGTTCTAAATTTCTTCATATCCACAGCTCAGTTCACTCCCATCTCTGGCCCTCTAACTCCCTGTTCTTGGCCGCTCCTTCTCTAAGTCTCCTTTGTGGCTTCCTCTACCTCTGCCCAATCCAAAATATAAATATTTCTCAGGGTTTTGTCCTGGTACCCCTCTTCTTCCCAATGTCCTCACTCCTCCTGGGAACTCTCACTGCGTCCTACAGCTTCAGTTACTATCTATATACTAAAGACTTCCACACTTGTGTCTCAGGACCACACAGTTCCTTAACTTCAGAGTCATTTATTCAACTCCCTGTTATACATCTCTGCTTGGAAATTTCACAAGAAGTTCAAAATCAGCATGTCCAAAACTCATCAACTTCTTCTTCCAATCTTTTCTTCTTCCTATAATCATTCCCTCAGTAAATGCCCCTTTCTTACTAAAGAAACTTCAGAATCATTCCTAATGCTTCCTACTCTGCCTCTACTTCCTAAATCCTTCTCAGATATGTCTACTTGCTATCCTCACTACCACTACTTTAGCTGTGTTTGTTTTACGGAAACAGTGGCAGAAAACTGTGATTAAAAACATGGGATCAGGGCTTCCCTGGCGGTGCAGTGGTTGAGAATCCGCCTGCCGATGCAGGGGACATGGGTTCGTGCCCCGGTCTGGGAAGATCCCACATGCCGCAGAGCGGCTAGGCCCGTGAGCCATGGCCGCTGAGCCTGCGCGTCCGGAGCCTGTGCTCCGCAACGGGAGAGGCCACAACAGTGAGAAGCCCGCATACCGCAAAAAAAAAAACATGGGATCAGCCTTGCCTGGGTTCAAATTCTGGTTCTACCACTTACTAGCTAGCTGTGTAACCTAAGATAACACACCTAATCTCTCTAAGAGTATTTTTCAAACTTTCTAAACTGTGACCTGTGGGCAAAATCCTTTCTCCTTATGCATAAGGATTTCACCTTCAGTTAACTCTCTAGCTGTACACCCCTGGAAACCTGATAAGGGAAGAATGTCAACTATGTTAGCAGGCAACCCTGCTTATGGTACAAATGACCTCTTGCTGCTAAATCAAATCTAACATTTCCATTACTTGCAAAAAGCAGAGATGGAAATACGTTATTAAAAATCAACGTTTTTAAGTTGTTTAAAAAAAAAAAAAAGACGATGAGACACCCTGCTTTGGGCTTCCTGAAATGGGGTGACTCTTGTAACTGTGCCTGTCCACTGCGGGGACCTTGAAAGCCATGCCTATGGAATTGTTATAAGATGTATTAGGCTCCTGTAAGGCATAAGATTTCTGTGCTAGGGTGGCTCTCCCACTGACCTGATAAAGATCTCACTTCCCTGTACCTGAGCAGTCCCTGGATAGCGTAGAGACTATTACATGGACTGCTATAGGGATTCCTACTGAAGAAGCCGTCTTGCTGGCAAGCTCTGGTTTCTGTCCTGTATCATTCCAAGTAGACTGGTGCCAAGTGTGGCCTTTGATAGTCTTGTGAGTCTGAATATTTAGCTGCATCTAAGACAACCCTAGAGTGTGTGCTGCGGATACACAACAGGAAATATGTTTCACGCTGTAACCAATACGCGTACATAGATATTTATCTATACCTCTATAACATAAAAACTTCATGAAACAATACTTATGTGCTACATACTCTAACATTTCCTATTGTTTTGTTCATTTTACTTAAAAACTCTGGTTACAATCCACTAAATTGATTTCACAGCCTACTAATGGGTCATGCCCCACCATTTGAAAAACAAAGACTAAGCCTTAGATTCTTATTCTTAGATTCTTACCTGAATACCTACTTTCACAGAGTTGTTGTGAGGATTAAAATAGATAACCCATGTACAGTGCCTAGTGCAGTAAGTGGCACATAGCAAGATTCTCTAAATATTAGTTATTGTTATTGCTGACAATGTCCTATTTTTCCTGCCACATTCTTGACAATCTCCAATCTATTCTCCACACAGTGGTAAGAGGGAATTTTCTAAAACAAAAAATCTGGTCATGTCAAACACCTGTTTGAAAGTAATTTAATGGATCCTCACTGTTCCTAGGTAAGGCCCTAATTCCTATATAGCCTACAAGGTTCCAAAGGCTTTGGCCTATGGGCTTCTCCAGCCTCACCTTACTCTAGCCTGAGTCAGCCACATGGCCCACTGTGCTCAGCCACACCAAATTTCCTTTGGTTCCTTAAGCCTACATGTCTCTCTGCATTGAGGGCTTGCATATAGGCTCTTCTCTCTGCCTGGGACATTTTTCTTCTTCCCCCAAAACTTTCTCAAGCTAACTTCACTAGGATTTTAGGTCTAAGATGGAATGTCAACTCTTCAAGGAAACTTTCTGTAATATTCTAAGAATGAGTTGGCTGTCCTTCCCATGTATTCTCAGACTACCCTGTACTTCCCATAATGGACACAGTAATTGCCTGTACATGTGTCTGAAGCTCTATGAGGCTGAGAACTATCTTGAAAACTTCATATCCATAGTTCTTAGTGCTCTTTTGATACCTAAGGTATTCATTAAGAATTTATCTGATAGATGATTGAAATAATCTTATGTTAGCATTGCCCATCCCCTCCCCAGAAGCAATTCAGAAATCACTTATGGCCACTGACCACACACATCCTTTCCCTTCTCTCTTTGCCTGAAAGCTGAGGCTTCAGACAGGAACACCCAATCTTTCTACCAGGCAAGTCAACTCCTCTCAAGGTCCAGACTGGGACAATCATGACATTCTGCCTTAAGAATGGTGAGTTCAGCCAATTGCTGGAAGAATACTCTCATGAGAATATGGGTAGAGTTGCTTGGGTCTAGGTAGAAAGTTCCCTGTGTAGCATCCTAGTCTGAATCTTTATCATCAAGACTTTGTGTTTAAGAAGGATGCTCTATGTCATCACTTTCCAGAGTAGAACCAAACGCTTCCTACCAGTTCGTGTCACTATTGTCTCCTTCCCTACTCTCCCTGGCATACAGCCGGTGGGGTGGGAGGTTGTGGGGAAGAAGTGGTAACTGCGTTCCTTCCCCACTGGCAGGCAGTTCTGGCTAAATTCTTCCAGTAAGTCAACGTTGTAAGGTTTAAAATGGCACTATCTTAATTATTTTAAATTTAGGAAAATTTCCCTTTCCTTACATCCCTCTGCTACGGCCTTTCATCATTGCTAAGAAACCCTGATGATAAAACAAGCTTCTTCTCACACAGATGTAGAGAACCAAGGGGGGAAAAGGTGGGGGTGGGACGAACTGGGAGATTGAGATTGACATATACACACTACTATATATAAAACAGATAAACTAATAAGAACCTATTGTATAGCATAGGGAACTCAATGCTCTGTGGTGACCTAAATGGGAAGGAAATTCAAAAAGGAGGTGATACATGTATATAGCTGTATAAAGCTGATTCACTTGGCTGTACAGCAGAAACTAACACAATACTGTAAAGCAACTATGCTCCAACGAAAAAAAAAAAAAGCTTCTTCTGTGGGACTTCCCTGGTGGTCCAGTGGTTAAGACTCGGAGCTTCCACTGCAGCGGGCACGGGTTCGATCCCTAGTCAGGGAACTAAGACCCACATGCTGTGCAGTGCAGCCAAAAAAAAAAAAAAAAAAAGCTCCTTCATGGTATAGAGATCAGCAGCTAGAATCCTTAGCTAAGTGGGATCTGAATACAGCTGAACTGACAAGTGCATTACAGGCTGCTTAGAAAGGGCCCACAAGGATTTTTGTCCCACCTAACCCATCACTGGGCTTGTCAACTGATTTACTCACCTGTGGAAGAAAGTTTGGACGTGGAGTGAGTCTAGGAGGGGGGATAAACTGTGGTACTTTGATGGGCTGAGGAGGTGTTGCCTGAACCTGCTAAAAAATGAGAAAAATAAATCAGAGAGGAAAATAATTATTCAATATCAAAGATGGTATTCTTAAAGTATTTTTCAGCATCATTATTCTCTCAGTCAGATAATATTTTCTATAAGCTTTCATTGTAGAATTAATAGTCTGAATTAACACTGCCTTAAGAAACTTTTTTACTCTCCTACTTGCACGCTTTACCCCATAAAGTAAACCAACCCCATTTCTGTTTCCTTACACATCTAATGTAGAACACAGCAAGCTCAGCAATCACACAATTTCCTTTGACATTCAAGAACTCTTGCACTTATGTATTTTAAAAGTCAACACTGAATCCAAAGTAAAATCAAACTTGCTGCCTGGACAAATGGGCTTTTTCCTAATATAAGAGCTTTACATAACAGTGAATGGCTTTATTCCTATAGAGAATGTGCTAACTCTCAGCGTCCGGCTGAGTGATTTGGTTACTTCCCTAAAGATTCCTGGGTAAGTAGTAAAGCTTCACTTTAATGCCCTCTAGTTTCACTCACCACTGGTCATTATTCAAAAGCCACCAAGAGCTCTTAGCTTCCATTTTAAGAACGGACGTTTAAACTACAATTTGGGTATATTCTGAAAACAGTTTTTAGACAGTTTTACCCTAGAAATCTCAAGAACAATTTTTATTCAAGTACTTCTTCCTTCTAGGGACCTTTTTTCTGATGGACACTGGACATGGACACTGTTATTTGTGAGTTTCTTGAAAAATTTTAAAGTGCCCAACTAACTCCAGTACTTCCTGAGTGCAATTTCAAGGAAGAGTGAACTAAAAAAATTCACAGCATTTTCCCCAAATTGGTAACATAGCACCAGAGAGTTTAAGCACTCTAGTTTCACAGGAAGGAGTGTGGTTAGGATAGAGGGAGAGATACATGAAACAGTGTAAATGCCTCTGTGAAGGATATTTTCCCCCCTTAAGTCAAGTCATACTTTGGCCTCAGATAATACCTCAAAGAGTTTTGATCCTTGGTGTAAGATCACCTCTATAGTTATTTAAATAGACAGCAGGAATGCCACATTCCCTTGTCAGCCCTGAAGGGGAATTTGGTATGGTAGAAGAGTGATGGAGACTGAAAAATCCAGCAGGAGCATAAAATGGATATACTCTACAAATGCATATCCTGAACCCTCGCATGTGGGCACACATGAGTAGCAGCTGCTGGCTTACCAGAGTGACTGTGTTTTTTGCCACAATTTGGACAGCCTCTGCCCCAGGCCCAGTGACCTTACTAGACGTCTGGAGGTTGACTGGTGTGTTCTGCACATCAGTGCTGAGCACAGCCTTCTGACTGTTGATGGCGGTCACCATAGCAATGGTAGGTCTCTGGCCCACAACAGAGGCAGGCATGGTCGCAGTTGCTGCTTTCAAGACGAGAGGTAGTGTCTTTGTGGTAATCATAGAAGCTGTAGTTACAGTCTTCTAGGAGACATGGAGAACAGACATTAGGACGCTGAAGTGTCATCCCACTAAACAAAATGCTAGCCTCCAGAAGAAAACAAAGCAATAATTCTCATAATCAGTCAAGTTTCTTGGTATAACAACATTTCTTTTGTGTACATAAAGCACAGTTCTTACTACACGAAAAGGCAATCCCTAGTTTGCCAGAGTTCTCAAATTTAGCTTTAAGTTCATAGTAATAACTGCAGACTAATATGGGCACAGCGTTTTCAACAAGGAAGGGGGTGGGTTTACAGATGCAGAATATGAGTATACCTATTTCTTCTGATTTTTCTAATTCTTTGCTTGCTCTCAATTAATTTAAATTTTGTATAAGTTGCAAATCAATGAGGTACACACCATCTCTATCATTAATTGCTACAACCTCATCAATATGAAGAAAGCTATCATCTAACTCTGGATATCTGCCTCCTGTGACACAAAGGCTGGGATAAAACGACAGTGTCTTTTAATTCTTTCGAGTGTCACCCTGGAGAAGAGGAAGGGCAACTCACATAAGAATTAGTACAATTCTTGCCTCAAAGGCAGTAAATCCCAAACTCTACATAATGAAACCTATTAACCAACTAGTATAGTAAATACCAGCTCTTGATACCAAAGGGATATGAATCACAACCTACAATCTTTGCTCTGGAGGACTGCTGCAGAAGTGAGGAAAGATCCAGAAAAAGGCGACAAGGTGGAAACAAACACTGAGTTTCAGAAAGTCTTAGAGATCAGGGTCTGAACTGAGGTGAGAGGACTTGACTGATGCTCCACAAGCGATACTGCAGCTTTGAAGCTGTATTTTTCTAGACTTTCTATTAGAGTAATTAAAGGAGCCAGCTACAAAACAAGAAAATATAAACAACCTCATTTCATGGCATACACACCTATCGAATGCTACTAGTCACTCAAGATAGAGATGTTTCAGAAATGTGAAAATATACCTGGTCTAACTTGTTGGTTCTGATTTTAATATTATTTCACCTTTTTCTTCTTACTTGCACTGTTCAGTTTGGTAGCTAATAGCCTCATGCAGGTATTCAAATTTAATGAAAACAAAATAAAAATGAAAACATCAGCTCCTCAGTCACACTAGCCACATTTCACATGTTTACAGCCACACATTACTAGTGGCTACCAAACTGGACAGTGGAGCTTTCCAACACTACAGAAAGTTCTATTGGACAGCACTGCCCTCGACCAGGGAAAAGGACCCCACTCTCCCTGAAACAGATCTGAACAAATTCCTTTGTGAATTTCTATTTCAGTGTCTATGCAAGCCCTTGTGTATTATTTGGTTCTAAGTAATTTTTCTGCCTTAAACACATACATGCATGTATTATCTAATATTTTAATAACTTTTTTCTTTTAACCTAAACGATGTAATAATCTGGCCTTGTCTATCCCATCACAGCCTAACGAGCAATGCTTATTGATGCCTGCAATTAAAATCACCCAAATATGTTCCTCTTCTCTAAGTCAACAATACAAAATGGCTCATTCTCCTTGCCATTGTCCTCTCAAGTGTGAAATGGGAGTAAAAGGGGGAACACTGATGATTATTTATTTTGGGAGGTAGCAGGTCATCCTGCCTATCAGTGATGAAAACCAAATAGAAGCTAAGTGCTATTTATCATCAGAAATGTTACAGTAGTGTAGCAGCAGGACTGGCTTTATATTACCTGCTATTTTTAATATGTGTTTTTAACCCAGTGTGATATTAGCTCTCTCCATCAATTTAAAGCATTTAAATACAAAGAACTTTTGAAGTGGTGAGCAAGTCCACACCAGATAGCATTCAATCCTGGTGCCAACACAGGTTATGGAAGAAAAGCTCTAATCAGCAGAACTCACTGACGTGGATTTTAAAAACAGTCATGCATGTTGGTACTACTTTAAAAGAGGGTCAATATACTTTTGTTTAAAACATCCTTGATTCAGGTAAGTCATTAACAGTCTTTTGAATAATTTTTCTTAAAAAGTGAGTAAAACCTCAAGCTCACCTGATTTATATACTTAGCATTACCTGCAACACTAAAAAGCACTGAATTCTAACAAGTCTGTTCACATGTTAGGTTAGCATTTTTATTCTACTTTATAAATATTTGGTTGTAGCTAATTTCACTCCATGTATTCTAGCATCTACATAACTCTCTTTGTATGTAGAGGCACAAGACCTGTACTATATGCACTGATGAAAAGCTTTTGAAGAATACATTTATTTGCTAACCATTTACTGACACCAGGTATTGACACAGGTACTGCTTAGATCTTCACTCCTGGTCTGGTGCTTATTCTACTGTAAGTACTAGGGAACATAAATCAAACTCCTGGAGTTCTGAGTTTAGATGACAGAGAGAATCTAGAATTTTGATATCCAAACCTAATGAAAACCTCTGAATTGTTCTGGCAGGAGGAAGAGAAGAGAGTGAGGAAAGGTGCCCAGAAACAAAACAAAATTATTTTTATGGAAGCTGTGATTGGTTCTTGGCTGGTTGATGCTATCCAAGTATGATCACCTTCAAACGATGGCAGCAGTCTCCCCAGTTTCATAAAGGGGTTCTTTATGGACAAACCCCAAACTGCATGAACTAGAAGTTAATGCAGAAAAGACATGGTAACACGCACTAACAGCAAAATCCTTTTATGTTTTTGCTAAGTTATTGGGTTTTTTTAACCTGCAAAGCATGAGGTATTGATTTTAAAAAGATAAACTCCAATGTACAAATCGGAACTTAGAGGGATTATTACTATGGGCTCTAATTAACTTCCACATCTATTTTAGACTATTTGTTTAATTTTTTTTAAATTTTATTTATTCATTTTTGGCTGCGTTGGGTCTTCATTGCTGCGTACAGCCTTTCTCTAGTTGCAGCGAGCAAGGGGCTGCTCTTTGTTGCAGTGAGCGGGCTTCTCACTGCGGTGGCTTCTCTTGTTGCGGTGCACGGGCTTCAGTAGCTGTGGCACACGGACTCAGCAGTTGTGGCTCGAGGACTCTAGAGCACAGGCTCAGTAGCTGTGGCACACAGGCTTAGTTGCTCCGCGGCATGTGGGATCTTCCTGGACCAGGGGTGGAACCCGTGTCCCCTGCATTGGCAGGCGGATTCTTTACCACTGCGCCACCAGGAAATCCCTATTTGTTTAATTTTGAATGGAAGGTAACTGTTGTACACTCAGACAACTATCATTAGAACCCCTCCCCCTTCTGTCTATGAGGGCTTATTTTCTGTTTGATTTTATTAACTGCATGCTTCTTTACATTTGTACTCATTTAAAATGACAGAGTTGTGAATTTAAGTTGAAGGGTATGCCTGTGTTCAACTATTCTTTCATTTTTTTCTGTAGTTTGGAAAAATTTCAAAATATACATACAAACGTAAGCTGGAGTTACCTAAGTAAAGGGAACGGATCCTCCCACTCCCCCATGACCTGGTACATGCTAATCACCTGACTCAGAATAAAACACTTTCTCATCCTAGCACTTCCTCCCTGCCCATGCAGATTGCTAAATTAATAGTTAATCCTGGGCTTCCCTGATGGTGCAGTGGTTCAGAGTCTGCCTGCCGATGGAGGGGACATGGGTTCGTGCCCCGGTCCGGGAAGATCCCACATGCCGTGCAGCGGCTGGGCCCATGAGCCATGGCCGCTGAGCCTGTGCGTCCGGAGCCTGTGCTCCGCAACGGGAGAGGCCACAACAGTGAGAGGCCCGCGTACCGCAAAAAAAAAAAAAAAAAATAGTTCATCCTTTCTGGACTTAGAAATTTAGTATATGCCGTATATTAAACTTCCCATTTGTCCTTGACCTCATGAATCTTTAATGACTCCCTATGATTGCCAAAACCCCCAAAAGTTCTGCCACATATTGGAGGGCTTCCACAAGCTAGCCCCTTCCTACCTTCTGGTTTATATCCCTCTCCACCATTTCCTGGACTCCACGCTCCAGCCACATCAGCCTACTTGCTATTTCCAAGACACGCATTTACTTTTTTGACTTCTGTTCACATTGTTCTCTACACCTTGATGCTCTTCCCCCTCTGCTCCGTCACTGAAATCTCACTTATCTGTCAAGGCCCTGATCAAAAGCCACCTCCTTTATGAAGCACTCTCTGATCCTTCTAGTCAATATTACTGTCCTCTGGTATTTTCACAGGTGCTTTCATTTTATTCTTCTTTGTTAGCCTTTTACATCTTCCTCTCCTCTAAATTTGTTAAGTTCTTGAAGACAGAAATTCTGTCTTATTTACAAGACATTGCCTAGCAGAGAGCTTGCATATAGTAGAGACTCAATAAATATTTACATAATGAATGAAAATAATTATCATAGTTTACCAGATTCTAGGCAGGGACCGTTACTACCTCTTTGTATACCAGAAGCCCTCATATAAGGAGCACGTGATAAATAATGATTGACAGTTTACTATAAAAACAAAACCCAATAACCTAGAGATCTTATGGCTTTTAACATTAAACAAAATAAAATAATATAAAACAAGCTTAGCTACATCAATTAAATATATCAGGTGGGCTACCAGATGGAGGGATGCCACATAACACTGTTTTGGGGATAGCCCGAGGCCCCTCACTATTACCATCCCAAAGCAGCATAGAACTCAGATTACCAGGGAAGGAAATAGCTATTGCAAGTATTATATAAGTATTTTCTCTGATTTGTGTGATATGGAATGGTACTTGAACAGAAAGTTTCCATGGGTTAGTAGAGAAAATTCCTAGTACCAGGAAACAATGAATTCTACCACACTCCTTCCATGTAAACACTTTCTGATCAAATTGTACTTTGAGAAGAGAACAACCAATCCAACTCTGTTTAAAACTCCAAAAGAAGTAAACTGATAGGCAATCTTTTAGAATAAATACAAGTGCTGGTCAGGGGGGTTTTAAAGTCAGTTTGAATGCCTAATTTCCAAATAGCCTTGGAGATTAGGGTAAAAATGATGTAGGCCACTCTAGCTACCTGATTTACAACAGGGATTCTTCATTTTCCTTCTTTGGCATTTTATATAATGTTGGCATTTCCTTTTTTGGTATTGTATGGCAGTCTACAGTAGCGAATGGGCAGAATTTTTAACCAGAACATCTGGGTTCAAATCTTGGCTCCACCATATAATAGATATATGATTTTAGGTAATTACTTAATCTTTCTGTGCCTTAGTTTTCTTTTCTAAAAAACAGGGATAATAATAATACTGTCCTTAGTAGGTATGGGGTGAGGACTGTGTATCTTATACATGTAGAGTGCTTAGGGGAATGCCAGTATATAGTAACCTCTGTTAACTGTTCACTATCTTTAGTAATCGTCAGTATTTTTGTAAGTAATGTATTTTTCATTTGCAAAATATTGTATATGAACCAGCCCAATGTCCATAAGTGGTGACTAACCAAGTAAACTAAAATCTTTTTCTCTACATATAGATACAGTGAAGATGGTGTTGGTGGGTGAGAGGTGTCCATGCTTAGGTTTCAGAAGATCCCGAAGTCTTTGAAACCATGTGCAAAAATGACTGTATTAGGTGTGAGTGTGTATTTTTCCAGGGAGGGAATCCATGGCTTTCAACAGAGTCTTAAAGGAGTCTGGGACCTCCAAAGATCAAGAACCACTGCTCAAGTGTCCCATTTTAAAAGGTATGCCCACACTACATATCAGTATGTGGAGATCAAGCTTGAATACTTTTCTTAATAGAAACATTCCCAAATATGTCCTTTTTGTGTGTCTTGATTGCCTCAATATCCTTACATTATACGGTAGTGTAAATGCCCTTTTCAGTAAAATCATTTGCACAGCTACACCAATTAGCATATTATTAGGCTTCCCACTCCTTAGTACTATTTTTGACCTGTAGCTTCCATTTCAGATTTCCTTTAGTATATGAGAACAGATACATATTCTCATATGAGATGAACTGGACTTGGAAATGAATATTTCACTTCTATGAAACAGACCACCTTCTAAATGCCTCTTTCTACCTGGTTCCATGGGTATTGATCCTGGAATATCTCCACACCTAAAATTGCTAAGAATTCCAGAAAAACAATTCCTGAGGGTCAAGTCACACAGACTTTTAGAACAAGTGCAAATAAATACTTCCAGAAGTTCAAAAGAAGACTTTAATTCTGTTCTAATACAGAGAAGTGATTTTTCGTTGTCACTGATTACCTTTTCTCCTTCTTTGGACAGATGGGAAATCAGTTTAACTTTTACTCCTTGGTAATGTCATTTCCTTCAGGCAATGAATTTCAAGTGATTATCATCCCAGTACAGTATAAAAAAGTAACCAAAATAACCTTTGTTTAGTGTTGGTTGAGGTTGTTAACATAGTCTGAAAGAAGACCTAGTTCTCCATGACCCATAGCAAATCAGCCTACAGCACGAAGCCCGAGGTGCTCCATCCACACTTGTACCTGTGAAGCAGTCAGGCTGGGAGAGGATGCAGCCGACTGGGCGTGGTGGTGGTACTGCTGTTGCTGCTGTAGCTGCTGTAGTGGTTGCTGCTGTGCTGTTTGTAGTTTGTTTTCAGATTGTGGCAATGGCTGTATTTGGAACTTGTCTGGTTGTTCTTGCTTTACTATCAGGTTCTTCCGAAGCTGTTCAACTACTCTTTTCTACAAAGGAGGACAAAAAATAATGAAATCTATCAGAATATTGTTCTATCTCAGCTGTATAGAAATAGGCAGCAATTATATGCCTCTGACATCTCTTCTGTAACTAGCTTATTCTAGATCTTGTTACATCTAAAATTTACAGATTAGACAACTGAGGAGAAACCCATGGCATAAGTAACGTTTTATATCAATCTATAAAGGGAAACAGAGGCACAGATGAGAAGAAAAGCTAATGGAGGTCACACAGCAGAGCTGAGACTCCTTGACTATTATTATTTAGTGTGCTGGGCTGGAAGGGCAGTATAACGTAGCAGTGAAGACACAACTTTGTAAACATACTGCCTCAATTCAAATTTCAGTTTTGCTACTTACCAGCTATATGATGTTCGTCAAGCCACTTAACCTATCTGTGCCTCAATTTCCTGTTCTGGAAAGATGAGGTGATTAATAATATCCTTAGGATTCTTACGAGTACCGAACTGCCTCACGTAAAGTACTCGGAACTATGAGTGGCACACACTGTTGGTCATTTATTTATTTTTTTTTGCATCTGATAACATACATACCAGTTATACTACAGTAATTTTTGTTAATCAGACAAACATCATGTATCTAATGGCAGTTTCAAACATTAAACAGACTTTTAAACAAAGAAACCTTGATCCAGCCCTATGCAATATATACAACAGACATTGTAAATAACTGAAACATGTAACTCATGAGCACTGCTTTGCTGGGACAGGATCTATGAAAACACATACATTTGCTTAGGGAGAGTAGTGTTTTAGCTATACGGGATGAAAATTTTTAATTAAGGTTTTTTGAATTTTCTGTCCTTGTTGAAATCCAAGAAAATGGTGCATTTGGAAACCTTCATTACTATAATAATACATTTCAACAAAAGGTAAGTTCCATGCGGGTACGGATTTATTTTGTTCACAACTAAACTCTGCATCTAGAACTATGGTGGCTAAGTAAATGTCCTCATTCTCTTCACATGATGTGTGAAGTGATGGAAACAAAGACCAGCAAATGGCTCAAAGAAAATATAATAACCATTTGGGGTCAGACCTGGGTTCTGACTCTCCTGCCCTAATGGCTGGAAGAAAGTATAAGCAGCACTCCTCGCCTACACTTTCAAGTGAGTTCACCAGCTGAGGTTTGTTATTTCTGACAAAAATAGATTACCGTCTTCTCATATAGATTTAAATAGAGAAGAAGTAAATGAAGATCTTTAAATAAGGGGTTAAGTGAAACCATAAGGGCTGGGTTGATTTCACATTCCTGCCTATGATTCTAACCAACTTCACTACACACACTCTCTAAAGAATCCAAACCTGCAGGTTACTTCCTTGACACATTTGAACATTAAAACATTTACAAAATGGATTTTTAAAAACTTTAAGTCAATACAAAATACATTCTTGAGAAAAAATTTAATATTTTTATTACTGATTCTTTTTAGGCAATGAAAATATCCCATGAAGGCCAATTTGGGGGGGGGGTCTGCTATACCTTGTACTCTGCTAGAACCACCTCTTTGAGCAGTTAAATATTAAAAAGAAAAGATGTAGAGTCCAAAGTCTTTCCAGAAACCATCTGCAGAATACTAAAAATGCAAATTAATAAAAAAATTCTTGTAAAAATAACTTTCAAGTCTTCAAAATCCTATTTCTCAAGTGTAAAACTCAGAGTAACTGAATAGATATAGTTTAAGAGAAGGGGAAGTAACAGTAGTGGTGGCATGGATAACTCTGAGTATCACATGTAGGCTTTATTGCTTGGTGACTGCCAGAACAATAAGACATTTAACAATTAAGTAATTGTTTAGAGTTGCTTTCAGTCCCCTCCCCAACATATTAATCAGCATTAATCAAACATATTAACAAACTAGCTAAAGTACAGCATCATTCTTAGTCCCTTTACCAAAACAAAAACAAACCCTCCCCCAGCTCAAATCAGGGGGAGGAGAGAAACCAGGAGGAAATAATACAAACACAAATGTGACACCTGCCAAAAAGTAAACGTTGAACAAAAACAGCACAGGAAACTAAATAATTACTATACCAGGCACAAAAGGAAAGGGTGTTTTTTCTCCTCTATAGCCGTTTTTAGGAAATACAGTGTGCTCTCCTACTTACTGCCTAACCGGGTTAAACTAGAAGCAAGAGACAAAGCTTGGAACCCACTCCCAGTGTTTTATACAACAGAAGGGAACAGTAGGGGAAAGAACAAGAGAGGGACGCAGGCTAGAGTACTCTGAAGCCATATGGCTTGAGCAAGGTGACAACCAATCAGAACCAGAATCAGAAACGTGGGAGTCAGTGAGTCACGATGCATTCACAACTGTTCCTCCCCCAGGGCCTGAAACAAAGCGAGGAGGGGAGATGGGATCAAAACACTCGCAAACTTTCATTAGTCCTTGAGAAGAGGAAAAAAAGAAGAGAGAGAGAGCTGTGCAGATTGGACACGGGTCAGATCATATGAGGTGGGTAATGCTTTCTTTGAAAGAAGGCACTGACATATTTCAGAGAGCCACTCAGAAATGCATTGCCCTGGCAGTCCTTGCTGTGTTCACCAGAAGACTAGAAGAATACCCAGAATATAGTTGTGCATGTCTATGAAATTTTTTTAAAAAATCAGGGGTCAGGGGAAGCACTGCTGCCTTCTGTCAAATAAACTATTCACTGCATTTTGAAAACCAATGATCTAAAGTTAGGTGAGCTCTGCAGTGGAGGCGCTCCTCAGGTGTAGAGACCCTGCACACTCTTTTAAGGACTGATTAATAAAGGAGAGTTGCCCTGTGCAGTAGCTGGCTTTTCTAGGTTCCACAGTCCAGTCTTGTTCTAGTTCAGTCTTGCAGCTCTGGCAAATACAACAGTCACATTAACTCCAGCAGGACCCTGATCTGGGTCAGTACCAGTTCTGGGTGGTGGTGAGAGCATACAGCTATAATATTTCATAAATTTTAGCTTGGAGTATCAAGCAAAGTTCTTAAGAAGCCTCATCTCCACAGGAAGTGAGACTATATTCTTTTACCATTTCTTTGTCTTAAACAAAGAAATCATGACTTCTGCTGGTCACTGATGAAGGTTATACTGGCCTAAACAACTGGATATTTTCAATGTTGTTCACATATAAAGGAGACCTTTAAACATAGCTAATTATCTTGTAATGTTATCCTGAAGCTTTCAGAAAAGGCTAAGTCTCACAAACTGGCCATTCATCACTCACTAACAAGTTAATGAGGGCTAAAAAAAAAGGGGGGGGGTAAAGCAATTACACTCCAATAAAGTTGTTAAAAAAATAAAATTAAAAGGGGGGTGGGGAACAAAAGAAAGGAAAAAGGAAAAGCTGGAAAGAATGAAGGCAGAAGAGAGAGAGAAAAGTTAACAATTTATTACCTTCTCTCCTTAATATATTTTCTATAAACAACAGGCCAATGTGCCAGGCATCCAGAATGGCAAGTACCGCCCCGCTCAATTCATCTGTCAAGAACTGCTCCATAAACCCAGAATGTGATTCCAAGCCTCCAATTCCCTTGACATTCGCATCGCTAGGTTTCATCAGGGCTTGTTCAGGCAGAAGGGTTCACAGAGCCTCTGACACATGAAGTCACAGTTTCTGAGACAGGTAGTCACCGTGATCAATATTGTGACATTCAGCGATACTATCAATGTGTTCACACGACAGCAAGACAGATTCCAAAGAAAAACACAAAAGTTTATCAGTCCGATTCAACAGAAAATCGGGTTCATTTTTCTGCTATGGAAGTCAATCATTCAAGTGCCATGGCCTTGGTCAATACAGAAGGGAGATGGAGTGGTGGAAGAACAGCCCCTACCCCTCCAATCGAGCCACCAATTTATTTCCATCCAATCCTCACACAAATTTTAGAAAGCTTCTCTCAAAAGCAAATGCAGGGCTTCCCTGGTGGCGCAGTGGTTGAGAGTCCGCCTGCCGATGCATGGGACACGGGTTCGTGCCCCGGTCTGGGAAGATCCCACATGCCGCGGAGTGGCTGGGCCCGTGAGCCATGGCCGCTGAGCCTGCGCGTCCAGAGCCTGTGCTCCGCAACGGGAGAGGCCACAGCAGTGAGAGGCCCGCGTACCGCAAAAAAAAAACAAATGCAGGCACAAGCCCTGTCCTCCACAACTAGACGCTGGTGCTTCAAGGCTCCGTTTTTCCACACAGTCACTCAAGCTTGCTTGTGTTCCACTCAGCATTATCTGTTCTTGAATCAATTATGAGAGGGCCACACGCACCCACACATCTTCCTACACAGTACTGCCTTAAAAATCCATCCTGTTTCCTCTATGATCCACCACACAATCAGAAAGTATAACCTTCCCCCTCATACCAGAAACTGGTAGACTTGTAACTTGTCACAAATCCAGAAAGTCAAGAACAAACCCTACCCATATTCATACCTAAAATGCAATGAAAAATCTTTCCAGGTCTTCAGACTCACCAATTGCCCAAATGAAACCAGGGACACTACATTTTTTGTGTGCATAAAAACTAACAAGGAGAAATTTACATTTGTTCATAAAATCAGAATTTACCCAAAGAGAAGAGAGGAGAAAAAAAAAACCTTTCTACTGTCCAACTGAAAGTCAACCAACTGTATTTATAAGTAACACCAATATTCAACAACACTGAAGATGCAGGAAAGAGATTACATGAGTCTTCAGAATGCTGCCTCATAATTATCCTCTAAAGAATAGGGTATGTTACTGGCATAACATTAATGACAAAATTACAATCCAGAGTAAAAGGTATGTGCTGTTTAAAGGAAATAGAAAATTAAGTGAAGATTCCACCATTTTATGAACAAAGACACAGGAACAAGAAGCAATAAACTCAAAATAAGCTCCTTCTTGATGTAATATATTACTGAAATTCAATGAGAGGATATGTACTGAAGTTATTAGAGGGAATGTTTAGGGGAGACACACAGGATAGAATTCTGACAGGGCAGTAGGAGGAAAAATATTGGTGGCAGCATCTATAAAAACATACTTAGGGGAATTTCCTGGCAGGCCAGTGGCTAGGACTCAGGGCTTTCATTGCCAGGGCCCGGGTTCAATCCCTGAGTCAGGGAACTAAGATCTCGCAAGCTGTGTGGCACGGCCAAAAAAAAAAAAAAAAGTGTGTGTGTGTATACACACACACATATACATGCATACTTAGATAAAAATAATTGTTTCATTCATTTTGTAAGGCACTAGAAGGTGTTCAGTGCCTTCTCTCCGATATTCAGTTTCAGGGTTAGAATTAGACAAATAGCTTCTAACCTTATAAGCCTTTTTTAAAAGGAATATATTCTTGAAAAACACTACCTGTTTGACAGAGCAGTATCTACAACCTCATCTTATACAGTGAACTGTGTATGTTGTCTACTAAAGAGGATTTGTTTGGTCATAGAGAGTTGGGAACATAGATATTTTATAGTTCTTCACAAGGTGTCATGGAATTTGAACAGTACAATTTAGATGAATTAAGGAACAGCAGCAGTTGGAATTATCAGGGTTTTTTTTTTCAGTAAAGTTCAAAATTCTCTACATGGATGCTTAACAGATGGTGGAGAATGCATAAGTCATGATACTGATTAGACTTTGGCTTCTTTAATTAAAAAAATATTCTTTGGGGTTTACTCTTCCTTCAAAATACACACAAACACACACATACACACACTGATATGTACATCAAAAGGTTTTACATCCCATCTCCACAGGAGATTAGACCTTTTATTCATATCAATGGGATTTATATCCCATTTCCATTGGGGATTAGACCTTTTATTTGACAGCCTGATTGAAATGCAGTTTACTTTTTTCTTATTTAGCTCATTCACGCTCTAATAGGTAAACTCAACCCCACCTTCCCCCAACTCCTTATGCATGACTATAAAGGACTGCTAAGATTGCTATAGTCAAACTCTGTCTAAATCTAGGAACCCTTCTAAGAACCTGGGGACTGTCTTTAATTTGCATCAAACAAGAAAAAGTGTAGCTGTTTACTCAAGAGAGGTGGGTCCTTGGAGAACTACAGTGCTTCAATATGTAACATACCCAGATGCTAGGACAAAATAGTACCAACACAGAGACAGACTAAAAAAGAGCACTGCATGCTGGGAATGGTAGTTGTAATATATTTCTCTATAATAAAAGACGAACGAAGCCAAAATCAGAACCCAGTCTGCTTGCATTTAAGTTCTCTATGTTTCTTTGAAGTACTAAGCTATATTGTCCTGCTTGCTTCAGAAAGATGTTGAAGATCAAATGAATTAATGGTGGGGAGTGCTTAGGAAATAGTTGAGGGCAATGTGAAATTCAGAGATGATAACCCATGAAAAATACAATTTCTCTAGTGTGAATTTTCAGTTAAGAGCAGCAGCTAATTAAATGTGACTTCTCAATGTCAATTATCTTTCTTTTTTTTCCAATTTTTAAATTTAATTTAATTAATTTATTTATTTTTGGCTGTGTTGGGTCTTCGTTTCTGTGCAAGAGCTTTCTCTAGTTGCAGCGAGCGGGGTCCACTCTTCATCGCGGTGCGCGGGCCTCTCACTGTCGTGGCCTCTCTTGTTGCGGAGCACAAGCTCCAGACGCGCAGGCTCAGTAGTTGTGGCTCATGGGCCTATTTGCTCCGCGGCATGTGGGATCTTCCCAGACCAGGGCTCGAACCCGTGTCCCCTGCATTGGCAGGCAGATTCTCAACCACTGTGCCACCAGGGAAGCCCTTCAATTATCTTTCAATCATTTTATTTTTAACACCTAGTCAAACATTTTATGTTTGTTCAAACCTTGCTCTTTTTTAAAACGAGAATCACCAAAAAAAAGTACAATTAAGAAAGAATGCTACCTGTTGCCTTTTTATCTCAGAAATCAAGGTCATTAGGGAATATTTTCCTGTGTAGAAATCTAGGTATGGCCCAGATTTCTTATACCGCCATTAGTGGTTCAGGGCCATATTCTGAATGCATAAAATAGATGTCCAATTTAAATGTAGCCTGACCCAGCAAAGACCCTAGATACAGTAATGAGAACAGCAGAAAAAAACATAAGAACCATTTATAATCTACGCAATTTAGCTGCTTGCTAATATAAAAAAGTGTCTGGATCACTATGTTTGTACCACAGTGAGATACAACACAAAGGCTATTAATTTGTAAATTAAACTCCAGTTCAGTAAAATGCATGGCCCTCTGTAACTATCTGTTACAAACCTGCACATACCACCAGCTTGTCATTCATCATTCCATGGCTCTACCCCACAACTTAAAAAGCAGTATTGCCTTGTTAATGTCAGAGCTGTCCCATACACTATAGAAATACTCTCACTGCTCTGCCCTGAAGCTGCTATGGTTTTCCTCACAAAAGAAATATGATTGGAAATGGCTGCACAGTAGCTGTTCCTGACAAGTTGGATATGAAAATACAATTTAAGCACAATAATGATCCTAAAATGGGGGGAGGGAAACGGAAGAAGGAAACCAAAAACCTGTATTATTTTACAAAATACTGCTCAGATACAACAGATTGTTTTGCTTACTCCAAGCCCTGGGTACACTGGAGATAATGTAGAAAGCCCTCTTTTCACAGAAACACAAGACATAATCAGATTCTGGGAGAGGTAAATATAATAGATTATCTAACCAAATTCTACACAGAATACACGTACTAAGTCATGGATCAATCATTTCCAAAGGCAAGGATATATTTTAACAATCCTCAATTCTGCAGTTTTTGCTTAAAAGAGAGAAAAAAGACAGACAAGAGTATTAGAACAATATACTGAGTCAGGCAGGATGTATCAGGTAGAAAATATTTTTTGATAAAATGTAATGTTTACCTTACGTTTAGTGATTTAACTAAATCACTAAACACTGATATTCTGAATAAGTTTTTTTTTTTTAAATGGTAAGAATTTAGTGACATGAGATCTCTGATTATGATTGGGATGTGTCTATTTCTCCCTTTAATTATCTTTTTTTTTTTTTTTTTTAGATGTTAGGGGTAGGAGTTTTTATTAATTAATTAATTTATTATTTTTGCTGTGTTGGGTCTTCGTTTCTGTGCGAGGGCTTTCTCTAGTTGCGGCGAGCCGGGGCCACTCTTCATCGCGGTGCGCGGGCCTCTCGCTATCACGGCCTCTCTTGTTGCGGAGCACAGGCTCCAGACGCGCAGGCTCAGTAGCCGTGGCTCACGGGCTTAGTTGCTCCGCGGCATGTGGGATCTTCCCAGACCAGGGCTCGAACCCGTGTCCCCCGCATCGGCAGGCAGACTCTCAACCACTGCGCCACCAGGGAAGCCCCCTGAATAAGTATTTTAACAAAAGTGCAACCTGAACAATACTCTTGATACTTAAAAACATGTTTTTTATCATCTGCCATAATAGGATAAACACGTAGATTAAAAAGTTCCAAAGAGGGGCCTCCCTGGTGGCGCAGTGGTTGAGAGTCCGCCTGCCGATGCAGGGGATACGGGTTCGTGCCCCGGTCTGGGAGGATCCCATATGCCGCGGAGCGGCTGGGCCCGTGAGCCATGGCCGCTGGGCCTGCGCATCCGGAGCCTGTGCTCCGCAACGGGAGAGGCCACAAGAGTGAGAGGCCCGCATACCGCAAAAAGAAAAAAAAAAAAAAAAAAAAAAAAAAAGTTCCAAAGCTACGAATGAATATCTCTTAATTTCACAAAAAATATTCAGCATTTCAGTAGTTTATCACCAAGTACTTGTTACAATCGCTTAAAGAAAAAAAATGAACAGTGTTACATATTTACTTTCTGACAAGACCCCACATAAAACAACAGAGGAAGCAATTCTATCACCTACGTAGGCTGCCAAGATGAGGGATAGTCAACTTCAAGGGATTGGACCTTCCAAGACACGTGACAGAGGATGATTTGCACTACTTTGTATTTAGTCTCAGTTTTCTGCATCAGAAACAGAAGAAACCTGAACTCATCTTTCAGAATTTCAGAGCAGGTTTGATTTTTTTGTTTTAAACTGTCAGTACTAGAAATTTTATTAAAGAGAGAGAGATTCAGCAATATAGGAAAAAAAGCATGAACAAAGCATTTTGTTAAAATTTTTAAATTTTTATTAAATCTGAGGTGTGAAGAAAAACATTTTTCATAGGTTATGAAAATTACTAAATCCAATTCACAAATCTCTACACAAATATTTCAAGTCTTTACACACACACACGTACACACGCAAGCACATACTCTAACTTTCAGAAAAGATGGAATGGCCACAGTAAAAATGATTTGTTACTTTTATCTTCTTTTAGCATATTTTTTAGTACTGAAGGTGTAGTTCACTCTTTACTATACTGTTCTCCAGTTTCCACATCCAACAAAATTACTGAGGTGCAGCGCCAAAAGAGAAGAGGACTTTGTACTGAACATAAAATACGCCCCCCCCTTTTTTTTTTAAATAGACAATTTTTTTTTATTTTTTATATTTTTTTAATTAGTTTCTGCTGACAATTTTTTTAATTGTAGCCTGCTTTTCATTTTTTGTTTTATTTTTTAAATTTATTTTTTCACTGAAGTACAGTTGATATACAATATATATAAGTGTACAATATAGTGATTCACAATTTTAAAGGTTACATTCCATTTAAAGTTATTATAAAATATATGCCATATTCCCCGTGTTGTACAATACATTCTTGTAGCTTATTTTATATCTAATAGTTTGTACCTCTTAATTCCCACCCCTATATTGCCCCTCCCCCCTTCCCTCTTCCCACTGGTAACCACTAGTTTGTTCTCTGTATCTGTGATAGACTTAATTTTTTTTTTTTTTTTTTTTGCGGTACGTGGGCCTCTCACTGTTGTGGCCTCTCCCGTTGTGGAGCACAGGCTCCGGACGCGCAGGCTCAGCAGCCATGGCTCACGGGCCCAGCTGCTCTGCGGCATGGGGGATCTTCCCGGACCGGGGCACGAACCCGTGTCCCCTGCATCGGCAGGCGGACTCTCAACCACTGCGCCACCAGGGAAGCCCCTAGACTTAATTTTTAAAAGCAATTTTAAGTTCACAGTAAAACTGAGTGGAAAGGGACTTCCCTGGTGACACAGTGGTTAAGAATCCTCCTGCCGATGCAGGGGGCACAGGTTCGAGCCCTCGTCCGGGAAGATCCCACTTGCCGTGGAGTGACTAAGCCCGTGTGCCACAACTACTGAGCCTGCACTCTAGAGTCCACAAGCCACAATGACTGAGCCCGGGAGCCACAACTACTGAGCCCACAAGCCACAACTACTGAGCCCACGAGCCACAACTACTGAAGCCCGCGCGCCTAGAGCCCATGCTCCACAACAAGAGAAGCCACCGCAATGAGAAGTCTGTGCACTGCAGCAAACATAGCCCCTGCTTGCCGCAACTAGAGAAAGCCCGTGCCCAGCAATGAAGACCCAACGCAGCCAAAAATCAATCAGTCAATCAATCTATTTTAAAAAGACCATGATGATATAGTCACTACACACCTATTAAAACAGCTAAAAAAAAAAAAATCTGGGCTTCCCTGGTGGCGCAGTGGTTGAGAGTCCGCCTGCCGATGCAGGGGACACGGGTTCGTGCCCCGGTCTGGGAAGATCCCACATGCCGCGGAGCGGCTGGGCCCGTGAGCCATGGCCGCTGAGCCTGCGCAGCCGGAGCCTGTGCTCCGCAATGGGAGAGGCCACAGCAGTGAGAGGCCCACGTACAGCAAAAAAAAAAAAAAAAAAAAAAAATCTGAGTGGAAAGTACAGAGAATTCCCACATAGCCCCTGCTCCACCACCCACAGTCTCTCTATCAGCAGTCCATCAGAACAGAACGTTTGCTAAAAGTGATGAACTCTATGTTGGCACATCATTATCACCCCAAATCCATAGTTTACACTAGAGTTCACTCTTCTTTAAACTGAAGGATAGTTTATTTACAATGTTGTGTTAGTCTCTAGTGTACAGCAAAGTGATTCGGATATACATATGTATACATATTCTTTTTCATATCCTTTTCCATTATAGGTTATTACAAGATATTGAATATAGTTCCCTGTGCTCTACAGTAGGACCTTGTTGTCATCTATTTTATATGTAGTATTTGAATCTGCTAATCCCAAGCCCCTAATTAAGCGCCCCCCCTTTCCCCTTTGATAACCGTAAGTTTGTTTTCTATGCCTGTGAGTCTGTTTCTGTTTTGTAAATAAATTCATTTGTATCTTTTTTTTTAGATTCCACATATAAGTGATACCATATGATATTTGTCTTCATCTGACTTACTTCACTTAGCATGATAATCTCTAGGTCCATCCACATTGCTGCAAATCTTATTATTTCATTCTTTTTTATGGCCGAGTAATATTCCATTATATATACATGTGTGTGCACACCACATCGTTTCTATCCATTCACCTGTCAATGGACATTTAGGCTGCTTCCATATCTTTTTGGTTATTGTAAATAGTGCTGCTATGAACACACTGGGGTGCATTATCTTTTCAAATTAGAGTTTTCTCTGGATATATGCCCAGGACTGGGATTGCTGGATCATATGGTAGCTCTATTTTTAGTTTCTTAAGGAACCTCCATACTGTTCTCAATAGTGGCTGCACCAATTTACATTTCTACTAACAGTATAGGAGGGTTTAGGGTTCACTCTTAATGTTGTACATTCTATGGATTTTGACAAATGTACAATGACATGTATCCACCACTGCAGTATCATATGGAATAGTTTCATTGCCCTAAAAATCCTCTGTGCTCTGTGTATTCATCTCTCCCTTGCCCAACCTCTGGCATCCACTGATCATTTAACTGTCTCTATAATTCTGCCTTTTCCAGAATGCCATATGTTGGCATCATATAGTAGCCTTTTCAAATTGGCTTCTTTCACTTAGAAATACATATTTGTTCTTCCATGTCTTTTCATGGCTTGATAGCTCATTCTTTTTACCCCTGTATAATATTCCATTGTCTGAATATACCACAGTAGTCTCGATTTTTAGATATAGTCTAATGCAGCAGCTGGTGAGTTCTACAATGATTACAATAAAAACAGTAGCAATAATATCAAATAGATATTACCTGCCAGGTAAGACACTAAGGCTCTGAGCATCTAAGTGACTTGACCTAGGTCTCAAGTTATGGGCAGAGTCAGACTTAGAAGTTCTAGTTCCTGGTATCTGATTTCTTATCTCTCCCCTCCCCCCATTATTTTACTTGCTGGTCAGGACCTGAAGCTCTCACATCTATATACTGTATAATATGGCAAGCCACAAAAGCACCTAGTAAAAAACCTTTAAAAAAAATACCCCCCCCTCCACCCCATTCTGCTTTTAGGAAAAATAAGTAGAGAGGTATTATAGTGCAGCAAAAAATAATACTAACGGTCAAGAAATCTGGGTTCTGGTCATATGTCTGTCACTACACTAGCTTTGTGACCTTGAGTAAGTTATTTACCTGATCTTGGTCTCAGTTTCTCCACTCAGTCTTCAATATTCTTTTCTGTTAAAATTCTGTGAATCTCTAAATAACAAGAATACAATCTCTTGATCTTTACTTTCCACTTCTATAAGCAGAGTACACAGAAAACTACTAATGCTCACAATGATGATCTTGACGCACTACAAAGAAGCTAAATCATTAAAGAATAGTTTAATTCAGGGATTAAAAATTCACATGAATGGGGTCAAGCAGGTAATGCATGTGAATGAAGCAGGCCAGCTGTGAGACAATAGAGAGTGATGGGAACTAAAGTCAACTGGAGAGGGAATGACCTGTCTAAAAGCACTAATGTAAGAATTGCTTTTAACATTGTTAAAATATCTTTGTTACTTAGATTAAGCCCATGGATTACCAGTTTTCAACCTCTAGGCAGTAACTACATTCACTGAACTGTAGCTCCTAGGAGAGGAATTAGTCATCACTTAGGAATTTTTTCAACAATAAAAGGTGAGTCAAAAAAGAATTTCAGGGGCTTCCCTGGTGGCGCAGTGGTTGAGAGTCTGCCTGCCAATGCAGGGGACACGGGTTCGAGCCCTGGTCTGGGAGGATCCCGCATGCCGTGGAGCAACTAGGCCCGTGAGCCACAACTACTGAGCCTGCGCGTCTGGAGCCTGTGCTCCGCAACAGGAGAGGCCACAATAGTGAGAGGCCCGCGCACCGCGATGAAGAATGGCCCCCGTTTGCCACAACTAGAGAGAGCCCTCGCACAGAAACGAAGACCCAACACAGACATAAATAAATAAATAAATAAATTTAAAATCATATGGGCTTCTAAGAAGACCTCCGCTTAAGAAAAAAAAAAAAAGAATTTCAGATAACCAGAAAATTCAAATGGCTTTCCTGTTAAGCAAAATCTTAGCATTGTTAAACCGCTGGGTTGTGACTTTAGTGGGAAGAAGCACAGACATAAAAGCAAGTGATAAATGGGTATTAAGAAAAATATGGTAAGATAAAATATCTTAAGATATGAGAGACAACAATATACAAAATATAAACGAATAAAAAATTTAGTAATATGTTTCATAATTGTGCCAATTTTATCCAAATAGCTTAAAGTACCTTACAGACAATTTAACCTCCTCCCGTCGTGTAACACCGATGTAAGAATGAGCTGGAATCAGTTTCTCTACCACCCAACCGTAGCTGTCCCTAGGGCTGAAGAAAGCAGCTGTTTAAACAGCCACACTGTAGAGGTCAGAAAAATGAAAACTACCTTGTTGAAGCTGTCCAGGGAATTACAGCAAGCAAAACATAATCATCAGACTTGGAATCCAACCAGAACACTAGAAGCAACTCCTACACTTAACTGGTTCTTGTTTCTGAGTACTGGGGATTTTTCAAAATCACTTAGTTTACATGATTAAGGAAAAGGAACTTATGTTATAAACATACGTATTCATTAATAATTTTTCAAGAATCTTACTTTCTGAGTGAACCCTAAATGAAAAATGATGATACCATTTTCACAAACATTTCTCTAATAGTGTGATTCTTTTAGCTTAAACAATCATATGTTTATATAGCACTTTATAGTTGTAAATTTTCACACCCTCTTATCAAATAAGATTCTCACAACTACATGGGGTGAATTAAGGCAACTGTCTTTGATTCAGACAGGGAAACTGAGGTGACTGACGACTAACCAAAAGTTATGCAGTTACCTAACAGTAAAAAGGGCACTAGAATATGGAATCCCTCTCCTCTGGAAAACTAATCTGTTTTTCTTTTGTGCTTAGTCTAGTTTCACTTGCTCATAGGGTTCCTGCTATGTGCAGAGGGCTCGCACCCGGCAATCCTCACCAAAGCTCCCAGTGCGAAAAGCTGGAAAACTAGGCTGAATGAAGCTCTGTTCACTGAACAAAGAGCTGGAGCTCATTTGTCTGAGCCAATACTTCTGGGGCCAACAGGAGGCTGGATGATATCCAAGTGGACTGACTAAATGTAGAGTATACTGGTGTGGGGAGCTCGGCCAGCAGGAGAGATGTCCTCTGTTGGACATCCGTCTCTAGATATAGTTAACTGTCAGGAAACAAAGACAGGCTGTCAAAAGCCAAGGAAGAAGAATAACCTGTGCAACAAACTGAAGGGGCCAAGCAGGAGAGGAGCCTGAGGATGCGGTCAAGGTAGGAATTGGGACAGCCGGAGATGAAGCATGGATGGCTCGAGAGATGGGTCTGGAGCAAATTATACCAAGAGTGACCATCCTAAGGCAAATTTCCTATAAGCTCTGAGCACCAGAAGGGCTAAGAATGTTCTTAAAGGGATTGGGCAGTGCTGGATAACTTGCTCCAAAATGCCAGAGAGACTATTTCTATCATCAAAGATATTCTCTCTGGCAGCTGAGGAGGGATACACGCTGGAGCCAACACAACAAGAATGATACGCTTCCTCATCTATGGAGTATGATGGACAATTTTAAGATTCTGTTGCTAACCTTCTACCTCAAGCCAAAAACTTCAATTCTGGAACAATGACTTCAATTTAATAAATGTAATGGATGCTGGCAACATTGAGACTGGTAAAATAGTGGGTTCCAGTATTTAAGGGAGTAAATCACAGCAAACTTTACATACCAGCCACTAATATAAAGCTGGATTTAAAATTTTTATTCACTAACAGATTTATCCTACTGCCATAAAAACTATACAGCTATTTTGCTTTTAAAATAGAGCACAGATGAGCAAAACCCATATGCAAAGGGGCTGGGGAACTAATGTTATAAACCACACAGAGAGGTTTTAAAATCAGCCTCCCTGCTTTCAGAGCCGCTGCTAGGAATCCTGGCTGCCCCTCCCTCACCGCCACGCAAGACCAGGGCTCAGTCAATAAGTCTGCTGTGCAAGTGACACAGCCATCACTTCTGCTTAGTCTCCACAGGCCTAACGTATGTGATGCTGAATTTACTTATCTCGGTAGGCTGCACAGCCTCGCCAGGAATGGTTATATTTTAGACTTTGTAAGAAAAAGATGTCAGGGGTTTTGTTGTTGTGGCATCATTCTGCAACACCTTATTTCAACTCTGTGCTGAGCTGGCAAAAGCACTCAATCAACCCGGCTCCATAATCCAGCTCCACTTACCCTTCAGATGTTCCAGTAGCAGGATGAATTCGCAATACTCACTGGCAACATGACATACTAGTACACAGATTTGTCCACTCATCACACCCTTTGAACGTCTCCTTGGTCCTTCTCTGTCCTTGTACCTCCGAGCTGTCATTTTCCTTTCTAAATATTTCCTGTGATATTTTCATCCAAAGGAACTAAGGATCTAACTCCATCTCGAGCCCACCAAAACTGTGTAATAATAATCTCTGCAATATGGACATCCCGGGAGAAAAACCCATCAGACGGTATTTGGGCTTTCTACAGCCTACTCTGCTTAGATGCTGAGAATGAGAAGAGACGGTTGTTTCCATCCCCTTTAAAAGAACCCCGTTGATTTAAGGGTGGCTGTAAGGGCAAGCACGACAGACCTGCTTGGAGGAAGCAAGGGTATTTGTCGTCTGATGCATACTGTGGAATGGACCTACTCGTGTGCAGGCTGTCAGCCTTGCCACTAATCAGAAGGGGGAAAGCATCTTTAGGAAAAGAAAATGGAACAAATTGAGTGGAAAAGAAGAAGTGACACAAAAGCACAATGTTTAACCAGGAGCTTTTCTTGATGGTTGAAGGTGCTCCTTTCCTGAGACTTCTTGTAATAGGAAGGAATCATTCCTACACAGGGGTGCATACCTATACTTCACAGGGTGTTTGTTTGTATGACAGTTATACTGTCATAATTTTAGATGGTTAAACCTCTGCTCCAGGGTTTATAAAAGATCAGAGCACTTGTCACTCTTGGTGCAGGTAGAGTGAGATAGAGTAGTTGAGCAGTTCATTTTTCTTTATAATTACACTCCATTAACCTTCCACATGAGAGCTCCCCTGTGCCTCATACCAGCAGCACCAACTGGCTGCATTTGATAAGGCTCTACAGAGTCTGCAAGACCAGCACATGCAACAAAAGGAACACTTTAATACTGCAGACTTAAGCAGAAGCTGAATGCAGCTCTGCAGCTCCTCTACTTATTGGCACACATATTCAGCTCAATTATACATGTGTAGACAAAAACAAACCAAAACCGTAAAGTCTTGAAACCAGCAAACAGATGATGGGAGCTTATTCAAACCAAAAATGATTCAAAATCTTCTGATAATCTTTATAATATTAAAACCCCAAATTCATTACTATTCTTCTAACCTTTGATAATGTGGCATCCTATAAGAAATGTACTCAATATACTAAAGCTTACAGGGTGACACAATCACTGGGTGATCTGTATTACAATTAGATCACTTTGGTGTCTACAAGCTGCATGTTGTGAAGGTAATTTACTCAAGTATTTCTCCTTAGGTATCTCTCGGTAACTCATTAAAAAAATTGGTTAAGGGCGTCCCTGGTGGCGCAGTGGTTGAGAGTCCGCCTGCCGATGCAGGGGACACGGGTTCGTGCCCCGGTCCGGGAAGATCCCACATGCCGCGGAGCGGCTGGGCCCGTGAGCCATGGCCGCTGAGCCTGCGCGTCCGGAGCCTGTGCTCCGCAACGGGAGAGGCCACAACAGTGAGAGGCCCGCGTACCGCAAAAAAAAAAAAAATTGGTTAAGAACTAGCACTAAGTCTATCCTTATCCTCCTTGACAGTGCACATATAACTGATTTCCCTTTTCCCTTTTTTGAGAGAGAGAGAGAGAGAAAAAGAGACCTATCCCATTAATTATGCATTCTCCTGCAGTTTTTAATGCAGTGCCCTGAACGCTTCTTTCCATCCGTAGATTAGTGCTCCTACCCTGAGCAAAGACCAGGTGGTACATGCTTGAGCAGATAAAATGAAAACCAGTTTGGGAAACAGGTGCTGGCACAATTAATCTTGAATAGGTTCCCAATTATTGGGGAAACAAAAAGCAGCCAAATTTATACCTCTGCTCTAACCAATGGCATCCACAGCCCTCACAGCATCTCAGAATAAGGTTTCCACCATTGTAGTTTGTGTTTTTGGATACATCCCTAACCACAGTGACCTAAGGAAGGTCAACAGGTACCTTGACAATGCTACTCACTACTAACTCGCTTTCTTTGGCAAATGTATGCACTGAAAATGTTGGTCTATGGTAAGTGTAATCTGACAATCAGAAAATTTAAGTACTAGAATTCAGTGGTACAGCATTTTCTTCATCAAATGTTACATTTAAAACACTTTTCTAGAGATATAAACTACAGCAAAACCTTATTTTTGAAAATTAATGAGATACTTAGTACTTCTGAAAGTATCTGACAGAAAAATGATTGTTTGCATTTACATTTTGAAGATGGATGACTGGATCTGGGAACTCCACTACACTCCTTTTTTTTTTTTAATGCTTTACATATGAAACTGAAGGATTTTTCCACTAATATTTTTCTTTTGCTTGATACCATTACAAACTCATGTTACTTTATGTTTATATGACACTTACCACCATGGTATCTTTTTAAAAAAAATCTCTTCTTAACCCAAATATCAGATTTGTCTTGCAACTAAATAGTTCATAATTCTTTAAAACCCGGTATCAAAGACATAATTTTAAGATTTTCTTGCTGCATATTACATGCTGAAGCATTCAGTACAATAATACTGAATGACCAAATGCCAAAAGATAAAGCCAGCCCATGCCTATAGGACCCAGCTCCTGAAAATGTTGGGTTTCAATGTCCAGATCCAGTGACAGATTTCTCTTCTGCCTAATGATGCATATTTTTCACTTCCTAATGAGTAGAATTTCTTTCACTAAGTACTTACTTTTCAGTTTTAAGAGTGGTAGATGTTAAAATTCCGTTCTCTATAACCATGTCAAGAATCAGGCAAAAGCCAATCTACCTGCTCCGGACCTGTGGCTCTGACTCATCGTTGGGCCATCTGTTAATGTGTGCTGCTTGTCTCACGGTGCAAATCAACCTGCTGCTGGGCAGACCTGCCTCATGCAGCAAACTCATTCTGCAATTTCAACTTCCCTCACCAGCAATCGGTCCTCTTGTCGTAATCTGAAACTACCACTTCAATCAACTAGAGTCAGACCTTACTCTACTGCTCTTGTACCAAAAAATGATACACCACAGGCCCATGTGCAAACAGGTCAGCTCTGAACACTGAGCTCATGGGGAAGACGGCAACACAGTTTTGTTCCTATCAAAACATTTTAGTACCATCAGCAGCAATCGGCCTGCTACCCAGAAATATACATGTACTACTGTGGACAGGCTAAAAAGATTACTGAATCCCAGAGGACAAGAGTATGAACTACAAATACAAACCATTCTGGTCTTCTTTGTTTTAAAGATTGGCAACTTATCCAGAGATGGGTTTCCATCTGTGTGATTAGCACACAAATTTAAAGCAGTATTAGAAAAGGTTCTCAGAACATCCTTTGAATCACCCACAACTATCAATTTGCTTGCTGTTTTGCATGCACTTTGCTAATCATTCTTTCATTTTAGATTTAAAAGGATGTCAGGGCCATAATAGGTTGTATAAGGTTTGAAGACATTATTTACTGAATATATCTACAGAGTATGTATTAGATTTTGAGGTATAATATTAAAAAGTTAAATTCTTTAAAAAGTTTATATAGCTATTTCAGGAAACAGAAGATGTGTATGTAAAAGAGCTATAATATTTCTTATAGATTATTAAAAGAAAGTACACCAATAACCAAAACTAGCTAACAGTCAAATTGTAGATGTTAAAGACTTTAATGTTTTCCTTTTGAAAAACAGTAGACTTAAAACTGACCAAAAACTCACTAACTACAATTGTCTAATGATTTTTTAATCCAACCCTTCTGGAACATTTCTATTAGGATATAAACTTACAGGTCAGATTTTCATTGTTTGTTTCATAGAGGTCACTATGTGTGTTATTTTCTAAATGCAAAACCTATGTTAAAACAAGAATTTAACGCTCTAAACTTTGAGTAATGCCACATCAATAGTTCAATAAATCTTAACCATCAAACCTAGACATTTTGCTAATACAACTGAAATAGCACACTGGAACTTATTAGCTGCTTTAAAAGCAGAAACATCATAGAAGTCATGTATAGTTCTGGTAGGGAAGCTGAAGGGAACGTGGAAGTTGAAAAACCATCAAAGTCAAGTCAAGGATTCTGTGACTACCAGGGTGGTGGAAATGGGGCAGTGTTTTAGAATTACGTTTTAGAATCAGGGCTCTACAATGTTTTAGAATGGCTAATGATATGGCCATTAGAACTTCAACAAACTTCTTTTCCAATGAATTGCTGCCATGTACTTAACCAATGGGCCCATAGGTTCTAATGAGATAAAACCACATTCACCTGACCTGAAAAATAAATGAGACTAATAATGAAAGCCACACTTGTAGTAACTAATCAGTGCTTCCACCACGTGTCCCACAGCTTCAACAGAACAGCTAATAACACAGGGAAGAAAACAAAAACATTGCTAGCCAACACTGCATTTTTGTACAAAAAAAGAGCAGGAAGGGGATTAGCTGCATTCTTTTTTTCCCCCTGATGCTTACATTTTAAAAATTCCATTAGTGTCTTGCCAGATTTTCAAGAGAAAAACTGCATGCATCAGAGTTAACTGGTAAGATAGGCCATGGGAGAATAAAACCAATAAGAAACCTTTCTGTTCTGCACTTCACGGGGCTGTCACTCGTACTAGAAAAACGTCACTTTGAAGCCCTGTTTGCATTCCATTTTTAACTAGAGGGAAGAGGATGGAGGTCTTTGGTTTCTATGACAACCCAGATGGGCCATAATACAAGATACTTACAAATGTTCAATTGCAGGGATGCCAAATCAAATTAAGGCAGAGTTAGCACTACTTCATAAAAACTAGATGGAGGAGAAAGCAAAATACTTATGGCAAAATGATGCCATTTCTAGAAGTGGTTCTGAAAGATTTCATGAGGAAATATAAGAAAAAGAGTGGCTATTTTTAGTAAAAACAAAACGGCAAAACTAATATATAAAAATAAAGCTCCAATTTACATGAGTAAATGTTTTCATTAAATTTGACTACTGGAAAATTACTATCTCGCTTAATGTTTAAAAAAATTCCTCTAAAACAACATGAATTTCATTAGTGATTTAAATCATTACAATCTGGCACACTGGCTGAGCTTTAATGGTAAGTTGAGCTCCTTTGAGCAACTTTTTCCTTTGCTTCATCCTTAAGATCTGTTTCTATATTTGGCTTTCATAAGTAGGGTACTTAGTCCTCAAAATAAATGTGGAATGGCTAATGTTTCAGAAAGGAACTAATTTGTAACTTGTACTTACTATAACTTGTGAAATTTATTAACTTTCCAATAGAATACAAGAGTAATCTACTAAATACCTTTCCATTTATAAATTATGATTCCCCAGCAAACCCTTCTAGCTTTTAAAAGCACTATTCTGAAAAAAAGGTATTCAAATGTGGCCCTCTTCATTTGAGGGGAAAAATGAAATGCTTCATATTCAGTCCTAGTAAGTGATCTGATTTAGATCATGATCTTACCAATGGGGTTACATCTTTAATGCCTTTAACATCATAATGAAGAACTATGGACCTGGCCTCCCAAAATGTCATAAGTGCAAGAATATATACACACACATACCGCACACATTTCAGGGAGTTTACAGCCCCACCTTCACCCCGAACAGCCTCCAAGAGCTAGTTCACATCCTTATTCAGGTGCTTTCTTCCCCAAAGCCAAAATCACATGCTTGTAATAATGGAAGTCCCCCAAACAAACAAACAAAAAAACACTTAGTATTTTCAACAATAAATACACTGATGGTACATTTTTACTTAAAACACAGGCCATATAAAGTGAATTCAAATAAAATGCATTAGTTTATGGACTTCCCTCATGGTCCAGCGGTGACAACTCCACGCTCCCAATGCAGGGGCCTAGGTTCCATCCCTGGTTGGGGAACTAAGATCCCACATACCATAACTAAGCCCACATGCCGCAACTAGAGAGCCCGCGCACAGCGACTAGAGAGCCAGCGCACCACAAGGAAGACCCAGCACAGCCTAATTAATTAATTAATTAATTAATTAAAATTTTAAAAAATAAAGTGCATTTGTTTAATAAATATGTATCTGCTGCAAAAATTTTACTAAAGCTTGAATACTATAGTTCCAACTCTTTGGGACTTGCAATACCAGGTAAGTTTGTTTCGCGCCTTTTTCTTCTCCCCCAAAAGGCATAAACCCATTTAAAATTATGTTGAGAGATTCTGAGATAAGAGAAGGTTGTAGAAACAGGACTAGAACAAGTTTCTTGGTAGAACCTTTTAAAAACTCAGATGTTTCTTGTTTTGAAAGAAAATCTGTATATGAAGAGTTCCATTTAAACAAAAGTAGCCCTGAAAACATTGTACCTACTGTACTGTACAAGGGAAGAGCTTGCGTTGAAGGCTAAAAAAACTTTTACCAACCAGGATGTTGGTTTTCCTTTCACCTCATCTATATGACTCTGGTCATCACTCAGCCTCTCTTTAATATTAGTAGCCTCTGTGATAAAATTAGGATAATACCTATATATCCCCCACCCCACTCAAGGAAAAAAGAGAAAAAAACTTTTAAAAATAGACTTATAAAACACTCAGTATTCCTAGCACTGATAATGACACTAAATAATAAACTGATAAAAATGCTGATGAACTTGATTTTTAAAACACCATAAAGCTGCCTGCTGCCCATTATTATGATGACATTTTCACAAAGGGTAGTGAGAAAAGGCTGTAATTCTCACTAGGATGATGACTAGTACTTACAGAAGATTAAAAATAAGAATGATATATTATGTATAACAGAAACAAAGATGGAAATATACGCTTGGCTCAGGACACTATGGAGAATATGATATTTAATTTGAAAGTACTGTCAAGGCCTTGCACACAGGCCCATACAAGTGCCTCAAACTCTGTGGATATTGCCCTTCATCAATTGCTTCCTATACCAGGATTTCCTTTTTAACTGTTGCAACCTAATATCCTTCACCCAGGCAACCACAAGCCTATTTTGGAAAGGTTCCCTATTTCAGAAGCCTCAGTGCTATTTCCATTTGGAAACACATCTTTATGAAAATATGTATCATCCCCAGAACTAAAATGCTTAGATATATTAAGTTTCAGCTGTAAGTGATATTTTTAGAAAAGTGGTAATTTCAGAATCTCTACTTCAAAATTACAGAGTTGGGTTTTTTTTTAATGGAGTCACGAAGTAGAAAATTAAAAAGATATACCAATGCTTAAAGTTCTCTCCTCTCTTTTTCTAGTCCCATTTTACTCAAAAATTTTAAAACTTTATTTTCCTTAAATTTTAAAAATCACCAAATTATGCATACTAGTAAGAAATTTAATCAGATATTCATCTTCATAAAAACCAAATAACTCCATGAAAAAGAGCTCTTAACAACAGTCAATGTTCTCAGAAATGGTCTGACATTATGGATGGTGCTGCTGTACAACACAGTGAATCAATCTGAGATGGCTTGTATACAGCAAACAAATTTATACTTTTGACCAAAGGAAAAGGATTTCACTTTTAATACATAAGAAATAAAAAAACAATATGTTATATGCCAATTACACTTCAATAAAAAAACTACACAGGGCTTCCCTGGTGGCGCAGTGGTTGAGAGTCCGCCTGCCGATGCAGGGGACATGGGTTCGTGCCCCGGTCCAGGAAGATCCCACATGCCGCGGAGCGGCTGGGCCCATGAGCCATGGCCACTGAGCCTGTGCGTCCGGAGCCTGTGCTCCGTGACGGGAGAGGCCACAACAGTGAGAGGCCCGTGTACCACAAAAAAAAAAAAAAAAAAAAAAACTACACAAATATCAAATCATTATGTCATACACCTGAAATACTGCTATACGTCAATTATACTTCAATGAAAAAAAAAGAAGAAGAAAGAAGAGACATGGGGGTGGGGGCAGAGAAGAGAAGGAAGTCCTTGTTCTAAGATTGTATTAAAAGCTACTTAAAACATGTAAGTGAGGATACTTCATGAACTAAAATATTTGATCAGTGGCTAACAGAACATCCTGTATCCTTTTCTTCAACGTAACAGTTTTAAAGAACTGTGCTCATTTGACCTCTTATCCAACAGAAACTCATTTTCCTTCATATTAGTTTGTACAGCATAGGAGTATTTATTTTGTTATAGTAATTAAGTTTTACTGTGGATGAGTGCTATATCCTGCCAGCACTGGATAGCATACCACTAAACTGTCTCCTCAAGACAAAGGACTTATCACCCAAAGATCTGTTTGCAAAACAGAGTTAATGCCTCCTGAAAAGATGATCTTTCCCTCTCATTCACTATACTCATATACCGACATACACTCAAATTTTATTCCTCTTCTTATGTCTACTCCCAAAGAAAAAACACACCATGTAGATAAGCTCCAACTGTCATGCGACACTATTTACTCTTCCCCTCTACAACAGTATTTCTCTGTCATCAGAAACTTCTCTGGGTATAGAAAATGAGATTATGCAGTTAAATTTTTAATACATGCCTGTATGACACCTGTAAATACAAACATGTGCATAAGGTGTGATTAGAAAGAAATGAACTAATTTTCAGAAGTCACCAAAAAAAAAATCAGTCACAATATAGTTATGCCTTGCAAATACTAAATTACCTTCGGCAGTTGCTATTTTTTGGTTAAAGCTTCCTAAGATCATAAGAAAAAGTAAAACCCTCATTTCAGATACTAATTTTATTAATGGGCACCACGTACTCATATCTTCCTGTTCTGATTTATAAAACATGTTATTTTGTCCACTGACAGACAAATGGATAAAGAAGATGTGGTATATATAACCCACGGTAATCTACAGATTCAACGCAGTCCTTATCAAATTACCAATGGCATTTTTTATAGATCTAGAACAAAAAAATCTTAAAATCTGTATGGAAACACAAAAGACCCCAAATAGCCGAAGCAATCTTGAGAAAGAAAAACAGAGCTGGAGGAATCAGGCTCCCTGACTTCAGACTATACTATAAAGCTACATTAATCAAAACAGTATGGTACTGGCACAAAAACAGACATATAGGTCAATGGAATAGGAGAGAAAGCTCAGAAGTAAACCCAGGTACCTACTGTCAATTAACCTACAACAAAGGAGGCAGGAATACACAATGGAGAAAATAAAGTCTCTTCAATAAATGGTGCTGGGAAAACTGGAGAGCTATTACATGTAAAAGAATGAAATTAGAACATTCTCTAACACCATACACAAAAACCAACTCAAAACAGATTAAAGACCTAAATGTAAGACCGGATACTATAAAACTCTTACAGGAAAACATACGCAGAACACTCTTTGACATAAATTGCAGGAATATCTTTTTGGATCCACCACCTAGAGTAATGAAAATAAAAACAAAACAAAACAAAAAAACAAATGGGACCTAATCAAACTTAAAAACTTTTGCACAGCAAAGGAAACCATAAACAAATGGAAAGACAACCCACAGAATTGGAGAAAATATTTGCAAACGATGCAACCAACAAGGGATTAATCTCCAAAACATACAAACAGCTCATGTAGCTCAATATCAAAAACCAAACAAGTCAATCAAAAAATAGGGCTTCCCTGGTGGCGCAGTGGTTTAGAGTCCGCCTGCTGATGCAGGGGACACAGGTTCGTGCCCCGGTCTGGGAAGATCCCACATGCCGCGGAGCGGCTGGGCCCGTGAGCCATGGCCGCTGAGCCTGCGCATCCGGAGCCTGTGCTCCGCAGGGGGAGGGGCCACAACAGTGAGAGGCCCGCGTACCGCAAAAAAAAAAAAAAAAAAAGAAAGAGAAAGAACATCCCAAATATATTTATAGGGGCTTCCCTGGTGGCACAGTGGTTGAGAGTCCGCCTGCCGATGCAGGGGACACAGGTTCATGCCCCAGTCTGGGAAGATCCCACATGCCGCGGAGTGGCTGGGCCCATGAGCCATGGCCGCTGAGCCTGCGCATCCAGAGCCTGTGCTCAGCAACGGGAGAGGCCACAACAGTGAGAGGCCCGCATACTGCAAAAAAAAAAAAAAAAAAAAAGTCTACAAACAATAAATGCTGGAAAGGGTGTGGAGAAAAGGGAACCCTCCTACACTGTTGGTCGGAACGTATTACTGGTACAGCCACTATGGAGAACAGTATGGAGCCTCCTTAAAAAAACTAAAAATAGAGCTACCATATGATCCAGCAATCCCACTTCTGGGCATATATCTGGAGAACACCATACTTTGAAAAGATACATGCACCCCAATGTTCACTGCAGCACTCTTTACAATAGCCAGGACATGGAAGCAACCTAAATGTCCATCAACAGATGAATGGATAAAGAAGGTCTGGTACAGATACTATGGAATATTATTCAGCCATAAAAAAGAATGAAATAATGCCATTTGCAGCAACATGGATGGACCTAGAGATTATCATACTAAGTGAAGTCAGAGAAAGATAAATATCATATGATATCACTTATATGTGGAATCTAAAAAATGAACTTATTTATAAAACAGAAACAGACTCAGAAAGCAAACTTATGGTTACCAAAGGGGAATGGTGGGGGGGCGATTAATTAGGAGATAGGGATTAACATATAAACACTACTATATATAAAATAGATAATCAACAAGGACCTACTACTATACAGCACAGGGAACTATACTCAATACTCTGTAATAACCTATAAGGGAAAAGAATCTGAAAAAGAATGGATATATGTATATGTATAACTAAATCACTTTGATGTAAACCTGAAACTAACATAACACTGTAAATCAACTATACTCCAATATGAAACAAAAATTTAAAAAAGATGTGCTATATATAAACAATGGAATATTACTCAGCCATAAAAAAGCATGAAATAATGTCATCTGCAGCAACATGGATGGGCCTCAAGATTATCACATTAAGTGAAGTAAGTCAGAAAGAGAAAGACAAATACCATATGATATTACTTATATGTGGAATCTTAAATATGACACAAATGAACATATCTACAAAATAGAAGGAGACAGATATAGAGAACAGACTTGTGGTTGCCAACAGGGAGGGAGGGTGGGGGAGGGAAGGATTGGGAGTTTGGGATTAGCAGATGCAGACTATTATATATAATAGGATGGATAAACAACAAGGTCCTACTGTAGAGCACAGGGAACTATATTCAATATCTTGTGATAAACCATAATGGGAAAGAATATATATATGTATAACTGAACCACTTTGCTGTACAGCAGAAATTAACACAGCATTGTAACTCAACTATACTTCAATAAAATTTTTTTAAAAGCACATTATTCTGACTCTATTGGCAAAAGCCCTTGACTGTTCTCAACTTTTTTATTATAACCAGTGGATAAAACTATCGGCAATCTTTTTACTAAGAAATGTGAACTACCTTATGTTGGAATAGTTACATAAACATTAAGGGAACCATCAGCACCAAACACTTACTCCCGATGAGCGATGAATAAAAGTATAATATTTGTAGCGCAATTAAGCCTCTATGGCTCAAGACGGATCATCCCATCAATTTTTAAACAATTTTATTCTAGTTATATGAATCTGATTATAAAGAAAAAAATCACTTCTAATGAAATGTGGAATGACTTTTTTGCATGTGAAATGTATTCATCATCATTTCTTTAAAAAAATTTCATGTCAGAATTCTTAAAAACAGAAGAAAATAAAACATACATGGAAAAAAAGCTTAATTATTATTATTATTTATTCATTTATTTTTTTGTGGTACGTGGGCCTCTCACTGCTGTGGCCTCTCCCGCTGCGGAGCACAGGCTCCGGACACGCAGGCCCAGTGGCCACGGCTCACGGGCCCAGCCGCTCCGCGGCACGTGGGATCCTCCCGGACCGGGGCACGAACTCATGTCCCCTGCATCGGCAGGCGGACTCCCAACCACTGCGCCACCAGGGAAGCCCAAAGCTTAATTATTTATTTGGGGCCTACAAAATGACTGTGGAAAAGCACAATTTTTCAACTTTGAAATTGACTTATCTGTAATATAAAATGGTCTTTGTAGATAATAAGTAATTCAAATTCACATAAGAGAGAATTAAAGAATTGGGATGTTTATTTTATTCTACATTTATGACTGAAGAACCAGAATAACCCACAAATGAATCATTGTTGATCTAGTCCTTACAAATAAGAACCAAATTATTTAAAAATTAAATCTGTTATAAGCTATATGCTTTAAGAAGTATCTGCTTCCCATTTTCAATTGTTTTCCAATGTTTCCAGAAGCCCAAACAAGATTATGGTAATAGGGCGATAAACTATGAGGAAACAGTAAGTTCTGAATCTTTCAGTTGGATATACAATTAGGGTAAAGGCTAACTAAGTCAAAGCTAGAATTAATTAGCACCTAACAAAATACTGTAGTTTATTACAGTTTTTTAGTTTGAATAAATCTGCCCTCAGCCTTCTGATCTTCCTCGTATTTCCAAATAGCCTCCACAAATCACTCTATATAAACAGCAAAGAGTCCAAGAGTACACTGCCACACTCACCCTGTAAAGCTACTCAAATCAGTTCAACCTCATAGGAGGCTGTCTGCTTAAGTTAGAGGATGAAGATATCACTTAATGAATTAACGCCATCTAGTGGGATCAGTGAGATTTCAGCTGAATCTGGTTTACTCCAGGTTACTACAATGTATTATTCAATTGGTCAAATATCTTGTCTTAAAATATACACTTGTATTAATAAGTGAACTATCTTGAATGCTTATTGTAAGAATGTGGTAAAGTTGCCTACAATAAAAAAGGCACAAAAATATTTTAAGATCAGCAATCTTTTCTTAGAAGGCAATAATATTTCTATTCTTTCCCTCAAAGGCACGAAATATAAACCAACACTTAACTAACAATATGTATTTTCAAAGATCAGAAGAAAAGCAAAGTCGAAATCAAAACATTTGGTCAATAAAAAATTTTAAATAACAACAATAACAACTATTATTTATTTATTAGATGCCTAGCATATACCAGGCATGTCACAAAGTTTTCACCTTTAAAGCTATCTTGCAATGTAGTTCTACAGACAAGTCCGTTACAAAAACACTTACATCCAGAGTGACTAATCATAAAAGTGATCCTTCTTCCCTCTAACCATAATGTGAATATCCCATCTATCAACACCAGCTTACTATATGCCCAGAAACATGACAAGAGATGAGGAGGTTCTAAGAGAGGAAGAAGAGTTCTAGCCTTTGAAGGAGCCCAGGCTCAGCTCTGAATCCAAGAATCAGTGGCACTTTACAGAAGATACTTACAACTACCTTTTATCATAGTTTCACTGTTAATTTTATTCACATTAAAAATAAACTGCCAGCGTGAATATTACATCATGATTTTGATTCACTGACATAATTTAAACCAAAAATTGTTGAGAAAAAGATGTGCACGCTTCATATAGCCCAACAATACAAATATCCATATTTTAATTTCCATAAATATGAGTTATTTTTATCATTTGCAAGTCTTAGGATAATGTTAGACTCTCCCATAAGGTACAGTACCTATCACAGCAATCAGCGTTACTAAAGTTATTTACATTCCTAATAGCATATTTGCTTCACTTCTCTTCACACTTCTTGGGATTACCATACTCCCAAGGAACTTTAAGTAAAATGTGTTCATTATGTTTCTACTCACCGGTAGGTGGCAAATAACATAGTGACATTCAGGTAAGTAACCTGCAAACTATTCCATTTTCTAAGTGGGAATGTTAACTTTAACATTTCAGCATCTTCTCCTACACGGTGTATTTGTTTATACACACACACTCCTACACTCCACCATGTCAAATATTAGACTAATAATATATAATAATGTCCAGTTGATAATTCAATTAAATTTAGCAAGTTTTGTAGAATCTTTAAGGGTATCAAAATTTTCCTGTGTGTGTGTGGTGTGTGTGTGTGTGTCCTTATTAAAGAAAGTACAGAGCAGAGTTCCATACTACAAAGCATATCCGGGGCGCTATGAACCATAACGTGGCCTCAGGTCTGAAAAGAATGGCTAAATTTAATCAAAACTCCTCTCTTCATTTCCTGAAAGAGTCAGGAAACAGGTGGCATACATTTCATCTTGACCCAATTTGCTTCACTAGAGAAGTACCAATGGCCTGAAAACCACTCCAGGGGTCAAAGGTAGAAGATGGGAAAAGAGCCTACCTGACTGAGTTGACTATCAAATCTACCCGTACATCTAGCAAAGGAAGAGCAACAGCAAGATATAGAGGAATGGGGCTGGGTTTGGTGTGAAAACCTGATGCTGCTGGACAAGTTACACCTCTCTGAGTTCAAGTATACTTATTTATAAAATGAAAATAACAACAATAATAAAATGTATGTTCATGTCACATAAATATATCTGAATAATAGTTTTGTTAGATTTAAGTGACATAAATAAATGTGAACATATAATAAATGTGAATGCAAACTGCAAAATGCTATTTTCAGCCTAATAGTCTTGTCTACCCTATCCACTCTCATCCCACCACTGATCTGAACAATATTCACCCTCCATCTTATCCAGATCCTTTGATAAGATCAGTCTCTTTCCTGCTCAGTGAACTTAACAAATTTGGTCCCATTTTTAAGCTTTTGTTGATGATATTCCCTGGGCCTAATTTACCTTTCTTTCTCTCCTCTGCCTCTGTTCATCTACCCTTGAAGGTTCTGCTAAGTACCACCTCCTCTATAAAACTTTCCTTGACTCTACCTGCCTAGAATGATCTGTGAAACCCTATTATACCAAGTGACTGAATCATACATAATTTAACATCTAAACATATAATAATAGCAGCTGAAAACATATAGTACTTACTATATGGCAGGCAATTCTAAGCATATTATGTAATTTCGTCTTCAAAGCAATCCTATGATATAGGTATTATTAGTATCCCATTTTACAGATGGAGAAACTGAAGCACAGAAAATAGTTAAGTAACTTTCCAAGGTTCCAAAGTAGTAAGTGGCACAGCCACAGCAAGATTCTAACTCAGGCAGTCTGGCTCCAGAGCCCATGTTCTTCTCCACCATACAGTACGGATTCTGCTTGTTAAATGTTTTACGTGCTTTTGTCTTTTGACCCAGAATGTATGATCCCTAAGGATAAGGGCATTTCATTTAGTGTAACCCTTCCATAACCTTGCATTTTTCTGGGCTATACAATTACCCAAGGTGCTCAGTGTTACCTTGAAAGTGGAGATGGACCATCAGTCACCTTTATATTCTGGGGAAGGGAGTTCAACTTTACAATGAGTCATTCCAGACTTCAGTGTTTTCATTAAATAAATATACTAATTTGTTAAGCTTCTGATAATAGATTATTCCTGTTTCTAGCCTAGAATCAAAAAATTTAGGGATGTCTGAGGAACATTACATTAGTCACTTAACAATAAATAACTTTAAAAATGGTGAAAAATATGCCTAGTTTGAGAGTTAGTTGCAGGAATAAGGACAATCTTTTAAAGATAAAAACTAAAGCTCTCTGATTTATACCCACAAAGCAGTCTCTTGAGCATCTGTAAGGAAAATTAATGGAGATTTAATAATTCAATGATTAAGTCATCTGAGACCAGGTATAGCACCAGTCCAAATATATGACTATTTTTAAAATGCCAGCATTCTGTAACTATAACTGACATTATGGTTTACAAAGACTTCTCTTTTAATTACATTATGTTATTTGCACCTCACAACAATCCTGTGAAGATACTTATTTTTAAAGAAGAATAAAGTGAAGCTCAAGGAGATTTAGTGATCTGTCCAAAATTACACAATTACGTGGCAGAACCAGGACCCAAATCTTTGTTTTCTGATTCTAATGCCTAAATCCTTTCTGCTTTACAACACTGATGGGAACAGTGGTGTGGATAACTCAAAATGAAATTAAATTTGGAGTATGTTTTTTGGAGTCTCATCTTTTGGTAATTCATAATACTGCAAGTCAACAACCATCATAAAGCAAAAATAAAAGCAGTCTTGGCTCTGGAAGAAACAGCAGGTTTCCTAAGCACACTGTGTAAAGCCCTGGCCCACAGAAGTTAGAGAAGAACAAGAAGTCAAAATGTATGTGTGTACCTCTCTTTCTCCTTTATTTTTTTAAGTTTACTGTTCCCCCTCCCCTAACAACCCCCGCTTCCAACCCAGTGGACTGGGGGTAATAATGATTAGTTGATTTTTTTTTCTTTTTCATTTATCTATTTATTTATTTTTGGCTGCGTTGGGTCTTCGTTGCCGCGTGTGGGCTTTCTCTAGTTTCGGCGAGCGGGGGCTACTCTTCGTTGAGGTACGCAGGCTTCTCATTGCGGTGGCTTCTCTTGTTGCGGAGCACAGGCTCCAGGCGCACGGGCTTAGTAGCTATGGCTCACGGGCTTGGCAGCTATAGCTCACGGGCTCTAGAGCGCAGGCTCAGTAGTTGTGGCACGCGGGCTTATTTGCTCCACGGCATGTGGGATCTTCCCGGACCAGGGCTTGAACCCATGTTCCCTGCATTGGCAGGCAGATACTTAACCACTGTGCCGCCAGGGAAGTCCCTGATTAGCTGATTTTTAAGACTGAGTTGCTAGGTGCACTGGAGCAACAGAAGTAACTACACAGTGAACAGTATCTACCTCTTCACTGGCTTCTTCCCCTCCAAGTATCAACAAGCATGCTCAGGTCTCCTCTATATAAAAAACAAACACACTCTCTCTCTTCCCAAGGCTGCTATTCTCTCTCCTCTCCTTTCCTGACAGGTGAAAATGAAATGTGTGATGAGTAGAGTGCCCAAAAGAAAATGGGCATCCACTAAATCATAGTTACCATTCCCCTTTCTCACTAAACTCTCTGTTGTTGTTCTTATTTTGAAATATTTTTTTAGGAAAGCATTTGATAGTTGTATTAGATTATATAATCAGTCTATTTAAAACTATGTGCCCTAAGGACATCAATTAAAATATGGTTTTTTTCATTTGTTCAACAAATATTTGAGCACCTTCATTAAATTTCTTAATGGAGTTACTGGGCTCTTTGATCTTCCCACTAGACTGTGAGCTCCTTGAAGGCAGGAATAAACTGTTTCAACTGGTAGCTTCACTTATTAGCGTGCCAGTAGTAGGGTGTCTAAGAAGTGTTCAATGAATCAACTGTTGAAATAAGAAGACTGAAATTCCTAAGATATCTTCTGGCTCTTGAAGTGTAGGATTTCATGACATCTCCCACTTGGTACTAAGCATTGCTTTACATTTCTAAATTCATGAAAGAGTTTTGACTGAGATCCCTTTTCTTCTCTGACTTCTGCTGAATAGTGATGTTATTTCAGGCAATGTCTTTAGCTAATAAAGTTTCCCCAAAGCAAAAAATATGGATGCCCGTGAGTTTGGCACAGCTGAGTTGTAGAGCAGTTTTTATTTACTGATTGACTTCCATAATAAAGGAATTACTATGAATTTTTGCCTTCTTTTAATTTAAAAACCATATACGCAACACACCAAAACAAAAAGACCAAAAGCTTCTTTAGTATAACATTAATTTTAAAACTTTGTGCATAAAAATTAGAAGCAAGCTGCACACCACAGGTCCTTTCCTTCACTCTGTCTAGACTTGCAGACTATGAGTCAGTCATGGCTTCAGTACCTCCTATGCATCTTGGAACCCAGACTAAACTACTTCCACTATGCTCTGCCTTGCACTAGACCCCTTCTTCCTTTTGACCTTAACAATCCTTATTCCTGAGCTGCTCATTACTACTGGAAAGAATCCTTTAACCAGGCCACAGGCTCCGCCTGAAGTTCATGCCATCTTTACCTTCACCTTATGGTCATCCTTAGGTGATCATCTATCAATTTCCCTCAAAAGCTATTCAAATCTTTGTCTTCCTTGACTTCTTTGTGCTAGTGCACTGTTGACCATGCTCCTCCTGGGATCCTCTGATCACCTGTCACTATTACTTGTCATTATTTTCTTGTTTCTCTTTCCCATAGACCTGAAAGTTCCTTTAAGTTTAGATCCTCTTGGGCTTCCCTGGTGGCGCAGTGGTTAAGAATCCGCCTGCCAATGCAGGGGACACGGGTTCAAGCCCTGGTTGAGGAAGATCCCACATGCCATGGAAGCAACTAAGCCCATGTGCCACAACTACTGAAGCCCGTGCGCCTAGAGCCTGTGCTCTGCAACAAGAGAAGCCACCGCAATGAGAATCCTGTGTACCACAACAAAGAGGAGCCCGTGCTCGCCCCAAAGAGAGAAAGCCTGCACGCAGCAAGGAAGACCCAATGCGGCCAAAACTAAATAAAATAAAAAAACAAAAAGTTTAGATCCTCTTATGTTCATATGTTTTTTAAGTTCCTGTGCTAGGCCCTCTTCCTCTCCCTCTCTACACTCATTCCCTGGGTACCTACATTCAATTTCAATGCTGCAATTATCTCCTTCATGGAACAATGGAAGTCCATATACCCTGGATAGAATTTTGGCCCTTATGACTAGCTATATGGCCTCAGGCAAGTTAATTAACTTCAGTCTGTTTACTCACCTCTTAAATGGGGATAACAGTATCTATCTCACAAGGCTGCTGTGAATATTAAATGAGGTAACAGTATAAGGTACTTACCTAACAGGGCCTGGAACACAGTAGAGGTCAATAAATCTATATCTCTAGTCCTGGCCTCTCTTGAACCCCACACACCCACATTTCTAATTGTATGATACACATTTCTACCTTAATGCCTCACCAACACTGAAAATTTGGCCAAGACCAAATGCATCACTATCTTCCCCCCTTGCAGTTTCCTACCTTAATAACACCCTAATAGCTCAAGCTGGGAATCCTATGCATGTTCACTCCCTCACTCTTAGGTCTAATTAGTCCTTGCAGTGTCTTGTACTTCTATCCCACTGCTGTGATTCAGGCCTCTTACTAGGACAATTTGTAACATCTTCCCAACTGGTATCTCTCCCATCTAGAGCAGATACATCCCTTTGCTAATAGAATACTTTCTCAAAAAGGGATCTCACCATGTCATTTCTCTGCTTAAAATTTCCCGTGTCTTCTCCCTAGTAACTATGGAATAAAGCCTAAACTCCTAGGTGAGGCATTAAAGCCTGTTAACAATTGTACCTCATTTCCCACTATATTCATCCCTTCAGCCACTCTGAATTATCTACTATTTCCAGAATTTGAAATGCTTCTTCTTACCTCTGTACCTTTGCTTAAATCAGTTCCTCCCTTCCACCCAACACCTCTCCTACCTGTCTAAACCTCACTCATTCCTGAAGACCTAGAACAAACACTGTTTTTTACACAAACCTTTCCCTAGTTCCCTACTCAGGATTAACATCTCTCTTCTCTATGTTTGCAGAACACCCTGTTTATAACTCTATAATGGCATGTACCATAATCTACTTTATACTTCAATTTATAGGTTATACATTGGTCTCCTCTGCTATGCTGCCAGTGCCTTGAGAACAAGGAGACTAGGTCCTATGCATTTTCGTAGTCCATTGCCTGGAAATTGGTAGCCCTCATAGATGTTTGTTAAACTGAATAGAATAATTATATGATTCTATCATCTAGAATGCAGACCTACAGCACTTAAAAAACTAACTAAACAGAAACTACCTCAACCAATAACCGAACTTAATGTCACTGATAACAGGGCAAATGGTCATGTTGTGCCCTCCTGTGATGAAGGCACGAAGTACTCTAAGTAGTATTCTTAAACCAAAAATGTTTAATGTGGATTTACTCATGAGGAACCAAATCAGATAAATCAAAACTGCAGGACATTCAGCACTGCAACTGGCTTGGACTCTTCAAAAATTTCAACTAATGAACCTCTACCCCTTTCCCCCTCTCCCCACCAAAAGGCCATGCAACTGCTGTGGATTAAAGATCAAAGAGAAATGGCAACCAAATGCAATGTGTGATCCTTGATTGGATCCTGGATTAAAAATACTAAAGAAGGGCTTCCCTGGTGGCGCAGTGGTTGAGAGTCCGCCTGCCGATGCAGGGGACACAGGTTCGTGCCCTGGTCCGGGAAGATCCCACATGCCGCAGAGCGGCTGGGCCCGTGAGCCATGGCCGCTGAGCCTGGGCGTCCGGAGCCTGTGCTCCGCAACGGGAGAGGCCACAACAGTGAGAGGCAAAAAAAAAAAAAAACTAAAGAACACAGTGGTCACCAACTGGGGAAATGTGATTTTGAGATTAGTGCTGCTCAAAAGTATAGTCCATGGGCCCAGGCTGATCTGTAAACTATTACTGATAAGTGGTAAGATAAGTATAAAAGTTGAGAATGAACATTTAGAAATGTTTAGAGAAATGTGACAATAATTTTATGTCTGTTTAATAATAAAACAATTGGGCTTGTGCTTTGTATATATGCTGTTTTTTTAAATTTCATTTTTCTAGTAATCCATTTTATTGTATATTACAAAAATGCTGGTGATGGACTGGAAGTTTAAAAACAGATCCTTTACCACAGATAGTCTGAGGAGTATTCTAGTAGAGAAAAGTATTGTATCAATCTTAAATTCCCTGAGTATGATACTTATACTATGGTTATGTTAGAGATAAACGCTTAAGTTTTTAGAGGTGAAATATCATGATGCTTACAAAAAGCAGCAAAAATAAATTTAAGTAAACATGTATACAAAGAAAGTATACATCTCGATAGAGGAAAAATTAACTAGACTTTTAAATCTAAAAGATGTATACCTTTTAATTTTTAAATGACACATTTGCTATCTTATAGCTCTAGTACAGAGAAAAATGAGACTTTTATTAGCACTAAGAATGAGTAAAGATGTAGGAGATGTCAGAGTATACTGAAAGCTAACAAGACTGCAGACCACTGCTTGCAGACAGTATCGGATGTACTCTCTTCCTGCCCCATGGGTGTGGACTGCAGACACTCTATCTGCAGTGGTAGTGCTCCATGAAGCTTGTTTGGTAAGCTGGCACTCTTGACAACGATGAGCTCCAGATTTTTAAGTAACACTTCAGGATTTGCACTTTAAAAAAAAACAAAACCAGGGGCTTCCCTGGTGGCACAGTGGTTGAGAGTCCGCCTGCCGATGCAGGGGACGCGGATTCGTGCCCTGGTCCGTGAAGATCCCACATGCCGCGGAGCGGCTGGGCCCGTGAGCCATGGCCGCTGAGCCTGCGCGTCCAGAGCCTGTGCTCCGCAATGGGAGAGGCCACAACACTGAGAGGCCCGCGTACCGCAAAAAAACAAAAAAAAACCCCAAAACCAGGGGCTTCCCTGGTGGCGCAGCGGTTGAGAGTCCGCCTGCCGATGCAGGGGACGCGGGTTCGTGCCCCGGTTCGGGAAAATCCCACATGCCGTGGAGTGGCTGGGCCCCTGAGCCATGGCCGCTGAGACTGAGTGTCTGGAGCCTGTGCTCCGCGGCGGGAGAGGCCACAGTGGTGAGAGGTCCACGTACCGCAAAAAAAAAAAAAAAAAAACCACCCAAAACCAAACTAGGAAAGAGATCATTATCCTTACCCACTATAATATTTTATTTCTAATTTCTACAAAATTAACAAAGATACACAGATCAAAATGCAAGTGGTTTTGTCCCTGAAAATTTTTAATTATAAATATGTGGACTAATAGGGAAAAGATTAATTTCACCAAATTAAAAAAAAAAACCAGCAACTGAGACAGCAATTGATGCTTGTAGAAAAAAATGATGATGCTGTACTGAGAATGACTGCAGGTAGGAGCAGATGGCAATAACTTGCTTAATGGCACTGCTTACTGCATACCATGTCACACACACTCACAGATGTACCTCACCAATCTCTAAAAACATCTCAGAGTAATGCAACCCAGTGGAAGACTTTTTACGGCAAAATCAATGTATCATCACTGTAAGCAACGGAACACACAAATCATGTAAGAAGCTAAAATTGTGTTTAAAGACAAACTCATTTCATCAGAAATAAGGCAAGAAAAAGAAAGGGAGAATAAAATAAGACTTTCCCAATCTGGAAGCTTAGTCTACTTTGGTTTTTTTTGTTTGTTTGTTTTTAAATTTGGAGCCTTCTTTTTTTTAATTTTATTTTACCTTTTATTAGTCATCAATTTTATACACATCAGTGTATACATGTCAATCCCAATCACCCAATTCATCACACCACCATCCCCACCCCCCGAACCTCCCATGGCTTTCCCGCCTTGGTGTCCATACGTTTGTTCTCTACAACTGTGTCTCAACTTCTGCCCTGCAAACCAGTTCATCTGTACCATTTTTCTAGGTTCCACATACATGCGTTAATATACGATATTTGTTTTTCTCTTTCTGACTTACTTCACTCTGTATGACTGTCTCTAGATCCATCCACGTCTCAACAAATGACCCAATTTCGTTCCTTTTTATGGCTGAGTAATATTCCATTGTATATATGTACCACATCTTCTTTATCCATTCGTCTGTCGATCGACACTTAGGTTGCTTCCATGTCCTGGCTATTGTAAATAGAGCTGCAATGAACATTGGGGTGCATGTGTCTTTTTGAATTATGGTTTTCTCAGGGTATATGCCCAGTAGTGGAATTGCTGGATCATATGGTGATTCTATTTTTAGTTTTTAAGGAACCTCCATACTGTTCTCCATAGTGGCTGTATCAATTTACATACCCACCAACAGTGCAAGAGGGTTCCCTTTTCTCCACACCCTCTCTAGCATTTGTTGTTTGTAGATTTTCTGATGATGTACATTCTAACTGGTGTGAGGTGATACCTCATTGTAGTTTTGATTTGCATTTCTCTAATAATTAGTGATGCTGAGGAGCTTTTTATGTGCTTCTTGGCCATCTGTATGTCTTCTTTGGAGAAATGTCTATTTAGGTCTTCTGCCCATTTTTGGATTGGGTTGTTTGTTTCTTTAATATTGAGCTGCATGAGCTGTTTATATATTTTGGAGATTAATCCTTTGTCCATTGATTCATTAGCAAATATTTTCAAATTTGGAGCCTTTGAAACTCACATACTCCACTTTTGAACTTTTGTGGATGCTAATTTCTCAGTTACTGGTTTTTACTTTACCTTCTCTGAAGAGGCAAAGGAAGACCTGCTTCTAAATATTTTCTAGGAGATGGGAGAAAAGACTGTCAGCTTTTAAACTTGGCAATAAAGGCACTTTTTGATGAGTGTAGGATCTGAGTTTCAAATAAAGTCATATCAAAATTAAGCATAACATCAAATCAACCTTAACTGTTTTCACTTGAGACCTAGATTAACCTAGAAGCTAACTTTTACTGATAAATATACATGCCATGCCAAAAAATAAGATGGCCCTTTAGAAACTAAGTAGGAATGAACCAGGCCCACACAGCACTTGGATATGACCAATTCTAGGCAAAGTCTGCTGAAAGTAGGCATCAGAGGAATTTAAAGACACTCTGCCATGCTCCTAAGTTCTGGAGTTGGTATTATGGAGTATCATGTTCTTATTGATGCTATAAACTGCACTCTACCCCGTTGAAACAAATTTTTTCAAGACCTAAACGCTTTACTTTTGTATTAACTTAGGCAGTAAGACTACATTCCAATCTTAGCAATGAAATTGAGTCTCATGGGTCTGTTTGGATTTGACAGGCTCCTTTGTTTTTGTTTTTCGTACTTCAGCTTGAGAGCTAAATAGCAGCTCTGCTCTAGAAATGCCAGCACAACACTGAAATATGAGTTACATTTCCTGGTAGCAAAGGACCACATAACCATATAAAGCAGGAAAACCAGTGTGCTTGACTTTCAGGGTTCCTAATAATCTTAACCATCATGTCATAGCATCTCAAATCCTCTTCCTTTAAGGGCATATCACTATTGTCTACATTTTAACTCTCCTTTTTGGGCTATCATTTTGAAGAGACTGCTTGACCCAAATGGCGGCATCTTAGGCCAACTGTGATGAGCAAAGCTACTCCAGTGAAAGCAAGTCTTCTCCTACTCCATTTTATTCATCCTGGTTATTTACTACCAGTAAACAGGCAATTCTGCCATTTAAAAATACTCTGACTGGGGCTTCCCTGGTGGTGCAGTGGTTGAGAGTCCGCCTGCCGATGCAGGGGACATGAGTTCGTGCCCTGGTCCGGGAGGATCCCACATGCCGCGGAGCGGCTGGGCCCGTGAGCCATGGCCGCTGAGCCTGGGCGTCCAGAGACTGTGCTCCACAATGGGAGAGGCCGCAACAGTGAGAGGCCCGTGTACCGCAAAAAAACAAAAACAAAAACAAATACTCTGACTGGAAATATGATTACCTTTTCTTGGATCTGGTCCCTATTTTCTGGCATCAGTGGTGTCATTTCCCAATGTCTTCTTTTGTTCCCTGTTGACATTCTCAGACACGGCGTTTCATTCACACATATTGCATCTGTAGAGTAAGATCCTGTGACGTGTCTGGGGATGACACTAGAATTCCCTGAAGTGGCTGCTGATATCCTGCAGCAAACCAATTTTTCATTAGAACTGCCACAAGGAACGGGAGCACCAGCTCTGACACTGCTTGACTGGCCTTCACGCAGCGGCGGCCGGGAGCACCTCGTCCCTGTGCAGGAGGGGAGAGTTCTCTCTAGGCACGTGTACTGTTGCTGTGCCTTTCAACGCAGTCCCTTGGCACAGCGGACTCCCACTTCCACTTTTTCTGCTCCTCTTGTGTCTAACACTATCTGATGATCTAGAATATAAAACACTATCCTCTTTGGTCCTATTTACCTCCACAAGTTATGGAATTTCTCAAACATGAACATGACTCCTAGCTCCCTACATCTTAAGTTATCTCTTGGGAACTGCACCAAGTGTAACTGACTCCATGTTCTAAAGTATTGTGTTTTGAATGCTGATGTGCTAATAAATACATGATAGTTATAACTGAAAAAGATTATCACAACTCTAAGCATTTCAAATACATGGAAGGGACCATTAGACAGATTTTTTTTCAATACTTTCACCAAATTTTTAACTATTAACAAGTATACATCACCACCTCCGTTAGTATCATGAATCTGTGAACGGTATCATGCTGGGCTGAGCATCACAGAAAGTGTCACAGAAAACAGTCAAAAGTCAAAATTATCTTCTTTGAGCTCACATTCCAGGAATTCCTGACGAGGGGCAGAATAATTTACTTTGCAAGGAGAAAAACCACCACAAGAACAGAAAATGCAGGCAACACACTAAGTGGAAATGGATCTGTGTATGCATGTGAGGTGTTCTAGTGAAACAGAGATAACTGTATGTCAACAATATCTTCTTTAAAGAGACACAAACGCTGTAATTAAACAAATGAGAATGACATAAAAGAACTAGAAGTTCATCATATGCATATATGATTCTGTAATTTTTCTATTATAGAATAAAACCATGTTCTATTAGTTTTTATTACTGTATATCTAGGCTGAGGTCTCACAGCTTGAATGATATGTGGAAAATCTGGAAAAATAACAAAAATAATAAGAAAAAAGATTAGAAAATAAACAGAGAAAAGTTAAAGGAATCTGTACTATTTAGGCTGGAAAAGGAACAAGTGACTTAGGGAAGGGTCTAGTGTAAGTCCAAGTATTGGCTTCCCAGCCTTCTGTAAGACAAGACAGGAGCTGGCAGAATGAGGGATGGACAATTACTCAGGTCCCTCCCACTCTGAACAGTCTATCCTACACAAAGCTGCTTTGCAGAGTATGAAGACCTAAGCAGAAGGGATTTAAGCAACATGGCAGAAACTAGACAAACATTTGGGAAGTGCCAAAATCCATTCCCAGAAACAGGTGAGGAAATTAAGAAGGAAGACTGCTCTCTCTCCCTAGAAAGGCTTAGGTCAGCAATCCCAAATGGCATAATGAGGAATAGTGGTATCCCCTGAGAAACGAGGTGTGTTCCCAGAAAGAGGTTAATAAGTTTGCCAAAACCCAAGTTAAATACAGTTAAGTTCTTTACTGTAGAATTTCAGTCTTTAGTTGCTAACATATGTTAAGAATCTCTAAAAGGCAGAGAGTATGAAGCATTGCTTAAATTTTCTAATAACAGAATGCTTTTTTCATGAAAACCTGTTAATATGTTGGAGCTTTAATGTTCCAAGGAACACAGTTTGGGAAACGCTGGTTTAGGTGCAACTGAATTAGAAAGCAAGGAAAGGACAAGGTGGTACCTGGGGAATGTCTCCCAACTTTATGATTTTATGTATTTGGGCCAACTGGGATGCTGATCTGCTTTCTTTCTCCTACTTCTCATTTATGCCTTGACCTAGGCATAAATCTACCTTCCATCAAATTATTATTTTCTCTGAATTTCCCAATTCTCCCATTGACTTGTCTAGACTATCAAAACTTTTCTTCCTTTCCTCCCTCTTTCCCTCCTTCCCTCCGCTTTCTTCTTCCTTTCTTTTTCTTGTTAGTAGTCCTCTTTCTTCCATAAAAGTGCCTTCCTTTGCTTTCCATTTGTTAATAAGCAGTATCACTTTTCTTTCGTTAAAAAACACGTCATTACTTTTCACTTAATACTAAGTTTCACTTTGATGTAACCATCTAGTTCAGATTCTCTTCTATTTTTTCATCTATAATTTACTTGTATAAGACTTAAGGATTTCTCTAAGACTGAACCTGCTGTTCTGATGATTCTCTTATCTCCCTTTTCTCTACCATAATGACTCCCTATCTCTAGATTAGTCTATGAAGCCATCATCCCTTATCACTGAACATCCCTTCCAATAAATAATTCCTTACAGAAAGCTCTCCAAGATGAGCATTATGCAATGCTGTTCCATTCTTGATTCTTAATCTTGTCATTATTAGATACTGTTCATCAGCTATGTAGTGGTGCTCTACATACTTTATGAAAATAAGTATACACTACCTACCCACAAGGAGTTTTCTCTGAAAGAGATAACACTGAGGTGGGTTTTCTCTCAGACATATGTATAAAGTTTTATTTATTTTTTATTTTAATAAATTTATTTATTTATTTTATATTTTATATTTGGCTGCATTGGGTCTTCATTGCTGCACACGGGCTTTCTCTAGCTGTGGTGACTGGGCTTCTCATTGCCGTGGCTTCTCTTGTTGCGGAGCACAGGCTCTAGGCACACAGGCTTCAGTAGTTGTGGCACATGGGCTCAGTAGTTGTGGCTCACGGGCTCTAGAGCAAAGACTCAGTAGTTGTGGCGCATGGGCTTAGTTGCTCCAGGGCGTGTGGGATCTTCCCAGACCAGGGCTCGAACCCGTATCCCCTGCATTGGCAGGAGGATTCTTAACCACTGCACCACCAGGGAAGTCCTAAAGTTTTATTTTAAAAATCTTTTCTTCATCTCCCAATAGAGTACAATATTATGCCATAGATTTTTAAAAGGGAGGAGTCCTCTCATGTCTTACCACTAAGTTTCTTCTTTGCCCAAACTTGTGTCCCCTTCACTTGGACATGACCAACAGGCAGGTAAACATTTCAGTTGGTTTTTAGATAAAAGTCAAATTCTTGCTGATGAAGTAGCTATCCCCCCCTTCTTTCCTGCTTAAGCATTAAGTCTAGACCTTCCGTGATAACAGATTAAGTAAGCAGAGATGCCATTCTCCTAGTAAGACAATAATAAAACCCTAATCATTTGTAGTTCTGGGCTAAAAAAAATTATTTTATCGAAGGAGTGATTCTCTGATATCCTGAAAACATTCCGATTTGATTAATTATATTTTTCTTACATTTTCAATTTATTTTTTCTTTTAAATTTTTCATTTTGACATAATTTCTGACTTACAAATAAGTTTTAAGATGGCACAGAGATGTCACTGTTTGCAGATGACATGGTACTATACAAAGAGAATCCTATAGATGCTACCAGAAAACTACTAGAGTTAATCAATGAATTTGGTAAAGTAGCAGGATACAAAATTAATGCACAGAAATCTCTGGCATTCCTATACACTAATGATGAAAAATCTGAAAGAGAAATTAAGGAAACACTCCCATTTATCATTGTAACAAAAAGAATAAAATACCTAGGAATAAACCTACCTAAGGAGAAAAAGACCTCTATGCAGAAAACTATAAGACACTGATGAAAGAAATTAAAGATGATACAAACAGATGGAAAGATATACCATGTTCTTGGATTGGAAGATCAACATTGTGAAAATGACTATACTACCCAAAGCAATCTATAGATTCAATGCAATCCCTATCAAACTACCAATGGCATTTTTCACAGAACTGCAACAAAAATTTCACAATTTGTATGGAAACACAAAAGACCCCAAATAGCCAAAGCAATCTTGAGAAAGAAAAACGGAGCTGGAGGAATCGGGCTCCCGGACTTCAGACTATACTACAAAGCTACAGTAATCAAGACAGTATGGTACTGACACAAAAACAGAAATATAGATCAGTGGAACAGGATAGAAAGCCCAGAGATAAACCCACGCATATATGGTCACCTTACTTTTGATAAAGGAGGCAAGAATATACAGTGAAAAAAGGACAGGCTCTTCGATAAGTGGTGCTGGGAAAACTGGACAGCTACATGTAAAAGAATGAAATTAGAACACTCCCTAACACCATACACAAAAATAAACTCAAAATGGATTAAAGACCTAAATGTAAGGCCAGAAACTATCAAACTCTTAGAGGAAAACATAGGCAGAACACTCTATGACATAAATCACAGCAAGATCCTTTCTGACCCCCCTCCTAGAGAAATGGAAATAAAAACAAAAATAAACAAATGAGATCTAATGAGAGTTCAAAGCTTTTGCATAGCAAAGGAAACCATAAACAAGATGAAAAGACAACCCTCAGAATGGGAGAAAATATTTGCAAATGAAGCAGTTGACAAAGGATTAATCTCCAAAATATATAAACAGCTCATGCAGCTCAATATCAAAAACACAAACAACCCAATCCAAAAATGGGCAGAAGACCTAAATAGACATTTCTCCAAAGGAGATATACAGATTGCCAACAAACACATGAAAGGATGCTCAACACCACTAATCATTAGAGAAATGCAAATGAAAACTACAATGAGGTATCACCTCACATCAGTCAGAATGGCCATCATCAAAAGATCTACAAACAATAAATGCTGGAGAGGGTGTGGAGAAAAGGGAACCCTCTTGCACTGTTGGTGAGAATGTAATTTGATACAGCCACTATGGAGAACAGTATAGAGGTTCCTTAAAAAACTAAAAATAGAACTACCATAAGACCCAGCAATCCCACTACTGGGCATATACCCTGAGAAAACCATAATTCAAAAAGAGACATGTACCAAAATGTTCATTGCAGCTCTATTCACAATAGCCCGGAGCTGGAAACAACCTAAGTGTCCATCATCGGATGAATGGATAAAGAAGATGTGGCACATATATACAATGGAATATTACTCAGCCATAAAAAGAAACGAAACTGAGCTATTTGTAATGAGGTGGATAGACCTAGAGTCTGTCATACAGAGTGAAGTTAGTCAGAAAGAGAAAGACAAATACCGTATGCTAACACATATATACGGAATTTAAAAAAAAAATGTCATGAAGAACCTAGGGGCAAAACGGGAATGAAGACGCAGACCTACTTGAGAATGGACTTGAGGATATGGGGAGGGGGAAGGGTGGGCTGTGACAAGGCGAAAGAGAGGCATGGACGTGTATACACTACCAAACGTAAGGTAGATAGATAGTGGGAAGCAGCCGCAGAGCACAGGGAGATCAGCTCGGTGCTTTGTGACCGCCTGGAGGGGTGGGATGGGGAGGGTGGGAGGGAGGGAGATGCGTGAGGGAAGGGATGTGGGAACAGATGTATATGTATGACTGATTCACTTTGTTATAAAGCAGAAACTAATTAAAAAAATAAATAAATAAACTTAAAAAAAAAAAAAAAAAAAAAAAAAAAGAGTCATGTACCACAATGTTCATTGCAGCTCTATTTACAATAGCCAGGACATGGAAGAAACCTAAGTGTCGATCGACAGACGAATGGATAAAGAAGATGTGGCACATATATACAATGGAATATTACTCAGCCATAAAAAGAAACGAAATTGAGTTATTTGTAGTGAGGTGGATGGACCTAGAGTCTGTCATTCAGAGTGAAGTAAATCAGAAAGAGAAAAACAAATATCATATGCTAACACATATATATGGAATCTGAAAAAAAAATGGTTCTGATCAACCTAGGGTCAGGACAGGAATTAAGACGCAGACGTAGAGAATGGACTTGAGGATATGGGGAGGGAGAAGGGTAAGCTGGGACGAAGTGAGAGAGTGGCATGGACATATATACACTACCAAATGTAAAACAGATAACTAGCGGGAAGCAGCCACATAGCACAGGGAGATCAGCTCGGTGCTTTGTGACCATCTAGAGGGGTGGGATAGGGAGGGTGGGAGGGAGACACAAGAAGAAGGAGATATGGGGATATATGTATATGTATAGCTGATTCACTTTGTTATAAAGCAGAAACTAACACACCATTGTAAAGCAATTATACTCCAATAAAGATGTTAAAAAAAAAAAAGATGGCACAGAGAGTTCCCCTATAACTTTCATCCAGGTTCCCCAAATGTTAACTCTGATACATCTGTTTTATTCTTTTCTCTCTCTTTCTCTCTCAGACACACACATACACATTTTTTTCCCCTGAACCATTTGAGAGTAAGTTGCAGGCATTACATGCCTTTCCTATTTTGCTAATAAACAAGCAGATAGATAGGTAAATAAAATGGATGCATGAACAGATGTGATAAGCAAGTATAGGTAATGGGCATATTTTGGTGTTCATTATAAAATTCTTTCAACTTTTGTTGGATCTTTGAATTTTTTCATAATAAAACGTTATGGAAAAAAATCAGAAAATCAACACTGATACACTACTATTGATATTTTCTGCAGACCTTATTCAAATAAAGTTTGCCAATGTCCCAGTAATGTTCTTTAAGCAAAAGAAAATCCCAGATCATGCCTTGTACCTTATTTAAATGTATCCTATTTTCTCTCTTTCTCTGATGGGGCAACAAAGGAAGTCAGCTTTCTGATTATTCATGATTATGTGAGAGACCTAGGCTAAGGATAAATCAAAATACCAGAATATCCAAAACTCTGTTATTTTTGGCTCATAAATTGTCAGGCTTTTAAATGGTCCTTTGGGGGTTAGATATATCTCTATAATTATGGTTTGATTGAGTTTTAAAATTAAAATTCCATTAGAATGTTCTGAAAACACCCAAGCTCACTGGCACAAGAAGTGTTTTTGTAGTAAAGTTTGCCTCGAGGAAAACTGTCCTCAGTGGAAAATTTAGTTGCCGACAGTCTATGACGTAGATAGCATGCCCAAGGTGCGTGAAAGCTGACAAGACATGGACTCGAGGATGCCATTCCAATGCTTTACAATCCTTTGCAAAAACAGGTGTCAAGGCTTTTTTTATTAATATATCTTTTTTTTGGACCCTTAAAATAAACCTAAGGAAGGGTGTTGAGGAGGGGTTTTTTCCCTCTTCTCAGAATAAAAATGTGGGAAAGGTTTAGCTACCTCTACTATACCCTGCTTGCCACTCAAACAAGTTTATGTGGTAAACTGTCTCCATACTGAATGGCTGACTGCCTTTTATAATCTGAATTAGAAAATGCAAAAAAAAAAATCCTTTAAAGTCAAACAGTGGAATTAACATATGAGCAGAGCTCCTGTGGGCATTTAAATCCGTAATTAAAAAACCTGAGACACGATGGCTTGGCAATCGTTATTGTCTAACGTGCACAGATAGCCAAAAGGTACTGAAATGCGACATTCTGTCCCACATGACTCACTCACTCAGCAGAGGCAGCCTCACGAAGAATGCTGAGAAGGCCTTACATCTTTAAATGCCTGGCCCACCAAAGGTCTTTCCCCCAGCACTGAAAAATGCCCAGAGGTCCTGGGGAGAGACTGTTGATTGTTTAGAACTCAGAGAATCTGCTTTTGCTAGCATGTTCCATTTCCATGCAGGAAAAGGAATCCTTTTCCAAAAAAGTAAAAGTCTGAGAGAAGGAACACACGCACATAGGCACGCAAATCATCATTCCTATCTGATGTGTGAGAGCACAGCACACAGCACAGCAATCTAGCTACGAGCCTCCTAGATTATAAATAGGCCGCCAATCCAAGCAGCAGCTGTCTCACATCGCTCTGCTTTTTCTCCCTGATTTTATTATATTTCAAGGATGAAGCACAGATTTCTACAAGTTTTCTCTATGTTAACAGGTACAACACGCACAGGCCAAGGAAATTTGTTTTTAAGATTATTCACATCAAACAATACTCCATGCTAATCTGCCATTGTTTACCTTATTTATACATGTATAAGGGGTTTAACAGGTTTGTACTCCTGCATTTTCTGTTATAAATTAGGCCCTCCATATTATAATTCTGCACTCAATCGCAGTCAACCAAGAAATTGCCTTTATAAAGGCAACTGAGCACGCTGCCCTTTCTGGACTTTGAAAACAGTACTACCTACACCTGAATGCAGACGCCTGCACAGAAAACACACAAAATACAATGCAATTTGATGAAGTCTTTAATGCATACAACTCTTTCAAGAACAAAGCAAACCAATCAACTATATGTGCTACTTAAGGTCTTTATACCCAAGTTCTAAAGACATTCCCAATTCACCTTCCATCACATGAGGACTAAGCCAAAGCTATTGAGAGACACCTTTTGTTCCCATATGGAAAATCTTCCTTCTCAGAAATCAGTATTCAGGGGACACCTTCTAAACAATTATTCCTATCTCCTCTTTATCCTGTTTTCAGCATATAATTCACTTTGGGAAGATACTTAATAGGCCAAGTGGCCATTATTTTACTTTCTTGTTTATGGTCAGTACATTCAGAATTCCTACTTGGCTGTCACAGAAATGTCACCCCCTATCCATGATGGACCCTATATTATGCCAAGGGAAAGCAGCCTAAACTACCATTTTCTTTCTTTGCCAACAAGGAATTCACTTCAGCCTAATAACACAAGCAGGGTAACATTTACTACAGTTGGAATTAATAGACTGGTAGTTAATTCTCTAAATGCTTGAGTTGGGAATCTCTGGGGACAAATTTTTTTGAAGGGTGGGCTTTGGGGGAATACAACAAAAAAGGATTTGAAAAAGTTGTCTTATCCAAAAAACTACACTTGTATTCTTAATTATCCTGAAAACTTCAACTTCCCAGCATGTGTTTGGTGTCAGGATACAAAATTATTTCAGTTTTCAAGTACATGCACATACAGTTGTCATTCTGAACTATAAAAATAAAAAAATACTGCACATCAAAATATTAACAGTTGAGTACTAAGCTTACAAGCAAACTGTGCTTTGCTGAATTAATTGAAGGTTTTACAATCAAATATATTATTTTCATAATTAAAATAGTAATTATAGTAGCTACTATATTTTGAGGAAAAAATGTTTTCCCCTCCTCATACTTTAAGGCTTCCTGATTTCAGCTGCAATGCTCACGTTAAAGTCTATATGTTAAAAATACTTCTTTACACTTTAGAAGCTTGCCTTTTAAAGCCATTTTTAATTTTTCACTTGCTCTAAGTGTGTATTAACACATCCCTGAAGGACACGTGAACAAAGGATGAATCCTATTGGATCTCCAAATTGAGCAGAAGTCCAACGTTGATGTGATCATGGTTTATTAATCTGAACTTCCCCTTTCCAAAACAAAACATATCTGCCATGACGAACTAAACTTTGGGGCTATCAAAGAATTAATTCAGGAAGTCAATGATAACTTCTTGTCCCATAATCTTTGGCAAATTTTTTGCACCTAATGTCCTGAGATACTTTTCACTAATTAATTCTACTTGATACTTACTGAGTTTCACAAAGTTTCATGAACTACTTAGGTTGAATTTTTCCTCATATAATAGATTCCCAAAACAATATATTCTCTATTCTAGAGCCCCAACTAAGTAACTGTTCTGAAAACAGACTTTTTTTTTCCTACTCAATGTTCTCTTTGAGCTTAAGGTTCAAAAAATTCTTCACTGTCTTCATTGTTAAAGTATATTTCCTTAAATATAACCTAAAAACCTAGCAATAAATTCCACGTCATTTCCAATAGTACACCTGAAATAAAAACAATAAATCGTCACTGGAATGCTTTCAGTTAAAAGTAGTTCAACTTTACTCCACCTTACCTATCCTGCAGTTACACAGTAAAAATAACAAAGGCATAGAGGAAAATAAAAATGTGAACTTCTAAGTTGGGAGGGGGAACGGTTAAAATACTCTATTTATAAAAGTGTTTTAAAAGACTTATCCTTTAAATGGTGTTTTACAACTTGATTTGATAATTATCCTTCTCACTGAAATTTACTCTCAAAACTGGAATGTAAGACTACCTACTGCAAGAAGAAAGCCCTGACATATAGGACTGATACAGTAGGTTGTTACTCATAACAGCCTTTGGACAAAGAATCAACATGAAACAATAGAGCAAACTGCTGACTCTATCTGGAGAACATCTTGCTAATAGATTAAAAGTTACTGTAGGTTTAGAATCCCAGCCTCTGAAAAGAACTATCCAGAGAATATGACCAAGCTACATTTTTAGTTTCTATTCTCTAATTTCCTTAAGTGAGTATCAAACAAACAAAAATTATTTTTTCTTTCTATACGCTCTCCTCTCCAATCAAGAATGCTTCTTTCACTATAAGAGGACACTGAACAATCTTTTATTCTAATCATATTATTTGTCCAGGTTTTTAACATTTGTCTAACATTATGATCATCCAATTCTTCTTTGAATCAGTGGGGGACTAAAATCTGAAAAATAATCTGAAAACAGACAATGGGAAAGTATTTTTTTTCAGCCCAAAATGTATAAGTAAGCCACTTTTCATTAGTCTACCACTCTCTGAATGTTACTAAAATTTAACTTTTTTTTTTTTTTTTTTGCGGTATGCGAGCCTCTCACTGTTGTGGCCTCTCCCGTTGCGGAGCACAGGCTCCGGACGCGCAGGCTCAGCGGCCATGGCTCACGGACCCAGCTGCTCCGCTGCATGGGGGATCCTCCCTGACTGGGGCACGAACCTGCGTCCCCTGAATCGGCAGGCGGACTCTCAACCACTGCTCCATCAGGGAAGACCCTAAAATTTAACTTTATATAACAACCTTGAACACAAAACTCAAAAAGATCTTTTAACCCCACAATATTGTAAACCAACTATACTCCAATAAAAATTAATTTAAAAAAAGATCTTTTAACCCTAAAATACATACTTCTTAGATCTTTCAAAGAAACAACCTCCATCATAAACATAATAAAATTTGTGTTCAAATAATATTTTATGCTTTCATTCAACTATTTTCACTTCCATTTTTAAATCTGCAATTTTCAGAACTTTAATATCATTTCTTCTAAACTACATTTTGTGAGTGTGTGTGTGTGTGTGTGTTTATGCAACCAATTTCCACTATTTTGGAGTGGGCTGGGACTAGAAAAAAATGCTGATTTCGGAACAGTAGCATCTATCCATATTTGCTCACAAGTAAATTAATGTTTTAAATAGCAAATAAAGCAGAACCAGAAGGAGCTAGAGACTATATTAGTGAGTGGAGTTCTACGAGAAATTCTTGTACAAGAGCGTACTTAGTAAAGAAGTGCCCTGGCGCCATACATGTTTAGCTTCCCCAGCTCAAAGTCTCAGAATCATCTCTCATTCTTTCTTCCTCTGCCTTATGGCCCAGTTTCAACCAATTCCTAATCCTGTTGATTCTTGTTCACCTCTGCAGTCCTATGCATTCCAAACCTCTCTTCCTCACACTTCTTGCCCCTTACCTGTGTCAGAAATAATTTCCTTATCCCTAAACTGCAATAATAAGATTCTAACTCTACGTCTGTACCCCATTTCTCCCTTTCGATACAATGCCGTCAGATTAATTTCAAGAAAGCATAACTCAGATTGATTATGTCACTTCCATGGCCAAAAAAAAAAAAAACCCAACAGCAAAGAATCGTAGACTATTAGAGTGGGATGGAGCCCTTGTGGTCCCTGAAACCATCTGCTGAGAGAGAGGAGGAAGGGAAGGTAATGGAGCTGAAGCCTAGAAACAGGAACCCAAAGACAGTCCACAGGACAAAATGAGGTGGACATCTGGAAGGATTCAACCTAACTGTTTATGCAGACTGCACAAATTCATTTCCTATAAAGTTTGTAATAAACATGCATAACAAGGCAGTATATATTTTAAATTGTTTAGTTAGTAGATTCATTTCTCTTTAGATTAACAGGCACTCTGAGGCAGGTCCAATCAAAAGGGTTTGGCCGGGACTCTTCCTCTGGTTTTGTCTGTAAAGCCTAACAGTGCCTGTCAAAGGATGAAATAATCTTATTTCTTTCAGAGACTTTATTGACACTATACTCAAAAGCTGGAATTATTCTTAAGTTTTCAGGAGTGACACTTACCCAGAGACTGTGGGAATGGGGTGAGACATAAATGCTTAATTAAAGTTAGCAGCACTAATATGAGTCCAAGGTTCTGGATTGGATTGTGTCACACAATTACCCAATTTCCCCCAATGCATGTCTCTGCCCCACCCCCCTGCCTCCTTTTCCTAACCAAAATGAAAACCATAGCTCTATAAGCTGATGGCTTAGATCACAAAATCTTAAGAGCTGCTTTAAAAAGAAAACTGTCCTAATCTATAAATTTCTCAAAAGGAAAGACACTAGAGTTTGACTTAGATAAGTTCTAGAGCAACATCCAGTATCCTTAGGATCCTGTTACATGAAACGATGCCCATCTCCTAAGAAAAAAAGGGGGAATATCCCTACATTTTCCTGTTTATAAACATAATACAATTTCATTTAAAATGTTTCAAAATACTAAAATATCAAGTAATCATCCGTCTGCCTCAGAGATAAGCACTGTTATTTGTTCGATTTATTCTTTCTGATGTTTTTCTAATTTTATACAACAATATTGGGATTGTATATCATACATTGTTCTGCCCTTACTTTATTTAACAATATGTCATGGACATGTTTCATGTCAATACATGTATCACCTACTTCTTTTTCTTAACAACTGCACTTATGAATACATCATACTTCATTTAACCAATCCACTACAGTGAAAGTTGTTTTCAATTCTCCACTGTTATAAAAAAAAAAGCTTTAATGAACATCTTTGTAAATATATCTTTATTCATTTACCTGAATCTTTCCTGAGAATAAATTCTTAGAAGTTAGGTTGCTAGGTTAAAGGGTAGTCTAATAAAAAACTTGGATTCCTATTCCCAAACTGCTCTCCAGAGAGGCTGTGTATTCTCATCAATAGCATGTGAACTGCCTGTTTGTCTATTCCTTACAAGTACATGGACTTGACACCTTTAAAATATTTTTACCAGTTTGATAAGCAAAAAATATTTCATTATTGTTCTAATTTATAATTCTTTGATTACTGAAAATGAGTAACACTTCATATTTACTGGCCGCTAGTGATTTTAATACAGCGAACAATTTATACAAGAGTATGAGTGCATGTGTGTGTGCATATGTATGTATGAATGTATGTATGTGTATATACATACATACATATATCTAATAAACAGGCTATTATCAATATTTTTGCATCCCTGTGAGCTCCTCTCCAACTGCATCCCTTTCCTTCTGCCCAAGAGGTAGTTACTATTCTGAAAGTTTTTTAATTATTCTTTTTCCTTTATAACTTTACCACTTATGTAACTATCCACCCACAATGTTTTATCAGTTTTGATATTTTTTCTGTGACTTGTATTTCTTTTTTGCCCAATAGTGTGAAATTCTCCATGTTGATACATATGCTTGTAGTTCATTCATTTTTTTAAAAAGTATAGATAGTATTCCACTGTGGAAATTTACCATAATTTATCTATCCTGTCAAAAGACATCTAGATTGGTTCAATTTTCTGTTATTATTTAAAAGGCTGCTATGAATATTCTAGTATAAGAGTGTCTCTAGAGCTGCATTGTCCAATACAGCATCCACTAGCTACACAGCACTATTGAGCACTTGAAATGTGGCTACTTTGTTATGTTGTAAATGTAAAATACAAACACCAGATTTCAAAGGGAACATCTCATTGGTAATTTTTAATACTGATTATATGTTGAAATGATAATATTTTAAATATATTTATATCTAAAGAAAGTTTATAGTTAATAAAATTTAATAAAATATACAATTAAATTAATCATTATGATACAATTACAATTAATCATCTGTTTACTTTTTTGTAATGGGGCTACTAGAAAACTTTAAATTACATATATGGCTTCTGCTCTATTTCTATTAGACAGTGCTGCTCTAGAGTACATACCTAGGAGTACAACTGGTGGGTCACAACATATACACGTCTTCAAATTTGGTACAAAACACAAAATTGTTTTCCAAAGTGGTTGAACCAGTTTACATTTCATCCAGCAATGTACACGGTTTCTTGCTGCTCTATCTTTGGCAATAGTTTTTGCTGTTGGATATTTTAATTTTTGCCAATCTGGCAGAAGCAAAGTGGTATCTCATTGTGATTTTAAATCTCATTTCTCTAACTACTAATAAGGTTGATCAACTTTCATATATTTGTCCACTGAGGTTTCCTTCTCTCTATGTATACTAACATGTTTCCTTCTTTTGTGAACTGCCTATTAATGTCCTTTGCCTAATTTTCCCTTGGGATGCTCATCCTTTTCTTAACGATTCATAAGAACTCTTTAAATATAAGACTAATAACCCCTTGTAAGACATGTGTTGAAAATATTTTTCTTTTCAAGTAATCATCGTTTTTTATTGCTGTTCTTGCAATTTTGTTTTTACTGCCTTTGCCTTAAAGAAGGTTTTTCTTCTTTTTTCCCATTATGTTATTTAGTCTTTCCCCGTATGGTTTCTGGTCTTATCATGCTAAGGAAGTCTTCCTCACTCCAATATATTTTTTTAAACCAACAAAACTGTTTTCTTCTAGTATTTTAATACTGTTATATTTTACCTCTAATCCACTTTATTTTTCTTATTTTATTTATTTTTATTTTTTTGGCCACATTGGGTCTTCATTGCTGCACGCGGGCTTTTCTCTAGTTGCGGTGAGTGGAGGCTACTTTTTGTTGCGGTGTGCGGGCTTCTCATTGTGGTGGCTTCTCTTGTTGTGGAGCATGGGCCCTAGGCCGTGGGCTTCAGCAGCTGTGGCACACAGGCTCAGCAGTTGTGGCTCACGGGCTCTAGAGCGCAGGCTCAGTAGTTGTGGCATGTGGGCTTAGTTGCCCGCGGCAGGTGGGATCTTCCCGGACCAGGGCTCGAACCCATGTTCCCTGCATTGGCAGACGGATTCTTAACCACTGCGCCACTGGAGAAGCTCTCTAATCCATTTTAAATGTATTTTTTGAGTATGATGTGAAATAGAGGTAAGAGCAGACAAAAACTAGAGTGACCGTCAGCTCATCACAAGTCCCTGAGTGGCTGTGGCTGTGCTCCCTACTTCCTTTTTTTTAGGAGGCTTTCTTCTTACCATCACCCTCCTTCCAATGCACACAATTACACACACACACACACATGCCCCCACAGAAACCAACACACACTCAGTGTAGGAGCTCACATTACCCTGTCTCCCTGGACATAGAAATTGCTCTAAGCCTTAGATGGGGACTGTGGGCAAGCATGTGACCCAAGTCACACAAATCAAAGTACTTCCTCAGGGATGTTCAACATGGAGATAAGACTACTTTTCTTCACAAGGTGACAAAGTTTTGAGCCTGGAAACTGCTGGAGGCTACATTCCCTGCCACACAGTTAAGTCTACCATAGGAGAAATTAAAGCTGAGAACATAAGATATAAGAGAAAGAATATCTTAGCTATCGAGTCCATGAGGGCTGAGAGGTTTGCTGCTTCTTGAATTCCTGAAGCTTAGTTGTTTAGCTATTCCCTCCTTTCAATGATACCTTTAAATCCTTCCAATAAATTCTTTTTGGCTTAAGCTAGTTTGAGTTGAGTTTGCAATATGCAACCAAAACAGTCCTAACTAGTGTATGAATCTCACTTGATACTTTTCCTTAAGTGGATAGCCAACTGTTCCAATATCATTTATTAAATAATCCATCTTTCCCTACTTCTATAATACATTAAATTCCAACTTATATTAAAGTTTTGTTTTTGAGTTTGTTTTGTTCTGCTGATCTGTTTGTTCCTGCCAGCATAATACTATTTCACCTATTATAATTTTCTAGTATGTTTTTGACTCTGGCAGTTAATTACTTCACTACACACATTTATTGAACACATTACATTGTGCAAGGGACAGAGAATATCCCCTTGAATAAAAAGATAATGTCCTAACTCTCATGGAGTTTAAAACCTAGATCCAAGAAAAGATCAAGAAAGAGTTACAATAAAATAAAATGAGTGCTAGATTAAAGGGAATAGGATGCACTAGGTGAACATCCAACAGTTGGACCTAACCTGACGTAGAGGTCAGGGAAGGCTTCCAGGAGGAAGTGGTGTTTACACTGAGACGTGAGGATGCATATGAGTTTGCGAAGGTGGGAAGAACAGTACCTCAGAAGGAAGAATGGTTAAGTTCAAAGGCACAGAAGGATCAGGGTCCAGTGAGAGAAGCCCCCAAATGGCTGGTGTGTGGAATGAGAGGAAGAGTAGAATGAAGAGAGGGTGGGAAAGGTAGGTGAGGATCATACAGGTTTTTAAGTCATCTGGGGATTCTGGACTTGGTCCTAAGAGCAAAGAGAAGACATTGAGGGGTTTTAAGCAAGGATGTTCAGATCTGTGTTTTTGAAGACTCACTCTAGTTACAGTAATTGGAAGGGAGGAAGACTGGAAGCAAGGAGATCCACAAAGAGCCTCTTTTAATAAGCCAGGCAAAAGATGATAATGGCATGGACTAAAAGCAGCGATTATGGAAAGAAGATAGACTTAAGAGCTATTTAAGAGGAAGACTGGCAGGACCTAATGACTGAATTTTGGAGATGAGTAAAAGGGAACAATCAAGGATGCCTTTCAGGTTTCTGGCTTTACTATTATAGTAGACAGTGGTAATATTTAAAGCAATAAGGAACATCAGGGGAAACAAGTTGGAGAGAAGATAATGAGTTCAGTTTGGGACATCCTGAGTTGGAGGAACCTGTGGGACATTTAAGTGAAATTGTTCAGTAGCAGCTGGATTACAGGTCCGGGCCAGAATTGTAGCATCCCCCATTACTCTTTTCCAGAATTTCCTTGGTTACATTTAGGTGAACTTTATTTATTTATTTATTTGCGGTACGCGGGCCTCTCACTGTTGTGGCCTCTCCCGTTGCGGAGCACAGGCTCCGGATGCGCAGGCTCAGCGGCCATGGCTCACGGGCCCAGCTGCTCTGCGGCATGTGGGATCTTCCCGGACCGGGGCACGAACCCGTGTCCCCTGCATCGGCAGGCGGACTCTCAACCACTGCGCCACCAGGGAAGCCCTAGGTGAACTTTAGAATCAATCTGTCAAATTCCTCAAAATATCCACTGGAATTTTGAATGGAATACTATTAAATGTTTAGATTTCAGGAGAATTAACTTCTTTAAAATGTTGACTCCATCCGGAAAGAAGATATAGATCTTCATTTATTCAAATCCTTTTATATCCATAAGTAAAGGTAAAGGTACAGGTATTATACATTTCTTCTTAAGTTTATTTCTATCTTTTAAAAGATTTCTTGCTTTTGTAACTAGATAATTTTTTCCATTATTATTTCCTCACAGAATACTCCTGATATAAAGGAAAGTTTTTGGCTTTGATTTTATCCTGTATGTGGCCACCTTATTGTTTGTTATTAGCTGTAGTAATGTTCATTGATACTCCTGGCTTCTCTAGGTAGACAAGCACATCATCCACAAATAATGACAATATACATCTATTGTTCCAACAGTATTTTTCATGCCTTTTTCCTATGTTATTGTACTATCTAGAACATCCAGAATAACCTACTCTCTTTTTACCCCTTGGTCAGTATAGCTAATGGTTTGTTAATTTTGTTGATAACTTCAAAGAATCAACTTCTCATTTTGTTTACTGATTTTTTCTTTAGTTCTGACTAATTTGATTGAAGCACATCCAACCAAAGTTTTTCAGACAAAAAGTTTTTCAGAAAGGCTATGTGAAAAGTATACTTTGTGAGTCCAAAAATGTCTTTTACCCTCACACCTAAATGACTCATACACTAAATATAAAGTTCTAGCGTCACAATCCTGTATCTTCATGTTGATGAAAAATGTAATGTTCATCTGATTCTTATTCCTTTATAAGTAACTTTTCTGGTTGTCATTATTAACTATTGAGAAGTTAGTGGGATTCTTCTCCTTAAGTACTTAACATTTTTAGCAATAGGATGAGTCCTTTTTTCCCAAAATAATCTCACCTGATGCTAAGCTTTACCTATCTGAGGCTTCTTTTCAGCTCAGAAATTTTTTTCTTCTGTAAGTTCTTTGACCAGTTTTTCTTTTGAAACTCCTATTATATAGATATTAAATCACTTAGATCTAGTATCCATGTTTATTTTTCTCTCTCATATTTCCCATCTCTTTGACTCTTCACTATGTTACAGGAAAATTTAATTTTCTTTTGATTTACTGATTCATCTTCTTGCAGAGTCCACTGTGTTATTCACTCCCTCTATTACATTTACTTCTGAATACTCCTATTCATTTCAATCTTTCAAAAACTATTTACTGAACGCCTACCATTTGCCAGATCACACTCTAGTCTCTTGAAGGAGGTAAAGCTGTGTGTCTGTTTAAGAGCTTCCCAGGCACAGAGAACGGCCACTATAAAGCCTGAAGGTGGGAACAGCCCAAAAGGTTCAAGAATAGCAAGGAGCCCCATGTGGCTGGAGGAGAGGAGGAAATGAGGACAGGTCATGAGACCTTACAGGCCACATAACTGACGGTAATAAGGATAGCCTGTTTTTGTTTTACTGATGAAATAATATCCTCTCAAACCTCCGTGAGAATACTAATGAAAAATCTAAAAAGTTATCTCCTGTTTTCTCACGTTAGCTGCATTAGTAGAGGTGGGGTGAGGGATTTGGTTTGACTGCTCAGCTTCACTCCCCACTTTCAAGCTGTTGATTCTCTTCATATAACTAGTAATTTTTTTTCTTGTCTGCTTATACATACAAATAAAGGTTTAGCTAATCAATATATGTGTGGCCATGAAAGTCCAAAAGAAGGCTTTGTCCCAGGCAAAGTGAATGTGTGGGGAAGTCTCAGGATACACATGTAAGCACAGGGCCCATCTTTTTTTTTTTTTTTTTTTTTTTTTTTTTGCGGTACACGGGCCTCTCACTGTCGTGGCCTCTCCCGTTGCGGAGCACAGGCTCCGGACACACAGGCTCAGCGGCCATGGCTCACGGGCCCAGCCGCTCCGCGGCAATGTGGGATCTTCCTGGACTGGGGCACGAACTTGTGTCCCCTGCATCGGCAGGCGGACTCTCAACCACTGCGCCACCAGGGAAGCCCCACAGGGCCCATCTTGAAAGGAAGCAGTTCACCATAATTTTTACTATAATATTAATTCTCAGGAAGCATGTAATGGTCAGCACAGGGAGCTCTAACTTAAACCTAGAGACCTGTACTCTAATAGTCATATGCTTTAAATCAGTCAATAATATCTTAAAAATCAAGATAGGTGTAGGCTTAGTTGTAGATTATAATGACTGAATTCAATTCTGCATTTCACTCCACCCTTCTCAGTAGTAAAGACAAAAGGTCAACATTATAAAGAGCAAACTAAAATTACAGAACACTATCAGGACCTCGGTCAAAACTGCACAATCTGCAGCTTTCTAGACTCCCTGACTAAAGTTAGAGAAAATAATTTAAAATTCTTCCTATGATTAAAAATATCTGCATGAATGAAAAACACTGATGCTTATCAATCTGTTTCCTTTTCTGCATCTTCCCAACACTTCCAAGCAACACATCTATGAAAAAACCCTCAAATAAGTTTACTATTATTTGATATAAACAGCATTTTTTGGGAAAAGAGATTAGACCTTTTATAAGCCTAAAGCACATGTAACTGAAAACGTTCCAGTAGGAGAATTTAACCTTCCAAGTCATTTTGTGCTGGCTCTGAGTATGAACTATGCCAGATATAACAGGGTTACTAGATTTGGTTTCTTCTGAACAGCCTCTGGCAGTAATCCCAAGTGACTTTTCACTCTACTCTTGTATTTTAGTGGGTAGAATATAAGTCACACAGGAAACAGAATTTCATTAAACCTAGTGGTCCAACCTCAGTGGTGAATGGTGGTAGGATGGAGGCAGAGTTGGCTGGTAGTGGAAGAAAATACCTACACTACTCAGTGATGACACTACTTGTAGTTATAAACAAAGAAAAACACTATGTTACACAAACTATAGTAAAGTTTTTTTAGGGAATCTTTCATTCCAAAATAATTTAGCAATATAATTGCAAGTAGGAGATATAATTTGTGGATAGCAATTTTAAAAACATGGGGAGGGAGAGGGCTTGTGGCACTACAGCGCTTGTATAATCGAAGGTGATTTTCAGAGTAAAACAGCTGGATTACTCATTGTAGTATATTAGCGTTTAGCAACTAATATGATCTAGTGTATAGAAAATAAGAGTACGTGCTAAAGGACTATATTAAGAGGTCCTGCTGGTAAACACCTGCTCACAATTCAATCCTGAAACATCTTATACAAAATTGCATACTATGGCGAGGAGTGGAGAAGTCTATAGATGCTCACGTTTAAATACCACTGCAATTTTTTCTTATACCTCTGATTCTCTTTCATGAATTGATTATTTAAATAGTAAAAACCCAGGAAGAGCTCCCCCTTTCCTCTCTGGTTAAATGTAAATCTAACATGGAAGCAACCTAAGTGTCCACTGACAGATGAATGGATAAAGAAGATGTGGCACATATATACAGTGGAATATTACTCAGCCATAAAAAAAACGAAATTGAATTATTTGTAGTGAGGTGCATGGACCTAGAGTCTGTCATACAGAGTGAAGTAAGTCAGAAAGAGAAAAACAAAGACCATATGCTAACACATATATATGGAATCTAAAAAAAAAAATGGTTCTGATCAACCTAGGGTCAGGACAGGAATAAAGACGCAGACGTAAAGAATGGACTTGAGGATACAGGGAGGGGGAAGGGTAAGCTGGGATGAAGTGAGAGAGGCATGGACATATATACACTACCAAATGTAAAATACATAGCTAGTGGGAAGCAACTGCATAGCACAGGGAGATCTGCTCGGTGCTCTGTGACCACCTAAAGGGGTGGGATAGCGAGGGTGGGAGGGAGATGCAAGAGGGAGGGGATATGGGGATATATGTATACATATAGCTGATTCACTTTGTTATAAAGCAGAAACTAACACACCATTGTAAAGCAATTATACTCCATTAAAGATGTTAAAAAAAATGTAAATCTATTCACCCTTAGGACTACAATGACAGAGCTCAGAGGAGGGTACTACACACCCACACCCACTCACACACCACACAAGATTAAGGTTCTTGATCCAGCAAGATTAAGGACTTCCCAGGTTGGTCCTGTGCTTTGTCAGTGTACCAGATTTAAACACGCCTGTATATAATAAATAGGTCATCCTTGCTGATTTTTCATGGTGAAGATAATACAGTGAGCACTAGATACAGGCATTCATTTCTCTCTCTCTTCATTAAAACACATACAAAAATCCAACCTCCTATTCTCCTTTCTTTCTCCATCATCTCCTTCCCCATTGACCCCCAAAACACACTGTGAAACACAGAAGCAAAACTGGTCATATTTTTAAAAACTGAATTTTCATAACACACACAAATGCTTTTCAAACACAGTAAAAGTCACTAAAAAGGAAAAAAGTTAGAAGGATGGAAAAGACAAGTCGTTAACAAATGAGATTTTAGAAACATTTGGGATGTAGAGAGAAAGTACTATGTTGACTACTGATTTGTGTGTGGTTACTTCTTCTGAGCACCGACTTTTTTTGCTGCACACTACTAAACACTTCAAAAAATTGATTACTTTTTAGTCATCTGGGTCAAATTTATCTTGGGTACATTAACCAAGGGGTTAATCTGAAAGTTAGAAGTTTCTTCTCCTTGGTTTCAATTACAGGCAGGCCAAGATTACCTGCTGCTTTCAGCGGTGGTATGATCTACTTAGTAAAGTATTCATGTCAGGATTCTGAAGGTACAGGTTCTGCCCAATTTGTTGCTTTGTAAGCATACCTAATACATGAAGACCCAGATTTAAAATAAATTAGGAAGCATTTCTTGTTTTTATTTTTATGACTTTTTATTTTGTAAAATTTCAAACATACAGAAAAGTTCAAAGAATAATACAATGACCCCTTCAATAAACCAATATCCATATATCCTCCCACCCTTCTCCAAATCATCATGTATCTTTTTTTCCCCATGAACCATCTGAAAGTAGACAACACAACACTTCATCCTTAAAACACTTCAGTAGTAGGCATTTCTGTTACAGAAAGATTGCGTGCATTATAGTAATGATATACCCCAGAAGATCCCTGAGAACAGGATTCATCTAATTTATTTTTTAAATCCTGTACGTCTGTTTAACTATTAAAAATGGCAATTTCCCCTACTATATTTAATATGGTTTTAGATTTACAGAACAATCTTTTGGAACTTACAGTCTAAAGAAAGGTAAATAAGTAACTCCTCAGAATTACCAGTTCAATAATATTCTCGCTATTTTCCAGGGCATCAGGCAAATAAATATAGTGCTTATCATTTTAATAAAAGCAAACACATATTGGGTCTGTGGGAGAGCCACATGACCAACCATATTCCTCAAGAGAGCATATTTCAAAATTTTAGGGATTCTTGAATCAAACTTTTAGAACACTGGACACGTCTTTGGGCATTTTAAAGTGGGAGCGAGAATTTGACAATGATCAAGAAGATCCTAGAAGAAGCCATATTAGCTTGTGTGATCAGTGCAATTCTGGAAGAATCCATCACCACTCAAGTTGGTCTAAGATCAGGTACAGGACAGGCCATGGACACATTATAAGACTGGACTGAAACCAGACTTTTTTTGTAAATCCTGGGGAACTGAAGGAAGAGACTGGTGAAATGTGTAACATTTCTCCTGGACAAGTCATTTGAACTCTCTCAATCTCACTTATGTCCTATGACTAAGACACGGTAATCAGGATCTCCAGAAGATCTCTCTCCCTCTAGTACCTCATCTTATTCTAACATTCCCTTTCTCATCTTACTCTCCTACCCCTCCTTTTCATAAGAGATACTTAAGTTTTTAATCTCGTGAGGATAAAAAAAAAAATGACATTCATGTTTACAATGTCTTTGGGGTCCCTTAGATGTTAGAAACTTAATCAATACAAAGTACACTTCATATAATCATTAAGCTTAAATAAATAATGTAGGAATAAGATTCACAACCTAACAATGATCCCGTTCTCTCGAAACACTTCTTTCAAAAGTTATCATATTCAAACAGAGAAATAAGACAAGTTTATGCAATTATGGGATTTATTCCGAAATATCATGCATCTGAAGACACAGGCTACTGCTGTTTACTTACATCGTCACCTTTCTCCTTCATTTACATATAAAGGTTTTTCCCAAATTCATCCTTTCTGGCTAACATACTATATTCTACATCTAGAAAAGCAAATAGAAAAAGGCAAATAAAGCCCATATCATGGTCTTCTGGCTATTAATACCTGCAGTGCTCTCTCCTCACACTGGCCTAGTGAGGCCTTGGCCCCTGAAGTGATAAAGATGAGCTCTGCCAAACTATTCCCCAGCTCTAAGGCGGTATTAACACGATGCAAAGCGCCAAAAGGGCCGTTACAAAAAAAACCTGACCCACTTGTAGAGGTCAGCAGCGTTTTCCTTCTGGTGAATTATGAATATTTAAATCAAGCAGACAAGTCAAGGAGCAAACATTCCATCCTGAATGCAATGTGTGCATCTCCGGCTCAGAGCTGAAAGGATCCCACTGTCATATACCAACACGGAAATGAGTGCTCACTTAGGACTCCAGAAGGGCGGTTTTCTAATCATTTCACTGCCTTGCAAACTGGAAGTTCCATATTTGGACGTGAGAGCAGAAAACAGTAAAAGATGGATCACAGCAACTGCTTTAAATTATATCTTAATGATTTGTATCGGGCATAATATAATTTAATTTGTAGTAAATCAAGCAAACTGAGGAAAGGTTAGGTTTGTGGTTAACAGCTGTAAATTTGTTTTTACCTTCATGATATAGTAACAATGCTTGAGAGGAGTACTAGATTTGAGAAGATGGTAAACTCATCATAATAAAATCGACTAGAATCAAGTTTCAACCTAAGCACTACTGTTTAAATGAGATTAATAATAGCAACTATCAACACAACACAAGATACAGGAAAATGAACTGTAAAATACACTACTATTCAAAAGCCTACCTACATTACAGGTATAGGCTCCTTTTGGCTTTATTGAGAATATATTATTAAATGAAAATGTACCTTAAACAAGTAGAAAAACAAATACTGAAAATTCATATTAAGGTAAAAGATACAAGTGGAAATTTTAGGGTCATCCGTTCCTACTCAAATCTAAAATTATAATTTACAACAGAAATTCCCAATCTTTACACCGCCAGGGCCCCCTGAACTACTACCCTTCTCCCCCTCACCTCCCCCCTTTGGATCTCATATTTTATCTTTCAAACAAACAATATTTCTATGTGACACCCTGTGCAACTTACCATAGGTAAGATTCCTCTTATTCCTTCAGGCAACCCCAGATCAGGAAGCAATGTTATAAATCAATTTTGCTTCTGCAACAGCTATCCAAACTCTTTCAAACTTTAAACCCATTCTTTCACTCACAAACATTCTCATTTATAAGGAAACAGGCCAAGATTTCGCAATTAGGAAACAAAATTCCTTCTAAGGGGAAAAGCCCTGCTCTCTTAACTTCCTTCTACAAGATGGAGAATTGATGTAGTTCCGTGAATATGTTGTTTCAGCAAAACAAACAAACAAACAAAGCAAAGAGGCCAATGAAACCTTCCTTCCTCCAAATACAAACTCATTCCACCCTTCAAATGCTAAAGCATTCCATTCAAAAGACAGGTACTGACCAAAGTTCTCCGAGCAAGTCTAGTTCTAGGCTAAGGACAGTATGGTCAATTAAAGCCTTCCGATACCAGGCCTTATCATAACCACTCAATCTTAATTTTCACTGTTTCCCAACACATTTTATGAAAAAATTTTAGCATAAAGTTCTTATGTTTGTTCTTACGTATCACGTTCCTTACTATATCCCTGCCTCTGCTCACATGCTTCCTCTTAGAATGCCTCCATTCCTTCTGCCTTTCTGGATCCAGGTCCTATCTGGGTTTCCTAACCTCTCACTTCTCATTATCTATACCACATACTAACTCTATTATGCAGTGTCCTGTTCTGCTATGTATGTGTTTACTCCTTTCTCCCTACTGAAGATCATAAGCATTAGCACACATACTAGATATTAACACAGAGGAGGGCTGAAAAAATACTTCCTGGTTGATGGATTTCATATAAAAATACACAGTTGAAATTTGCTGAGTGGAGCTGGGATGGGTGGAAAAAAGAACAGAGAGGCTGCCTGATTCAGCAACTGATATGTTTTCAAGACTCTACTGCTACCCCAGCCTGATTACTTGCTATATTTTACCCAAGTAAGCAAGATGAGAATTAGAAAAAATTTATTTTTTTCTTATATAAGCATTTTAGGTCCTAATAGAGTCACAAGAAGGATCCAAAGCACTACAAAGTATTTCAAAGAAGAGAGGTTGGAAATCAAGATTCTCTCTCTGCACATTTAGTTAATGAAAAAGGGCAGGGGCCTAACTTCAAAGGAAATCACTATCTGTTCTCTAAAACATGTAGTTTACTAGATTTTTCGAAAGCCCTACTCTCGCCTTCTGTGAGTTCCCTTTATGCTGCAATGAGGATATGGCAGCCACATGTCTTAGGGAGAAGACTCTGGACAAGGTTTACCTACTTGGTATGTGGTCACCAGGGAAATGAGGAGAAACTCCACTTTGGGTTAGACCCAGTGGCCCACGAGTGCACCACTGGCTCTGCTTTCTTGCTCAGAGAGATAAAGCACCATATTAAAACTCAATACATTTTGGGAAGAAGAGATAAAAACACAAAAAGGGCCTGTCTTATCTTCAGAAATGCAATTCTCAGCTTTGTTAAGTTCTGGCATTCAGCTAGCCAGATTACCAAGCTTATTTAAAAGCTGAAGGCTTTACCTCAACTTCATATTTTGCTGTTTTCAGGGTTTGTTTCCATGAGTGCGCCTGAGCTTGTGTACATGTGCTTCACTCAATTCACACACATCAGTGAACAGAGGCAGCAGAAACCCAGTCCACAGCAGGAGGTTTAATTAACTGTACACAGGACCGTGGCAACAGCACTGGGGCCGTCTCCCCTGGGGCAGCACACCAACAAGGCTAATATGAAGGAAAATCCACTCCTGGGGGAAAAAGTGCACCTCCATCAAGTAAGATGAGAGATAAATATGACAAAAAAGAAACTCCCCCCAAAAAAACCAAACAACCAAAACAACTTGCCGGGACAGCTTCAGCAAGAAACTACAAGCTAGCTTCTCTTAACACAAGGAAAGAGAAAAGCCAGAATTTACTATTTTCCAATAGATGGGTCAGGCTTCACTCTGCTATCTGGTGGGTTACTAGAAGCTACCCTAAGGCAATCTCATACAGGCCTTTCTAATCATCTTACACATTCCTCACATATATATTCTCTGTCAGAAGGGTTGGTAATGGCATTAAGCCATAAGACCAAAATAATATTAAATGATGATGGTGGTGGTTAAGATCTAGGTTGTAACCCAGACGGTAAATGAGCTTGCTACATGTAAACATACTGTAAAACTCAACAGCTTGGAAGGAAGTCTGCCTTCACTCTGTTAAGAATGTCTGGACAAGTGAGAGTAGTTTCCGAAGACTCATCCAGGATTTCACCTGTTTACACAGCAGGGCAAACAGTTGGCACCGTACCCCATAGTGAATGATCAAATCAAAAGTATATATTTAGGAGTTGTGCACTGTTTCCTAGGCTAGATCATGGTCCAGTGGTTAAGAACCTGACTTCCAATGCAGGGGATGCGGGTTTGATCCCTGGTCAGGGAACTAAGAACTCACATGCCGCGGGGCAACTAAGCCTGCACGCCACAACTAGACAGTCCGCGCGCCACAACTAGACAGCCCGCACGCCACAACTAGACAGCCTACGTGCCACAACTAGGCAGCCTGTGTGCCACAACTACTGAGCCCGTGTGCCACACTAGAGAAGCCCGCGCACTGCAACGAAAGATCCCACATGCGGCAACAAAGATCCCGCGTGCCGCAACTAAGACCCAACACAGCCAAATAAATAAATAAATAAATAAATTTAAAGGTAAATAAATAAATTTATTTTAAGATAAATAAATAAAATAAAATAATAAATAAATAGATTAATTAATTAATTAAACAAACAAACAAACAAAAAGAATGACACTGTCAGGTCAAAATAAACAGCTTTACCCTCAATAAAGTGTAAGGTGATCTAAAATGATTCAGGAGGGCTATTCAGGCATTGTTTGCATGTTTAACAAGTGACAACCTCATAGAGAATAAATGTAATTGACCAAATAAATATCACCAGAGGCAAATAAATGAGCAGTAAACACAGTATAGACCCAGACCGAAATAAAGGCTTCGGGCAAGTTACTTCACTTCTCTGTACTCTAGGTTCCTCTGATACCAGCTCCCTATCTAACTCATGGGGATGTAGAGAGGATTACTTTGATAGTGTCTGTAAAATGCTTTGAGCTCCTTAGAGAAAAGTGATATAAGTGGTTATTACTACATCCCACTGAGGTTGTGAGTTTGTACAATATAAAGGAAAGGAAAAAACAAGACTCTTTGATAGTTTGTTATAAAGAATTTTCATAGCTTGGCAAGATGTTTCATAATTGTTTTTTATTAGTTAGTTTTTATTATATGCTCATGAGACAGGATACATTCCTAGCTCCCTCCTTTAGATAAAGAAACCAAGACAGAAAGTTAAGTGACTTCTGAGATGGGAGACATTCTTATCTCTATTTTCCAGATAAGGAAAGCAAGACAGAGAAAGTGAGCGACTTTTCTAGTCATATTCAAGAGGTGAAAGGGTTAAGCATAATTAAGAATCTGGAAAACATCAAGGGTCACACCATTACCTTCTCTGCAATTCTGACATTGTTCTGACCAGAGTGCACCGACTAGGAAACAGAAAGTCTGAGATTAAATACTTGTTCTATCATTTATTGGTTGTATAATCTTAGCGAAGTCACTTTTTCTCTATGTGTGTCACTTTCATCTGCACACTAGGGTTCAGTGGGGATCAAATTAGATGAAGCATGTGAAAACTAAGGGCAAACAAGGACATACTGTGCAAATAAGTTATTACCTTTATTAGACTGGTATTCTTGTTGGGAATATGGGTTCTCCTAGCCTCTACAACTTTAGGAAAGAGAATTCAATTCAGTGCCCTCAGACCAAATGAAATATGTAGTGATAATTTTAAAAATAGCTTTATTGAGACATAATTCACATACCATACAATTCAGCCATGTAAATGTACACATTCAATGGCTTTTAGCATATTCACAGAGTTATACAACCATCACCACTATCAATTTTAGAACATTTCATCACCCCCAAAAGAAATTCCAAACACATTAGCAGTCACTCCCCATTCCCCCACCACACACACACACACACACACACACACACACACACACACACACCCCTCTGCCTTGGGCAGCTATTAATCTACTTTCTGTCTATGTAAATCTGCATATTCTAGACATTTAATATAAATGGAATCATAAAGTATATGGTCTTTTGTGATTAGATTCTTTCACTTAGCGTGTTTTCAAGATTCACATGTGGCAGCATACATCAGTACTTCATTCTTTTTACTGCCAAGTAATATTCTATTGTATGGGTATGCCACATTTTATTTAACCATCTGTCAGTTGATGGGCTGTTTCCACTTTTTGGCTATCATCAATAATGCTGCCATGAACATTTTGTGTACAAGTTTTGTTTGGACATATGTTTTCTTGTCTCTTGGGTACATACCTAGGAGTAAAATTATTGAGTCGCATGGTAACTCTACGTTTAACACTCTGAGGAACTGCCAGACTGTTTTCTAAAGCGGCTGCACCATTTCACAATCCCACCAGCAATGCCTAAGGAGAAGGTAATTGAAGGGAGACCATTAACTGGGTGCCTGTTCAGGGAATAGCTAAACTAGCTCTGCAGAATGATAACTTGTGTTACTGACAACAGGGATGAAAGTGCTTCACACCAAGTTTTAGAAAGAGGAGATAATGGCTGTTGGTGTATCTTCCTCCTTCTGCCCCCCAACCCACCCACCCCCCGCCCCCCGGCCTTGCCTAAGCCCAGGTTAAGACAAGGAACATAAGCAGCATTTTTATACACAGACTAATGTTGTTCCCATCTCTAACAGAAAGTAATGCAGAACTTGCAGGGCCAGGCTTTGAAAAGTCTTCTATCATTTCTCAGATCCAGGTAGTAAGATACGTTGTCCTTTTCTGTTTAGTAGAATCGGTGTGTAAAATTTATGAAATTTTATATGCCAGGCCCTCAGCATTCCCTTCAGTGCATCAGGCTGAGCCCAGCCCAAATACATACGTTTAGTACAGGTCAAGCATACGTTAGCTCCAATACAGCGTGTTCCTATATAGTGGCATCTGCAAGCCAAACAGAACTGGTAGAGGGAAACAGATGGCTTCTAAAAGGGGAAGAGAAGAAAAACGGAAGGTCAGGTAGAAGAGGGTGGGGGGGAAGAAGGGAATAGAAAGAGGATAAGAGAAAGGGGAAGCATATTTTCTGGTTTTGCTCTTCCCACCTGTCACAGCACTCTCCTTGCTGGTTGCCAGCATGCTCCCTTGCAAACGCAGCTGCAAGTGACAAAGAGCAGCCACTGTCCTACTCAGGGGGTCCCTTCCATGTTCCATGTTATAAACTGTACTGAAATGCCAGCTGCTTACAAGAAAGGGAATTATACACCCATCAGAGCCACGAGTAGCAAACTGCCGACTATATCCAACTAATTATAATTAGCATTGAGACCCATAGGTTCCCTACAAAATAACGTTAAGACGACCCAGAAAACAGTAAAAAGCAACAGAATCAAGAGATTAAGTACTAAAAAAAAAAAATGTGGCTTATTTTAATTTTGTAGATTTGTCAGATCTGTTATTAATTCAACCAATGTAAGATCGTACTGTCATATATTCTCTGTAGTCACCACATGTTCAATTTGCTGTGGGGCTCTGCTCTTTTACAATTAAAAGAAAATTACCAAGTCTTTCCCCAGCAGAGTTAGGGACTGACACTAGGGATTGCCAACGGAGGGAAATGCTTCACACCAAGTTTTACAGAGGAGAGATCCTGGCTGTCCAGGCATTTTCCTTTTTCTCCCCCCTTGCCGAGGCCTAAGCCAAAGCCAAATCTAAGGCAAAGGGAACGTAAGCAGCTTTTTACACACAGACTAATGCTGCCAGCAGCGTTCCAGTGGCCTTGCTCACGGCAGGAGAAGGCGCAGAGCCTAATACCGCTGGGTCTTGTGGAAGAAAAGTGGCCGGCTTCCTTTGATCAACTGAGTGGTGTGCTGATCGGTATGATTTCCCTGTTCTGCTGACTGTGAGCGTGTTGGGGAGAGCAGGAGAGCTGGCTTCTGAGAGGCCAATGCGGGGAAGCGAATTCCACAGCTGCCGAATCACAGAAAGCAACAAGAAATAAAAGAGGGCAGAACTGCAAGCAGACACCTTAATTCTGCCAGCATGTTACTTACTGAAATAAGGATCTCTGGGAGGGGAATGAAGTAGGTGCTTCTATAACTCTAATTCATCAACTGCAGTATACGTAACTATTAAACACAATGTTCAAGACCGGAGTCCAAGCTCCTGAAACTATCATTTAATGGAAAAGTTTTAATCACTTCATGTTGATGGGTGAGAGGAAAAATTGGGAATTACGATTTTTTTTTAATTAAAATGGAAAAAAAAACAGGAACTCATCAGCATAAATGGCTCCTGGCATATTTTTGAGACAAAGGAAGTATACCCAGCACCTGAGTGTGTGTGCAGGACTACAGCTGCATACCCTCTCTCCTATTTGCCAGAGAAGCAGCTGCTGGATTAACATGAGTTAATCTGCTTGCATGCTATACAGATTTTTTCCCTAGTAAACTGCAAAATTTACCTAAAGATAAATATAGCAGTCTCCTAGTTCTCTGCTCCATTCAGCTGCTACTGAGAAACACTTCTGTTATCTCACATTTCATCAGCAGATTGTACTCCTTCCTGGGGAACAACAGCAAAAAGTAGCTTTCTAAAAGCATAGTTAGTCTCTGAGGTAAAATACACCATATTTAAATGACTTCTTCCAAAAAGGATAACTTTCCACCTCTAAAGTTCTAATTCCTGATAAACAGAGTATGTGATTTCTTACACTAGATCTAATCAGTGTTGCTTTAAAGAGTAAATAGTCAACTGCAAATTGAACAAATTGCTTTGGCTATCCTCGTACCAGAAATGAAATGGATTAGGTCAGCAGGCGGCATGTCATTTCAGTGCTGCCTGGGGCCCCAAAATACAGTTAGGTCATTTTTATTCTGGTGACAGCAGGAATGAAAACTTGAGCATTTAACATTACCTCCCACCTCCATTCTCATAACCATCTTGGGCAAAAAGAGTTTCCAGAAGCCCCTGCATCTCCAGCATCTAGGCTGCTTCTAAGTCCTCCGAGCTTCCCAAGCTGAAGTTGCCCAAGGAAATCTGGGACAGGATACTCTGATTTGGGTCTTCAGAGTCACAAAGCTTCTTGTCCACACAAGGTAAATGAGTTCTCCTCAACAATTCTTAAGCATGTCAACATGTAATTCCATTCTGTGGTACTTTCCTTAAAGAAGAGAGTGATTATAATGCCTCTGCTCCCATGGGGGGAGTGACTGGAGAAAGGAATCAACTTAAGCCGACAAACAAAAAGAAGGGTGATGGGGGGTTGGGAAGACAGGCAGGAAAAGACAGCGTTAACTGGGAGGAAAGTCCTTCTGTCCAGAAGTCAGGAGCTTCTTACAATGCTGGAAAATTTAAACAATCCAACAACAGCTTTTCTGTTAAGCCTCCTTTCCCCCATATGTATTTCAAACTATTAGTAAAATTCCAAAACGAAGTAGCCTTCAAAGCTTGCTCCTCTGATAACAGTCAAAATGAGATCAGATTATTTGATAGTGTCTACAAGTGTCAACTTGTCAGGAAGAAGGAAAATGGGTTCTGACATTAAACAATCTACAGATTTCAAGATTTCATGTCCTATCTTTAGACAATTATATTTATTTTTCTGATTGTACTTCTCTTGCCATTTTTAGTAGTAGAAAATTGAAAATAACATCAGTTCAATAACTTACTGGGGACCTTATTTTTCTGTCTTCCCAGTACCTTTCTGGAGAACTACTCTTCCCCCACTCTCAATGTACGTAATTTTTTCAAGGATGATTTCAATCTTGCTTCTGGGGTGGCATGTGACCTAGGCCTGGTCAATGAGAAGACTCTAGTTCCCTGGCCACGGTGAAGGATGACTGGTTCAAGAATGCACCTGAGGGCTTCCCTGGTGGCACAGTGGTTGAGGGTCCGCCTGCCGATGCAGGGGACACGGGTTCGTGCCCCGGTCCGGGAAGATCCCACATGCTGCGGAGCGGCTGGGCCCGTGAGCCATGGCCGCTGAGCCTGCGCGTCCGGAGCCTGTGCTCCGCAACGGGAGAGGCCACAACAGTGAGAGGCTCGCGTACCGCAAAAAAAAAAAAAAAAAAAAAGAATGCACCTGAAAATCATGTTTTGTGCTGATACTTCCAGAAGAACAAAAAAACCTTCTTTTTTCATTGGGGTTGATAAAATGTCAGGTTGTAAACGAAGAGCTGCCAGAGGCAACCACTGCCAGTACGGGACATCCTGTCTGCAAATGAAGCCGAAAGGAGAAAGTGTTCTAAAACGTAGTTGAAGTCCCGAAACATAGCCATGCCTGAAACCAGCCACATCTCTCAATTTACTAGTTGTATAAGCCAATAAATTCTCTTTTTTGCTTCAACCACTTTGAGTTGTTTCTATCCCTTGAAACGAAGAATCCTCATTAATACACCAGCCAAATAACCTTGGACAAGTCACTCAATCTCACTGCATATCAGTTTTCTGAACTCGAAGGAGGAGGGAAAAATCATGTTTGTTTACCTTACAGAATCGAAAACTAAGCACTACACAGGAGGCACTGATATTTTAACTAAAACAGAGGCAGGGACAGATGGAATAAGGTATTCGTGGCGCTAAATTGCTCCTAGCTGCCACTGCTAATAACATTCTGCTTCTATTAGTCTTCTCATCATTTGCCCTGGTGGGACCTATGAAATCTTTATCAAACCAGTTAATCACCTAGTAAATCTTTAAGTATTTTCCCTTTAATACTAATTCTTTTAAGTATTTTCCCTTTTACCTTCAGTTGACGATACTTTTCCACCTTCCTAGACGTCTTTGATCAAGCTACCTAAGTAGTTTACCATGATGGATGCATAAGTAAAGGAATCACAGAAAGGGAAAACTAACAGCTACATCTTCCAGGTGTGTGTGTGTGTGTGTGTGTGTGTGTGTTAATGTGCTGGGAGGTGAAGCTACCCCTAAACAAGATGAAAACCTAAGTGCTTCAACTAATGTGCCAGACCATCCTTTCCCCCAAAGCATTAGTATTCTAAGAGCAGAAATGAACTATTAAGATTACATTTTCAATCCAGAATTCACAATCAAATGTAATGTGTATTTTGGAATTTTTTGTACTGTCCTGATAAATCCTTGGTTTCATAGAACACCAGATCACATCCCTTATGGATACCATAAAGAATAAGAAACTTTCTGTAAGAATGTATCTGATCTACAAAACATCAATGTCAAAGGATTATTAGTGAAACAAATACCTAAAAGTAAAAGTACTAACTTCTGGTCCTCTTTTGAGTGATATAAGTGGGAAAATAAGCAAGAAAAGCACAACTATATTTTCAAGAGCTAGGGAGAAAAATAATGAATGCACTACACTTTCAACTTTCAAAGTTTCCAGGCCTAAAGATTAATTATGAACGAAATCATTCTTAAGAGGAGGTTTTATTTCAAGACTTTTTTAATACCTTTGACATCAATTAGTTTTTATTCATCATACGTAAAATTATAACTACATGCTATGACTGGTAAAAGGAACCCCATGGCTCAGCATTTCCTAACCTTAACCAGTGTTTCATATAAGTGTTCATATAAGCTGAACATTAATATTTTGAAGCAAATAAAAGATATGATGTTTTTCTCAAGACTTCTCACCAAAATGTTTCTGAAGGCTAAAATACCTTGGTAAAAATTACACACTTCTAACTATAGAGAAAAGTCAAAGAAGAATTCCAACCAATTCATTGTCTTTCTTAAAAATTTTTTCTCTACAAGAAAAAGCTGAAAAGTCAGATTATTAATATGATAGTTTCTTCTCTAGGAAGATTCAAACAAATCATTAACTCTGACAAACCAACACCATATAGATTTGTCCCCAGAGGATTCAGGAATAAAAATGCTATATCAAACTGGCATAGGGTTTTCAGGTTTAGTTTGGGCAATATCAAACACTTTGAACTAAACTCAACTTGCCTCTCCTGCACATCCTTGTATGTCTGGGCCCCACTCCCAGAGATTCTATTCCAGCTGGTCTAAGATGGGGCCCTAGACACAGCATTTTCAAAAGCTCCTCAGGCTATTTATTCTAGGGTTCAAGCTAGGGTTGAGAACCACTAATCTGCAGGTAGATGTGGTTTTGGCCTTCAAAACAAAGACTAGATTTTATTTTGATAACTATTCTATAACTGTTGAGAAAAATCATTACTTTTTTAATCACTATACATTCACTAAAATGCCACTAGAAGATAAGCTCCTTAAGAAGAGAAACCCTATCAGCCTCGTTTCACGCTGAGGCCAAGTAAAATGCCTGGCACATAACAGGTTCTCCATAAATATTTGTGAATGAATGAATTAAAAGCTGAAAAGTCTACCTCATTTTCAGTAGGTTGAAGAAAGACAGTAGAAGCTCTCTTAAATCAATAATGATCAGGACCAGTAATCGTACAGGTAAGGGGAAAAAGTCATATAAATGAGTAAATCATAAAAATTTGATACACCTACCTAAGCATTTTATTTTAACTTAAATGAACATTCACTTACTAATCTTGTAACATAGGACCAGGCCTCTTGTTTGTATGGATCTACACATTCAAGAGTGTCAAAACGTCTTTCTTTCATAAATCACAACCATAGTTCATCCTCCACCATATCCACTTTTGGCTTTCAAATTATAGTGAGAGATCAGTTCGGTGCTTTGTGACCACCTAGAGGTGTGGGATAGGGAGGGTGGGAGGGAGATGCAAGAGGGAGGAGATATGGGGATATGTGTATATGTATAGCTGATATACTTTGTTATAAAGCACAAACTAACACACCATTGTAAAGCAATTATACTCCAATAAGGATGTTTAAAAAAAAAACAATTATAGTGAGAACTTAAGATACTTTAAAGCAATGAGAACGTAGAATCCTTCTGGACGTTAATAATTTACCTCATTCTTTTATAGTTGTCTTACCCACACGTAACTAGGCAGAAATTTTTTACTAACTCACCTTTACCAACTCTTTCCAAAGCATTTAACTTGGTGTTCATAAGTCATTTGCTTATGTAATAGCTGAATTACATCATTACAATAATGAGAACAAACAGCATAAACAGGTTGGGGAACAAACACAACTCATTCTTGATAATCATTCTACAACTGATGGGAGACATGTATGAGTACCCTAGACAGCAACCTACCGGTCACAGGCACAGAGGGAGTAAAGAGTGACAGTTAAGCCAGTCAGTCAGTGGAAACTTTTCTGAGCTTTTACCGTTATACAAATGCTAGCCACAGGTTTCTTCCCACTGACCTTTCCAATTCCCTAGAGCATTCAATTCATCCCTTCAATTAGTAGATGATCTGAACTGAGACCCAACAAAAAGTATCACCAGGTCTGAAAAATGCACCATCAGAGAAGCATCAGGTGTACAGGCAGCAGGAGTTATGGAATCTTTAATACAAAACACCCCAACAATACATCCGGCTTCCATAATTCATATGTAAGGCATTTATAAGTTAACTATTTAGGGAATCCGTTTAAAATAAAATAGATGAACCTAAAATCTGAATTTTAAAAATGCTCAGCACAAGCCACTGTGGAAAACAGTATGGAGGTTCCTCAGAAAACTAAAAATAGAATTACCATATGATCCAGCAATCCCACTCCTGGGCATATATCTGGACAAAACTATAATTTAAAAAGATACATGCGGGGCTTCCCTGGTGGCGCAGTGGTTGAGAGTCCGCCTGTCAATGCAGGGGACACGGGTTCGAGCCCCGGTCCGGGAAGATCCCACATGCCGCGGAGCGGCTGGGCCCGTGAGCCATGGCCGCTGAGCCTGTGCGTCCGGAGCCTGTGCTCCACAATGGGAGAGGCCACAACAGTGAGAGGCCCACGTACCGCAAAAAAAAAAAAGATACATGCACCCCTATGTTCATAGCAACACTATTCATAATAGCCAAATAGCCAAGACATGGAAACAACCTAAACGTCCATCGACAAATGAATGGATAAAGAAGATGTGGTACATATATACAATGGAATACTACTCAGCCATAAAAAAGAATGAAATAATGCCATTGGCAGCAATATGGATGTAACTACAGATTATTATACTAAATGAAGTCAGAAAGAGAAAGACAAATACCATATGGTATCATTTATATGTGGAATCTAAAATATGACACAAATGAAACTATCTATGAAAAAGAAACAGGGGACTTCCCTGGTGGTCCAGTGGCTAAGACTCCGCACCCCAATGCAGGGGGCCTGGGTTCAACCCCTGGTTGGAGAACTAGATCCCACATGCCACAACTAAGAGTTCGAATGCTACAACTAAAGATCTCGCATGCTGCAACGAAGACCCCGCACCAGCAACAAAGGTCCAGTGAGCTGCAACTAAGACCCAGTGCAGCCAAATAAATAAATAAATAAATGTTAGTGAGGAAAAAAAAAAGAAGAAAAAGAATCACAGACATAGAGAACCGACTGGTGATTACCAAGGGGGAGGGGGTTGGGGGAGGGATAGAGTGGGAGGTTGGGGTTAGCAGACGTAAGCTTATTATATATAGAACGGATAAACAATAATATAGCACACAGAACTATATTCAATATCCTGTGATAAACCATAATGAAAAAAATGTTTAAAAAAAGAATGTATTAATATATATGTGTAACTGAATCACTTTGCTGTACAGAAGTAATTAACACAACATTTTAAATCAACTATACTTCAATTAAAAAAATGCTCAGCACATTATTTTGCTTAAAGTCTTTGTAGTAAAAGGCTGAAAAGGATACAGACAAGTCGAGTAGGTCTGCTTTGCTAATTCAGAATCGGCTCCCATTCGGCAGGTGTCTCAAATGAGGACATTCTGGTAACAAAGAACTGCTGCCACCAGGAGGCTCTGCAATGTACCTTTTACTGAAAATCTTGAAATTTTAAATATTCTTGTTTCTTTATAGCTAATGTGATACCTTTTCAAATATACAAGTTTTCCATGGAAACTTTAAAGTTACAGCATTCCCACTTCCTACTCCCAGGTAACAGGACCTCAGATTTTGAATTTTATCGTGTAAGAAAAAAGAGAACTATTTAAAATTTTTTTAATGCAGCAGCAATTTTGTTTTTATTTAAACCTTTCCCAACAAGGCTGGTAACTCCAACTTTATTCCATGGGTCACCTGGCAGAAGACTTTGAGAGCAAAAGAGACTTTGCGTTTTCACTGGCTTGGGCTCTATGGGCCAGCATCTATGACAAATTAACACAAATTATTTCTATGTTAAATATGAAGGTGATGAGAATGGCAAAAGGTAAATTTTCACTTTAAGGATCTGTAAAGCTGGGTCTCAGCTAGTATCACAGTCAAGATTTTAAAACAAGGACCTGGACTTTAAAAAAAAAAAAAAAACAGGTCCTTGTTAACATGTTTTTTAAAAGGAGAGCAGAGAAACTTGTTAATCTGTCAATTTCTAGGAATCTGAACTTGTTCAAGATGAACATGTCACTTCATTGTCCACAAAACGTTTCTTAACCTGTGTGTTTACTTCACCAATAATGGCTCTCCTAGTCAAGGAATCAGGATTTAGCTGCAAAAACACAATGTAAATTTCATAGATGCTCCTGTTTAAAAGAACTTTAGACAGGGAAATGTTAAGATTAGCTACAGAATCCTTGTGATTTGTGTTAGTAAACAAACCATGTGCTGTCTTCCTCCCCAGGACTCAGTTCCATAAAACAGTTACGTTATTTACAAACAGAATAGTTTTGCCTTTTGCTGAGCTTGACAGGCTTTTCACTTACCTATTTTAAAGACTAATCAAGTGCCACATCTCATCAAGATAGCTGATTTTATTTGCTTTAAACATAGTAAAAAAAAAAATCAAGATAAAGTGCTGGAAAAGACCAAAAAGTTAGCACAAAAAAATAAAAATGTTATTGTTATTAATCTGTTTTGATTTACATGAAAACCATAACTGGGTTTTATCTCCCCCAAGTTCATATTGGACTTGATTAAAGGAAACAGCAGAGTAGTTCTTTTCAATAGATCATGGCCACCAGGCTACTAATGCTTGAGACTTTTTTGTTTCCCATCTTCAAACGACATAAGCAGTTGCCATATCACTGCATACTCACACAGCTGTAATCTTTGGGTGTCTATGGGTTTTATGGGAGAGGGTTTCTTATCATTTTAGAACAGCCTTTCTCAACCAGGATTCCTCATTTGAACCACAGGACACAAACTTATTTTTGTGACTCTTTTCTCAATTACCACAAGAATAGTACGAAACTATAGTACCATTCTAGACTCATAGGAATGTTAATTCAATGCATGTAATGAATACCAAGAGCATTAGGGCTTAATTCTCCCACTGAACCCATGCTGGTTTAGAAACTGCAGAAGAGAATGAAATTTCTTGAATTATATATAGTATTATATATAATATAGTATAATACATAAGAAAGCTTACACTTTTTGTTCTCTGTGTTGTACTTTCTGAACAGAGAAAAGAGAGAACTTGGTGTCTCTTTAAAAATGTCATCCATAATATGGCTCAAGCTGAAATCAACTAAAATCCTAAATCCAGCAGCAGCAAGGAGTCTCACTAGTGCAAGAGCTTGCCCTAGTTCACTTAAAGGAGGCCTGCCCCATCCAAACCAAGATCGGGTCTCATGAGAAGGCACTACCCACTAACCCTGGCTTAAAAGCAACAGATTTTCAGGTGAAAGCCAACTCGGGAGCAGGAAAGTATAAAAATATGATTCTTCGGGGAATTTTCCTCTAAAACACCAGGCTTGCACAGCACATTTTCAAGCTTGTCACTGGGTGACTGACCTGCTAACCTAACTGACAGGTACAAAGCACTATCTGGAAAAAGTCTAATCTGTTTTTGATGTAAACTCAAAACATAACTCTTTTTCTACTTTGCAAAGGGTTTTCTGTCAGATAATTTTCCAACTTGGAGGAGAACTCTAGTACTATAACATCTCACCTATGAGAAAGTCTTGTTAAATGTGAAGGATCTCACTTAAACTTGCAGAAAACAGAAACAAGAGACCCATAGCCCGAACACCTCTCTGCACTCTACCACTGCCCTACCACAGAGGTGGGGGAAGGAGGAAGGATAAACCGTCAATATTCTAAGATGTCAAGCAGCATAACCTCACAACTGCCTATCACTCACTTAGAAAAAACTGAATGGATATCCCCAACAGAGGAAACATTATGGGTTTCCTTTTTATAACTAGGCTTAAGTGTGCTTTAACGTTAGTAAAATGAAATCTGATTAAGACTCTGAAGGGCAGTTGAAAGTGTCAAACTTCTAACACAGGACTAAAAGAAAAGCTGTGACTTACAGGACTGATATACAGTTGACCCTTGAACAATGCAGGGGTTGGTACACTGACCCACTTAAAAGTCACCTCTGTGTATGTGGTTCCTCTGTATCCATGGTTCTGCATCCAGATTCAACCAACCACAGATCACGCAGCACTGAAGTATTTACTATCGAAAAAAATCCACGTGTAAGTGGACCCATGAAGTTCATGTTGATCAAGGGTCAGCTGTACTCTCAGCACCTAAAAGGGTGCCTGGCATATAGGAAGTGCTCAATAAATATTTGCCAAATGAACTGATCATTAAAGCTTTTTATTACATTCAAGGTAGAATTTCATCCAGCACATTAAATACCGAGAGCCAGTAAATCGATGAACAAAACAAGTAAAAATGCCTGGCCCTCATGGAGTTTACAGTTTGGGGGCTTTGAGTATAGCACCATAAGGTATCACTTTAAGGGCAAAAGGGACATTATATCCTATGGGGCTAAACTTATGAGTAGTACTATGCTTTTATATGTTTTATTATTATTAGAGCCTAAATCTATTCTCCACCCAGAAGAGAAGAGCAACCAACGAAAAAGGCCAGTTTGTCTCTCCTGTAAACTCCTAAGGAATGCCTTAACCAAACTTTGGAGTCACCTTGTGGCTTATACTAATAAAAATGAAAAGGAAGAATTAAATAGACCCAAGCAGAGTTCGTAACACTGTCTGGAATGGGTGGGAGGCCAAAGCCTTAGTCAGCAGATGACTTACCGCAGGAGTCCAGGGCAATCCCACAAAGGCTAATAAACATCTTATCTAATAAGTCCAGTCTTTCATTTTTCTATTTAGTTTTTTAATTGAAGTAATACAGGTTTAAAAAATACTACTACAAGACATAATAAAAACATGAGTCCCTCGTACCAACCCTCTCCAACTCTCTAGTCCTACTCCTTTCAGGAAACCGCTTTCACCTCTCTTAGAGATTCCTTCTTCTGTCTTGTTTTAAAATATATATTCATTGTGGAGACTTCCCTGGCAGTCCCATGGTTGAGACTTCACCTTCCAATGTAGGGGGTGCGGGTTGGATCCCTGGTTAGGGAGCTAAGATCCCACATGCCTTGCGGCCAAAAAACCAAAACATAGAACTGAAGCAATATTGTAACAAATTCAATAAAGACTTTAAAAATGGTCCACGTCAAAAAAAAAAAAATCTTGGGCTTCCCTGGTGGCGCAGTGGTTGAGAGTCCGCCTGCCGATGCAGGGGACACGGGTTCGTGCCCCGGTCCGGGAAGATCCCACGTGCCGCAGAGCGGCTGGGCCCGTGAGCCATGGCCGCTGAGCCTGCGCGTCCGGAGCCTGTGCTCCGCAACGGGAGAGGCCACAACAGTGAGAGAGGCCCGTGTACCGCAAAAAAAAAAAAAAAAAAAAAAAAAAAAAATCTTAAAAAACATATATATTCATTGTGATTTTTTGATTTTTCACTTTAATCATTACCTGCTGAATTCCTACTACAAATAACTGAAACCTAGTTCTACTACGTTCCCTCTTCCCACTCCCTACTCCCACTGCAGTCATATCACAAATTTTAGTTAAATCCATATTTAAGGTTTATTATTATTAGAATCATGTAAGTAACATTAATTGGTGAAACAATTAATACTACAGTTATACTTATTTTTTGGACATTTTGTTATTCCTGAAACTAAAAATGCCTTGCTTTGTCATTTGCTTGGTTTTCTATACTACTATCATTCATTCTTCCCCATACTCTCTAAAGAAGCTATAAAACATCTCTAAATAATGGCTCAAAACACATCAGATAATCTATCAGTCCCTTTTTTTCTTGGCTACATCTTTCCTAGAGTCCTCCATCCTCCTGTTCAACCTAAACTGTTTGTTCTCTAAACCTGTTGTAAACAGTCCTCTGGGTTTTTCCTTCCTCAAATAGGAGGTTTTCTTCATCTCTCTTTTGTTTTAGATTCCCTGTTTTCGGGATCCATGCCTTCATCTTTATTGGTTTATTTTCTTGTTTTGATGGAGAACAACCTTCAGTAGTTTCCTCAAAAGGGTGCATGGGAGGTAGGTTTGTAATCTTGCATGTCCACAATGTCTCTATTCTACCCTCAGACTTGATCATCAAGAGTTGGGATGGGTATAGAATTCTACATGGGAAATTACAACTTTTCAAAAGCATCATTACACTGAATTCTAGCTTCCTGTATTGCTGCTGAGAAGTCTGATGACATCCGATTCCCAATCCTTGTTCACAACTGTTTGCTGTTTTTCTTTTCCCCTTTGAGAAAGCATTTAGGATCTTTTATTCACACTGTCTTTCAGAAGTTTCACAGTGATGTGCCTTGGTATGGGGGTATGGGTCTTTTTTAACTCATAGTTTTAGGCACTCAGTAAACTCTTATTAATTTAGAATATATGCTCTCTAGTTCTGAGAAATTTCCTTGTATTCATTTGATTTTCTCTTCTCCATTTTCTGTTCTCTTGTCTTAGAATTTCTATTAGTCAGACATTAGACCTTTTGGATTGATCCTTGAAAATTTCTCTCTTCCACCATCCATCCCTTTGTCTCTTCATCTATTTATTGAAAGGCTGCTCCAATTTCATCTTCTAAACCTTTCATTTTTTATTATCAAGAATTCTTTTTGGTAAACCTGAAGTATAGATCAACTATACTTCAAAAAAATTCATTTTCTTCTCTAATTGTTCCTTTATTCCTAGCATCTTGTTCTTGTTTCAGAGATGCAACACCTTCTCTTACTGATCAGAGGATCTAAAGTTATAGTTATTTTGAATTGTCCCTTCCAATTCTCTGGATCTCTTTTGACTTTTACGTTAGTGGCTTCCCTTAAATGGCTGGGATTCTTGGCTGTTATGTTCATATTTAAGAATAAAAGGCCAAGGATGCAGAGCAACTAGAATTCTCATACACTGCTGATGGGAATGTAAAATGGTACAACCACTTTGCAAGCATCTTGGCAGTTTCTTTAAAATGTTAAAAATATACATACCATACCACTGGAGCCACACCTAAGTATTTACCTAAGAGACATGAAAGCTATCTCTACACAAAGACCTGTATATGAATGCTCATAGTAGCTTTATTTCTAATAGCTAAAAACTGGAAAAAAAAAATCCCAAAGAGTATATACTGTATAAATACATTTATTAAAATTCTAAAATGTATAACCTGGGACTTCCCTGGAGGTCCTATGGTTAAGACTCTGCACTTCATCTGCATGGGGCACGGATTCGATCCCTGGTCGGGGAACTAAGATTCCACATGCCACACAGTGTGGCCAAAAAATAAAAATAAAATAAAATGATGCATGTTAAAAAAAATTGAAATAAAATAAAATGTATAAACTTAATTTATAGTGGTAAAAAGCAGATCAATGTTTGCCTGGGGACACGGCTGGGAAAGTAGGGGAGGAAGAGAGGGATTGCTAAGGGACACAGGAAACCTTTAGAGGTAATGGACATGTTCATTATGTTGATTATAGTGATGGTTTCACCTCATCAAAAATTATACTCTTTAAAAAATGTTCACAGTTTATTTTATATTAATTATGCCTCAAAAATTATAAGAGAGGGCTTCCCTGGTGGCGCAGTGGTTGAGAGTCTGCCTGCCGATGCAGGGGACACGGGTTCGTGCCCCGGTCCGGGAGGATCCCACATGCCGCGGAGTGGCTGGGCCCGTGAGCCATGGCCGCTGAGCCTGCGCGTCCGGAGCCTGTGCTCCGCAACGGGAGAAGCCACAATGGTGAGAGGCCCTCGTACCGCAAAAAAAAAAAAAAAAATTATAAGAGAAAGGGAGCAGGAGGGAGCAGGAGGGAGGGAGAAAAAATAATCCAAAATAAAAGTGGCTTTTAGGGCTTCCCTGGTGGCGTAGTGGTTGAGAGCCTGCCTGCCGATGCAGGGGACACGGGTTCGTGCCCCAGTCCAGGAAGATCCCACATGCCGCGGAGCGGCTAGGCCCGTGAGCCATGGCCGCTGAGCCTGCGCGTCCAGAGCCTGGGCTCTGCAACGGGAGAGGCCACAACAGTGAGAGGCCCGCGTACCGCAAAAAAAAAAAAAAAAAAAAAAAAAAAAGTGGCTTTTAAAAAAATGAGGTGCTTAAAAATGAACTGAAAACTGTGGGGCTGGCATGTATGTATGTAAGAGGGCCTTTTTATTATTCAGTATGTATACTGTTTCCAGTGTGGCACTCACTCGTCTCTCTACTGTTATACTGTGCCTACTATCTCTAACGTCAAGTGCCTCTCTGGTTAACTTTCTCTCAAGTTGGCAAACTTTTTCTATAAATGGCCAGGTCTTTGTTGCAGCTACTCAATATTGCCATTGTAGCCTAAAAGCAGCCAGAGACAATATGCAAACGAAAGATCTGTGGTTGTATTCTGACAACATTCACGTCATCAGGCAGCAGGCCAGATTTGGCCCAGGTACAGGCCAGATTTGAGCCCATAGCTTGCTGATCCCTGCTCTACAGAATCATACTGGTCTTTCCCTCTTTGAAGAACTGATCAATTTCTCTTCCGAAGTCATGGCTGTAAAACGATTTATACCTAAGGGAGACAATTAATCAAGTAAAAAGAAGAAAGCGAGTCATGAAGAGGGGATACTGGAAATTCTGTAAGTTGTAGGTAACCTTATCAGCTATTAACAGCAGATGAGGCTCAGGGGCAGTACCTCTGACAATTTGCAAACACTGTCGCATCTGAGGAACTCACATCTGGGATAAACAGAAATCAGAGTAAGAAGCACGTGTCTTCAGAAGTTTATATGACAGGCGTTTCTAAAGGACTTCTGTTACTGTCGTCTACCTTGACTTCAGTTGGGGGTTTTGGGTGTCAGTAATAGTCTCGAAATTTCACTCCAGATGAAAAAAATCAAATAGACATTCAATGGAAGAGGTGAACTTCTGAATAATATGCTAAAAAAAAAAAAAAAAAAAAAAGACTGCTACCTCATTCTCAATTAAAAGAAAGTGATGGATTAACTCAAAATCTTCATAAATCTGTCTTAAATTCACGACCAACTTCTACAATCTGTAATAAATGAGGCACACTCAGAAAAACGAATTTCAATTTCTGTCGACTAATACACTCCCCAATTTTACTCAATTCTTTTCCCTCAGGAAATACAACATTTCAGGGTGAGTTTATCTGTGCCTCTTGACTCCATAGGAAAGGTGTTGTTAATTTCTTCTCCAATCACTGTATTAGATGACAGAAGCCCTAGATAAAACGAGATCAGCAATAATCATTCACTGCTCATAGGAGAGGTAACTTCAGAACTGATCTCTACCTTTAGTGTTCTTCTTGGTCAAAATGATACAATTTATTTTGGCAAAAGCAAGAGAGTTTTTTTTTAAAGGTGACGGAAGTGGGAGTGGGAGAAAAGGTAACAAACACAACCGTTGATTTCTAGGGCCTTATTTTTCAGAGCAAAGGAATATTTGGTGCTTAACTGACAGAAACTAATAATTACTCTGTCATTTTCAGACAGAGCTAGTATGAGAGAGTTTACCCAAGCCCTGCTGATTCACACAAACATTTGTTTCCTGAACTTAGAGTAAATCAACTTTGGGGAACTTGTCTTCTGTAAAGATAATTTTGCAGGGCAGCCTCTCATCTAACCAGCTACCATATGAAGACAATAACTCAAGAGTAAACTTCTTTTTTCTGTCTGGTTCTCTGTTTAAAAAAAAGGAAATGAAGGAATCTGTGATTTGGCCTGTCATTTACAGTGTTTAACCTTTTAAAAACCTGAAATCCATGAATACCATTGGGTTTGATAAACTCTGGCTTTCCTGAATAATGCAGGTGGGTGAAGGTATTGTTAGCCAAGGGATATTAGGCTGCTATGCTTCAAAGGCATAGACTATTTATATATATGTATATATATATATATACACATATATATATTATTTTTTTATATTTTTTTATTTTTTTTGCGGTACGCGGGCCTCTCACTGCTGTGGCTTCTCCCATCGCGGAGCACAGGCTCCGGACGTGCAGGCTCAGCAGCCATGGCTCACAGGCCCAGCTGCTCCGCGGCATGTGGGATCTTCCCGGACTGGGGCACGAACCCGTGTCCCCTGCATCAGCAGGTGGACTCTCAACCAATGCGCCACCAGGGAAGCCCTAGACTATTAATATTAATAACCTGACAATGATAGTTTACAGACAATTTTTTAATTTTTAAATATCAAAAAACTTTAAAATAATTTATAGTTCACATTTGAAATAAATTACATTATTTTCTGTATTAGATTTAACCTTACAATAATATACTACTTTAGCGAACAGCAAAATTACTTTTGCATTTCTTGCCCTAAAGCAGGTTGCTAGGTAGGGTGGCAAAGGGAAACCTTTCTAAAACAATCCACAAAACCAGTAACAAGCACTAAGGCCTCACACATCTTTCAAATATACATTATAATTAACTTACATTAGTAGAGAAAACTGTTATAGATGGAGAGAGACTTTGTTGATTGCCTTTTCAAATCCATTATTCTCCATCTCTTCTGTTTCCTTGCTAACAAAAACTAATTTCGTTTGTGTATCTAGTGTCCAAATGTTTGAGAGGCGAATCCTCAGCTCCAGGATATAAATCAGTCTTGGACCCCACTATTCCTGCCAGTCACTACTTTAGACATTGGCATGTGACAAAACTGTAGTCAATGAGATGCAAAGTCTGTTGAATGACTTCTAATTAAGTTTTTCCTTGCTCTGAAGAAGAGACACATAAGAAGAACCGGGAGGATGTAAAGCCTGGAGCTGCAGCGGCAATCCTGTGACAACAAGCAATGTTTGCTGAGTCACTAAGGGTGAGAAAGCAGAAAGATGACCAGAACATGTGTTCTGATGGTGTTGCTGAGATGCTGAACTGGAAAACTCTAGCAACTTCTTACTTCTTACTAAGTCCACTTATTATTTTAGCCTCTTTTAGTTGGATGCTCAGTTACGTGCAGCTAAAAGTATAGGAACTGATGTAATTATAATGCCCATATTACAGATGAGGAAATCAGTTCAGAGAAATTCAATAGGCAAGACCAGTAAATACACACAGACTAGAACACACGGACTAGAATGTAGTGCTTTTCTTTGACAAGTGTTGTTTAAGTATCACTGTGTGTGAAGCACTAGGTATACACTGGATTTTAAGGATGAAAGGAACACAGTCCTGAGGGACTCACAATCTGGAAGGGAGATAAGCATACAAACAAATAACTAGTGAAATGTGGTAACAGCAACAGAGCAAGGAACTATCAATTCACAAGAGAACACATTTAACAATAAAGCCAAGAGACTTTAGGGTGGGTATATCCAGGAGATGACAAACTTTTATTCTTTAGTGATTTAAATTTCAGAAGACAACTTCCTGTGACGCTATAATTATTTTTTAAAGTTTTTAAAAAACAGCTCCAAAGAAACACATATAACCTCATAAATATTATGTTGAACAAAATAAGCCAGACAGAAAATAGTACACCCTATTTGATTTCACATAGGCAAAATTAACCAAGGCTATTATAAGTCACAATAGTGGTTTCTCTGGTGGAGGGCGGTAGCGGGTTGAAGAAAGCACATAACCATTTCTGTAGTGATGGTCATGTTCTGATACTGATATGGGTGCTAGTTACCTGGGTGTTTCAGTTTGTAAAAATATATTTGAGCTGTATGTACATATATATAAATATATACATATATATGTAGTTTTTTGTATTTATACTATATTTCAATGTTTTAAAAACAAATTTAAAAACAATATACAAAGTTAAAAGTGCCAGCTTCCTCAGTCACCTCTTTTGAATCCCACTTCTTAGAGGTAATCACTGTTAACAGCTCCACGTAAATAATTCTAGATAGTCTAGAGTTCTCCCATGTATTTCCAAGTATAAATGACCGTGAATGCATATATACAAACATGGTTTTTAAATATTTTGTATTTTAAATAATGAATCATGTTGTACATCTGTTTTATAATTTGCTTTTTTCACCTTCCATTCATCTTCCTATTCAGTTAAGTACCTCATAATATGCATATACAGCTCTTATGTATTACTTGCTAATTGCACCCTGATTTATTTGTAGTTATTTTCAATTTTTGTGCGGCTATTTCTGAACCACAATGCCCTAAAAATTAGCTTACTGGGTCAAAGGGTAGAAGGTAACTCCAGGTTTGCTCTAAGCAAAGAATATGGGAAAGAACATCCCAGGTCAAAGAAACAATGGAGCATGACCAAGAAAATTAAGTATGTGGAAGTCTGGAGGAAAAGGTATGTATGAGTTCCGTGAAGAGGCAGGCATGGACAAGATAACGAGGGGTTTTCTGAGCCATCATAATGAGTTTCGACTTTTCCCTACAGTACAAGGGAAGGTGAGCTACTGACTGAAGGATCTCAATCAGGAAAGCAACATACAAGGGTTTTACTTTAGGTCATCCTGAAAATAGCGGAAAGGCTGAATCATAAGAGATACTAACTGGATGCAAGGCAATGCCATGGAAAGGGAGTAGGAGGGTACGGGCAAAGCTGAGGAGCCTGAATAAACAGGACTTTGTAATTATGGATGAGAGACCAAGGGAGAGTGAGAAAGAAGTCCATGATCATTTCCAGGTTTCTGCCTGGTCACTGGATGAATGGGGTATCACTAACCACAAAGGGAAAGAAGGAGAAGTAGAATTTGAAGAGGGATGGATATAGGATTCTGTTTGGAGAATATAGAGCTTTGGGACATCCAATAGGCAGAAGTTGAAAATGCACATCTGTCTGGACCTCAGGTAAGAGAGGAGAAGAGGAATAAAGATTTGGAGGTCAGTGGCATTCAGTGGTGGTTTAAGGCTCAGTGGTGGTTTAAGGCAGGATATCACCTACAGGGGAAAAACAGAGCAAGATGAAAAGGAAGACAAGGATAAAATACCTACAGAATATTAGTTTTTAAAGGGTAGGCTGAGGAACAACTGCCTGAGAAGGAAACTGAGTAGGTGCATTTACAGAGGTAAAAGGAGAACCAGGAAAGGAAGGTTCTTGGTTCTCTGAAGAAGAAAGTGGTCATTAATATGAAATGCTACAGTTAGTTCAAGTAAGATGAAGTGTGAAAAACTTCCTTTAGATTTGGCAGTTATGTTACTGGAAGTTTCTGTGAGCTCAACAGAGTAGAATGAAGACGGAAACTGATTGCAGTGGGGCTGATACAGGACTAAAGAAAAAAAAAACAAATGTAGTATCAAATAGAGCCTGAGTTGAATTATATTTAATAATTTAATAAGTTTAATAATGAAGGGGTGGAGGGTAGAGAGAGAGAGGACAATGGCAGAAAGAAATTAAGAAACAAAGGAAGGAATTTTGTTGTTGTTTACAAGAATACCAGGGATGTAAGCATGTTATATAAGGTCAGGAAAAGAAACCTAAAGAGGTACTACAGAAAGAGGTAAGTGATGTAGCAACGATGCAGAGGACACTGTTTCTAGATATATTACGTTTCCAGATTGCTGGACCCAGGCTCAGTTACTAGTTTATGCTACTTCACTTCATAAAAGTTTTCCTTTCCTGGAACTATGATAAAGCTGCTCTGAATTGGAACAGAGGTAATAACGTTATTGAATGTTCTAAAAGCATTAAGTAGGAAACAATATTGAGAATATTTTTTCCCAAAAAAAAGGTGAATTTAACTATTTGAATGGAAATCTCCTTTTAATGGTAAAATGTCTTAGTATGGACTTTCAACATATTGGGCCACCTTACTAGACTACAAGCTTCTTGAAAGCATAATGAATGAATACATTCAAAAATGCTTGCCTACATATCTACCATCTAGGCTTTGGGGGTACAAACATGATCAAGACACACTCCCTGTCCTCGAGGGAGCTTACAAACAGATAATTACAATACAACACAATAAGTACAAATAAGAGAGGCAGGCATAAACACCATGAGTACACAGAAGACGGATCTCTAACTCTGCCTGGAGTGTGGACAAAAGTCAAGGGAAGCTTTAGAGGATCTTTGCTTAAACTGGGTCTTTAAAGGATAAGCAGGAATTTACCAGGAAAAGAGGAAAGAGAATTTCAGCTGTAGAGAACAGCATGTACAAGCGCATGAAGTCTTTAGAGAGTCCAGTGAATAAAGGTGACATCAGAGAACTTATGGGGTATGTATGGCAGGAAAGGATGCAAGAGAAGCGATCAAGAATGAGTTGCCAGGGGCTTCCCTGGTGGCGCAGTGGTTAAGAATCTGCCTGCCAATGCAGGGGACACGGGTTCAAGCCCTGGTCCAGGAAGATCCCACATGCCGCGGAGCAACTAAGTCCGTGTGCCACAACTACTGAGCCTGTGCTCTAGAGCCCACGAGCCACAACTACTGAGCCCACGCGCCGCAACTACTGAAGCCTGCACGCCTAGAGCCCGTGCTCTGCAACAAGAGAAGCCATTGCAATGAGAAGCCTGTGCACCGCAACGAAGAGTAGCCCACGTCTGCCGCAACTAGAGAAAGCCCGCGGTCAGCAACAAAGACCCAACCCAGCCAAAAATAAATAAATTAATTAATTAATAATTAATTTTAAAAAAAAAGAATGAGTTGCCAAAGGTGTCAGGGTCAATGAGCTTGCACATCTTTTAGGTGATGACCAGTCTCAGCGAAGTAACACTGTAAGGTTTTCATTCTCAGCATCTCCCATGGGCCTAGGACCATGCCTTTCACCACAGAAAACTTTCAACAAATGGATATGGCACAAACAGATGAGTCAATCTTAGAATGATAAAGAAATTTGAAAAGAACATAGATCCCAGGGAGAAGGGAATAAATTAGAAGGAACTGATTATTTAAAAGCACAAATTAATTTACTGACACAGTGGAAAGGTAGAGTCAGAATTATACTGGCTAAGGCCCTGTTAAGCATTTGTTGTGTACACCACCTACCACCCAAGAATTAGATTAACGTTTTCCAAAGAGTCAAAGTGAAGAGTCCCTAAACACAGGGCTACAAACTTGGGCTTTGACTAGATTTTCATAGCTTGAAGCAATTGCTCTCTGTTAAGTGAGAGATGAGTAAAGAGGAAATAAATACAGTAGATACCAGTAGCCCAGTGTCAAGACATGCAACACCTGATGATGAGGATTACAACTTTCAAACCGAATTTTTTAAGTCATTGCACTTACCAGCACCAAAAATAAATGATTAGGATGACCTGAGAAGATTACTCTAACCTACTCAGCTAGCAGACTGTTGCACTTGGTACAAGTCACCCACTTAACTCGATTTCCTCCACCATATTCAGGTAAAATGTCCTACAATAACATGGCACAATATTATTAAAATATGAGTTCCTTCATCAAGCTTTTCTATCTTAAAGAGACAATCAAATCTTTGACCAGTAGATTACAACTACCGGCCATAGAGACAACTGCACTCTGAGAATAAAGGTTAAAAAGACCCAGGAGATAATGCAGCACTGGGAACCACAGTCACATCAAAGGCATACAGCCTTTCAATCTTCAGAACCTTTATGTTCCTGCCTTGTATTTCTGAGCCCTTCTTTCGTCTCATCTTGGTTTATTATAAGACAACAGGATTTCACCAGGAGGAATTTGAAATAATACATTTCCTGTATTTGATGCAAGGGAGAAGGAACATATGCACACAAGAGTCAGTAAACTCAACAAACATTTGGACCAATGGTTTCACATAAATAGTGTGCAGGAGGGGATGAACTAGATTAAATCCTAGGAACTCCTAAACTTTAGATAAAGATGAGGTCAGACTCCCATTATAATTCAAGGAACTCTAAGAAAATAACAATTCTAAATTCTAATGTGACATGTCAATCACACTAGTTTGGTTATGAATGAGAGAGGGTAACTTTCTGTGGTTACTGGTATCAGAGGCTGGAGACAGTCATGTATCAGGTTACCAATACGAAACTACAAGAACTAATTTACTTACATGACTCCAAGGCAATGGAGCTTAAAGGCAATGTAATTATTGTGCCTAATGTACTATTTCAAAAAATATGTGATAAAGGTCCACACAGTAATTTAAGAATATAATTTACTAAATAAAACTGAACAAATAGTACAGTGATCTGGATCCTAGTCGTGAATCTGATACAACTAATTATCTAATCGTGGCTAAGTCACAAATAGTCCATGTCCCAGTTTATGTATTACAATGATGTACTCATGACTGAGTTAAATGTGAAATGTTCTAAGCTCCTTAAAAAAGTAGTACTTTACTTATAAGACGAAGGTATTACATATGAGATGAAGTTAACCACCATGACCAAAGCTAACAATTTCCATTTAAATAGAACTTACCTCCAAAAATATTCAGTACACTCGATACATGTTCATTAACTCTTAAAAGGCATTATTCAAACATTTCATAACTAAGGAAACAGACGTATTAAATTACTTAATAACTCAAAATCTTATCAACAAGTCTGTGACAGAGTAAGGAACAGAATCAAATTCTCAGTGTCCCCCTCCCCCCCCCCGCCCCACACCCAGTCCACCGTTCAAGTCACCTACTTAGCTTAAATTATATTGTTCTATGTATCAGAAACATAATTAGTTATGGCAGGAACAGAAACTTCTCTCCCAAAGGCTTCAGAATCCATTTTACTAAAATATGTTCAAATTTTAAATGAGAATGGTTCCATGAACGGCAACTATTTATTAAACCCAGAAAAGTATTTCATCTTGTATTAGGTTGAGCAATCTGTAAGGAATAGAGACTATGATTTTTAAACACAGAGTCAGAGAAGCAAACCAGGAGCAAAGACCAAAGACTATGATGGGGTCTACCTCTCTCAAAAGGATTAAGAAAAATAGAGGAAAGGGTGAAAGAAAAACAAAACCCAAAATCAAAAGGTAATTCTATGGAATACTATGGAATATTTGTACCATGGACAAATGGCATGAAAAATATACCTTCAGGTAAGCATCAGATACATATTAATCCATCTTCCAAATTAGCAAAGTGCTTCCCCGCCAGTCCCCCCTGCCAAGGTATCTCTTGGGGAAGACTTGTTACTCTCATATATGCTGTTAATCTGATACAGCCTTTTCTGGAGACTATTTAGAAATAAGTAATAAAAGTGTTTTTTTTTAATATTGTAAAAGTTTTTTTATACACTTTGACCAAGCATGGTAGATGGATTATTGCTTTCAAGTCTTCATATTCTCTCTGTCATAAAATTATACATTCACACCCTTTGTCATGTAATTTTGCAAGGCTTGGCCACATGGTTTGTTTTGGCTAATGAGACTTGATGTCAGCAGAGGCTTAAAACATGTTCTGGTAGTTTGGCTTATTTCTTACACTCTGGTGATAAACCATGATATGACTACACCCCAGGTAGCTGCTGCCCCTTCATGATAGGCCTCAGAACAAACACATTTAGAGGAGATCTAACCCCACCTACAGCCTGAGGCAGGCCAACCAACCCACAAACTGAAGGAGATTTGCCTGGCCAAGCCCAGCCTAGATGAGAAGGATCTAGACCCAGTGTGAAAATAAACCCTTAGTGTTGTAACTCAATAAAACACTGGTTTGTTATGCAGAACTGTTATGGCAATAGCTGACCAATACACCCAATAATCTCACACCTGAGAATGTATCCTGGGGCAATTAGAGAGACCAGATTCACATATATAGAGTGAATTTATCATAGCAACATTTATAAACAACAAAAAACTGAAAACATTCTATCATCAAACAATAGTGTGAATAGTTAAATAAGTTATGATCTAGCCAGACTATTAAATATTTAAAGCTATTAAAAATTATGTTCTTGGGACTTCCCTGGTGGTCCGGGGGTTAAGACTCCACGCTCCCAATGCAGGGGGCCCGGGTGAGATCCCTGGTCGGGGAACTAGATCCCGCATGCATGCCACAACTAACAGTTCGCATGCCGCAACTAAGAGCCCGCATGCCGCAACTAAAAGATCCCACATGCCGCAACGAAGATCCCGCGTGACACAACTAAGACCCAGTGCAGCAAAAACAAATTAATTACTTAAATTAAATAAAATTGAAGAAAAAAAAAAGAACTACGTTCTTAAAGAACACACAAAAATGTATGATAATGTTCATAATATTTAAGTTTAAAAAGTATAAAAAGCAAGATGCACTGTTTAAAAAATATCTACAAGTAGAGAAAAAGATCAGGTAGATAAAATAATTCTTTTAAGAAGTACAAATGATTTTCTGTGCTAAATATTATTTTATGCTAAATACTATACTTGGAATAAAGAAGTATATAAGTATGTTCCCTGACTTCTTGAAACTAACAGTCTAGTGAGGAAGACAGATATTAAAAAATAATAATCATATATATGTAATTATAAATTGTGATAAAATATTGTGGTAGAAATTGCTAATTATCCCCAGTATTTATTTCCCCCTCCTTGCTCAGTACTAGAGTCACTGAATTTTATCGGCCCATGGCCACCTGGAATGGACTATACTTCCCAGCCTTCCCTGCTCCTACTTGGGGCCATGAGACCAAGTTCTGACCAATGCGATCTAATTGGAAGTGAGGCATGCAACTTCCAGTAAACATCCTTAAAAATAAAGGGCTTGCTTTCCCCCTTCTTACCAGATGGAGCAGCTATTTTGGACTATGATGTGGAAGCTTCATGCTGAGAATGGCAGAGCAACAGAATAGGAGGAGCCCGGGTGCCCTGGCACTGTGGAACCAGTGTCACCAGCCTTATTACACCTACAGAGCTTTCACATGAGACAGATAAAATTCTACCTGGTTTAAGTCATTTTCATTTTGGGTTTTCAGTCATCTACAGCTGAACCTAATCCTAAATGGCACAGCTATGAAGGAAAGATGAAGGGTTCGATGAGAGATTATAATAGAAACTGTTGGTTTTGACAGGAGGAAGGGGTTTCAGGGATAGGTCCTCTGAGGAAGTAACTTTTAAGTTGCAACCCACCTGATGCCTGGCCAGGAGAGCACCAGGTGAAGGCAGGTGGGGTGGCAAACCCCTCAAGGCGGGGGAAATCAAAGATGAAACTACTATAGCCTAAGCCTGAATCTCAGTAGGAATAAGCAACAAACTGGGATGTTAAGATTGCTTCTACAATGAATGAATTAGAATGAAAGCAGAGCACTAAAGCAAGCAAGTGCATTGGCTCCAATATTAGAATATCCGTTATGACAAGCAAAGACCACATATACATGTCAAAAATGAGAGGGGAAGGGTGCAGGATGAGAACAAATGCTATTAAAGAAATTAATAGTTGCTTCTACACTTCAGTACTACTAGTGTTTAAAATAGTTGGATTCTCTGATTAGAGTGGTTCATAAACCATAAGGAGAATGTGATTAGATTTTTAAATGCTAATCCTCCCTGGAAAAGACAAGAATTTGGTGTTAAATTTTTTTAAAATAATTGTTTCTTGTCTATTTCTGATTATAAAAAGGAAATCTATTTATTGTGGAGAATGTAGCAAATATACATAAGACTATAAAGAAAAAATAAACTACCTGTAAATCATCACTTCGCAACAACATTTTATACTGACGCTGTTTTTTTTTTTTTTTTTGCGGTACGCGGGCCTCCCACCGCCGTGGCCTCTCCCGTTGCGGAGCACAGGCTCAGGACGCGCAGGCTCAGCGGCCACGGCTCACGGGCCCAGCTGCTCCACGGCACGTGGGATCCTCCCAGACCGGGGCATGAACCCGCGTCCCCTGCATCGGCAGGTAGACTCCCAACCACTGCGCCACCAGGGAAGCCCCTGACACTGTTTTTATACACTTATATGCCTACATACATATATACACACAATACACAAAAATGGGACTGTAATGCATATGAAGTTGCATGTGCTTTTTCATTTATTTTACCATAAGTGCATTCCTATGTCATTAAAACATTTTTGAAACCATGATTTTTAATGGCTATATAACATGTAATTTATTTAGCTAATCAAGTCTGGGTTAAAACTGTCAACCACAAGGACTTCCCTGGTGGTCCAGTGGCTAAGGCTCCATTCTCCCAATGCAGGGGGCCCGGGTTCGAGCCCTGGTCAGGGAACTAGATCCCACTAGCCGCAAGTAAAGATCCTGCATGCCGCAACTAGGACCTGACACAGCCAAATAAATAAATAAATAAATATACTTCTAACGTTTAGAAAAAAACCTGTCAACCACAAATTAAAGCCCTGTGGGTCAAGAAGATGACTTCAAAAACTGCCATGGGGAGCTTCTGTTCAGAAATCTCAAATTACAGGGTGAAAGCACTGGAACTATCTAACAAGAATTCATTGAAATTCACTGAGTTTTAGCCATGAAGGATGCTTAATAAAGACTATATTTTCCAAAATGGAGTGCACCATTTTGTAATTAGTCTTGAGGAAGAAACAGAATAAGTATCAAAGACTGAGGTAGCAATAACAAATAAGAACTAATAAGTGCCTACTGTTAGAATTAGTGACTATCTGCAATATTTGATTTTTTAATAAAGCATAATAAGAGAACACATGCTTTTATTATTTCTATAATTAAGTTTTCAAGTGGATGTGGAACAATGATTATAGAAAAATGCATATAGAAAAAGAACGGAAACAAATATGACAAAGGGTTAATAGCTGTTAATTCTTGAGTATGACACTCTTTGAACTTTTCTGTATTTAAATTTTTTCTCACAACCAAAAACTTAATATTAAATTATTAGTCATGCGAGTAAGGTAATTCAGATTTCAGTTATTAAAGTAGAAGGAAAATCAGTAAGTTTTGCCAGAGGCTAAGTAGATCTTTTGAGAAGGAAAAACAAAAAGCTGGGCATACAGCATTAGGAGTTTGTTCTAAAATAAAAGTATTTTAAACAAAATATCAGTGTTCCATGTTGGAAATAGGTCTGAGGAAGGACCAGCTTTTGAATTTTATAGCTGTGCTTCCTTCAAGTACTATCCTACCTAAAAATGATACATATTCTGTTCTATCAAAAAGGCTGTTTCAACAGTTAAGCAAATACTTTAAAAACTGCCAAGACTGCATTTTAGTTTCTGACACTAGCTTTCTTTACTTTGTATACCTAAGATTTTCCTGATGCTACACCCATTTTTTAAAATTCTAGGTTCTAAAATCCAAACTTAGTTCAGAAGACAGAGTTTGCCACTTGATGAAACGTCTTACTAAACATAAATGGTTGCAATGTTCTATTAAGTGAGGTACCTAGCAGAAAAAAAATTAAAGAATAAAAAGTTACAGAAATAAACCAAATCTTTACATCAGTTCTCATAAAAATTTCAAATAAATGTACATGTTTTACAATTGCCCCATTTTCCCCAAATGTAGCCTTAGGTTGTCTTAACTTTGTGACAATATCCCCTATCCCCTACTCCACTAATCAGTTCTCACCTTCTTTCCCTGCTAGAACACGTGAATTTTTCAGCAAAAGTGACTCATTCATTGGCATCTTGTCAAACTAACCCTGAAATTTTAAGGAGGCTCAGTGCTAACAGAATTTTAAAGCTAGAACATTTTCACTAACACACATCATTTTGACTTCAGAGAAATGAATCACTTTCAGAGCCAAATACGTCTAACAAACTCTGTTTATATTTTTCCTTACAAATTGTTCTCCACCATGTTACCTCCTCCCAATTTTAGTTTGGCAATTCCATAATCTAAAATACCTCTTATTTCTGAAGAAGACAAGATGGGGGAATGCAGAAGCATTAGAATAGGAGAGGGGAGAAAAAAGCAATTGTTCACTAAGCTTGGAAAAAGATTCTATTCTGAAACATTAATGATTCATATCTATTCCACATAGTTCTCAAAATTTATTTCTCCCCTTAGTTAAATGAAAACACAATACAATACATAATATAAACACAATCAGGAATCTCCAGGAATAAATTACTCTCATTGCTATTATTTCACTAAATAAAAGTTTTTTAAAAACACAAAAATCAATAACTGAGAACTATATAGCTAAAAATCTTCAATAAGATATCACTAGCGTGAACTATCAATTGCAGATCACCTCATCATTTTGGTTCACACATTCACCTACTCCAAAACCACCCCTTTTAACCAAAGGGAGAGTGGTAGGGAAGGAACAAGAAAACAAATGCTTTGTCAGATTACCACAGACATTTACTTATAGCTCTATCAATTGTCACACTCCACCTGGTGGCAGGAGCTGCCTGAATTGGCGAAGTGGAGGTCATTATACAAGAAATTCCAAAGAACACTTTCCAGTTGTCCCTGGGAAAAAAAGCAAGATGTTCTTTTTTTGTCCTATATAGAATATATCTAACAAGGCTCCACCAAAGTTTTTTCACATAATAGTAGGTCAATATCTAACAAAGATTAACATAAAGGAACGACAATAATCAGAATGGGAGATCTACACTTAGAGCAATCTACTTACAACCACTCCACGTTAAGTTAAATGTCATCTCAAGCCTTTAAAACAGGTAACAAGGCACATCCAGCAACTGTAAGATTCTCTATCACATACTCCCACTAACTTTCTCTGCCTCTATTCTCTATGGGTAAACTATAGAGTTTAATTAACACAGTTAACAGCAGCCTGCCACCCTGCTTTTAGATATTTGCCAGTAACATATACCCATGGGATACTCTAGAGACTGATTTCAACCAAAAATAAAAATAGATAAACAGATCTCAAACAAAATTAAAACTGAGTCTGGCTGCCCACACTTATTTTCACACATGAGGAAAAATAGCAGTTCTCCTAGAAGCCTCGAGCAGACATATCTTTAGAACACAATGTTAAAAATATGCCCCCCCTCCTTTTTCCCCTACCTGTTTCTCACTCAAAGCTGTGATTTTGGCTTGAAGTTCATGAAGCTGTTTCTTTAAATCAGCATTCTGATTGGAAAGAAAAAATATCTGTGAGGAAGATATTTCATTTGTTAACAGAAGAGTAGCAAGATGACTTTATGCAAACTGTATTACAAATGATGAAGCAATCTTAAGCATTTAGCCAATCATATTTGTCATGCATTAAACTGTAGTCATATTACCACCACCCAGTGCATAGATCCTAAACGTAGGTTGCTAACACTAGAACAGGGGTAAGCTCCTTTGCAATTGCAAGAAGTTTTATATTTCAGCATTTTGTACTGTAATACTACTCCTTTCTACTGAAATAGTTATTCTTCATAAGAAGTAACAGTTGACAGAAAACCTAAAGCTCCGCTAATCAGTTGTAAGTATGAACACACTGCATGCTTAACGGCATTATCAGTAAAAAAAAGGTTTTTCTCTGCTTGCCCTCTCCCTTATTTAGTAGAGTACGTTTGTTATTTGAGCCTAGATTTGAAAAGCTGTCAGTGCTGCAACTGCCTTAAACACTGCATCATTCAAATTAACATACTGACTACCAGGGCAACTTCTCAGTTCTAAAATGTTAGGAATCAGAAAAGAATACTATGTTAAATGAGATACACTGAGCATGCTTGTGTTTTACTCACATGAGAGAAAAATCCAAAATTAAAGTTTTCAAAAGCTTAATGTAACACGATCACTAGCAGATTGAATTCCACCCCAATGAGAGACTACTTTTCCTTCGTCCTTTCACATGCAATTCTTTCAATTCATCCTGCCTGGTCTTCTGACAGGGTCCGGGCATACATCCTCCCCTTCACGTTTACTCCATGTGGTCTTTTTTGTGACAGCATGTGATATAAGACCTCTCTAATGAGATCACGCACAAGACTGTCCAGCAACTTACTGCCCCCTCAGATTCTTCACATTAAGACTGCTCTGTTACATGACTGCCAGCTACAGCAGAAATGCTGAAGTTTTCTAACAATATTTCAGTTGCTGATAACAATAGGTTACCATATTAAATATAAAAGAATCTATCCATCTAAGGTCTACTGGCTCTTGGTTCCCTAAACCCGATTTAAATTATAATATATATTAAAAACAATTAAAATGGAGAAGCTTCTCAAAGAAGTTGGACTGTCAAAGAGGAGTTAAGTGGATATCACTGCCAGCTCTCAGAATCAATGGTTTGTGTTAAAAACACAATAGTTAAGCCACTGGGGGCTAAATTTGTAGAAATGAATATTATTTCCCACTTCCAAAAATCAATCTGCGTCAGTACCATTCTTTAATCCAAGAAGCTATTTTACTTAACTTTACAATGAGGCATGTATGGTATGTTTAACAAGCTAAAAAAAAAAAAATGTGTGTGTACATATACAAATATACATATACACACACACACCCCACCATCAATGGGTCTAGGTGTTCTGTGAACAGATTATGAGTAAACAAATGCAAGGGAGAAATCCTGAGAATGTCTGAAGAAATACTCTCCATACTTATGACCCACTGTCTAATCGCTGAAAGAGACACTGCCTGAACAATAAATACACTAATTAAAGAAAAGATAAATTTTTAGGAAGATTTCTCTTCAGGGATAGGAAATAAAATGCCTGAGCCAAAAACCCCTATGAGACTTTAAAGAAAAGGTAACACCTGATGAATTACTATATAAGGTTCTTTAAAACCCTCTCTAAGGGCTCTTTCAAAAATGAAATTTTTAAAAATGCTTTTAAAAAATTATTCTAAAATTCTATTCTTAACATAGTGAGATTAAGTACTTAAAAGTTCTATACTATAAACTATGAGAAAATAAAAATGGTTCTGGGCCATATTCAATAATTCTGAGATTACAGAAAGCCTTGCAAACTCTGATTTTGAGTAAGTGCGCTTGTGGAAATGAAATTTAAGCTATATGAAGAGTATTAACTCTCAATTCTTTTTCCCAAAATATTCAAAGCAATTAGCATAAAATAAAAGCAAAATAACAGTAACAAAGATGAAATAATAGCTATATTATAACAGAATGACCGGAGTTTTCTTAATTCTTATAACATGAAGACCAATGTACTAAAAAAAATTGCTGTTACAGATGAGATAGTTTCTAAAACCTAAGTATTGCCTGTATTTTAATATTTTATGGTCACTTTATTTTAAATTATTTTAACTTAAAAATTAAATGGATAAAAGTAGTATTTTACCTGTGGATCCTGCTTCATTTGAGCAACCAGTTTCTGATAATAAAAAGAGAAAAAGAGCCATCAGTCTCACATATAAACTCACTATGGCTAATCAGGCTCAACCCCCAAAATCTAGAGTTTTAAGCCCACACAAAAAAATGAGCAATACCACAATCAGAACAGACCAAAAGCTTTTGTGATCTATATAAAAAGTTAATGAAACACTCCTCTTAATAATAAAAAAAAATTCAAACTATCGCTTTGTATTTGAAATGAAGAGCTTCCTGCCTTTAAACAAATCTGGAGATGGGCTGGGGGAGGGGAGCTTTTAAAAGACAATTTAAATAAGCTGAATGCTCCAAAAGCCAAACATCCCTTTAAAAGGTTGTCATTGTCTAGAGTCCCAAGTAAGTCCTGGAAAGAAGGTGCTCCCATACAAAAACAGGCCTGTTTGTATACAGCGAACAGATTTGGCGAGTCTGTTGGTTTGGTTCACAGAAGGAGCCTAGTGTCAGATGTGACTCTGCCACTGTCCTCTCTGTGGGGGGAGGGGAGATGTACTCAGTGGAGCAGTGATGCTCAGTATTTGAGAGTAAGGAAGCGAAGGAACAGTAATGCAAAATTCTACCTACCTGGGTTCCTGTGGGAAGGAGAGTACTACCAGAATACTGAATGAGAAAGACCTTTACTAGGGAACACATAAGTCCAAAAAATGAAAAACAAAGAAAAATGGATGTCAACTGACCTAACCCAACTTCCAAAAGCATCGCTGCCCAAAGGTAACAATAACCAGGGACAGAAGAATTTGAAGCATAAAGGAATATCAGAAGGCTGGGTCCTAAAAGTATCTAGGAATAAGCTGTTCTCCAAGTGAATTTTTCACATAAATGAAAAATTTGTCCCTCTCTTTGGGTGACAAGACACTTTTAAAGTTTTTAGTCGTAGGGACTTCCCTGGTAGTCCAGTGGTTAAGAATCCGCCTTCCAATGCAGGGGACATGGGTTCGATCCCTGGTCGGGGAACTAAGATCCCACAAGCTGCGGGGCAACTAAGCCTGCACACTGCACTATTGAACCCGCACTCTGGAGCCCACACACCACAACTAGAGAAGCCCACATGCCGCGACGAAGAACCCACATGCCACAACGAAGACCCAGCACAGTCATAAATAAATAAATAATAGTTTTTAGTCATAAAATAAAACCTTTCTAAAATATATTATATACTTATCTGCCTTATTAAATAGAAAAAAAGCAGCAGTTAATGACACTTAGAGGCATGATTACCTCAATATACTATTCTGCAAACAATACAAAGAGGTCCTTACAATAAAGGCCCCAAACTGCTGTGTTCTAAAGAGTTCTTGTACCTGCATTTGAGTTTTTCAGTCTACTCCTTAATGCCAAGCAGTCAGCTAGCAAATCTTGCTAATATTACTATGCCTCCCTCTAAGAGCCCCTGAACCCCAATTCCAATTTGCTACTTCTGAGCTGCTTTGTGATACACTCAGTGAAGTAATTCTAAGATGAGTGAATAGCCTAAGAAATCCCCCTTGAGTAAAATGTATAATCTTGTGTGACTTCTAACATTTATTCTAGCTTGTCAAAAACCTTACTTCAGGTGGTAAGGTATACATTCTGGATAGCTGAGATTGCCAACCATGTGACCTCCAAATACACAAGGTATATGTTACTATAGTCTACTTCATATGTGACAGTGGTAACTCTTCTATATCCTGATCTTAATCTACAAAACAGTAATAACACATATTCCAAGAACTCAATGATAAAGAAACATAAGGTTTTATTCATATACATTTTTACTAATGCAGCCTAAAGGCTAGCTACATTCTTCAATGAAAAAAGTCCTTCATTTTCCTTTCTGCTTTTGTCACCAGAGAGTGGAATACTATACTAAAGTTGCCTTTTTAAAGCTGAAAAAGGTTTTCCTCCACGACACTGAAATTTAAAAACTGATAACCAAAGTAAGTCTCTACCTCTGGAGGAAATAAATAAGCCAACTTTTCTACCTATAATCAAGCAAGCTGCATTTCAGACCATTAGAGGCAGGACAGAACAAGCTGGGCAACTTAACTAGACTTTCCAAATCCCTAGTGGCTTTAAGGTGATGTTGTGTGTTATCAAAGTGAAGTTACTTTCTATGGTAAGAACGCAGCAATTTTTCATGAGAATATAGTTTAAGGGCTGGCAAACTACAGCCCACAGGCACCCTGCCTTTGTGAATAAAGTTTTACTGGGACACAGTCACACCCATCCATTTATTCACTGTCTATGGCTGCTCTGTGTGTACAGGAGCAGAGTTGTGACAGAGACCATAAATGATGCCCATAGTATAAAATACTTTACCCTCTGGCCCTTTGCAAAAAGTCTGCTAACCTCTGCTTTATACTATTCTCTGTTCCATGTAGAGTAAAAATACTCCAAAAGTTTTAAAAAATCTGCATAAGAATAATCAAAAAGGCAATTTCCCAAAAAAGATGAGATGCCCATCACAGGCCATAATTATATGACCATTCATTCAATATCAACCATGTGCACATCACTACTTTTTAAATCATCTCGGTCCATAAAGAACAAAAGGCTACTTCTACCACAGCAATACCAGGTAGTTTCAGGACACACCTGCTATACAGTAAGCTCATTTTCAGCCTTAGTTTCCCTAAGTGGGAAATGATGAAGGGGTGGCTTCTGCCCCAATATTTAGTCAAATGTACAGTCTGACTTTGGCCTCAGCCTAATAGCCAGTGCTTACTTTGATGTCATTTCTGGCATCCCTGAACTTGTCATGATCAGTGATCATGTAGGTTACCATGTATCCAATCAGAATAACAGCATCAGATTTACAAGCAAGGCATGTCACTTGGATGTACTGTTAAAACTTTTTTTTTTTTTTTTTGGCCATACCGCGCAGCATGGGGGATCTTAGTTCCCTGACCAGGGATCAAACCCGTGCCCCCTGCAGTGGAAACGTGGAGTCTTAGCCACTGGACCACCCGCGAAGTCCCTACTATTAATACTTAAACTTTTTTTAATAGGAAAGGATTCTAAATATAACTGGAGTGAAATATCTTACATACTTTATATGTTAAAACACTATCAACCAACACTGATAAACATAAATAAATGTTTATTACCATACAAACAAAATGCTATATAATAATCACGGATGAATATAAAAGCTATTAATTTTATGCTAAAAAGTAGTTAAATATACAGGAAAATAATTAATGTGAATATTGAGAGTGATAACTTTAGGAAGAATATTATATCCCTTTTGAGTCAATAAATGTAATTTTAAAATTTAAATTAGATTTTTAAACAATAAACATTAAATTTTTTCATAATTATAATTTTTATAAAATTGGTATGCTTGAATTAAATATATGAAACAAAAGTAATATTTAAGAACTCTAATTTTTAGTAATTTAGTTCAACTTAGATCATGAGTCTTTCAAGAAAAGTCTTATTTTGACTTGTTCACATCTTGTGAGGATGAACTAAAAGCAGAATATTAACTTTGCCATCTCAAAATTTCTTGAGAGGAGGAGTATGTCCAAAAATCACATTATGCGTAAAAACTTCAGTATACATGGTAGTCAATTTAAATATGTCTTGTTATTTAAAATATGCAAGTTAACACAGGGAACTATATTCAATATCCTATGATAAACCATAATGAAAGAGAATATGAAAAAGAATGTGTATATATATGCATAACTGAATCACTTTGATGTACAGCAGAAATTAACACAACATTGTAAATCAACTATACTTCAATAAAATAAATTTTGAAAAATAAACAAATAAAACATGCAAGTTAAGTCACACGAACAAAGTCCCTCAGATGAACCAAAAAACAGAAAAAAAGGAGAGGTTTTTTTTAACACCTTCGCTATACGGAAAAGAATATTTTTAGTTCTTTTGTCTGGAAGAGAAGTCAGGAATATTTTATTAAAGTTCTCAAAAATATTACCAATGAGTTTGTTGAGTAGTAATAAAAGGCAAATAACATGACTCTTGGACAAGTGACTGAAAAACGATTAAAAGCTCTACTAAAAATCAGAGAGAGCCTGTTTATTAATTTAGCCATTACTAATAACATGATGTGGGAGAAGCCATGAATGAAACATACCTGGTGAACCTGAATTTCCACTTTAAGAGCCTCCTGTAGAGTCTGCAACTCCATCCTCTACCTCCTCCACTTTTTCTTATGTCTGCTAATTCTATAGTTTCTTCAGCCTCTGTTTAAAATAACAAACTCCTCTTCTTACTGCAGCTGTAGAGATCATAAAATGTTTTGGATCATTATGTTGGGTATAAAGGAAATATACGTTAGATAAAATAAATTACATTAGTCGAAATATTTCGTCGACTAAACATAGGGCAAAAAATTTCCCCAAACAGATTTCTTTCCAAAATGAGTAGTTTTTTCTGAATTGGCACCAAAACTTTCTGGGTTTTATTCTCTGAGCATTCCTCTAGAAAACACTTCAAATAAGTAAGAAATGAAAAAAAATGAGTTTAATCTGATCCTGAAAACAGCTAAGCACTTACTAGATGCTCAGCACCACGCTAGATACTACTTTCTGAGGATACAGAGCTGAACAAGACCTCTTCTGTCCTGGATGCGTTGGGAGTCTAGTGGGGGAGAGGACAACCATCCAGGACATGCTGTTCTTAGAAAGAGACACATAACAACATGATCATACATTTTTAACCATCACACAGAGTGAACTGGAGAGTTCAGGATCTCTCAGAGGTTTAAGAAGGCCAGAGTACTCTCACAATTTGGATGGACTCTCATTCTATTTAAAAAATAAAGAAACTCAAAACAGGGGCAATTCTGGTATAATTTAAAGGTTTACATTTAACAAATTAATACTTAACACAAACACACTGCAATGAACTCTGCTTTCCACAAAGTTATGACAGGGATGTTAAAAAATAAATCTATCGTGCACAACAAATGATTTGGGTCTAGCAATAGGACAGACTTTTCCAGCTTTACAATGAACACCATCTTCTTTTCAAGCCTGCCAGGTGCATCTCTTTGGCTGCACGTATAAATGCAGGTGGAGACAATGTCAAATGTCTAGATTTGCGAATGTGAACCTTCCTATTCTGCTCTGCTCATCACTACTGCAATTTAAATTAACTCAGTGGCTAATTTCTCTTTTCATTTTTTTTCTTTTTTCTTGAACGTGGCCTTAGACATGATTTTAGGTACTCTCCCTGAAGCAAAAGTTCACTTGAATAAATTTAAACATTACTTCTTTCTCTTTTCTTCCTTGTACCTATAAAACTTGTAGTTAGAGCAGCTTTTCAGCATTCTTACAAACTGAGGAAGGGAACAATCAGGAAGTCAGAAGAACTGCTACTCCTTATGCCAATTCAATGAGATTCATAATCTTTATACTTTCTAAAAATTACCTACGGATAAAGTCCTAAGTTTTCTTAAAACTTCTTTAAAACCTGATTTAACAGAGTTATAGTGAAATCATTAACTTCAGGCTGTAATCGTGTGAATATTAATCTTCATTATATCTGTTTAACCTCACTAGGCTTAAAACATCATTGGCAATCTCTCCCCTAGGGCTTGTATACTATGTTATGTAATATCAAAATACTCTAACCTTTTTTTAAAAAATAATTAATTTCAAAAGTGTAAAATTCCTTCCAACTTATATTTGTGGAGGCTAGAAAAGCCTCCACATTATTATTGTACAATGATATTGTCAACCAAAAATTTTCATAGACGTAGCATGTTTAGGGGAGATAATTTGGAAAGTGTGATTTTGATGAACAAACCCAGGCTTTTCAGATATTTATTACCTTAAAAAATCTTTGGAACTACATAAATATCAGAATCATTAAGTTACTGATTTAGATCAAGGCTTTTGTTGTCGTGTAAGTTTATTCTATATACTAAAGCAAATGTTAAAACTATACAGTCACTGTAATTTTAAATATTAAAGTAATCTCCCTACTCAGATTCCTGAATCTAGAGTTCTTCCTGAAAACAGTACTTAAATTAGTTTTAAGACTATCAGAAAATGTGTCAAAAAATGATTCCTTATAATTTTTGTCAAATTAAGAATCACCTTGAAGGGTATTTTCAACAACAGAAAGGCCATATTCTATTTTACTAGTAGCAACATATAATATCGAAGCTGAACTCAACTCATAAACTCTGGAAACAGCAGGTTAAAAACATGGAGCACTTAACAGTATACACAAAAAAGGGTTAACATAATGTGTACAGTTACAGAGTGCTTACAAATTCATTACCAATTAGTTTTTTTAATTATGAAAAAGCAACTCACAGAAGAAATAAGAATGACCAAGATGAAAAACATCTATCTTCAAGAAAGTCATAGAAATATAAATTTAAGAAGACACATTTTTGTCAATCACACTGACAAAGGTTTGTGAAAACAGTAACACTCTGAGCTGCCTAGAGTTTAGGTCAGGTGGCACTTTCATAATTTGCTATTAGTTAGCTCTGAGCAGTAGCACTCAGGGTTATTTCCTTTCTTCTTTTCAGAGTATCAATATTTTCCATGGAAAGTATGTACTTATTTTTAAAAAACAAAAAATTAACTTAGAATTGCTAGATGAAACATCAGAAAATTGTATACTGATGAAGCAAAATGTTCGGGAAAAGAATAAGTAAAACCAGGGTTTAACCGGGAGGCTCTAAATGTCAGAGTGCCTCAGAGGATAAGAAGCCTGCGACTCAAGTTCCTCAGGAGGTGACAGCGTTTACTCCCTGCATCAGCTTGTTGTCTGCTCATCAGAGACGCGCAAAGGCACGAAAGTTTATTTGGCAAAAGGACTCTAAATGCCAATTACTCATTTTATTTCAAGATAAAACCGAAGGGTTAAAAAAGGTAGTGACTTAGTATAAAAAAACTTACGAAGGGTTAGAAGATTCATTTGATATCTTTCTTCTTCATAAAAGTCTCTTTCTGGGCTTCCCTGGTGGCGCAGTGGTTGAGAGTCTGCCTGCTGATGCAGGGGACACGGGTTCGAGCCCTGGTCTGGGAGGATCCCACATGCCGCGGAGCAACTAGGCCCGTGAGCCACGGCTACTGAGCCTGCGCGTCTGGAGCCTGTGCTCCGCAACAGGAGAGGCCGCGAGAGTGAGAGGCCCGCGCACCGCGATGAAGAGTGGCCCCCGCTTGCCACAACTAGAGAAGGCCCTCGCACAGAAACGAAGACCCAACACAGCAAAAATAAATAAATAAATTACTAAAAAAAATTAAAAAATAAATAAAAGAGCTCTTAAAAAAAAAAAGAAAAAAGTCTCTTTCTGAATAGCAATTTTAAGAGACTGGTTTCTGCCTAAAGGAACAAATTGTATACATATATATTCATAGCCTACAAAAACAAGGCAAGCACATGTTGAATCCTTTTAAAAAATATTTGGGGGGTTTAGACAACTCATGCAGCCACCATGTGATGACCATTTGGAGGCAGTTTATAGCATTATAAAGAAGGTATTATTTGCTAAATTTATAAAAAGATGATTTAACATATTTCGGCCAATTCTAGTAAGTTATAAATATCAGCTGCTGCAACATAAATATGAACAGACTCCTAAAACAGTTTATTGAGGTACAATGCCTTTCACCACCCATCAGCTCTAAATACTATCACCAGAGAAGACAAGTGCCTAACACAAAATACCAACGTTCATTATATTGAAAACTGTACACGTCAAACGACTGGTACACCTAATAACCTCCCAGCTTCAAATAACAAAAACCCAAAAACATAAATAAAAACTCCACAAACCTAACAAACAAAATAATCAAATCCCACTAAAAAAAAGGCAGATGTAATGTCTAGAAAGAACATTCACTGTCTCAAAAAAAAACAAAAAAAAACCTGATTCCACTTACTCACTGTGCAACCACTCTCCGCTTTAGGTCTGTTTGCTTATATATCAGGAAAATGGAAACAGTATCACCTATTTCATAAAATTGCTATGAGGTTTAAATTAGGTGAAGTTATATGAAAAGCCCTTTGTAAACTGTAAAATTCTATGCTATTCTTAACATACTTAATTTAACTCTTATTCATACACAAACTTTTATATCAACTTCTCAACACAGCCTATTGCTGGAAAGACTGTAGGCTTTCTTATTTTCAAAGTCTCTAAGAAAGGGGCTTCTAAGTATTTTATCTGGTTACAGTTCTGCTTGGAGATATGTGACCTCTAGGTCTTTCGTTATGATTCTAATAATGTAGTAATGCTCTAACTCTGAATTTATTACCAAAAATCACTGCTCTGTTCCTGAATTGATATAAAGCTTTTTCCAATCAAAACAACTCACCAACCAAGTTTCTTTTTTCTCTTTTTTTTTTTTTTTTTTTTTTTGCGGTACGCAGGCCTCTCACTGCTGTGGCCTCTCCCGTTGCGGAGCACAGGCTCTGGACGCGCAGGCTCAGCGGCCATGGCTCACAGGCCCAGCCGCTCCACGGCATGTGGGATCTTCCCGGACCGGGGCACGAACCCGTGTCCCCTGCATCGGCAGGCAGACTCTCAACCACTGCACCACCAGGAAGCCCTCTTTTTTTTTTTTTTAATTCTTCCTTCCTCCTTCCTTCCCTCCCTCCCTCCCTCTCTCTCTCTTTCTCTGTGTCCGGTCTTAGTTGCAGAATGCAGGATTTTCGTTGAGTCATGTGGGATCTTTCACTGCGACACGTGGGCTTCTCTCTAGTTGTGGTGCGCAGGCTCCAGAGCACATGGGCGCTGTAGTTTTCGGCATGCAGGCTCTCTCATTGAGGCGCGCAAGCTCAGTAGTTGTGGCGCACGGGCTTAGCTGCCCCGCGGCATATGGGATCTTTAGTTTCCCAACCAGGGATCCGACCTTCGTCCCCCGCACTGAAAGGCGGATTCTTTACCACTGGACCACCAGGGAAGTCCCCAACCAAGTTTCTTTAACTAAAAATAAGTCTGTAATACATTGTACCCCCAGACTGAATTCCTTGAAAATGAACAACTCAGTGTTCTCTATACCATATAACTACTTGGTGTAAGACCCCACTTTTGATCTATACTCTCAAAATTGTGTTTAGAGTAGGTTTAATTAATTTTTTAAAACATGAAAAAGTAGAAAGCCTCGACAGATCTATGTATCCTTACTTGACAGATGCCTAATACTAAAACATCAGGTTTCAGTTTGTACTAAATACTTATTGCTTACTATGTATCTAATGTGCTAGGAGATAAAATATATCTTTAACTTTTAACTAGTGCTAAAAATGATCACAAATGCCAAAAATAAAAACAATATTTTAATAGCTCTTATTGAATCAATAAAAATGACATTAAAAAACAATGTAACATTTTTCTTATTTTCACGGTGATATTTCTTTGGTGACACTCCACAGATCAACAGAAAACGCTGCTGCACAAAAAGCTTGATTTTAGAGGTCACCCTCTGAATTTGGCAAGGTTACTATGCTCAAATCCTGGTATTACAGGTGTTGACAACAGTCACCTCAGCTGGTAAGACTGATGTTTCCTAACCACTACAATAAATTTATATACACACATACACACACACATACACACACACACACACACACACAATTAGGTTTATGGTATCTGAATGTATGGATGTCTTTGAGTATAAAATACGTAACTTTCTTTTCTCTGGTTTTTTTGGGGGCAAGGGGGCCAGGTCCTCACTAAAGAAAAGGAACACCTACGCAGGGCATACCATTCCAACACAAGAGTGTGGTATTTTCGGTGGCGTCAGGGTTTCCCCACAGCACCCTCTCCTACACAAGTCTGCTGCAGTGTCCTGCCCCTCTCCCTACTACCAGTGTTCACTCTAACATACAGGTTCTACCTCAGCTTCCTGGGCCCAGGCCTGGTAGGCACACATACGCTCTTCTAGTTCTCACCTTTCTTTACAGAAATCAAGCATGTGTACTAAAATCTTCCCAACCGTACCCAACAACAAGAAAGATGAAGTATATTTAAAAACTCACAGAAATTCAAAATGAAGGAGCCTGAAGAGTAGTATAGAAGCACAGTGACAATGAGGTCAAGATTTCAGAAATGGTTGCCACATTTACCAGAATGCTATTGAATGATAAAAAATAGTCCAGACGAGCCTGGCCAGAATCATATATATAATGACTACACAAAGGATAACATAAGAGGGTGTGTTGGTCTTAGTATAACCAATAAGTACTTAAGAGAAGTGGAAGTTATGGGAGAGAGATTTCAGATCAGTGTAAGGAAGAGCTAAGGATTAAAGCTGTACAAAAAAGGAATGGGTTACCTTATGAGGTAGTGGGCTCCCTGTCAATAGAAGTATTCAAGAATGCTGCATATCATATCCCCCTCTTGGAGATTCACAATGCACATTAGCATATTAAAGGTTCTGAGAAGTCCTGCAGTAAAGAAACCTGTTTAACTTTGTTTAAAGCAGCATTTTCCAAATTATTTGACCACAGAACATTTTCCCCACCCCCGCCCCACCCCAATAATATTTATTAATTTCTGTGGAACTAGAGTTCCTCGGAATACATTACAGAAAATATGAGCTACATTTTTTTTAAATGTAGTGTTCAGTATGTAACCAAATAACAATATGCCAGGGACGTAAGAGAAGAAATTGCCACACCTGGTAAAGGGCTGAAAGAGAAGGCCCTTAACGTCCCTTCTTCTTTAAGAATCTATGATTCCATCACATCTCAGAGTAAAGGGCTGTCGGGTCTCAATTATTTATTTTAAGTGGTTCCATGAGAGAAAGGCAAGTAGAATAAAATGGTAGTAAAATGTAAGATTAACTGGTTCAAATGCCTCCCTTTCACGTTCAAAGCCCAATCCCCAAAAGGTTAAGAGACACCTCAGGGGCCATAATTATGAAAAGAAGCTTTAACCAAATATCTACTCCAGTCTATGGCCATACCACCCTGAACGTGCCCGATCTCGTCAAGTATCTACTCCACCCACTAAATTAATTACTATGAGAGAGAATTAAAACAAAAAAAAAAGAGTAGCCTTGCATGAGGGGACTACCCTATTCCAGTTATCTTGTTTGAATTTAATTTTTTAATCATAATACATGCTCTCCAAATAAGATTAATATTTGTTTGGTCTTTAGACACTGGACTGCCCTGTGTAATCTGAATTAGACATTCAAAGAAATGATTAAGTGTGATGATTTATAAGCTGTTAAAGTAGACATTAAAGTTGATACTAGGAAAAAAATGTGTTTGCCTCTATACCCCACACTGCTACATTTCTCTTTTTTTTTCCTCTTCAAGAATTATACAAAACATCACACACTGAAAATGCAATATCAGACATGAAGCCAACTCAACATTAAATTTAATAATATACATGCTTAAGAGTCCCAAATTTCAAAGTCAAGGTTCCCATAGTTACGTTAACCTAGCCATTTTGCACATATACTAAGGCCATCAAGTTTAACGCATATTAAGTAATACAAAACACAATGGGAACCTTAACGTTTGAATTTCCTGATTTTTAAATTTTTAGCCCTAACCACTGCATTAAGGACATTTTTCGCAAAGGGGACCGTTACATTTTAAGAGGTTACTGAATGCAGGAACATGCAAGCCTAGCAGTATTATTAGAAACACAAATGCATTTGAGATTTGGCTATGTGAAATTAGACAAAAATTCACTTTCACTCAGTACAAACAGCAAAGCCTCATTCTCATTTCTGGGAGAGAGCTTTTTTGCACACACACACAAAAAAAGTCACCGAACATTTGAATTATTATCCAACTAGCATCAGGCACACTATGGCTGCCTGAAAAAAGCACTTACCAATTTTGGGGAAACTGGCTCTCCTTCAGCTCTCTTGCTCCCTACAACAGAAGAAGGGGAAAATGGAATTAGACTACAAACACAGATTTATGACATGTCATCAAAAGCTGATTTTGACAGCAACAACAACAAAAACCACACACACACAAAAATGTCCAAAGCTTTAAAACGAAAAGAAAAAAAAAAAAAAGAAAGAGATAGGTAGTTTTTACAGCAAGGAAAGAATTCAAGGGCAGTTAGATCTCTCATTTTCAGTTTTTTCACTTTTCCACGGCTTTTTCAAGACAAGAAAAAGTAAGTAGTTGACGGCTTCCCTTTCCTAAGAGACACAGAAATGAAATGCACCTCATCTAAGTAACACAGAAATACAACCCTCATCCCCAACAAATGAACTTTCACTGTTTGCTGCTTTATGTTACAAATTAGGCTAACATCACTGGCCCTTAGCTTGGTCTACTTAAAAGGCCTTTTTTTTCAATTAATCTTGAAATGGATTTGTTTTATATAAGGCTTAAAATTCGCAGCATTTTATATGTATAGTCATAATTTAACTTTTCATTCACAATCTTAAAGTCTCACCACCTGAAACTGTAAACCACACAACACAAAAGTGACTTTCCTTATGCCACATAGTTAATCAGTGATTGAGCCAGAAAGAAAATCAAGGTTTTGGGATCTCAATCCAATGCTCAGTGATGCTTTTATCAATTGTGTGTGTTTTTTTTTTTTAAGATTAACTATACTCCATTAAGTTAATTTCAAGGTCAGAAAAGTCATGTCAGGCTATATTGTTTATTTATTTTTAACTCTTCCTTGCCCCAAACTTCTTTTTTAGTTAAAAAAAAAATTTAGGAAGCAAAAATTAAAACTTTTCCCTTAGTATTTCAGTATTAAATTATTTAAACTCCACATACCATGTTCCAAACCTGAACCATCCTTATGCTTTAAACACAGTACATTTGTTGACTTATGTTACTCCAATAGTGTAATGTAAATTCTCATTTCCTTAAGGGATATTTCAAAAAATCTTCATGTCATCCAAATTATAAATTTTTATTTAATCATGTACAGTCATACCAACCATACAGTAAAATAATTTTAAAGGGCCCTGATTCATGCAGTTAACATTCATTTCCAAAAGAAATTCAATTTGCTGTTTTATCCTTTCTTTTAGCAGCAGCACTTTTTAAAGTTCTAAAGTCCATATAAATGGCAATTTTAATCACCAAAATTAGAATGACTCCCAACCAAAAGAAAAATGATGCAAAAATCTGTAGAATGATGTGGTTATTAAAAAGTGGGTTCTTGGGAATTCCCTGGTGGTCTAATGGTTAGGACTCCATGCTTCCACTGCAGGGGGCACAGGTTCGATCCCTGATCGGGGAACTAAGATCCCACAAGCCACACGGTGCAGCCGAAACAAACAAACAAACAAACAGAAACATGAAGTAAATGCTCAGTAAATATTTGTTAAATGAATGAATTCACTGAGTGGACTCTTAACTCTCTGTTGCAGGCTTATTTTCCCTATTAGGCATTTCTTATTAGCTCTTTCATGCTGGGGATCATTATGCATCGATCTCCCACAGCATGATTTGTTAAATGAATGACTTTGGATAAAAACAGTTGATTAGGAAGTAAAATACTGTCATTTTAAAATATAACAAAAAGGAAAAGACAGATAAAGCGGATCAAATTAAAATTAAGAACTTCTGTTCACCCAAAAAAAAAAAACACAAAAAACCCTTACGAGAATGAAAAAGCAATCCACAGAACTGGAGATTATAACTGCAATACATATAATAACAATGGCTTATACCCAGAATATATAAAATATGTTGAAACTCAAAATGATCAGGATGGGGTTGGGATTTTAACTTTTACTCATATGGCATTTAAGAAAGTATAGTCAAACTCTTCTGAAAATCATATTCAGTAAAAAGGGACAATGGATGCACCTTATCTCTGGGGCATTTTCCCCAAAAATAAACAGCAGAGTCAATCCCTAATTGACACGGAATTTTACCATGATATCATGAAACTACTCATAAAACTGCTTGCAGGGACTGCAGAAATCACATTGGAAATCAAAGCCTGAGAGGTTAACTGACTTCCCGGAAGGTTACACAGCTAGCTGGTAGTAAAGCTGGAGAGAAGTCTACAGACCCTGAGATTCCTTTGACTGAACTGGCCTTTCCACTAGACCTCACTTCCTCTTAAACAGCTGTAGCAGTTACTCTCCTAAGAAATAAACTAAAATAAATACTGACCAAATATTTTTGGGAAAATCTTCATATAAAGTTTTAAAGAAAAATCACATAAGTAAGCTATCTAGGGCAGGTTTTAAAACCTGAGATCCTTTATGCCTAAGGAATCCCCGTGAATAGGCTTCAGAGGGGTTTGCCAACTCCATGATACTATATGCTAAATTTTCAATGTATGAGAATTCTGGGAAGAGGATCCACAACTTAAATAAGATTCGCAGAGGTTCAGATACCCAAAAAAGAGTAAATTATTTTTAGACTGGTGATTCTTAAACACTGTGCATCAGAACTACCAAAGTGTTCCTTCTGAAGACTGATTATTCACTACCGTTGGGATACTGATTAAAAACAAAAAGAAAAGAAAATATTTTATTTCTGTAATTTAATAAAAATGAGTTAGCAGCAAAAAAGATTTACATATAAATTTGTACTTTTTACACTATCCATATGCAAAATATATAAGACTGAAATACAAGTTTGATTTCCTCATGTTAAGCTGATTCAAAGTCCACTTAATTTGTTTCTCACATTTCACACTTGTAGCTAAGGTAGTTCAAAATTTTTGCCTTTTTTGCTTATCAAATTTTTAAAATATAGACTTGTTCTTGAAAAATACATTCAAAACACATAAATTGGAGTAAATGAAATTATTTTTGCTTTTAGAGATGAATACCATCTTGCTAACATAACTTCATGTGATTTTTTGCAAACTGAAGATTGTTCACCTCCTCTCCAGAACTTCACAAGTAGCTGCTTTAATTAGAGCTGGTAAAGAAATGAATCATTCAGATTTCTGATGTGGTTGTAAAATTTTAAATATCATCAATAAATCAAAAGTGATTAATAACTACTTTGTAAGTGCCTTTTGTAAAACATCTAAAACCTCTGTGTATAAACAAATTTTGCAGAGAAAAAGTTCATCACTAGATCATGTTTTAAATTAGGCTAAAATCCATCCCATTACAAATTTTGAACAATTAAGTTTATAGTCTGTGCTCAATCATAAATTTTGATAAGGGACTAGAATAGCACAGATAATTGTCATTCAAAGACACTTTAAAATGTCACCGTACGCAGAAGATTCAATCTCTTCTACTACACCAAGTTGATACACTAATTTTATATACAGTAAATTTTACTGGTTTTTATCTACCTTTCCTAATTCTAACAGAATATAGTAAGTTTGAAATAAATTTAAATGCAAAAAATGCTCAGAAGAAAAAGCAGAATCCTGCTAAATGGGATTTAGTCCTTTAGGCCTCAGTATCATCATCATCCCTCTTGCCCCCATCCCTCTTAACCTTATCCTCTCATGGGCATCACTCTAGCACTTCTCCCTTCACTCTCAAGAAACATCAATTTTTCCCTCATTACTGGATCATTTTGTTTCCTTTGTCTAAAAAAAAAGCCTCCCATGACTCCATATACTTCTCTAGTTATTGTCCCATATCTACACTCCCATTTATAGCAAAACTCCCTGAAACAGTTAACCAAAGTCACTGTCCCTAGTTCCTCTCCTCTCATTCTCTACTGCACCTACTCCATTAGGGCTTTTGCCTCCTTCAATCTTGTTAAGATCACCAGTGACCTCCCTGTTGCTAAACTCAACAGTAAAGTCTCAGCCCTCATTTCTCTGTTCAAACAGTATTATTTCACCCAGTTGACCATTCTTCCTTCTTGAAATCCTTTTTTCTCTTGACTCCCAGGACACCACTCACCCTCAATTGTTTTCCTAATCTCTCTAGCCACTCTTTTGGGTTTCCTTCGCTAGTTCTTTCTCATCTCTCAAGACCTCAAAATGTTGAACTGCCCCAAGGCTCGGTTCTTGGAACTCTTCCCATTAGGTAATCTCATGTAGTCTCATAGCTATAAAAGGATCTGTACTGGTGACTCCCGAATTTGTACCTAGCCCAGACCTTTCCCCTGATTTCCAAACTCATATATCAAACTGCCCGTTCAACACCTGTCAAATTGGCTCCTCAAGCTCAACAAGTCCAAAACTAAACTCTTGACTGCCTGTCCCCCAACCTCCTCCCCAGAGTCATCCCCATTTCAATAAATGGCAACTCTATCCCTTCAGGCCAAAACCTTAAAGTCATCATTGACTCCTCTCTTTCCCACACCCTACATCCAATCCTGTAACTGACCATCTTGCCTCTGCCTTCAAAATAAATGGACTTTGACCACTTGTCTCAAATATACTACCACTTCCTTGGTCCAAGTCACCATCATCTTTCACCTGCATTACTGCAATAGCCTCCTAATTGGCCTCCCCACTACCATCTTTGTCCCCCAAAGTCTATTCTCTCAGTAGCCAGAGTGACCTTTTTAAAATCCAAGACAGAGCTAGTTAATCCTCTGCTCAAAATCCTCCAATGGCTTCCCATGATACTCAAGAGAAAAAGCAGAAGTCTTCTACAATGGCCCACAAGGCTCTAAGTGATTTGGGCCTCTGTTACTCTCAGACCTCATCTCCTTCCCTCTCCCCATTGCTCAATCTGCTCCAGCCACTGGCCTCTGTTTTGTACTTCTGAAACTCCAAACAAGTTCCCTTCACAGGGCTCTTCTGGAACACTCTCTCCCATCAAATATCTTCACAGCTCACTCCCTCAAATGTTTAGGAAATCTATAGCAGTTGCAAGAGTAGAATACTAAAGGACTAAAATATTCATCAGAATTGTTCTCCTCCCCAAACTTTCACTTGGGGGATGCTCTTTCTTATACCAAGAATACCCTTTTTTACCTTTTCTCTGCCTATCCAAATCCCACCCAGCCATTAGGGTCCAGATAAAGACTCACTGATTAATGGAGACCTTCCCAACTCCCAGTTCTCCCTTCTTTGAATTCTCAAACTGCTTATCATCTCTCGCATTCATCTTAGAATTTAACCACATACTGTCTCACACTGTTACTTACCTGTCATATTTCCCTAACTAGACACACACACACAAGTAGAATAGAAATAATGTCTTGCACCAGTAGTTCTCAAACTTAGAATCAGGATAACTCTAAAACTTCAAAAAAATATATAGATTCACATGCCCTACCCTTAAAGATTCTGAATTCATTATGTCTGATTTGGAGCCCAGGTATCTATATTTTATTTAAATTTCCCCCAGAAGATTCTGATGGATAGCCAGGATTAGGAACCACTGCCTTACAGTCCTCTATTTCCTTTGGTACCTGGGAAAGTGGGCCTTCAAATAGCCTAAAGCTAGAATGGACACCCCAGAGTGCCAGATCCATACCTTCATTTCAAGAACAGTGGTCCAAAAAGTCTAGATGTCTAGCCACAAGCTATAAAGATTATAAGAGGCAAAGCCCAGTCTAAAACCCAGATTTACTGCTCTCAATCTAGGAATCCTTCCATTAGACTATACAAAAATAAAGTAACAAAAATCCAGAAATTCAGATAAGTATAGTAAACAGTGATTATCTAATCCTTGACCAGTGATTGCAATATCCACGCTTTAAGACAGTGCAGATTATTAGCTTCTATATGCTTGAAAAATGTGAGCAGCATTAGCTGACTTAAAATGCTAGAGAGTAATTGTGGAAAGGCTTACAAATAAAAAAAATAATTTTTACTAAGTTCTTACAATATGTACAAAAACTTGTAAAATCATTTATTTTGTAGTGGATAAGTATTAAGAAAAATAAATGGAAAGAAGAAATCTTGCTTCATCATGTTATAAAGTACAAAACTTCTTATTCACAAGCTTCCACAGTTCACAAAGGTATAAATGTTTTCTGAGTCTAATCATCATAACATAACCTTCTTAATTACAGATCAGACTTAGTAAATCACCTCATATCCCAAGACAACTCAAACTCTTATCTTAATAATCAGTTAACCTCAGGACCAAAACTCTTACCATCAACAAAAAAAACCACCGAGGTATCTATACAGCATTACAAAAGAGTTTGGATTTATCTTGGTGTATAGGGATTTAAGCAAGTGCCTCCTATTAACACTAATGGGAGTTCTGGGTGTAAACCATAGGCACCAAGGAGGAGGATCAAAGCCCAGCAGTGCATCTGTGAAAACCCTTTCTGTTGCACTAACTGCAACTACTGGGACTTGTTCTCTCAGAGATGGGATAATAGACCCCAATTCCTATGTCTCCAAAGCACAAATATAATTCAAGTAAAAGTCACTAAGGAAGGTCATTGGTAAACACCTAATTTTAAAAATATACGAGAAAAAGCTAAACTAAAAGAACAATTACCACATAAAGGAAACTTTAAAAAATAGCACCAATATGCACAGAAAAAAACTAGTGAACTGCTGTAGATAAAATACTTCACACAAAAATTCAACAGGATTAAAACAACTAAAAATTTTTTAAACTAGAGCACAGAAAACCCAACTGTAGCAGAAGGTTGTCCAAAGAAACACACACACACACACACACACACACACACACCCAACAAAACAAAAACTCCTCCCCTGATGGAGCCCTAAGTACACTACAATCCTTGCCTTTAAAACACAGAAGAAAACTCCTGCTGCACTGACAGCCAGGAATAATCACAAAGCACTTCCAGACAAACGGATAACAATCACAAGCTGCCAAGGATGACCAAAACGAACTAAATAAAAATTATAGCAACTTACTGTGTTCCATACTGCCTCACTTCTCAATATAACACTGCTGGGACTTCCCTGGTGGTGCAGTGGTTAAGAATCCGCCTGCCAATGCAGGGGACACGGGCTTGAGCCCTGGTCCAGGAAGATCCCACATGCCACGGAGCAACTAAGCCCGTGCACCACAACTACTGAGCCTGCGCTCTAGAGCCCACGAGCCACAACTACTGAGCCCGCGAGCCACAACTACTGAAGCCCGGGTGCCTAGAGTCCATACTCCACAACAAAGAAAAGCCACTGCAATGAGAAGCTCGCGCACCACGACAAAGAGTAGCCCCCGCTCGCCGCAACTGACCAGAGGGCAGAGAGCAGAAGCAAGAAGATACAATCCTGTAGCCTGTGGAACAAAAACCACATTCACAGAAAGATAGACAAGATGAAAAGGCAGAGGGCTATGTACCAGATGAAGGAACAAGATAAAACCCCAGAAAAACAACTAAATGAAGTAGAGATAGGCAACCTTCCAGAAAAAGAATTCAGAATAATGATAGTGAAGATGATCCAGGGCCTCGGAAAAACAATGGAGGCAAAGATCGAGAGGATGCAAGAAATGTTGAACAAAGACCTAGAAGAATTAAAGAACAAACAAACAGAGATGAACAATACAATAACTGAAATGAAAACTATACTAGAAGGAATCAATAGCAGAATAACTGAGGCAGAAGAATGGGTAAGTGAGCTGGAAGACAGAATGGTGGAATTCACTGCTGTGGAACAGAATAAAGCAAAAAGAATGAAAAGAAATGAAGACAGCCTAAGAGACCTCTGGGACAACATCAAACGCAACAACATTCGCACTATAGGGGTCCCAGAAGGAGAAGAGAGAGAGAACGGACCAGAGAAAATATTTGAAGAGATTATAGTCGAAAACTGCCCTAACATGGGAAAGGAAATAGCCACCCAAGTCCAGGAAGTGCAGCGAGTCCCATACAGGATAAACCCAAGGAGAAACACTCCGAGACACATAGTAATCAAATTGGCAAAATTAAAGAGAAAGAAAAATTACTGAAAGCAGCAAAAGAAAAATGAAAAATAACATACAAGGGAACTCCCGTAAGGTTAACAGCTGATTTCTCAGCAGAAACTCTACAAGCCAGAAGGGAGTAGCATGATATACTTAAAAGTGATGGAAAGGAAGAACCTACAACCAAGATTACTCTACCTGGCAAGGATCTCATTCAGATTCGATGGAGAAATCAAAAGCTTTACAGACAAGCAAAAGCTAAGAGAATTCAGCACCACCAAACCAGCTCTACAACAAATGCTAAAGGAACTTCTCTAAGTGGGAAAAACAAGAGAAGAAAAGGATCAATAACCAAAACAATTAAGAAAATGGTCATAGGAACATAGATATCTATAATTACCTTAAACATGAATGGATTAAATGCTCCAACCAAAAGACACAGGCTTGCTGAATGGATACAAAAACAAGACCCATCTATATGTTGTCTACAAGAGACCCACTTCAGACCTAGGGACACATACAGACTGAAAGTGAGGGGATGGAAAAAGATATTCCATGCAAATGGAAATCAAAAGAAAGCTGGTGTAGCTATACTCATATCAGATAAAATAGACTTTAAAATAAAGAACGTTACACAAGACAAGGAAGGACACTACATAATGATCAAGGGATCAATCCAAGAAGAAGATATAACAATTATAAATATATATGCACCCAACATAGGAGCACCTCAGTACATAAGGCAACTGCTAACAGCTATAAAAGAGGAAATCAACAGTAACACAGTAATAGTGGAGGACTTTAACACCTCACTTACACCCATGGACAGATCATCCAGACAGAATATTAATAAGGAAACACAAGCTTTAAATAACACAATAGACCAGACAGATTTAATTGATATTTATAGGACATTCCATCCAAAAACAGCAGATTACACTTTCTTCTCAAGTGCGCATGGAACATTCTCCAGAATAGGTCACATCTTGGGTCACAAATCAAGCCTCAGTAAATTTAAGAAAATTGAAATCATATCAAGCATCTTTTCTGACCACAACACTATGAGATTAGAAATGAATTACAGGGAAAAAAATGTAAAAAACACAAACACATGGAGGCTAAACAATACGTTACTAAATAACCAAGAGATCACTGAAGAAATCATAGAGGAAATCAAAAAATACCTAGAGACAAATGACAATGAAAACACGACGATCCAAAACCTATGGGATGCAACAAAAGCAGTTCTAAGAGGGAAGTTTATAGCTATACAAGCCTACCTCAAGAAACAAGAAAAATCTCAAGTAAACAATCTAACCTTACACCTAAAGGAGCTAGAGAAAGAAGAACAAACAAAACCCAAAGTTGGCAGAAGGAAAGAAATCATAAAGATCAGAGCAGAAATAAATGAAATAGAAACAAAGAAAACAATAGCAAAGATCAATAAAACTAAAAGCTGGTTCTTTGAGAAGATAAACAAAGTTGATAAACCATTAGCCAGACTCATCAAGAAAAAGAGGGAGAGGACTCAAATCAATAAAATTAGAAATGAAAAAGGAGAAGTTACAACAGACTCCGCAGAAATACAAAGCATCCTAAGAGACTACTACAAGCAACTCTATGCCAATAAAATGGACAACCTGGAAGAAATGGACAAATTCTTAGAAAGCTATAACCTTCCAAGACTGAACCAGGAAGAAACAGAAAATATGAACAGACCAATCACAAGTAATGAAATTGAAACTGTGATTAAAAATCTTCCAACAAACAAAAGTCCAGAACCAGATGGCTTCACAGGTGAATTCTATCAAACATTTAGAGAAGAGCTAACACCCATCCTTCTCAAACTCTTCCAAAAAATTGCAGAGGAAGGAACACTCCCAAACTCATTCTATGAGGCCACCATCACCCTGATACCAAAACCAGACAAAGATACTACAAAAAAAAAAAATTACAGACCAATATCACTGATGAATATAGATGCAAAAATCCTCAACAAAATACTAGCAAACAGAATCCAACAACACATTAAAAGCATCATACACCATGATCAAGTGGGATTTATCCCAGGGATGCAAGCATCCTTCGATATATGCAAATCAATCAATGTGATACACTATATTAACAAAATGAAGAATAAAAACCATATGATAAAAACAACTAGAGAAAGCCTGCACGTAGCAACAAAGACCCAACGCAGCCAAAAAAAAAGATAAATAAATGTATTTATTTAAAAAAAAAACATATATATATATATATATATATATATATATATATGGCACCGCTGTACCCACCAGGCTAAAAAATGAGCAGGTGCCTTTCAGGCTATAAAAAAATTAGTGAAAAAAAAATTAGTCACACACACACACACACATATACACACATACCAATCACAAACACAAAGGGAATGATATTCTTTCACATGAAGGGGCTTAAGAAACGCAAGGCTTTGCTGTAAGCCTAGAAAACTAAGAGTAGGCCTTACCGCAGCAGTGAGGAAAAAGCCAAGGTTTATCCCAAATCCACATTCAAAGACTAAAAGAACTAACATTTATTTCAATTAAAAGGCTTTGGCAACAATCCACTTTTTATTTCTTTTTTTTTTTTTTTTTGCTGTACGCGGGCCTCTCACTGCTGTGGCCTCTCCCGTTGCGGAGAACAGGCTCCGGACACACAGGCTCCGCGCGGCCATGGCTCGCGGGCCCAGCCGCTCCGCGGCATGTGGGATCTTCCGGGATAGGGGCACGAACCCGTGTCCCCTGCATCGGCAGGCGGACTCTCAACCACTGCGCCACCAGGGAAGCCCCAATCCACTTTTTAAAGAAAGAGAAATTAAGATTTTCCCCATTTCTATCTCCCACAGAAAATTAGAATATTTTTCTCTCTAACTACATAGGTTTAGCTCTACAACACTAATGAAAAAGAACCCTGACTTAAGGCCTGAAAACTAAATGGTTCCATAACATTCACATTAAAAAAAAAAAATCTATGTAGTCCAACATATTGATTCTTTACCATCACTGCTATCATTAATGAACATTTAACTTTTTAACTGTACTTTGAAATGTCAGTGAGAAATTGAAACAGCTACAATATGCTGGGGATTTTAACTTTTGAAACAAAAACCACAGAGAAACATGAGTCTGAAGCATAAAGCCTCAATCATGCTGATAAGTAAGTGGTCCTAAAACTTGAAAGTGAAAGCAATACAGACCAGAAAAGAAGTTTGCTTGATATTAATGCTAGCCTTTAAAACCAAAAATATGTTCTGTTACAGAAGACTGAAATCAGGGCTTCCATTAACCTTGTTTAAAAAAAAAAATCCCATGAGCATGGATTTTTTTCCTAAGTCTCTTCATCAGAGCAGCATGGGGTCCCATTAGGCACCCTATTTTACTTCCACCTTATAAATAACGTTAGCTATTCGCTATTTCCATGGAAACCAAGTACAGAGAAACCCACTTAAATGAATACCGGTTAAAGGAATAAGTTTTATTTTAGAAAGGTTTTGCTGCTCTAGATGAACTCTACTGGGGAATACTACAAAGTCTTCATAAGTATAATTTTTTAAAAGGTATCTTTGGTATAGAGGGAGCTTATTAAGAGTCCTGTTAAATAAGTACACTCCTTTCACCAAGCATTCCAAACAGCATCATAATGTTAAAAGATATCTTTCCAATGCACTGTACAGGGGTTTAGATGCACAACCACCAATGACTATGTATGCTTCCTCATGCATCAGCGTGGAATAATTACCCCTATGGGTCTAATTTAAACTAATAAAAGCAAGGAAATTTAGAAATAAGGCTACCATCACCTTGTAGTAACTACTAATGAACAGGACCCACAACTGGAGACACACGCACAACTTACTACTCCTCCAAAGAGAAACAAACAATAACTTAAGTTCTAACATCCTAAAAACTGTTACCAGGTCCAGGGATAGCAGACAGTCAAAATTCCCTCCTCAACAAACTTTCACAAGTTATACTATGTATTCCCTAGTCAATCAATATATACATTTGGGTAAAATAGAAATAGAATATGCAGGATAAAGTACAGAACAGGGTTTAGTGATTTCCAACTTTAAGTTGACTTAAATATTGCCTGGCATACTCTAGAAATGATCATTACCAGTGGTCCACACAAACACTGCAGAGAGGCAAGTGCACATAAAATTAAATGCAACTCATAAGAAGAGTAAATTCAAAACTAATAATCTTGAGTTTCTAAAGATAGAGAAGAGAACTAAAGTCTTTCCAGCAGACATGGTTCTCCATCAAGTTGATGGTGGCTCAGATATCTTCAATAAGTCAAAAAACAAATGAAAGCAACATTATCCTAAAAGATGATTACCACTATTAAATTTACAGTGTATGAAGAGTTAACATTCTGGCACACATACTTTTCCTTTGAGTATACCAATATATCTACTTGTAATGCGTGTTCTAAACACATAAAATTACTTTCCTTGTTATGTTTCACATACCGTAAAGTTTGGCAAAATAGTGATAATTGTTGAAGTTTGGTTAACAGGTATGTGGGGTTTGTTAATATTATTCACTCTACTTCTGTGTATGTTTTTAAATTTCCATAAAAAGAATTTTTTAAAAATCCTATAAAGTTAAAGCTCTTGTCTCAAATATGTTTTTCTCTATGTGTAACTGAATAATGGATTAAATGCCTGGTACAGATCTTAGAAGCCACCAAATTTAAAACCAACATAGCCATTACATGTAACTACAACTGATTTCCAATTTTTACTTTTCTTACCAAAACAATTCAGTTAACAGTTCAAAATCACTACAAAAAAATTTGAAATGTGTTGCTACTTGCACAATAGGTCTGCTATTGTGCAAATACCAACAATGAAATGAAAGCAATCAATGCTAATAACAAGGTATCATAACCATATATTGTATTTTACAAACTAAAGAAAGAAATTCTACTAGCCCTCTCTCTACTAATAAATCAAAATACTTTCAGAATGAGCAATACCAACATTTCCATTTTCTTTCTCCAATTAGGCCCATAGGACTACAAAGGGCAATCTAACAAATTAAATGCTTCCTATTTCCTTTATCTTAGTTAAGTAACAAGGCTTCCCCCTCCCCCTCTATGATCCCATCTCACCCCCTACCAGAAAATACAGCAACTTTTGAGGTAAAAAGGTCTTTTTCTATTCTCTCCCTTAGTCCAGACATGAAATGTTTCACAAATACTCAGTTACTTTGGAAGTGATTTTAAGCTATTATCCAACTGCTGGCTGAGGGCCCAAAATGGAGAGGTCCACAAACTGTTAAGCCTTAAGGTATTGATAACAGCTCTCTCCGTTTAAAAACTAATAATTACATAGATGTTTTGTTTTGAAGAGAAATAGAGTAAGATGGTGGTTGCTTTGGAGGGAGTGATGCACAGCAGACAGGGAATAGCATAGGCACAGTACAGACATAAAAGACTGTAAAGAAGAGGGGAGAGGAAAAGCAATGGAGGGTCGATGGCAGCATCTCTCTACAAAGTAGCTAATGCATCATGAACTGGACAGGTTCCTGCACAAGTGTAACAGGAGTTCAGGCCTGTCATAAGTAGCCCACCTTTTACAAATCAGGCAGGGATAAAATGATTTTCAAAATTGTGTAATTCTTTAAATCAACCCCAAAGAGGCTACAGGGTCCACTTCTAACTCCTATATTTGTTAAAATGAAATACACTTCTAAACTTTTTTACAATTCCATTCACCCAAGAGAAGCAACTTTTATAGGCCCTGCATACAGGCTGAAATAAAGAAAACACAGTACACATGCTATGCTAATTCTAAAACTACAAAGCTTGACTTACTCTAGCTATTGTAAAGTAGTATTATAATTTTTTAATTGAAAAAATTAAAATTGCTTTATTTTTAAAAATATTTGTTGAGCTAAAGTACAGCACTTTATCAGAACAAACTTGTTGGAATTTCTGCTCGGAAAGCAGAAACAATGTTTTAGGAACACAGACAAAATAAAATATAGTAGGACTTCCTTGGTGGCACAGTAGTTAAGAATCCGCCTTCCAATACAGGGGACACAGGTTCAAGCCCCGGTCCAGGAAGATCCCACATGCCGCGGAGCAACTAAGCCCATGCGCCACAATTACTGAAGCCCGTGTACCATAACTACTTAAGCCTGTGCACCTAGAGCCTGTGCTCTGCAACAAGAGAAGCCACCGCAATGAGAAGCCTGCGCACCACAACAAAGAGTAGCCCCTGCTCGCCGCAACTAGAGAAAGCCCGCACGCAACAACGAAGCCAACAGCCAAAAATAAATAAATAAATTTATTAAAAAATAAAATAAAATATACTAAATACTTCTACCTACTAGGCCTTTATCAAATGGTGCAGCTGGGTAAATGAGAACAAAAAGTTAATGGAAGCTATTATTCTATTTTTAACTCAAATGCTCACTAGTGGTAACATATACTATATTCAAACACACTTGTTGAATCTCAGGAAAAAAACTATACAGACCAAAGACCAAAAAAGTTTCAGATCTAAACTGACAGTAAATGAATAAGATTAATTATATTTCATACTTAATGATCATTCCCCTTCCCTCAATGACTGGTTTCACTTACCAGATAGAGACATACATACCTATAGATACACTTACAGATACCTACATAATAATGAATACATTGAAAACTCAAAAATACATTTAAAAAACCTCAAAATATATTAAAAACTCAAATTCTTTACCCAAAAAAGTCTTAATTCTGAGATCACTGTAAGGCAGGGACTTAAAGTGTAGCTTTCCTCACAATCAACCTGCTCTCAGGCCCAGTTTCTAGGCTCAATATAGGTAATATATGATGATTAAATATAGAAAGAAAATAACAATTACCATAAGAAAAGACTAGGCACCAGATGAGAGGAAGTTTCACAAAGGAAAAATGCTCAAAATCAGAAGGCAAATAAACTGTGTCCATCATTACTAGAAAGCATTTGTATGCCACTTTTATATCTCTGGGGTTCTACATTTGTTTCCATTAGTTCTTACACCAAGCATACGTTCTCAAGGGTTAAACAAACACAAGCAATTTGTCCTGAGCCACAGACCCAATGGACTGACCAGCTGATTAGTATTTTGAACTTGTGAGTTATAATGCTTTATCTACTACTGCCTTGGTGCTAAGTGACCTACTGTAAACACCAGTATCTTGGTGCAAAAAAATCTTTTATCGCTAAGAGTTTTAATAAATATAAAGTGCCCTGAAAATACTTTTTAAAGTCTCTGTAATAACTGACACCCTCCCATGTATTCTATATTTCTCTCAGCAGTTTTCACAAACAAGAACTCATTAAATCACTTTTGCCATCCATACCTTTTCTAATGACGTTTCAGGAAGAAAACTCTCCTCTCTACCTAAGTTGTTCCATATTTAGTCTTCTCCCATAAACTTTTAGAGGGACTGTTAACAATAGCAATGATAATAGCAGCTATTGCTTATAAAGTGTCCTAAGACTTCCCCATTTTATCTTCATATCAATCCAAAGAGATTAGTATTATCATCCCTATGTCATCAGTAAAGAAAATGAAGTCCAAGTAAACAGCACAATGCTTGTTATACAGTATGTACAGGAGACATCCTTTTTGAAAAGAGCTTAAATAATTAGTCCAAGGTCACACACTCAACTTTAAGTGGTTGCACTAAGATTCCAAACCAGAGGTCAGACCTCCAAGCTCAGGCTCTTTCCCCACTATGCAACATTTGTCTCAAGCCTTGAGAAGAGATGAAGAATCCAGAATTAAGGTTAAGTAATAATAGTTAACAATAGCTACCATTTATTTAGTGCTTACTACGTGTCAGGCATTTATTTATTCCTCGTAACAACCGCAGAAAAAGGGTACTATTATGTATTCATACTTTACAGATGAAGAAACTGAAGCAGAGGCACAGCAGGTGAAGTGATTTGGCCACTGTCACAGAACTAATACAAATCCAGATTGCACAGAGCAAAGCCAGGATTTGAGCCTATGCAGACTGGCCCATACTCTTGACCACTGTACTCTACTGCCATGCTAAAAACTTCCCTTGTCTTGAATGGCATGAAAACAAAACTTTTAACCTTTTCACAAAATGAGTAAATTGTAAGCCTTCATGCTTTGACTGAGAGAAAACTAGTAGTGCTTTTCTAAGCATGCGCACCAGGCTTCTTTACAGGCACAGAAGATATGCCCCTAGTGATTAGATCACTGCACTGCTCAGGAAATGGCACACTGTAAATCAGGTTAAGAGCCCCCAGCCCATCTCCCTCCACACCCAGACACACTAACCATGCACTGCAAGTTGCAGGCAATTCAGAGATGTCCCTGTGCAATCTTCTATAAAATGAATGTCACTCTGTAAGTACCCAAGTGTGCATAGTACCCTTCCATCACCCTTTCTTCTTCTTCCCAAACACCATAAAAAACACAGCAAAAGGAATGAATGAATCTAAGCTACTTAAAAATCATAACAAATGTCCAATGATAACTACAAATTTAAATGAGAAAAAAATGCAAAATTCTCATAATTTTGTAACTTGTCCAAATTCCACATTCAAAAAGCAGTAAGCCTCTTTGAAAGTCTCAATTCTTAGACTACCTTATTATCATAAATGTGCCTTGAAGGGTGCGTAGAAAAGCCCATTTTTGCCTCAGATTCTACAAATGTTGATATGCATATTTAAAACAAGAATCATTACTGTTGGATTACAAGTTATTGGGCTTTTATACTAATATCTATTAATATGACTATGTATTTAACTAATAACAAACAAAAATATTAAGCATGGATTTAATATTTGTATGCTAACATGTAATATGTACAGAAAATAAATAGAAAAACAGGACTGGACCTGGAGGTACTAAGAACCTGACACAATGAGAACAGGAACTATTGCAGCTCCCTCCATTGACATCGTAAAGTTGCCACATTTTCTGGGCTCTCTTTTGAATTAATGTGGCATCTGTTCCAAGTACAGCATGCTAACATTTTACTAAAAGATATTTTCATTCTACATTTGTATCTGGTTTGCTTTTTATTTGAACTCCTGTTTTATTTCAGTGGTCATTATTTCTTTATACCAAGTTGTCAATTTGGCATTCCTGATCTATCTCCCCTGAGCACAGAAAGGGTGGGGAGGAACCATCACCTTAAAACCCTCTAACAGCAATAATTACAATATGCTTTGCATATAGATTAAATAAAGAAAATAAGCAGCACAAAGATTTTTGTGGGCTTTTTAGTATCAGGTCCTGATAAGCTAACGGCATCTGTTCCTTTCAGAAAAAGAATTCTGCTCGGGGGGGGGGGGGGAGTAAACAAATACTAAACAGGATAATTCAAGTTACAAAGTTTGGTCTTCATGAAATGATGATTTCAATAATTTGCACATATCCAACTCTATCGAGTGATAATTGCTTTTTAAGATAGCCTCAAAAATGCTGCAGCAACAAGCCAAATACAACCACTTGTACTTAACATGCATGCTGCATACTCCACAATGTTACGTCATATCAGGCACAGAGAAGACGCTTACCAAGCTATCCTGCGTTCTATAAACTGCCTGACAACAACAGAAAAAGCCACTGCCATCTCCACAGTGGGAGCAGGAGCTCAGGGTAGGCCAGCCTTTTCCCTTTGGACAACTCTGAAGAAAACAAATAAGGCCTATATTTTTGTCTTTTAAGCTAACCTCTCTCAAGGCCTTTACTCTCTCGACCATTCAGCCTTCACAGAAAGAAAGGCTGTTTCTTTAAAATTAAAAAGCTGTAAAAGATCGCTCCAACTTAAAAGCCCCACACCTTGTACCAACGGTCCTCCAGGTGTCCCCATGGCTACCTCTTCTGCAGAAGAATAGTCTATCTCCACTGCTAGTCTCCAAGTGGGTGTGCCCACCCGGGGGAAAGAAGAGGACCATGGGAAGAAACACAAATTATATTTTAAATCTCATCCTTTTAAAAATTTCTAATTTCCTGTCCTGCATGTTTTATAACATACACAAAATACTAGGTTCAGTAAATTATATCTAAGTATACATTTACTGGGGGCCATAACATTTAAAAGTTTGGATACTACAGGTTAAGAAGACCAAAACCAGAATAAGAAGGTCGGAAAATTAGGCTCTGCTATTAACTTACTCAAATTCTTGTCTCTGCCTCAGTTTTACCATCCATGACATGAACTGAGCCCTTTGTACACTTATAAAATTATCATGAGAAATAATAAAATACTGTCTAGAGCATGGTCTGAGCCACACAAAATGAAAAGCACACATGAATGCTACCAACAAGAAATAACCTTGGGCTTCCCTGGTGGCGCAGTGGTTGAGAGTCTGCCTGCCAATGCAGGGGACATGGGTTCGTGTCCCAGGCCAGAAAGATCCCACATGCCGTGGAGTGGCTAGGCCCGTGAGCCATGGCCACTGAGCCTGCACGTCCGGAGCCTGTGCTCCACAACGGGAGAGGCCACAACAGTGAGAGGCCCACATACCGCAAAAAAAAAAAAGAAAGAACCTTAACATGGCTTGTTAAAACTAGTTAATTGCTACACCCTACCAGATCCAATTCTTAGAATTTTAAGGCCATGCTTTAGCACTTCACTAAATACGGGTCTAAAGAAGTATAAATCACCTTAGATAGGAGCGCATTCTAGAATTAGAATTTTTTTAAACTTCTATAATGAAAAACTTATTACCTATGAAATAAAATTTTTTAATTTAAAAATTACAAAGGTGAATTGTGAATAACAACCTTATCAACAAGTCAAAACTCTCAAAGCCAGAATCAAAAGATATTTAATGCAGATTATAATGTCGAGTATGCTTTTTTTTAAATATATGTAACACCAGAAAAGTGAATTATTGGCAATCAATAAATTATCGGCACTTCCAATAATTTACCTTTTTTTTTTCCTTTTTTTACTGCTTTAAAAAATGCCAGGTTAGCAGTATAGCATTTGAAGGTGGCTGAGTAAGTAGGGATAGGGATGAAGGTGAGTTCCACCAACACTACTCATATGAAGAACTAATTCCTGGATGCCCATTAAGCAGTACTGGTTTGAGCCGCTATTAATTAAAACAGCACAAGCATTTTCTTGGTTTTAAAACTCTACTTTACTGTGAAAATGTTGAATGAATCCTTCCTAACAACCAGGAAGAGAGACTACCAGTTTTAAAAAAAAAGTTATCTGAAACCACAACTGATCTCTTTATAAATAGCTACCAGAATAAACTAGCAGAATTTAATTCTGAAATGATACTTTCTAAATTTCTTGTGCAGCACAGAAAACAAGGTTGTCATTTTACATCAGTTGAGACTTTAAAATTTTTTAAATAACAATGGCCATTTCTAAGGCATTAGGTGCAAGTAAAAAGAACTTAAAATGCTTTTTGCCCCATAGGCAATAATCAGTCTAGGGCATTAGATTTATAATCTTAATGTACACATCTTACCCACCTCTCTCCTTCCAACCTCACTCCCATTTCCCACCTGAGCCTTATGTTCAAAAACAAGCAAGTTTTTTAAATAGCCACCTGAAAAAAGTAAACTTCAAGAGAGTATTATGGTATAATTCTACTTATTTTGAAAACTCATATACATTATACATAGTTAAATGCACAGGAAAATTTTTAAGTAGGTGAGAATGGGATAACTTTAGTCTTCTACTTTACACATATCTATATTGCAAGTATTACTTTTATAACTCCGATGCTCTGCCTTTTAATAGTTTTAAAGTATTAAAATAACATTAAATATTAAAAGAAAGGACACTTAACATCAAACGCTCTAAAATGTTGATAGTTAAATAAGAACTAATTGAAATAGCCAATGTAATCTATCTGCACCTACTAAAAAAATGTATATAATAACCTATCATGCTCCCGTGCCCAAATTCCAACCTTTAAGAAATAGGTATTAGACCCCACTCCACAATAGACACTGTGCTTGGCAATGGGCATACAATGATGGCCAGGACATACACTATCCCAAATGCCTTCATTTCCAATCCATTCCAGTGCTTACTACTTCCAAAACATTCAACCTAACCCAACCAAAATCAGATGAAACATTCTTAAAATGATATGTCATAGCTGTGGCCATTTCAGTAGATTGAAAAACTTCTTTAGTAATTCACTTGCTAGGTTTCTATGGGAATTGCACAGTTTAGTACAGCATTATAGACACTTAAGAGGAGGAGCTCTGGAATCAAACCTGGGCTTGAGGTAAGACTGTATGATTTGCTACCTATGTTACCCCAGGGAAGCCTTCATTTCCTCATCTGTCAAATGGGAGTAGAATAATAACAGTAAATCCTCAGAATATTGCTGTGAGGATTAAAATTAAATGAGATCCTTTATGTAAAAAGGCTTAGTACTAAACATAATAAACACTCAGCAAATGTTAATTATTATGAATAATATTATAACAGATAACTTTAAAGTACAAAAACTGTTCACAACTTGCCAAATATTTAAAGTCTTATACCTATGTCATTTCTCTAAGAACAAATATGTATATTTGTGTATGTTTGTATATTAACACATAAAAATCTTTTTTAACATAAAAACCCATAATTGAAACTTTTCATTACTGTAACACACCAGTACATTTGTGATATTTTTATATATATGATATATACACACAAAGGCATCAGTGCATGTTGTCAAGAACTACACTGTAAACACATGTTAAGAACTTGTCTGTTGGCCATGGTGGGAGGGTGGGGGGATCTAGATCACCAATTATGATTCTAACTCATATATTTAAATTTTTAAAAATATTAACATTGTTAACACAATATAGACAAACATCTTAAAATCCAGCCATCTATTAGTGATTAAAAACTCAATTTATATGTACTGATACTTCTTTAGTCTATAAAGTACATTCATGAGTATTATCTCATCTAATCCTTTTAGCAGCATAGTGAAGCAGGCTTTTAGCATTATCCCCATTTTACTACAGTACTGGGAAAACTAAAGCCCAGCTAGGATGAATTTCTCAAATGCACAGCTAGTGACAGGACTGGTCTTAAAGCCAGGTCCTCTGACACCATCACAACCATTTCATTTACATTGGTCTCAGACATTTCATTTAAAAAAAGACAGAAAACTGTGCCCAATAATTTAGGTGTGTCAGAGAACTCTACAGATAATTACACATGGCTGCCCAGTTTTACTCTCCTTATTTCTAACTATAGTATTTCAGGAATCACACAAGTGTGCACACTATAAAATGTAGAACAGAATTCATCCAAACTTCCTGTACTGGCCAATTAATACCAGAGACCATTTTCTCCCTTACATTTAGCCCTTTGAATTTAACATCTTTGTAATCACTGATTAATTTCATTTTAATATTACATCTTGAAAAGACGAGTTAACATAAAGTAAATAAAACCATTCATAATGTGGAAGAATATCAGACCAGATACCATAAATTTATGGCACAGCTAAAGAATCTACCTCATGTCTAGTATACAGACATTAACAAGTTTCAGTTCACGTTTGTGAGGAAAAAAAGGTTAGTATTATTATAGTGGAATGGGTTGTTGTATAAACAAGTACTTAAATAATTACTACTAAAGGCAGAGTTTTCTTAAATAAACACAGCAGCCCTCAGCAATAACATTTGAGGAACTCTGCTAGAATAGAGACTGGCGAAGCAGATAAGAAAGACACTTCCCTGATTCTACATACACTCAAACTAAGGCACACAAACCACAACTTATGCTTACATTTTTCCGTATTCCCAGGTGTCCCTTTCCCTTCTCAAAAAGCTAAAAACCATGTAGATAAAAATATCCTTGAACAATCTCAAGAGCCTAAAAGAAGTTAGTGTCCTAAAAGAGAAAAATAATATAAAGACTTATGATTTCTTTGAACCTAACATTTTAAGTACAACCCACAGACCTGAAACTACATTTTCTTTCTGGGGCTGCTCACTGGTCTCCAATACATCAATCCTGTAACACTGTGAACTGTGGTGATAGACTGGTTCATGCTTCTAAACACAACAGAATTTTTCCAAGGTTACATACACCGTGACACGAGGAACATTTTTGCAGCATCTTATTTTCATTAATCAACTAGTTTGGATGTTCTAACAGTGCAAACATTATTAACAAAGAAATTTTCATTATCTTTTGAACTCTCCAAAGTCAACCAAAGGCCATGGCACAATGGCAAAGAGTACTGAATAGGCAGAGCTGAATACTGGTGAAAATTCTGCTACTGGCTGGTTGTCTGACTTCGGGCATCTATCACTGAGGGAGAAACTGAGGTGCAAAGACATTTTAAGTACAGCAAAAAGTTCTAGGGGAGTGCCACATCATTATCATAGGCCAAAAATCTCAAGGCCTTGTTAGAACATCCTGGGTTTCTGATCAAGTAATAACGTAAAAAGAGAGGAAAAAATGTAAAGCATAATATTTTTAAAATAACAATAACCACTACTACTACTACTATTGCTAACTCTATAAATATTTACTGAGCCTTCATTATGAGCCAGAAACTGTGCTAAGCACTTTCACAGATTTTAACGTTTCATCCCCGCAACAACACTGACAGTAGTTAATAAAGTGAAAGTATTAGAACCCTCAAAAGGACAGAAATTTTAAGTTTACAAATGAAAATATAAACAAATTATTAAAGAAACCTTCCCTTTTTCTCTACCTTCCAGCCTATACCTTTGAGTATTAAATTTACACGAAAATCACATTTATTTTCAGGACTCTGTCTTCCATTTAAAGAATACTGAGATTCAAGATGTTGACAATCATTACAGAAGAATAAAAAACTCTGAGCTTAAATACTGGCACCAAAAAAACCCTTCCGTCCACCTTTACTGAATAATTGTCACCATTCAAAGAAAAGAGAACAGCATACATATCCGGCCCCACAATAATAGTCTTCTAATTCTAATGCCCACACTAGCAATCAGTTAATGCTGTAATTATAGGGACCTATATCATCACAGACAAAAAAAAATGTACAATTGCGAAGTCAAGTTTTGACTATATATACATACGTACGCTATTTTACATGTAAATCTTACAGTAACTGACTTAAAAAAACAGCAACTCATCTAAGGTAAACTAATACACTAGGGTGTTTCTGAAGACTCACTTTAGAATATCAGCAGCATAATAACCATGATATTAGCAATCAAACTTTACTTAGCAGAAAGTTCTTAGAGGCTTGGGAAGCTGTGTATAAAATGGAGTAGACAGGAGAGAAGGGTTCCCTGTGCTGTTTAAATCAACTACAGGTCCCAGCATGCAATGCTCTATTCTGGAGTTAGGGGGAAAAAACCGCAATGCATCTTGGGACTTGTAGTAAGTAAACCACTTCCCCCTGTCACAGTAAGTTTCAAGAAACTGAACTATCTAGCACAATCTGACTAGATCTTACTATCAGGGCCTAGTCAAATCCAGATAAAATTTGGTTGTTCTCTGCCCTAGCACAGATTCTTCAGCATATACTGGAAAAAGTATCAATTAACATTTAGATCAACATTTTCACATTAGAAAAACCTTATACAGGATAAGCATATAAAAGAAATCCTTAAAAAGCAAAAAGATGTGTTAAAATTTTTAAAGACACAATTTTTAAAACAATTTTTTAAGTCTGATCAGTTTCAAAGCTTTCTATTCCCCACCTCCCAAAAAAAGTTTTAATTGTTCTACCAGCTTTTCTCTTAACAGTCTTTCAAGTTATGTTTTTATGAATAATTTTTCTTGAAGGAAATTCTCATAAGAAAACATTTCCCATACTTTAATACTGCCCATTAGGAAATGTATTCTTACAGTTATACACATACCACCATCACACACACACACAACAAAAAAAAAACGAATAATACTTAAGTTCCTCTTTTGTCAAGTCCTTACTCAATATTTACCCTCTCCACTCCTCACCCTTCGTTTCACACACACGTGTGAAAAGAACACTCAGGGGAAAACAATTCCATTTCTCTCATCCACTGACGTCTTCCAAAAAAAAAAAATTTTTTTAAGCTATCAATAACATGTCCAAACCCAATTAGACAACTTTGAGCTGTAATTTATTTATACAGTTTCTACACACACCCCTGTTTTCTGCAAGACTGAAGGAGGAGGCTGGGAAAGAACTAAGTGCAATCTGCATCAGGAGGCCTAACACAGGTGGTGGGTTATTTTCAGGCAACAGCACCTTCACAAACATGCTGTGGAATAAAGTCCAAGAAATTCCTAACAAGGAAAGATAAGCTGGCACACAAATTTAACATAATCCAGCTAAAAATCACCTGCAACACAAGCTACTACATTTCACCATAAAAGTGACAGGCTACTATAGGATCTGAAGCTTCATCAATACAACATACTGTCCATAAGGCCAGAGATAGCAGTTGCCATGGTTACTATCACCCACTTTTATCAGGAAATTATTGTCATTAACTCTGAAGTTTGGGGTACTTATTTAAAATTAAAAAAAAAGAGTTTAGGGTTCTGACTGTTAACTGAGTAAAAGAATCAACTACTGTTTAATACGTAAGTATGCTGCTTTACAGATGCACATGGTTAACAATACTTGGATCTGCAGCAGAAAAAAATCAATTCCTTTCTGCTGCTCCTTCTCTTCAAGTACTGACAGTTTGTATTCTCAATGCAGCCAAAACAATAAAACAAAACCCATCTTTCTGGCTTCTGTGTTTAAGTTATTTTTCTCCCCTAGGCCCACAAACAGAATCAAAATAAAGCCTAGATCATCAACCTGTTAGGCCCCATCCCTTTCCTATTTCCAAATTACCGGTTCACTTTTTTGTCTACTTTAAAAAGCAGAAAAACATTTCCATAGATGATTCCAAAATATAGGAAAGAATAGTTTCCTTCAGCCGAGACCCGCTCACTATTTTTTTATTTAGCAAGGGGGTGGGGGGGTGTACAGTTTGCAGTGTATTGGAGGGAGAGAAGCAGAGAGGCATTCAAACTGCCAAACAAGTGTCCAGTGTAAGAAAGGTGCCTTAGAAAAGCCCAAAGGATGACTGAAACTCACATATTATCTCTAAAAGGGAAGAGTTCACCACCATTACAGTTTAAGACTCAATTGATAGACAAGCAATATAAAAGTTATTCTTAAAGGTCTATTTCAACATTCTCACAAAAGATAACTGTTCAGAAATTCAATACACAAATAAGATGATATGAAAGCCTACAAAACAGTATGTCCACATATACACACAAATATACAAAGAAGGAAACATATGCTATTTAAGAAATAATTATCTACAATACTTTTGATGCAGTGTTAATATATTACCTCTTTAAAAATAAAACAAAACAAAACAAAACACCTCAAGGCAGCAAAAATACACACCTGGTAAAGTTAAAGTGATCAAAATGCACTGCTATGCTCCTAAAGAATACTTAGGGCCTACAAAAAAAGCCCATGTACAAAAGTTCTGAGAAGTCAACATAAATCATTAATATTTCCCATGACAAATTAATACGAAAATTCAAACATGTTTCAAGAAATCAGCTCTGAATATAGATATAAAGGAATTCTGTCAAAGGTCAGAGACCTAAAACTTTAATCCCTTCCTTTTCTCCCTTTCAATACTAATTAAATACAAAAGACTTTGGCAATAAAATACTAAGGACACACAATTTAAAAGCACATTAATATAACCTTAATGTCAGTATTTCCTTAAAAAAAGCGTTAGTATTCACTGTCTACAGGATGAAAACGTTAATATTACCCTGAGAGGTTTCATTTTTATCTAAACAGTTAAATGTTTTTCTCACCCGTCACCGAAGCAAGTTTCTACATTTCATTTCTACTTGAGGTTATTTCATAAAGAGCAGTCAATTCTAAAATTTAGGGTATTCTATCTTTTGATATGCTCATAAACATAGGGACTCCCAATTATCTATATGTCATTTTACCTTAGTCCAAATAGGTGAGCAGAGTCTATTAAGAAGGCCAGAACTCAAAAGTTCTGAGTTTTAAACGTCTGGGTTATTTTTACACAAAAAATATTTCAGTGCACTCCTCTAGATTTGAGTAGTCATTTCCTCACGCATCCCTCTAAACGAGAAAAACAAAAATGATACACACATGTACCTAAGACTAATGCATACAAATATGTCTTTTTCACTTTGAAACAAGTTTGAAAGGTTGAGTTAGTAAGAATCTTTCATAAAGTTAGCAGGATCAGTTAACACAATCAAAACATTAACTGTGACATCTGTTACTCTGTGTGTTAAGAAGAGTCTATACAGAAGAATCCGGGAACTTAAATAATCACTAAAATCAGCTACCATCACCTCAGTGGCGAAACGAACAAAAACTTTAACAGGGGAGACACATTTCACAGGATCTACAAAAGGAAAAATGATCTTTTTTTTGAATTAAGGGAAACTGCCTAGGCAGCATTTTTGAAACAAAGCTTCAAGACTGTAACAAAGAGCTTTTTGGTAACCACAGCAGTATTTAAAAAAAAAATTCATAAAGTGTTCTGGGTGCACGTTTAATGCACTCATTTCCCAAATGATATGGAGAAAGTTAGTATTTTAAAGACAGAAGCTTCTGTCCATGTATTAATTAGCCACCTATCTCAACAACTTAACATCTGCATGGTTTCTGACAATTTACAAAGAACTTTCACATGTATTATCTCATTTGATCTTATTGAGAAAAAAGGACAGTATTATTCCTAAAAAACAAACAAAGTTCAAGGCAGATTCATCAAATTTTCTACACATTCCCAAGTTTTTAAACTTTGACATAAAACTTTACAAGCCACCACAGTAGCATGATATTTCCAGTGATAAATCAATTCACCTAACACTAACAGACTTTCAAAGGACATGTGCTATAAATGCTACAAAAATACTTTCATCTTTATGCAGTTGTTGTTAAGTGTTACTAAGGGACATATCAGCAATGACCCATACCCACAAACAGAACTTTACTTCTAGCTCAAGAATCTCAGTCTTTGGAGGCCAACTCAAATACATCAACCATATGTATTTATAACGCTGAGTGCCTAGGAATTTATCTGTTAGGAACACTGTCCATAGATTGGAGGAAAAAAACACAAAAAGTCTAAAACTTTTTCCATACAATATCTCCCTTTCCAATAGTTCAAGTACTCTATATCCCACTTGTATTAACATTATAGGGATGACCATAAAGCCTAAAGTCCCAAGTCATACCAACTACTTTTGTTTACAGCCATCCATTGCACATAATTTTTAAAAATGTGTTCAACACCCCACTCACCAATATGAGAATAACCCCTCTTCAAACTAAAATAATTCTAACAGCACTCTGTACCTCAGGGCAGCATCCTTAAGCTATCCACAATAAGCAATCTACTTTGTGTAATATTGTAAGCAGGTAAAAAGCAGTCAAAAATTTGGTTCAAATGGCAAATGGAACTTTTCAATGGACTTACTCAAAATCTTTCTGGAACTTTAAGGTGTTAATCCTGTTGCTTAGTTGATGCTAAGTAGAGCTGTAATAAGTAGCAAGACCCTCAAAATTCATAGATTTCCTTTATCTTGCTGCAGCACCTCCTGCTGGATAGCATTTAGAGTTCTTCATGTAAGCAGAAGAAGAGTATTTCTGACGCAGCTCTTTCCAGATGACTGAATGGGAAAAAGGATGGACCCTTCACAGCTAAAAGAAATAGGGCCCCATCCATCATTTATACCTCTTAAAAATAAAATCTGGCATAGGCAGGAGTCTTAATTTGTTACTTTTCCATTTCCATAAAGACCCGCCTGAGTTCAAAGTACAACATGTTTAAATAAAGCTTGCAAAATTAGCTAAAAACTATGTTAAAAAGCCTTCAGAAGCACTCAAGCAAAAGACTATTAAGACCATCCAAGCAATGCCAGTCATATTGCAAATACTATTATGTCAAGACAAGCAAAAGTATGACATAAAGAAAAACACCTGGAACATTTTTAACATGTTAGCCAAAAGTTTGTCTTTTGTGAATTTTCTGCACTATTACTATGCTCTTCATTTAAGGATAGTTGTATATCTACAAAAGTTTTAAGTGCAGAAATTTTTTTCATAAACATGAGCATAACTGCACACAAAAATTTCCTCTTTGCCATCAAGAGATGTGTCCTGAGATTTTGAAATGCGTTCTTCAGACATTTTAAATGGCCCTTAATAAGCCAGTTTTGAGCCCACGATGTAGATTCCATATACAGAGACAGAAAAAAGAATAGAAAAGAACTTACCAAAATCAAAATGAATAATAGTATTTCCAGTAAAAATGTAGTAACAGTTTCCTACAACGCTGTGAAACCAAGTAAATTGTGAAACTTAAAAAAAAGGTGGGGGGGGGGAGAGAGCTAGTCTTCAAAAACCAAAAGAAAATCTGACTTATTTATTTCCACTGCCCAAACGTGAGTGAACATCAGATGTAAACAAACAACATAAACACTGAAAAGTACACTTAGATGTCATAGCCCCAGTTTCAGTCCCCTTATCAGGCCCTCAATGAACCTACAGATGTTGGTGAGTAACCTCTCTAAAAGAAGATATTCAAGCTCTGTGCCCTAAAGAACCCCTAAAAAGTGTGCCTATGAAAAGGTTTCCTAGAGTGCATAACTGCTTAAAAAAATTTTTTTTCATGAGCCCAAATTAATCTGTTTCTAATATTCAGCTATCAATTATTAATATATAAATGTTCCTCCTTCTCTAACGTCCCCACCTCAAGCATCTACATTCCTGACACCTACTATTAACAAAAATGCACAGCTCGCACCTCAGTTATGGGGCAAATCTTTGAAATCCAAAACACAGTCACAAAGTTCACTGTCAAGGCCAGTGCTGAGGCCCGCATACGCCCAGACCTTAACTCACATTTGAAATTCTAGAAAGCCATACTTGCAGAGACATCATTTAAAAACAACACAATGTGGACGTGAAAAGTAAGATCCTCTACTTCAAGACCTAAACAAAGAATATTTCAACATATCACCGGAATATGATGACACCAGATTCACCAATAAAAACAAAACCTGCCTACCATTAGCAGCCGTACCCCTCATCTCAACAACTCAACTACTTAGAAATCACTCTCAGCACATCTGCACCCCACAACCGGCGTGTGGCCTTCTCCGGGGGTGCAAGTCACAAAGTTGAAAGGAGACATTCTTCCCCCGGTGCCCAATCTCGACATCAACCCCTCCCCTGCCAGGGCCACCTTGCTGCTACCCACCATCGCGAACGTGGTCAGGGGAAAAAAAGAAATCCTAACAGCACCGCTCAGCAGAATAAAGAGACCAAAGAGAGGATGACGAGAAGTGTTGGGAACTGCGTGCACGACGGGGCTGGACCAAACGGAAAGAGTCCCACTCCGCGCGCCCCTCCCCCCGGCGGGGGCGCGGGCGGGGGAGGGGCGGCTGCGGCCCCTCTTGGAGCGGCCTGGCGGCCCTGGCCAGCGCAGGGTCCCGGGGGCGCCCCGCGGCCGCGGGATGCGGGGGCGAGTGCGGGAGGACCGGCCCCAGGGTGAGGGGTGCTGGCACACTCTCCGGAATAACAAGTTGCAGAAGAAGAAGAATAAGCGGAATTTCCCCAACGCTGCTCCGGCCACCCAAGACAAATGCACCAACACACACACACACACACACACACACACACACACACACACGGGCCCGGCAGCGGCAGCAGCCGCAGCTTTTTTTTTTTTTTTTTAAACCAGATCCCTCAGTCACCAAACAAGATGGTTTTCAAAAAAAAAAAAAATTAAATAAATAACCATAATAAAAACTTCCCCCCGACATCATCCTGGGGGGAGGGGGTAGTGAAAGAGCCCCGGCGACCACCCCTGGGCGGAGGGAGAGCCCAAGGGGGCGGACGAGGCTCCGCGCCCCCCGCCCCCGCCGGCGGCCCCCTCCCCGGCCCCCCGCCGGGACAATGTGACGCCCCCTCCCCGCCACCCCCGGTGCGCCGCCTCTGTCACCCGCTCCGGCCCAGCACTCAGCGCCCAGGCTCCCGAAGCTGCTCATAAACTTACTTCCAATTTATCCTGGGGAGGGGTGGAGGGCAGAGGGGAGGAAGGGGGAGACAAGGTTTTTCCATTGTCTTTTTTTTATGGGGGGAGGAATAGGAAGGGCACGCAGGGGGGCGCCCCGAAGGGGAAGTTATTGCTCAAATCTCAAGTTGACTGAGGGGGTCCTGCCGAGAACACCCCCCTTTCCCTCCTCCCTCCCACACACCCCTCCCCTCCCCCTCCCTCCCCCCAAAACAAACTCCAAGCAAGCAGCCCCTGTACCTCCCAGAGACAAACACCAGAGACAAGACAGAGAGACAGAGAGAGAGAGAGAGAGAGAGAGACAGAGAGAGAGAGAGAGACACAGAGAGAGAGAGAAGGAGGGAGGGAGGAGGGGGAAGGGGAAGGGGGGAGGGAGGGGAAATAGAGCTACTCCAGAAAAAAAAAGAGAGAAGAGTGAGGAGAAGAGAGAATGGAAAAGCTGGGATACTGCACCCTCCTGCTGCTGGCTGGCTGTCCCCCCTGGCAGCTGGAGGCAGGAACTCTGAGCAGGAGAAGCAGGAGGAGGAGGAGGAGGGAACTCTTCTTCATGGGGAGGGAGGGAAGAAGCTGGAGCTGCTGCTGCTGCTTCTGCTGCTGCTCTGGGCCTCTCGCACTTTTTAGATATTAGTGTGTTAAGATGGTAGGTTGTTCCCTTCTCCCTCCTCCTCCTCCTCCTCCTCTCCTCTTCTCCCCCTCTCTCTCTCACTCACTCTCTCTCTCTCTCCCTCTCTCTCTGGGCTGTTTCTTTCCTCCTCTTCCCCAGGCAAGGGGGGGTGGGGAGGAGGGGGTGGGGGGAGGAACTGGATCCTCCTCCTCCTCCAGGAGAGACACACAGGCCCCGGGCCGGAATGTGGGGGGAAAATCAGAGCAGCAGGAGAGAAACTGTGGGAGACAAACAAGCCCAACTCTTCATCCTCCTCCTCCTCCTCTCAGCAGCAGCAGCGAGCACCACCAGCCCATTCACCACCCGGCCCCGGGCCGCAGCACCTCCGCCGCCTCAGCCCGGGGATCCCTCCGCCCAGGCCCAGACACACTCGCCCGCGCGGGAGCCCGCCGCGCGGCCCCGCCGGCCCGCCGCCGCCGTGCGCGCCCCCGCCGCTCCCGAGAGCCGGGCGAGAGGGACTGGGGCTGGGAAAGCGGGGACGAGGGCGGGGGGAGAGGAGGCGCCGGGGTAGAGGGGCATGGCGGGGAGGGAGGGGGCCGCCGGGCGGAGTTGTACGGCGGCCGGCCCGGGCCCCCGCGCCTCCTCCCATGGCTTCCGGGGCGCACGGTCCCCCCCAGGGGCGACGGGGCGGCGGCGGGAGGGGCGGTGGGGGCCCGCGGCGGCGCTCGGGCGGGCGGACTACTTGACGTGTCGGTGCGGCGAATTTATTTCACTTTGCCTAAGGAACGGGGTGTGCTGCGGTCCCCATTGCCTAGGGAAAAAACCCGGATGTAAAGTGAGTGAAACTAAACTAGAGTGAAGTAGGGCAGCAGCAGCCAAACTCCAGTGCAGCGGCGGCGGCGGTGATGGGGCTGAACAAGGAGCGGCGGCGGCCAAACTCCGGGGCCGCCGCAATGATGGGCCCGTGCAGCGCTGCAGCTCGGCACCCGTGTAGCTGCAGCCGAGGCGAGGCCGGAGCCCGCTGCGGCCCCCCCAACTCAGCGGCCCGAGCCCAACTCCCCCTCCCGTCGCAGGAGCTGCACAGGGGCTCCGGAGCGGCCCCAACTCCCTCCAGTGCAACAGCAGTTGGAAGGGGGGAAATAAAGCCGCGAGGGCAGGGACGGAGAGAAGCGATGGGGAAGCACTGCAATGGGAGAGCGTGGTCCAGGCAACAGGAGAAAGATGCAACCTCAAGTCGAATGCAACATGCAATCCCCGGCCGCCGCTCGCCCGCTCCCTCCCCTCGCCACCCCGCCCCCTTTCCAAATAACTACCCTTGAACCACTTTATTAGCCGTACTTAGTCCCACACTCGCTTCGGGGAGGGGCGGGGGACGGGATCCTTCGCTCACCTTTATTTATTGCTGCTTTCTCCCCCCTCTCCATGTTTTTTATTCCTAAGTTCTTTTGTTCTAAGGGGGATGATGGCATTTACTTTTCTGCTTTGTGTAGCAGGGCAGTCGCTGGGAATCAGCCACGTATAATCCGGCGGTTTGTCATATTTTATTAGTGAAAGTATTTTATGCCTATTCTACCTCCAAGGACTGTAACATGGAGAACTGCAGGGAGGAAAAAAACATCAGAAGAATTCTTGTTTTGAGAGATTTCTTGGCGGGGCGGGGAGGGCTTTTTATTTATTTATTTATTTTTCCCCTGCAGGGGGGTTATTTAGATTTTCAAATCGATAGTTTTCAACTTAGAGCTGAATGTTTTCGTATGGAAATACTACTAGATTCTAAAACAACCCCCAACCACAATAAAGAAAAAAAACAAAAGTCCAAAATCTTAGATTAAAAAAAAAATCCCTGCTGGACAGTGATATTATCTGTTCTGTGCAGCACGCTGGACTTAACGTACTGTTGGCCTCCGAATGTTAAATAACAATAAGCCCGAACCTCAACTGAATACAAATGGGGGGTGGGGGTGGTTTTGTTTTTAAGGCTCAGCACTTTTGTAGCATCTGCCACTACGCATTTTCCAGGCATTGATTAGCCATGCAACTCCCATAGACATGAAGTCCAGTTTTTGCAGATAAAGAGCAACAGTGGTGAGATGATCTGCCCAAAGTCAAAGTGAGTCAATGACAGAACCAGAAATAGCCTTGGGCTCTATTTGTTACTAGTCACATCTTTTCCATTAAATACTAATTCCTCCAAGAAATAAACAGTATTTTAAAATAAATAGACGTTCTTTACCTTGTTATGTATTTCCACCAGAGGTGCTTTGAGATCCTTGGACATGCAGGCATTTTCTTACTTCTGTGACCTGCAAAATTAAGTTTCGTTTCTCAAGAGAAAGCAATTTTTTTAAATTTTGATTTCTTAAAGCTAAAAAATAAAGTACGGGCTTTATTTTATATATGTAGGCCATTTAGTACCCTGAGCTTTAAATTTTAAAAAAATTCACAGCAGAGAAAGTGTGTAAGAGTTTGAGATCGAAAGTGAAAATCCCTATAAATGATTCAAGAAGCCTGGTTGAAAAAAAAAAAGAAGAAGAAGAAGAAGAAGCCTGGATGGATGAACTCATAATGTTGTGAAACTAAACCCATAACACAGTCAGAATGAATAAAGGAAGGACTGCTCAGGTAGTAAGACGCAGCTTTACAATCTAGAGATAACTCTAGTGTATCTAAAAGATGAGTGAAGGCGGAGGCCTTTCAAGCAGGACCCACTAGGCACTGGACCATAATCTAATGGTGTCATTTCAAATCAGCCCAGGCTGTCAAAATTTTTTCAGAGCAAGACTACTTTAGTGTTCTCGCTGGGGAAAAAAAAAAAAAAAAGAAAGAAAAAAACTTTAACATGTTTCAAAATTTCATAGAAAAAATTCAGAAACTCAAATTGTGCCTGAATATGTAAATGCTATAGAACAGGAATCAGCAAACTTTTTTCTGTAGAAACCTGGATAGGAAATATCTAGACTTTGCAGACCATACAGTCTCTCTCACAACTTCTCAACTCTATGCAGTAGTAGTAACACAGAAGCAGCCATAGAAAATATATAAACAAATGAGCCTGGCTGTGTTCTAATAAAGCCTTTATTTATGGGCCCTGACATTTGAATTCTATGTACTTTTCATGTGTCAGGAAATATTCCTCTTTTTTCACCCACTGAAAGAAATGTTAAAACATTATTAGCTCGTGGGCCTCAAAAAACCAGGGGGTAGGCGGGATTGGGCCCATGGGCTGTCGTTTATCAACCCAGCTTTTGACGATGAAAGCCCCTGAACTTCTTGTACGAGAAGATGCTTGGTTACTAAGACATTTGAACAGCAGTCAGAAATCAGTGTCATGCAAACTCATGTTTTAGATATTTACACTTAATTAAAATAGTTTAACCAAATAATTGTCTAATACTCATATAACTATCAAACTCTATGAAAAAGAATTCTCTAGCTTGTGATTCATTGTTGGACCACGTTTGCATTTACATACTCTTCCTCACTCTAAGATGGTGAAGAGCAGTGGGACCAAGTAGCCGTGGGTTCCCACACCCAAGAAGTATCACTCCTTCTCAGCTAAGGCACTTTAGGCAAATTACTTAACCTTTCAGAGCCTTAGTTTTCCTATCTTGTAAAATGCAGCTATTAATACCTACTTTGTAGGGCTGTTGAGAAAATTGAATGAAATAATTCATGGAAAGTGCTTAGCAGTGTCTGGCACACGGAACCACATAACGTATCTTTTCCTGTGCCTTCAAATTCATTTTCTGAGTTAATGTAACTAGAGAAGGTGAACACGTGGAGTCCCAACACCTTGTCAGTGCAGATGTGGCATATGGCGTCCAAGGAGTCTTGGGGTGACTCAAGGTTGTGATATATTTCTGTGGGTCTTTCTCAAGCTCATAGCGTGCCTGACGTGGGGCACTCACTGGACACTCACTAGCTGTGTGGCCTTAGACAAACATTTAGGCCTTCTGAACCCTGGTGTTTCTCATACATAAAATAAATATAATACTCTGTAGGACTTTTGAAAAGGCTAACTGGCATAAATGCTAAAGAAAAAAGATAACAGTATAAGTTAGTGAAGATCCCAGAAATAAGCTGAGAATTCAAAGTTCACCATCAGAATCTCCTTTGAAGTAAATTGTTCAACTTTCAGACATGAATGACGTAACAATAATACCAGGTGTACAATGACTTAGAGTTTGTTCTCCTACCACCTAGTTACCCTCCAAAAACCATTTAGTAGTCATCAAAACCCTGTTGAGCAAAGTTGTAAATCTCAAATTTTGAATTTTATTAAATATTGGAGTACATTTTTAATTTTTATATAAGCAGTCAAATCTGTCAGTGTTTTCCGATATATTCCTGCCTTCTATTCCATGCTTCAAGAGGTCATCCAAAGTCCAAGATTCGAAAAATACCTACAATTTTCTTCTTGTATTTTTATGGTTTCTATTTTTTACATTTACCGTGTGTGTGTGTGTGTGTGTGTGTGTGTGTGTGTGTGTGTGTAGGTTAGGAGGTAGGACTCTAAATAACTTTTGTGGGACAGAAAATATTTAATTAATATAGGGATTCTATTAGAGAATGTAAAATGTCATTCAAAATAACAAAACAGCTATCTCCCTATAAGGACTATCAGTCTAATGCAGAGATACTGTAAATATAGGAGAAATGTAACAGAGACATTATATATTGTAGTATCATAGGGAAGCATTATATATTAGAGAATAAAGAAGTTTCTTCTGCATTTTCTTGTTTTATAGTTTTGTAGTAACATAGTACATGCCATACCCTAGATATTAAGGTTTTGGTACCTGTATTTGTATATGATTGTCTCTGATATTCTGGAATTTGACAGTATTTCAAACAACATAATGACCCCACCCCCCAAACAACTACTGGAACAGCTTTCTCATCCAGTCCCCCCCACCCGCCACCTGTCCTTCACACTGTCCTTTTTTCTACTCCAGGCTGAAAACTAACCCCATTGTCTCTTAAAAGGTCACTCTAAAGACGATTTGAACACTGTCTGAAAACCTGAGGGTCCTGCCTCTTCACTGAGACAAGGAGGTAACTATTGGAGTTCTTTTCCAATTCTTATTGGGCTGGAATAAATGAAAACCTGGCTTGTACCAACAAAATACTTAAATAAGGAGAGGAGACATATCAGTGTGATTTTTAAAGAATTATGACAGAAAATCCCCAGTGACTAGCAGAAGTTGAATGTACGCTCTTTCTCCCCTCTGTCTCAATGGTTTCTGATCTTTTAAAAATCTCTTGAACTGCCTTGTGCGTGCTTTTGTGGTAAGCTGAAATCATCTTTGGAAATGGGTCAGATATAACTGGTAACTAAATAAATACTGGTGGATAAGCAGTCAACCCTCTCGAGAGTACTTTCTTTTTTATTTATTTATTTTATTTTGGGCTGCGTTGGGTCTTATTTGTGGCACTCAGGCTTCTCGTTTCAGCGCGAGGGCTTCTCTCTCATTTTGGTGCGCGGGCCCAGCAGTGGCTGCACACCAGCTCCAGAGCGTGTGGGCTCTGTAGTTGCGGTACGCAGGCTCCCTAATTGCGGCTCGCGGGCTTAGCTGCCCTGCGGCATGTGGGACCTTAGTTCACCAACCAAGGATCAAACCCACGTCCCCTGCATTGGAAGGCGGATTCTTAACCACTGGACCGCCAGGGAAGTCCCTCGAGAGTACTTTTCAATTTCCCTACTTTGTCATAATCACCAAGGTCAATTTAATCCTAAGCAACTTCAGGTGTATGTGTTTAGTAGCACAGACTAGACCAGGGCTCGTAGCGCTATTGACATTTGGTGCCAGATAAGCCTTTGTCGTGGGGGCTTTGTAGGATATTTAGCAGTGTCCCTGGTCTCTACCCACTAGATGCCAGTAGCACCCTCCCCTCACGGTTGTGACAACCAAAAATATCTCCAGACATTGCCACAAGTCCCTTAGGTGTGTATGGGGCAGGGAGGAGGGTAAAATTGCACCAGGTGGGGGATGGGAAGGTGGGGGATGGGAAGGTAGGGGATGGGGGATTTCAGGTGGTCAGGGTTGATAACCACTAAACAGATAGATGGATAAACGGATAGATGTAGGTGTGTATTTGCATATGTGTGACTCTGCCCTCCACATGTGTGACTCTGCAGATCCCAATTCCTTTTCCAAAAAGTAACGGGGGTGGATCAGGGGGCCTAGGCTGGATCTGTCGGTAAAAACTAAAATGGTTTCAATTAGAGCTGTAGAAATGTCTGCCCTAAAGCTGCTGAGCTGCTAAAAGTATCACAGGGAGATCCTCCAAGACTGGGGATGTGGAAACAACTTTATCATCTTGTTATTTGTGCCTTTAGTTTATCTATTATCAACATAAATAAATTGTATTGTGGGCCTTGAGCAAGGACGTTATCTAGTGGAAGGCATTCCCAGATTTGGAGTGTGAAAACCTGAGCTTGGGTCTGGGCTCTGCAAATGTCTAGCTAATCACTTTATCTCTCTGGGCCTATTTCCTTGTCCAAAATGGGTAAAACAATAATACTTAATCCACTGGGTTGTTGTGAAGGTCCAAGCTGTTCATGAGAAGTAGCAGGGCTTATTCTTGAGGAATTAGGAACATTGAAATCATACAGTCCTGGGTTGACCTTGGGTAGATGATGCACTATTGTAAGCCACAGTTTCCTTGTGTGCAAAATATAGAAATAATCATATGACTTCATAGAGTTGTCACAGAGGTTAAATAAGTTACATGTGCTGGATAAATATTATTATTGGTCATTGGTAAACTGCATCACATTGCACAAATACATATCATTTTATTGTTATTTCTTTTCTGCGAACACTGAAACCTGGAAATCTGAAGAACTAGTTAATACATCTATACAAGTGAAACCCTGTTATAAATATGTTACAACCCAAATTCCAAACAAGTGAAAGCAGCATTAAATTGTAGTGTGCAACCTTTCATCTTCCAAGTTAAATTTTTCTACAACCTCTGTATCACATAAAACACATGGGGTCAGGCATAGCATGCCCAGCTAGCACAATGTTCATCCTGAATATTGAAATCTGACTATGTGCTGCTGCAAAATTCACCTTCCCCAAAAGCATTGGCAAACTGCATTGCAGTCCTAAAATGGGGGTGCGGGGAGGTATCTGAGGGTATCTTTTATATAAACTGTTTAATTAAAGTATAACATTCATACAGAGAAGCGTACAAATCACATCAGGAATTTTCACAAAACGAACGCACCTATGTAGTCATTGGGTGTTTTTAAAGGTCTGAGAATTCTGTCATAAACATGTGTTTTATCATTAGGGGTGTAAAGAAAAAGGTTATCACGAATTTGAAAGAAAGCAATGGAGATTTCCCAGAGGAGATAGCAACTGCCTTTGCTGTCCAAATGTGATTTTGAATTATCACATGGCAGTTTTGCAAAATGATCAGTTGGATCAGATGGCCAAAGTCATATCACCATTTACCACTTGCTATATGATTCTGGACAATTAACTTCAAGTTCCTCAGTCTCCTCATCTGTTAAATGGGGATAAGAATAGAATTGTTATTAGGATTAAATGAAATAACGCTGGTAAAGGTTTGGATGAGTTCCGGCACATAAGCTCTCAATAAATGTAAATTATTATCTATTTAGGATGATGCCCCTTGGGACAATAGGAAAGAAGTTACAGAGATCTCAAGAATTCTTTTAGAAAAAAAGGGAAATTTTGCACAGAAGGGGAGTGGGATCAAAATAGCTAAGGGGTGCTATCACTGAGCCCCAGGACCAGCAGGGAGGGTTGGTCTGTGGGAAAGTCTGCAGAATTAAGCCTGAGACAAAGCAGAGTACCTGGAGTTGGCAGGCAGGGTGCTGAACCAAGGAGCTGTAAAGATAGTGCGGTTCTGAACAGAAAGCCACAGGGGTGTGCCTGGCATCCAAACAGGACATGACCTGATTTTTCAGAAACCAGAGTAAGGTCTAGGAGTGATTGTTTGTTTGATGTGGGCCTATAGAGAGGAATGAGAGAAGAAGCAGCCACAGGAATCATAATCCCAGGGGTCAGATCCTTGAAAGCCCTGTCCACTGAAGGAAGGGGACTCATTTAGGGCTTTATCCACGGCTAGGAGACTGGAGCAACTTAGAGTTTAGGAATGACCTCAAATGTATCTGGCCTGGCATTCCTTCACACTGAAATACGATGGAAGGATGCACTTGAATCGATTTGGATCCTGAATAGAGAAAGATATACTACTAAAGAAGGAAAGAAAGGAGGCAGTCTGAGTCTCAGAACCCAGACATGGCAGAGAAATCTGCCCCTCTGAATGACGGCAACAAGGAGTTACCCCAACTCCAGCCAGCAGCCTGATTTGTCACAGCTGGACCTTAGAGTGTCCTTATTTCTTCTTCATTATCTCAATCTTGCAAATGGCTTATCATCTCTCTAAGGGTCTTTGAAAGGAGGCAATTTGGTTTCTTTTTCCTTGATTGGTTGTAGGAGATGCATCAGAGTATAAGATTCAGCAGGACAATTTTGGTGAATAAATGTGACCCAGTGTGCTCATTTTGAGGAAACATCTGTCACTGATGGATAAAGAGTATGAAATACCCAAGTCAGGGATGGCAAATCTGTGGCCTGTGCGTTTCCAGAGGTCTGAACTTGGTCTCAGAATCCTTCTCAACACAGTGCATCAGCCATTACCAACTATTTGGAGCTTGCTCAAGATAGAAATCCATTTTGTTATAGCAGGATTTACCCCTCATCCCTTGTTATAATTAATGCACCCATCCTAACCACTTCTCTCAAAGCCCAACACATAGGGTATCAGATATGTAATTTGCTTGGCTTCAACCCTGCATATTTAAATTAAGCCCTTGATAGGTAACCAATGCCTATTTAGGGACCTGTTCTCATATTTCTGGGTTTATAACTGATTTATGCCCTATAAATAGTCACATCAACTAATTGCTGAATAATTTATATACTGAGGTCATGATCTCTGGATGAACCTGATACCCATTAGTGTTAAACTCAACATCTGTGTGCATCCGAGCTAGACACACACAGAAACATACCCCAAAGTGGTGGGAGTGGAAAAGCAGAAGGCCTAGACTTTATTCTCTCCTTTTACGTCCGGCCAATGTACTTTCCTTTTAGTTTCATCTCTAAAATGGGATAGTATGTCCCCATGGGTGGCAATGCTAAGAAAACTATTCAAATAATAAATGTTTTTAAGGCTCGCAGAACTCAAAAACTTTGGACTCAAAACATTATGTCTATAGATGTCTATTGATGAAAGCTTCATTACTCCCCCAGGGCTAAACAGAGGTTGAACATTTGTGTTTTACACTTTGTTGCATGAATAAGCCAAATCTCTTCCACACTATGATGTTGATGAGATGGGAGAGAGGTTGTTCCCAGCTTTGGGGTACAGTCCCCTGTTGTTCCCATCTGTAAAATGGACACGCCATACCGCTCATGTTCCTCTCTTTGCCTGCAGAGAACTGATGAGATAGAAATTGCAAAAGACTGAGTTTACTGAAAACTAGTGCTGTAAATGAAAGACAGAGGAATTCATTAAATTTTAATTTTAATTTAAAATAACACTACTTCTACCATCCCAGCATCTGGGTGGGTGAATGAAACTAGAGGTAGTAGTGGGTTAGCAACTTTGGGCTAAGAATTTCACTGGTGGATAGGGAGATAACACAGAGAAGTAAGGACCAGAAACAGCAATATGTGCTCCTAACTTATTGAGAGTGAGAATTAAAAAACAAGAAGCATTTTCCAATAGCCACTTGGGGACTTTTGACTCCACGAAGGTACAGGGGTTATGAGTCTCAGAGCCACAAACACTTTAATACTACTTCCTCAATTAGCATAAGCACAAATTTGTTTTTCCAAGTACACTGTGTTGTCGCTGTTCATCTAACAGAAAAGAAAAACCCATTCCAATTCCAATCTGGATGAAGACTACATTTCCTATGATAAACATCAGTGGGCTGATAGGAACACACTCATTCCACGCTGAAATGCTCGAACCTAAGCTTTGTGACTAACTTTGCCTAAGGACAGCTCATTTCATCCTGGAGCATCCTCGCCTCAGCAGCCTAGGCCAAACCAAAAAGATCACAGAGCAAAACCAACTGAGAGTATGACAACATTCATGTGGAGATTTTATGTTCATCTGTTACGGGGACCTAAGTCAATTTACAAAAATGTTGTTTTAAGGGAAAATGATTTGGCCTGAGTCATTGTGAATAACAAGAAAAAGTAAACACACAAGATATGGTAGTGGGTAATACACGTGGGCCCTGCTTCCAATCTAATTTTAGATCTAATTTTTAAAATTAAAGTTTCTCAGGGCTTCCCTGGTGGCGCAGTGGTTGAGAGTCCGCCTGCCAGTGCAGGGGACATGGGTTCGTGTCCCGGTCCGGGAAGATCCCACATGCCGCGGAGCAGCTGGGTCCGTACCGAAAAAAAAAAAAAAGTTTCTCATTTTTCATTTTACCAAACTTAAATTTCAGAGAAATTTTATCCTCATTCCTGACTGGATTTCAATTGGAAATAGCTCCCAAAATCTTAAATCTGAATTTCTCTGCCTTCTCAGGTACATTTAGCTATTTGACACATTGAAGTGTCTTAGATTTCTGTGAACTTGGAATCTAAGTCCTAGTTCTGCTATTTGCTAGCTGTACATTGAAAAAGCCGCTGGCTTAACAGATTTCTGTTTTTTCTTCTTCAACACAAAAATATCTGTATCTTATCATACCAGGATAGTTCGGGGATTTAAAACAGGGATCCCTAAAATTTTCTTTTTTTTTTTTAATTTTTGTTTATTTATTTACTTATTTATTTTTGGCAGCATTGGGTCTTCGTTGCTGAGCGCCCGGCTTTCTCTAGTTGCGGTGAGCGGGGGCTACTCTTCATTGTGGTGCACGGGCTTCTCATTGCAGTGGCTTCTCTTGTTACGGAGCACGGGCTCTAGGCGCGTGGGCTTCAGTAGTTGTGGCTCGCGGGCTCTAGAGTGCAGGCTCAGTAGCTGTGGCACACAGGCTTAGTTGCTCCGTGGCATGTGGGATCTTCCCGGACCAGGGCTCGAACCCGTGTCCCCTGCATTGGCAGGTGGATTCTTATCCACTGCACCACCAGGGAAGCCCCTCTAAAATTTTCTTGATGAGTCTTGTTTTTTTTTTTTCCTCTGCAAAGACTTACTGTTAATCAATAACAGTAAAAATAACAGCTGCCATTTACTAAGCATTCTGGGCCAGATGTTTTGTACATACTTAAAAGTTTATAGGTAAGAAAATTGAGGTAGAAAGGGGTTAAGTAAATTGCCTAAAGTCACATAAATAGTAAATGGCAAAACTGGGATTCCTGCCCATGGCTACTTAGATTCAGGTTCTGCTTTCTAATGGGAATTCCCACGAGCCAGGAGGAAGGAGATATAGGGTACTGCTAGACTAAGAGGTAAATCAGGCGAGGCTTGAAAAAGAATGAATGAATTCCAAGACAAGGGTCTCTGAAGAAGAGCAACTCACCTACTCTTTGGCAAAAAGAGATGTAAGTAAGTCTCTATCCCAAGTAGGAAGACACATGGTATAATAGGAAATGTGGAGTTTGGAGTCAGAACGGCCTAAGTGAGAATCTTAGTTAAGTTATTATTGAGCTGAACGGCCTTGGGAAGGTTATTTATCCACTCTCAGCCTCATTTTTCTCATCTGTGAAATAGCCATAATACTACTTGCAGAGTTGTTTTGGTGGTTAGAAATAATCCATGTAAAGTGTCTTGCACATGGTAGGCATACAATATACAACAGGCAAAATATCGTATCCTTTTGTAAGTACCTTGGCAGCATTTCCCAAAGTGTGTTGTTCGTAGGCATTAGGTAATAAAATGAGAAAAGATCAAAGAAATTTTAAGTGAGAGGACAATTTGGCAATCAAGTAAACCCAGGAAATGCTGTTAACCAAGTTACACTGTTTCCTTAGTGCAAGACTTCTCAGAGCCTTTAAATTGCAAAGACCCAATAAGAATCTCCAAGAGGAAATATTTTCCCAATTTATTTGATTATATAGCCCAGTTGTTTATTAAGCATCTTACAGGACTGATGTTCCTGTGAACACGTTAGGAAGCGCTGGTCTGGTGAGTTTTGGAAGAAAAAGCTGAGTTGCTCAGGTCCAGTCATTATGACGCATTCCCTATGCTGCAGTACCTCCAGAGCCATATCTCTTCTCCATTTATTTCTCCCTAAAATAGGACTTCTCTTTTTTACAAATGTCACAGAATGAAGCTCTAAATAGTGATTTCCAGCACCCATTCAAGTGAAAAGTTCAGCTCCCAACAGGACCAGGCAACATCCACAAAGCAAACCAAGGCAGGCCATGGGGCCAAGGCGTTATTGGGCCCTTCAGGATGGAGGGACATGGCTTCTTCTTTCTGCCTGCCAGAGAAGCTTTAAGTGTGTAGGTTACTCCAAAGACCACCAGAAGGCACTGGCATGGGGAAAAAGAGAACCCATGTCACCTACCCAGAGAGTAAGAGGCCAACCTATCCAGAGTGGCCCTGCTTAGGCATTTGTCCATGCACTTGTCAAAGGCCAACCAGCCCAAGGAGGGGGAAAGACTTAAACAGAGGATCAGTTTTTTATTTTCACGTACAAAGCACTTGCCCTCGGGTTATAAATGTTATTGCATTTGTGTAGCACTTTACTGCTGCCCTCAGCTGGCAAGCATCACAGGATACCAGTGGCAGTACTTTTATAACCTTTGATCAATAGCTTATTTCTATCGCCTTCAGTCCCAGCTGCCAATCCGTTCTGTATAATGTGGGAGGCAGACTTCGCCACTCTCCAGCTGGACATGTTATGAATGTAAACTGTGAGAGTAACATATGTATGTGCATTGAGTGGGGGACATGGGATTTTTGAACAAGGACTGACAAAAATGGGCCCCTTGTTCTAAGGGACTACCACAAAACTAGGAGTTTTCTCTCTAGTGAGTGCTTCTCTCTCTCTCTCCCTCTCTCTCTCTCTCTCTCTCTCTCTCTCTCAGACCACAAGTTTGGTCTTTGGTGGGTCTAGAGAAACGAGACATGATTCTTTTTGTGAGTGTTTTCATCTCACATATATTTGAGGGTGGTGGTGAAAGGTCACATGGAAAGACGTAAACTTTCCAAGAGAGGGCCACGACTGGCTGGTTATCACCCCTGTATTCCCAGCTCCTCGACAGAGCCTAGCGCAGAGTAGGTGCTCAGGAAATATTTGTTGACTAAATGAATGAATTCCAGTTTGCAATGGGAGGGGAGGAGGTGAGTCCTGGAATGTTCTCCTGGGGCTGCCTGAGCAAAGAGCAAAGGACAAAGGCTTTCTGTGGCCAGCAGCACTGGGGACCACAAACAGCTACTGTGGGTCTGTTTTATTTAAGGCTCACTGCTAGGCACCATGGGAACCACGGAGAAATAAGATCGCTAAGGGTAACCAGCTTCTACGGTTCTATTTTTCCACAGAACCAAGTCAACCCCTTAGAGGACATATACCCTGCCTCACCTTCTTCACCCCACTTCGGAAACCAGTTTTAGGACCAAGCCACTCTTCTTCAAGCAGGGCCCCAAGGCTCCCCAACATTTTTCACCACTAGGAAAACGACTCCAGCTCACAGTAAGGCAGCCAAGCCTGCCCTTGTCTGAACCTGTGCCCTTCAGACTCAGCCAAACCTCTCCCAGCTTGGTGGAGGGATGTTGAGGTGACATTCTTCTCCCTGCCACTCAGCATCTTTTAAACAATCCTCCTCCACCTTGGGAGAATATGCATGAACTCACTGCTGACTAGGGCCACGGAAGCTGAAAATTCCCTTTCTCCCGGGGAGGCGAATTCATCGCAAGTGAAAAATAAGAATCTGGGATGTGGGCAAGTTGTTCTGAAGTTCTTTTGATTGCCCGTGATAGAAAGATATCCACCATCAGGCGGAGTTAGTGAACGAGGGACCTAGTTGGAAGGATGAGTGTCTCAGGGGGCTAGATCAGCAGGCCTCAGAAGGACCTGGACTCGAGCCCTGGCAAGGGTTGGGAAGCTGGAGCAGCGGCTCCCCACGTCTGCCTGCTGCCAGCTGCACTTGGGTTTCCTCCTGTGCATGGAGTTCACAGCCTCGGGGGCATGTGGCGGGAGGGGAGCGAGAGGTTGACACAGGCATTTTTGGCTCCGGACCACACTGCCTGTAGTGCACCATGAATTAATATTTTTAATAAATCCTGTAATTATCTTGTGAACAGATCATTTTTGTGGCACTATATTTTTTGGTGTTAAAAGGATTAATTTGTTTAATATAGACATTAGAAATACACCATCATTTTTGTAACCTTGTTTCTTTATTTCTTAATGTATCAGGAGCCTCAGGAAATAGAAGTGAGCTCTAAGGCCTCAACTAAGAGCTGTGTTCTGCTCTGTGTAGCCACCCCAAGTGGCCGGCCAGGCCCAGGCCAGCTCTCAGGCCCAGTTCTGAATGTCTAGGAGAGGCTGCTCTGCACCACTTGGGCCAGAGGGTCACCCTGGCACAGTCCACTGTGATACTGCCAGGGCCCCTTAAGGAGGCAGAAGAAAAGGGATCCTCATGGGCTGGATGGAGACACTCCACAGTGTGTCAGTGTCCACTATCCTCTTCCTGGGCTCACCCTGTGCAGATCCCAGGATGTTGGACGTCTCCAGCTGGGAGACAAAAAACCAAAAAATTAAATAAATGTCAGGGGTTGTATTTAAAGCCATCAAAATAACCCATCTTGAAGGCTTCTCAGGATCCTAGCTGTCCTCCAAGAGGGCTTGGTCCAAGTTAGTCTTGGTTTGTCCATCCCTCCTCCCTCTCCCAACTTCCTTCTTTCTTTCTTTTGTTTTTTAAGAGTAACAACTATCTTTTAAAAATATTTTTAAACAGGGAAGTATCACCAATAAAATAAAAATCATTCAATCCCACCTCCCCCCCCAGACTGGCCCCTGACACCCCTCCCAAGAGATAACTACTTGTTAACATTTTGGTATACAACTTTCCAGGTAATTTTCAATAAAATTAGCTCCACTCTTAAAATAACCCTACTATAACGTTGACTTGTATTCTATTTTTTAACTGAGCAATATATCATATGTTTCTTTTCATATCATTGCAAATTATTCTGGAAACATTTTATTTCCTAAACTGGAATCAATTTTGTTTCTTCTGATGTATAAAATATTCAACCAATACAGAGAAATAAATTCCCTCAGAATCCCACTTCCTAAAGATAATCACTATTCTTAAAAAAGAAATCCTTCAAGTTTTTATTTATATATATGTATATACATATGTATAAACATACATTTACATAAACAGAATCATAACACATAGTGTTTTGTAACGTGCTTTTTCCTACTTATCACTAGATCATGAATATCTTTCCATGTTAACACATATAGTAATGCATCATCCTTCTTAATGGCTACATAGAATTCCATTCCATTCAATGAATGCTCATAATTTATTTAACTAATCACCTATTCTTGAAAACATTTGAATTATTTCCATTTTTTTTTCTATTCTAAGGCATACCGCACTAAATATCACTGTATATATATCTTTGTCACAAGTCTGATTATTCCCTTAAAACAATTCCTAAAAGGAAAATTGCTGAGAAAAATAGGATACATCTTTTAAAATTTGATTCATATTAATAAATGACTCTGTAGAAAATTGTACCAATTTACATTTCTCCAACAAGTAAGAGATAAGATGATTCTCCACACCATCTCCAGCATTAGCCATTATCACTCTTTTTTATCTTTGCCAGTATGATGGCCAAAAATGATATTTTATTGTGATTTCAATCTGTAAGTCTTTGATTATTGGTGAGGTTGAGTGTATTTTTATATCTTTGTCAGTTGAATTTAATTTACAAATTATCTGTTTATGCTTTTTGTCCATTTTATTTTCTTAAAGTATTCTCTTTTTTTCTTTCTGGTGAGTAGAGGTTTTTTGATTAAGTAGTCACCTTTATTAAGGCTATTAACCTTGACATCAATGTTGAAATTGTTTTCTCAGTTCATTGTGTCTTGTGCCATAGGATGTTTTTATTTTTATATGTTTATATCCGTCCTAGGGAACAGAAAAGTCAAGTAACAGCAGTTTAAACCATTTAAAATATTAACAATTTAATTAACCTGAAATCCAGAGGTAGGTTGTCCCAGAATTGGTTTGATGGTTCAGAGGTGTCATCAGTCCCTTTACATCTTTCAAATTTGCCATCTATAATGTGTTGACAGTGTCTCCCCTTGTAAAACGAGATGGCTACAACACTCCAAATACTACATCCTCATGTGCCAATTAGGAAGGAAGAGGATACGGACAATTTTTTTTTCATCTCTCAGGTCTGTCTTCTCATCGGGAAGGAAAATCTTTCCCAGTAGTCCCCAGCAGATTTTTATTTACATCTCATTGGTAACCAGTGGTGTCTGCCAAAATAGTCAAACCTGTCAATCATTTCCTCCATGACTTGTGGTTTAGTGCCATATTACCAAAGGCTCTGCTCACCCCACAAATTCTTTTAAAATGTGCTCCAGTATTATCTTTTTGAACTTTCAAGGTTTTTGTTTGTTTAATTTTCTTAATTTCCACATCTTTAAATTATCTGGAGTTTATTTTGGGGTGTGGTTTGACATAACTTTTATTTTTTCCCCTAAGGATATTCAGTGATACCAATAACTTTTATTAAATAGTAAATACTTTCCCCACCACATTGAAATTCCATCTTTGTTATATATGAAATTCCCCTATATTCATGGGCCTATCTCCATTATCTGTCTTTTCCTGCACTGGTACCACGATGTTTTTAATCACCATAGTTTTATAGGTCATTTTTATATCAGTTAGAACAAATTATCCTTTTTTCATTATTTTCTTGGCTATTCTCCATTTGTTTATTCTTCTAAATAAACGTTAGAATTAGTTTAACTAGTCCCTTCCAACAAATGTTCTCTCTTGGCACTTTGGGATTACATTAAAACTACAGATTAATTTTAGAAGACTTCACGCCTTTGCCAATGTTTAGTCTTTCCTTTCAGGATCATGGAGTGTGCCTCTCCATTTTTCAAGCCTTCTCTCATGTCCTTTAGCAAGGTTTTATAGTTTCTTTATAAATACCCATTTTCATTAAGTTTATTTGCATTTTATTTTTTATGCCAATTGTGAACAGGATCTTTTATGCCAACAGGAAAGCTAAGGAAGGAGCATTCTTGCATTCCTTAAATAAACCCTATTCAGTTATGACTATTTTTAAATATTGCTTTATTCAATTTGCTAATATTTTATTTAGCATTTACTCCCAAGAGAGGTTGGGCTATAATATTTTTATCCCTTGAAGGATTTTTATAATAAAGTTTGCACCGTTTAAAAATGAATTAGGGAACTTGCAGTCCTTACTTTACTTTAGAACTGCTTTATCCAATACAGTGGCTACTAGCCACGTGGGCAACTGAGCACTTGAAATGTGCTTACTCCAAATGAGGACCTAAATTTCTAATTTAATTTAAATTAACGTACATTTAAAGTTAAAACTGATCCTCAATTCAGTTACTGGAAATTGTTTAAGTATGTTTGGAACAATGTGGGTATGTGACTCTACTTTTCAACTGTAAGTTTCATGAAACCTAAATCTTCAGAGATCAGTATTTCTGATGAAAATTTGGCATCTGAATTGAGATGTGCTGTACGTATAAAACACACACTAGAGGGCTTCCCTGGTGGTGCGGTGGTTGAGAGTCCGCCTGCCGATGCAGGGAATATGGGTTCGTGCCCCGGTCTGGGAGGATCCCACATGCCGCGGAGCGGCTGGGCCCGTGAGCCATGGCCGCTGAGCCTGCGCGTCCGGAGCCTCTGCTCCGCAACGGGAGGGGCCACAATAGTGGGAGGCCCGCGTACCATAAAAAAAAAAAAAAAAAAAAAAAAACCACACACTAGAGTTCAAAGACAGTGTGAAAAAATAATTTAAAATATCCCATTAATAATTTTTATATGTTGAAATGATAATATCTTTGATATATTGGATTAAATAAAATATATTATTAAAATTAATTTTACCTGTTTCTTTTTTATGCGGTTACTAGAAAATTTTTGAGTATATATGAGGCTCATGTTATATTTCTATCAGTCACCACTGCTCTAAATTTTTAAATAATAGCAATTATCTGATCCTTTATAGTTGATAGAACTACATTTTTTTCTTTTTTTTTAAATTGAACTGCAGTTGATTTATTAGGACTACACTTTTTTTTTATATCTACATGTCCTATCAGATGGATGAACTAAATGTGTTTAACCAATCTGTTATTGCTGAATATTTAAGTTATTGCTTCCTTTCTCTCTTTCTTTTTTCTTCCTTTCTTTCAACAATTATAAACAACTTTGTGTTTAACAAGTTGGTGGCTGTATTTTTATGTAGGGGAATGACATGATCGGATTTGCTTTTTGAAAATCACTTTGGTTATATTGTAGAGAATAGGCTGGCCAAGACCAAGCATGGATTCAGCCAGTTAGGAAGCCATTGCACAAGTTCTGGGGAGATGGGGCATATGGAGAAGGAAAGAAACGGACACTCTCTAGAGATATTCAGGACCAAGCCAGTAGGACTTGGGATGAACTGAATACTGGGATCATGGCAAGGAGACCATCAAGAATGAGTCCTTTGGTTCTTGTTGGGCAACCAGAAGTTGGTGAGATAGTCACTGAGTCGGGAATCCTAAAGAAGGTCTCGTTTGGGTGAATAAGCCCTTGAGTTCATGTTAGGAATGATGAGTTTAACATGTACTTGAGGCATCCAAGTAGAGATGTGGAATACTGTAGATAGATCTAGAGCAACAGGAGAGGAGAGGATGGAGATCAAATCTGAGAGTCATTGGTGTACAGATGAAGTTTGAAGGCAGAAATGGCCTGAATGAGATCGTCTGGGGAGAGAATGTCAATTAAGAGATCTGCGTGTTTGGGGGAACAGGGGAGAGGTGACTAAGACCAAACCTTGAGGAACATCAATATTTAAAGCCAGGTGGAGAAGGAGAAGTCAGGAATGGAGACTGAAAGAGTATAACCAGAGGTGTAGAGGCAAAGCCAGGGCAGTGTGGTGTGGATTGTCACAGAAGCCAGGGAGAGGGAGTATTTTAAGGAGAGAGTATCAACAATTGCTGAGAGATTAAGATTTTAAAGGCGCCTATTGCTCAATCTCACTACTAATCAGAAAATATAAATTAAAACAATAAGATATCACTGTTCAACCACCAGATGGTTAAGATTTTCAAGATTAATAATATTCAGTGCGGGCCAAGATGGGGAAGGGTTACTCTCACATTTTGTTGGTAGAAATGTAATGGTACCAACTTTGGGGGTTGTCTTGACAGCATCTATAAAAATATAAACTGCATACACTCTTTAACCCAGCAATTTCTCTTCTATGTAGCTATACTTGGGAAATGCTCACTCATATACAAGAGGTTGTGATTACAATACTATTCACTGCAGCATTGTTTGTAAAACTGAAAAACTGCTAATAACATAAATGTCATTTGGTAGAAAGAAAACAATGGCATATATTATTGAATACTGGGCAGCAGGGTAAAAGAATAATGTAAATTTATAGACACTTAAAGAGAAAGCCCCCCAAGACATGTTGAAGTGAAAAAGTAAGTTGTAGAACAATAGATATAGTAAACTCTTATTGGTATACATTTATAAGCCTGCATACTTGCGTATTTAGATATATATGGGTATAAATACATAGACATATGTCCGGAAGAATATCTAGCAAACTGTTAACAATGATTAACCTAAAAAGTGGTTTAGCGTTAGAAAGGATCAGTAAAGGAAGACTCGCTTTTACTCTGTATACTTTGGAATGGTTTGCATTTTTCAAACAAAAATTTATTGGTGAATTGTTTAAGTTTTTATGTTTTAATGCCCATGAAATTCAGGAACATGGGGATTATTGGTGGTGAGTTTAGTCATGTTGTCTCAGGGATAAATGATGAGAGTGAAAGCCAGATTGGAAAGGTTTTCCCCTTTACTTCTGTGCTCTTATTCTATTACCCCCATTAGATCTATGACAGCAGAGGCAGGCTCTGGAGGGGTAGTAGAAAAAATATGAGCTCAGTGATAGAAGCCTCAGATGGAAATTCTGGCACCAATATGTACTAGTGGAGCCTTTTCTTATCTGTTTGTTGATTGGGAGTATTCACTGGGTTTTATGAGGATTACATGAGAAGATATTATATCACAAACAACATTCAGGTGGTTAATTATATTATTACTACACTAATCCTGGCATCCCACAACTCATTTACTGTCCTGCACCTTGACCTCTTCAAGTCTTATCCCAAACAGCCAAGGCTTGCCCAGGACCTGAGTTCATGTCAGTGAGGCCTCATCTCACCAGCCTGCCCCAGCCAACTGGTAGTGACACCTTGGGGAGCTGTGTTGAGAAGGATGCTCAAAGCCAGCAAGCAAGTGCATCACAATCCTCAGCAGTGTCTGAAATGGATGCAGGAAGGGGGAGTCACACACACACACACACACACACACACACACACACACGCCTCTTGTTTACACAAGGCAGTGAAACAGGCAGAGGCTGCTCTCCACGACCTTTTCCAGGAATTTGGCCCCTTTCTCTTTCTTTACACTTTTCAGCCATTCTTACTAGCAATTGGTTCTATCTAATCTTTTCCAAGGTTTAGCTTCCCTTTAAAAAGGTCTCCCAGGGATATCTGTGTTCATGAAGGGCTTCTTGAAAACAGAAAACCCTTCAAAATCCCCCCAAGTGAATCTTTAACAGTGAACCACTAGCACAGTGAAAGGTAGTCATTGAAATAATTTTGAGCCCAGAGTTTTATCCCTAACTTTGAAATCACACCTCAAAGGTAGCCTCCTTTTCTGCTCCTTCTAAAGTCAAAAGGACACTCGAGCAGTGTAACGACTCCTATGACAGCATCCTCCCAGCCAGCCTGGTCTGGACCCAGGGCCTGCGTGGGTCAGGGCAAGTGTGACCTGAACGTGGTGTGGGAAAGCCCCATGGATGTCAGCTTTCACCTCTGAGACCACCGGCTTCTCACTTTGTTTCTCTCAAACTCCCATCTCTTCCCTACAGGCACTTAACAAACAAGACGATGTATGGGACATAAAAGGGCTTGTGTGCGTGTTTAATAATGATGACAGTGATGGCAGCTTTTATGGGGGCTGCCTGTGACCAGGGCACAGCACCTGTGCAAGAACTTGAGCCTTTTCCCTCTTTCACATAAAACAGTCCTTCCTGGGGCTTCCCTGGTGGCACAGTGGTTGAGAGTCCGCCTGCTGATGCAGGGGACACGGGTTTGTGCCCCGGTCCGGGAAGATCCCACATGCCACGGAGAAGCTAGGCTGATGAGCCATGGCCGCTTAGCCTGCGCGTCCGGAGCCTGTGGTCCGCAACGGGAGAGGCCACAGCAATGAGAGGCCCGCGTACCACAAAAACAAACAAACAAACAAAAAAAAAAACAGTCCTTCCTCACACACCCTTCTTTCAAAGATTTCTTCATCTTAAAAATGACTTTCCTAGGGACTTCCCTGGTGGCGCAGTGGTTAGGAGTCTGCCTGCCAGTGCAGGGGACACGGGTTCGGGCCCTGGCCCGGGGGGATTCCACGTGCCGCGGAGCAACTAGGCCTGTGTGCCACAGCTACTGAGCCCACGTGCCGCAACTACTGAGGCCCGTGTGCCTGGAGCCCGTGCTCCACGACCAGGAGAAGCCACCGCAATGAGAAGCCCGCGTGCAGCAACGAAGACCCAGTGCAGCCATAAATGAGTACATTAATAAATTAAAAAAAAAAAAAAAGACTTTCCTAGAAGGATGTCCTTTCATTTTGTCTCTATTGTTAGATATTTTAAATAACGATTATATGTTATTTTAAAAAAGAGGTTTTTTCCATGGCGGGTGGGGGGTGGGAGGAACAGACACTCTAATAGCTGTCTCTGCCTGCATCCTTTACAGCTGAGTTATTTCCAATTTGCTTGAGTTTACTGGACGACAGCTACATATAGTTTAAAAGTATTTGTCCTCTTATCCGTAGTATTTGTTATGATTAATCTATTGGCATAAAATACAAACAACTTTACCTACATTGTTTGAAAGACTTTAGAGTGAGGAGGTATGAAGAGCCAAGCAAACAAGCCCAAAAGCTGGGTAAGAATGGCATTTTGAGTTTGTCTGGAAATGAAGCTATCTCATTCTATTTGTCCTAAATTGCCTTTTCCTTTGTTTATTGTTGTTGGGTTTTTTTTTTTTTTACCATCTCTTAGTTTTCTATTGCTGCGTGACAGATTATCACAAATTTAGTGGCTTGGACAACATCAGTTTATGATCTCAAAGTTTCCGTGGTTGAGCATGGCTTAGCTGAGTCCTCTGCTCAGGGTCTCCGGGGCTATAGTGAAGGTGGTGGCCAGGGCTGGGGTCTCATCTGAAGCTCAGGGTCCTCCTCCAAGCTGTGTGCTTGTTGGTAGAATTCACTTCCTTGCAGCTTGCTTCTTCAAGACCAGCAGGATCTTCTCTGATCTCAGGGAAGGTCTATGTCCTCTTTTAAAGGGTTCACCTGCTTAGGTCAGTCCCACACAGGATAATCTCCCATTTGATTAACTCAAAGTCAACTGATTAGGAATTTGAATTACATCTGCAAAAACCCCCTCACCTCTGCCACATATGTAACCTATCAAAGGAGTGGCAGCCGACATATTTACACACCCACCCACACTCCAGGGGAAGGGATTATACAAAGGTCATTGGAGGTCATTTTAGGATTCTGACTATGACATCATATTTTTTACACTGAGCCATCATAGACAAATGAGAAAAATACAAGTAAGCAAAAAGATAAATTAAACAATTGGAAATGCTACCACCTAGAGATAACCTCTCTTAGCTTGTTGACTTAGCCCCCTACACGTTTCCCATGTGAATGTATTTGTAAAATGAGATTGTGGCATACATACTCTTCCATTATTGACTTTTTCTCACCCTAACAATGTTTTGAAACTATCTTTCTATAGCCACACACAAATATCTATTGCATCCACTTCAAAGGATGTAGTACACTCCATTTTATGAAGCTCCTATAATTTATTTAAGCAGTCCACAATTTGGGGGGGAGATTAAATAAACTTTTCATATTTAAACAGTTTTAGATTTATAGAAAAATTGTGAACTTAGTACAGAGAGACATATACCTCACACCCAACCAAATAATAGTCTCCCCTATTAACATCTTATATTAATATGGTACATTTGTTAAAATTAATGAATGTACATTGATACATCATTATTAACTAAAATCCATATTTTATTCAAATTTCCTTGCTTTTTTACCTAATGTCCTTTTTCTGTTCCAGGATCCCATACAGGATCCCACATTACATTTAGTTGTCATGGCTATTTAGGCTCCTCTTGACTGTGACAGTTCCTCAGACTTTCTTTGTTTTTGATGACCTTGACAGTCTTGAGAAATACTAGCCAGGTCTTTTGTAGAATGCTTCTCAATTGGGATATTTGTCTGATGTTTTTCTCATGATTAGACAGGGGTTATGTTTTGGGGAAGAAGACCACAGAAGTAACTGCCATTTTCAGCACATCCCATCAAGGGTACGTACTATCAACATGACTTATCACCAGTGATGTTGACCTTGATCACCTGGGTGGTGTACTGTTTGTCATGTTTCTCCTCTGTCAAGTTACTCCCTTTCCCCCCCCCGCCTTTTCCATACTGTACTTTTTGGAAGTACATGTGAAGCCCACACTCTGGAGTGAGGAGTTAACCCCCCTCCTTGTGGGCAGGGTATCTACATAAATTGTTTGAAATTCTTCTGCATAGGAGATATGTCTCTTCTCCTTCACTTTTTATTTTTTCAATCATCAATATCAGTATGGACTCGTGGGTATTTATTTTATACTTTGGGTTATAATCCAATATTACTTTGTTTTGTTCCTCAAATTGTTCCACTTTTAGCCATTGGGAGCTCTTTCATTTGGCTCCTGCATTTCTTTGACATTCATCATTGTGGGTTTAGTCTTTGTTTCTCTGAGCACTTCCTTACTTTCTGGCACTACAAGATGCTACAGGTTTATCTTGTATTAATATTTTTCTTGCCCCACTCCAAGAATCAGCAGTCTACTATTTTTTCACACTTGGATCATTTCCAGTTTTTTGTTTTTTGGGGTTTTTTTTGTATTTCTAAACAAGACTGCAATGAACATCCTTGAGAATAAATAAATAGGTATATTTATCTGATATTTCATTTGAGTTATAAAAGGGCAGAAGCTGGAACTTAGACAAGACCGGTGAACGGATTTAGACCAAACCTTCCTCTGCGTAGGCACTTTGAAAAATAGTTTGGCAGTTTCTATAAAATTAAATATACACTTTCCATATCACTGACAATTCCATGCCTAGATATTTACCCAAGAGACATAAACACATGTCCACCAAAACACTAATACTAAATAGTCATAGCAGCTTTATTTGTAAAAGCCAAAAACAGGGACAGTCTAAATGTCCATCAACAGGTGAATGTATAAACAAATTGAGGTCAATCCAGACAATGGAATACAACTCAGCAATGAAAATAAATAAACCATTGCTCTGTATAACAACATTTCCAGAAATATCATAAAAATATGTTGAGTGAAAGAAGACACAAAAGAGTACCTTCCATATGATTCCATCTGTATGGGATTCTAGAACAGGTAAAACTATAGGAACAGAAAACAAACCAGTGTCTGGGATGGGGGAGACTGACTGAAAAGGACTCAAGGGAACTTTTGGGGGTGATGGGAATGTTCTATGTAGTAGTGGTTACACAAGTTTATACAGTTTTAAGGCACTTAAAATGGGTGCATTTTTTGGTATGTAAATCATACTTTGATAAAGTTGATTAAAAGAAAACAACAACAAAACTGAGTCCAGATTGCAGAAAAAGAATCCAGAGGAGAGGGGAGTAGGCAAGGAAGCCTTCTCAGGGAAGGGGGTAGGGCCTCTTCTGTCTCTCTCACCCACCCTTCGTCACTGAGAGATGCTCATCCTGATTCTTTTTTTTTTTTTTAATAAATTTACTTATTTTATTTATTTATTTTTGGTTGTGTTGGGTCTTCGTTGCGACTAGCGGGTTTTCTCTAGTTGCGGTGAGCGGGTCCTACTCTTCATTGCGGTGCGCGGGCTTCTCATTGTAGTGGCTTCTCTTGTTGTGGAGCACAGGCTGTAGGCACACGGGCTTCAGTAGTTGTGGCTTGCTGGCTCTAGCGAGCAGACTCAGTAGTTGTGGCGCACGGGCTTAGCTGCTCCACAGCATGTGGGATCTTCCCAGACCAGGGCTCAAACCCATGTCCCCTGCCTTGGCAGGCGGATTCTTAACCACTGCGCCACCAAGGAAGCCCTCATTCTGATTCTGAAATGTGCCTCTCCCCACTCCTCAGGGATCCCTCATGCTGAATCAGGGCCTGGGCTTGGAGAGAGCGCAGGTTGTAGACACATAGAGTGGACCCACGTACCCAGCAGCCCTGAGGCTGGAGGTGCTTTGTGGCACGTCTGTTTGTTGGGGTGCAGGGAAAGGGCTAGAACACATTGGGGCTTAGGCAACTTTGCTGCAGGACACTCCCAAACAGAACTTGATGAAAGTGGGGCTGCCTCAGTGCTTGTGCAAATGGGCAGAGGTCTGCAGGCCTAAAATTGCCTCACCAATGGGTGAGCCCCGAGTCACCCAGCAGCGGTGTGATACCTCTAAGAGGAGGCAGCATTTGGAGCCAGGGAGGACAGCAGGCGCAGTGACACAACAGGAGACCAGGGTTTGTGGACTCTGGTCTCAAGGGACATGCCTGGGTGTCCCCCTCCACTCACCGACAGAGGTGGTGAGTGATGACCAGGGTCAGGACTTATGGAAACTTCAAGGGGAACTTTAGCTGTGTGGAAGAGCGAGACATCTGTGAAAGACTAGATCCGCTGCCAGTCAAGCAGAGTTTGAGATCTGAGGGATTTATGTAACGTAAGCTCATTCATTCCTTCGTGAATCTTTGTTGAGGGCCTTCAGTGAGTCAGATGCTGATTTAGTCACTGGGGATAAAGCAGGGGCAAAGCAGAAAAGTCCCTGCTATCATGGGACTCACCTTCTCTGACAGTTACATCCTGTCATTTCAGCTGGAGGGAGTGCTTTGAAGAAGACAAGGAAGGGTGAGGGGAGGGGGGAAGCCACCTCAGGTTGGGTGGGCAGGGCCCCTGTGAGGAGGGAACACTTGAGCATAGTCCTTTGGACCCATGGGCTGGAGAAGCCTGGAACATACTAGTTACCAGATAAATTCCTAGCAGGGCAATTTCTGGGTCAAAGAGCATAAACATTCTAAGGCTTAAGTTCTTCTCCAGAAAGTTTCCTAGGTTGCCTTTTTAAAGAAACGGGGAAACACTATGTGTTTTAGGAGTGCTTCAGAGTTTTTTAAATGTGTGTGTGTGTGTTTGTGTGTATGTGTGTGCGATGTTTCCTTTTCCAAATGCCACCCCAGAAGGGATGGTTCAAGTCAGTTCAAGTCTGTCAGACCTAAGATCTTAGGAGCTAAACATCCTAGTAGTTGAAATGCCAGTCAGAAAGGCCTGCATGTGTATCTCAGCTCTAGCACTGACCAGCTCTGGTGTGACTTTGGACAAGTTTTGCCGAAAGTTGTGTAAGCCTCGGTTTTCTCATCTGTAAAATGGGCCTTCTAATAATGCTTAGCCCCAAGGGTTATGTGAGGGTCAGACAAGACAACATAAATGAGGTGCTTTGCAGAGTACCCAGCACACAGTAGGTGTTCGTGATTCTTTCACTGCAAGGGCTCCAGTGCAGTCTCCTAGCCCAGGGCGCTATGTTCCCACAGGACATAGACAGGATGTAGGCCTGCTCTGTGCCTGCTTCCAGACACCAGATCAATTGTTGTCCACTAAGATTTCCTATCTGGCCAATGTTCCCCACCCAGGTATGAGTTAACCTGACTTTAAAAGATCCTAGATGATGAGCGTGTTTGTGTGTATCTGTGTATTGTGTGATTTTTTTCTCCTAGGAAGGAACAAGGATTTTCCCACACTCCCCTAAGCGAAACCAGATGAGCAGAGTTAGCTCAAACTTCTCAAAAACAATTCACCTCTGCACTTAGACCAGATATGGAATGTTTCAACCCCAAAGTATACTTGTTGGTGTGTGTGTCTGAAAAACCACAAGTGATTCGGAAGAGGGTCAGAGTGAAGTCATCATGAGCCCAAACACCCTTCAGTTACAGACGGACATGGCAAGTTTTGATTGTTTGCTTGCGTCTTAAAAAACAAACAAAAACCTCAAATGCAAATACAGCCATTATTTTACCTGGAACTCAGACACAAAACGTTCTGCCTCTGCTCTCTTCACGTACTTTATATTGTGCACGTCAGCTTCTCACATTTGCTCTCTAATCATCCCCAGGTCCCCGGACTCAGCAATCACACCTCAGCGGTTCTTTAAACTTAACAGGGAAAAACGCGCTGCTCCGTCACCCTCCGCCTACCCGCTCCCCACCTCAGGGCAAGGTGTCCACAGCGAGGAAAGGCGCATCTGGAAAGCCCTTCTCAGTTGTCAGTGAGGGCAAGAGTTCCCAAATGCTGATCTGTGAACCAAGTTGCCACCCATCCCTAGTGAGATAAGATAAATAAGAACAATGCAGAGAGGTTTTCGTAAGCTAAAGGTATTCCATTTTTAATTCTTAAATGATGTCCTCTTTATTTTTTGTTTTCAAATATTCTTTTATGAAATTTAGTGACAAGAGATGGACATCAGTTGTGTTGGGTTTTTTTATACTGTTCTTTCTTGGCAAAAGAAAAAGTTGGCCAAAGAAAAAGTTTGCCAACTTCATGCTCATCAAAATGTATTTTGAGATTTTCCTAGTCTACAAACCCCTGAAGTCTGGGAATCACCTGAAGAAGGAGCCAAGTGCACGAACAGAAAAAAAAAATGCATATAAACTGAGTACCTGCCCTGTGCTGTGCTCATGAGTCATTTCATCTCATCCTTACAGTAACACTGGGGAGCGGGTGATAGTATTTCCATTTGATGGATCAGGAAAGCAAGGCTTTTGGCGGTTAAGGGACTTGCCCAAGATCACTCAGCTAGGACGAGGGAGAGGGAAGGCTGGGATTTGAACCGAGGCTGCATGAAACTAGATCCGGAGTCCCCTCCTCCACCTCATGTCTATTCCAGAATTCCCAACACAATCAGAGATTCAGAAAAGCATCTAAAATTGAAGTAGGTGTAGGGCCTTATTCAGAAGCAACAGTGAGTAAATACATTCACAGATCAGGAACAACCCTTCCATCCACAAATGAGAGAGAGAGAAAGGGAGAGGGAGGTGAACTATGCTATTCCATGGTGGATGCACTTTCAAAAACACAGTGGGTGAAATTATGAAAGTGTTAAGTGCTGAACAATCAGCAACAAGCTGATTCATAATGCGAAGGGGCAGGGGCGGGTCCTGAGCACATTAACTGCCCTCTTCAGACGCTGAGAACAGGAACTGGACACGGAAGCAGCTGCCCCATTACCAGACAAATGTAGAGAAAGTGACAGTTTAGGGAAAAACAAGAGTGATTAAGGGATGGAAGAACCCATGAGTAAAGATGAAGAAATAATTACGCACAGCTTGGCTAACTCATAAATCAAGGACGTTCATTCCATCTACAAACACCAGCAAGGTGAAAGAATCAAAGAAAGATGGTCTATTCAATGTACATTTAAAAGTGAAACAATGGCTAGAATTGAGAAAGAGCTAGAAGCTGAAAGTCAGGGACACGTGGACTCACTGTGAAAAATCACCTCGGTGGGGTGGGGTGGGAGAGGGAAGCAGCCAGAACCCCAGGGGGGTTGAGACACCGGGGAGATTGGACAAAGCATCAGATAAGGCACAGTAGGGACCAGCGCCCCTCTGGGCTGAGACGTGACCTCAGTCTTTTCCCTGCCTTCCTCTTAAGGCTTCCACACCTCTCTCCCCGCCCTCCCCTTCACCTCAGGAAGATAGGATGGCAATTTGAGGAGGGAAATGGTGTCAACAAATATCGCAAGGTGTCATAACATCAGCCCACCACTCGGTTTGATTTGGGACCATGGCAGAGGAGCATTAATTATTCCCCAAGAAACCAGTCCCACAGCAGAACGATCCTGAGGGCAGAGAAGCCCCTCAAGGCCTCTCCCCTGGAGCCTGCAGGGATCGGGTGACCAGGTTTATTTACCCAGAACCAGCTGTCACAGGATTTACTGCCAGCACACGAGGGGTTCCCCAACACTGCAGGCAGAGGAAGGTGACATTTGGGCAGAGTTTGGGCTTCGTCAGCTGCTGGAATCACCTTCTGCCTGAAAGTGCCTTAGGAGTGCCTGGGCCCTGTTGCCCAGAAAAAGATGGAAGACCAGGGATTCTGTCTCCTTTCCACTGCGATAAAACCATTTGGCCCAACCTGTGAAGAATGAGTTCTTGTCCTGAAACGCCTCACTGAGGAAAAGGGGGCAGGCAGGACAGGAAGCCAAAGGGTCAAATGTGGGTTTGGGAAGAGGCTAGTACTTAGGGATGTGGAGGGAGCAGGTGAAGGGTGGCACCTTCTTGAGAACGCACTGAACACCGAGGAAAAAACAAAAAGCAATGGAGAGTCATGTACCAAAATGTTCATTGCAGCTCTATTTACAATAACCCAGAGATGGAAACAACCTAAGTGTCCATCATCCGATGAATGGATAAAGAAGATGTGGCACATATATACAATGGAATATTACTCAGCCATAAAAAGAAACAAAATTGAGTTATTTGTAGTGAGGTGGATGGACCTAGAGTTTGTCATACAGAGTGAAGTAAGTCAGAAAGAGAAAGACAAATACCGTATGCTAACACATATATATGGAATTTAAGAAAAAAACAAATGTCATGAAGAACCTAGGGGTAAAACAGGAATAAAGACACAGACCTACTTGAGAATGGACTTGAGGATATGGGGAGGGGGAAGGGTAAGCTGTGACAAAGCAAGAGAGAAGCATGGACATATATACGCTACCAAATGTAAGGTAGATAGCTAGTGGGAAGCAGCCACATAGCACAGGGAGATCAGCTCGGTGCTTTGTGACCGCTTGGAGGGGTGGGATAGGGAGGGTGGGAGGGAGGGAGACGCAAGAGGGAAGGGATGTGGGAACAGATGTATATGTATAACTGATTCACTTTGTTATAAAGCAGAAACTAATACACCATTGTGAAGCAATTATACTCCAATAAAGTTGTAAAAAAAAAAAAAAAGCAATGGAGAGATGGAAAAACAGAGAAATCTAGTCGAGTTTGTATTATAAGCCCTCTGGGACCTAATTCCCCTGTTTCTTACATTGTCACGCATATTACTGGCCCTCCACAAAGGTTTGTCATCAACAGTGCAATTAAATAAACATAAGAACAATGCAAAGAATGGAAAGACACAGTGAGCAGTGGGACAGGGGGGCAAGCTAGGAGCTAAATAAGGCCCATGGCATAAATTACAAGCTTACTGAGGGCAGGGGAATCCGTCTACAAATTCTGCAGTATTTTCTCCTCCATGGAGCTCCAAACATTTAAGGGATAAATGACACCAGTTACAAAGTCAAGCATTTTAAAATAGTGACAACCCCCAAGAGGTGAATTTCAGTCCTTTTTCAATTTCTCTCCTCTGTCTCTTAGTGATTTTTTTTCCCTCATAAAACGAGCCCTCCAAGTTTTTAGTCTGATATGCTTCTCAGAACAGCCTGTTGGCTTTAAATAAGCTAAAGAGAAGTAATATAATAACGCTGGTTTGGAACATCAGGTCCAGCCATCGATTATGTGGCCAAGTGGCCTGGCTAGAGAGTGCTGGACCCCGGGCTCTCCATCTCGGGAGCCATCTTTTCGTGCTTATATCCATTCACCAAACCAGGAGCCAGCAAGCATCAGCGGTGGGCAAGCCACGGTGCTGGCGTTTGGGGAAGAAACCAAAATACACAGGACACTAGAAATGCAGGTCATTGAGGACAGGAGAGGCGTACTATTCATTTTATTTTTTTTTTGTCCCTCAGTATCTACCGCTGGGAAGAAGGACACTGCAAGCCACCATGAGTCATTTACTACTTAGTATAGATGAAGGCTGAGAATGACGTTAGTGTAAGGGTTTTTGAGAGAGAGAGACAGAGACAGAGAGAAAGAGAGAGAGAGAAAGATGGAGAGAGGAGGAGGGCGTGGGTCCATAGAATGAGGGAGCACAAGCCAGAGTGAGGAGGGGAGGGCCAGACTGGGAAGACTAGAGGAACCAAGACAAGTCATATCACTGCGTTAATTAATTAAACACACACAAGACAAAACTTCCTTACAAGTCACCTTACTGGAATCAAAGATAAAAGATACAAGCCCAGACCCTTGGGGTGTGATTGTGTGCATGTGATCACACAGGATACAGAAAAATGTGAACAAACATCTATAAAACAATGTGACAATGGTTACAATAAAGTTAAAGAAAGGGATAATGGATGAAATTTTAAAATGAACTGTGGATTCGAAGATGTATTTGTATCCACGATAAATATCCTGATTTTGACGGCTGTGCTGTAAGCTCTGTAAGAGAATATCCTGATCTTAGGAAATATACAATGAAGTATTTCAGGGTTTAAAAGAAAGTGGGTTTTGGTGTTGTTGTTGTTTTTTCCAATAGGCACGTGTATACAACATCTGAAGAGCACAGAGGATGAAAGAATGACTCCAAGGGGAGAGGAAGGGAAGGAGGAGAGTAGGGAGGGGCTTCACTGAGGATTTGACCTTTGAGTAGAAGGGAAAAAGACAGAGAAGGAGTTCATTTGGAGAAGAGGGGTTGGAGAGAGGGCAGGCTAGGAAAAGGTCATGGGCAAAGGTGTGGCATGAAAGCACGGAGGACATGCCCTCCTGGAAACCTTAAAGAGCGAAGCCTACCTAGAGTTTCCAATCTGTGAGGAAGGATGTGGATGAAAACACAGATGGACAAGACTCTCTGGGTCAGTGAAGGGCAGGCTCTGCAGTTGGAAAGTCAAAAGCAATTCCTCAGTAGACACAATTCTCATCTACAAAATAACCACTGTCTGTCTTGTGAGACAGAGCCTATGCCTGTAATGCATGCAAAAAAAGCTCAAGGCTATTTTGGTTTTTTTTTTGTTTGTTTTTTTTTTTTGCAGTACGCGGGCCTCTCACTGTCGTGGCCTCTCCCGTTGCGGAGCACAGGCTCAGGACGCACAGGCTCAGCGGCCATGGCTCACAGGCCCAGCCGCTCCGCGGCATGTGGGATCTTCCCAGACCGGAGCATGAACCCGTGTCCCCTGCATCAGCAGGAGGACTCTCAACAACTGTGCCACCAGGGAAGCCCTCAAGACTATTTTGAAAAAAAAAAAAAAATTTAAATCAGGGTCACTTGAGCCAGGAAGCACTCAGAATTGGGTTGGGTAAACTCAGTTTCCCAAACATTTATGAGCAACTTCTGTGTGCACACACTGTGCTGGACCCTGGGGATACAAAGACGGAAAACACATGGTCCCCAACCTCAAAGTAGATCACAGGCTGGTAATCAAGAAGAGCTTCTTAGACAAAGTGAGTTTTGAGTAGGAGAGCAGGGATGTGGATTGACAATCAGCCAGACCTCCAAGGGTTTGGTTTCTTCAGGCCTGCCACTGACTTCCAAGGGGGTGTTTGGTCTCTACTGTGGCTGGTACCCAGGCATCAATGCATTGATGTTAGGAGAGGAAGCCAGAATGGAAAGGCTATTTAGTAGCCAGCAGTGGTAGGAAGGGCCTTCTAAATTGGAGATAATTGACCTGTGCTTAGCTACAGTGACAAATCTGTTGGAGGAATATAAAGAAATTAAATTGGTCAAGAAAATTAGAGGCCAGTCTCATTTCTTCACCTAGATGCAAAAATCCTAGAAATTGAATTCAGCAGTGTATTAAAAAGGTAATGTATTGTGGTCAAGTTAGGTTGATCCTAGGAATACAAGAGTGATTTAACATTAGAAAAGCTATTAATATAATTCACCATATTAATGGATAAAGGAGAAAAACCATATGGTTATCAAAACAAGTGTAGAAAAAAATATTTGCTAAAATTTACCACCAATTCATAATGAAATGTCCTACCTGATAAAGAGCTTTTATCAAATAATTACAGCAAACATCATTCTTCAAGGTGAAAGATTTGAAGCATTGCTTTAAAATCAGGAACAAGACAAAAATGTCCACATCAACTCTTCTTTCCAGCATTGTACTTGAAGTCCTATCCAGTGCAATAATAAAAAAGAAATAAAATGTATAAGTTTTGGAAAGGAAGAAATAAGACTGATATCTTTATAGATAATATAATTGCTTATTTAGAAAACACAACAGACTAGAAATTGCTGGAATTAATTTTTTAAAGTTTAACAAGGTGGGTGAATAATATAAATTGATTGCATTTCTACCCTCCACCAATAAACAGAAAGCTTAATTTTAAAAGATGTCAGTTATTATAGCAACCAAAATTAAGGTACTTAGGAATAAACATGATGTAAGGTGTGGAAGACCTTTAAAAAGAAAAAAATTAACTTTATTGAAAGACATTACATAAGACAAGTAAATGGAGAGATGAGCCACATTCATGGATAAAAAGTCATAATATGAAAATAACACCAACTCTCTTCAAATTGATCTATAGAGTCAACTCAACTCAAGTCCTTATCTCAAGAGGGATTTTTAAGTAATTTGACAAACTAATTCTAAAATTTATATGGAAGGGAAGAGTCCTAAAAGAAGCCAAGACATTCCTGAAAAAAAGAATAAGGTGGGCTTCCCTGGTGGCACAGTGGTTGAAGGTCTGCCTGCCAATGCAGGGGACACGGGTTCGAGCCCTGGTCTGGGAGGATCCCACATGCCACGGAGCAACTGGGCCCGTGAGCCACAACTGCTGAACCTGCGCGTCTGGAGCTTGTGCTCCGCAACGAGAGGCCGCGACAGTGGGGGGCCCACGCACCGCGATGAAGAGTGGCCCCCGCTCGCCGCAACTAGAGAAAGCCCTCGCGGAGAAACGAGACCCAACACAGCCAAAAATAAATAAATAAACAAATAAATAAATAATAAAACAGTGCTTTAAAAAAAAAAAAGAATAAGGTGTAAGGACTTTCTCTACTATATATAAAACATACTACAAAGCCCTAGTAAGTAATATAGTGTGATATACGTACAGGGACAGATAAGTTGACCAATGGAATTGAATAGAATGCCCCAAAGCAGAACTACACGTATATGGAATCCAGATTTATGACAGAGATGGCACAGCAGACCACCAGAGAAAGGAGAGATTAGCCAGTATATGGTACACAATTTGTAATTTACATGGGGGAAAAAAAGATGGATTCTTATCTCACACCATATCCAAAACTAAATTCTGCGTGAATTAAAAGCAAAATGTAGGGAATTCCCTGGTGGTCCAAGACTCCACGCTCCCAGTGCAGGGGGCATGGGTTCGATACCTGGTCAGGGAACTAGATCCCATATGCATGCTGCACCTAAGAGTTTGCATGCTGCAGCTAAGAAGTCCACATGCTGCAACTAAAACAAAAGATCCTGCGTGCCGCAACTAAGACCCAGCACAGACAAAATAAATAAAAATTTTAAAGTCTTTAAAAAAGAGCAAAGTGTACAAGGCAACACTTTAAAATTTTTAGAAGAAAATATAGAACAATTTATCATATCAGGAGAGAGAAGGAATTCTTATACAAGGTACAAAATGTACCAACCACAAAATAAAAGATTGATATATTAGACGATATTAAAAATAAGAACGTCTTTCATCAAACTGTATCTTAAAGAAAGTGAGAAGGCAAGCCACAAAGTGGGATAAGATATCTGTAATGCATATAACTGACAAATGAATACATAAGAAAATTTTCCTATAGCTGTCTGCACGTTCATTTCCTGATCTCCTTCAGAACCTTGCTCAAATGTCATGTTTTTCATAAAACCTTCCCTGTCCCCTGTTTAAAAAATTGCAAGCTCACCACCACTCCCTGCCTATTGCCCTTTCCTGCCTTATTTTTAGCTATAACATTTATCATTACCATACATACTATACATGTAACTAAATGATTTGATTGCCTTCCACCTCCCTCCTCAGTAGACTATAAACTCCTAAATGAGACAAGGAATTTTGATCTATTTTGTTCACTGCCTTATTCCCAGCATATAGAAGAGTGCCTGGCACGTAGCAGGTACTCAATAAATATTTGTTGGCTAAAACTCCTACCAATCAATGATAATAATACCAACAACTCAATAGAAAAAAATGAGCAAAAGACTTAAACAGGAATTTCAATAAGAAAAAACACAACTTGTCAATAAACATATAAAAAGATGCTCGAATTTCTTAATAATCAGGGAAATGCAAATTAAGACCAAAATGAGATAGTATTTTATACTTACCAGATTGGAAAACATTAAGAATTCTGACAATACTAAGCATTGGCAAGGATGAGGCACACAGGAAACTCTTAATACACCTGCTGGTGGGAGTGGAAATTGTTTCCCTCTTTAGAAAACAATTTGAGATTATCTTGTAAAGGTGAGCATGTGTGTAGCCTGTATGTCAGTTTATCTGTTCTTAGGTTTATACCCTGGAACATTGCCACTCAAAGTTCAGTCCACAGACTGGTGCCAGTATGTGAAGGAATGATCTGATACAAGCCAGCCACCTTGAGACAAGTACAAAAATTGACAGTAAGGATTAAGAAAATTTGATAGCAACTTGACACTGCCATCCTATATTTATTTTTAATTTTTTAGACTTTTTTATCATGGTAAAATATGCATAACATAAAATTTGACCATTTTAATCATTTTTAAGTGTACAGTTCAGTGGCATTAAAAGTACATTCACACTGTTGTGCAACCATCACCACCATCCATATCTAGAGCTTTTTTTTCATCTTTCCAAACTGAAATTCCATACCCACTAAACAATAACTCCCTATTCCTCCTGCACCCCCAACTCCTGGCAACCATTTTTCTGGCTCTATGAATTTGACTACTCTCGGTATCTCATACGAGTGGAATATCATACAGTATTTGTCCTTTTGTGACTGCCCTACTTCTCTTTAGCATAACGTCCTCAAGTTTCACCCACATTGTAGCATGTGTCAGAAATGCTTTCCTTTTTAAGGCTGAATAATATTCCATTGAATCTATATACCACCTTCTGTTTATTCATCCATTGATGGACACCTGGGTTACTTCTGCCCTTTGTCTATTGTGAATAATTGCCCTACTATATTTATTGAAATATAATTTATGTCTGTTGAATATAACAATTAAAACTGGGCTTTCTGTTTGTATGTCTTTGAATTTTTAATAATCTCATTTTCCAAGTAATTCATTTTCATGGTATTTTACAAAAATAATCTGTGACAGATTGGAAATTTTTCTAAATCTACCCACAGATAGTTCAAGAAGCACCACCCTGGAGCAAGGGCTTCCAAACCTTTCTAAGACCCATGAAAAGAAAAACTCTTCACATCACAGCCCAGGACACATAAACATAACTGAAACAAAAGTTTCACAAAACAATACTTAACCATTTCCACAGGAAATGCACTAAGGTAGTTATTGCTCTGTTTTGTTTGTTTGTTTGTTGCGGTACGCGGGCCTCTCACTGCCGTGGCCTCTCCCGTTGCGGAGCACAGGCTCCGGACACGCAGGCTCAGCGGCCATGGCTCACGGACCCACCCGCTCCATGGCATGTGGGATCTTCCCGGACCGGGGCACGAACTCGTGTTCCCTGCATCGGCAGGCGGACTCTCAACCACTGCGTCACCAGGGAAGCCCCATATTTTTTTTTAAATCCTGGTTGAATCTATTAAATTGATTTCACAGGCCACTACAAATCATGAATCCCAGTAGGAAAGCCAGTGCTCTTGAGAAATTCTTGCACATGTGTGTCAGGAGCCATGTAAGAGAATATTCCCAGTAGCATTTATTCGTAAAAAAAAAAAAAAAAAAAAAGGAAAACATCCATCAATAGGAAGCTAAATGAATAAATTGTGATATATTCACCTAATACAATATTACTGGGGCTCAATCAATGTTTATTGAATGAATTAATAAACAGCTGTGAAAATGAAATACAGCCACATGGAGCAGTTTGGATGAATCTTAGAAATACAATGTGGAGTGGACAAAGCAGGTCACAGTTGATTCTATACTGAACAAAACTATTTTTAAAAAGCTAAAAAAGCAAGCAAAAGTAAACACTATATTGTTTAGGGATCCATGCATGTGATAGGACTACCCTAAAAATCAAAGGAACAATAAACACAAAATTCAGGACAGAAGTTACCTCTGGCGAGTAGGGAGAGGGTTGGATTAGGGAGTTCACAGTAGCTAACAGAATTGGAAATGTTATTAAGTTGGGTGGTTTACAAATGTTCATTATTATGCTTTGTACTTAGATATACATTGTATATATTCTTTTATCTATCAAACGATTTTTAAAAGATAGAAATGAAGTTGATGAAATTGGAGGACAGAGAATTCTAGCCACATTGCGCAAGCCATTGATATTTAAAAAGATCAGTAGAATAGGGCCGGCCCCCTGATCTTCTTCCAAGAGTGTGAAAAAATAGCTGATAAGCATTTTTTCAGGCTGAAAAGAAGGGTATCCAGACAAGGTGTTGAATTGGCTATCATTTCCCATTATAGAATAACTGCTCCAGTTTCCTTATACCCATCCACCAAACTCCCACCCCCTAACTGTTTCCAACAACCATGGAATGTTCATCTGCATCCTTGACTGTTGGTTGCTCTTAGAATTCTGGGTTAGGGGTCTTGGGGAGGCAATAGAAGAAGACTACAGCCCCTCAAGGGTAGGGACCAAGCTTTATTCATCTTCATGTTTATAGTTTTCAGCCCAGTGCCTGTGCAGAATAAGTATTGGATAGTTCTTTCCTGTACAACTGAATGAAGCACCTAATGAAAGAATAAATGACTATTGCAATTAAGCTAAGGATGCTATACCATTTCTGTCACTGCCAATACACGAGATTATTTCAGCCTGCTCTGACTCATGATCTAACCTGAGATATGGTAATGGGTGTGGCTTCCCCAAAGGTATTTATGAATTAAAGATCTGAGGGAGAAGGTAAGATGAGGTCACAGGATAAAAGTGGGGAAGCAGTCGCCTTTAAAATAAAAATGAGAAATCTTGGGAATTTTTAAAGCCCAGTTGGGCATATCGGTGAGTTGGTGATTATCTTTTTTATCCCTACTTTAATTTTTATCATGGTTAATCCCAAAGTGTCATGAGCAGAGTACAGTGGTTAACATAATGGAATGTGGAGGCATTGTCTGGGTTTGAATCCAGATTCCTCCACTTGCTTACTGGGTAAGCTTGGGCAAATTACTTAACCTCCCTGTACCTCAGTTTTATCATCTGTAAATGGAGATAATAATAGCACCAACACAGAATTGTAATGACAACAAATGATTCAGTGAGTATATATTCATAAAGAGAACAGAGCCTAGCACACAGCAAGCACCCTATCAGTGTTGTTAAATAAAATCTTTACCTAGATCGACAAATACACTCGTGTGCCCACGTGCCTCCTGTACTCTTAGGGTTAGTTGCCTTGTGGGTACTCAGACTTTTACTGTGACAAGACAATTTCTGTGGCCTTTTCCGTGGAAAGCCCTTGAGAGGTTTCATCTTTATGGAGCTTTGCTATAGGACCCATTGCTTAATTAGCATCCTTGAAGTCCTGTTGTTGATACCTTCTAAGATTGTCTTTAATATACACATAGATTCCTGACATGCTGCCTTCATAATGCCTGTCCCACCATTCTTTCTTTTCCCTTCTCTCTCTCTTTCTCTCTGCTTCCTCTGCCCTCTTGGACTGTTGGCAACAGACTCGTAACAGATTTCCATTCCTCTAGTCTTTGTTTCTGCCAGTTCATCCTTGGCCTCAGGGACACATTAAATCTTCCTCAGACAACCCTTTGCACACATCATTCTCACCCACCCACTCTGCTCAGAACCCTCCACTCCTTTGCCACTGTGTACAAATTCCTTAGCTTGACTATCAAGACCTCTAGTGCGAATTTAGCCTTGCTCTCCCACTTTATCTTTCTCTATCTGCCTTTACAAACTTTTTTTTTTTTGGCAACCAAATTAGCCTATTAATTGCTCCATACTGGTCATGCCTACACCCACCCGGGCAACACCATTTCTTCCACTCCCAAGCCTGGAATGCTCTTCTCGTGACTTCAGAGCCTGGAGAAGACACTCTAAGAGGTGAGAGAAGGGCATCTAAATGGAGATTGGGGAATATCAAAAGCAAATTTTATGTTTCTAACTTGTTCCTTGACTTGGCCGTGATCCCAGGAATGGGAGAAGGATTCTCTCCCTCTTCCTCCTTCAAAAAAGGCACAGAGCATGGAAGTTAAGGGCATGGGCTCTGGCTCTGTTATTTCCTGGCTGTGCCTCAGTTTTGCTCATCTGTAAAAGGAGGCTAGAAACAGCACCCTCTGGAGTGGATGTGGTGATGAGCCACACAGGTCCCCCTTCAAGGCTGAGATACGTATTCTTCCAGCTGTGAGAGTGTTGGCTGCCGACTGCTCACACTGAGTCCCTTCCAGGAATTGCCTTTAATCAAAGGAAGCTGCACCACCCAAGATGAGGCCCTCTCTCTGGGGCAGCCTGCAACCAGTGAGGGGTCAACAGTGGGTACAAAAGCCTGGCCTCTTTGCCTTAACTGGACAACTCTAAAGGGCCATTTCAGCTTCTGATCTCCCCATAAAGTTCACTGAGGCCTCTGGTGTGACTGCACCAGAGCCCAGCTTCTCTCTCTGCCCAATCCAGCTTCCTTTCCTTCCCCTCACAGGTGTTGTTCCCAAAACTACTCCTCAATAGACTACACGCATGCAAATATCTGCTTCAGAGTCTGTTTCCCAGGAAACCTGACCTACAATAGTTGGTCTAAGAAAGCAGTCCCCAAAATGAGACTTTGGAACAGGATCACTTGCTGGCTGACTGGCACTGAGGACCTCATTACTAATGGTAGGTCAACAGTGAGAGCACTGGGCATGTGGTTAGGGTGCAACTGCTAAAATTTTCGCTGGTGATGACCTGGGATGGGACACAGTTGGACATTAATGCACTGGGGGTGCAACTTATCAAGTGTTTGAGAGCTTCTGGTAAGAACTATTTGTAAAGACTGTAGCATGAGAAGGCTGTTGCTGTGGGTTAGGGGAGGGGCAGTGGATTGATTCACTGAAGAAAGACAACGAAAGGCCCAGAATGATTAATCACCAATATAAGGCAAAGTGTAAAAGCTTGAGGGTAGCATATATAAGGCAGCATATGAAGAGATTCTTAGCTCCTGTACCAGAGGGCAGAGGATCAGGCCCAGAACTTAATTATAAGAAGAATGAATTCTCAACACTAGCAGAGTGATTGGAAAGATCTGGGGATCTGATTGGAAAGAATGGGACCCTGAGACTCTCATGAGGCTGAAAATCAAGATATTGGTCAGGGTTGCAGTCATCTTGAGGTTCAGCTAAGACTGGAGCATCTGCTTCCAAGATCACCCTCATGGCTTCGGCAGCCCCTAGAAGATCCTTCTCTAAGCTCATTCCTGCAATTGCAGGTAGGCCTTGGGACCTTGCTATGTATCCTGAGTGTCCCTACAACACAGCAGCTGGTGATCGGAGACAGAGACAGAGAGAGAACCAGAGGGTCTCCCAAGACAGAACCTACAGCCTTTTTGGATGCTAATCTTGGAAAGGCCATCCCATCATATCTGCCATTTTCTGTGCATTAGAAGCAAGCCACAGGGTCTGCTCCATACACCAGTAGAGGAGAGTACACAAGGGAGTGAGTGCTGGGGGCAGGGATCATTGGGGACCATCTTTGAGTCTGCTTCCCACAGCCTAGCAGGCCTTTTCAGGTGCTAGAGACATGTTCTACACTCGAGGACATTGCTCTGACCCATTTACTTAGTGACAAGGAAGACTGTCAGCTTTCAGTGGGGCCCAGAGCACGAAAGGGCTCTGCAGCAGGTGCAGGCTGTGGTGCAATTGCCTCTGGTATTCAAGGCATCTATGGCGGGACAAGACACTGTGTGGAGTTTGTGTCAAGCCCCAAGAAGAATCACAACGTAGACCCCTGGGGTTCCGGAACAAGGCCGTGCCATCTGTAACAGAGAATTGTATATCCCATTCAAAAACCAGCAACCACTGTTCTGCTGAGCCCTGGTAGACACAGAGCATCTGATTATGGGACATTAAGTGATCTTGCATCCAGAGCTGCCCATCACAAGATGGGTCCTGTCAGATCCATTTAGTCATACAGTCTCATGGGCTCAGAGCTCTCTGTCATCGGATAGAAGTGGTATATCCAGACACTTTGTCCACAGCAGAGGAGGTGTGTGGTGGGTATCAGAACCAGTGGAGAAGCAGCAAGTGGGGAGAGGGCACCTGGGAGAAAAGTCTCTGTTCTCTGTATGTTGAGGGTGGCAGCAATGAATCTCCCTTTCATCTACCAGCACCACTCCCCATTCCATCATAATTGTCTAATAACTTGGACATTCATCTAAAATATGAGAATTGGGGCCTGAGAGTGACACTGAAGCCCAGCTTTCACAAAACTTGCTTAGCAAAGCAAAAGGTGTTTCCCAAGTTGGATCTCATTCTTCCTGCTTGGACAACTCCTGCAGCTGTGTAAAGACACCCTGAGTCTCCTTGTTCTCTCCTTCTCCAGTCCTTGAGGGGTATCCCAAAGCCCCATTCCACCCACATCCTTCTCAACCTGACCCTTCATTTTCTTAAGAGCCTTAGCAGGTCCCACATCTATCCAGGTTGTGAGGTCCCAAGAAAGAAGGCAGCAGGCCAGCACATACTGACCCACTGACCAAGAAGAGCACCACAGTCCACTCACTCACCCCAGCTCATCTTGACAGAAAAGGGCTCCAGTCTTGCTGAAGGAGGCTAGCCTTCCCATGATTCTTCCCTACTCCAGGCAGGAGTCTTTGGTTGCAAGCAACAGAAACAAACTTTGGCTAACTTAAGCAAGAGGATGTATTGGGAGGGTGGGGCCAGTTCACAGAATCAAGAGACAGCTGAGAATGAGGCTGGAAGAGTTGGGAACAATGACAGCCACGACATCCTGGAATAGGAGCTAATCAGCCATCTTGTTAGGGCTGCTTCTTGCACAATGTTACGTTGTCCTTCTGCCATTTTGGTTAAGATCCTAAGTCCTTGAATCCGATTGGCTTGGCTTGAGTAAAATGCCCTCTCCTTTGCCACCTTGATTGACAACGCAACTGAGACTGGAGCAGAGGCAATTGTCCAAAACAGAAATTGGGGCTCTTATCAAAAGAAGGGAGCAGAATGTTGGGCAACCAAAAACTACATGCGTTCAAAACACCCCCAGTCTCTCCCCACTTGCACAATTTACTTGTCTACCAAGATTCCGAGTGCTGTGTATGAAAAGTTGGTAGAACTGTAAACTAAAGCTCATTATAGGCAGGATTGAAATCAGTGGAAGGAAGCTCAGTTTCAGGAGAATTTGGGCTTTTTGGATCAGAAGACCCATATTCTAGTCCCAGCACTGCTACTAATTGTGACCTCTGTTTCTTCATCTAAGCAATGGGGTAGGCAGTGATCTATCCAGCAGGTCATTATAAGCATCAAAATAGACAGTGCAGCTTCCCTGGTGGCATGGCACAATGGTTAAGAATCCACCTGCCAATCCAGGAGACATGGGTTTGAGCCCTAGTCCAGGAAGGTCCCACATGCCACAGAGCAACTAAGCCTGTGCGCCACAGCTACTGAATCCTGAATACCCTAGAGCCCATGCTCTGCAACAAGAGAAGCCAACGCAATAAGATGCACATGCACCACAACAAAGAGTAGCCCCGACTCACTGCAACTAGAGAAAGCTGGCATGCAGCAATGAAGACCCAACGCAGCCAATAATAAATAAATAAATAAATTTATTTTAAAAAATGATAGTGTGCTTGAAGGCACTTCGAAGGCTGTTAAACATGCAAACTTGAGGGACTGTTATTGGTCGTTTGGGTTTTTCTAACTTACTTTGCAGATCACATCACATTGACTACTTAACCTGAGATTGCATTTGGCCAGAAGCAGTGCAGTTCTGACCTTAGCTGGCAGATAGGCTGCAGTGAAGCGAGATGAAGGAGAGAGCTCTGCAGGTAATGCAGTGGGCAGTCTTATTTCAGCCTATTTTGCAATGCAATGATCTTGAGGAAATATTAGGATGCAGTTCATAGAGAGTTCTTACTAACTCAGAAAAATCAACTCCAGCGAGAGTCAAGAAATAGAAAACTGCCAGAGTGTAGGAAATAGCCATTTGCAAGAACGCATCAGATATTCAATATTCAACACAGTGGCAATGTAGCATATTCATTCAGAACACGAGATTTGAGTCATGAAGACCTGAGTTTGAACTCTAGTCCCATCCCTTGCCTCATCTATATGAGTACAGTAATAATCCATTAAACAAATATTTATTGAGGACTTATTATATGCCAGGTATTATTTTAGGCACTGATGATATAATGGTGAACAATATAGATGACAAACCCCTGCTGCCCTCATGGCCTTTACTTTCTAGTGGAAGAAGAAAGTAAATAAAGAACCAAAAAAGGTAAAATATATGGTATATCAGATAGTAATAAATGCTATGGAAAAAATAAAGCAGAGAAGGAAGCCATTGGGGTGACTGGGGAAGAGTTACTATAATCTATAGTGTGATTAGGTGACAACCCAGTGGTGACACTTGATGTGATGGTGACATTTGAACCAAGAGTTGAGAGAAGCAAAGGACTGTGCTAGGCAGGTGCCTGGGGGAAGATTATTCCAAGCAGAGGGAACAGCAAGTGCAAAGGTCTGGTGGTGAGAGCACACATGGAAAGTTCAAGGAATAACAAGGCAGCCAGGATGGCCGGAGGAGACCTTATAACTGGAGAGAAGATGGAGATCAGGGAAGAGTGTTGAAGACAGGGCAGATGCCTAGGACTGGTAGGTACAGTACTTTGGCTTTTACTCTGAAGGAGATGGGGAGCCACTGAAGGGTTTTGAACAGGAAAGTAACATATTCTAATGTATATTTTAAAGTCTCATTTGAGCTGCTATGTTTAAGTGCAGGCAGAAGAGAGAAACCAGTTAGCAGGCTATAGCAAAAATCCAGGTGAGACTTCTAGTTTCTGGTCCAGCTGTAAGGAGCTTGGGAGTTATCACTTTGTCCTAACAACAAGTAAAAGGCTGAAAAACTGAAAAAACAGTTTAGATTCATCAAAGAAGTGAGGTCTCGGGGCAAACTGCTGCCCCCACAAATTTGGACAGCCAACCAGGCCAATACATTGAATCACCACTTAGAGCAGAGACCACGAGCAGAAACATCTGTGGGAAGCAGTGCCCGGGCAGGAAAACCTGAACTGTAATTGACAAACTTCTTGAGGCTCAGTGTGCACAAGTCTGAGAGTTAAAAACTCCAGAAGACCCAGTCATGGAGAGGTGTCCACACTTTTGTGAGTTTTACCTCCAGGGACTCAACCGTGTTCTCATGGTGAATATTGGAGAAAAACCCCTCCAGCTTCTGGCTTGGGTAAAAGAAAAGGAACCATTTTGAAATATACCAGAGTATTCTGTTCTTCTTAACGAGGCTTGCCCTCAAGAGAAACTATTTCACAAGAGTCTAAACTATTGGGCAGTTTCCAGAGCATAATCCACATGGAGAAAGGGAAATACCCAGCTCCAGCCCTCTCTCCTCATCCTCTCCCATCTAAGCTGGGGGTGGGGTGTGGGGGGAGAGGCTGAGAAGCACTTGTGAAATTCACAGTCCAGGGGTACAGACTCACTGTAAGACTGCAACCTCATCATGGGACTACAGAAAGCTTTCTTCCCCCAATACCTTACTCTACATTACTAAAGTCCTGTTTACTGCAGTTCCTTTTACCCAGTATAGCATGTCCTTCTAATAAGAAAAAATTATAAGGCATATCAAAAGGCAAAAAAACACTTGTCTTGAAGAGACAGAACACACATCAAAACCGGACTCAGAGATGGCAGAGATGATGAAATTATCACACTGGGAATTCAAGACAACTATGATTAATATGCTATGGATTCTAATGGATGAAGTAGACAGCATGCAAGAACAGATGGGTAATGTAACCAGAGAGATGGGAGTTATAAGAATGAATCAAGGGACTTCCCTGGTGGTGCAGTGGTTTAGAATCCGCCTGCCAGTGCAGGGGACATGGATTCAATCCCTGGTCTAGGAAGATCGCACGTGCCACAGAGCAACTAAGCCCGTGTGCCACAGCTACTGAGCCTGTGCTCTAGAGCCCTCAAGCCACAACTACTGAGCCCACGTACCACAACTACTGAAGCCCACAAGCCTAGAGCCCATGCTCTCCAACAAGAGAAGCCACCGCAATGAGAAGCCCACGCACAACAAAGAGTAGCCCCATCTCGCCACAACTAGAGAAAGCCCACGCACAGCCACAAAGACCCAATGCAGCCAAAAATAAATAAATAAAAAGAATGACTCAAAAAGAAATGCCAGAGATCAAAAACACAGTAACATAAATGAAGAATGCCATTGATGGGCTCATTAATAGACCACACATGGCTGAGGAAAGAGTCACTGAGCCTGTGGCTATCTCAATAGAAACTTCCAAAATTGAAAAGTAAAGAGAAAAAAGACTGAAAAAAAAAATCAGAACAGAATACCCAAGAATACCGAGAACTGTGGGACAACTACAAAAGGTATAACATACACTTAATGGGAATACCAGAAGGAGAAAAAAAGAGAGAAAGAAACAGAAAAAATATCTGAAGCATAAACCAAGAATTTCCCCAAATTAATGTCAGACACCAAACCACAGATCCAAGAAGTTCAGAGGACACCAAGCAGGATAAATGCGCCCCACCTCCAAAAAAAAACTACACCTAGACATATATTCAAAATGCATAAAATCAAAGATAAAGGAAAAAATCTTAAAAGAAGCCAGAAGAAAAAATTACCTTATCATAGAGGAGCAAAGATAAGAAATACATCTGACTTCTTTTAAGAAACCATACAAGTAAGTAGAGAGCAGGGTGAAATATTTAATGTGCTGGGAGAAAAAAACCCACCAACGTCGAATTCTGTCCCCTGTGAAATTATCCTTCAAGAGTAAAGAAGAAATAAAGACTTTCTCAGACAAACAAAAAATGAGGGAGTTTGTTGCTAGTAGATGTGCCTTGAAAGAAATGCTAAAAGTTCTTTAGAGAGAAGGAAAATTATATAGGTCAAAAACTTTCATTTACATAAAGAAAGGAAAAGCAACGGAGAAGGAAGAAGTGTAGGTATAATAAAAACTTTTACTTTTATTATTCTTAATTGAGCTAACAGAGAACTGTTCAAAATAATAATAGTAACCATGTATTCAATATGTGTGTGTGTGTGTGTGTGCACATGCTTACTTATAAGTGAAAGGAATGATAGCAATGATACAAGGGACAGGAAGGAGGAAATAGGATTATTTTGTTATTATAAGGTACTTGCACTACCCATGAAGTAGTATAGTGTTATTTGAAAGTGGAATTGGATTAGCTGTAAATATATATTGCAAACTCTGGTGTAATGACTAAAAAGAATAAAAAAGGAATTATAACTGATATGTTAAGAAAGGAGAGAAAATGGAATCACATAAAATGCTCAGTTAAAACCACAAAAGGAAGAAAAGGAATAGAAGACAAAAACAGGAATAAAGAACAAGGGCAATGAATAGCAAAAGGTAACAAATACGGTAGCTATTAATCCGACTATACCAATAATCACTTTAGAATTTAAACATCAGTGGTCTAAATAAACCAATTAAAAAAACAGAGATTGTCAGAGTGGATCAAAAAAACAAGACCCAACTCCAGGTTGTCTACAAGAAACCTACTTTAAATAGAAAGACAAACATAGAGCAAAGTAAATGGATGGAGAAAGATATATCATGTTAACACTAATCAAAAGAAAGCAGGAGTAGCTGTATTAATTCAGACAGAAAAGACTTCAGAGCAAGGAAAGTTATCAGAGATAAAGAGGAGTATTACATAATGATAAAGAAGTTAATTCTCCAGGAAGACATATCAATCCTTAATGTATAGGCTCCTAACAATAGAGTGTCAAAACATGAGAAGCAGAAAGTGACAGAACTGCAAGGAGAAAAAGATGAACCCACTATTACAGTTGGAGACTCCAACACCCCTCTATCAGAAATAAACAGATCCAGCAGGTAGAGAATCAGTAAGGACATAGTTGAATTCAATAGGGCCATCAATCAACCAGATATAATTTACGTCTATAGGCTGCTTCATCCAACAACAGCAGAATGCATATTCTTCTCAAGTCCACATGGAACATTCACGAAGATGGACCACATTCTGGGCCATAAAACACACATTAAATTTAAAACAATAGAAATCATACAATGTCTGCTCTTAGACCACAACAGAATTAAACTAGAAATCAATAACGGAAAGATAACTGGACAAGCCCCAAATACTTGGAGATTAAACAGCACACTTCTAAATAATACATAAGTCAAAGGAGAAATTTCAAGAAAAAATTTTTAAATATTTTACTAAATAAAAATGAAAACACAGCTTATTAAAATGTGTGGGAGGGCTTCCCTGGTGGCGCAGCAGTTGAGAGTCCGCCTGCCGATGCAGGGGACACGGGTTCGTGCCCCGGTCCGGGAAGATCCCACATGCCGCGGAGCGGCTGGGCCTGTGAGCCATGGTCACTGAGCCTGCGTGTCCGGAGCCTGTGCTCCGCAACGGGAGAGGCCACAACAGTGAGAGGCCCGTGTACCGCAAAAAAAAAAAAAAAAAAAAAATGTGTGGGATACAGCAAAAGCAGTGATTAAAAGGAAATTGATAGCATTGAATGTGTATATTACAAAAAGAAAAATCTAAAAGTCAGTCATCTGAACATTCACCTTAGGAAACTAGAAAGAGAAGAGAAATTAAATCCAAAGTAAGCAGAAGAAAAAAAAAACTATAAAAATTAGAGCAGAAATCAATGCAATTGAAATAGGTAATCAATAGAAAAAAAAACCCAACAAAACCAAAAGTTGGTTCTTTGAAAAGATACATAAAATTGATAAGCCTTTACTGGGCTAAGTAAAAAAGAAAGGACATAAATTACTAATGTCAGAAATGAAAGAGGGCTTCCCTGGTGGCACAGTGGTTAAGAATCTGCCTGCCAAGGCAGGGGACACAGGTTCGATCCCTGGTCCGGGAAGATCCCACATGTCACAGAGCAACTAAGCCCATGCTCCACAACTACTGAGCCTGCGCTCTAGAGCCCACGAGCCACAATTACTGAGCCTGCATGCCACAACTACTGAAGCCTGCGTGCCTAGAGCCCGTGCTCCACAACAAGAGAAGCCACCGCAATGAGAAGCCCATGCACCAAAACAAAGAGTAGCCCCCGCTCGCTGCAACTAGAGAAAGCCCATGCGCAGTAACAAAGACCCAATGCAACGAAAAATAAAAAATAATTAATTAATTTTTTTAAAAAAGAAATGAAAGAGACAACATTACTACAGATCCCATGGACATTAAGAGAATAATCAAAGAATAGTATGAACAACTCTATGCCCACAAATTTGATAACCTAGATGAAATGACCCAGTTATTTAAAAGACACAGTCTGCCAAAAGTCATACAAGAAGAAATAGATGATCTGAATAGGCCTATGTAAATTAGAGAAATTGAATCAATAATTAATAATCCTCCAAAACAGAAAGCACTAGGCCCAGATGGGTTCACTGGTGAATTCTACTAAAAATTTAAGAAAGAAATTATACTAATTCTGTACCGTCTCTTTCAGAGTATAGAAGCAGAGGGAGTACTTCCTAACTCATTCTTTGAGATTAGCATTACCAGTACCCTAATATCAAAACCAGACAAAGACATTATAAGAAAACTACAGACCAGTATCTCTCATGAACATAGGTGCAAAAATCCTCAACAAAATATTAGCAAAGCTAATCCAACAATGTATAGAAAGAATTATACACCATGACCAAGTGGGATTCACCCCAAGTTTGGGAGGCTGGTTCAACATTTGAAAATCAATTAATGTAATCCATCACATCAAGCCAAAGAAGAAAAATCACATAACCATACCAATAGATGAGGAAAAAGTATCTGACACAATGAAACACTCATTCATGATAAAAACTCTCAGCAAACTAGAAATAGAAGGTAATTTCCTCAATTTGGTAAAGAACATCTGCAAAAAATTACAGTTAATATTATACATAAATGGTAAGAAACTGGAAGCTTTCCCACTAAGATCAGGAACAAGGCAAGGATATCCCTTCTCACCATTCCTTCTCAACATCATCTTGGAAGTCCTAACTAATGCAATAAGACAAGAAAAGGAAATAAAAGGTACACAGATTGGGAAGGAAGAAATAAAACTCTCTTTGTTCATATATGACATGATTGTCTATAAAAAGAATCGGAAAGATTCAACCAAAAAACTCCTGGAACTAATAAGGGATTATAGCAAGTTTGCAGGATACAAGGTTAATATACAAAAGTCAATCACTTTCCAATATACTAGCAATGAACAAGCAGAATTTGAAATTAAAAATGCAATACTGGGGCTTCCCTGGTGGTGCAGTGGTTGAGAGTCCACCTGCCGATGCTGGGGACACGGGTTCGTGCCCCGGTCTGGGAAGATCCCACATGCCGTGGAGCGGCTAGGCCCATGAGCCATGGTCGCTGAGCCTGTGCGTCCGGAGCCTGTGCTCCGCAACGGGAGAGGCCACAACAGTGAGGGGCCCGCGTACCACAAAAAAAAAAAAAAAAAAAACAACAATACCATTGGGACTTCCCTGGTGGTCCAGTGGTTAAGAATTCACCTTCCAATGCAGGGGACACGGGTTCAACCCCTGGTCAGGGAACTAAGATCTCACATGCCACGGGGCAACTAAGCCCATGCACCACAGCTGCTGAGCTCGCGCGCTCTGGAGCCTGCACACCACAACTAGAGAGAAGCCCACTTGCCACAATGAAAGATCCCACATGCCTCAACGAAGATCCCGCATGCCACAACTGAGAGACCCAACACAGCCAAATAAAAATAAATAAATAAATAAATACAGTACAATTTATGTTAGCACCACACAAAATGAAATAATTAGGTATAACTCTAATATAATATGTACAAGATTTATATGAGGTACATATATGAGAACAGAATCGAGAGCCAAGAAATAGACCAACATAAATGTAGTCAACTGATCTTTGACAAAGGAGCAAAGGCAATACAATGGAGAAAAGATAGTCTTTTCAACAAATGATGCTGGTACAACTGGACATCCACATGCAAAAAAAAAAATCTAGACACAGACCTTACACCTTTCACAAAGATAATCTCAAAATGGATCATAAGTAGCTAAGGACACTTGAAAGAATGAATCATAGATCTAAATGTAAAAGGTGCAAAACTATAAAATTCCTAGAAGATAACAAAGGAGAAAACCTTGATAATCTTGGCTTTGGCAATGATTTTTTAGATACAACACCAAAGGCATGATCAGGAAAGAAATAATTGATTAGCTAGACTTCATTAAAATTAAAAGCTTCTGCTCTGTGAAAGACACTGTGAAGAGAATGAGAAGACATGTCACACACTGGGAGAAAATATTTGCAAAACATGTATCTGATAAAGACTGTTTTCCAAAATATACAAAGAGCTCTTAAAACTCAACAATAAGAAGATGAACAACCAGATTAAAAAACAGGCCAAAGACTTTGACAGACATCTCCCCAAAGAAGATATATATGAAGGGCAATGACCACATGAAAAAAATATCCACATTATATGTCATTACAGAAATGCAAGGGCTTCCCTGGTGGCACAGTGGTTAAGAATCCATCTGCCAATGCTGGGGACACAGGTTCGAGCCCTGGTCCGGGAAGATCCCACATGCCACAGAGCAACTAAGCCCGTGTGCCACAACTACTGAGCCTGCGCTCTAGAGCCCATGAGCCACAACTACTGAGCCCACGTGCCACAACTACTGAAGCCAGCGTGCCTACAGCCATGTTCCACAACAAGAGAAGCCACCACAATGAGAAGCCTGTGCACTGCAACAAAGAGTAGCCCCCGCTCGCCGCAACTAGAGAAAGCCCGTGTGCGGCAATGAAGACCCAATGCAGCCAAAAATAAATTAATTAAATAAATAAAAAAGAAAAGAAATGCAAATTAAAACAATAATAAGATTCCACTGCACATCTATTAGAATAGCCAAAATCCAGAATACTGACAACAGCAAATGCTGCTGAGGATGTGGAGCAACTGGAACTCCCATCCATTGCTGGTGGGAATGAAAATTGGTTCAGCCACTCTGGAAGATAGTTTGCCACTTTCTTAAAAAGCTAAACATACTCTTAACATATGGTCCAAGAGTCATGGTCCTTGGTATTTACCCAAAGGAGTTGAAAACATTCACACAAAAACCTGCACACAGATGTTTAGAGCAGCTTTATCCAAAATTGCCAAAACTTGGAAACAACCAAGATGCTCTTCAGTAGGTGAGTGGATAAACTGTGATACATTCAGACAATGGAATATTATTTAGCACTAAAAAGAAATGATCTATCAAGCCATGAAAAGACATGGAGGAACTTTCAATGCATATTACTAAGTGAGAGAAGCCAATTTGAAAAGGCTACATACTGTATGAATCCAACTATATGACATTCTGGAAAAGGCAAAACTATGGAGAAAACAAAATGATCAGTGATTGCCATGAGTTGGAGGAGGAAGGGAGGAATAGGCGGAGCACAGAGGATTTTTTTAGGGCAGTGAAATTATTCTGTATGATATTCTAATGGCAGACATGTCATTATACATTTGTCAAAATCCACAGAATATACACCTCCAAGAGTGAACTCTAATATAGACTATGGATTTGGGGTGATAATGATGTATCAGTGTAGGTTCACTGATTGTCACAAATGTACCCCTCTGGTGAGGGATGTTAATAATGCAGGAGGCTAGGGGCAGGCAGAGGGTATAGGGAACACCTCTGAACCTTCCACTCAATTTCGCTGTGAATGTAAAGATGCTCTAAAAAATCAAGTCTATTTTTTTTTTAATTCAGGTAAGAATCAAGGGTGGTTTGGCAAAAGTAGTAGCTGTGGAGGTACGGAGAAGTAGTTGGATTATGGATTTATCTTGAAAGAAGAGCCAACAGAATTGCCAGTGGATTGGATGTGGAGTATGAGGGCAAGTGAAGATTCAGCCTATAGCCTAGACAAGATGACATATGACAATGACTTCACACAGTGCCAAGCACATATTAAATATTTAGCAAATACCAAAATCCCACAAAATTTCAGAAGAGATGATGGTCCTCAGCAAGGTAATATCTTAGTTAGATAATTTGTGGAGGTGGGGTTCGGGACACACAAGGAAATTGAAAGAAGAGGATGGCCAAGCTCTAGTCAACTCTAATAACTCCTCTTTTATATATAAGCAATATTTTTTTGTCGTCAGTAGCTCAGTTCTGGAAATAGGAGATAATAGAGTAGGAACAGAAAAAAACAAGAATGATTCACCCTAGGACCAGTACATGGTAATAACTCCAAAATAAATAAGTAACAGGGACATAATGTACAGCACAGGAAACATAGTCAATAATATTGTAATAACTTTGTATGGTACGAATCTATAAAAATATCAAATCACTATGTTGTACACCTGAAACTAATATAATATTGTAAGACAACTACACTTCAGTTTAAAAAAAGAAAGAAAAATAATGTCAGCCTTTAAAAAATGATAATAACTCCAGAGGTAACACTTACTAGTAATCACAGTGGCAATATTAGCTAGACAGGTGGAATGTTAGTTTTTGAAGCCCTGTGCTAGGCCAGCCTCTTCATTGCAGTGCTTTTAGCATGAGGTAAATGAGGAGTCATTTGTGTTAAGGTGTGAAAAAAAAAAAGCAAAAGGATTAGTTCTTTAAACATTGATTGTCAATTCCCAGAGGATACACTCTACTTTAGTTGGAACATTCCTATCATTTTTTGAGCCCTTACTATACATTAGGCACATGTATTTCTCTAGTGTTGAAATCAGACTAGCTGATTTCAAGGTAGATATTATTGTGTCCATTTTACAGATGGGAAAAGTAAGGCTCATATAAGGGGATCACTAGCTAAAGAGCCGTGAACCTGGGTTCAAACCCAAGCCTATGCATCTCCAAAGCTCATGCACATACCACACTGCCTCACTTTTGTTTTGTTAACAATAACCAACCTCCACTGAGCACTTACCTCAGGCCAGGCCCTGGTGTTTTACAATTATTAATATGAACTATTATCATCCCCATTTTACAGATGGAGAAACTGAGGCCTAGAGAAGTTAAGAAGCTTACTGTAGACATTTCAGCTGGTAAGTCAGGACCCAGGCACTGTAGTTCTAGATTGTAGGGTCCATACTCTTACGTTTTTTAAGAAGTGCTTTTAAGAAATATAATAGTAATGTATACTCATGGTAACAATTTTAGAAAATTCAACAACAACAACAAAAAGCAAAAATCACCTATAACCCTACCATTCTGAGATAACCATGATTATCATTTTGGTGGATAACATTTTAATCTTTTTCCTACACACACACAAACATTTTTTTAAAAAAATAAGATCATATTATATTTGTTTTTAACCTATCCTTCATTCATTCACCTAATAATATGTTGTCAACATCTTTCTGTTTTAAATATTTTCTACAATGGTGTTTTTTTTACTCTCTTGGGTCATGCACCTATTTGAGAGTCCATAAAAATTCTCCCTTTCACCCAAAATGTGCACACACACACACACACACACACACACAATTTTGCATATAATTTCAGACTCCCTGAACCATGGATCCTGGGAGCTCCAGTTCTACAATATTATTTCTTTTTTTTTATTGAAGTATAGTTGATTTATAATGTCATGTTAATTTCTGCTGTACAGCAAAGTGACTCAGATATATATATATATATATATATATATATATATATATATATATATATATATATATGTATACATTCTTTTTTATGTTCTTTTCCATTATGGTTTATCCCAGGGTACAACATTATTTCTAATGCCTGAACAATATTCCATCATGAATGGATGCCCTATAAGTTACTGAACCAACCTAAGTCAGTCCCCTATGATTGGACATTTAGATTATTTCCAATTTTCCACTATTCTAAACAATATTGCAGTGACTGTTCCTATGGATAAATCTTTGAGTATAGCCCTAGTTATTGCCTTGGGATCAATTCCAAGAGTATGATCACTTTTAAGCCTTTTGATAGTACTTCCAAATTGCCCTCCAGAAAGGTTGTATCTATTTACACTCCCGCCAGCAGCTTCTAAGAGGGCCCATTTTCCCCACATCATTGCTCACATCTGGTCTTATAAAACACTATATTCTGTACCTTTTTAACCCTGGCTCAGAACTTTTCTTTCTCCTTTTGCTGTCTTGAAAGCAGCAATTTCTGGCTCAAGGAACTGGAAACGGCAGTCTTTGGGGAAGACTCCAGGTTGGGAATTGCTGTCTTTCCCTGCTTCAACAAAACCACAAAGGCTGTGGTTTCCTAGATTTAGCAGAAGACCCTTCTTTTCTTTGGTAGAAAAAGCGTCACTGGGTGAGAAGAAACAAACAGGCTAACCTTTTTTTTTTTTAATCTTGGTTGATTTTTAAACATTTATATTACGAAATGTTTGTCCCCAAGGGAACCAGGAGGGCTCCTTTTAGTAGATCTTAAAATTCATAGACAAGTAATTCTCCTTCTCTCCCACTTTAGACAGCCAAATCTGGCTTCCGATGTATAAAATTTACTAGAAAAAAAAACAAAAAAAACCTTAAGTTTGGCTCAAGAACTCCACAAGAATGGTTATAATGAGAAATCTCTTGCATATAGTAGGCACTCAATAAATATTTGTTGAATCGCACCAGAAGACTGAGACATGCACCCTGGAGTAATAGGGAATTTCATGTACGTGTTTAACTACTAAAGCTTTCATTAACTGTGGCAGTGTTAAATACAGCCGGTACTAATGAGGGGGAGTGGTGACCTGAATACACCAAAACAGAGGGAAATCCCAGATCAACTCTATTTAGTCTTGAAATACAGTCCATCATTTTTTTTTCCTCTAACAAATGTACCTTTCCAATTCTGTTTGGCTTAGGTGAATATTAAAATAAGCTTATCCTCCATTAGCCCACAGAGAGACCATGCTGGGACAAGCAGTCGTCAGGCTAGATTTAAGTACTGCAAAAAAATTTTGACATATTAGATGATATAAAGGAATTATTGTTAATTGTTTTAACTATGATATCAATATTATTTTAGCTATGGAGGGATATGTTCCTTTTTTAAAGAAGATGCAGCCTGGAATTGACAATAAATAAGTTACCAAAGACCATCTGCAAAAGGGATAATAAAGATTTGACTATATTATAACAATAACCACTGTTTACTGGAAGTTTTTTTGTGGAAGCCAGTTCACTTATATTAACTTGAATCCTTATAATAAACCTCTGCAAGGCAGGTATCATTATCCCCATTTTACAGGTGAATAAACTGAGGCTCAGAAGCAGTAGTGACTATCCAAAGTTTCTGCCCTGATTCTGCTTCAGGGAACTCCCCTCCCTCACTGATGAAACTGACAGCCAATGTACCCTGCCCTCCTGCCCAGAGGTGCGGGACACAGGGCTCTCCTGTAATCCTCGGCCTGCATGGAGTAATGCTCAGGCCAGCGCTGCTGGACACTCTGAAGAGGTCAGCCATTGGCCCTTTCTGAGGTCAGGGGCTGGGGCTTTTCTGTCCATTCTGTGACCCTTCCCTGCTCATGGCAGCCCGAGTTGGTTTCTATCGTACACAACTAAAGAATGATGACTATCAGAGAAATATCTGACTCGCCCCAGACTGCCCAGCTAGGAAATGGCAGAGCAAGGATTTGAACCCAGGGCTGTCTGATGTCAAAGCCTCATGTCACTTCTCAAAGGGCATGCATAAGGGGTCAAGTTCATGTGCCTTCCAAGTCCCAACTTTCACTTTCCCTGACATCTTCTTCTTCCCTGTAAAATTCTTACACACTTACTTCCATGTCTCTCTACCTACAGGGTGTGGCAATACATCACTGCACTAATGTAACTACACCTCCACATGGGGAACCCAGTGTTTAATTCAGCGATTAATCCATATTCCCCTAGACTAAAAAGCTGTTACTGGTACTCACAGCACTCTTTGTAACTAGAACAGCACTGAAGGGGAGGCTTGAATGGGTTGTCTGGTCCAAGCTCCTGCCTCAAAGAAATGCTGCCTAAAATCAATAGCATTCAGTCACGTGACAGGAGTCACTTTTGCCATCTCAATTATCACAAGTCAACCTTAAGTAGCACCATGTGCTATTCTAATACAGAATGCGTAAGCCCTGAAAAGACAGCCTAGAAGAGAGTGCCTCAGGGCCCGAGGGTAGTGGGAAGACTGCAGGCTCTGCAGTCAGAGATTCGCATCTTGTACCAGGTGTGTGACCTTGGACTAACCTTCCCTGAGCCTCAGTTTCCTCATCTATAAAATGGGGATAATAATAATAGTGCCAGCCTCACAGGTTCTTGAGATGCTTGTATCAGATGACAAAGTTAAACTGCCTGATACACTGTAGGAGCCAACAATGCCAGTGCTTCCCTTCCTAAAGAATTTAGGACAGTTGATCTCTTATTCCTATTTTTAAAGATCTCCAAGGAAGGAGAAACCATAGCATCCCTTGGTAGCTAGTGTCTGTGTTTCACAACCCACTTAGATGATGTGTGAATATAGCACAGAGGCCCACATCCAAGGAGGCTGGCGGAGGCTGGGAGGCATGCCAAGCAGCCTGCTGGACCGTTACCATCCTATCCCTTCCCCCTACCATTGCCTCCTAAATATATATATTAGCTTAGCCATCCTTCATAGGCAGACCTCCTTTTGGAAACCTCTCTGATAATCCCCTGGTTTGAAATGTTTTTGGTCTTCTAACTGCTATAACACCTGATGGCTGTAAATTCTTCAGGCATTTACCAAAAACAGGCTAGTACTATAACTAACTAATTACTTCATTGGTTAATTCAATAAATATATTGAATGCCTTCTACACTGCCAGACAGTGTCCTAGGCACTGGGCACACAGAAATAAACAAAACAAATGTGGTCCCTGCTTTCATGAAGCTCACACTCTAGAAGAAGGCAGGGGGACAGAAAATAAACGTAGAGTGTATCAGTTGATCAAAAGTGCAATGGGGGGCCTCCCTGGTGGCGCAGTGGTTGAGAGTCCGCCTGCCGATGCAGGGGATACGGGTTCGTGCCCCGGTCTGGGAGGATCCCACATGCCGCGGAGCGGCTGGGCCCGTGAGCCATGGCCGCTGGGCCTGCGCATCCGGAGCCTGTGCTCCGCAACGGGAGAGGCCACAACAGTGAGAGGCCCGCATACCGCAAAAAAAAAAAAAAAAAAAAAAAAAAAAAAAAAAAAGTGCAATGGGGGCTTCCCTGGTGGCGCAGTGGCTGAGAGTCCGCCTGCCGATGCAGTGGACACGGGTTCGTGCCCCGGTCCGGGAAGATCCCACATGCCACGGAGCGGCTGGGCCCGTGAGCCATGGCCGCTGAGCCTGCCCGTAGGGAGCCTGTGCTCCGCAACGGGAGAGGCCACAACAGTGAGAGGCCCACGTACCGCAAAAAAAAAAATGCAATGGAGGGAATTCCCTGGCTGTCCAGTGGTTAGGACTCTGCGCTTCCACTGCAGGGGGTACATGGTTCGATCCCTGGTCGGGGAACTAAGATCCCGCATGCCACATGGTGTGCCAACAAGAAAAAAAAAAGTGCAGTGGAGAAAATTAGAACAGGGTTGGGGTGTAGCTATTCTAAACAGGAGGAATGCCGACACCTGAGACCTGCCTGCCTCACACCAGCTCCCTCTCATTCCCTGTGCCCCATGCAGCCTTTCTCTCAGCTTGTCCAATTCACCACACTCCTTCCAGCCCCAGGACCTTTGCACGATCCTTTTGTCTGGAACACTTGTCTCTCCTTACCTCCTCCTAATTAACCCCCTGTTTTTGATGAAGTGACTCACTGGAAGGAAATGAGGGGACTACTTATATGTGCTTGGCTTCTCTGGGAAACTAGAAGCTCCTGGAGAGTAAGAGGAGGCAGTGGAGAGCAGTGGTTAGAGAGGCACTTCTGGAGTCGGGCTGACCTGCTTCAAATCCGGGCCACCCACCACACCCTAGCTGTGTGACAAGTTCCTAACTTCCCCAAGTCTCAGTCTCTTCTGGAAAATTGCAAAAGAACAATATTTATCTCATAGGAATATTGTGGAGATTCGGTGAGAGCATGAACGTACAGTGTTGGGCACCAAAGGCAGATTTACCCTGAAGCTAATGGAGCTTCAGGAGCTCCCCTCAGCCATGCGTTTACGTGGTCACCTGCTCCTGTAAAGTATGTTAATAACAATCAGTTAAGACTGCTGTCTCTTCCCACTTTGACTCCCTTCTGTCATACTTCTCCTCCCGTCGAATGGCACCGGAGGACACAGTGCTTTTGTCTTCACAATTTCGATGGAGAACTCAGCCACTGCACCCCAAGAGGACAGGAGATTGCCCTTCCCGGAAAGTGACTGGGTTCACCATCTGAGGATCCCTCCAGAGAGCTAAGGGCTCTGGGCAGGTACTGGGTAGCCCCACCCACAGGTGGCCCCCACACCTGGAGGAGGAGGAGGCTTTGGGGAGCAGGACAACACACCTCCCAAGGGATCTCCAGCTCCAAGCCTCTGTACTCAGAGCTCAGGGCACTGTGGGATCTTCCTGAGTCATCACTGAGAGCCAGCCCCAGGGTCAGGCAGTTCTTATATTGAAGCTGAAAAGCTCTTGAAATCTACAACCAGCTTGGGAATGAGCTGTTTCCTCCTCCTAAGGGTTGAAAACAGCTCATGACCATCTTCCAAAGGAAAACCTTCTCCCTACTTAAAAGCAGTTATAAAATCACGTCTCAGCCTTTTATTTCCCAGTGAAATGATGCCAATTACTAATACCAAAGGGAACAAACGTGACTCATTGATGTTCTCAGTTCTGACAGCTGATTGCCATAAATTCCCGGGTCCCTAGAGTTCACTCCACCTTCTCCTTTCTGACTGGTCTCCACAGTCATCGCCCAGAAAGTTACCCTTTCTTCTTGCTTTTCTCCAGGAGACTTCTGGAAGGACCCCTTAACGCCCACTGGTCTATTTACAAGATCTCACTAAATCCCTTTGCCCATCTCCTGGCCAAACTGAGAAAAGGACTTGATTTTAGTGTCCTTGTATGTAATTGTGCATGTACAGGCACATTTATGTCTAGTATCTATTAACTAGATAATCTTTGTTCATCCTCATCTGCCCCCGGTACTACTCACTGTCCACTCCTGCCTTCCCCAGGGCTGTCTCCCAGTCATAAATTCGGTGGGTTCATCATCATTCAAAGTACACAACAGCAACAGACAGAAGCATAATAGCCTGGGATACCTCGCTGAAGGGACATTCTGCTCAGAAGGAAATGACCCCTCGATCCCTTGACTCTCAAGAGGTTCAGGCCTCATCCTTCCCTCTGCTTTCCTGCCCATCCCTAAAATGAGACGAAGACTCTGGACTCACAGGAGCACTTGCTTTTTTTGAGGGGAGGAGGGAGAATAAATTTGGTTGACTTTGAAAATTGTCATAATGTACTGAACTCGTGGCCCAACAATGTCAGGACACATGTCACTCTAAAAGTGTGATCATGCTTTGGTGAGGACGGGGCTGGCTGGGGGGAGGGGGTGCCCACTTACAGTAATAATTTTCTCCTAGCTTTTTGAAACCGCCTCAATGGCTGGGCATATTTTTCCTTAATTGAGGCAGTTTGTTAAATGTGGAATTAAATGTGATTGGAATGTACAGCTTTCTGGATACTCTAAAAAAAGAAGGTGAGAGGGGGGAGTCCTTTGTCAGACCATGTGCCCTGATTTGGGATTCAGAAAACATGATCCCTGTAACAGGAGAACTCTGTACCCTCAAGTCCGGGAGGTTTTATTGATGGATTCAAGAAGCTGAGGCTAGGGTAGAGGACGTGAAAATACTTTGAAAAAGACCTTTTACGATACAGATGCAAGCGTTTATCATCATCATCATATCATCATTATTAGCAATAATAAGTGGATCAGGGGGATCTTTTCAAATGCAAATCTAATCACATTGTGCCTTTCATCCAAGGCCTCCCACTGCTCTTAGGACAGAAGCCAGAGCAGTATCACAGCCCTCCACGCCCTGCATGGCCTGGTCTCCTGCCCGCCGCACACCCGCTCCCTCTCATTCCCTGTGCCCCCAAGCAGGCCTTCTCTCATCTTAGATTCACCACACTCCTTCCAGCTCCAGGACATTTGCATACTCCTTCTGTCTAGAACTTTTTTTTTTTTTTGAGGTACGCCGGCATCTCACTGTTGTGGCCTCTCCCGTTGCAGAGCGCAGGCTCAGCGGCCATGGCTCACGGGCCCAGCCGCTCCGCGGCACGTGAGATCCTCCCGGACCGGGGCACGAACCCATGTCCCCTGCATCGGCAGGCGGACTCTCAACCACTGCGCCACCAGGGAGGCCCACTGTCTGGAACTTTTATCCCTCCCTCCCTCACCTGATTAACCCTCTCTTTTTGTCCCAATATCAGTGTAAGCACACTTTCTCAAAGAAGCTTTGTCCACCTCTCCTGACTGGGTGAATCCTTCCCTTCTACAATCTCATAGAATTGTGTAAAGCCATCCATCTGTTCCTTAATTCATACTTATTGAGTGCCTACTATGTGTCAGATGGTATTCTGTAGGCTGGAAATGTAATGGTGAACAAAAGAAGGCCCTGGGTTGCTTTCATTCTAACAGAAGAAGAGACAATAATCCAATAAACACATACATGTGTAATAGAATGCTAGGCAGTGATCAGTGCTATGAGGAAAATTAAGCTGGGTTAGGATTGGTGTGGCATCAGGGGTAGGGGTAATGGTTTCCAAAAGGGTAGCAGAGAAAGTCTTTTTGAGCAGATGACATTTAAACAGAGACCCCAGTGAAATGAGGGAGCAAACCATGCAAAGGTGTGTGGAAAGACGACTCCACACAGAAGGAACAGCAAGTGCAAAGGCCCTGGGGCAGGAATGAACTTGGTAAGCCCAAAGAACAGCAGAAGGCCAGGGTGGCTAGGGTTGAGACAGCAAATTGGGAAAGTACTAAATGAGGCTGCAGGGCATGTAGACAAGTCTTTTGAGGAATTTTGCTCAAAATGAGGAGCAGAGAAATAGGGAAGGAGCCAGGGGAGCACATGAGCTCTGTGGTGGGTGTTTCTGGTTTGTTTTTTATTTGTGTTAAGATGGGAAGTATTACAGCATATTTGTATGCTGAAAGGAAGGCTCCAGGGGCTAGGGCAACAATGGCGATTCATGAGAGAGGAGATAATTGCAGTCAGTCCTTGAGCAGGTGAGGAAGAATGTGGCCCATGGCCCAGGTGGAGAGCTTGGCATTACACAGGCACACGGATGATTTGTAATTTGCAACAGGAGAGAGGACAGAGCAAACATGTATGGATGCTGGAGGTTGGTAAGTTTGTGGTGGGGAATGAGCATTCTGATGGCCTGTTTTCCCCATGAATAGGAAGATGAGATCATCAGCTGAGAGCCAGGCAAGAGAAGGGCAGGAAAGCTGGAGAAAAGAGGAGAAGGGACAAAGAGGCATCTTGGAGAGTGGCAGAGTGACTGAGCACTGCAACAGGATCACTGGGCAGTGCTGAGGCAGTCCACTTATTTGCAGACTTAAATGTAAAATGAAACCTGCCCTGGCTGTTGTAGGTGTTTTCTCCAGCCACGTTCCTGTGCCCAAATGCAGGTGCAAAGGAGGTGCTCTGTTGGGTTTAACCAGGGTGGGGGTTTTGGCAGGTGGAAACAGCAGAGCAAGGATGTTATGGAGCAACCATAATGCCAGGCCATGGAGCCCAGGTTGGGTGAGGAGGAAAGGGAGGGCCTGGGTCAGGGCTGGTAAGGACAGTGAAAAAAGTGGTCGAGGCATTGAAGATCTCAGTAGGATCAGAGAATTGTGGGAATGGGAGTCCCAGGATAACTGAGCTGGGGTGATGTGTGGTGATGATCTGACTAGGATGGTTAGAACGGAAACTCCAGAAGGACTGTCGTTGTGGCCAGGTCTGTGTTTGACTCTGTGGCTGAGGTAGACGACGGGGATCGTGGCATTGAGGCATCAAGAAACGAGAGGCAGGGCTTCCCTGGTGGCGCAGTGGTTGAGAGTCCGCCTGCCGATGCAGGGGACGCTGGTTCGTGCCCCGGTCCGGGAAGATCCCACATGCCGCAGAGCGGCTGGGCCCGTGAGCCATGGCCACTAAGCCTGCGTGTCCGGAGCCTGTGCTCCGCAATGGGAGAGGCCACAGCAGTGAGAGGCCCGCGTACCGCAAAAAAAAAAAAAAAAAAGAAAGAAACGAGAGGCAGGGGGATGGATGGTCATCTATGTGGATCTTACAGTCACCGTGGACAATGGCAGGAGGAGAGGTACAGAGGAAGTCAGGGAACCAGGTGGCCAAATTGTCAATAAACACATGAGCAGGAGGTAGGTAGAGAGAACAAACATGGTCTCATGACAGGGGCTCATATTTTTCACGTTTATATGATTATTCGATTGATGTCGATTTCACCCACTACACTGTATTTTCCATTAAGGGCAGGGGTCATGTCTATTTGTGTCCACCATGTTCTCTTCAGCTTCTAGCTCAATGCCTGGCACATAATAGGTACTCAGTAAAAACTTCTAGAATAAATGAACAAATACTGTTCTCTGGGACTGGAGAGAGGATGGAGGCATTGATCCAATAATTTGTCCTTTCTCTTCCCATTGAAGTCTTCACTACAGTCCTCACTTTCAGAAATTTCACTCAATGGTCACTCAACATTTATGAAGTCCCTGTTAGGTGCCAGGTGCTGTGCTACGTGCTTCAGAGAAAAAGAAGACGTGATTGCAGCTCTTGGATATGTTAAAGTATCTTTGATACAATGTGGATAGAGTAATGACAGAGGTCTGAGCAAAATGCTCCAAGAGCCCTGAACCTGACTGCCAGGGGAAGAGGGGACGGCTGTGGGTTCACATAACATCAAGAGAATGAAGATGGTCAGCAACCAAGACAAATGGAAGTCAGGTGAAGGACCAGTTTTTCCAAAGGTATCAGGGATGGGGAAAGCTTGGCAAATTGAGAAGTCTGATGAAACTAGAAATTAAGCTAAAAATGTCACCTGACCCTTATATTTATGGTCAATTGGTTTGCAGTGAGCGTTCTAAAATAATTCAATGAGAAAAGAATAGTCTTTCTAACGAATGGTGCTGGGACAACTGAATATCCACATGGAAAAGGATGTAGTTGGACTCCCACCTCCCACCACATACAAAGAGCAATTCATATTGGATCAAACACCTAAATGTAAGTGTTAAAACTATGAAACTCTCAGAAGAAAACCTAGGTGTAAATCTTCACGACCTTGGATTAGGCCAGGAAGTCTAAAATCCTAAATAATAAATTAGCTATGTCACCAAAAGCACAAAACAAAAGAAAAAATAGATAAATTGGACTTCATCAAATTTAAACTTTTATGCTTCAAAGGAAACCATCAAGAAAGTAAAAAAACAACCCACAGAATGGGAGAAAGTATTTGCAAATTATACCTCTGATAAGGAACTAGTGTCTAGAATATACAAAGAATATTTACAACTCAACAATGAGAAGACAAATGACCTAATTTTTAAATGGGCAAAAGATTTAAATAGATATTTCTCCAAAGAATATATATTAACAGGATAGAAAGCCCAGAGGTAACAGGATAGAAAGCCCAGAGATAAACCCACGCACATATGGTCACCTTATCTTTGATAAAGGAGGCAAGAATATACAGTGGAGAAAAGACAGCCTCTTCAATAAGTGGTGCTGGAAAAACTGGACAGGTACATGTAAAAGTATGAGATTAGAACACTCCCTAACACCATACACAAAAATAAACTCAAAATGGATTAAAGACCTAAACGTAAGGCCAGAAACTATCAAACTTTTCGAGGAAAACATAGGCAGAACACTCTATGACATAAGTCACAGCAAGATCCTTTTGGACCCACCTCGTAGAGAAATGGAAATAAAAACAAAAATAAACAAACGGGACCTAATGAAACTTAAAAGCTTTTGCAGAGCAAAGGAAACCATAAACAAGACCAAAAGGCAACCCTCAGAATGGGAGAAAATATTTGCAAATGAAGCAACTGACAAAGGATTAACCTCCAAAATTTACAAGCAGCTCATGCAGCTCAATAACAAAAAAACAAACAACCCAATCCAAAAATGGGCAGAAAGCCTAAATAGACATTTCTCCAAAGAAGATATACTGATAGCCAACAAACACATGAAAGAATGCTCAATATCATTAATCATTAGAGAAATGCAAATCAAAACTACAATGAGATATCATCTCACACCGGTCAGAATGGCCATCATCAAAAAAATCTAGAAACAATAAATGCTGGAGAGGGTGTGGAGAAAAGGGAACCCTCTTGCACTGCTGGTGGGAATGTAAACTGATACAGCCACTATGGAGAACAGTATGGAGGTTCCTTAAAAAACTACAAATAGAACTACCATATGACCCAGCAATCCCACTACTGGGCATATACCCTGAGAAAACCATAATTCAAAAAGAGTCATGTGGGCCTCCCTGGTGGCGCAGTGGTTGAGAGTCCGCCTGCCGATGCAGGGGATACGGGTTCGTGCCCCGGTCTGGGAGGATCCCATATGCCGCGGAGCGGCTGGGCCCGTGAGCCATGACCTCTGGGCCTGCGCGTCCGGAGCCTGTGCTCCGCAACGGGAGAGGCCACAACAGTGAGAGGCCCGCATACCGCAAAAAGAAAAAAAAAAAAAAAAAAAAGAGTGGCCCCTGCTTGCCACAACTAGAGAAAGCCTGAGCACAGCAACAAAGACCCAACACAGCCAAAAATTAAAAAAAAAAAAAAAAGAGTCATGTACCAAGATGTTCATTGCAGCTCTATTTACAATAGCCAGGAGATGGAAGCAACCTAAGTGTCCATCAACAGATGAATGGATAAAGAAGATGTGGCACATATATACAATGGAATATTACTCAGCCACAAAAAGAAACGAAATTGAGTTATTTGTAGTGAGGTGGATGGACCTAGAGTCTGTCATACAGAGTGAAGTAAGTCACAAAGAGAAAAACAAATACTGTATGCTAACACACATATATGGAATTTAAGAAAAAAAAATGGTCATGAAGAACCTAGGGGTAAGACGGGAATAAAGACACAGACCTACTAGAGAATGGACTTGAGGATATGGGGAGGGGGACGGGTAAGCTGTGACAAAGTGAGAGAGTGGCATGGACATATATACACTACCAAACGTAAAATAGATAGCTAGTGGGAAGCAGCCGCATAGCACAGGGAGATCAGCTCGGTGCTTTGTGTCCACCTAGAGGGGTAGGAAAGGGAGGGTGGGAGGGAGGGAGACACAAGAGGGAAGAGATATGGGAACATATGTATATGTATAACTGATTCACTTTGTTATAAAACAGAAACTAACACACCATTGTAAAGCAATTATACTCCAATAAAGATGTTTAAAAAAAAAGAATACATACTAATGGCCAATAAGCACATGAAAAGGTGCCCAACATCATTAGTCATTAGAGAAATAAATGCAAATCAAAACACAATGATGGGACTTCACTGGTGGTGCAGGGGTTAAGAATCCTCACTCCCAGTCCAGGTGGCCTAGGTTCAATCCCTGGTCAGGGAACTAGATCCCACATGCATGCTGCAACTAAGAGTTCTCATGCCACAACTAAGGAGCCCACCTGCTGCAACTAAGACCCAGCACAACCAAATAAATAAATCAATTAATTTTTAAAAAACACAATGAGTTGCCACCTTATACCCACTAGGATGGCTATAATAAAACAGACAGACATTAACAAGTGTTGGCGAGGACGTGGAGAAATTGAAACCCTCATACATTGCCGGTAGGAATGTAAAATGGTGTAGGAGTTTTGGAAAATAGTCCCTCAAAAAGTTAAACATTGAGTTACCGTATGACCTGGCAATTCCATTCCTATATGAGAAAGAGAATTGAAAACATATGTCCACACAAAAACTTGTACATGAATGTTCAAAGCAGCATGAATCACAAGAGCCAAAAAGTGAAAACAACTCAAACGCCCATCAATTGATAAGTGTATAGACAAAATGTGGTATAGCCCATACAACGGATATTCTTTGGCAGTAAGAAAGAACGAAGTACTGATATAAGCCACAACATGGATGAATCCCCAAACATTATGCTAAGTGAGAGAACCAGACACAAAAGGCCACATAGTATGTGATTCTATATGTATGAAATGCCCAGAATAGAGTAATAGAAACTGAAAGTAGATTAGTGATTCACAGCAGCTGGGTTTCGAAAGGGGGAAACGGGGAGTAACACCTAACTGGTACACGGTTTTTTTTGAGGGGGTGATGAAATATTTCAGAATTGGCTAGTGGTGATGGCTGCACAACTTTGTGAATTTTTTTTTGCTCAATTTTTAAAAATGTCATGTGGTGTCCCTGTAGCATGAAGGCCACGCTAAGGGATGTGAATTAAATCCTGTGGGCAATGAAGAGTTCCTTAATATTATGTGTGTGTGTGTGTGTGTACCTGTGCACACAAATGTTCACTCTTTTTCCACTACAGTTGGAAAATCAGGAAGGTGAAATCGACAAAAAAATCCCACATGGCGCTGTCACCTAGAAGCAATTGGGATGAAAGTTTGTTGTATTTCATTATGCTCTTATTCGTGTTTGTATCAAGATTATGTTTTATGTACAATTTGGCATGCTGCTTTTTTTGTCAGTTACCATAAACTTATTCTAAGCATTACTTAAAAATAAATTTCTTATCTAATTATAATAGTTATTTATGGTAGAAAGTTTGGAAAATATAGAAAATTATAAAGAAGAAAATTAAAATCATCCATAATCCCACCAGTTAGAAGTACTCATTACTAATATTTTAGCGTATCTTATTTTGTCTTATTTTTCTATAAGTAAATGTCTTTTTTTGTGTGTGTGGCCCTGCTGTGTGGCATGCAGGATCCCAGTTCCCTGATCAGGGATCAAGCCCGCGCCCCCTGCAGTGGAAGCATGGCATCTTAAACACTGGACCACCAGGGAAGTCCTCTATGAGTAAATGTCATTTTTAATGGCTGCATAATAGGCCATCCAGGATCACAGATTACTTCCATTGTAATATAGTTAGGTTATTTCCCATTTTTCTTTATATAAATAATGATGTAATAAATACGTTTGCGCATGAAACTTTTTCATAGCTGGGGTTATTTCCTTAGCTTCTCAGAAATGGAATAACTGGGTCAAAGACAATATATTTAAGCTCTTATGATGTTTTCTTTTTTTTTTTTTTTTCTCCCCGGTACGCAGGCCTCTCACTGCTGCGGCCCCTCCCATTGCAGAGCACAGGTTCTGGACGCGCAGGCTCAGTGGCCATGGCCCACGGGCCCAGTCGCTCCGCGGCACATGGGATCCTTCCAGACCAGGGCACGAACCCGCGCCCCCCGCATTGGCAGGCGGACCCCCAACCACTGTGCCACCAGGGAAGCCCTATGATGTATTCTTATACAGCATTCTAAAATGATTCGACAAATTGCATTTCTATTAGCAATAAATGAGATTGCCTGTTTCACAGCATCCTCATCAGCACTGAGGATTACACTTTCAAAAATTCTCCTTGCTGTTTTTGTTTTTATTCTAGTAGAGGTTTCATCAGAAAGGAAGTAGCACACTCAGGTTTGTGTTTTAGATGATAAAGAGGCTGGGCTGAAGAGAGGTGAGAGAGTGCAGACCATTGAGGAAAATATTGCACTAGCGAAAAAAAGAAACAACACAGCCAGGCAGTGAAGGTGGGTGGGTTTAGAAGACTTTTAAGATTAGAAAGACATTTCTAAGAAAGGATGGGTTGGATTTGTGACTGGTGTGAAACTGGCAGGAAAGAAGCAAGAAGTGTCAAGTTTGACTCCAAAGTGGAGGCTGAATGGAGGGTGACAGTAATAGGCAAGACAGGGAAAAGGGAAGGCGCAGGTTCAGAAGGAAAAAGAAAGCTTCCTGTTTGCAACGTGTTACTTGGGGTGCCTTCCAGAGTTCCAGGTGGAGATGTCAACACACCCATTAACAACACGAGTCTGGAGCTTGGAGGAGAGAACGACGCTGGGATAAAAGCTGGGGAATGTATGTTAAGTGGTAATGCGTGAGATCACTGGAGGATGAAGAATAAACTCTAAGGAAAACCTGCATTTGCAAGGGCAGAAGAGGAATGAGTGAAGGAGAAAGGCCTGCTTAGGGGCCAGTTGGGGAAGCAACAGACACTGGTGCCAAATACCAGGGGGCTCAAGGGGGAGAAAGGCCAACAGTGTTACATGCCTCCAGTGCTACAAGGGTCGGAGAATGAAGACTCCCACAGAGGGTCTTAGAGAGGAGAGGCTGAGGAGGACGTCCAAGGCAGAGACCCAATCAGGGGGTGCAGAGTTATCTTGCAGGCAGTTTGGGGGTGTTGGGAAGGTGTGAGAGAGGGCTCTAGCCTCAATGGGAAGTCATTCTCCTCAAGTTTTCCTCTCTCCTTCCACGGTGGCGAGAGCTAGTCCGTGACCCCACTCTTGACTGCTCACCTGAGGCTACACATGTGATGCAACCAAAGCTGAGGACGAGGCCCGGAGGCCGGCTCTCGGTCCAGCTCTGCCGTCATCTCCGCAGCTGACCTGTGCTCGACCCTCGATCTCCCCACCTGCAACATGAAGGAGTGGGTGAGTAAAAGGGTGCCTGAAGCAGGCCTCCACTCAGTGTTGGTCCCCACCCACGGACTCACAGGACTGCAGTGAAATGAGTTATGAATTGCCAAAGTGCAGGAACAAGTGGCCTAGATACTTTGTAGGGCTCTCACCTCTAAACTCCTAAAATCCCAGCTCTCTGAAGATACTCCTAAGAAGGAAACTCTAAAGAAGGAAATATAATGGTGCAGCTCAGCCAGGGTTGGATGGAACAGGCATCACGGTTCCGTCCCCTCCCCCTCCCCCAAGCACAAGGGCTTTGATTTGGGGTCTTTGCCCCGTGATGCTGCGTTCCCGGCCTCTCTTTATCCCACAGTCTTCTGTGTGTTCTGCGGGTCACGGCCCCCAGCACTGCTGTTTCTGCCCAGCGGCCAGGCTCAAAGCCAGGCTCATACACACAGTAGATGAATTCCCATCTTATCCGTGAGGAAACTAACCCATCCCCATCCTTAAACTCCTCGAGAACGGAGATGTGTATCCCCAATATCTAACAAAAGTCCTGGTGGGTGCTCAGAGAATGTGTGACATTTGTTATTTTCCTAACACTGCTTGGCTAATATGCGGCAGAAACCAAATTGGAACCCATAATCCTTTCACTCAACCCATTACTCTCTCTCCCCACAGTCACTACAGCACTGTGGGACATCCATCACCAATAGGGATTTGCAAGCAGGACAACCTTTCCAGGCCTCCTCAAATCACACTCAGGAAGCAGTGTAAGCATGAGCCAGGTCTTATCTCTGGCCATGATTTTCTTCTGTTCACACTGGCTGTTGATGAAGGGGTAAATCTGAACTGTCTATACATGGGATACAGTCTTTAAACTTTATTTTTCTCAATATCATGATCGCTCCTACTTTATGAAGTCAAATTGTACTAAATACACTTTTAACGAGAAACAGCTCCTTTTAGTCCCAGAGGCAACCACCATCACGCTTCTGCACATTTCTTTCTGGTATTGACCTTCATATGTCTAAAGAACAAGCAGGGGCTTCCCTGGTGGCACAGTGGTTGAGAGTCCGCCTGCCGATGCAAGGGACACGGGTTCGTGCCCCGGTCCGGGAGGATCCCACATGCCGCGGAGCAGCTGGGCCCGTGAGCTATGGCCGCTGCGCCTGCGCGTCCGGAGCCTGTGCTCCGCAACGGGAGAGGCCACAGCAGTGAGAGGCCCGCATACCGCAAAAAAAAGAAAGAAAGAAAGAAAGAACAAGCATGGAGGCTATGTCTCGATTTGTGTGTTTCTCCGTCATCCCTTGGCCAGCATGATGAGTGAGGTCTTCTAAAGCATGACCTGTTCCCCTCTTCTGCTCAATGTAGTTACAACTCTTGCTTAAGTTAACACCTAATGTTTGCTTTATTATGATATTTATTCACTTGAACTAGCATACCAAGTTATGCTTCTTTTCTTGGACAAATTTTTGTTTACCCTGAAGTTAGTAATTAGCTTTTTTTTTCTTTCTCATTTGCTTAGCATTCTAGATATCTAACAATGACTTTTCTGACACCTTCTAACAGCCTTTTAACATTTCCAGACACCAAGCAATCAGGTCACCTCCCCCTTCTCTTTTTTCTCGCAGACCTCCCTCCTGGAACCTTAGGTTTTTCTCCTTCTCTTTGGACTGGTTGCGTCCATTTCCCATCATCCAGGAAGCTTCCTTTGCCACTATCCTGATATGGACCCCCTGAACCCTATGTCACCCTCTTTCTTGGTTTATTCCAAGAAAGATAAGCCTGCATGTCTAAAATGTCTTTACTTCCCCTCGACACTTAATTGATCATTGAACTCAGTACAGAATTATAGGCTGGAATCACTTTTCCTCAGGATTTTGATACGTTGCTCTATTTTCTTCTAGCTTCTGATGTTTTTATTGAGCCGTTTGAGGCCATTCTGATTGCTGATCCTTTGTAAAAGCCCACTTTTTTGGGTCTCTCGGGAAGCTTTTAGGATCTTTTCTTTACCTCTGAGGTTCTGAAATTTCACCGAGATGTGCTCTAGTGGAGTCTTCTGCCCATTGTGTTTGGCACCTAGTGGACCCTGCCAAACTGGAAATGTATGCCTTTCGGCTCTGGGGAGATTTTTTCATATTACTTATTTCTGTTCTTTCCTTCTGAAATTAGGCAGAATTAGGAGGTGGAGAGTAATGGGAGATACTGTTTTGGACACAGTGGCCAGCGGAAGTCTCTCTGATGAAGTGACATTTGAGCAGAAATTGGGATGAGTGTCTTCTCGTCTATCGGGGGAAAATTATTATACTTTTCTTTTGTTCCTTGCATTGTCTCTTTTTCTTTTCAGTTTCTTTTGTCCACCTTTTTTGGTCTCTCTCTCCTGTCGGGAGGCTTGCCTCACATGTCTGGTGATCTTTGGCTGAGTGGTCACATTGAGAAAGAGACACTAAAAGCTAATGGGCAGCTGCCAGTGTGACTTGGCTTGTCCATGGTGGCAGTCACTGTTAGGTGACCAGGAGGCACGTTGACTTTTTCATTGGGGAGCTCCTTCCTCTGGGATTGCTTAGTCTTTCCAGAGAAGAATCTTCCGGGTCTCCTGCCTGGAGGTGGTGAAGGAGGGTGGAAGTGTCAGGGGAAGGCAAAGTCACCAATCAGTCATCCAGGCTTTCACTTAATTCCCCTCACTCCACCTTCAGTGATTCCGTGGAATTCCTGGGCCTTTCTGGGATTCTGCAGGGCAAGCTTTTTGTATTCTCGTGAGCATCTCCCCCTGCAGGCTCTGCGATATCTGCTCCTTCCCTCCCTCTCCTGTCCACTGGTGTCCTCTTTGCCCTTGCCCTTCGTCCTTATCACTTCAACGGGATTTTAAAACAGCAGGCATGTAAACATGCTTTCAACCTACTATGTTTAACCAGAACAGATGGAGACTCTATGAAACAAATTCTAGCAAAGAGATCACACTAAGAATAATTTTTTAAAGAAAACCCTTGCAGGGGATCCCTCCCGTAGCGAGACCACTGTACTTGACAATCATGGACTTTTATGGGTGAAGTGACTTCAGACATTATCTATTCTCACCACCTCGTTTTACAGATATAGAAAACGAAACCCAGGCAAAGTCTTGCCCAAAGTCACAGCAGAGAGACGTAAGGAGTCCCTGTATTTTCCACTTATAATCCAATGCCTTTCCCACTGCCATTCGGCCTTCCCAGAAAAGCCCCTCAGGCAGTGGAAAGATTTTCCTCCTGATGGGGTTTCCAAAGCACATGCCTTTTTGCCTTCTGGGCCATTCTGACCCTGATCAGTCCCATCTGGAGAAGAACCGTGACAATGAACTAGGCATTGTTTCTCAGCAAGACCAGGAGGCTTCCTGGCATTTAAACAGAGATCATTTCTTAAAGGACAGAGTCAAGACAACAAATCCACCTTAAAATAAACCTCAAGTCAGACCACCAATTAACACCTAAATGTATTTAAGTAGAAATAAGTTTAATTGTCTAATTAATTTTTCACCAATTTTCACATGTCACATTTTACACTGGCTTGGCAATGAAAGTAATTGGATCCCTTTATAACCATTTTCCACTTCCTGATTTGCTAAGTAGTTCAATGCTGTTGTCTACAGAAAATATGCATCACTCCAAACTGGTCACACTGCAACTTTATGCAGTTCATAACGTATTGGGGGAGGGGTGGGGGGATTAGCTGCAAAGATGAAAACGACAAGATACTGTATCTAGTGGAAAAGGTGCCCTTGGTAGGCAGCTTCTAACATGGTCCCCAATGATCCCTTCCTCGTGGCTTTCACACCCTTGTGAAGTCCCCTCCCCTAGAGTGTAGACTGACCTAAGGAGTAGAATATGCCAGAACTGATGGAATGTCACTTCTGAGATTAGGTTATAAAGAATTCCATCTTAGTTGCTTTTTCTCACTTTTCCTCTTCTTCTCCTCCTCTCTCTCTGTCTCTCGGATCCCTCAATCTGGGTAAAGCTATGTCATGAGCATCCCTATAGAGAAGAACTGAGGCCTCCTGCCAAAAGCCACATGAGTGAGCTTGGAAATGGGACCTCCAGCCCCCGTCAAGCTTTCAGACCTTGAGGTCCCAGCCAACAGCTTGAGAGCAACCTCATGAGAGACCCTGAGCCAGACCACCAGCTAAGCCACTCCCAGGTTCCAGACTGTCAGCAATTGTGTGAGATAAATATTTACTATTTTAAGCTGCTAAGTTTGGGGATAATTTATTTTACAGTAATAGTGGGGGAGCTACGTATGAGTTCTGACTTTTCTACTTCCTTGCAGAAGCTTCTTGTGTTTGTCCCTTAACTTCTCTTAATTATGCCTGTTTCCTCATCAGTAAAGGGGGGATAAAGACCTTACCTACTGCACAGAGTTGCTGTGGAGTTCAAGGACAAGTTCAAGGACTAATCTTAAATGATCGTGAGGCATTAGGCATTTTTATCTAGGCTATCTCATTTAATTTCTTCCAAATGGAAAAAAACACATGTGAAACATAACCAGTAAATTAGAACACCATGCTAGTATTATTAGAGCCAATTCATTTTATGAGTTATTAAAACATTGTTTTTAGCAAACATCAATCTTGGATCAACCTTAAGTAAACCATATGCCTTTTAGAACTGATGGGTTTTAATTAGTTTCTTAATTAGCATGTGAGAAGTTTGTAAACCTGTTAGTTTTGCTATCAAAACCAGAAGAACAAGCTTTATATATTTCCCATGGGAGGTGCTCTTCAGGGCCAAGGCTAAAGCCCACGGGCCCTTCGAGTTAATATGGCCCAAGCACAGTGCTCTTCCACAACCCCCTTCTCACCGAGCCTCATTAATGACACCACCTTCCTCCTGCTCGCCAACCTGGAAACCAAGTCATCCACCCAGAATCCTCCCCTTCCACTCCTCACCCCATGTCTTGTCACCAGATCCTGCAATTCTAATTCAGAAACATTCTTCCCTTCCACCTCCATGCCACTGTTTTAATTCAGATAAATCTCATCCACATTTAATCATTAATACTATTATAATATTATATACAGTTATAATATACATTAATACAGTTTTCTTTAATTATACTATTATGATAATAAATATTAATAAATCATATTTATCGACAGTGCATTATGTTTCAGAAATTGGGCTCTGCGCTGGTGATCAGACTTACAAAGGCCCACCCCCGCTCTCCCCTCCCCTGTCTTCCTGGAGCTAACAGGCGGCTTCATTCAGCTTTGCAAGGGCTAAGCTAGATTAAAGGTTAAGAGTAGACTGCCTCAGTCTAAATCTTAGCTTTTCCACTTACTGTGTGCCCTTAGACATGTTACTTAACCTCTCTGCGCTTCAGTTTTCTCACCTGGAAAACAAGGATAACAATAGCAAGAATTAAGAGAATTAAAATATTTGAAATGGGCTTCCCTGGTGGTGCAGTGGTTGAAAGTCCGCCTGCCGATGCAGGGGACACGGGTTCGTGCCCCCGTCCGCGAAGATCCCACATGCCGCGGAGCAGCTAAGCCCGTGAGCCATGGCCGCTGAGCCTGCGCGTCCGGAGCCTGTGCTCCGCAACGGAAGAGGCCACAACAGTGAGAGGCCCGCGTACCGCAAAAAAAAAAAAAAAAATTGAAATGCTTAGAACAGAGCCTGGCAATCAAAAAAGTTTAACTATTGTTATTTTTAGTCCATGTCATATTTTCTCCAACACCAGCTCCCTGGAGGCCAAACCGTCCTCTCTCGAGCGGTCTGGCTCTTCTTCCTAAGGAACCGTTTAACCATGCCATTTCCTAGCAAACACCGGGAACATGGGTCTTAGCATGGCCCACCTCTTCGGCTTACCCTCCACTTCTCCCCAACCCCAGCCCCAGCTCCCACACTCCTGCTCCACTGAATGTCTCACCATCCCCAAAACACACCACTCTGAGCCTAACTTTGCACCTTTGTGCCAAGATATAGTGGAGAGAGGACAGCTTAGTCAAGCAGTGGCAAAACACAGCACCCAAGATGGCGGCTGGATGCTCCCACTTCTCTTTCAAGCTCTGTTAGGAAAAGACCAAAGCGGGTTGGAACTTAAGTACTTCTTTACGTCAGGGGGTAGCACAGGCCTTAAAATGGCCAGGGATTACCTTCCTTGGGAGCACAGGACTGCCTCTGCTATCATCAGAGAAAAGAAAAGAAAGAAAGAAAGAGGCCTTCCCTGGTGGCACAGTGGTTGAGAGTCCGCCTGCCGATGCAGGAGACACAGGTTCGTGTCCCAATCCGGGAAGATCCCACATGCCGCGGAGCGGCTGGGCCCGTGAGCCATGGCAGCTGAGCCTGCGCGTCCAGAGCCTGTGCGTCTGGAGCCTGTGCTCTGCAGCGGGAGAGGCCACAGGAGTGAGAGGCCTGCGTACCACCAAAAAAAAGAGAAAAGAGCTTGGATTTTAGACTAAGTGAGACCTGTGTCTAAATCCTGGCTCTACCTCTAGCTAAACAAGGCCAGTACCCTCAGTTTCTTTGGCTGGAAAGTAGGAATCATAACAGTACCTTTGCAGTGTTGACATGAGGGTTAAATGAGAAAACGTGAAAGTAGCCAGCACATCCCAGGCTCTAGATTAAATGCTACTTTCCCTTTTTCTCCTGTCCTGTTCTCTGTGCCTGTGAAGGTCTCCCTGCTTCCCGTACCCTGTGTTCCTGGTGAACTCCAACTCAATCAAGTCTCGGCTCAGTGTGACCCTCCCAGAGAAGCCTTTCCTGGCTTTCTCAGGCAGAGCTCATGGCTCCGGCCACTGTCTCCTGCCGAACTGGAAACTCCTTCACAGCAGGAATCACTACCTCTAAACACCTTTGGATCCTCAGAGCCTGGCATCATTCAAAAAATAAATGTCAGGTAGTGTTTTATGATTTCCTTGTGAAAATGAAGGATTCTTAGGTGCTTTAAAATATTTTCATTACAGTACCATTTGTAATAGAGAAAACTGGGAAGTAGCATTCATGTCTAATAATTAGAGGTTAAGTAAATTATGGTTCCTCCTTAAAATGTGGTGGTATGCTGCCATTATAATCATCTTGTAGAAATGTGCTGTTGACATTGAAAAAAAATGTTCTCAATATATACTGTGAGGGAAAGAAGCAGTTTTCAAAACAGTACTATGTACAGAATGATCCCGTTTTGTGATAAAAATATAAATGTTTATGTATGCATAAAAAAGGTCTGGAAGGACCCAGTGGTTGTCTCTGGGTGGGTGGAATTTGCATGTTTCTCTTCCTTCCTTATGCTTGTATGTATTTTGTGATTTTTCTATAATGAGCATAAATTACTTTTGTAGTAAGAAAAAAAATTTTTTTAACTACCAAAAATTGTTTTTCTGATTGTAATGCATTTTCATTGTAGAAAATTTGGAAAGTCTGAAAACTATAAAAAAGAAAAGCTAATTATGCACGTTTTTCTACCCAGAGAGTCTGTTAACATCCTAGTATATTTCTTTCTAGTCTTTTTTTTTTAATGCATGTATGAATTTTTTTCAACTTGAGATCTAACTGATCTATAGTTTAATATCCTGCAATTTTTTATTACATTGTGAACATTTTCAAAAAATTATTACAAATTCTAAATATCAGATGTCTTACAAAAGGTTAGAATAATCAGCTATCCTAGGGAAAAAAAATAGGAGAACTAAAAAGAGGGTTAATGGCCTCCCATGTACAGCATAACGCATTTTAAAGACTTTCCCAGGCCCTAGAGAGGCCACGTATTGTATAAAATACCTAAAATATTCCATATTAATAATTTTACCTGTAACATTTTTGAAAGGGTTTTTAATATTTTTGCTACTGAATTTGGCTAAGCATACTCATTTAATTTACAACTGGTGAACAACTCACTTAATGTACAATTGGCAATAATTTCTCAGTAACTGTCGTGCATATTGGGGAACTCTTACAAAGTGAGTAAAATCCAACCTATAAATTGTTTTCAAATATAAAGAAACACTAAATTTTAACACTTAATGAAGTGAACACAGTGTTACATTTTGTAGATTTTTAATTAAACACTTCTTGATTTTACAGTTTCCTTTTCTTATTTTGGTGCCAATAACTTTTTTCAGATCTCAAACTTTTCCCCAGGCCCTTGAAAAGTCCCTGTGCCTTGGGCTCTGTGTCCACCCTGCCTCACAGAGGAAAACATCCTGCTTGAGACCCTTTGGCTGCTGGGCAGTCATGACAGACAGATATCAGAAACTTCCAGCAAGGGTAGAAGTCACTGCAAAGGCCAGCAATGGGAGAGGCCAATCTATGCAGCAGAGTCGTTTGTTCTGTGCCGACCTCCAAATACAAAGTGGGAAGGTTTGGACAGGGGATTCCTGCACAGTAAGTTTTTGTTTCTCAAGAACAGCAGGTAAACTGGGGAGAAGGAGGGGGGCAAGGAGGAAGAGGTAGAAAAGGAAGAACAGGAAGGAGAAAGAAGGAAGGAAAGAGGGAGAGCAGCAGGGAGGAAGGCAGGTTACCGTTCATTAATTGCTTGGTTACTGGTCTGCACTGAGCTGAGCGCTCTACATACTGCATTTCATTCAATACTCATAACAACCCTGGGAGACAGCAACTCTTGTCACTCTCATTTTACAGTTAAGGCTCCTGAGGCTCAGAGAGGTTAAGTCATTGGCCCAAGGTCACACAGCTAGAAAGTGACAGAGGTGGTCCAAGACTGTTCAACTCCATAGCCTGTACATTAACCCCTATACCACTTGGCCTCCCCAAACACACCTGCCCTATCTGGCCCTCCTCCTAGTTCCAGAAGGACAGAAATTAAAGCAAGAAGAGCCGCATGAGATCAGCTCACCCTTCCCGTCTCTACCTTTACCAGAGCACTGCTCACAAGGAGAGTCTTGTTCCCTCACTCGGCTGAGCCAAGTCCTTCCCGAGGGGCACCGTGCCTGGCCCAGAAAATGTGCTCAGGACATGTTGGCTGAATTAATGAATTAAATAAATCTCTCATTTTGCTGAGAAGGAAGTCCAGAGAAGGAAATGTGGGGACCACACAACAGGGGTAATTTGCCTGCGGTCATCCAACAAGATAGTGATAACAGATTTGGGATTAGAATCGCCGCCAGTGCTTCTTGCACTGCTTTACCTGAATTTGTATGGGGTTTTCCACTTTATATGATCTCATTTCATTCTCACAGCAACCATGTGATTACTATCATATGTCATCAGATCTAAGATCATCAGTAGGACACACCACTATTTTATGTAACAATAAGAAAATTAAAACAAAAAAAAACCCAACACTGCCAAGTATCCTTGAGAGACACCATCAACTGTAAGATGCATCCCTAGAATGTGAAAAATGTGTGATGTTATCTACATTTTATAGATGTGGAAACGGAGGCTCAGCAGCATAAAGTGGCATGTCATGGTCACACAGCTATTAAGGGTCAGACGTGTATGATTCAAACTAGTCCTGGGCTCTCTCTACAATTGTACCTCAAGGACAATGATTTGATGGTTGGTTTTTTGTTTTGGTTTGGTTTGTTTCTGACATTTAAATGAGAATCTTACTTAGCTGGTGACACAGATCCTTCCCCACCAGAATATAAGAGCCGTTTTTCCAGCGCCTAGCACCGTGGCTGGCCCAGAGCCAGGCCTCAAAAATTATCTAAGAGGTGGAGTGGGGGTCACACTATGAGGCACCTCAGGAGTCCAGAAAACACAGGCCTGAGTTAGAAGTCCACAAACTGCTGCCATTCCTGTGCTGCTGACACCAGGTGAGGTAAAAGGCAGGTGCAGAGTGGGAGTAGGGGCTGCGGAAGAAGACCCTTTACTTAGAATGAGTCCTGAGGTGGACAGACCTGGTCAGAGTCCCAGCTTTACTGGCCACCAGCTGTGGGACCTTGGGCAAGTTATTTAATCTCTCTGAGTCTCTGTTTCCTTGTCGATAAAATGGGAATAATGCCATATTACCTATATTGTGGGATGGTGTGAAAGTTAAATGAGAAAATACACATAAAGAGTTTAGCACAGGGTCTGGCACGTGCCAAACACTCAGCTGATCACAGCAAAAGCCATGTACACGAAGGAATGTCTGTCTTACATCATCTCAAACAAAACCAAGTTGGCTGGTCGTTGGGAGATTTCACTCTTGGGGACCCTCAGCCTCAGACTGGCCATACAAACAGGCAGCCTTGCAGTGGAAGATCTCCCACCAGTTTTTTAAAGATCAAATACCCAAAATAAGAAATGAGAGTTGGGAGACCACTACAGATACCAAACTAATTAATAAAATCATAAGCATTTACATTGGTCAACCTAAGCCAAAATGTTGAAAGCCCTGAGTTGAATAGATAATTTTCTAGGAAATAGAAAATATTACAACTAATTTAGAAGAGTTTTAAAATGTATACTCCAAAAAACCTGAAACATACTAAATACCACAGAATAAATTGAGGATGTTTTCAAAGAGCTATACCCAAAAAAAGTGTCAAGTCCAGGCGGTTTCATGGGTGAATTCTACCTGCTATTTAAATTGTTCCAGAGCAAAGAGAAAGCAGGAAAACTTCCAAATTCTTTTTATGAAAGCTAGCATAACACTATGAAACCTGACAGAGAGAACACAGTAAAAGAAAGACTCAGAAAGAGACACTGACAGCTGCCTCTCTGCAAAGTCTGTACCTAGAAGCATTTTCTGTAGGGTCAGGAGCAAAGTAGAGATTTCCACTAACACCATCATTATTAACACTGTTCTAGAAGTGCTGGCCCATACAATTAGAAAACAGAGAGAAGTAAGAAGTATAAAAACAGGAAAGGAGAAAACAAAATTATCATTATTTTTAGATGATATGACTGCATATCTAGAAAACATAACTCGGGCATTATCAATAAAGTCATTCAATATCAATAAACTAAGATGACTGGTTATATGACTGATATACAAAAGTGAGTAGCTTTCTTACATGCAATCAGCAACCAGTTAGAAAATATAAGAAAAGATTCCATTCATATGAGCAACAGCAAAAAAACACAACTATTTTAAATGTGCTAAATTTATAAGAAGAAGGCTTTAGAATGCTACTGAAGGACTTAGTAGTCTGAATAAATGTAAAGACATATCCTGTTTTTGAATAGGAAGATGTACTGTTGTAAAGCTGTCAGTTCTCACAAATCATTCATATTTACAGTGATTCCAATTTTTAAAACATACTGAAAGAATTGCTTTTGGAACAACATGAGCTGATTCTAAAGTTCACATGAAAAGAAAAGCATGCAAGAATAGGCTGGGGGGGGCGGGGGGGGGAAATGAGGATAGACTCTTTGCCAAACATTAAAACATAATGTAGTTTTTTAGATATGACACTAAAACCACAAACAACAAAAGGGAAAGATAGATAAATTGGACCTCATCAAAATTAAAAACTTTTGTGCTTCAAAGGACACCATTAAAAAAATTAAAATACAACTCACAGAGTGGGAGAAAATATTTGCAAATCACATATCTGATAAGAGAGAATATATAAAGAGCTCTTACAACTCAATAAAAAAGATAAATAACTAAATTTTTTAATGGGCAAAGAATTTAAATAGAAATGTATCTAAACAAGACATACAATGTTGAATAGGCACAGGAAAAGTTGTCCTACACTATTAGTCATTAGGGAAATGCAAATCAAAACCACAATCAGATACCACTTCACACTCACAAGGATAGCTAAGATCAAAAAGACAAACATTAACAAGTGTTGGTGAGGATGTGGAGAAATTGGAACCCACATACAGTGCTGTTAAGAATGTAAAATAATGCGTCCACTCTGGAAAACATTCTGGCAGTTCTTCACAATGTTAAACATAGAGTTACCATGTGACCCAGCAATTCCACTCCTCTATATATGCCCAAGAGAATTGAAAACATATATCTACACAAAAACTTGTACACAAATGTTCATAGCAGCCTTATTTATAATAGCCAAAAAGTGGAAACAATCCAAATGTAAGTCAATTGATGAATGGATAAATAGAATGTGGTAGAGCCATACAATGGAATATTATATGCCAATAAAAAAGAAATGAAGGGGACTTCCCTGGCAGTCCAGTGGTTGGGACTTCGTCTTCCAATACAGGGGGTGAAGGTTCGATCCCTGGTCAGGGAGCTAGGATCCCGCATGCCTCATGGCCAAAAAACCAAAAACATAAAACAGAAGAAATATTGTAGCAAGTTCAATAAAGACTGAAAATGGTCCACATCAAAAAAAAAAAAAAAAAAAAGGAATGAAGTACTGATACATGCCTCAACATGAATGAACCTTGAAAACATTATGCTAAGTGCAAGAAGTCAATAATAAAATGCCACATACCAGATAATTCTATTTATATGAAATGTCCAGAATAGACAAATCCATAGAAACCAAATGAAGATTAGTGATTGCCAGGAGCTAGGGGCAGGAAGGAGTAGAGAGTGACTGCTAATGAGTACAAGGTTTCATTGTGGGGGCATGAAAATGTTGTGAGATTAGAGAGCAGTGTTGGCTACACAACTTGGTGAATATACTAAAAACACTGACTGGTATAATTAAAGGGGTGAATTTTATAGTACGTGAATTATATCCCAGTAAATCTGTAATTAAAAAAAATAGTGGGAGGGGCTTCCCTGGTGGCTCAGTGGTTAAGAATCCGCCTGCTAATGCAGGGGACACGGGTTCAAGCCCTGGGGGGCTGGGAAGACCCCACATGCCGCAGAGCAACTAAGCCCGTGCACCACAACTGCTGAGCCTGCGCTCTAGAGCCCGCGAACCACAACTACTGAGCCTGCACCTTAGAGCCTTTGATCCACAACTACTGAAGCCTGTGTGCCTAGAGCCCGTGCTCTGCAACATGAGAAGCCACCGCAGTGCGAAACCCTCGCACCGCAACGATGTGGCCCCCACTCGCCGCAACTAGAGAAAGCCTGCACACAGCAACAAAGACCCAACGCAGCTAAAAATAAATTTTAAAAATAAAATTAATTAATTTTAAAAATAGTGGAAAACTTTGGTAAGCAAAATAGCTCAAAAGCCTAGAAAAGACACAATTACCCACTAGAATTTAGTATATAATCAAGGTGGCATTTCCAATAAAGGAAAGATGAATTCTTCTGAAAATGATACTGGAACAACATTCCTTGATGGGTTAACAATGGCAGGGGGAGGGGGCTGTGGGGAGGGCAGCACTTGGAACCTTACCTTGCTCCTTTCAACTAAGCATACCCAGATGTAAAGACTTAAATGTAAAAATTAAAACCATAAAAACAGGAGAATTAATCAGGAGAATTTTTTAAAATCTCAAAGTGGGAAAGTCAAGACACAAACCGCAAAGGCCTCAAAAGAAAACAAAAGGTATAAATTTGCTTTATAAATATTTTAAATTTCAACATGGAAAAAATCAAAAGACATAAACTGGACAAAATATTTATAAAAATATAGAACAAATTTCCAATTTCCTTGTTATATAAAAAGATTGTATGTATCACTCACTTAAAAAAAAAAAGCAAGCCACTAGAAGAATAAACATGAGCAGACCATTGCCAAAGATTAAAATATAAATATAAAAAGATGTCAAATTTCACTCTTCTTTAAAGAAATGTACATTAAAACAATGACTAGATACCACTGTCATCTATCAGGTTAGCCAAGATGAATAAGTTTGCTAAAATACTGCGTATTCAAAGGCGTGAAAAAATTGGCACAGTTGAAAAACTTATGTCCACACAAAAACCTGCACATGGATGTTTATAGCAGCTTTATTCAGAATTGCCAAATCTTGGAAGCAACCAAGATGTCCTTCACTAGGTGATGGCTATACAAAATGTGGTACCTCCATACAGTGGACTATTATTTAGCAATTTAAAAAAAAAGAGTTATCAATCCACAAAAAGACACAAAGGGATCTTAAATGTACATGGCTAGGTGAGAGAAGCCAATCTGAAAAGGTTACATATTATATGGTTCAAACTATATGACATTCTGGAAAAGGCAAAACTATGGAGACAATAAAAATATCAGTCTTTGCTAGGAGTTTGGGGTGGGAAAGAGAGAGGGATGAATAAGCAGAACAGAGAGGATTTTTAGGGCTGTGAAACTATCGTGTATGACACTATAATTGTAGGTACATGTCATTATACATTTGTCAAAACCCATAGAACGTAGGATGCCAAGAGTGAATCCTAGTGTAAACTAGGAATTTCAGTTAATAATAATGTATCAACATCGGTTCATCAATTGTAACAAAGTACCACAGTAATATAACATGTATATAAGAGGGGGAACTATGGGAAGGAGGTATATGAGAACTGTACTTTCTGATCAAATTTTCTGTAAACCTAAAACTGCTCTAAAATAAAAAAGGCAACTAAGTTTTTTAAATTGCACTGGTACATTAGTGGTAGATGTGCAAACTGGTACAATCCCTTTAGAGCAAAATTTGACAATACCTTCCAAAAAATTTTAAATGCATGCCCTTTCACACAGACACTGCTTCTCAGACTTGATCTCACAGGTAGGAAGTGACATTTATACAAGGACATTCATTAGTTCTGTTTGTAATAGTAAAAGACAGGCAATAACCTTGTGGTAAGCAGAATAACGCCCCCCCCCGCAAATGTCCACATCATAATCCCCAGAACCTGTGAATATGCATGGCAAAGGGAAATTAAAGTTACAGATGGAATTAAGATTGCTAAACAGCTGACCTCAAAATAGGGAGATTATCCTGGATTATCCGGGTGGGCTCAATGCAATCATAAGAGTCCTTAAAAGTGAAAGAGGGAAGCATAAAAGGACGGTCAGAATAATGGGACTTGAGAAAAACTCTACCAATGGTTGCTGGCTTTGAAGATGAAGGAAGGGGACACAGCCAAGGAATGCAGGTCTAGAAGTGTCTAGACACGTCTGGAAGCTAGAATGGACAAGGAAACAGATTCTCACCTAGAGTCTCCAAAGGGAAGGAAATCCTGCCAACACTTTGATTTTAGCCCAGCAAGACTCATTTCAGACTTCTGATGTACAAAACTGTAAGATAATAGATTTGTGCTGTTGTTAAGCCATTAAATTGGTGGTAATAAATAAATAAAACTAACACAGGCTAAATGTCTATCTGTAGAGGACTGGCTGAATAAATGAAGTGTAATACTATGTAGCCTTAAAAAGAATGAGGTAGCTCTATATATACAGATAGTGAATTAGTTTCAAGACACATTGTTTAGGACTTCTCTGGTGGTCCAGTGGTTAAGACTCCTCACTTCCAATGCAGGGGACACGGGTTCAATCCCTGGTTAGGGAAGTTCCGCAGGTAGCACGGCCAAAAAAAATACATTGTTTCGTAAAAAAAAAAAAAAGGCAAAGTTCAAAATCCAGGTAGATCCTTATATGTGCATAGACTATCTCTGGAAAGATACACCAGAACCTGATAATATTTATTGCCACCAGGGGAGGAGAAATGGTCAATAAGGGGTTCAAATAAGGGAATTCCCTGGTGGTCCAGTGGCTAGGACTCTGTGCTTCCACTGCAGGGGGCATGGGTTTGATCCCTCGTCAGGGAACTAAGACCCTGCAAGCTGAGCAGCCAAAAAAAAAAAAGAAAAGAAAAAGAAAAGAAAAAAAAAAAAGAGGTTTCAACGAGACACTCACTTTTCACTGAATCCTCTTTCGTGATGTGGTAGGTTTTTTCTTCTGGTTGTTTGTTTGTTTAAATCATGTACAAGTATTAGCTTAAGAATAAAGAGGGGAAAACTTTTTTAAGAAAAGGGAGAGAACTCTGCTCAGTCATAAATGAGTTGGTAGTGTTTTCATCTTTCTCATGAGTAGTGATTGAATCCCTTCCACAAGTGGCACACTGTCAGGTGCCTTTTCTTGTTTAATCTTCCTAACAACCCTGACAAGTTGGTGTATTATTATCTCTTCCCCTAGTTGGGGCGCTGAGGCTCAGAGACCAAATTGCACAGCTGGTAAGTTTGCAGCTGGATTTTAAAGCCTGCTCTTCTGGCTTCAGGGCTCTCTCCTCAAACCACCGCACAGTTGTCGCTGGTTCTAACAGCCGCGGTAGGGGCCAGCTCAGCCCTCGGATGCTACCACGCAGAGCTGTCAGACAAGGATCTCAGCCCTCTCCGTTGTTTTCTTTCAGGTCTCTTTCCCATATCTCTGAGTTGAGGAGGAGGTCAGCCTCCAGAGGGGCCCTGCCTACGCTGCTTTCTGGGTTCAGCCCACCTTCTCCTGTTACATCTCTCAGCAAAGTTCCTCTGAGCCTTCTGGGGAGAGGCCGCTGCCCACGGTCACCGTGGCTCTAATTGTTCTCGCCGGTGGCCTCACGTTGCAGTGGGCCCAGTGCAGCCACCTGCTTTCCTCATGTAGCAATGAAACCCTAGAGATGACGGGCCTCCGAGTAGCACTACATCTTGATCAAATAAGGCTGCCCTGAGATTTCTCATTCCTGCGAGCTTGGGGCTGGAGATGAAGGGGGTTTCCCCGTGTCTGTCGGCAACTTACAACTCTGGACCAGCAATCTGCCTTCCCGGGCCTCACTTTCTGGTAAAATGGAGATCAGATTCCCCAGCTGCTTGGACAGATGTTGCTGGGCCATTTACCTCTTGGGAGCGCTGTTTAAATACAGCCAAACTGCCTTTCATGTTGAGGATCTCAAAGCATTTTAAAACGAGTAATTAATGAAGTTCAACCTCCAGAAAAAGCAAGAATTATTATCTTCATTTTATAAATAGATCAAAGGTCACACAATCAATGGCAGATGTAGGAAACAGATGTAAGAATTCTGCTTTTGTCCCTGGCTGCAACCACTAAATCCCACTTCTGGTATCACTGACAGACCTTTTTTCTGCTCTCTGACTTCTGGCCAAAGATGTGGAATTGGCCTTTATATGTTTCCACTTAAAGGTTTGAATTCTATGTATGGTTCATATGCCTTTGATATGTCTGGAATTTATAAAAGAAAGGGAGAAGAATGATATTTGATGCTTTTCAGAGATCGTGTTGGGACTGAGCCTTATATAGTGGGTCAAATGCCAATAAAGGGAGGGGAAAAAAAGCGCTCACCAGATCTTCAGGAAGTTCAGTTTTATTCTCTCTCTGAAAGAATTCTGCTGTTAAAATTAAATAGAGTGTATCTTTAGTCACCAAAATGATTGTTCTGGGAATAATGAAAGTCACCACTTATTGAGCGCTAACTGTGTGCTAAGCACTGTTCTACTTCCTCGAATACATTGTATCGTGTGATTCTCACAAACAGCTGAGAAGGTTTTCATATTCCTTCATTTTATAGATAATATAACTGGGCTTAGGGATAGAAGATGGGTTAAGGAGAAAGGAAAGAAGAGAAAGAAAGCTCAAAGGAAATTAAGCAAAACTGGCTGGATATATATTCTGTGCCAGAGGTGTTATGTTGTGATAGATACAAAGATGGAGACATGAAAAATGGATAAAATAGCTCCAGATTCCTGCTCTCAAGGAGTTTGCAGCCTTGTGGGTCACTGAGGATGAGGGATGAAGTGATAAGCATGTAAAAAGACAAATAATGTCAATACACCTCAGTACAGAAATATTTATTATTAAGTCCCGGTATGTGTTAGATACTACATACCTTGCGGGGGTTGGTCCCTCTTCTCATAGAGCTTATAGTCTAGTGGGAAAGTCAGCCATTAATCAATCACACAGATTTAAAACTGCGCTTGAGTGGAGTAGAAGATACCAGATGGGCTACAGCCTGACAAAGAATTAGTACCCAGAATACATAAAGGACTCCTACACATAATAAGAGATAATCCAATAGAAGCACTGTCAAATAAACCAAGAAGCAATTTTAAAAAGATGAAAGGCAAATAACCGGTAAACACATGAAAGTATGCTCAGTCTCTCTTGTAAACAGGGAATTGCAAATTAAAACACTGGAATACCATTTCACACCCACCAGCTTGGCAAAAGTTTTAAAGCCTGACATTACCAAGTGTTGTTGAGGAAGCCAAGCATGGGAACTCATATATTGCTATCGAAGTGTAAACTGGTACAACCGCTTTGAAAAACTCTTCAGCCATGCCCAGTAAAGCTGCCAATTTACACGACCTGAGGCCGGAGATTCCACACCCAAGAATCGTCTTGGGTGGCTCACTTTCACACAAAGGGATGGGTATAAAAAATATTAATTGTAGCATTGTTTCTAACGAAAAAAATTTTGAAAATAAGCTGAATGTCCTCCAGAAGGAGATGGGTAAAGTGTGTTGAACTCATCCAATGGGACCCGAATCAGCAGTGAAAATGTATGATCTAGAACTACATGTGTGGCTACATTTCATAGTCATAATGCTGAGTGAAAAAAACTAGTTACACAATGATATATCCAGTAAATACCATTTCTTCAAAGTTTACAAACATGCCAAACAATTCTATGAAGTGTTTACAGGCACAAACATATGTAGTAAAAAAAAAATACAAAAGCATAAATGAGAACGATAAACCCCAAATGCAAGAGATCAGGTACCTTGGGGGAGGGACAGAAATGAGTTCAGAGGACTCTACCTAGATCTGTGAAGTTTTATGTCCTTAAAAAAAAGATTTGGGGCTTCCCTGGTGGCGCAGTGGTTGAGAGCCTGCCTGCCGATGCAGGGGACACGGGTTCGTGCCCCGGTCCGGGAAGATCCCACATGCCGCGGAGCGGCTGGGCCCGTGAGCCATGGCCGCTGAGCCTGCGCGTCCGGAGCCTGTGCTCCGCAACGGGAGAGGCCACAACAGTGAGAGGCCCGCGTACCACAAAAAAAAAAAAAAAAAAAAAAAAGATTTGAAGAAAATACGGCAAATGTTAAGCTTTGGCAAGGAGCGGGGAGCCAGGGAAGGGGTACAGAATAAACAGGTGTTAAGAATATTATTCTCTGTAGGTGTTTTTGTATGCTTTGATCCATCAAAGGAGAATTCAACTGAATTGGGGGTGGGTGGGGGACGGTCAGGGGAGAAAGTCTGAGGAAATGATGCTTACTTAGGATGAGAGCCAAAAGTTGAGTAGTTGAGAAAGGGCAGAAAGGTACAGACAGAGAGAACAGGCTGTACAAAGCCACTGGCATGGGAAGGTGAACACAGAGGCTGGGAACTGAGACCCCCACTGTGGCCAGAGCCAGGGAGGAAGAGGATGGAGTTGTGGGTGAAGGTGCGGGTCAGTGCACAGACCAGGCAGGGCCTCAGAGGCCATCTTGAAAGATCAGGCCCTTATGCCAAATACAACTAAAGCAGCAGGGGTAGAAAGTTTGGGGGTCCAGAGACACTTCGCTCAGCCAGATAGCAGAACAGGGAAGGCAGTCTTGAAGAGGTGACTCACATCTTGAGCTTTGGGGAATGAGTAAGAGGAAGCCAGCTGGGGCAGGAAGGGGAGTGGGGAGTAAATTCCCTTGATAGGGCCCAACAGCAGTAAAGATAAGGAAGACCTTGAATCGTGTGGTCCCAACATGGTGCAACACCCAGGGCTAGCTCTGAAAGGTTATCAGATAGAAAATGGCAGAGGAGGGTGTCCATGAAGACAGAGAGGGCTTGGGGTCCCAGGCTGGGCAGCCTTAAGCGGAGAAAGGCATAGCCAGGCATGATTGCAGGTAATCGCTCTGGCGGTGCGTGAGGATGGATTTGAAGGAGGCGGGAGCGCAGCAGGGAGATCCTTGAGGGGAATCTGTTAATAGCCAATGGGAGAGGGACCCCTAAACCAGGCTGGCTGGGATTAAAATGAAGAAATGGAGAGTGCCTGGAGAGGTGTTTAGAGGGGCGAGGCGTCTAGGATGATGGTACTGCCATCACTGAGATGGACCAGACACGGCGAGTTGGAGATGCGTGCACGGCAAGCCAAGTGGAACTGTCCGGCCAGGCCAGCGAAGAGATGGGCGCGCCGAGGGCTGCAGATGGAGCCTGGAGTGGGAGGCGCCTCCTGTGGGTGGTTAATAACCACTCACAGCAAATGAGTTGGTCCAGAAGGAAGGTGGAGGAAGAAACTGAGCGTGTCGCTGGGGACGAGAAGGCATGAGATTGGGGCGGGTGCGGGGAAGAGAGGACAGGAGGGGAAAGACCACGCAGACGCTGAGCGGCTGCCAGGAGGTCAGCCCCGCGCGGGGCTGGGCGGGCCCGGGGCGCGGGGGCTGCAGGCGGAGCCCCGGCGCGCCCAGCGCCCGCAGGCGCGGGAGAGCCAACCCCGGCCAGGGGCTTCCCGCAGCTCCTCGGGCTGCCTCGGCCGCAGCCGCCGGGGGCAGCAGGGCACTCGCGCGGCCGGGCCACCACGGCCATCCCAGTCACCCCAGGCTCCCGCGTGTCCAGGCCGTGCCTCCCCCCCGCCCGCGGACCTGGCGACGTCACTGCGGCTCTGACGCGCGCTAATGGAGGCACGGGCGGAGGCGGCGTGGCGCAGGCACCCCTCCCGGGAGGTCCCGGTCCTTGCAGCCCGCGGCCGCGTTCTTGGCCCTCCTCCAGGGGAACCTCGATTTTCCAAACTCGGGAAGGCCGGCTGTCCTTCGGCTACTGATTAGGACGCGAGCGCCTGGTAAAAGATTTTAACAATGCCCGGAAAGAAATAGCCGGACCCAGGAAAGACTAATAATAGCCGCCAGCTAGAGTTCTGCTCGTGTGCTCAGCGGTCTTAAGAACAATAATAACGACAACCACAATAGCCACCATTTATTGAGCGCTTACTCTGTGCCAGGCACTGTGTTCAGCGCTTTGCAGGCAACAACCCTCAGAGGTAAGTACCTTTATTATCCCTATTTTGAAGGAAACCGGGGCACAGAGAGGTTAAGGAACTTGCCCCAGGCACACAGCTAGCTGAAGTCAGTGCCCGAATTCCAACCCAGGCTGTCTGGTCCCACGCAATCGTCATGTCAACCCGCTAAAGTCGGGGTCATTTTCTCCATCTTAAAGATGAGGAAGTCAAGGCTCATGGAAATTGAAGTACCTTGCCCAAGGTCACCTAGCTGGAAAATGGATGAGGCAGAAAGCGAACCCAGGGCTCCTCTCTGTCCGCAGAACCCGTGGTCTTGGCCAAAGGCGATCCGACAGCCCAGCAGGCTTTGGCCCCGGGTCCCAGAGGCGCAGCCTCTGCGGGTTTTGGGTGGGTTCCCGCGGCCTCCGATCTCGGATGAATTGGATGTTTCCGAGCATCGTCTCTGCTCAGCCCACAGGCGTCAGATAGGGACGCTTCTCCCGAAATCCGGTCGGGGACCGGGCCGCGAGGTCCTCTGAAGGGATGGAGCGGGGGCGGAGGCAGCGAGAGGGATCCCGGGTCCCACCTGCAGAACTGCCGGGCGGGCGGCTTGCCCCGAGAGGCCGGCAGAGGGCGCTGCCGCATGCGCCTCGGGTCCCACGGTTACCAGACCCCGGGGTGGGCGGGCCTCGGCCGGCAGGAGCTAGACTCAGAACCCCAAAGCGGGTAGCTGGCATCCCATCTGGCCCCTCGCCTTAGCCCTGGGCCTGCGTCCACTCTTCCCCATCTTCTGTGCCCCTACCACCCAACCATCGGCCTTCAGTGTTTCCCCTGTCCCTGCACTGCTGGTTTGGTCACCTCTTGAGAGGCAAGAACACTGATCCCATCCCATTAAAAGGCCCAGGTGTTTACAAGTCAACTCAGCCTTGTCTCCCCTTCTGATAGACCCTTTGGTGATGCAAAAATTGACAAAAATCATCCATGGGAACAGCTGACTAACTTTCTTTCCTTCTCCAAAATAGGAGAGGATTGGTTAAGGAAGGAGCGAAGAGATAAAAGGATCTTTTTTAAATAATAGCTACAGTGTATTAAGCGCTTGTTTTGTGCTGAGTCTTCTCTGTGTCTTGACTCCTTAATCCTCATTACAGCCCTGAGAGGTGTGCATCATTATTCTCATTTGACAGGTAAGGTCATAAGACTGGTAAGTAGCAATGCTGGGAATCTACCAGGAGTATCTGACTTTAAAGTGATGTTCCCATCACCCATCACCCAGAATGTACAAGGTGATACAGCTGAACAAAAGATGTTAAGATACAAACCATGCAAAAACAAACCAAAATCTATTCTAAGAGTGTTCAAAGATACCACATGGGTAGCAAGGGCTTCAATAGCTTTCTGAGACCCAGTCTGAGACTCAATTGTCTAAAATAGGAAAACAAATCCTCAAGGTGCAATGAGAGGAGAATAGGGATGAGGCGTTCAGCTTTCCCTTGGAAGAGCATCTGGAGAGGCCCACTCACTTTCTATGTCTGGGCTCTGAGGAAATAAAGGTGGTTCTAGGAAAATCTGAAAAGTATGAGAGGGAAAAAAAAATCCCTTCTGTGGTTTTTACTTTAACCAAGACTCATTTTGCTATTTGTGTTTTATTTTTAAACTAATGTGGCTCTCTCCACCCTTTAAATTGGCACATAAATAGCAAAAACAGAAGGAAGGCCAGCTACAAACTTCAAATGTGGTGGGTTTCTCAGGGAGGAGGTACCTGACTTGAAGTGAAAATGAGGATTAAATGAGGTGCCTTAAACATTTCAAAGACAGACTTTCCAAAATGGAATTTAGATCATAAGCCTTTAGAACAGAAGGTTTGTCTGGGTTTAGGCTGGGTATAGTGTTGAGAATTTATGAGTGCCCCCAGAATGTGGAAAACGAATCACATTTTTAGTGTCTGTCTGCATCATCTAGTCATCTGGGCCACCACTTTGCTTATGGCTTTAAAGGATGGCTTCTGGGGGATTTTCCTGTCCTCCGGATCTCAGTCACACACCCTCCCTCAGACCCCTTACTTTTCCAGAAGTTTGCTCCGGGAATTCTGTCGAGGTGAAGCAATGATTGATGATGTCATTAGGCTTGGTTGAAGAGATTGACTGGCCAGCTCTGGAATCACTAACTGGAGGTTTTCCAAACTGGGAAACCAAAGCAGAAGGAACTTCTTGAGACTTGTCACTTAACAGTTGTGACTCTCTCACCCTAAGTCTTTGAACTACAAGGATTCCCCTCTTACCCAAGACCAGAGAGTCCTGAACATCCCAGGCTGCTTCTTGCAAAATTCTTAGACCTCTTTGAACTTTCCTCTCTCTGCTGCTTCCCTCATTCTTTCAGTTCATTCATTCTACGAACATGTATTGAGGGCCCACGATGTGTAGATCCTAGCAGTACAGCATGAGTACAGCATGAGCTGTACTGTACATGAGCTCAGAAGGTTACTTTCTCCCATTCCCACCTGGCTTCTGACCTCCTGGCTCCAACTTCTATGCCTGGAGAGGCCCCATAATAGTACATGACTTGCTTCTCCAGGTGAGGACTGTTGCTTAGACATATCTGACATTCTGTCAGCTTCTGGCAGCTCCCTGAGATCAAACTCTGTGACCACAGATGCCACTGTGGTGACACCTATTTGGTTGAAGGTTTGGGTCCTGATATACCTTCAGAAGCAGGGCTCAGAAATGCTCTGGCTCCAGCACTAGCCCATGCTCCTTCCTTTTCTAGTAGTCATTCCTTCCGTTTATAAGATCACTATTGACCAAAATGGCTCAGGCCATATTTATGAAGCATCTACTATGGTGAAAAATCCCATAGTGCCATAATACCCCACTGTCCAAAGGAAAATGTTGGCTTAAACAAACAACAGTGACTATCTGGCAAAAGGATGTGTGGGATAATGCTTATGAGTCTTTTGGGTCATTTTTCTATTGAATCTTGGGACTGAGTGATTCATAATAAAGAGGGCAAGGAAGAAAACTAGGCCTGTTTTAGCTTTCAAGATTATTCAAATGGAATAGATTTCCACCATTAACACCCTAGCAAAGACAGAATGCATAAGGTAAATTGCCAGTTTTTGTCTTTTTGGAAAATCCATTAATACTGAATGATCTTGGTTTTAAACCATTCCCCCACTCCCCCCCAAAAAAAAAATGGGAGAGAGAGAGAGGATTGAACTGTAGGATTCAGATTACGTCCTTGGAAATCCCTTTAGAAAGTAGATTCTAAATCAGTACTCATTCTTCTTGAATATCCCACCCCCGAGACTGGCCCACCCCTTCTAGATACAGTATTATTTTCTCTCCCCTTGAGGAAGGAGTGGCTCAGAGACCAGAAGACTGAGGGAGAGTAAGGAAGACTTTTTCCATTACCTGAGTTGCAGAGCTGTTTGGGTCTAGAGAACCTGTATATGTGTGCTGTGTCTGCGCTGAGTTCATGATTGTGCATCCTCTGGCTAATGTCCGAAGTCTTCATAACATGGGGACTGAGATGTACCAAAAGAAGGCCTATCTGTGAAGGAGGACGTGTGTCCACCCACCAAGAAGTTTTTGATGGTCAGTGTCTGCGTGTTCAGCTGCTGGGTGAAGAGATTTGGAAACCACTAAACATTCCTACTGGGATCTTTCCAAGCCCTTTTGGGAATCGGCAACGGCGCTTATCCGGGGAAATTAGTTTTGCACTTTGACAGGGTGAGAAATTCCTCGGGGGCATTCTTGTTCTTGGGAAGAGGAATCAAGCCCCGCTCACTCCTTCAGGGCCCTGGCTCTTAGTATAGCACAGCGAATCCCAGTTCGGTTGGTCCAGCCTGGGGCCTTGGGGTGGGAGCAGATGCAGCAGCGGAGTTCAGCGAATTTCACCTGTGGCTAAGTCCCTACCACGACTGACGCAAGCGTGAGATTTCAGTGGATCCTGTTACCAGTGTGTAAACACCTTGAGTGGCCGCCAACGCTCCCAAGCGACCACAGAAGATCTCAAACCTTTCCTATCTTCCTAGAAACCCTGGCGGCCCGGCCGGCTGCTTGCTGTCTGATGCAACAGTTTGCAACGCAGTTCTGGGAGCCGAGCCTGCCGCGGGGCGCTGGGCGTCCTGCCGATGCGCATGCGCGGGCTGCGGCCCGTCCTGCCGGGAGGGGGAGAAGCTTTTCACCAGATGTGCTGGGGGCGGGGCGGGCAGGGAGACCTTTGGCAGCTCGCGCCGGCGATCTGAGCTTAATTAAACTTCTCCCGAGGCATTGGCTGACTGATTGACCCAGTGATCCAAAAAAATCAGAGAGGCCCGAATCGCCCTAAACGCGACAGGAGAGCGAAGTTGGGGAGTTGGCTTTAGGTTTCCAGAGCTCGGCCTCTCTTCCCCGAGCCCCCCAAGTCCACAATGCTTTCGGGGTTCCAAAGCTCACTAGGGCGTCAGGTCTCGCTTGCCTGGGCCCTTCTACTGAATTCTCAAAGAGGGAAGAACAGTGATTACAGAGGGGGAAAGAGGCAAAGTTTTGATAGCATCTAGAGCAGTATCTTTCCTCCTTCATTTCTCCACCCATGTGCCTTAGAAGGTTTTATAAGCAAAAAGGAACATGGCTTCGCGGATTTTTTTCCAAATTTTTGAGCCATTTAGGTATTGCCTGCATGATTTTCTTCCATACCCACATTCCTCCTATATTATATATTTTAAGTTGACTTTTATTAACTTTCCTTATTTTTAAAATTAAATCGATTCCCTTTTTCTACATAGCCTTGCCTGAAGCAACAACATTAGTGAAACCACAGCTCTGATGTCATATATTTTAATACCCTTGAAAATAAACTCATAACTAGTCAAATAAAAAAAGTGTGTGTTAGCTAAAATGTGTCTTGTCTGCTACATTTGAAGAAAAACTCCAGAGGTAATAACAATAGTCAACATATGCTGAGTGATTGCCAATGTCCCAGGCACTGTTCTAAGATTCTAAGTCCTCAGGACACCTTAGAAGGTGGGTGTTGTTTACATTTTACAGAGGAGAAAAGTGAGCCACAGAGAGGTTAGGGAACTTGCTGAAGGTCACAGAGCCAGGATGCAAACTCTACTAGCCTCGCTCTAGACCTATACTGCTGGCCTAAAAAGAGGCTAAGTTACTGCCGAGATCCCCCAGGTGGTTAGCACACTCCGGATTTGAACCCAAGTCTGGCTGACTGCAGAACTGAGCTTTTAACTAACGTGTGGGACTCTTTTGCCTATTTTCCCAAATCTCACCTCATACAATCTTCTCTCTGTCCACTTCCTTTGGAATCCAAAAGGCACTTCCAGGTCTTTCTCTCCTTATTCCCCCCGCCCCCTGAGTGGGACAAAGTTTCTCTTTTCTAGTGTTTTCTTCTCTTCTCTGAATTAAAGTATCCCATAAATCTCTAATTTCCCTGGGAATCCCTACTTTGAAGGTCCTGTCTTCTCTCCTCCACTGACTATGGAACTGCTTAGAAATTCCACCTATCGGCATTGAAACTACATTTCCCAGACTGCCATGCTCGCCTGGAAAGAGAACAAAACTCCTGTGTCAAACCATGTGGCTCCTATTTTGGGGTTGGAAAATCTGGTCACTAGCTAGGACAAAGATTGGTATGCCCATAGACTAATTCATCTGGCCTCAGGCAGACATGAATTTCCCAGGCCTCAATGATTGGGGGTAGGGGTGAGTTATTTCAGCAAACAAAACCTTCAATTAGGGACTTAAATGAAGACTTGGCATAAGACTTCTAAAAGATGGCTGACCCCTGCCCCGTAGATATATTTTTTTTCTGCAGCAGCCCTTGCCACCACTCCTTCCCTCTCTTCCCTTCCTTTTCCTTCCCCTTCTTCCAGATTCTTCTCTTAATTGTACCATCCTGCCACTCCCTTGTCCCCATCCCCACCCCCATGCCCACACCCACTCTTTAACTGTTTAGTATAAAATCCAGCCCACCAGACTGAGGTTTTCTTCGACCCAAATGTTATTTTCAGAAGGAGCCATTGAGGTTGGGGTGTAATTGCAGCGTTGGGCCTCTGCAAGCCAAGCTGAAAATAATCAGCGAGGCAGATGGGGTGGGAAGAGTGTGCGGTGGCCACTTCCACCAAAGAGCAAGAGAAACCCAGTGGAGTGAGTCAGAGAGAGGCGAGTGCCAGACTGGGCCTCCTGGGCTTACAGCCGGGAGTTGAGTTAAGGAGAAACTGCCCAAGGTGTTGGGACTTTGATTGAGACCAATCCAAGGTGGTTCCTGGCTGCACATCACAAGTCCATATTTCTTGTGACAGCCACTAAGCTTCTCTTACTCTTGCTCAGTTGGGCCATAGAAGCCAGTACTCCAAATGGGCGCTTGGCCATCCGGTTGGCTCACCCACCTCTAGAGCAGGGTTTCTCAACTTGAGCACTACTGGCATGTCGGCTTGGATATTCCTTTGTTGTGGGGAGCTATCTTGTGCATTGTGTAGGATGTTTAGCAACATCCCTGGCCTCTACCCACTGGATGCAGTAGCACACACACACACACACACACACACACACACACACACACACCCCTACTCAAGTCAGGACTACCCGAAATGCCTCCAGACATGCCAGACGTCCTTGGCTGAGAGAATCACCCCTGGTTGAAAACCACTGGTCTAGAGTGATCCAGGCCTATTAAAGGGTCACGTCACCTGTCCCCATGGTGGCCTCATTGCTTTGCATTACATCTGAATGGGCCCTGATAGAAACTATTGGCCAATTCCTATTTCCATTGACAACTGTTGAATACCTCAAACCCAGCACAAGTGCCCAGGCACTGGACAAGGTGTTGAGGATGAAGCCACAAGCAAGGCAGACGTGGTCCCTCATGGAAGTGACTGAGTGATTAAACAAGCCTGACTTAGAGGCTTGTAAAGAAAAGGCCTGGGGTACTACAAGAAAACCGAAGAGGGTTTCTCACCTAGGTCGGAGGTGGTTGTCAAGAGAGGCTCTTAGAGGAAATGAGGAATTAGCCAGCTGGAGATTTGAGGGTGAGGCAGTGTTCCATGGAGTAGAAACAGAGTGTTCAGAAGCACTGAGTTAAGAGAGAATGTCCTACATTCAAGGGACCCAGAGAAGTCTGTCATGGACCAGGCTGAGGACAGTGGGTAGTTGTTTTCTCCTCTCACCCCCAAAACTTGCTTTCCTTGTACTCCTCCAGATTTCTAGCACAAGCAAATAAACTTAGGATCATATTCAACTCCCCCCTCTGCCTTGTCCTTGCTCAACCCCCCTCAGTCACCCGGTTACCAAGTTCTGTCAGTTCTGCCACCAAAATCTCTCTGCAAACTATCTCCTTGTCTCCTTTCCCACCACCACAGCCCTGATGCAGGCTCTCTTCATTACTCAGCCGAATTTGTGAAATAGCTTCCTAACGAGTCATCCTCCAGTCTCTACCTCAGAGAAAGACACAGGTCTGCCCATGTCTCTGCTGGCTTAGAAACCCTGCCTGGCTTCCAGAGGCTTGTCCGATGGGCTGCTGCCTCCCCCTGGCTCTCCGGTGCCCTTTGTTAACTGCTTCCAAGGTCACTCCCGCCCTCCCACTCCCTAGCCGCACCAGACCACTAGCCACACCCTGTAGGCCTTCACGCCTCTGTGATTTTGTGGTTCTCTTTGTCTGAAAGGCTCTTTCCCAACCAAACTCATTTGGGGGAATTCCCACATATCCTTTAAGACCCAGACAAAATGAACTCATGATATCCTTTATCCCTTCTTAGAAGCCTTCTCTTAATTCTTCCCTCTGTTTTCATTGGGATTTATATATTGCTGCTAGTTGACCATTTGTTATGTTGACCCATAGTGACCTATTTAAATCTGTCCCTCTCCTAGAGTCAGAGGGCCTCAAAGGAAGGGAATGCAGTGGACCCTGCTGGTTGATTACCCAAGACCCATTCACCCCCCCCCCTTCCAGCTTCCTAAGAAGTATACAAGGCACAGTGTATTATTTAGCAGACAAGCTAAGTTGCCATAACAAACAGACCCAGAGTACAGAGACTTAAGCAAGCCCATATGCCTCAAGGGAAGCTGACACCTTGCCCAGCTCCAGGGGTGGGCCCACCACCCTTCTCAAGAATTGGTTCGGGAACCTGGGCCTGAGCTAATCAGTGTGTGGTAGAGACTTCCCTGGTTCCCTAATATCCACTCTCCCCTCTTTAGTAACGTTACTCCCAGTTTGGGGCCAAGCGGATAGCTGCCTGGTAAGGACTACATTTCCCAGCCTCCCTTGCAGCTTGATGTAGCCACAAGTCTAAGTTCTCACCAAAGGACTGTGAGCAGACACGATTGTACCACTTCTAAGCTATGCCTTCGCAAAGAATGTGCATGTGCTGCCTTGTCCTTCCCCTGCCCTTCCCCCTTTCTGAGGGGTAACAGAAATTGGAACAGTCTCCCTGGACCTAGAGAAGGAAGCCACATTTGGAGGATGGTGGAGCCCACCTATCAGTCTTGGATGGCTTTTTTTCCTAACTTCTATGATATGAAAGAGACATAAACTTCTATTTTGCTTACACTTCTGTTTGGAAGTGTACACTTCCAAATACACTTCTGTTTACACTTCTTTTAGGCCTGTGACCTAAGGGCCAGTGAGATACAAGGAAAGGTTTAATGGGGGTTTCTGGGAAAGATCTCTCTTGTTTTTATGAGGGAACATCGTGGAACAACCTTCTCTCTTTCTCTTCCTCTGCACATTGCCGGGCCTGGAACTATCGCAGTGCTCTTGCTACCAGCCTAATACATGGGCTACAAACAAGGAGGGCAGAGCTGAGAGAACCACAGGGAAATGGAGTCAGAGTTTCTGGACTAAACAACTCTGAGGTCCACTGTCTTGTCTGCTTGGGTCGTCATAACAAAACACCACAGACTGGTGGGCTTAAACAATAGAAATTTACTTTCTCATCATTCTAGAGGGCTAAAAGTCCAGGGTCGGTTTCTGGTGAGGCCTCTCTTCGTGGCTTGCAGACAGCCACCTTGTCATTGTGTCCGCACATGGCCTCCTCCCTGTGTGCTTGCAGAGAGAGAGAGCAGTCTGGTGTTTCTTCCTCTTCTTATAAAGACACCAGTCCAATCGGATTAGGGTTCCATCCTATGACCCCTTTTAACCTTAATTATCCCTGTCTCCAAATATAGTCCCACTGAGGTTAAGGCTTCAACATATGAATTTGGGAGGAGGTCACAATTCAGTCCATAACACCCACTCTACCTCTGGGCTTCCAGTTCTGTGAGCCAATAAATGTCCTTTTGTTGAAACCAGCTCACATTACTTTTCTGCCACTTCTAACCTTACAGTGTTTCACTCCTCTTGGGTCTAGCACAGAAGAGGTCTATAAATATTGGTGAAATAAATGCCCAGTCACTATTTTTCTTCTCTTACCTGAAATGACAACCTCACAGATAAACTATAAACATTTGTCTTTCTCTTGGCCCCAGCCTAAACACCTAAAGCAGTCACATGGACCTCATCTCTAGAAAATTCTTCACAGACCCAGCTATAAAATCAGAAAGTTGAATTAAACACACTCTAGCCTACCTTCCAGCAGAAACATCCTGAGTCCCGTCCAGCTCTAATGTCCCATGGCTCTGCCTGAGGCTCTCTGTGTCATTCTGTGTCCACACTGAGGACCTTTCTAGCAATAACAATGTACAGTCTACCAAGAGGGCCCTCTGGGCTCCTGCCCCCACTCCCTTACGGTCTAGGGTTCTGTTTGATGCCTTCTCAAGCTCTGGAGTCCCAAGATCCTGTAACGCTATGCTGAACACAAGGAGGTTTTTGAGTGGCTACTAGACCTCTTGCCCCGCAGCACAGAAGAGAAAGCCCAGAGCAGGGCCTGGACTATCACACACAGCCTTATCCTTCCAGAAGGAATCAGAGGCTGACTCTGCTGAGAAACAGGCAGGTAGGGGCCTCACAGTGCTCAGACATACATACAGTACATCCTGCAGCAAGGACACTCGAGTTCCTTGTGCCCATCGCTCAGCCATCCAGACTGCCCTCAGTGGTGCCCAAGACAGGGCACGTGCCAGTTCCAGGCAACACACTTTCTTCTTTCAGCCATGAGAACTCCACTCGTACAGACTGGGGAAAGGGCAGCCTCATTACGCAGCCAACTGGAACGTGGGAAAATTAGGCCTCCGGGAAAATGACCAGTGAATGGACCCTGGTCAGCCAGGACCTTGAAGGTCCAGAGGTGCTTCAGCAGCAACTCCAATCCTTTCTTCCCACGCCTTTTGAAGTTACCACCTATAGGACACTCACCATGTGCTGAGCACATATATTAGCTCATTTTCTCTTCACAAGGGCTCTGTAGGATGCATCATTGCTAGCCCCATTTTATAGATAAGTGAATTACGGCTTAAAGAGGTGAAATGGCTTGCTTGGAGTGACAGAGCGGGATTTGACCTCAGGTTCTTAACCAGATGCTTGCTGGGAGACCTTTGTAATTTGACAGCATCTTCTCTGCTTTTATAACTTAGGCGGGCCTGGGGGAAAGGCATGGTGAGACCCCAGACCTGTGAGGTCAGTGCCGATGGGGAGGAAGTTAAGACCAGAGAGAAACACAGTCACTGGAGTGAAGGACAAGACTGGCAAAGACCAGCAGGCAGTCAGAGTCAGGAACAAAGAGTGTGGCCAGCTCCGTCAGTTAGGGACTACTGGACGCAACCAGGGCGGTCAGGATCTCCCTGGGCAGAGCGGTGATGTCTTAGTCTGTTCGAGCCGCTATCACAAAATACCGTAAACTGGGTGGCTAATAAAAAACAGAAGTTTAAGGGAGGGAGACGCAAGAGGGAAGGGATATGGGAACAGATGTATATGTATAACTGATTCACTTTGTTATAAAGCAGAAACTAAAAAAAACGAAACAAAACAAAACAAAAGTTTATTTCTTTCAGTTCTGGAAGCCGGACATCCCAGATCAGGGTGCCAGCATGGTCGGATTCTGGTGAGAACCCTCTTCCAGAAGGGGCCAGGGAGCTCTGTGGGGTCTCTTCTAAGAACGCTAATCCCATTCATGAGGCTCCATCCTCATGAGCAACTCCCAAAGGCCCCACTCCTAAAACCATCACAGCAGGCATAGGATTTCGACATATGAACTTGGAGGAGACACAAACATTCAGACCATAGCAGACAGGAAACTCCCAAGCATGAGGGTGGGCAGAAGCTCCATCCTACAGCCAGGCCTCTAGGGTGCCCCTTGGGTGCCAGGTAAGGTGACTATGAACAGAATGGAGCAGCCTCCAGCAGGACCTCACGGACCCCAGCCCAAGAGCCCTGGCAGCTGGCAGGTCTGAGTCTGTAGGATGTCTTCCTGCCCAACAAGATTCATTCTGCCCCTCATGTTCTCCCAGCCTCAGTACAGTCTCAGCTGGGCCACTTCCTCCCCGTGTGGCCAAGTCACCTAATCCCTCTGGACCTCAGTGTCCTCCTCCATATTTTGCGGGAAATAGAGTACCCCCTCTTGGGTTGTCATGACAACGAAATAACGCCTAGTGCCATGCCTGGCACAGAGCCAGTGGTCAGTAACTGGGAGTAGCAGTCATAACTGTTGTTAATAATAATAATAATAATAATAACCTGGGCAGCACTAGAGGACTTGGTGATCTGTCTGTGAGGGTCTTCAGAGAGCAGGGGCAGAAGAGATAAGGTGGGGCCCCGTATGGAGCAGTCAAGCCGGAAAGCAGCAGGATTTGGGGTTCTGCATCCAGGGGCCACCTGCTGGTCTCCCCCGCTTGGAGGACTGGCACCCATTTCCCTGACACCTCAGACTCAGTCACAATTCTTCCTCCAGCTGGTCCTCGGACACTCTAGCTGCCACGGTCCTAGCAGGGGAATATTCAATGCCTCAGAAGGGGATGGAGGTTTTGTCCCTCCCCTGCCGCTCCCAAGTAAAGGCCGGATGCCAACAAAGGGCTGGGGGTGGGAGAGGCAGAGGACTATGCAAGCATCAGGTGCCTCCAGTGGGCGTTTGCTATATGCCAGGCTCTGTGTGAAACACATAGACACTTCCTGTGTACTCTCGGGTTTAATCCCCCAGCCACTAGAAGAGGAGGTGTGTGTCTGTTGTCATCATCATCATCATCAACAAAAACATCCCCATTTGATAAAGGCATTGAGCCTCAGAGGGGTTAAGGAACTGCCAAGATCACATAGCCAGAATTCAGCAGAGCCAAAATTTCAACCAACTCCACCTGATAGAAGACTTCAGCCTCCCAAGGAGGAGTTAATGTGTCTCTCTCGGCCCATGGCTCTGGCATCAAGAGGGCACTGGTCCTGGCATTTGAATCAAGGAAGTAGGAGGCCCACTGGGAAACGGATGGCTCACAGAGCTCATCCATGACTCAGCCTGGGCCTCCAGGCCTGTTCCACCTTTGTGATGTTTGCCAGATGTTGCAGGCTTGAAAATGGTGGTCCACCAGGAGGTTGCTACTGATGCCTGGCGGGGGTTGACCACATACACACAGACGTGTGTGGACACACCGGCCTGACCCCCACCTTGGCCCAGGAGAGGACAGTGAAGGGATGTTCATTTGGCAGGTGAGTGGGAAGGGCCGGGTGGCTCCACTCTCATCCCCCTCCCAGTTCTGGGGAGGTGCTCTGATGTTTTCCTGAAGAGCTGGCTATGGGCCTGGAGGCTCTTACTCTCCGTAAAGTCAAGAAGAAAGGACACTGGGAAACTCCTTCTCCAAAATCAGTTCAGACTTGACCAGCCTCTCTGAGCCTCCGAGCCAGACGGTGGCTGATGCCCTTGTGGACTCACACTGAGTAAGGACAGGCTGCCTCAGAAACCTCATCTCCAGATCCCACCACCTCCTGGAAATCAACCTCCACATGACCCCAAGCCTTGCTCCAGGCTCTGAGTCATGCAGAATGGCTCCCTCCTAACAGCCCCATGCCATGGCCTGGTGTGGCTGCAGGAGCATGAGCCTTGGGGTCATCTGAGTCTCAGTCCAGACTGATAGGAGCTGTCAGACCTGGGGCAAGTGACTCAACACTTCTGAGCCTCAGTTTCCTCTTCTGTAACATGGAGGTAATAACTATACCCACAGAAGGTCTAGTAACTGTGAGCACTCCTGCCTCCTCCCTTTATTCCTCCTCCTCCTGGACCTCCTTACCTCCACTGACCACGTGCACACCTAGCTGCAGGCCCTCATTTCCCAGCATCCTCCCAGCCTCTGAGCTTCTCAGGAGACAGTGGTTTTGCCACCCTTTGCTTGTGGCCTGCTGTGGGCCAGCTCCCCTGAGAGCAAAGGCCTCAGAGCTGGGCGACTGGGGCCGCACCCTCTTTGTAAACACTAGCTGGGCACCAACTGACCTCAGGAGGGAAGTGCTCGGCTGGGACCCTCCTCCTTCAGCCCTGCCTGCCACTGTATGTTCCAGGAGAAGTGCCAGGCCAATCTGGCACCCTTGTACCCAGACCGCCTCTGTCCTGGAAATAGGCATTTGGAGCCAAACCCTTGGTTGAAGGTGGAAGGAAGTTGACAGGCCTTGAGTGCTTCCCTCCTGCCCTCCCTCAGCCCCACCCTGGCCATCCCAGACATGGCAAGTTCTCTCTAATTTAAGTGTTTTTAATGATCATGATAGACATACATAAGGAGAACTTTACTGTTCCTCTTTGTTTCTTAAAAATAAAGACAGGAATTAAGTATAACAAAATATTAATCATTTTAGGGCTTCCCTGGTGGCGCAGTGGTTGAGAGTCCGCCTGCCGATGCAGCAGACGCGGGTTCGTGCCCCGGTCCGGGAGGATCCCACATGCCGCGGAGCGGCTAGGCCCGTGAGCCATGGCCACTGGGCCTGCGTGTCCGGAGCCTGTGCTCCGCGACGGGAGAGGCTGCAGCAGTGAAAGGCCCGCATACCGCAAAAAAAAAAAAAAAATATATATATATATATATATATATATATATATATATTAATCATTTTAACTCTGGGCAGTGAGGATGTGCGTGTGTTATTGCTCTTTGTAACATTCTTTTCTGTATTGTTTAAATTTCTCTAACTAAATAAGATTCATACAGGTTTATTGGGAAAAAATTCAAAAATGCCAAACAGTATAAAGAGAAAAATAAGAATCACCAAAATCTCTACTTTGGAATCAGACCATTATATATTGGCTTATCTTCTCCTGGTCTTTTTTCTAGCACGTATTTATATCTTTTTGCTTTAACTGAGATATAATTGGTACATAACACTGTATTCATTTTAGGTTCACTTTATTCTTTTTACCAAAAAAAAAAAAAACTCTAGAATTATACTGCTTAATAACGCTTTTTCCCCCAACAATATATTTTGAACAGTTTCCCATGCCCCTGAATATTAATATCTACTTAATATTAGTGCACTTCTTTTCAGTCTTTTTTCCATGTAATCATGAATAAGGTATATTTTTTATGATTTGGACCCATATGGATCATACATTGGGTCATTTATACCTTTTATTATTTTTTCTTATCCTAAAAGTATTACTTCTGTTGTAGATCAGTACAAAATATAGATAAGCAAACAAAAGTACATGTGAGGGCTTCCCAGGCGGCGCAGTGGTTGAGAATCCGCCTGCCAGTGCAGGGGACACGGGTTCAAGCCCTGGTCCGGGAAGATCCCACATGCCGCAGAGCACCTAAGCCCATGAGCCACAACTACTGAGCCTGCACTCTAGAGCCCAGGAGCCACAACTACTGAGCCCACGTGCCACAACTACTGAAGCCCGCGCGCCTAGAGCCCATGCTCCACAACAAGAGAAGCCACCACAATGAGAAGCCTGCACACCGCAACGAAGAGTAGCCCCCACTCGCCGCAACTAGAGAAAGACCAAGTGCAGCAAGGAAGACTCAACGCAGCCAGAAACAATAAATAAAATCATAAAATAAATAAAGTTATTTTAAAAAAAAGTACATGTGAAATACTTGTAGCTTTACCATCCTGAAATAACCCCTGCTGACATTTTAGTGTTTAACCTTCCTGTCCACTTTTCTACGTACATATGTAAATATATGTAAACACACATTTGAAAATAAAATTGGAATCATACAATTCATATTATTTTGAACCTACACTTTTGTTTACTTAACATATCTTACATTGATTGTAATTGTTTCAGCTACAAATGACAGAAAACCCAAAGTTACAGTGGCTTAAACATGTTCATTTCTCTCTCTAGTAAATGACATCCAAAAGGAAGGAGCCCAGGCTGGTACAGCAGCTCTGTGACCATTAGGGACCTAGGCTTCTTCTAACTGGGGGTCCCCATCCTCAACACGTGCCCCCGACTCGGGACCCAAGACGGCTGCACCAGGAGGAAGAAGCAAAGAAGGAGCTGCCTCTCCTCAAAGGACACTCCTTGGAATTCACATGCATCACTTCTGCTTATACCCCACCCACCAGAACTCAGCCCCACGGCCCCTGGGAAATAGGATCTTTTCTAAGTAGGGGTTCTATTACTACAACAGAAGGGGAGAGTGGATGCTGGGGGAGCACAGGCCTCTCTGCCACATTTCACAAACATCTTTCCAGTGCATATAGCTTTGTATTCTGTATTTTTCTCTTATTTTTTTGGTGAACATTTTACCACATCATTAAATATTCTTCAACATTCTTAATTTTTAATGGCTGCTTAATAGTCCATAATATGCATATAGCATTGCTTATAGATCCAGTACCTTGACACTTGGGTGTTTTGCTCTGATAAATAAGCCTCTTCTATGGTTGAAACTTGTCGGAGGAAGAGCTCCCAAGCTTTCCTCTATACCCTGTGGGTACCTACCCAAGACATTTGGCTGGGGCGGCAGGGTAGTATCTGCCTTGAAAGCTGGCTTATGGGCCTGAGTTTGTTTCTACCCCCAAAAATGGAGCTTTTTGGCAACAGCTGTATCCTGCTGTTCCCACTGCAAGGGAAGTCACAGGAGTGGGCAGAGCCTAGTGGGCAGCTCTGCTCAGGGTGGAGGTGCGGGCATGGGGGATGGGTGGGAGTAGGGAGTGCGTAGGAGGAAACCAGTGGACTCTCAGAGCCAAGGGAGGACCTGGCCCTGATGAGGCTTGGGGGGTCTCAATGGGGCCTGTTCCATTTTTCATTCAAATCCAACAAATGTTTTCCGAGCCCCTACTCAGGGCCGTGCCCTGCGCAGGCCCTGGGGATGTCTCAGAGAACACGTGGTCCCTGCTCACCAGGAACTTAGTCAACTTTAAATTCTCCAGTGTTAGAGTTCAACATGGAGAGTTGCCTAAAACACAGAATCCTAGGGCCCACACCCCAAAATCTGAGGCAATAGATGTTGGTGGGCCTAGAATCTGCATTTCTTTCAGTCTCCCCAGTTGACCCTGATGAGGGTGACCAGGAGCCATTTTGGGGGAAAAATATCAATCAAGGCTCTTGGAGAAAATCTCTTATACCAGGCAAACCTGGAGCCTCTCCCTGCTCAGTATGTAGTTTGTGCCTTGACTGAGTCTTAGGAGATAATAAAATAATGAAGATGACTGCCAGTCACAACTGAACCCAAACCCTAGTTCTATCCTTTGGTAGCTGAGTAACCTCAGACAAATTCTTTAACCTCTCTAAGCTTCAGTTTTCCCATCTGTAAAAGGGGGATAACCATAGTGCTTCCCATGGGAAAATAAACATTAGTGCTTAGCAGAGTGTCTGACACTCAACAAATTCTAGATATTATTATTTAACTAATTTAAATTAATTTATTAATTAAAATTGCCTCTAGAAAAGTAATTACAGCAAGGGAGACAAGGTATATAAAGCTTCTTATACACTGCCTGACTCATGGTGGTAGGCACTCAATAAACAGTTATTATTATTAACATCCTCACATTCAGTTTAATTCTAGGTTTTATCATCTCTGCAGCTGTACCCACCACACAGTTTTGTCCTCCCAACAGAAATCATGGACAAAGCCATGGATTCATGGCTTTAAAATGTGGACTTCATGTCTGCCCCTAGTGCCCCAGCATGAAAGAGACTTTTTCAGGTCCTTCTGGAAGGATGTCCAAGAGGCAGATAGGTAAGCATGAGTGGGAACCTCAGGTCCCTACTTTCAACTGCCTGCTTTTGGGGAAGCCCAGGCCTAGAGCTGGGCCATTCACCCAGCCCCAAGGGTCAGGAATGTGGAAGCCCAGGGCTGCTGTGAGGTACGGAGGAAGAGGCAGGTTGCTATTGATAACTTCCTTTTCAAGTGCTCATGGATGACGTGGTTACCATGGTGATGCTGGTGACTCTGAGCACCAGAGCCTCTCTTGAGTTGTGAGTCAGGTTCAGCTTTATTTATTAAAAAAGAAAACCAGCACCCTGACCTGTGAAGGACAAAGCAAAGCTCTACACGGAGGCCAAAGTGTTCCCTACTGGGGCTGAATCAGCAGCCCTGCTCAGTGTCCACCAGCCTCCTGACATCAGCTGACGCAGCCGGCTGCAAGGCCTGGAAAAGTCCACAGAGGTAAGTGGGGAGGCCCGCATCTCAAACTGTGGCCCAGGATGGGGAGCACAAACAGAACCCACACTGCCACTTGGAAACCTCTTACTAGGGAGCAGATGCCATTTTCCCAGCTCTGAACAAAAAGCCAGACTCTTTTCAGGGGACTCTGCCCCACTCTAGTATGGGAGCCCACAAGGCCCAAGGAAATGTGTCTCCAAGTGAAGACCAGGACCTGGTCCAGAGATGACCAGTGTTAGCTCAACCACCCACCAGTGTGCACACACTAGTAGTGCCCTCTGTGAGGGGCAGGGTCCTGGAAGGACAGGGGAGGCCGCAAAAATTTCCTCCCACGGCCTGAACTGGGAGGTGGGGCTCCTTTTCCTAGAACTCCTGCAGGAAAAGAGGTAAAGGCAGTGATGACTCCAGCTGCAACAGAGACGACTGGTGGAGCGCCTGGCCTCGTGTCAGCATGCCATGCGGAGGTCCCTGGTAAGAGCACCAGAGACACACTGGAATTTTCCTGAGCTTGGACACTGTCCCAGAATCCCAGACCTATAGCTGCAGGGTTCTTCAAACCTGCTCGTTTGTTTGGGTTCACTGCTGATCCCATTGACCGATGTCCTAGTGGGCCCACCTCCTACCCAGCTCTGGACTCCAAGCCCCTGTCTCCACCCACTGCCCTCATCAGTGAGCAGAATATTGGGGGCTGAAGTCAGGGTAGATGGATTTAAGTCTTCTTCTGCCACTTATTAGCCTTGTGACTGAGCCTCTGTGCCCCCATCTATAATACACAGGTGATAATCATAATAACACGTAATCCCAGGGTAGCTATGAGGATGAAATGCAATAATATTTGCAAATGTTTATCACAGAGCATGGCTGGCACACTGTAAACACTGGAGAACCGTTAGCCATTGTTGACTTTGCTTGGGACCTTATCACATCCGCCTGGATAACAGCAGCAGCCTCATAATTCCACTTGCTGATCCTAGTCTTGCTGGCCTCCAATCTGTCGTCCACACCACAGCAGAGTGGTTTATGGAAAATGCAATCCTGATCATGCCATTTTCCTCTGTAAAATCTGCTGGTGGCTCCCATTTGCCTTCAGAACGGCTCTTAGCATCCCTTAGGGGGCCTACAAGGTCCTGCAGGGAATAGCACTGGGCTACCCCCTCCAATCCTACCCCCTCACCATGCCTTCACTGCCTTGAAAAGTTTTAGCCATTCCCAACTGTTAGCAGTGCCCCAAAGGTGCCAGGCTCTGCCGTACCTTCAGGATTTTGCCATGCTATTCCCTTTGCCCAGAATGCCCTTTTCTCTTTTTGTTTATCTAACAAACACCTACTCATCCTTCAAGACCCACATTAAGAACCCCTTATAGTGTGAAATGTTCCTGTCCTCCCCTCAATGCAGAGCAGACCACTCCCTCCTCTGAGCCACTCTGGTTCTCTTCATAAAGACATTTATCACTTTACATTGCAATCGTTGCAGTTTCTGCCTGTGACACCTTTCAGCTTCTTGAGGGCAGCACTGATTCTAATTAGTGTCTGTTTCCCTAGAACATACCATGGTACCGTAACAGTCACAAGAGATGACGGACTGAATGAAGACAAAAACCCTGTTTGTAGAAGAGGAAACTGAGGCCCATCTAGGAGCAGTGACCTGGCTAAAGTAGAGTCCAGAAGCCCTGTAACTCCAGGCCCTTCTGATGGCAGGGACTGTGGACCATTCATTCATCCATCCATCACTTATGAAGCATCCATCATACACCAGACATTGTGTTGCTTCCTAGGGTACAAAGAACTAGGTGCAGTCCTGGCCGTCAGGAGCCCACAGGCAGGTGGGATAGAATGACAGGTGTACAGACAATCCCCACAACTTCCACTGTGAGTTGGGACAGAGGCTATAGAAGGAGCTGTGGGAATTCCAGGGGCCCCAATATGGATGAGGGGGGAGAGAAGCCCCTGTTTCTATGTCTTCCACTCCCTCTCCCCAAAGTCTGGAGGTCAAGTTCCCATAGACCACCAGGCCAAGGCAGCAACCCTCTAGGTGCTGTCACCACAGGTAAACAGACATACACACAGGCTCACACATACCTAAGGCAGGTGACACGGGCATGCCTTGCCCCATGGGGCAGGACAGCCACGAGGACACATTTGTGCCCCTAAGCAGTGATGTCAAGAGCTGTCCTGGGAGTGAGGAGAGATGAAATCAGACAGCAGAGTGTTTCCTGACACTTCCCACCGCTCAAAGTCCTTCCAGATATCAGGTCTCACTGGCCCCCCACCAGGTGGGGTCCTACAGACAAGGCAGATGTTGTTTTCTCCCCCATTTCCAGATGGATAAACTGAGACTCAGAGAGATGTCAGTGACTTGCCCAACCTCACTGCCTGGCCAGTGGAAGTGCCAGAACCGATCCCCAAGCCTTTGCTGGACCTTCAGTCTGTGCCAGGCCCTCTGCTGGGCAAGGGGACACAGAGGCCAGTGGGACACAGTCCCTGTCCCTTGTGGAAGACAGCAACATAGCTGCCATCCTCAAGTCAGACCACATCTGTGTTTAAATTTCCATTTCTAGCCATGTGAGTGGAGCTGGTTGTCAGCCTCTGCCACTTACGTTCTGAGTCCTTCTCATGCTCAACCCCTCCAGTCGCTCCCATCACACGCAGAATAAGCTCCAAACTCCTCAGCAGATCCCACAAGACCAGCTCCTGCCCTCTTACCCAGCTCGCTTCCTATCACTGTCCACCCCTCATCCTACGGGCCTCCTGGCTGTGCCTGGAGCAAAACAAGATCCCTCCAGCCTCTGACCTTTGCCCCTTCTCTTCCTTAGTCACATGACTAACTCCTTCCCTCCCCTCAGGTCTCTGTTTCCTCACAGAAGAGGACACCACTGAGTCCAAAACGATGGCCCTGACTCGAGAGGATACTTTTATTCAAGGCCGTATCTTTATACTATAGAACATGATACTATGTGTATTTGACCATTTGTTAATGACCTATCTCCCTTACGAGTACAGATGGGTAGGAAAGTGCCCACTTTGTTCACTGCTACTTTCTCAGCGCCTAGAGCAGTGCCTGGCACATAGTAGGAACTCAATAAATCTTTACGAACATGAATGAATCAATAACCCTCAGTTTCCTCCCCTTTGAAATGATACCCATAGCACACAGTTACAAGGACTAAATGGTGTTATAAATGGAAGACGCTTAGCCTCATGCCTGGTGCTTAGTTGGCACGCAAGCATGCCGCTGCTGCTGTTGTTATTGTGCTCACAGCCTCATAGGGGAGACAGGTATAAAAATAAATTACACAATGTGCTCACAAAACTCTTACTTCTGAGCCCTCTCCTCCACTTTGGGGCAGCAGCCCCTCCATCCGCCTGAAAGTCAAGGCCCAGAGCTCTTGCCCTGGCTGCTGAGGTCACCCTGGGGGTCTGTCTGGCCCTGATGGCTGGGAGACCTCTGGGCCCCGCCTGGGGTGGGGGCAGTGGGCAGAGTCCAGGCCTCAGAAACCCTTGATTTCTCCCCTGGGAGCAGGCCCCACATCAAAGCCAATCTCAGAGGGGCGAGGCCTCGAGATAAATGGAAGATTAAAGAAGGCGAGGTCTCCACAGGCCACAGGGAGAGGCGGCCGGCAGGCGACCACAGTGAGGAGGCCCTGACACAGCCCTGGTGGCAGACATCTTGGGGGGCACAGGCAAGAAGGGAGCCCAGGCCTGGGCAAGTTGAGCCGGGGAGGGGTACCTTAGCCCGAGCCTGGCCCCTCACTATTTCCCTTTGGCCTGTCCCTCCAATGCATGCCTACTTCTTAACCTTTTCCCAGCCAGGCAGCAGCAGCGATATACAGAGGAACCCCTGGGTCTCTCTTCAAGAGAGTTTGTTTGGTCATTGAGTTCAGTCATTGGGGTTTGCTCCCTCCAGTGAGCGAGCCTGTAATGAGGACCTCCTGGCCCTGGTCTTCCTCCCTAGGGAAGGTCTGTAATTAGTGCAGGAGGCTGAGGCTGGGGAAGCTCAGACAATGTCATTTGAACCAGGCTGAGACAGGGCTCAATTGCTAGTCTGTATTTCCCCCCCCCCAACCCGGTGCCATTTCATATACAAAACTCTGGCAAGCTTAACCCTTTCTTGGCTGGCCTCTGATGCTGGTGCTGGCTTACCATCCTTTCCCGTGCTTAATGGGCCATCCTCACCTCCCCGACATACACACCCCAGTTCAGGTGAGCCATGGTTTCCAACTTCCCTAACATCCAAGACACCTGACGATCAATCATCCAACAAGCCTTCACTGAGCGTCACTGGATACTAAGCACCAGGGGAGGGGACCCAGAGGAAAGTCTCCCATCGTACCATCAAAGAGATTACAACCCTTTGAGCAGTGGAGGCATGGACACCCCAAACAGGTGGCAAGAAATGCACGACAGAGACTTCCCTGGTGGTCCAGTGGCTAAGACTCTGCACTCCCAATGCAGGGGGCCTGGGTTCGATCCCTGGTCAGGGAACGAGATCCCACATGCCGCAACTAAGAGCTCGCATGCCACAACTAAAGATCCCGCATGCTGCAACTAAGGTCCCACGTGCCACAACTAAGACCCAGGGCGTGCAAATAAATAAATACTTTTAAAAAAGAAGAAAAAGTAAAGAGAAATGCATGACAGGGTAGAATCAGGCGGTGAGGACCAGCGCAGGCCAGGGAAGGAGGCCACGTGGAGGCAGAGCAGACAGGATGAGCTCAGGGAAGACTGGTGTGTGGTAAGCACTCTGTAAATATGTACTGAGGGAGCCATCTTCCTGGAGCAGGGCATTTCTGCAATCAGAGTCTGAGGGCTGAACCCACAGGGAGAGGGGAGGCAGGCAGAGCCTCGGCAGCCCCAGGTGGACACAGGTGACAGGCGTCAGAGTCTATTGGGATAGGCAGAGGCTATTGCTTCTTCCCACAGGCTCCTGAAGCCTTCATTCTGAACCCCTGAACTACAGTTCATCTCACACTGGACCACCACCTGTCTGATTACAGATCTGGTACCCCACCGAACTTCCAGCAACCTGAGAACTTGGTCTATTCACCTCTGGTTTCAGGTGCCTAAGCACTGAGCCTGGCACTCAAGAGATACTCAATGAATGCTCCTTGAATCAATGGCTGGGCTTGGATGAGAGGGTGGAGATGTGGGGAAGAATCCACCTCCACAGCCTTTCCCAGAGGGGATGCCAATTGTGGCCCCACTGCTGCTGCAAATCATATCACAATCTCCCTAACATATAAAGAGCTTCTAGAAATCAATAAGACAAGACAAACCACCAATTTTTTAAAAGTCAGAGAATGAAAAGCGTCTACAGAAAAGGAAACATAAATTGTTTGAGGACATCTAAAGAGACTCTCAACCTCACTAATGATAAGAGAAATGCAAACTGGAAGCCACTCAGAAGTTTGATAATATCCACTGTTTGAGAGACTGTAGAGAAACCAACAGCTTCATATACTGCTGGTGGGGGGGTAAGCCGATACGAAATATTTGACAATATCTGTCAGTATTACATATGCACATTCTCTTTGACCCAGCAATCCCACTTCCGAGATTTTATCCTACATATATACAGTGCCTGAACAAGGCTATCATTATAGCATTATTTATTACACTAAAAAACTAGAAACAATCCAAATGTTCATCAGTTGGGGACAGGTAAATAAATTATGGTACAGTCACACAATTGGTAGCTATGCACCTACTTAAAAAAAAAAGAATGAGGAAGTTCTCTATGTACTAATGTGGAAGATTTCCAAAACAGATAAAATGGGGGGGGGGAGATGTAGAACAGTGTATTTAATGTAAATTTATTTATTTATTATTTATTTATTTTTGGCTGTGTTGGGTCTTCGTTGCTGTGCACAGGCTTTCTCTAGTTGTGGTGAGCGGGGCTACTTTTCATTGTGGTGGCTTCTCTTGTTGTGGAGCACGGGCTCTAGGCACGTGGGCTTCAGTAGTTGTGGCTCGCGGGCTCTAGAGCACAGACTCAGTAGTTGTGGTGCACTGGCTTAGTTGCCCCTTGGCATGTGGGATCTTCTGGGACCAGGGCTCAAACCCGTGTCTCCTGCACTGGCAGGTGGATTCTTAACCACTGCACCATCAGGGAAATCCCTAGAACAGTGTATTTAATACGCTTCTTTTTGGTTAAATAAAAAAAGGGAGGGGCTTCCCTGGTGGCGCAGTGGTTGAGAGCCTGCCTGCCGATGCAGGGGACACGGGTTCGTGCCCCGGTCCGGGAAGATCCCACATGCCGCGGAGCGGCTGGGCCCGTGAGCCATGGCTGTTGAGCCTGTGCGTCCAGAGCCTGTGCTCCGCAACGGGAGAGGCCACAACAGCGCGAGGCCCACATACCGCAAAAAAAAAAAAAAAAAGGGAGAAAAGATGTATATACATATGAATAGGCATACACACACACACACACACATACCCCACTGAAGGATGCCCAAGAAAGTAATAAAATTAATTATATGTTGGTTGAAGGGTGGGAACTTAGTGGTTAGGACATAGGATGTAGGGATGAGAGGATTAATTTTCATTATATATATATATATTTTTTGAGTCATGTGATGCATTATCTATTCAGCAAATTTAAAAAGACAAAACAAAAACCAAAAAACCCCTCTCCCTAGGTATTGGAGGTTCCAGGTTTCTTCCCAAGTTGCTGAGTAGACAGGATTTCACTTCAGTTGGCTGACCCTCCGTCACTGTCCCTCCCCAGTCCCTGCCAGGTTTTCCTGAGGCCTTGGGTCCCCATAAATGGTGACTCTCATCCCAACTCGTACCTTAAGAACACAGACTATGAAGTCAGACCAAGTCACTGTGTCACGTTGGGCAAGTGTCTTCACCTCTCTGAGCCTCAGGAAAACAGGGTAATCATGTTATCTGTCTCCAAGCCTTGTGCTAAGGCTTAAATGAGAAAATGCAGAGGAAGTGCTTAGATAGATCCTGGGACATGATAAATAGTACTGTATAAATGTACCAGATTCACTGTTCATATTCTTTGTCAATATTTTTATTGGATTGTTGGTCTTTGTCTTATTGATTTATAGGAGCTCTTTATAGATTCAGAAGATTGAGATACGCACTGCAAACTGGCAGAGCATTGAAGGGCAACAGGTCCACGATAAATGACAGTTTGTGAAAATCATTATTTCTATGATTATTTCTCCTCCAGGCCATGCAGGCTGTGTCTGAAGGCATCCCACACAGGAGACCTCAGGGCTCATCTGGAAATGAGTCTTTACTCATTGGCTCTGTGTCACTGTCAGTGTGACGGTGTCCCCTGGGTTGACCGACATTGTCATTCTCCACTGCGGCTTTCAGAATAACAACACCCCTTTCCCCTAGATTAGGCTCATCCTTTGTGCCTTCCCCAGGGGTCCCCAGGTTTGTGGAGCACATGCGTGATCCCCTGTAAGGAATGAATTCACTAACAGGTAAGTATAAGGCCTCCCTGGGGAATCCCAAAGTCATCATCCAGGGACTCCCCACGGGAGACAGACTCTAGGTGGGCAGGTCTGAAGGGCTATAGCGAGGGATAGAGGTGCGGAATATGCAGCATTGGAGCTCCTTGCCCTGATTCTTGGACCCTTGGTACTTGCTTGCCATAGAGCTGAGAAAAAATGTGGCTCCCCTGGGCCCAAATCCATTCCTTTCCTCCAGGGAATTGGTCCGCCTTTCAGTTCTGGAGGATCCAGAAACGTTCCTCAGAGCATCTGGAATATATATTTGCTTTAACTGGTGATTGCCAAGACCAGCTCTGCTGGTTTTCTGTTTGTTCTGCTTAGCTATGGGGCCTGGGGCTGGTCCTTGAAGACAGAGGATGCCCAGGACCCCCAGCGCCCCCTCTTTGTGCATGACCTGGGATGGGAATCCCCACCTGGACCTGCTCTTCAAGAAGCGGAGACTGGGGCTTCCCTCATGGCGCAGTGGTTAAGATTCCACCTGCCAATGCAGGGGATGTGGGTTCGAGCCGTTGTCCGGGAAGATCCCACATGCCACAGAGCAACTAAGCCCGTGCACCACAACTGCTGAGCCTGCGCTCTAGAGCCCGCAAGCCACAACTACTGAGCCCGCGTGCCACATCTATTGAAGCCCACACGCCTAGAGCCCGTGCTCTGCAACAAGAGAAGCCATGACAATGAAGCTCCCACACCCCAACGAAGAGTAGTCCCCCTCACCGCAACTAGAGAAAGCCCGCATGCAGCAACGAAGACCCAATGCAGCCAAAAATAAAAATAAATAAAATAAATAAATTTATTTAAAAAAAGCAGCAGCAGAGACTGGATGAGGGCCAGTGAGAGTTGAAGGCTCCTCCCAACTCCCTGAAAGCCCCCTTATTGCTGTACATCTTGTCCACTCCTAGAGTCTGGCACAGTGAAAATATTGTCAAACTGATCCAAGCTCAAATTCCCAACTCTCTTGCTTAATACCTGTGTGACCTTGGACAAATAACATAACCTCTCTGAGCCTCACTTTCTTTCTTTTTATGGTTAATTGTTTTTTGTTTTTTTTAAATGTTTATTTATTCATTTATTTGGCTGTGCCGGGTCTTAGCTGAGGCATGAGGGATCTAGTTCCCTGACCGAGGATGGAACCTGGGCCCCCTGCATTGGGAGCGTGGAGTCTGAGGCACTGGACCACCAGGGAAGTCCCCTCACCTTCTTCATCTATAAAAGTAAAAATATTTTTGTATTTATACCTGTCTCACTTCAGGGTGTATTAAAGTTTCTTGAGAAACCCTACAGACGATGGAATTAAATGGCTATTAATAGAGGGAAAAGGATGTGGAGAAGGGGGATTAAAACGCTAAGATGAGGGCTTCCCTGGTGGCGCAGTGGTTGAGAATCTGCCTGCTAATGCAGGGGACACGGGTTCGAGCCCTGGTCTGGGAGGATCCCACATGCCGCGGAGCAACTAGGTCCGTGAGCCACAACTACTGAGCCTGCACGTCTGGAGCCTGTGCTCCGCAACAAGAGAGGCCGTGATAGTGAGAGGCCCGTGCACCGCGATGAAGAGTGGCCCCCGCTTGCCACAACTGGAGAAAGCCCTCGCACAGAAACGAAGACCCAACACAGCAAAAAATAAAATAAAATAAATTGAAAAGCTAAGATGAAGCCAGGGATGCAGTTAGTTTGTGAAATGCACCCCCATGAGACCCTGTTGCAAGAGGTGGGCCCCAGCAAACTCATCTCTGAGCTTCCTGACAGCCCAAGTAAAGAAGGAAAGGCAGTGAGCTATAAAATCCAGAGTGTCCATTAGATTGAAAATAGACCCACCTCTGGGAATTCCCTGGCGGTCCAGTGGTTAAGGCTCCATGCTTCCACTGAAGGGGGCACAGGTTCGATCCCTGCTGGGGGAACTAAGATCCTGCATGCTGCCCAGCACAGGCAGAAAAAAAAAAAAAAAAAAAAAAATAGACCCACCTCTCAGAAGCAGCCAGCGTTTCTGGGCCCTGAAGTCAAAGAAAAAGTTCTCACCTGGACCTTCCAAAAAAGGGCAAGTGGGGAGGGGAGAGTGTGTGCAGCAAGGGTGATACTATCTCCTAGGCCTTTCTGTGTTTGAAATAAAATCGAATGCCTGACGGTGACCCTCAGAGTGGCCTGCTATGGTAGGTGCTTCAAATGTGCCCACTTCCTTCTTCCTGCTCAGTCCTCCATCTTCTCCCAGGTAAGAGTATCTGTGAGATCTCTCATGCACTCAAGCAGTCAGCTATTTAATCATTCAGCAAACACTTATTGAACACCTACTATGTGCCAGGCTCTAGATCAGGCATACATCCGAATCACCCTAAAGCTAGCTAGTATCTTCCCCGCTGTCCCCAGATCCTTAGTCTCAGAAGCCCTCTCCCTCCCCCGGCCACCCACTCTTTTGGGTCTCAGGGCTCTGCCTTCTCCCAAGTGTGCCCGTAAACCCCAGGGCACCCCGCTCCTGTGGCTTCCCCCTCATTCCCCACATAGCTTCAGGCTGTTCCCTCCGACCACGTTCATGGAGCTCAGCCACGTGCAAAAGCACAATTAATATTCCACTCAGTCTCCCCCAGCCCAGCTGCCTATTGGAAGAAGATGGAAACCAGATTTGCAGCGGCACGCTCTGGCATGGATGTGCACAGGGGGGTGGGCCTGCTCTTCGGTGTGAACCGGCACTCTCTCCTCCAGAGGCTTGTACATGTGCACGGATGGCAGGAGCCCCACATGTAGGTCCACACCTCCAGACACGGGATCCTCCACCCAGCGGCATGTGCGTGCACAGTCACACCACCACGGGCAGCACACTCAGCTCCTGGCCAAATCGATGCCCAGAGAACACATGGGCTCCTCACACACAAGGCCTATATTTGCTTCCTGGGCAGAGGGAGACAGAGTCATAGCGGTTCAGAGCTGGTAGGATGGAATTTCAGACACTATCCTATCCAAAACCCTCCTTTGACTGGGAAGAATCTGAGGCCCTGGCTTAACCTGGGTGGCGGTCAGTCCCCGCTGAAGTGAACCGTGCCTGGTTGCGTTTTAGCAAAGCCTTTGATTTAAACGCCTGACGCTGCCTCTCCGCTTCCTGGTGACGGGCCTTTCAGCCTCACCAGCCTTGGAGCTTGGGGAAACCGAGGCTATGGGGTAGGATGGGGGTAGATCTACAGTGCAGTAGATCATAGGCAGAGTCAAGCCTCTGACTTTCCATGCCCCTGCCCTTCCCACAGTTCCAGCTCTGCAGCCCTAAGTGAAGCAGGATTGGCAGGAGAGTGTCCCGACAACATGAGGGCTCCCTGAGGCGGGAGGAAAGACTAGCCTTATTGACTTTCCTCCCTTGACTTTAGACTCAGAGAGCGAGGGAGATGGAGGACTATAGTATGCCTGAGTGTATGTCTTCGGGGTTGGAGCCAGCAGCCTGGGTTATAGAGGCATCCAGAAGCAGAGTTGGTGCAGGTGATTCGAGGTGGAAGAAAGAAGGGTGAGATCAGAGCAGGGCTGAGAGCAAAGCAGGAAGCGGGTGGAGCTGTTCCCCAGGCAGCAGGCAGACAGAGGGCCAAGGGGCGGGCCTGCCTCCAGTCCAAAGATGGAACAGTAGAGCAGAAATTCAGGGAAAGAGAAGCTAAAATAATTACCAGGAAAAGGAGCTGGAAGGGAAACAAGTGTTTTCTTAGTCCTTAAGGAACTTCAGTCTTCAGAGAATTTGGAGAGGGAAAAAAATCTGTCTTTAAGGCCCTTCTCCAAGGCAGAGCGGCTGGTGATTCACTCGCTGCTGAGGAAGGTCCTGGAAGGCCCTCCCCTCAGCGCCTGCCTCTCCCTAGTGAGCAAACCCAGTTCATCTGGGGTGAGTGGAAAGGGCCCTGGGTGAGGAGCCTGGAGGCCCGGATTTCAGTCCTATCTCTGTCTCATTGAAGCTGGCTGACCTGAGGGAAGCCTCTTATGGCTCGAGGCCTTGGTTTCCTGCAAAATAAAGGAGTGGTAAGTCATATAAACTCTCTGAGGTTCGGTTTTCTCCTCTGCAGACCGGGGATGATAATAATATCATGTTTCATCGAACCTAAGATGTCATCAATTGTACGATACACCATTTTTTTTGTACTGGACACTAAGAAGGAAAAAACACTGTCCATTCAAGTATAACCTACTACTGATTATAAGACACATTCTGATTTCAGAGGTGTAAATGTGCATCTCAGAATCAGTGAATATGGTATTTATCTCACAAGCTTGTTCCAAGCGTTAAACGAGATAATATAAGTCAAGTATTTAGTGCCTGGCACAAAGCAAGTTCTCAATAAATGTCAGGTATTTTTACGGTTCCGGGGGGGAGCGGGGAAGGAACCACAGGCCAAGGGGATGGAGAAGAGTGAGAGCTTGGGGTCTGAGGCCCACCACCGCCCTCTTGGCAGGGTGCAACTCCAGGGACTCCACTTCTAGCCCTGTGGGGGGTACAGGGAGAGCAGCCATGAGGCCCATTTTAGGGAGCCACAAGAGAACAAAGGGCCCCCTTCTGTGCCCCGGAAGTCAGCCTAATCTCCAGGATGAATATGTTTTCATTTCTCAGAAGTTCCTGTTACAGTGTGCCAAAGCGTTTTTTCCTTTACAATCCAGGCAAACAAGGCAGGTTTACTTTGGGCGACCTTCTCACCACCACCCAGAGCCTGCCTGCCAAATGTAAACACCCAGGCTTGCACCCTCCTGGAGGCTCCAGGATGGAAGAGTGGAAAATCGGAGCTCCAGGCCTCCTAAGGAGGCAGGTCCTTCACCCCACCTCCCCCTATTCCCTGCTTGGAGAAGACAGGACCCTAGGGGTCATTAACACCTCCCCCATTTGATAAATGTGAAAACTGAGACCCAGAGAAGGGCAGTGACTCTCTAGGCGTGTCGAAGTGTGGCAGTCCCCAGCCAAGCCCTCTCCCCTTACACACACACACACACACACACACACACACACACACACACATCCCTGCTCACAGCTCAACCTGTCAGGCGCCTCTCTCTCCACCTGACCTTCAGTGTCTGGGACAGGCAGGAAGCTTACCTCTGTTCCTTCTCTCCTGTGCGTCACTGTGTGGGTTGGAGCATCTTTATGCATTATGCTTCACAGCTTGGAGCCATTGCTGAGAGCACCAACCAGATTTTCCTGAGTCCACAACCGGAGGGGCTACGGTCTGTGAGCTTTTCTTGACCTGGAGTATTTCGGGATGTTTGCAGCACCAATCTGGGCCTCCTTCCCCTGCCCCTTCAGATGTAGAGAAGGGGCCTGAGGCATCTGGGCCTCAAGCTCAGCACTGGCCTGGAGGAAGTAGACCCTCCCTGTTGGGTCAGAACCCAGACTGCAGACCCGGCGAGCTGTCTACTTTCCTCTGTTGGAAAGTCTTTAAGAGATATAGATACCGAAGGGATGACTGCTACAGAAGGCTTCGGGTGGGCCCTCTAACCTGAACAGGCACAATTCTTTTCACTACTTGAATAGAATCAGTGAGACCATAGCGAGTGTGTATAGGGCCTTGGGGTTTCACATTCATCCTCTCTCTCCCATGTCACTGCCTGCCCCTCCCAGTCTTTCTCTTGCTTACTCTACTTGCTGTTCCCTCTATCTGGAATGCCTTTCCCTCCATTTTTGCCCCATAAATGACTCCAGTTCTCAGCTCACACATCACCTCTTTAGAGAGGGCTTCCTTACCTACTCAATCATATCACACTATTTTATTTCCTTCATAGTCCTATCACTATTTGAAATTATCTTTGTAACTTTTTTTTTTTTTTTTTTTTTTTTGCCCATTCTTTCCTCATTCACTCTAGAACTTAAGTATTTAATCACGACTGTATCCCCAGGGCCTGGTCTAGGGACTGTTCACAGGTGCTCAATAATACTTGTAGAATGTGTGAACAAACCTCCCGTCATCCTTCTCTTTACTGTACGTGCCAGGCTCCACACTGCCCATTCCTCTTCTCTCCTCTCCCCGTCCCTTCCCCCCAGGATTTCTCTTGGGACCTCCTGCCTCTCAGACTCCACCGGAGGTGCCAGAACCAGAGTGTCTCCCCAGGATTATTTTCAACGGTTTCCTGGGGTGTTCACCTGGGTAAGAATCAGGAAAGAGAGGACACTCTAATCTTATTTGTCTAAAACTATATAATCTTCCCCAATCACTTAAGTGGTGCCTATGTCTTTAATTACAGAGCAGGCTGGGAGGAACACAGGCACAATTTTCAGCCAACCTCAGGCAGAGGGGCACTTTTGTTCCTTCTGGGGAACTGCAGGGACTCCAGCTCGGGAGCCAGGCCTCCAGACACCTGCAGTCACAAGCTCACCCACCATGGACTGACTTGTCCGCCCAGCCAGAGATGGCAACCCCCCACGCCCACAAAGGATCAGCTACATTCTCAGTGTCTGACTGTTCCCCAGTTGGCCAGATGTGACTCACTTGGGGAAAACACCCATGGCCTCAGCACCCTAATTCTACCTGCCACTGTTTAGAGAGTGAACTGATTTCTTTTTGGCCCTAACTTCTCAGAGTTACACTGCTGGTGAACTGGTCCCCAGAGCATGGGCTGTATTCCCAGCTTCTCAAGAGCAAACTCTCCGGGAGGCCCAGGAGCTAATAGTCATATGACAATGTGGAGGGTCAGAACATCATTCTCCAGAACTATGTCAACTGGATCAGGAGATGGGGGAAAGCCACATGCCTGCCCACCCGCCCCAGGCAAAGAGCTGCTATCTCAGCCTAGCTGTGTGCCCTTTCCCCACCTTGGCACTGAGAGAGCAGTTTGGGTGACATCCCTGGCTTAACTGCAATGACATCTCTGCTTCTTAAAGGCTTTTGGTTCCTGAGCTAATTAAAAGCTCCAGACAGGGAGGACACACTTAATCCTATTAATGACTTCTGGGCAGCAACAGTGTGCCCAGCCCTCTGAGGGAGTGACTTTCTGACCACTTCCATTTGTTCAGGTGCCTGGTGATTGTTTATCAGCCCTTTCAAGAGATTAAGCTGTACTCTGGAGCGGGCCACTTAGGTAATGGATCCAGGGGGCCTGGGAGTGTCCTATGACCATGGAGCATGCAGCCAACCTACATCTTGGCTCACGCAGAGTCCATGACTACTGTTCTCCAACTTCTTGTTCTTCAGAAACGCTAGGGGTACTCGATGATTGATGAGAAGAGGGGTCCTTACCTCACCTCTGCTGTCCCCCCCGGCACTTTCACACACAGGAAAGCTGGATACAGTCCTCGCCCTGAGGGATCTCAGAGTCCAGTGGGTTTACAGACACATGAGCAAACAATGACAATACTGTATTAGACTCACCACATGGAGGTAAGCACACCATGCCCTGTGGGTGTATAGTGATGGTAACTGCTTCAGCCTGGGGGTCAGGGAAGGCTTCTTGGAGGAGGAGACCTGAAAATCTCCCCATTGAAAGGAGATTTGTTGAGGGGCCCAAGAGATGGAATTCCCCGACTTTGGATTTGGTTCAGGCCCTAGCATAAGCCTGGAAGAACAGAAATGACTCAGCTGCCTCATGAACTTACGGGAGTGTGGTTGGCAAAGCCTTAAGAGGCTGAGGTTCAAGGAACACAGTTACTGGCTCTAAGACAATTTTGCTTCAAGCCCCTATCTTTTCAGAGAAAAGAGATTGGCAAGACTAGCTCGCAGCTGTCTCTTTAAAAGAGGAGGGACGATTCCTCAGGCCCCTCCTTCTCCTCATTAATATGAAATTATCGTGAATATTGATGTGGAGGAGTGGCGCCTCGGCCAGCTGGGCTAACCAGCCAAGGGGTTCCCGGTTTCACAGAGAGGAAAAGTGACAGAAGCCGTGCAGAGGGAGACGCAGAGAGAGCGGAGCGCCCGGCAGTCACCCAGTCTCGGGGGAGCGCTCAGCTCCCCCGCCCCCGGCTCCCACCCAGTCCGGGGGGCTCCTCAAGCCCTCAGCCCCACTCCCGGGCTCCCCATGGAAGCCAGCTGTGCCCCCGGAGGAGCGGGAGGAGGAGGAGTCGGCTAAATGCCCGCGGTGCGCCCGGGGCCCCTGAGCCCAGCCAGCTCTGCGCCGCTGCCCTAAGGCCTCCGCGCCCCCCGCGCCCCCTACCCGGGGCCGCGCAGCCTCTGCCCGCCCCTCCCCCGGGGCTTTGCCCGGGACCTGCCCCCCGCCCGCTTGCCAGCGCTCGGGCCGGAGCTCTGGGCCGGGCGCGCCGCCGCCCTGGAGTGAGGGAAGCCCAGCCGAAGGGGGTCTCCGGAGCCTGCCGCGATGGACGCCGTCTTGGAGCCCTTCCAGGCCGACAGGCTGTTCCCCGGATCCAGCTTCCTGGACTTGGGGGATCTGAACGAGTCTGATTTCCTCAACAATGCGGTAAGATGAAGGGTCTGTGTTTTCCTTCCACCACTCCTTACTCCTCTTCGCGGTGCACCTGGGGCCCCCTGAAGGCCTGGACTACACAGCACTGGGCAGAAGTGGGGGAGGGGGCTCGGTGCAGGGTCCCCTTGAGAGACACGTGCTTAGAGCTCTGAGATTTGGTGACTAGATCCCTCGACACCTCCCTAGACCCCGAACCTGGAGCCTCTGAGCTTGCGCCCGTGCACGGTCCTCCTGGAGGCTCCGTCCATGGATACATTGGCCTCGGCCTTCTAGGGGAAGGGAACGTCGAGGCGTCGGGGCCATCGGATCCACTGATACGACCACAAGAAACACCAGTTCTTCCCTCCCCACCAAGTCTTCTAATCGTCCTCCACCCACCCTGGGGTTCCGGGACCAGACTGGGCGCAAATTGGCGGCGCCCTTTCCTGCGCCCCCTTTAAGACCTCGGTGGCTCTGCGTCTGGTTCTCCGCTGGGGGGCGCACAGGGGAGTGTTCGAGGGCCAGAGACCAGACGCCCCTTGGGGGGCCAGAGCCAGACCCGGGTTTTGAGCCAGACCCGGAAATATAGGGGTGCTGCCGTGGCCTCCCCAGTAAGTCAGGCCAGAGATCCCCCAGGGAAGGACCTGACCTTCAACTGGTCAGGGCAGCACGGGGTGATCGCTCAGAAGGAGGGAGGTCTTTCTCTAGGTGTTTCTCTGTCCCTTATGTCTCCCTGACTGTCTCTCTCTCCCTGTGGCTTCGTGACTGTCTCTGTCTCCGGGCTTGTCCTTCTCTTTCTCTTCCCCTCCCTCCCTAAGGAAACGTGGCTTCTTTCTTCTTCCCTCCCTCCCTCTCTCAGGCTCAGCCCTAAGGCCCTGGGGGGCGGGGGGATGGGCTCGGTAATGGGAGAAAATCTTTGGGTTCAGAAGGGGCTGCCGGGTTGAAATGTGGGCTGCTTGGGGCATCTGGGGGGATTCCCCCACCCCATGCAGTGACCTGCCAGTCTCTCCCTCTCCCCCCCTCCCCCCGCACACACACACACAAACACACACACAACACACCCAGTGATCATCTCAAGGGTCTCTATTTGCTGGCCTCTAACTCCTGGGACTAAGATAAACCTGGCAGACAAGAGCCAAGTACACTGAGACTTAAAGGACTGGGCATCTTGGACTTCCACCTAAACTGTTCCAGGCTGCTGGTGGGGAACAAGTCCAGGGACAGGAACCTGAGTCAGGGAGGCATGGGGTGAGAGGTCTCCCGGTCCTCCATTAGGCAGTAGATCCAGGTCACCCTGCTCTCTAGGAAGGCCCCTGGTTCCAGTCAGAGGGAGCACACTTCTGCAGACAAGCCGCGGGGAAGAGGGGAGAGGGCTTGAACCAGCAGTGGGGAGACCTGGGTTCTAGTCGTCCCTCTGCTTCTGCCTCTCCTGTGAGCCTGGGCCATGCAAGCAGCTTTCCTCCCTGGTCCTGTTTCTGTGTCTATAAAATGGGAAGAGGTTGGATCTTTCTTTCTAAGGATGGTCTGGCACAGATCCTAGGAATGAAGAAGCAGGAATCTGGGGTTCCATACGCCCCTCCTGGAGTTGGTAACAGGTACTGGTCAGAGGGAGAGAGTTTGCTGCAGCGTGTACCTTTATGGGTAGAGCCCCCCTGTGAGGTTCCCTCAGCCCTCAGCAGCTTTGAGATGGACTTTCTTCTGAATGAACTCTGCCGCCTACAGCCTCTTCCTGCAGCTCCATTCAGCCTTGCATCCCCAGCTGCTCATCTGGGCCTTGGTCCAGCACAGGAAAGGAGGCATGATCATGATCAGACAGTGGTATCCAGTACTGGGCCTGGGGAGGGAAAGCCCTAATGGGAAAGCTCCTTACCTCAGGCCTAAGCAAGGCCAGGTGAGGCAGGGGGAGAGGAAAGAATGTCTAAGAGGAAAGAAAACTCCTGGGCTGGGAATCGGGAAATTTGGTTCTAGCTGTGCTTCTGCCACCAGCCAGCTGGGCAGTTGAAACAAGTGACTTTTATTCCTGTGGGCCTTGGATTCCTCATCTGAAAAAAGGAGATACAGAAGCTTCCCCATAGTGTTATTATAGAGATGTAGTGAGAAAATTAATTAAAGATTAATGCAGGACGATGCCTGCCAGGTAACTTTCCATAGTTAACATGCTCTGGAGACTAGATGGGGTAGTGGTAAAGAATACTCTGGTAGGAGTTGCTCTGTGACCCTGAGCAGGTCACCTTCCTTCTCTGGTGCCTCCATCGTTTAGATGTCTAAGGTCCCTCCCAGCTGGGACCCCATACCAACCCCATCCCCAACTCCCTCTTCATCCTGCGTGAGGACAGGAAAGTGTTTCCAGGGTTAAAGATGGAAAGGGGTGAAGTTTGTGTGCTTCTCAGTCTGGAAGACGGAGGGTAGGTTATTCACTCTCCTTCTTAAACATCCAGATAAGGCCATAAAGTCACGGTGGAAACCGTGTGTGCTCTGTTCCTCTGTACAAAAAGCAAAAATCAAAAAGGATGCTTACCCTGAACACAACTGTGTAAGAAATATGCAATCTCTTGGACAGAGACAGGAAAATGAGTTGCATACTTTGCCTACGCCATGTGTGCTTAGAGGTGGCCAGGGGTGCTGTATTTTTCCTTCTGTGAGGATACCTTCATCCTCTTGCAATCTTGTCTATGTGATTCTCAGAGACATCCCTCAGAAGGAGCTGCCCGTCCTGCCAGATGAGGGGGCTTCTCTTCCCAGCCCCTCCCCACTCTCCCACAGTTCCTGATGTGGCCTCCCTAGAGCCGTCTTCCCTTGGACCCTGTGACCCCTCAGCCCCTGGGCAGGTATGAGAGAGGGCCTGGTGCTCAGAGAACTGGGATAAAGGACCAGAGGGAGAACAGGTCATGTCTCCAGAGAGAGACACTAGGTCTGTCCTCTGGCTCAGGGGAAAGGATGACTCTGGTTTCTCTAGAGGGAAATGGCTTTGGATCCCAGAGAAGCCCCAGCTGGGAGGGGGTGGGGAGGAGGAGAAGGAGGAAGAGGAGTTCTGTTGTCTCAGAGGGGCACAGCAGGAAGCTGCAAGGATGTTTGCCCAGCACACTCATTCACCTCCCAGCAGCTGGGGAGGCCAGGTGTGGGAATGACCAGGACCGGGGACCAGCCCAGGGGAAGGGGGTTGGTGAGGGCTAAACCTGATCACTGCTCCCCAGGCCCCCAGCCTGGCTTCTCCTGAGCTGAGTGGGGAAGCAGAGAACCACTACCATTACTATTTCCACCACCCCAGCCTTTGGGGGATTTAGGGAGATTAGAGAAGTATGTGCATTTGGGTGTTCCTATGTCTGTGTGTGGGCCTTTAACAGCCCTTAAAAGGGGAGGGGTGCGAGCGCATGTGCCTGTGTTTCTCTTTAAATTTCTCACTAACAGGAAAGGGGACCCAAAGGCCAAGGCACTCTGGTCTCCAAGAAGAATCCACTACAAAAGAACTAATAGAGAAAAACTAATGGAGGAACCCAAATCTCAGGGCTCCCCTTCAGGAAGGGAGATCGCCCCAGACACCTCCTTCTCCTCTAAAACACTAAGTTTGTTTTGGGCAGCTTTTTATTTTGTTTTTGCTCCCCCCACTAGGATGTGAGCTCCTTGAGGGCAGGCGTTTAACTGTCTTGTTCACTGCTGTATCCCCAGTGCCCAGTACAGTGCTTGGCACAGAGGAGGCTTCAACCAACCGTTGCTGGATGAATTCCTTTTCCCTAACCCTCAGGCCAGGCCCCACATTTTTTAAGGAAGAGGAAAAAGGATGCGCTCTACTCCCAGCCATCAGGGGCCTGCGGCCCACACTGTCTCTGAAATTTAGGAAGGTTTCCAATGAGTTATCATTGCCTCAAGTCATCCCTACCCTTGGCACAGACCCCCACAACCCCTGGTGTAGGATAGTCTACAGCTGACAGATGCACAGCAGATTTGAACTTGTGGCTTAGGCTTCACCCTTGAGCACCAGTTGGCTCTAGGGCTTCCACCTTCCCCAGTTTCCCCTTGTTCAGTTCACTGGGACTCCTGGATCCACACTCACCCAGCTTAAAATTAAGTCTTTTCTAGTCCTGCCGCGGGGCCTTTGCACATGCTATTCCTGACATCTAGAATGCTTTCCAGTTCGCTCCATCTCATCTTACTCAGTTCAAAGGAAGCCTCATTAGAGAAACCTCCCCAACCACCTCAAGTGGGACCCCTTATTGTTTTGTTTCAGTCCGTTGTTGTTGTAGCTGTTGTTGTTCTGGCCATGCCACACAGCATGTGGGATCTCAGTTCCCTGACCAGGGATCAAACCCTATGCCCTCTGCAGTGGAAGCAAGAAGCCTTAACCACTGGACCGCCAGGGAAGTCCCTGTTTCAGTCCTTTGACTTCTTCATAGCTCCTATCTCAATTTGCTGTTATTTTATCAGCTTATTGTCCACTTCCTCTGTGAGAAAGCAAGTTCCCTAAGAACAGAGACCATGTCAGTTGTGTTCATTGCCGTAAACCTAGCACAGTACCGTGGCACAAAATAGGCGCTTAGTATAGTAAAACTCAACCATAAAACAATAAGCTGAGTCCAAAATTTTCAATCATACAAAATGTGGAGTTATGTTATTGTAGGATCAATGAAAAGTGGTATTTTTCAGTTGGTCTGTACTATCACAAAAAGCACAAAAGTAAAGATTGTGAAACCTTAGCACATGCAGCAAACCAAACTGAGGAAGTTCCAGAGGAGCACGAGGCAGTCACTTCTTTACCAGCCCCACAAAGATAAGAGCTTTTCCCACCTTTATTTGAGATGGGTCCCAGGCATAGGACAGAAGCCCAGTTTTGGTCACATTGTAGTGTACTTTGCTCTATTTCAAGGGTTTACTGTATTTGTAGAGAAAATGACTTCAGACTCCCTTATAGGCAGTCCCTATAAGGGAAGGGGAGACTGTTTTTAAAAAGACAGGCCTGAGTGTTCAAGAAGTGTACTGATAATTCCAGAAGGGGCCCTGGATTCTCAGGTTCTGGCCCAGCCAGCCCTGAGGGTGATGCGAACTGGATCCCACAAAAATGCTGCCTGTGCCCCCATCTGCTGTGAGGTCCCTCCGGCTTCCCTGGACCAGCCGGGAATTCGCTTGGTTATTTTTCAATACATACATCCGTCCTTTAACAACTGGGAGCTAAAGGAGTGCCAGTGCTGGTCACTGTGCAGAATGACCTCCAGCCACTCACAGCCAAATGAGAGAGACAGAGAGGGAAGCAGACAGAGCAGCACCACGGGGCACCATGATGGAGCAGAGCATGATGGGAGCCCAAAGAGGAGCCTCCAGCCGGGCTGGAGGTCATGGAAGGTTCTCAGAGGAGGTGACCTCCTCACCCTCCCTCTCCAATATCCCCATCCTTATAGGCAAAGGAGTTATTGGAAGGCATTTCAGCAAGGAAGGACTGGGGCCGTGTCCCTTTTATTGAGCCTGTTATATAAGCATCATTGGCCCCTGCGCAGATGAGAAAACTGACACAGAGGAGGGGACATCTAAATGCTGTTCTCGGGACAGGGTCCCATGGAGTCAAGGAGGAGAAATCACCACCTTCTCTCCCCCTCTTGATCTGGTTTGGACTTTGCCCTCCAGGGCAGGAACGTTTGGGATCTCAGATATCAGAGGGGCTCCACCTTCACGCTCACTCACTCCCATCCTTAGGGCACCATGGATGCCTAGAGCTTTAAGGGCAGAGCCAGCACGTTGCCTGGCCTGTCAGAGGAGAGACCACACATCCCATCCCCTGCCCTCTCCTCATCCTCACTCTAGGATGCCACTCCCCAGCCCACCTGGGAACTTGGACCTTTGCCCTCTGCAGTTCCCAGGACTCCCCAGAAGGGTCTGTTTATGTCTGGCCTGGCCATTGTGCCAGGAGAGGAGAGGATGAAGGCCAGCCCCGCTTTGTGTCTTCCCTTCCCCATACGATGTGCCTCCTGCAAGTCCTGGTACCAAGGCCCTCTCAGAGCATCCCTCTGTGGGACCTGGCTTGCTCTTGAACCTTCCTCAAGAAACCAGCTCCAGATGCTGGAGAACAGGCTGTTCTTCTGGAAGTCTCAGCACTCCAGGGGGCAGGATGGAGGAAGAAGATTTGGGTGGAGTTAAGTCAAGGCCATAAGCATTGCTCTGGCTGGAACACGAAGTAACCCGCTTCAGCAGGCAGAGTAAATGGTAGAACTGGGGAGCAAGACTGGGCAGAAGGTAGGCATGAGGATATCTGGTTCTGGGGAAGCTGGGAGGGGCAAGATATACAGCCCAGAACTCTGACCAACAGAGAAAATAGATCAAGGGTGATTTCCTTGGAATATCAAAATCCTGATCCTTATGACCTAGACGTACCACATCATGAGCGAGGCCAACTTGACAGCTGGAGGAATATTGGGCTTCTCTGCTGCCGGGCTGAAGGTGCCTCTTCTCCCAACTCTCCCGGGACAGAACCCTCACTGCAGCTTCCTTGGCCCTTGGCCCAGGAGCCATTTCACCCATCACAGAGAGCCTGACACATCTGGGCTGGGCTGTGTGGTCTGACAGAACAGCTGGACAGCAGCAGCTGTCCCCCTCTTCTCCTTCCAAAAGAATAACAAAAATGAAAGCAGCAGTGGAGTAAGGCAGGCTCTTCAGGCCCTCACGGAGAGCCAGGAGGCAGTTTGAAAGCAGCAACTGAGGGGACTTGCTGGGGAGGCAGACAGGCCCGAGCCTTTTCCCATGTGTTCCCTGCTGCCTAGAATGTTCTCACCTCTCCTCACCTCATCTCCCTAACTCTCTGTGTGACCTTGGGCAAATCACTTCCCCTTTCTGGGCCTTGGTTTCCTTATTGCTGAACTAGACTGAGAGTTCTTTGAGGGCAGGGAGTGTCAGGCAATTGTTTTTATCTATTCACTAGGTATAGCTATAGTGACTGGGTGCTCAGGAAATGTTTACTTATTGAATAGATGGAAGGAAGGAGTGAGAAGAAGTGATGGATGGATGAACGAGTGGATGGATGGGTAATGGGAGAAAGGATACTTCCACACTTCCAGCTTTGATGGTACTTTTCTTTTTTTAGGTGGATTTTATTTATCAAGTAGTGAATCTTAACCTAAATCCTACATCTACCTTTCACTCTATCATGATGGCCTTTTTTTTTTTTTTAATTTTTATTGGAGTATAGTTGATTTACAATGTTGTGCTCATTTCAGGTGTACAACAAAGTGAATCAGTCATATATATATATATATATATATATATATACCTACATTCTTTTTCAGATTCTTTTCCCATATAGGTTATTACAGAATATTGAGTAGAGTTCCCTGTGCTATACAGTATGTCCTTGTTAGTTATCTGTTTTATATATAGTAGTGTGTATATGTTAATCCCAATCTCCTAATTATGGTGGCCTTTTCTATTATGAAATGTATCGTGCATATAAGAGAATATATATAATGCATGTATATGAATTACAAAGTGTAATAAAATGGATACCTGGGTACTCACTACCCAGCTAAAGAAATCGACCCAGCTCTTAATATCCTGGGCTCTCAAAGTTGCATGAGCTTGAGGAAAAGTTGAGCTGTAGACTCTAAATCCATTCCACTCCGGGCAGATTCTGAACAGAAATTCTCCTGAGACCTGGTGTCTATTCCCAGACCCCACCTGACCAGACAGCAAGTCCACAGGTCAGATGGCAGATACCTCAACAAGCACTGGGGAGCCAAGCCATACCTGAGGTGGGGTGGGGTGACCATTAGTGGTCGGTTTTAGCCCTGCCCAGACCTGGGAGCAAATCCTGGCTCTCACCACTTGTCATCTGTGTGAGCTTGGACAGGTGCCTTAACCTCTCTGAGCTTATTTTCCTCATCCATTACGTAAGGATGACTGTAGCACACAGGGTTCTTACAAGAGCTCAGTTAGACAACTCTTGCAGAGATCCTAGCACAGTGCATGGCACACAGCAAGCCCCCTATAAACAGTAGTTGTTGCTGCTATTTTTATTCTGATTGTTGCTGTCACTGCCCGAAAGGATGGTCCTCAGCATTGGACTGCCCTTGGAGAAATGTCCCACCTTCGTCCCTTTGTTGACCCCTAATCATAGGGATTTTATTTGCCTACATGTTGGACCTCTCTGGAGCTGAAAGGCTGTTTTCTTTGGGTAAAGGCAAAAGACCCCAGGCCTCTTCTCAGGGCTATGTCTTTCTGGGCATCAGGAGAGGGATGGCCAGGGATGAGCAAACCTGGGGCCCCAGGTGAGGACCCAGTGCCTGGAATGGGGGCCCATATTTTGTATCTGGCCCTGTACTAGGTGCTGGGATGGGACAGCAGGAAATCGGTCATTATTCCTTCAGCGTCCAGTGTTGTCGTGTGTGCTTAAGAGCACAAGCTCTGCAGTCAGAGCTTGGGTTCAAATCCTGGCTCAGCCACTTGCTAACTGAATAAACTGGGTAAGCTACTTAACTTCTCTGTGCCTCAGTTTCCTTAACCATTCAATGGCAGTACTAATAGTACCGACCTGATCTTCTGAAACTTAAATCAGGTACTGCATGGAAGGAACTAGAACAGTGCCTGGCATATAAATATTAGCTATTATTGTTATTAGGTATACTGTATGCCAGTCCCTGTGTGAAGCCCTGCAGAGGGTTCGAGGATGAAATCCATCCTATATCCTACCCTCAAGGTGGTTAAAGTTTAGAAGAAGAGATGGGTCCCATTGTGGATAATTAGAGTTCAAGGCATGATATTAACCAGTGGCCTATGAATGCTACAGTGGTATAAGACAGAGAGGACTCCTCCAGCTGGGTGATCAAGGAAGGCTTCCTGGAGGAAGCAGCACTGAGTTGGGCCTTAAAGGATGATAGGAATTAGAATGAGGAGATAAAAGGCAAAGGCCTTCCAGGCACAGGGAATGGTACAAGCAAAGGCCCTGCAGCCATGGAGCTTACAGCAGGTTTAAGGAACTGGGAGCAGTCATCCAATGAGGCTGGAGGGAAAGGAAAGATGAGGGGTTCCAGCTATAGTGGAAAGTTGAGATCAATTTGTGACAAACCTTGAATGCTGTGCTTAGGAGCTGGGAGTTTTTTCAGCAGGCAGAAGGGAGCCAGTGATAGTTCTCAATGATAGTTCTGAGCTGGACAGGGCAGTGGTCCCAGCTCCCCTGAACCGTCTCGGTGCTAGGAGGTCTAGAGTCCATTAGGGCATCCCAGATGTCAGCCTGTCTGGATGATCAGGGCCTCTCCCTCAAGACAGCATTGTGGGCCCCTCTCTGTGCCCAGAGCAGGCCGAGGCAGCAACTGACCCCAGGTCCCTTCTCTCCTCTGATTTCTACCTCCTGCCCTGATGTCACCCTCACACTGGCCAGGAGCACCAGTTCCCTTCTGGCTCTCTCATCCCCAGCACTTGGGGCCAGGCTGGCCTGGGGAGGCCCAAGGCAACTCCACCCTTGCAGGGACACAAGCTGTCCCTCTTTGGGGCTGAGAGCTCCAGTCTGAACCATGTCCTGCCTCCTGGCCCAACCCCAAGACCCTAATGGGGTTCCCTCACCCCCTCAGGACCCTCCACTATCAGGCAAAGCATGTCCCCATTGATCCCAGCAGCCTAGAAGGATCTGAGCCCTCCTTCTGAGCCCAGCCCAGCTTGGCACCTCCTCTCCTTGGCCCTCCCACCCATCAACTGGGACAAGATACCCAAAGCCCCTTTCATCATCCTCCCGGAGAAGAGGCCCAACCCTGCCCTCTACCACCCCAAAGCCTTCACCCCTTTCTCTCCCAGGGCTGCAAATCAGTTCCACATTTGGGATCTGGCAGGCACTATCTGCTCAGAACTTTCCCCTCCCAGTTAGCTCAGGCTTCCATCTCCCCCACCACCCGTCTTAGTCAGACCAGGGGGTCTGCAGAAGGGGAAGGGCTCTTGCCTCTGGTGACCCCTTCAGAGGTCTGAGAGGCAGCTGGACTGTGGCAAGGAACCAGAGGGACAGTGGACACGAGGCTCTCCCAGGGAGAGATGAAAGAGGAAGGGTAGGGGGCGGGGCAGAGGCAGAGCTTGAGCAAGCATATGAGGGGATGAGGGCTTGGGGGTGGTGAGGGAAGGAGTGAGGTGGTTCCCAGCTCAGCACATTCCTGAGACATCTGGACGTGCTGGAAGGGCCCCAGCTGGCCTGCATGGCTGTGGCTCCAGCTTCTCTGCTCTGTGATGTCAGGACCCAGCATTTCCCCCTCCTCTCATACTCCCGCTGGCCTGGGGTCCACCTTGGGGCTGAGGTGGACCCTCAGCCTGGGGTCTCCTCCCTGGACCTCTCACCCCGGTGAGCAAGAAGCCCCTGGGGCAGTGGAGGAAATGCCTGAGTCAGAGGAGGGCCCGGGCCTGATGCAGGAGGCAGCCATGGAAGACCCAGGGGTTTGCCCATGCGACTGACTCAAGGAGATTCCTCCTTTGGGCTGGTGCCTGCCCCCTCCCTTCTCCTTGGAAGGGAGATGGAGACAGAGGAAAGACTCTGGGAATGGCTGCTTACCTTGAGCTGTGTGATCCTGGGCAAGTCCATTCCTTCCCTTGGCTCTCAGTTTTCCTCTCTGTAATGATAATAATAATAATACTAGCTACATTTGAAAAGAGCCTTCTATGTGTCTTGCATTGTACAAAGCACTTTAAAAATGTTGTCTCATTTAACCCTCACAGCAACCTCACAGGTGGCGTAGATATAAGTACCCCTATTTTATAGCTGAGACAGAGGCTCAGAAAGGTTAAGTAACTTGCCCAAGGCTACACAGTAGGCAGCAGAGCCAGGATTAGAACTGGATCTGTCTGCCTCTCTTGCTTATAACCATTGAACTACATTGCTTCTACAAGTAAAAGGAGATGGACCTAATGATGCCAGAATTCCTTTCAGCTCTAAAATTGTAGGGATTTCTTTTGGCCAATGTGGGGCTCTTCAAGAAGGGCAGGGGCAGGCATTAGTCACACACTGGGTGGGGGAAGGAGGGCAGAGTTAGATGGCTTTGAAGCATCAGCTCGGTCAGGAATCTTTGGAGGTCCCCTCCTTGGAGCCCCAGAGGAGTCCAAACCCCAGGGGCTGGAGTCACAGCCTGATCCCCAGCCGAGCCCAGGGGTCCCACACCTTCCCTGAAGGAAGGGAGTAAATAAGGAGAAAGAATGCAACTTCTTCCAAAAATAAAACCTGAGGACAACTCAGACAGGCCCGGGACCGCTGAGGAAGCCAGAGGCCGAATGCTGAGTGCACAGAGGAGAGGGAAGAGGCCAAGGGAATTCCAGCCAGAGCCTGGTGGCAGGCTCCAGACCAAGAGGGCCTTCCAGCTGGCCAGGGGCCGGAAGAGCAGCTCGGCTGGTTGGCCACTGGGCTCCGTTTATCCTCTCAGACCTGGCCTAACCCTGGGGACAGTTCCTCCAGAGCTGAGTTGGGGGCTGTGGTCCCCAGGTACCTGGTCTGGCTGGGGCTTAAGAGCAAAAGGGCCTTGGGAAAGAACAACCCAGAGAATGGGTACAACAGGCCCCACCAGGGAGGAGCCGAGGGAAGGCGTCCAGGCGCATGGAAACTGCCTGGGGCAGGAGCAGGCTGGCAGCAGAGCGGAACTCAGGGCAGTCACTCCTGGAGGCTCAGCTGCAGAAGGAAAAGCCTCAGTCCATTTGCTCACTGGCACATTCCTTCATTCGCCCACTCATTCAGCCAGTCACTCAGTCACTCAGCAAAGAGCTGAGCACCTACCATGTGCTGGGACCAGTGCTAGGCTTTGGAGACACGGATGAGAAGTGGACACAGCGAGACACAGAGGTGACATGGCTGGATCATTTCGAGCTATACTAAGGAAGTTGGAATCTATCCTAAGGGCAGAGGAAGTCATTAGTGGATAGTGAGCAGGGGAGTCACATAGTCATATTTATGTTAGAAGATCCCAAGGTGGAGAATATTCTGGAGACAGATCAGAGTTCAAGCCTTGGACCTACCTTCATAAATGGGTGGTCACACCACTAGTCAGGAAGCCCTTTGGGAGCAGGAACTGGGCTTTGTTCATCTCTGTATCCACAGGGTTGGGCACACAGTAGGTCCTCAGTAAACACTGAACAAATGCACGAGTGATGAATAAGTGGATGGGACTAGATGCCCTTATTCTCCAGAGGCCCCCAGCGCCAGCCCTGGCACTTAGTCTCCAGGGTCCTGAGCTGTCCCACAGGGATCCTCTGGCTACTGCCTATGGACCAACATCTCCAGCAGCCAGACCCTGGGCTGCTGTGCCCTCAGTGGTGCCAGTCACAGCTAATCCCAGCCCTGGGCGGCAGCACTAACTGCCATGGCTTCCTTCTGCCCAGACAGTACCTGGCACCCACCCCAAGGTTGGGCCACAGCACATGGGCCGCCTGGTCAGAAGATGCCAGGGGCTGGCTGGGAACCTGTAGGCCAGCTCTTCACTTTCCTGAGGGACCTGCGATCCGGCCAGGGAAGGGCTACCACAGTGTCAGGAGGGGGAACTGCAGAGCCAGACTAACAGGGCTGGGGGCTCCAGAGACTGTGGACCCTGCTCTGCACAGTGGCAGCCTGTGGTGGGCACCAGCCTGCCCTTTCCTCTCCCACTTCTTTTCTCCAGCACACAGGCACAGAAAAGCTCAATCCCCATGGTAACTCTTCCTCCAGTCCCAGCCCTCACCGTCCCAGCCCCAGGCAAGCCCAGGACTCCCAACGCTCCCTCGCTGGGGGTCACATGACTCAGGCATGTGGCTTGGCACAGTCAGCATTCAATGCTGTGGTGCTGAGATGTTGTGTGTGTTTGTGTGCGAGTGTGCATGCCCACGTCTGTGACCGTGACTGTCTGGGGTAACTGCACATACGTGTGTGTGTGTGCGCACATGGGAGTCTGTGTCTGTCTGATCACATATGAGGAGTGTTTCCTTGTTGGGTCTGTGTCAGTGCCTGCCAGTGTCAGCCTATGTGAGCCCAGAGAGTGTGTATGTGCATTAGTATCTGTGCCAGGCTGTATAGGGAACAGTCTGAATGTGTCTAAATGTGGGGATCTTATGTTGTGTGGTGTCAGGGAGATGGTGTTTCCCTGTGTAAGAAAGAACCTCACAGCCCACGTCTGTGTAGCATGTGCACACACATATGCACACGCACGTGCACAAGCGCGCACACACACACACACACACAGGGAAGCATTTCTGCTTATTTGGACTTGGGCTCTGTGGTGAAGAGTTCGGTAGGGGGAAAATATGAAACCTCAGCAGCCGCCTTCCCCGGGCCTGTGGGGAATGGGGGACGAGAGTGAGGTTGGAGGCTGGAACAATGTGCTTCCCTTCACCCCTGTGCCCTGCCAGGAAGGCTCAGGGAGGGGCTGGCTCCAGGGATGAGGAAAACTGGCTCTGTCCTTTCACAGTCCCCAGAGATGCCAGAGCAGAGGAAAAGAGGCCACTTTCTGACGACTAGTCCACTTCACCCTATGCCTGCCACCCCTGCCTCAGTAGGAACACAGACTATGCTGGGGAATGGATGGGGAAACAGGCCTAGAGAGGAGACACCACTTGCCCCTGCCCAGGTCTCACAGCACAGATGGATCTTGAACTAGGGCCTCCTGAGTCTGTCTAGGGCCTTTTTTCCTTCATAGGACAGCCTTCCAGTCTAGCTCTGGGAAGATGTCTGGATCTCCCCCTACCCCCAAATGACTGGATGGTGATGCTTCAGGACTAGGAGGACCACTGGGTACCCAGGGGCCCACCTCCCTTCCCCAAGCCCCTCCCTGCTCTCTCTTGACCCTACCCCCCACCCCTCACCGCCACACACAGGGCACAACAGTGACTCAGACTGGTGGCCCTTCAGCTAGAAATGGGGGCAATTTTCTAGTGACCACGAGGCAAGTAACCGTCCCGGAATGTATGGGTCAGTGGAGGGGTGGGGGAGCTAACCTGCGGGGGAGGGGAAGGGGAAATGTGAGAGGACTCTCCTCCCATCGCTCCCCAGAGCTCACTCTCTCGGAAGGAATGTCCGGGCTCAGCATTCCCCCCACTCCTTATCCCACAGCTCAGCCTGGACCCACTCCGGCCTCCTCCCTCCTTTCCCCAAACACAGACTGAATCAGCCTGGACCGGGGGAGGGGGAGAAGCCCGGGATGGGGGTGCAGGCGCCGAGGGGTAGGGGCCAGAGAGAAGGGGGCGCTCTCAGGCTGCAGCAGGTGGGGGAACCTCTTTCCCACACACACCCTCAGGTGACAGCCACGCCCCCAGAGCTTTTCCTTCTCTCTCCATCGACCCCCAGGAGGAATTAGGGGAGGGGAACTGAGAGGAGCCTCAGACGGCGCTATTACCGCCCAGGAGTGTCCCACCTCCCCTACCTGGGACAGAGACCCCGTTGCCCCATCAATGAGCCCAAGGTAGGATTATTCGAGGAGGGAAGGAAGGAGCTGAGCTGGAAGAGCCGCGAAGGAACTTAAGAATTGGGGCCTGGCCTCCCCTCTGTCTTCACTTCCTCGGGCTCCCGGTGCGGGGTCGAGGCCACGCAGCTGATAAGGGTCTTAGGGCACCATAGAACTGCCAGGGGCACCTGAAAGCTCAAAGGGGCCATTTCTGCCTCTGCCCCAGGTGCAGAAAGGGACCCAAGACAAACACACTCTAACCTGACGTAGCCCGCGCCTTCGCCGGAGGCCGCGAACCCTCCCCCGCGCGAGCCGTGCCTTCCTCCCGCCCCCTCCTCGCGGCTCCAGCGGCGGGCGTCTCGCAGCCTCCTCCCATTGGCCACGACCTCCGCAGATCCGACCAATGAGCATGCTGGGTTCCGGCGCGGGGCGGCCCCCCGCGCGCAGGCGTTAACCTTTCGTGGGCCACGCGGGGCCGACTGGACATTCTCCTTCTTTAAACTGAGACCCGGCTCCGGGAGGAGATGCTGCGGAGGGGGAGGGTTGCGCGGGGCTGAGAGCCCGAGAGCTCGGGACCTGTCCTCCAAGAGAGGGGAGCCGGCGCCGGCTGCGCGTGGCAGCCGAGAAGGAGCTTACATTGGCAAGACTGTTGGAAAAAGTCTTCAACAAGGAGGGAAACAAATCATAATATTTCCTTCTCAGGCTTCCCACCCCAGTTGCTTGGAAAGGCACCCCCGGTAGAACGCTCACCCCCAGGAGAACCCTATCCCCCTCAGAACGTTGACTCCCTGCTGTCTATAGAAGCCTGCCTCCCACCCCCAATCATTTTCCATCAGGTAGTCTGAAACCTGAACTTTTTGTGTGTGAACTGGAGAAAGAGCTGGGTGTGGTTTTGGGGGGTGGGAGAAGGGACAAGGGGCCTTGCTGAAGCTGAGGAGGCCCTAGATCTCCAGAGGGGGCTTTCCAGGGCTGGGGGGAGGGTGGGTACAGAGGAAGAAGAGAGGACAGGAAGGAGAAGTTGCTCCACATTCCTGTGCAGCGCCAGAGCTACGGATAACCCCTCCCTCAGCATCACCAACTCACTGTGTGACCCTGGTAGGTCCCTCTCTGGACCTCAGTTTCCTCATTAGCAAGTGAGGAGAGGGGGCGTGGACCATGGGCTTTCTCATGTCCCTTCTGCCTCTAAATTGGTGGTATAAACCAGCCATAACTGGGCTGCTCTGAGAGGCCAGACACCAGATAGAAATAGGGCTCAAAGCTCTCTAAAGGGAGGCCCTCTGGCACGCTCGCATGAGCAGGAGGTGGGCCTGGGGATGATGGCACATCCCACCGTTGCCCCCCAGAGGTCCACCCAGCACACAGTGAAGACCTGAGCAAGGAGGACTGGGTTCTCTGAGTGTCCCCCACCCTCAGTCCGCCTGCCCCTTGGCCGCCCTCCCCTTCCACTTGGCTCCCACCCTCTGGAAGCTCTGTCCTGCTGGGCCTTCGCTGCTGTCTCCAGCAGGTGGGGTGGGACTGCTCACAAAGCAGGGACCAACTGATCTCCCTCAGCAGGTGCCTGCGGGCACCCCAAAAGGGGTCTCTGAGAAGGACCTGGCTCATCTGCCTGGAATCCTTTAGGGACCCCGGCCCAGACTGGAGGAAGCTTCTCTCCTCTCCCAGGCCCGGGGAAAGGGTTTGGCAAACCCTTATCGCCTGAGAAGCAGCTGCCGAAGAAATACCTTAGCAGCTGACTCACTAGGCTCTTCACAACCCCCTCCCACTGGGCCTCACACCAGGCCTTTGAGAGACCCTGAGAGAGAGAGAGAGAGAGAGAGAGAGAGAGAGAGAGAGAGAGAGAGAGGGCGCCCCCAGGTGGGCTGACCCAGACTCTGCTGAGGATGTAGCTAGCTAGCACAGTCCAGACTGTGGCTGGCTAGGTGGCTGGGGGGCATTGCACCCTGTAAATGGCCTTTGGCTGGGATCACAGTCTTGGAGGCTTGTTCAGCCTCTGACTTCCTGGTACTGCCTCACCCCAGGCATTGATGGGACGAATGACATACTGATGGCGTTGCCCTCTGGGGTACAAGGCCCTGTCCCTCCACCAGTAGCTGTTGAGTGTCTATCCTGGGCCAGGGGATGGGACCCAGCAGGTGAACAAGTCCAGACCTTACTACCTCAGGGAGTTCACAGTCTGACAGACGGGTAATTCCCGATCAGGGGAATGTCTGCTGCCACTGGGGGAGGACTGGGGTGTGACTGTGGTTGTGGATGCTTCCCTGCTTTCCTTGGCTCCCTAAGCCTCGGGTTCCCTACCTGTCAAATATAGATATGCAACTTCCTTGTCTCCTTGGGTAATTGTGAGGATTAGATAAGGCAATGTGCATGAAAGCACTTCAGAAAGTTAAAACCACAAGAAAAGTGTAGGATAGGGATGGTAAGTTCTGACAAGCTGGGGAGAGGAGAGAGTACTTAAGACGATGGGATTCTGAACTCATTTTATCATGGATTCTCTGATCCATGTTTGTTTTGGGGGAGGACCAAGCCACCTCCCTGCATTGGCTCCAGGCTCCGTTCACCTCAGGTCCAGAGTTAGGCTTTTGATAATAACAATGGCTAACAGTTATTGAGCACTCACTGCATTCTAGGCCCTGTTCTCAGTGTTACATGTGTTTGCTGTATAGATATATACATATATTATTTGTATACATGTGTTATATGTATTTCCTCATTTTATCCTCATAATCCAATGAGGGTAGCATTAAGCACCTAACAAATATTTGATCCTCATTACAACACTGTGAGGTAGGAACTATTATTTCCCCCTTACAGATGAGGAAACTGAGACCCAGAGAAGTGAAGTAAACTTAGCAAGGAGTGAGCTAGGAGTCAAAAGCAAGCTTATCTGCAGAGCTTGGGCTCATCCCCTGCCCCCCACACACAGATGCTCATGTGGCTCTGAATCTTATTCTCAGACAGAGGGCTTTTCTGCTCATCCCTTCCAGACTAGGACAGGCTCCAAGTATTCCAGGCCAGAAAGCCAACAACTCCAGACTCCAGAAGTCAGCCCTTACCCACTCTCCAGGTGGGACCCCAGGGCCAGAAGCAAAGCCCCAGCAAATTCATTCAGTCAGTAAAAAATGAATGAACAGGGAGCTCCCCTGGCGGTTCAGTGGTTAAGACTCTGTGCTTCCACTGCAGGGGGCACAGGTTCAATCCCTGGTCAGGGAACTAAGGTCCCACATGCTGTGTGGTGCGTCCAGAAAAAAAAAAAGAATGAACAACATTTCCTTACATATTTATAATTCTTTAGAGAGAAAAAACAAGCACCTCCTATGTGCCAGCCACTGGAGGCTTTACTAATAAGAGGTTTGTTGAGTAACTACTATGTACCAGGGACTATTCTAAGTGCTTGACGTGCATTAACTTGTTTTATTTTTACAATAACCCTAGCAGATAGGAACTATTATCATCCCCACTGTACAAAGGAGGAAATGAAACATAGAGGCATTAATCAACTTTCCCAGGGTCGTGGAGACCAATGTTTTTCAGACTATTTTGTTTCTGAGAAATATATTTTACATCCTTCCCAAGAATGTACACACACACACACACACACACACACAACTGATATTAAAAAAATCTACCAAGTGTTTAACTTCCCTATGTGCACTCTGATATTTTTCTACTCTATTTTGTTCTGTTTTCTTTTTTCTTAAATTATGGTCGTGACCTACTAAATTGATTTCACAACGCATTAATGAGTCACCACCCACAGTTTGAACGGCACTGAGTCATAGCTAGGAGCATCAGGGCCAGGATTCAAATCCAAATGATATGGCTCTGGAGCCTAATTTCTTGGTATAAAGAATGGCTGGGAAAAGGGAGACACTGGAGGCATGTGGACAAGTGGAGACTGTACTAATGAGGGGGGCAGAGTCCTCAATAATCTCACCACCTTGCATTCCAGCAAAAGAGAATACAAAAGTCACTGATATTGCCTTTGGAATGCCAACTTGCTGGCATAGATACACTTATTCTTTAGTACTTAGTCCTCCCATGGAAGACGTAGGGTGGACTGAGAAACAGACTTGGGCAATCTAAGTGATTTGACCAAGGTCACAGAGCCAGCACTAAAGCCCTGTGTCCTATCGCCTGGATTCTTTCACGCCATCCAGGACTCATCCTTGAGGATACTGATGGAGAGGCTAGAGAGGGCGGTGGAGGTGGTGGTGGCAGTAATGTGATGACGGGGTGACTAGTGATAGAAATGATAAGAGTTGGTATGATGATGTGGGCCGGGGGGAAGTTGGTGGTGGTGGTGGTGGTATTAATGATGGAGGGAAGAGTAAGGGGGAGGTTGCGGGGACAGCAGTGGTGGTGGCAGGGCTGGTGGCGCCACCAGCATCTGCACCCCCTTTCCAGGGTGAGCTGACTCCCTCCTCTCCCCTCCCCCTTTGCTAGCACTTCCCTGAGCACCTGGACCACTTTGCAGAGAACATGGAGGACTTCTCCAATGACCTGTTCAGCAGTTTCTTTGATGACCCTGTGCTGGACGAGAAGAGCCCTCTACTGGACATGGAACTGGACTCCCCCACGCCGGGCATCCAGGCCGAGCACAGCTACTCCCTGAGCGGTGACTCGGCACCTCAGAGCCCCATTGTGCCCATCAAGATGGAGGACACCACCCAAGGTAAGAAGGGGTGGCGGGGCCCAGGGTACCAGACCCGAGGAGGGACACCAGACCCAGAGGAGGGACACCAGACCCGAGGGGGCTCCCACAAAAACCTCTCAGAGGAGCCCCCCCACCCCCCGCCTTTTTGTTCTTCCGCAAGTCAGACCCAGGAGGGCATTTCTCAAGAGGGTCTTTGGCTGACTTAGGTCAGTGATGTGCAAAGGGTGGGTCCCAGACCAGGGGCAGCACCTGGGAACTTGTTAGAAATACAGATTCTCAGGTCCCACCCAGACCTGCTGGATCAGAAACCCTGTGGGGAGGATCCAGCCTTCCAGGTGATTCTGATGCATGCTTAGGTCTGGGAACCAGCCTTAGATGGAACAGCTTGGGGGGAGGGGAGGATTAAACAATAAATGTGGACAAGTCACCAAGACTCTAGAGCCTTACCACCTCCTCACACTGTGATGTCCTCTGAGATGTTACCTGGGCGAAACACCTGCACCCTATTTTTTTTTTTTTTTTTTTTTTTTGCCACATCACACGGATCTCAGGATCTCAGTTCCCTGACCAGGGATCGAACCCGGGCCCCGGCAGTGAAAGCCCAGAATCCTAACCACTAGGCTACCAGGGAACTCCCCTGCAGCCTACTTTTATTGCCAAAGGTAGGGTTCTCTAAAGCTCTCCTCTCCCCCACCTCCCTTCCTTTTAAGCAAAGGGCCCTCTGAGTTTTTCCCCTCAGGTGATCAACATTTGAGAACTCCAGACTGTGCCCCACCTAGAAATGGTCTCTTTGGGCATTTCCTCATAGGGCTCCATCATATTTGGGCACATGTCTTAGCCTTGATAAGCCTCACTTTCCTCATCTACAAATGGGAATAACAATAAACATTTCTATAGCACTCTCCAGTTCACAAAGTACCTTCATGTTTTTATCTCATTTGTTTCTCACAACTCACAGGTGAGGTCAGAATCACTTTTATCATACTCCCCATTTGTCTGATAAGGAAAATGAGACTTCGGGAAAGCTGAGTTATTTAGGTTATGCACACAGTAAGTGGAGAGCAGGGACTTGGGAGCAAGCAGGCCCCCTGATTCTAAACCTCACACCCATGCCACCACCACACTTGCCGGCCTTAAGGGGCGCTAAAGGGTACTGGCTTTGGTGTGCATCCCGGCACCTCAACCGGCTGTTGTGTGATCTTTAACAAGTTGCTTAACCTCTCTGGACCTCAGTTTCCTCAATTACAGAATGAAGACACTAGGTATCTTGAGAATTCTGGCCAGGATTAAAAATATATATATGAAAAGTACCCAGCTCAGTCAGTGCCCAGCACATTTCATATATGTGTGTGTGTGTGTGTGTGTGTGTGTGTATATATATTATATATATATAAATAAAATTAGTGACTATTTCCTTATGTGTATAAAAGTCCTATTAAAACTATCGTGTCTAGAACCATGAACAGGGTTCTTATTCCTCTTTCCCTTTGGAGGACAATGGTCTTGAGTGAGTGTTTTAATCTTCTCAACTATTAAATGGGCAGAATAGCAGTGCCTGCCACCAGGGTTGGTGGGAGGAATACACAAATTCATATGCAGCAAGAGGTTAGAATTAGACTCAGTGCAAGAAGTGTGAGCTGCTTCTGAGGGTCTTTGAGATTCCCCAGGGGCAGAGACGGGACTTTGTACGCGGCCCCCATCCAGCTGCTTGAAGGCAGGGACATCTTCTGGGGCTTTAAGTGGCTCCAGGGCTCGTGGCTGTGGAGGTCTCAACTTCCCTGTGTGCCCTGGCCTCAACCCAGCCTCTGGAGGTCACCTCGATGGGGTGTCAGGCCCCAGCCTGGGGAAGGGTAGCATGCGGGGTGGACAGCCTCCCAGCCCGGCAACTCTTCACCACCCCAAGTCTATTTTTAGAGCAGTTTGTCTGTGGGTCCTCTGCAGGGGGCAGCTTCCCGGAGGCCGGCGGGCTGGCCCTGTAATTTGGGAAGATTGTGGGTGTTCTTGGAGCCCAGGGGCAGCCTGCAGCCCAGAACTCAGGCCCTCAGCCTCCCAGCAGGGTGGGGCCTAGCCTCTGAGGTGGGATCAGGCAGCTGCTGACCCCTCTCCCCACCCACACTGGGTTCCAAAGGCTAGAGTCCCCTCTAGCCCACCCACGCTGGCTCCTCAGACCTCTGCCTCACCAGAGCCAGGTCCTGGGGCCACCGGGGGCAGGGCTGACTCCGAGTGGCACCCATCAGGAAAAGGGGGGATGCCCAGCAGCCCTGTGACCCAGGTGAGGCCAGGAGGCCCACGAGGTGGACGCTGCCCTGGGAAACCTGAGCATCACCCCTCACTCCCCACATGCCCCCCCAGGCACCAGGTCCTGTTGATTCTTCCTTCTAAATTTGTCTCCAGTATGTTCCTTCCTCTCCATCCCCACTGCCACTGCCTTAGCATGTGCCTCACCTTCTCTCGCTGGACAATTTCAACAGCCTCCTGCGGGTCTCCCTGCCTCCCTCTGCCGGGCCAGTCTGCACACACAGGCAGAATGATTTTTTTTGCGGTACGCAGGCCTCTCACTGTTGTGGCCTCTCCCGTTGCGGAGCCCAGGCTCCGGACGCGCAAGCTCAGCAGCCATGGCCAGGCCCAGCCGCTCCACGGCATGTGGGATCTTCCCGGACCGGGGCACGAACCCGTGTCCCCTGCATCGGCAGGCGGACTCTCAACCACTGCGCCACCAGGGAAGCCCCAGAATGATCTTTTTTAACATTACAAATCTGAGCATGCTTAAAACTCTTCAGTGCCTCCCTGTTACCTTTAGGACAAAGTTGCGGCTCCAAGGCCGTGCCATCCCTGCTGGCCTCTCTGACCCCATCTTCCCCTTCCCTTTGCGTTCTAACTGCACTAAACTGCTCGTGACTCTCACCAGATCGCCAGCACCTAGCTTGGTGCTCAGCAGATGTTTACTGAATAACAATAATTGTATTCACAATAGCTGCCATTTATTGAACATTTACTTCTTGTCAGGTACTTCTACAGACGAGGAAGCTAAGGCTCAGAGAGGTTAAGCAACTTACCTAAAGTCACACAGCCAGTCAGGAGGGGTCTGTTTGTCCAAGACCACTCTGTAAACTGCTGAATGAAGAAGATGCCCCCACCTCTTCTGGCCCCAGCCCACTCCACCCTCCTACCTCACAAGCGCCGCCCCCTGCCCTTTTCCACCTGCCTCCCGGTATACCCTAGCATCTCTCCACAGTCCTGTCCAGAGCAGCTCCAAGGGGCCAGGAGAGGGGCTGAGCCCTCTGCTCTAGGAGTCCCCTGAGCCTGGGTCCTGCCCCCTTCCCTAGATGTGGAACACGGAGCGTGGGTGCTGGGACACAAACTGTGCTCGGTCATGGTGAAGCAGGAGCAGAGCCCGGAGCTGCCCGTGGACCCTCTGGCTGCCTCCTCAGCCATGGCTGCCGCTGCCGCCATGGCCACCACCCCGCTGCTGGGCCTCAGCCCCCTGACCAGGCTGCCCATCCCCCACCAGGTGAGCCTGGGGACTGTTAGTAGGGGCTGAGGGAGGGAGGAGGGATGATGGGTCTCTGTGGGAAGAGCGATCCAAAGCCCTGTGCACACAGGGGCTCTGTGAACAGGGAGCAATGTGACCCTCAGGACTGAGAGTCGGAACTCCCAGACCAGGCCCCTGCCCATCCCTTGGGCCATCCCTTCACCATCCTAGAACGGGCTCAAACCACAGCACCCTCGGAATAAGCTGGGGCCCTCACTGTGTGCAGAAGAAAGATGACAGAGACCCAGGCAGGGCTGGGCATCAGGGGCCCAGTCCAGGGTCTCTGGGAAGGAGACAGCCCAGGCCACTTAATTTTCTCAAAGTGTCTGGGTTTTTTAAAAGGAAGAAACACCTAAATGGAAATATAAAAATTATGCCATATTTCAATTGTTTATATTCATGAGATGAATATTTTTAACCCACACCCTCATGCCAGCCCTCACCCCCGTGAATGTATAGATAAGAGCAGTCGGCTGTAAATCCAAAGTTGACATCCCAGACCCCTGGCTCCTGGGAGAGGCCCTGTCTGGGTCCCAGCTCTGCTCTCACTTGTGCTCTGGGCACGTTGCCTTCGCTGTTTTTTCCTCAGCTTCCTTCTCTGTAAAATGGGAGCATGAACTACGGCTAAAGGGGGTCCTAACCCTGACTCTACAGCATGAGGGTTACCTTGAAATCCCTAGAGTCAAGGTTTGGCTGGCACTGCCCCCTGCTGGCCACACAGCTCACCTGATCAAAATGTACGGGACCCAAAGTGAGAAAGGTCAGCCCCTCCTACACCACCAGGGACCTGAGGATTCAGGGTTGGCTGCAAATGGGGAGGATCTTTTGGGACCACCTCTAGGACTGGCTCTGCAACTCCTCAGCCCTCGCCATAGCAGGAAGGGAAGGCATGACAGCAGCGGCAGCCAGGGTCTTGGAAGCTGCGCTCATGCCTCAGAGAAGGAAACTGAGGTGGAAGGGGTTGAGCAACTTGCCCCACGTTGCACAGTCAGAAGCAATGGAGCTGCATTCCAAACTCAGCCGCCAGACCCCGGAGCCCACACTTTCCACTCTAGTGAGGCCGCGACCCCCTAGTGGAAGGCACAGGAACCAGGAGTTGGTAGGACAATGATGAGCGTGTGACCCACATGAGAGCTGTCACCCTACTGCATCGCAGTCCCTTCATCTGTCACTTGAGGCCTGAGCTGGGATGTAGACCAGGGAGTCTCCAAGGTCCCTGCCAGCCTTAACCTCCTGGGATTCTTACTCACCTGCCTAAATTTGGGATTCTGGGTCCCACCCACGATATCATGACCCCTCTGCTGGCTGCAGACCTGGAGGGGAGAGATGGCCCTGAAATCCAACACCCAACACAGCGCCTTCTCAAAGAGAACACCCCTTGTATGTATGTTGGTCCTCATGTGTAGGAAGCCATGCCTGTTGACGTCCTTTCTGGAACAGCAAGTTGGGATGGCATAAAGAATAGGAATGCATGTTTATTAAAAGCATTAATCTAATTCTATCAGTCCCTTGCTTAAAAACCCATTAGGGGCTCCTCATTGTTTCAGACTTCTTTGTCTGGATTCTACTCACCCCCTCCCCACATCCTCCCCCCAGATCTTCTGGTCTTGTTTCTCACCACTCCACCTCTGACACACACCCCTACACTCTGGACACCCTTAATACTTGCAGTTTCCAGAGCTAGCTGTGCTCTGTCGGGCCTCTGTGCCTTTGCAGGTGCTTTTTCCTCTTCTTGGAATGCCTCTCCCCTCATCTACGTCCTGCCCCATCCTTTATCTGGAATACTCCTATTTATACATCAGGACTCAAACTTCAGCTGCTCAGGGAGCTTTCTCTGGGCCCCCAGCCAGTTAATGCCTCCTTCACCTGTGCTGTTGTTACCGCTCATTGAACAACTACGATCTGCCAGACGTTACCTCCCGTCCTCATGGCAACCCACATGGGCTCACAGTCAGTGTAGGGTCGGCCTCCACCAAAAAGATGGCCCTGGCCTCAGAGGCTACAGGAGGCCCTCCTTCCCTGAGCTTAGAGGCTAAACGATGCTACTTGGCCACCATTCTCTTTTCTTAGGTCTACTTGACTTCTCTAAGCACGAGAACTTGCCTCTGCTCCTCTGGAATGTGCCTGGAACCCTGGGCCCAGATACTTCCTTAATGCTGCAGGGCAGACCCCCAGGCCCAGGGAGAGAGGGAGGTTGGATGGCATGGTGGGGACGGGCCCCCCGGGGCAGCTGACGGAGCTGGACCTGTCTCTTCCTCAGGCCCCGGGAGAGATGACTCAGCTGCCAGTGATCAAAGCAGAGCCTCAGGAGGTAAACCAGTTCCTCAAAGTGACACCAGGTAAGTGTGTCCAGAGAGGGACTTTTCCTCTCCAGTCTTGGGCAGACCGCATTCTTTACTCCCTTGGTCCAGCCCACTCATCTCCCTCGACACCTCCCATCTCCCCCCAAAATATTCTCTCCTCCCCACCCTGCCCATTCTCCATCCCTCCAGTCCCCTTCTTACACAGTCTACAGCTGTCATCACTATTATCCACACCTTCTCATCCCTCCCATCATTCATTAATTGAAGTCCACTCTATAGCCATCAGTCCATCCATCCATCCATCTACTCATTTATCCATCTATCTGTCCATCCATCCATCTATCCATTTATCCATCCATCCAACTAGAGTTCACTGGGCATCTCCTAGTCCCAGGAGCTGGGGAAGCAGAGAGAGAAGACAGTCCCTGTACCCAAGTAGATCACAGAGTAGTGTGAGCCACAGACAAACCACCAATTATACAGCAGTGTTATGGATTAAAGATGGCAGGTCCCCAGGAAGCCTTGAAAGCACATTCCCAGACCTGACAGGGGAGAAGAGAACAGAGGAAGCTTCTTGGACTGACCAGAAAGAGAAAGGGCTAACTGAATCTTTCCAATCCCACCTCATTAATTCATCAAACGTTGATTAAGCATCTACTGTGCTTATTCAGGCCCTGGACTAAGTACCACAAGGTTTAGAAAGATGAATAAGGCCCAAGTTTCACCCTCAAGTTGGTCCCAGCCTCTGAGAGAAGATATAGAATTAACAGGAGGTAGAAAGGGACCAGTGTGAAAACACCTTACATTGTAGAGTGCCCTTCAATTCATAAAGCCTGTTCCCATACATTAGCCCATTGCATCCTCCTGGCTCCATGCAAGGCGTCCTTTCACCCCCATTCAGCAGGGAAGTGAGGCTGGGAGAGGTTAAGTAAACATAACTATAGGTCACACAGTTGTGGGGTGCAACAGTCAAGACTTGACCTCAGGTCTCTCTGAGTCCAAGTTCAGTGGTCTTTACAGTCTGGCATCCATAATAGGCAAATGAGAGCCAAAGAAGGGAGAGGGGACTCCTGCAGGAGGCAGTCATGGGCCGAGCCCGGAAGGATGCAGTGCTTCCTCCTGCCAGCCTCAGCCCGGCTCTGAGGTGCAGTCAGCTCCAGATTCCCGCACCTGGACTTAAATCTGGGTGTTCTGTGCTGGCCGGGGAGCTCTCCCTGCAGCAAGGCTCTTGGTCCTCTTGGCTCTGCCCAGGCCTCTTCCTGACCACCTGCAGAGCGTCAATCTTCCTGATGCTGTGGCCTCAGAGAGGCAGCACAGAAGGCATGCTGGGGAGAGCAGTGCTCCTGGTGGGTCTGCTGAAAGCCCAGTGCCTGCTGTCCTGTTACCCTGAGGTTGAAAATGGACACCCTGGGATTTTGCAGTGGAAAGAAAGGGACAGAGGCTGCGGCTTGCCCAGCCTGAACCCCACGGGTCTTGCTATGGGCAGATTCCAGTCACCTCCTGGGGTTGCCAAATTGGAGGCTCAAAGATCCTGAGCCCTGTGAAGTCAGGGGTAGGGGAGGGACCCCAAGAATCCAGCCTCTGTGATATCCCCACCAAGAACCAGGCTTAAAGGAGCCAGGCTTCTGTGGAGTCAGAGATGGGGTGGCACTCAGGAATTGTCTTCTGGGACATCAGCTCGTCTTTCTGACATGGCAGAGGGGCTTCTGATGTTATAGCGGTCAAGGCCCCAGCAGCCAGTCCCACAGTCAGTCCGGGCTGGCTTAGGCCCATGCTATGTTGAACTCTGATTGTGCGACCAGAGCTGGGGCGCCACCCTGCTAACCTGGTTTCTCCTGCTCTCCCCAGAGGACCTGGTGCAGATGCCTCCGACGCCCCCCAGCAGCCATGGCAGCGACAGTGACGGCTCCCAGAGTCCCCGCTCTCTGCCCCCCTCCAGCCCCATCCGGCCTATGGCCCGCTCCTCCACAGCCATCTCCACCTCCCCCCTCCTCACTGCCCCTCACGTAAGCAGCTGGGGGTGGATTGAGCCTGGAGTCAAGGAATTGAGTGCCTGGGGAGCCCTAAGCCTGATCCCCACCCCCATCAGAATTCAGAGAGGTGCCTGCCCGGCAGATGGGAGTGACAATCTTTTAATCGTGCCTTGGGGTAAATAGGAAACAGGTGGAAAGTTCAAGAGGCCTGCCGAACCCACACTATTGCAGAGCCAGGACTAGAACTTGACATTCCTCACCTTCAGGGGGACGGCCCAGGCTGCCCCCAGAGAGCACTGTTTGGAGAACAATGTTCAGGAGGCCCAGAATCCACTGGGATGGGTGTGGAACCTCCCAAGAGGTGGTGGGTGTCTGAGGTGGGTGCTGTTTAGGGGGCCCTGGACAAGTAAGCTTTGAGGCTATGAGTTCCAGGATGGGATCTCAGGACCACCCCACCCCCAGCAATATACTGAGGGCCAAACATGCCAGGCTCCCAGCAACGTCCTGAGCACTTGATACCTGTTATTGGATTTAATTCAGATCTGCCCCTTTCTCAGATGAGGAGACCGAGGCTCAGTGAGTTGAGTGCCTTGCCCAGGTCATGTGAAGAGTAAATGGCAGAGCTTGAATTTGAATGCAGGGCTGTCTGGTTCCTAACTATCATGTCCCCCTTCCCACAGAAATTACAGGGGACGTCGGGGCCACTGCTCCTGACGGAGGAGGAAAAGCGCACCCTGATTGCTGAGGGCTACCCCATCCCCACGAAACTCCCCCTCACCAAAGCTGAGGAGAAGGCCTTAAAGAGGGTCCGGAGGAAAATCAAGAACAAGGTAAAGCGTGAGCCAGGGCTTGCCCCTGCCCTGGGGCTTCCCTGGTTTGGGGGGAGGGCTCTGTTCTCCTGGTGATGCCAACCCTGAAGTTGGGGAGCCCCAGGAAGTGGATATGTGGTGTGGTAACTCCCGTTTGGGGGCTTCCCCCTCTAGATCTCGGCCCAGGAGAGCCGCCGTAAGAAGAAGGAGTACGTGGAGTGTCTAGAAAAGAAGTAAGAGGCCTTGGGCAGGTGGGCGGCTTGGGTGGCCTGGGCCCCACTCCCCAGCCTGGCCTGCTCGCCCCAGCCTTCTCTCACAGGGGCGGGGGGCACAGGAACTAGGATGCTGGTGGGCAGGGCTAAGGGGGCAGCAGTGAGTCTGGGGGCTGCCCCCGAGCCTGTGCCTGCTTGGCCCCCGCAGGGTGGAGACCTTTACATCTGAGAACAACGAACTGTGGAAGAAGGTGGAGACCCTGGAGAATGCCAACAGGTGGGTGGTGCCACCTGCGTCCCCCCGGCCCCTGCCCTTCTGCAGCCAGTGCCTGGCTATGGCATAGCTCTGGGAGGCAGGAGAGAGGAGAGATCATTGAGTTCAGGATGATGGGAACCCCAGAAACAGGGACTCTGCATCCTGGGACCCTCAGTTTCCCATCTAGATACCAGACAGGGCTGGTAAGGTGCTTAAATGTGATGATACAGACCAGCACAGCAGCAGCCCCTGGGAACTTGTTAGAAATGCTTATTCTCAGGCCTCATGCCAGGCCTATTGAATCAGGAACTCCAGGGGGAGGGTTCAATGATCTGTGTTTTAATAAGCCCTCCAGGTAATTCTGACGCACCCTAAAGTTAGAACCTACTGGTGTACATGCTTGCCACCGAAAGCGAGTTTCTCAGACCAGCAGCATTAGCATCACGTGGGGGCTTGTTAGAAATGCAGAATTTCAGGGGACATCCCTGGCAGTCCACTGGTTAAGATTTCGCCTCCCCGTGCAGGGGGTGTGGGTTCGATCCCTGTTCGGGGAGCTAAGATCCCACATGCCTCACGGCCAAAAAACCAAAACCTAAAACAGAAGCAATATTGTAACAAATTCAATAAAGACTTTAAAAATGGTCCACATCAAAAAAATATTAAAAAAAAAAAAAGAAAGAAAGAAATGCAGAGTCTCGGGACTCTCCCTAGACTTACTGAATCAGAATCTGCATTTCAACAATATCCTTGGGTGATTCACGTGCACAATTAAGCTTGAGAAACATTAGTATGGAACCCGCACAGGGCCTGGCATGCAGTAGCCGCGTAAAGTCACAACTCTGGGTGCCATTTTTGTGATCCTGGAAAAACTGTTACATACACCTTTCTGGGCCCCAGTTTCTCTGTCTAAATGGAGATGATAGAAGCAGTATCTCCCAGGATTCATGTGACGATGCGATGAGACCTAGCAAGTAAAGGGCCAGCACTGTCCTTGGCATTTGAGAATGTTCCATTCATGTTAGCTTTTCTTCCTCGTTTTTTCTTGTTATTATTCTGAATTCTTGATAGTGACCAGCCATGAGCCCACAGTAGGTTTGTGGGAGTAATAATTGTTTGCTGGGAGTAATAAAAAGACAACAGCTAGTATGTAGCAGGTGCTCAACAGAAGGCTTTTTCCTTCTTTCCTTCCTTCTCCCCCAGCTTCTCCAACGGGATCCAGCCACTCCCCTGAATGACCTGGAGAATGCCCCCCTGACTCAGGGATGGGGGGCGGGAGCCCTCACCCCTCACCCCCTTCCTCTGGTCCAGATTCCTCCCTAGTCCCAAATAGGGCGAGGCCCTTGGAGCTGTTTCGCCACCTGCTGTACATTCTGGGAACTGCAACCCCACCGACCGGCTGGGTGGAGGAAAGCGAGAATTAAACATTTGTTCACCAAGGGTGGGCTGGGCACCCTCTGTGGGTACCCAGAGGATTCCTCGCCGGGAGGGACCCAGTCCTTGCCCTCAGGGAGCCCACAGTTAGCGAAGGAGACTGACACAGACATTCATAAATAAACGAAGTGTTACAGGTGCTGTGATAAAAACAGCAACAAAATTAACAAAACTGGTAGCTACCATTTCCTGGACACTTGCTTCTCACCATGTACCAGGCAGCTGCCAGACGTGTCCTTCGTATCAGCTCAAGGTGCCGTGGATACAAAGGAGGGAGGGTTAATTTAGCTGTGGCTGGTGCAGGGTAAGAAAAAGAAAGTGGCCTCAGCTGAGGTGGTCCAGGCTCGCCTCCAACACCCCCCTTTGGCCAAGAGCGTCACGGGGCACCCCTGAGCCTCCATAGGGTGACCCAGCCACACCACAGAGGAGCCACGCGGGAGGTGACCTTTTCTGTCTTGACTGAAACGGGCACCTGGCGTGGAAGCCAAGTCTGGAGGCTGCCCAGCTCCTCCCCGGGAGAGCTCCCTGAGGCAGAGATGCCTGCTGGGTCAGAACCTGCCGGGTGACCGCTGTGCCCTCCTCAGGACCCTGCTCCAGCAGCTGCAGAAACTCCAGACTCTGGTCACCAACAAGATCTCCAGACCTTACAAGATGGCTGCCACCCAGACTGGGACCTGCCTCATGGTAGGTGCTGTTCCCTCACTGCAGGGCCACAGGAGGACAGGTCTTCCCCAGGCTGGCTTTCTATGGGGGGGTGGCAGAGCTTCAAGGTCCTGGCCATATTGTGGGCGGTGTCACCAGAGTAAACCATCCTAGTACCTGGTGCACTGGCTCCAGCAGACCCCAGCCTCTTTCCCCAAGTCCATGGAACCTTCCAGAACATGACCTTCCCTGACCAGTTCTAACACGGTGTGGATGTGTAGTGACTCACGTGAACTCAGCTAGAGGATGGCAGGGCAAGTCCCGTGAGGAGGCAGCTTCTGCAGGCCCAGTGGAGTGGAGTGATGGGCCTGGGGGGGATGCGGGGAAGTATGGACCTGGTTCTTTCTGGAATGGAAGGTGGGTGCCTAGGCTGTGGCTCAGGCCTCTGCTAGCCCCTCTTCCACATTTCCTGGAGTTGTACAGCCTGTTGCCTCCTGGCTAATCACTCCCCAGGTCCTCCGAGATCCTCAAGCTCTCAGGTGGCAAAGCCCCACTAGAGGCAGGGGTTAGTTTGGGCTCTGTGACTCTTAACCTCCTCCTGCTGGCCTGCCTTCCTGGGAATCCTGCTGGGAATCTGGTGTGAAGATACGTCCCCCTCCCTTGCCCCAATCTCAGCCTCCTCCCACACCTACCCCTTCCTTCCCTTCCTGATTCCTCCACCCCATAGGTGATAACCACACTGGCCAATTCCCCCTCTTTTCTAGCACTGCCTGGGGCGGCCCCCCTACAATGGGCTGAGATGTCCCGACAGCCTCTACCTTCTCCTCCACCACGTGCAGGAGGTGGTTGGCTCTGGGAGCAGCTTTCCCGGAAAAATACTGAGCCTTTTGCCCCCATTGGCTCGGGGGCAGGGGGAGGATTGGGGTGGCCAGGGTTGCAGCCCCTCCGCTCTCTCTCCACTACCAGGTGGCAGCCTTGTGCTTCGTCCTGGTGCTGGGCTCCCTCGTGCCCTGCCTCCCTGAGTTCTCCTCCGGCTCCCAGACTGTGAAGGAAGACCCCATGGCCACTGACAGCGTCTACACTGCCAGTCAGAGTGAGTGCTTTGAGCCAGGCTGCCTTCCCCCCATGCCAGCCCCAACTTCTGGGCAGAAGCCAGACACAAGAGAGGAGCCAGGTTTGGGGCTGGAGCCGTCTCATTCTACCTCCTCATTTTGCAGATGGGGAAACTGAGGCCCCCAAAGGGTCTATGATGTGTTCAATGTTAGTTATAGAATTAGGACTACAGTGAAGAGCCCCTGATTCCCAGCCCACCCAGGCGTGGCTTGCGGGGGTAGGTTTAGGGAATAACAGGAATGTTTCCACCCTAGCCCCCATGTATTATGGTGCCAGTTGGTAGGGACATCTGCTAAGCACCATCAGTATTTTACAACTGGGATAGCAAATCAGTTTCAGCTCCAGGGACATTTTCCATAAGTTGGTGGTGGCTGCCTGAAGCACTGTGTTAAGAAGGACTCCGAGGCACCATTCAGGATCAACAGGAAGGAGTGCCAGGATCCACTGGTAATGTCTGTCATGGGCAGAGGCAGGGTAGTGGTAGTGTGAGCTCAGATAGCTACCATCCCACAGGGGACTGTGAGGATTGCTAAGAAGAGCATAGAGCTTCAGAGTCAGTCATATCTGCCACTCACTAACTGCGTGACCTCAGGCATGTGTCTTAAGCACGCTTAATTTCAATTTCTTTATCTTGAAAATGGGAGTTACAAGTTCCACACTTCCTGAGCACATTTGTCGTGAAGACTAAACGACATGGTGCCCAAAGGCCGTTAGCACAGTGCCTGGTACACAGGAGGCACCTACTAAATGAACACAATCGCTTCCTTTTTGATGAGCTCACAAGAGGAGAGAAAAGATACAACACACAGTGGCAAGGGGAGAACTAGTATAGGGTGCAGTAAAAAGTAGTATGGGTTTCCAGAAGCAGAGGATACTTCAGATAGACCTACAGAGGAACTTCCAGACAGTCCCTCATCATTTACCAGGAGTGAGTTATCCAGCAGGGCCGGAGGAGGAAGAGGAAACAGATGGGAGGTCAGAGAGAGAGAGGAGCTGGGGAGGGGTGAGTTTCAAGGAGGGATACTTCAGGGAGGATGAGCTAAGCCTGCAGGGCCTTGAGGGGAGGAAGTGGCGTAGGGAGGGTTAGGGGAAGAGGAAGCAGAGGCGGGGAGTGAAAACCACTCCCTGGACCAGAGCAGCCTGAGAAGGAGAGAACAGGACAGTTACTAAGGGAGGTGGGTGGCAGGGATGTAAGGTCTTGAGAGCCACGTGTCCATTTTCCCAAGGCCTGAGGGGCCTATGTGTGTTGGGAGGTACAGAGAACCTTGGAGAGGAAGGAATGGAAATGGGTAGGGGGGCTGGGGTTAGGGGGAGAGGGAGGGAGGGAGTGTTGATGGACAAAACCAGAGTCAGAGGAGCCAGAGGAGCGAGGGAATGAATGAGCCCCTCCGAGTGAACACAGTGGGTTTCAGGCCCAGTGTCCGCAGGGCGAAGAGGAGGAGATGACCTCTGGAGCAGGCTGGCTTACAGAGCTGGTGCACCGCACAGCTCCAGGGGCTCCGCTCACATAGACTGTGAGATCCGGGCCCTGAGAGTGAGAAGGGCGGTGGTGGGTCCTGGAGTCAGGCACGCCTGGGTTTGCATCTCACCTTCAGTGCAGACTAGCCTGGGACAGCGTGCCTGGCAACCTGGAGCCTCAGTTACCTGTTCTGTGAAATGGAGCTAAAAATATCTCATTCCAAGAGTTTCTGTTAATGATTTGATATAGGTTAAAAGATGCCTACAATGCCTGGCACGAGATAGATATCCAAAAAATGTGTTTTTTGTTTTTTGTTTTTGTTTTTTTGCATTTCCCTGAAGGGCAGACTAGGGCCTAGAATGGGAAAAAGATTAATTCAAGGTCTCACAAAAAGTGAGTGGTACAGTAGGATCAGAACCCAGGTCTTAGATGCCCCAGCCCAGTACCCTCTGCTTAGGAAGATCTAACTTTCTCTTAGTGCAGTTTCAATCACTCTATTATCTCATTTAAACCTCACATCAACAGGAGGTTAGCCCTCGTATTCCTATTTTACAGGTGAGCAAACTGAGGCTCAGAAAGGTGAAAGCAAAGGCATGACTTGCCTGCAGTCACACAGCTCAGAATTGCTAGAGCTGGGGTTCAGATCCAAGCCCGTAAGATTCCAGGGCCCAGGTCCTTAAACACCAGGCCCTGAATGTGGCCTGGATGGGGAGGGAGCCTCTTGGCACCATGGCTCACCCTGAGCGCCTTCTCCAGTGCCCTCCCGAAGCCTCCTGTTCTATGATGAGGGGCCAGGCTCGTGGGAGGATGGCCGCAGCGCCCTGTTGCCCGTGGAGCCCCCGGATGGCTGGGAGATCAAGCCCGGGGGGCCGGCGGAGCAGCGACCCCAGGACCACCTGCAGCATGACCACCTGGACAGCACCCACGAGACCAGCAAGTACCTGAGTGAGGCCTGGCCCAAGGACGTCGGTGGAAACAGCACCAGTCCTGACTTCTCCCACCCTAAGGAGTGGTTCCACGAGAGGTGGGTGGGTGACCCCTTCCCTTCCTGGGGTCCCAGGCTCCCCCTGCCCTCTGCCTGCCCCCGGTCCCCGTGTCCTCAGCCACACCCTCCCAAGGCCCCATCCCTCCCGTGTCCAGATCCAGCTTGCAGAGGGGCGAGAGGGTCCTCCCTGGACAGAGTCACCCCTGACTTCTCTTCTCTCTCTAGGGATCTGGGCCCCAACACCACCATCAAACTCTCCTAAGCCGTGCCAAGACCCAGGACACAGGACGTACCCTCTGGCACTCAGAAGAGGGGTTGTCTTGCTCACTAACCCGGATCCGGCTAGTACCCCTGCCCCCTGGGGTCCGTCTTCCCCCCAGCCCACCTTTGCCCCAGATCTTGACTTGGGGCCTCTCCTCTCCCCGCACATTTGGACTGTCCCCTTAGGCCAACCGCTCTGTTCTCACCACCACTCCACAGCCATCCGTCCTTCTCAGATAAACCACTCACTGGGTTACCTTTCTCATAACGACCAACAGGACCACTGCCTCCCTGCCCCAGCCCCGCCACACACACACACACACACACACACACACACACACACACAAACACAAACACACAAACACACACGTCAACAGACTGACACCCCCCCACCCCTCCCCCCACTGTACAGAGACCAAGAACAGAAATTGTTTGTAAATAATGAACCTTATTTTTTATTATTGCCAATCCCTAAGATATTGTATTTTACAAGTCTCCCTCCGACCTGCACCCCTCCCTTGTTTTATATTTTATGAAGTTAGTGCGGGCTTTGCTGCTCCCTGGCCCAGGAAAGAGGGTCCCCCCCACCCCTCACCTGGCCTCCCCCTGCCGCTGCCCAAGCCGCTGGGCCTTTTTAATTGCCAAACTGCTTCACCCATCAGCTCAGCACATGCTTTAAGAAGGCATAAGTAAAAAAAAAAAAAGATGCAGCATCAATTCCTGACTTTGTGCCTTTCTTCATGGTTGGGCTGGGGGTGGGGGGTGGGACTGAAGGATGAGGGAGTAAGAAGGGTAAGTTTATTTTATATTCTGACTGGAGGTGATTGGGGGTGAGCGGTTTGAGAAAGCATTTGCGTTGAGTTCCCTCTTCCAGCCAGGCACAGAGTTCAAACTAGGTGGTCAAAGAATTCTGCAGCAATTCCCCCACCCCAAGGCTCCTCCAAGCACCTACGATTGCTGAGTATGGAAGCAGAAAAGCATATAAGCCACCAAGATGGACTTTAGGGGGTGGCAACTGTGATAACGAGCACCTAGGGTGGCCAGGAGCTGCACCAGGCACTGTATATGCCGTACTCAGGTTGGTCCTAAGACCTGCCAATTTCTTGGTTCTTGTATCCTTTGCTTCGGCTGGATTAAAAGCACAGACTTCGCGGGGCTTCCCTGGTGGCGCAGTGGTTGAGAGTCCACCTGCGGATGCAGGGGACGTGGGTTCGTGCCCCGGTTCGGGAAGATCCTACATGCCGCGGAGCAGCTGGGCCCGTGAGCCATGGCCACTGGGCCTGTGCTCTGCAAGGGGAGAAGCCACAGCAGTGAGAGGCCTGTGTACCGCAAAAAATAAAAAAATTAAAAAAATAACGCGCAGACTTCAGAGTAAGAAGAGCTGCCTTTGGCTACTGGAGCTGCCACTTGCTAGCTATGTGCGGTGGGCAGGATTCCAGTATGACTCCAAGGTTCCTGCCCCCTGGCATACACACACCCTGTTTCATCCCTTCCCCTAAGGTCTTGAGCAGACCTGTGAATGTGAGGGGCTGTCACTCCCGTAATTAGGTGACCTTTCATGGAAAAAGTAAAGGGATTTTGCAGGTGTAAGTAAGGTCCCAAATCAGTTGATTCTGAGTTAATTAAAAAGGAGGTTATCCTGGGTGGGCCTGACCTAATCAGGTGAGAGCCATTAAAAGAGGGACTGAGCCCTTCCTGAAGAGATAGTCTCCTGCTGGCCTTGAAGAAGCAAACAGCCATATTGTGTGAACCACATGGAGAGGGAGGCCTCTAGGCGCTGAAGGCCTCATGCTATGGTGGCAAGACATCGGATTCTGCCAACAACCTGAGCAGCTTGGAAGAGGGCCTCAGCTCCAGATGAGACCCCAGCCCAGCCAACACCTGGACTGCCACCTGGTGAGAGCCTGAGCACAGGACCCAGCTGAGCTGTACCCAGATGTGAGCCATGGACACTGAGATCATACATGTGTTGTTGTTGTTTTTTTTTTGTGGTACGTGGGCCTCTCCGTGCTGTGGCTTCTCCCGTTGCGGAGCACAGGCTCCGGACGCGCAGGTTCAGCGGCCATGGCTCACGGGCCTAGCCGCTCTGAGGCATGTGGGATCTTCCCGGACTGGGACACGAACCCGTGTCCCCTGCACCAGCAGGCGGACTCTCAACCACTGCGCCACCCGGGAAGCCCATACATGTGTTGTTTTAAGCCATGTTTGTAGTAATTCGTTATGCAGTGTAGGAAACTAAGACACTACGTAACCTGAACCTCTCTGAGCCTCCACTTCTCCGTTTGTAAAAAGAGGATATAACTAAGATTCAGTACATGAGGCTGTTGTAGGGATTCAATGAGGTAAATCATATAAGGTGTTTAGAACAGGGCCCAACGTATACTGGCTCTGAGAAAGATTAGCTGTGCATTTAGAGGCAGTATCAATACAGTGAGCTAAGGGCCAAGCTAGGGGTGCTATTCTAAGCACTGAGGAGGGTGCCTCACCCAGACAAGCAGTAAGGGCTTCCTGGAAGAGGTGACATGAAGGACTGTTGGAAGTAGGCAGGAGAGAGAAAGGGGCATTCCAGAAAGAAACAGCCTGGGCTAAGGCCTCAAAGGTGGGAGAGAGAGCAGGAAAACTTCAAGAACAGTTTCAGAACAGCCAGAAGGTAAAGGGCAAAGATGCTGAGAACTGAGGCTGGATAGTGATCAGGGCCCAGATCCAGAAGGGCCTTGAATGCCTTGCTCTGGCATTTGGACTTTATCATGCAGGCATGATACTTTCATACTCGGAAGAAGGGGCCTGGTGGTGGGATGACACCTGGGCCAGCCGCCCACCAGAGGAAAAGATGGACAAGACCAGACCGAACTATGGAGCCGCAGAATTGGCCTTCAAGGGACTTCCCTGGCAGTCCAGTGGTTAAGACTTTGCCTTCCAATGCAGGGGGTGCGGGTTCGATCCCTGGTTGGGGAGCTAGGACCCCACATGCCTTGCGGCCAAAAAAACAAAACATAAAACAGAAGCAGTATTGTAACAAATTCAATAAAGACTTTAAAATGGTCCACATCAAGAAAAATCTAAAAAAAAAAAAAAAAGAATTGGCCTTCAAGCCCTACCGCTATCCTCCTCCCACAGCCTCATCTTGACCACTTGATGGGGACCTCATTGCCTGCTGCTGGGCATCAGTTTTAACTGCTAGAATACGCAGGCCTTTGCAGCAAGGCCATTAAAGTCTGGGCTCTGGGCCAAAGCTATGATTATTATTAAAATAACTTTTAGCACACCCCCTTTCCTGATTGATTCATCCATTCTCTCTATTAGTCATTCAACAAACTGCCTTCAAAGGTCTCCCAGGCTTGTGGAGGAGGCTGGGGAGTAAACCAGTCATCAGAGCCAATGTGATGGAGGGGTGTACAGGAAGCTAAGGAGATGCAGAAGAATGTCATGTAATTCAGATTCTGTGGGTCAGGGAGGGCAACTTGGACTGAGTCTTAAAGGATGGGTAGGAGTTGGCGAGGTACAGAAGGGGTTAGGGTGTTTGGGGTGGAGAGAATGTCAGGTGCAGACACAGAGCCATGAAAAGCAGGGCCAGGACCGGGGTGAGGCAAGGGGGTGATTAGCGTGCAAAATTTAAAGAGGCACTTGTACAGCCCTGAGAGTGAGTACCTCCTTAAATCTGGCACCCTAGGAGCCCCAACTTGCTTCACTCTCATCCCGGCCCTGATAGAAAGTAGGGCCCTTGCAGGGATCTAAAGAAAGAACATGTTATCCTGAAGGTGATAGAGAGCCGCGAATATTTTTAAGCCGGAGCGTGAGATAATCAGATTTGTCTGTCCTGGGGCTCTGCAGGGGGTATAGCGAAAGATTCCAGAGATAATTAGAAGGAATTATCAACAGGCTTTGACATCAAATTGGCTGTGGAGTGCAAGAGGGAGGGTGGAGCCCGGCATGACATTTAGGTGTCTGACTTGGAGGCCACGGTGGTGGTGGATGAGACCTTTCGCTGAGACAGGGAATGCAGGAGGAAGAGCATGTTTGGAGAGAAAAAGAATTCGTTTTATCGTATCTTGCATTTGAGCTGCCTGTAGAATGTTCACATTAGCATGCAAGTCTAGGGCTTGGCAGAAAGGGATCCCAGGCAGATTAGAAAATTGTCAGCATCCAAGTGGTATGTTAAAGTCTTGGGTCTGCATAAAGTGAAGAGAGATTTAGGGAAGGACTCCGGGGAAGTTGGACATTAAGAGACAGTAGAGGAAGAGGAATGAACAAGAAGGCTGAAAAGGAATGGTCGGAGAGGGGAGAAAAACCAGGAGAGGTGAGTGCCCCAGAAACTGATGGAGAGAGCTTCCAGGAACGGTGCTCACAAGTGTCAGATGCTATCTGAGCGGCTGGAAAAGATGAGAAGACAACGTGTCTATTTGCTTTGGTAATAAGGAGGTCACCAGTGACTGTGGCTGGAGCTGTGTAGGGAAGAACCGGGTGGAAGTGAGGACAGGTGGGTCGGATGTGAAGACTGGGGTAGACGGGGGATGTAGTGAACACTTGTCAAGAGGGTGGCAACTAGAGGGGGGATGTAGGTGAGATCAAGAGCAGTTTGGGGCTGCTCTTTTAGATGGGGGAGAGTTGACCATGGTTATTTCTAGAAGACAAAGACCCAATAGAGAGGGAAGATGATGGATGATGCGGGTGGGTGGGGGAGGGGAAGGGATCCAGGGAGCAGGTGGAAGGATCCACTTTTTTTTTTTTTTTTGCAGTACGCGGGCCTCTCACTGCTGTGGCCTCTCCCGCTGCGGAGCACAGGCTCCGGACGTGCAGGCTCAGCGGCCATGGCTCACGGGCCCAGCCGCTCCGCGGCATGTGGGATCTTCCCGGACCGGGGCACGAACCTGTGTGCCCTGCACTGGCAGGCGGACTCTCAACCGCTGCGCCACCAGGGAAGCCCCACTTTTTTTTTTAAAGAAATACTTTATTACTTTTTTAAAGATTGATTTATTTTTAATTTTATTTATTTATTTATGGCTGCGTCTGGTCTTAGTTGCAGCACGTGGGATCTTCGTTGAGGCATGCGGGATCTTTTGTTGCGGCACGCAGGCTTCTCTCTAGTTGCCGCATGCGGATTTTCTCTTCTCTAGCTGTGGTGTGTGCGGGCTCCAGGGTGCGTGGGCTCTGTAGGTGTGGCGCTCAGGCTCCAGAGCGCGTGGGCTCTGTAGTTTGCGGCACGCGGGCTCCAGCTGAGGCACGGGAGCTCAGTAGTTGTGGTGTGGGGGCTTAGTTGTCCCGCGGCATGTGGGATCTTAGTTCCCTGACCAGGGATCAAACCCGCATCCCCTGCATTGCAAGGCAGATTCTTTACCACTGGACCAGCAGGGAAGTCCCAAGAGATCCACTTAGGACTGGAGAAGCCTAGACAGAAATGGAGGGCACGCTGTGGGTGCAGAACATGGAGAGACAGGAAACTGAGGGAGCCCCCATAAGGCTGTGAAGTTTGGGGATGGGGCAATGGAGAGGGTGGGCATGGGAGTTGCACTGGGGAGAAGGGGGAGAGTTTGAAATAGTCACTCAGAGGAGTAGGAGACAAAGCCCCATCCTTCAACAGATATTTACTGGGACTTCCCTGGTGGCACAGTGGTTAAGAATCTGCCTGTCAATACAGGGGGCACGGGTTCGACCCCTGGTCCCAGAAGATCCCACATGCCGCGGAGCAGCTAAGCCCGTGTGCCACAACTACTGAGCCTGCGCTCTAGAGCCTATGATCCACAACTACTGAAGCCCGGGTACCACAAATACTAAGCCCATGTGCCGCAGTTACTGAAGCCCGCACACCTAGAGCTCATGCAACAAGAAAAGCCACCGCAATGATAAGCCCATGCACCACAACGAAGAGTAGCCCCTACTCGCCACAACTAGAGAAAGCCAGCACGCAGCAACGAAAATCCAACACAGCCAAAAATTAAAATTTTTAAAAACCAAATATTTACAGAGTACCCCTTATGTACATGGCACCATGCTGACCTTGGAGCACAAACAAGACCCAGCTCCTGATAGCAAAGGGCTTGAAATCTAGCATCTTCCCATTATTGATTTGTGACCACCCACCAAGCATTGGACTGAGAACTTTACATGTCCCAGTTAGGAATCAAAATAATCTTAAAGGGTGAGTATTTTTATAGATGAAGAACGTGGGGTTCAGAGAGGTGAAATGACTTGACCAAGGTCATGCATCTAGTAAGTGGCAAAGTGGGTATTTGAAGACAGGTCTGTTTGGCTTCAGAGCTTATGTTGCCCCTCCAGCTCTCCAGCTCTCATCCCAGCACGCCTTCCTCCCTCCTTCCCCACAGCCAAGCTTCTTATTCTTGCACAAGATCCAAGCACAGTGGGGTGTCCTGGAGCCCAGGGTTTGGCAAGTTGGTCAAAGCATGGTCATCTGCAGTCACCACTCTATGCCTGTCCATCCCAGGCAGTCTTCCCCACCTGTGTTAGGAGGCAGGGTTAATCCCCTCGCACGAGCCACCTGTTGACATCCCGCCTCCTCAGCGCTGTGTCACTGCTGCTAAGGGGGCACATCCCCAGTATGGCCCCAGTGATGGAGCTGCAGCCTCCGCACTCTACTGTCAGCCCTGGCAGCTGGCCTTGCCGCAAACACGTGTGATGGCTTTCACAGGGCCAGTCATCCTGCTCAGATTGCCACAACAAACCCTTTATTACACCTGGAAACCAAAGCTGTAGCAGCAGGGAGAGCAGCTGTGGGCGATGCCTGGAGCTGGGATGAGCCAGGGCCAGGCTCCAATTCCAGAGGGTGGACCACCCCAGAAGCCATCTGGCCAAATGGGGCACCTATCTGATGTGGGTAACAGGTGTCCACTGGGGCACTGGGATGGAGGAGACAGGCTGGGAATTCACCTCCAAAGGAGCCCCAGTCTCTTTGTCATTGGAGTGACAGTTAAGAGCATGGGTCTGATGTCCATGCTGCACTTCTGTATGCGACCTTGGCAAATTACCAAACCTCTCGAAGTCTCAGCATCCTCATCTGAAGAATAGTACCCATCCTCCTAAAGTTGCTGTGAGGGGTAAATGAAAGCTTGCACATGAAGGCCTTAGCACAAGGTCAGTTATGGAGTAAACACTCAAAAGGCATTAGCTATTATTTTCTGAGCGCAGAGGCGATGGCTGCAGTCGTTCCATGGAGAGAGTTGCAGCTGGGAGAGGCTGCAGAAGGTGGTCAAGCGGGTCGGGGTGGGAGCGAGGAGGGCTTTCATTTTTCCCTTGGATTCTTGGGAAGAGGGCAGAGCCACAGCTAAAAAATAGTGCAGTCAGCAGCTGGTCCTAAGTGGGCAAGGTGTGAGGACAGAGTGGAGAAGCTTCACTTTAAAAAGGACTGAGCGCGGAGAGCTCTGCAGGAAAGAGCTGAACAAGAAACCAACCGGCAACCCAGCAGCTAAGCAGCTGTGAGGGAATGTCAAATCCAGCTAGAACTACCATAATTCTTGGTATAGGAGGCCTGGGTGTTTGGAAAATGAGCAATCCTAAAGGCAATCTCAGGGACGAAGATGTGGGGAAGGAGGAACTCCCAAGTGCCCCAGCCCACCCTCTCCAGCAACAGAGCTTCTTTAGAACTTGGCTTTAGGGAGGAAGCTTCCCTGTGGCCAAGCTGTTTTTTTTTTTTTTGTTTTTTTTTTGTGGTACGCGGGCCTCTCACTGTTGTGGCCTCTCCCGTTGTGGAGCACAGGCTCTGGATGCGCAGGTTCAGCAGCCATGGCTCATGGGCCCAGCCGCTCTGTGGCATGTGGGATCTTCCCGGACCGGGGCACGAACCCGGATCCCCTGCATCGGCAGGCGGACTCTCAACCACTGCGCCACCAGGGAAGCCCGACCAAGCTGTTTAATGCAATTCCATTTATACCATTCATCCAAGATGGGATTGCTGGACCAGGAGAGAGGTGGGGAGGCAGAGCTGAGACATCTGCCTTTGGGGAGTTTACAGATGAAGGAAACGGGCAAATGTGAGGCTGTTACTGTGTGGCAGGCAGCACTGGGGGAGTGGGAAAGGGCATGAGTTCTGGGGCCAAAAGACCTAGATTTAAATCCTGGCTCATCACTCACTCACCTCACCTGAGCTATCTTGAGCAAATAAATCACTTGAATGACATCTCAGTGCCCTCATCTGTAACATGGAGGAAGTGATAAATATCTACCACCCAGGCTTGTGGTAAGAGTCAAATGAGATGTTAGTTATTGTTAGAGGGTGAAGGGGAATGCCCAGAGAGGGGCCCAGGAAATAGTTATGGGGCTGAAGGAGGGAGACAGCATCTGTAGTGGAGTGCCAGGAGGGGTTCATGGGAGATGTGGCACCTGAGAATGGCCTTGATGGATGGACAGGATTTCAGAGAAGGGGACATACTCCAGGCAATGGGAACAACGTGAGCAAAAGCACAGAGCAGGACAGCCACTGTAGGGCTGGCGAGAATTGGAGGAGACTTGAGCAGTACAGCTCTCCCTCCTCTGTAATCCATTCTCTACCTCTGAGAGTCTGGTCCCTCCCACCTTCCTGGGCTCACCGTCAGTGGGAAAAGATAAGACAGACTAGACTAGACACTGGGTGCAGAGGGCAATGGGATCTGGGAGGAAGAAGGGTGCCTTTCAGCTGGAGCCATCCAGGGAGACTTCCTGGAAGAGGAGGCATTTTAGTGGCTCCTCAGAATTTGAAGTACAGCAACAGAAGGAGATTTCAGATGAACAATGCTGTACAGCCCTGATGCCAATTCCCAGAATAAGGAGCACAGATGAGTGGAAGGAAATGGATGGAATTGGAGGATAGGATGTGGGAAGATAAAGGCAGACCTCGAATGCCAGGCTGAAGTATAGGCAAGGGGGAACCACTAAATACTACAGAGGGAGAGTAAATGCTGCGGTCAAAGGTTGACTTCAGAAAGATGAGTCTGGGGTAGTAGATAGGAGGCATTAGACCTGAGAAGCTAACCAGGGTCCCACCATCATCCAGATGTAAGGCTCAGGTGAAGAACACCCCAACGACAAGAGGAGAGGATGCAAGGAGGAACCATGGGATTTCCAGGGGGAAGAAGATGGACCCCAAGGAGACCTCTAGTCTTTCCTTCCGGAGTTGGGTCCCCCCCTCTCCCGACCCAGGAGGCTGATTCAAACTCCTGGGAGACCCTGGCCCAGGAGCCTCAGGGGGGCAGGTCACAAGAGGCAGCTGGGCCTTGAGGAGGCTGCCAGGCTCCAGGGTCGGGAAGGTCTCCATCCCACACCCACCCCGAGCTGGGTCCCTCTCCTGGATGGGTTGAGAAGAGCTCTAGTCCTAGAGGCAGTGTTACCGGCAATCGGGTCCATCCCCACATTCCAGGCGTCCGAGAGAATGTTCCCCTTCCTGTGCCCCTTCCCCAAATCGAATTGGGTCTGTAAAGTCCCGTGGCGCCGACGGGGTTAAAGCCAGCTCGTGTCACCGCCCCCGCCACCCCACCTGCCCGCCGCAGCGGCGAATGCCGAAGCCGGAAAGCGCGGGACAAGGTGGGTATATCACAGCCTCGGAGTGACGGGCGGGGCGGTGATTGGCCGCTGCCGAGCTGCAGGGTACAGGGGAGGGGGCGCAGGGGTGGGCTTTGGCGGGCGCCCAGGGCTGGGTTCGTGCCCGCCGCCGGCTGGGCCGGGCTCGCTCCTCCAGTGCCCGAGCCGGGCTGGCTGGGCCGGGCGGCGCCCTCCGCACCGGACCCCGCGGGCTGGCGGGTGTCTCTAAGGTGACACTCCGGTGCGCGGCAGCGGCCGTGGCTGCAGGCGCGCGCTCACCGCCCGGGCTCGGGCTCCGCTCAGTCTCCGGCTCCAGCCGTCCGGGGCCGCCCCAGCGCTCACCACGCAGCACCCCGACACCCACCAAGACCCCCTCCCGAGGGGCCCGGGAAGATCCCCGCCGGCCTTTCCGAGGCGCAGCGCCCAGCAGCTGCCGCTCCCGTCGTCTGAGCCCCGGCGTCGGGAGGGGCGTGCGGGACCCGGCGCTTCCCTCCCTCTCCGCCTCGCGTTCCCGGGCCCAGGAGGAAGGGAGACTGAACTTGAGCAGGGAACCCCGAAAGGCCGCAGGAACCGCGGGAAGAGGGCGGCCGCAGGATGGCCGAGGGGCCGGGCGGCGGAGGGCCCCGCGGGGACGGGGCTGGCGGCGGCTGCCGCGCAGCCGAGGAGGAGGTGGTGAGGCGACGCTGCCGGCGGGGGGCGGAGGCCGAGGTCTCGCAGCAGCAGTGGCTCGAGGCGCCCCGGGGCATGGCTGCTGGACCCCCGGTGGAGGAGCGGTTCCGCCAGATGCACCTACGAAAGCAGGTGTCTTACAGGTAAGAATGCGGGCAGAGGGGAGCCCAGCGCTTGGGACCACTCCCCTTTTCAGTCAGCAGTCATTGAGCGCCTGCGGCTTGCCTGACTCTGCTCTAGGCCCTGGGGATTCAGAAATGACTACCAAGGGGTCTCTGCCTTCTGTGTCCAAGGGGGAGCTTCTGGGACCCTTTCTCTAATGAACAGTGAAAACTATTCATTCCACGTGAAATTACTGATGCCCGCTGTGTGCCAGGCACGGTACTGGGCACTGAGGGGAAAAATAACCAAGACGTGATCCTTACGAAGCTCTATCTGCTGGGGAGAGCCAGGAGATGCTCCTGGCTCTTCTTCTAGGGGAAAGGGGACCCCCTACTCATTCAATAGGCCTTACCTGAGCTTTCCTGTCGGCTGACCCTGTGCTAGGCACTGGCCTGTGGAAGTGACCGAAATGATGCTCGCTGCCACCATGGCTGAGACCCTGCTGCCTAGAGAAGGGGAAGGAATCCCCTCCTGGACCCCTCTGCCCAAGCAGACCTTCACCGGCATCCCAGTGGCAGACTGAAACTTGCACTCCCACCCGAATCTTCTTAAACGTCTGCCTGTGAAAGATTCCCAGCCTCCCAGGTCCCACCACCTATGCCCAGAGGAATCAGAGACCACTTTTATGATTTGGGATGGGGTGGGAGAGGACTGCCCCTCAGTAAGGGTGCGTATGTTACACAGAGGAGGGGGGTGGAGGCAGGGCAGGGGCAGCCCTCGCCATCCTCTTCCTCTCCCAGACCACAGCCTCAACCAGGGCTTGCTGCCCCTCTAAAGCCCCTGGGCCAGAGTGACCTTTGGAGGGTCCAGCAGGGAAACGAGGTGTCTGCAGTCCTTGAAACCATCGGCCTGGTTAGAGAGGACAAATTTCCTGTTTACAACCCTGAGAACTTGGGATGTGTCTGAGGCTGCCCTGCTACGTGGGGCTTCTGGGAGGGTGTTTCATAAAACTGACCCAGTCCTGGGAGCTTGAAGGACCCCAGTATTTTTAATGGCTATGAGATCATCGGGCCTCCATCACTTGGGGGAAGATGAGAGAGAACAGGAGGGGACTTTTCCACCATCATGAAGTGAGACGCTCAGAATAAATGGGCAGGAGGTTACGTTCCCATAGGCCCTACCTTCACTGTCTGGGGCCTATGAGGAATCGGGAGTACACTGAGCTACATGACTGAGTTCTTCTAGAACACCGTGCTGAGAGAAGGGCGTTGTCTGTCCCCTAGCTGCAGAGAGAAGGGCCCCTGAAAGTCCCCGGGGGGAGGAGAGAGCACAAAGAGACTGATGGGTGATGGGGCATAGAATGAAGGAGATATTAGTCTGGGAGTCAGGAGGCCTGGCTTGTATTCTCACTCTGCCAGTGACTTGTGTGTCCTTGAGCTAGACAATCTCTCTTTCTCTTTGGGCTTCAGTTCTTCACCTATGACATAAGAGGGTGACCCAAAGTCAGGAGCAAAGAGCATCTGGAGCTGAAAAGGAAGCCAGAGTGCCAGAGTGGGGTAGAGGCCTAGAGGGATTGGGGCAGAGAATAATCAAAAGGCTGAGATAGAAGGTGCTGTGTGCACACACTCACACACACGTGCACACTCACACATACACACACTCAGAGATAGCCACAAGGGCTGGGGTTCCCCCAGGGTGGTTCCTGAATGGAGGCCCCTCCACAGCCCAAACTTGAGGCCTCTAGTCACTAAGGATGAAGGGCCACCAAGCTGTGGCTCCTCTCTGACTGTGAAAAGATCAGGAGACCTCCGGGTCACCTGTGTGAGGGCTGCAGAAGAAGCACCAGGGCGGGTGCCAGCTGTCACCCTGGACAGATCAAGTGAGGCACCTCCTCATACCTTGCGGTTAGGCCAGAAGCCCCATCTTAGGACCAGAGCAGGACAGAGCATCAGGTCAAGAAGAGCACCCTGGGTAGAGGGGAGAGGAAGCCCTGGGAAAGAGACAGAGCCCTGGGCTGCCCAGGGACCCCAGTGGAATGACTCAGCCCTCCCCTGTGGCTGCCATCCTAATCAGCCTTGTGACCAATGCTGCTCTTCCTCATACAGGCCGCTGGGGGCTGGCAAGAGCCAGGCCCACGGTGGCCCTTTCCACATCCTCTGCCTGCCACAGTTCCACACAGCTCTGGCTTGCAACTAGACCTCCCACCCCGCTGTGAGGAGTTGCTAAGAAAAGCAGTTGAAAGCCATTCACAGAGAGAAAAGGCTTTTAGGCAGAAATGCGGGGGCAAAAAAATCCGAGGGCGAGGGGTGGCAGCAGAAGCGGGATTGGGGCCTGGCTGCCTCTGACGTAAGTGAGGATGGGGGTTTTCAGCAGCACAGTAGGAGCTTTTAGGGACGTGGAGGTTTCTGGGAAATAGGTTCCCTTTACCCCACAGCTCTGGTGTGGGCTGGAAGCAGCCCTGGCAGCTGTTTTAGGGGGATGGAGAGATGGCAGGTCTCTGCCAGTGGAAACTCTCAGGGAGAGGGAAGTGGGAGGACATCTTGTGTCTGCATCTGGGCCTGAGGAAAACTCCCAGACACTCAAGGAAGTCCTTAAATGCTCAGGGTTGGGCTCAAGAGACCACTGGAGGGTGGCCTCCAGCCTGGGAGAAGCCAGGGGTATAAGGGACACTGGATTCGGTCTGAAAGGAGCAGTCAGAAGATGCAGAACTTGAACCTCTGGAGGTAAGCCCAGTGGTTCCCAAACCAGATCAGCTGAACATCTCTTTTAAAATCATTTCTAAAGCCCTTCCTGGAGATCCTGTTACAGAGAGTCTGGGATTGGGCCTGGGCATGCCAACTTTTAAAAACCTCCCCAGGTTAATTTTGATAGTCAAGTAGGTTCAGAAACCACTGACTTCACCTGTGGAGAAGCTGGAGGAGAGAGAGCAAGGGTAAAGTGTGAGCTGGATCACTGGGGTGTGGCTGGTAGGGGGCTTCCCTGTCCTGGGTGCTTTTGTGGCCCTAGAAGGACCTTGAAGGAGGATCAGCATCTCTGTCTGCAGCTCTGACCCTGGGCCAGACACTGTATGAGATGGAAGCATGAGATAACATTCTTCTCTCAACAAAAGTATGATTCGGTCCAGGGCCAGACAGTAAATATTTCCAGCTTTGCAGGTCACACGGTCTCTGTCACTCTGCTCTGCCTTCGCAGTGTGCAAAAGCAGCCACAGACAATATGGAAACCAATGAGCATGACTGGACTCCAGTACAACTTTATTTATAGACACTGAACTTTAAATTTCATATCATTTCTACTGTCACAAATATTCTTTTGCTTTTTTCCAACCATTTAAATTTGTAAAGACCATTCTTAGCTCACAGCCATACAAAATCAGGCAGCAGGCCAGATGTAGCCCATTGGCCATAGTTTGCCAACCCCTGATCCAGCAGATGGGATGGGACAAACACATGGGAAAGACAGCTGATGGTGGGCATCAGGAATTAACACGGGCATTGGGCGAAGTGGCACATGCATTGCACTGAGAGAGGCAGTGCAGTGCACATGCATGCAGTCCTCAGGGTCAGAGAAACCTGGGTTCGAATTCCAGCTCTGCCCCTTCCTAGCTGGGTGAATCACTTTCACCTCTGACCCCATTTCCTCTATGGAAAATGGGAACAATACTACCTGTACAACAGGGTGGCTGGCAAGATGAAAGAAGATAAGAGATGTAAAGTTCCTGACTTGTAGTGTGGGTGAGACACAAGTTAGATCTTCTGCCCTCTATAGCTGGACCTTCTTGTGGGTTGGGGCTGGGGAGAGGTTCAGGAAGGCCCCTGAACGAGGTGTGCCCTGAGTGGTGGATGGCTGATGAGACCTGGGAGTGTCAGAGTTTAACAAAGGGTAAGAGCAAGGGCTGAGCCTGTGTGCACGTCCCAGGCTGCAATCCTCCCCCTGCCCCCTACACCCCCATGGAGGGGCTGGGGGGAAGCGACTGGGGGTGCCAGCTGGCAGGGGAGGGTGCCCCCTACTGTGGGCATGGGACTGTGGGTACCAAGATCCTCGAGGGAGGGGCACCTGATCCAACTCTCCCTGCTGCTATTTACCAGAAGCTAAAAATAACCAAAGAGTGACAGGGAGATGGGGCCGATTTGTAATTTAAATAGCAACGGGATAAAGCAAAGAGCTGCAAGAGATCACATTCTGTCCTGAATTTAAAATGCAAAAACCGGGGGCAGAGAGCGGAGCTGGAGCTGGAGGAGGGGGCCCTCTGCCAGAGGAAGCCGGAAGCCGGGGGTCTATCGTTCTCCTTCCTTTGGGAAGGGCGCGGGCCCAGGCCCAGCCCAGAACTCCTTCCTCCCCTCAGGGACCCAAGGTTCTTGCTGACTCGTGAGTCAAAGGCCAGGAAGGCTGTGCCTAGAGGTGGGGCCAGGCTTATGTGAAGGCGGCGTTGTAGGGTTGGGATTCCAGAAGGAGGGTCTTATCTGAGCCTATTTTAGCCCAGGGCGCTTGAGACAAGCCCCCTCAGCATCACATGCCCCGCACCTCCCGCACCAGGGGACATAAGTCCTTTGGGCCTTTTGGAGGGGAGCTGGGAGGACCAGTTCCAGCAGAAGCACTTGAACAGGTTCTTCTCTGCTGTGCTGCTAAAAAGACATCAGGAAGCCTGGGTTGGAGTCTCATTTTTGCTTCAGTTGGTGCCATTTCAGAGCAGGGCATACAGAGAAGCCCCCAAGGATCCAGGTCCCAAGGACAAGGGTTAGCACAGGCTAAGGAAGACCTGTCTTTAAGGATGCACAAAGTGGGTAGGGAAGGCACCGGGAACAGATCTGGTTTCTGCTGGGCCCCACTGTGCTTAACCAGTGTTCTTGGCCTACAGGCATTTGGGGAAGGAAGACTCATCTGGACTCATAGAGTAGGGGGGGATTTGAGGATCACTGGGCAGCACCTTATAGATGAGAAACTGAGCCTCAGAGAAGTTAAGCAATTTGCTAAGATCCCAGTCAGTAACTGGTAGAGCCAGGATCCAGACTCAGATCAGCTTCACTCCACACCCGTTGTCAGGCTTTCAAGGGTCTGGACGTTCATTCTTAAGGCTCTCTTCTTTTGGCTCTGTACTAAGTGCACATATCCCTCGGAGGGGCAATAGCAAAGGGGTGTGAGGGCTGGAAGGTGGTTCTGCAATCAGGGCTTGTGATCCAACAGATGGGGATGGGAGGCTTGAAGGGCAGGAGACCTGCTGATCTTGCCCTGGGAGCTTGGTGCTGCAGTCCAGGCCGGAAGCAGCAGGAAGCTCCTCAGGGCAGATCTAGCTGACCCCGAGCAAAGGGACAGACACCCAAGCTCCTCTCCCCTCCAGCCTGGGGACCTGGAAGGTGCCAAAGGCAGTTTCCAAGAGCGATCATGGTTTGAGGGACCACGCTTGACTGCGGAGCTGCCTGTGCTCTACCCACAGCTCTCTTGCCCCAGTGGGAAAGGGTCCCCAGCCCCTCCTCCAGATTTCCTCCCACACGTGACTTTAATGAGGCTACCCAGAAGGAGCCTAATCAAATTTCCATCTGTCACTAGCCAGCAGCACCTGCAACCCAGCTCAGGTACATCTGTCTCCTCTGTGGGGGTAAAGGCCCAGAACCTGGGCAGGGGCCAAGATCAGCAGGTGCTTTTAGGCTCTAGGTTGCTCCCAAGGGCTCCCAGCAGGTACCTGGATCACAGGCTTAGCTTAGCTGCTGGGAAGGGACATGGGCTCCAGAAGTCCCTCATGTCTCACCACAGCCACTCATGCGAACGGGAAGCCAGCCCCCCTCCCTCTGCTCCGCTTGTTGGACAGCTATATTCAGCTCATTTCGACTTCCATACGAAGTTACTAAGCACATACTGTGCACCCAGCACAGAGCTAGGAGCTACACTGGGTTCAAGAATCTTGTAAGGAGACAAGACTAATATGCATAAAAGGTCACATAATAGAGGAATATTTGGGGGGAACAAAGGTGAGTGTCAGAGACACATCAGTGGGATGGGAGTGCTGGCTCTGGAGCAGCATTTGACACTTAGTAGGTATTGGTATTTATAAAATATTTGTCATATGAATGAATGAGTGAGTGAAAACCTGGAGATCAGGGAGGGAGATTCAAATGAAACTGTCAGAGCTAGACGAGATCTTAGAAATCATCTGATCCAACCCAGAGATGTTAAGTGATTTGCCCAGCATCACACAGCAAGGGCTGGGGTTTGTACCAACTCTTTCCATCTTCCCACTTTTGCTCTTTGGGCTGGGGTTTTGAAAGATGGAGATTTTGATTGGCCAAGCTTTATGGGCAGACAGGGCAAGGAGAGCAGCATAAGCAGAATGAAATGGCAGGGGTGAGGGCAGCATGTTAAAAGAAGTGTGAAGAAAGAGGGAAGACATGTTTATTGAGTACTTACTGTGAGGCAGGCACCAGCATGGTGTGAGCCGAGAGAAAATCTCTGCAGGGAAAGCTTGGACGAAGAGGCAAAAAAGAAAGGAACCAGAACACAAGGAGTCTTGAAGGTTAGGCCAAGGAGGTTGGCTTGGCTGGTTGTGAGAGCAGTGGCTGTCCAGATCGTGGGTTAAGTGTTTGGTGCCCTGGTACATTTCTTTTCCCCAGCTCCCACTTGCTCATCCAGGCCACAGAAAGTAGAACACCTCACCCTCTGGGGCCTCAAAAAAGCCCAGAATAATTTTCTTACCCAGATTCCTCTTCCTGTGTGTATCTGGGTGGATTCTGAGGGGTCCCCAGCTCCCCAGTGCTGGCACACGTTGTCCTAGGAACTGCCGAGGGCATCCTCCCCAGCCCTGTGCACCTGTCCCTTCCAGCCTTGTCCTCCCCACCCCACCTGCAAAGTATTGACAGCTTCAGTGAGTACAAGCCCAGGGGGACCGTGGTCCCACAGCTAGGACTGCTCTGCCTCTCAGAGCCTCCAGCCTGCCCAGCTTCCCCTCCAGGCGTCACATTTCCTGCTCCCTGCTACTCCAGGGCTGCCAGAAGCCTCAGACTGAAAACAAGCCCAGCCCCATTTCCTCTGTTTAACTATTCAAGCTACTTGCAGAATCCCTGGGAGAGGAGGACAGGGCCCTGCAACAGCCTCCTTCTAGAACAGACCTTGGCCTGGCTGGCAGAGTCTCTGCTGGGCCACAGCACACAAGACCTGCCTTGAGGCAGGGTGATGGGCTGGAGGGAGAGCCACTGGGAAAGGGGCTGCCAAGCTTCAGCGGCGTCACCTGGCTATGTCCCCAATCCTAGAGGGGCAATAGGATGCCTTATTTATGGGCACAGACTCTGGGGTGAAATTCTTATTTCTACCATTTACAGGCTCGGTAACCTTGGACAAATGAGCTTAGCCGCTCTGTGCCTCAGTTTCTCCATCTGTAAAAGGAGGAAAATAACAAGATCTATGTCATAGGATTGTCACAAGAATTCAAAGGTTTCTGGCACAGAAATGTCCAAGAACTATTAGCTATTTTTTACTATTACCAAGTATCAATTAGTCATGACATAGCATGATTTATTAAGCAAATAGTTATTGAGAAATATTATGTTCCAGTCATGAGGGACACAAAGGTGATTACAGCACCAGATGGAGGTTTCTAAGGGCTGGGATGGCATCGTGTACATTCCTGTGTCTGCAGGTTCTGTAGTGTAAACGTTTATTGAACTGAACTGAACTGACACCCTTTCTGTCCTCGAGAAATGTACAATCTTTCTGGGGTAACAAACACATCCAGAGCTAAAGAACTAATTATAGAGCAGCATGATTAAAGAGTGCTTAAGGAAGGTATGATTTCCATCCCAGAACCAACCCTAATAATAAAGAGCGAGTGTATGCCTTACTATTTATTTACCAAATCCTCATGATGGCCTCAAAGTCCAGCCAGTGTGGCCTTTTTGCTATTCTTTAGACTCATCAAGTACATTCCTACTCAAAGGGCCTTTGCTCTTACTGTTCCTTCCACCTGGACTGCTGTTCTCCCAGATTGTCACATAATTTGCTCTCTCAATTCATTCGGGTTTGTTCTCACATGTCACCTCAGGAGGCCTTCCCCAGTCCCCCTACCTAAGTAACATCGCTGTCATCATCCTCTGCCCCCTTCGCCTTGGCTTTATTTTTCTCTATAGCTCATCTCATCTCATTACCGGACATTATTTCATATATTATTTGTTTAGAATAGAATCTAAGCAACATAATGTTAGAGTGCTGGTTCCTTGAACACTGCTACTAGTCTGATACAGTACCTGATGCACAGATAGAAGGCACTCAATAAATATTTATTGAATGAATTCATTTGTAAACCCTTTCGCCTCTCATTTAATCCTCCTAAAACTCCACAAGCTCAATTATTACTATTGCCCCCTTCCATGTTACAGATGAGAAAACTGAGGCTCAGAAAGGCTCCCTGACACACATGTTCACCAGTTTATCTGTTTATAGCCTACCTTATTCCAAAAAGGATTTCAGGTGACCTGGAGAGGTAAACCTCTCTGACCTGATCCAGGGTGCACAGCTGGTAAGTGGCAGAAACAGGACGTGCGCCCACATCTTCTAGCTCCATTCTGGTTACTCTCTCCACTCCGCCACTGTCCATGTGTTAGACGGTGTGGTGCTCACAGAGCTGAGAGGAGAGAGAGCTGTGTGTGGGCTGGGCACGGTCCCAGTGCACCCAGAGGTTGTGAGGAAGCAGGAGACCTCAGCAGGACCAAGAGGTGAAGATCGGAGCAGTTAGGTGGAGAGGAAGGCCAGACTGGGGCCCAGGTTCAGATTCCAGCCTGGGCAGGCCTGCTGGCTGCCTGGCAGCCTCTGACTTGGTGCTGTCTCCTGGCTGCTGGGCTGGGCTTGTCCTCACCTGCCTCTTGCCCTCCGGGGCAACTCCTCTTCCCAGCCAGCCTCCTGCCCTGGCCAGCGGAAGGCGCCTACGAGGCCTACGGTCCTCGACGGGGCAGCCGGCCGGCCTCTCGCAGGGCCCCCTGGTCAGGAAGTGCCGAAAGAGGAAGAGAGTCGCCGGGCAGGATGAGCACACTGGGGGCCGGCCACAGTACTGGGGGAGGCTGCGATGAGGCTGCAGCTCTGGGCCCCGCGGAGGTTCTGGAGACAGAAGAAGGAGAGCAGCCCGGGGCACTGAGGCAGATGTGGCGCTACCGCTCCTGGGACGTGCCACAGATCCCAGCTGAGGCCCCCCAGTCACAGTAGGTACTTGGGTGGCCGGAGAATGAGCACAGGGACCTCTGGCCCTCAATCCCTCCATAAGTCTTTTATCTGGGGTTGGGGGAGTGACAGAAGTGGGGTTACACCCCTCCCTGTGTCCAGTGGCCCTGCAGAGGCGCAGAAAAGGGCAAAGGGGTTCTTGGCAGGGTGAGAGGGGCTCTGATGTTTGAATTGCTGGGGCAGTGTGGTGGGGCCTGAGCTTGCAGAAGGCTAAGATTAAGCATGTGTACTGGCTGTGCCACCACAGGCGACTGCTCTGGTTCCACTTGCTGTCCTCATCTCTTGAGGGGGACAACCTTTGCTGCCCATGGGGGTGTGTTTGTGTGTGGCTGCGAGGTATATTTCTGGGTGGGTGAGGTATATGTAAGAGGGATGTGGCAACATGTAACCGTTGTCCTGGGTTACATTTGGGTATAGGAGAAAGACGTATATATTCACTGAGGGCATGGATGTTGGGGAATGAGAGTGTGGTCCTTGCTTTTGTGTATGTATTTATGAGTATGTAAGAGGTGTGCAGGTGATTCCTGTAGTGCAAGAGATTTACAGGTTCCGTTGGATATTGTGTTGGAAAAGTGCTATGTGTTAGGAGTGTGAAAGGATTAGAAACAGCTTTGGATTTAGAAAGATGAATTTGAATGAGAAACGTGTTGGTGTGTGTGAGGGTCACTAAGTGACTTTGGTCCTGGTATACATTTCTGAGTGTGAGAGGCTGGTGTGGGAAGTGTTAGTTTGTGTAATGAGTGAGCATAATTGTGTGAGAGGCGTGTCTGTTCTGTGCGTATGGGGAGCACTGTGTGACTTTTGTTCCCGAGGGCGTGATTTGGGAGAGCGAAGCGGGTAGGAGTGGAGATTGTGTGAGTGGCTGTGACGGGCACAGGGTGTGCGAGAGAGGTGTCTATTCCTTGTAGATGTGGGAGGGGAGGTGGTGATAGCCACCCTCGCGAGTGTTCACTTGTGAGTATGTAGGTTGTTTGGTGCGGGGAGACGGGGCTAAGAGGGAGAAAAAAAAAGTTGCGTGTGCCTGGGTGCGCGCAGGGGGGCTGTGTTGGGCTGGAGATTCTATTCTGATCCAGGAGGCGGACCAGCTGGGGTTTGTGGGCGGGGCTCCGTTGCCCCCGCCCCTCTCGACCCCGCCCCCTCTGGCGGCCCAGGCTGGTTGCGGCTCGGCCGGCGGCCGGCAGAGGGCGCGGCGGGCCGGTGCCACCGCGTAGCCGAGGGGGCGTGCTCGGCGGCGGGCAGGCAGCGGCCCGGCCAGCTATGCGGGGTCCTGCGGCCGCAGCTGGCGGCACTTCCTGGAGCGGCGACTGCGGCTGCTTCCCCAGCACCTGGGCGTGGAGCGCGGGGGCGCGCGGCGCGGGGCGGGCGGAGCGAGCGCGCGCCATGGCCGCGGCGGGAGGCGAGGAGCCGGCTTGCTAAGCCCCGGCCGCCGGCCCGGCATGGGCGTCTTCCGCGGGCCCGCCGCCGGCCGGGGCTAGGGCCGGATGGAGCCGCGGGACGGCAGCCCCGAGGCCCGGAGCAGCGACTCCGAGTCGGCCTCCGCCTCGTCCAGCGGCTGCGAGCGCGACGCCGGTCCCGAACCGGACAAGGCGCCCCGGCGTCTCAGCAAGCGGCGTTTCCCAGGGCTGCGTCTCTTCGGGCACAGGTGAGCGCGGCGGCGGCGGCGGGAGGCATACCTCGGCCACCTGGTACTGACACCGAGCGGGGTGTTCCCGGGCACCTGCGATCCGGGTTGTCTTGGCGTTGGCTCTGCGAGGGGGGTCATCCCCCAGCATCCGGGCACTGGCACCGAGTGGGGGTCATTCCCTGGCACCGGCAGCTTAGCGCGCCTCCTCTGTGGTACCGAGGCAGGGGCGGCTTCCAACTCTCCAGCAGGGAGACAGAATCACCTAACCCCCTGGCACCAGCAGGTAGGGCCCCCATGACTGGTCACGATCCCCTTCTTGGCACTGATGGAACAGGGCCCCCTCTGAGACTCCTGGACCCTGGGAGGTGGGCGGTCACGTCGCCACTCTGGTCCTCGGTGTGGCCGGGTTGCTTACCACCGCTGCGTGACATCCGCAGAACATGGCCTGATTGATACTACTGTTACGACCCATGCCTGTCCCGGAGCACTGGTCACAGACTTAATCGCTCAGCATTTTCAGCTTCTCCTTGGGGTTGGGAGTTCCTGGCCACCTGTTTTACAATGCTCTTAATTAGCAGGGAGACCTCAACCTCTGCTCTGCTAGGCAGTAGACATATCTCCCCCTACCCCCGTCTAGCCCTGCTGGGAAAGGGATGGGGTGCTGACTCTTAAAGCTCTATCTTGGCCTCTCCCCCAGCACGCCAGATGTCACCATCTTGTGCCTGTGACAGGGCTTTGACCAGGACTCTGGTGAGGAACTGTGGGGAGGGTGTGGAAAGATTGAATGCAGGCAACCCGTGGCATGTGTGCTGGTGTTGGCTGGGAGCCGCTTCCTGCCAGTGCAGCTCTGGTGGAAGGTGAGGGGAGATGGAGCCCCATGAGGACTCCACCTGGCTCCCTGGGCTTCTGCCTGACTTACCCTGTCCTTCTACAGTGGCCATGGAGCTTGCAGCCAATCAGCTCAGGACCCCAGAGCCAACTTAGACTGGACTCTGACCACTTGGAGTCTGCCCAGGGCCTCCCTCTCACTTTTCTTCAGTTGTCCAGGCTTCATGGCAATTGCCCCCCCCCCCCCGAGCTTTGCCCTGTCCCTTCCCAGGGTTGACCTCACCCACGAATAACATGGGTAGTTTTTTGCTGTACAAGTTGGCATCCCTGTAATGCTGCCCTGTGCCCTCTGCCTGCCCTGCCCTAAGCAGGGCCCTGCTCTTTGTGCCTGCACTGTGTTGCCATGCACAAAGATCTGGATCCTCACACTGGCAGATGGAGCTCTGTAGGCCCTTGTGAAACCAGGCAGGCTTCAATGCCACATAAAACGGGGCAGGGAACAAAGCTTCTCATACCTCTGTTTTGTCACCCACCGCCCTGCATGCCGGAGCAGTTTACACCCAGCTCTGCAGGATGTAGCCTCCAGTGTTCACAGGCTTGTGAGGGGGAGGGAGGGGCTCCGCCAGAGGCTTCCTGTCCCTGCCCACAGGGTACCAAGTGTTGGGCTCTTCTGACCTCTGGCTGTTGCCCCTTGTGAAGGGCACAGGTCTGTGCATGTAGCAGTGAACCTCAGACACATTCAGGAGGAAGGATAAGAAGTAAGAGAACAGCAAGTACCTTTACATAATTCTCTAAAATAATCAGGACAGATGTTATTTCTCCATTTTTATAGACGAGAAGAACACAGGCTCAAAGAGATGAGTAGTTTGCCCAGAGTCACGTAGCAAGTAAGAGGCAGAGATAGAGTTTGAACTCTAGTCTGATTCCAAAACCCACATCCTTTTCTCTATACCAGGTTCCCAAACAGAACATCACAGTGACCTCGGGTGCTTTAGGAACTACAGATTCCTAGATCTTACCCTTGGCATGTCTGACTCATCAGGTCTGGAGATGGGGCTGGGCATTTTTTTTTTTTATTTATTTTTGGCTGCGTTGGGTCTTCGTTGCTGCACGCAGGCTTTCTCTAGTTGTGGCGAGCCGGAGCTAGTCTTCTTTGCGGTGCACAGGCTTCTCATTGCGGTGGCTTCTCTTGTTGCAGAGCACGGGCTCTAGGCATGCGGGCTTCAGTAGTTGTGGCACGCAGGCTCAGTAGTTGTGGCTTGCGGGCTCTAGAGCTCAGGCTCAGTAGTTGTGGTGCACGGGCTTAGTTACTCCACAACATGTGGGATCTTCCCAGACCAGGGCTCGAACCCATGTCCCCTGCACTGGCAGGCAGATTCTTTACCACTGCGCCACCAGGGAAGTCCCGGAGCTGGGTATTTTATAAAGCTTCCCAAGTGTTTCTAAGGTCTCAAGTTTGAGAACCACAGTATTACATTCACTCTGGGGATGGTAAGTGATCTGAGAGGATGCCTTAATGAGAAGAAAATCAAACAGCACCTCCGGGAGTGTGTAAGGCGTCTCCCCTGCATAGTTGCATTGTGCTGGGGCATTGGGGCACACAGAAATGAATGCCTTTGGAAAACCCAGTAGAGTCAGGGAAGGGGCAGTGGGGTAAAGACTTCCCCCTGACAAGCCTGGGCGTTTGGAGAATCAGATGTCCATGGGGCTGACCTGCCTCCTCTTGCTTTGACTGGAGGCTGGGGGGACAGTACACCGCCTTGGCACCGTCCCTTTAACGCTGTTTACTTGGTCCTGCCACCTTTGCGAGTTGCCAGTCTCAAAACTCCCCAGTGCCCCCGCTGAACCTAGCCCTCCGTCTTTCCCCAGGCTCCAAGCTCATTCTCAGTCCGGCTCTTGCTGCTCATTGGGCATCCACCCTCTGAATATCCCCCGCCGCCCTCCCCCCACCCCCAGCCATACACACTTCAGGCCTTGGGGCTGAGGGACCTGCAAGGCGAACAGACAGTGGCTGGAAGGGAGGATAACCAATAGATTGGTGGTGGCTGCGGAAGCTCTATTGAGACTTCTGCATTCGGATCTTGGCTCAGTGGTAGAGTTCTAGAATCGACTAGCACTCTCTGCTGTGGGCTTGGGAGGTGTAGTGATGGTACATGGGCCACATGTTTGCCATTCCTGGTCTGGTAGAACGGTCTGTGAATGGCAGCCTCTTCGGCATCTTCCTTAAAGAGGCTTTTTCTTAAAGCCCACTGCAGCCTCCCACATCTGGCTCACCCTCTGGACTCTGGGGAGCAGTTTGCCGTCTCCCCGTTTTTATGTAGCCCAGTAAGGCACACGGCTGAGCCATGCTCCTGCCAAGCTCCATTCCACCTCGCCTGTCTTTGCCGGGAAGCATCAGCCACTCCCACATGAGGAGGTGTAGGTTCTGCCCTCCCCAGGGCATCTGGGTTTCCTCTGTCGTTACCGTTCAGATTCTGTTGGCCTGGAGGGGTGGTCAGTCAGAAGCGGGAGGGAAGCTGACTGCCTCCTCCTCCTCTTCCAGGGCCCACCTGAAGAGGACCCCCTCATCCTCTGGCCCTGTCCGAGCAGCCTGACCCGGGCAGGTCACGCAGCTTGTGGATTAACTGGTTTTGCACCCCAGGGGCATCAGAAATTACCTGACACTTCACACATCTAGGCGGAAGGCACCTCAGCCTGCAGAGCCCCTGGGAGCCTGAGCGTTAACTCTGCCACCCCTGCCCTTCATTCGTGCTTAAAGTCATTCATTCCTAGAGGGCAGAAAACGCACCTGCGGGACAAGTTTGAGACAATAGGTCCCATTTAGAGGTGATGCCACGCGGGGCCAGGTGAGCGTGGTCCTGAAGTCCGGGATGGCAGAGCGTGCCCGCCGGGCAGCCTGAGCAGAAACAGCGCCGGTCTGGGTTGAGTTTGCAACGATCGGGAAGGGGTGTATTGAGGGATGCCTCACGTTCGGAGGCAAGAATCTGGGCTGTGGTGCCGGGATGTCTGGGAGCAAAAGGTTCCTCTTGGAGTGGTTTGTCTTGCTCAGGCTAATTCTGGGAGCTGCCCAGGTGGCCAAGGGAGGCGGGTGTAAGCCAGAGTCCCTGGGTTCCCGCAGGTTTGGGAAGAAAAAGGGGCCTCGGTGACTGAGCCGTGCATTGGCTCACCTCACTCGGCCTGTTCCCCACGCGACATCGTGTGCCAGCGTGGAGCCAGCCAGGCCGGGACCTGGGTTGGGAGCCTGCGGTCTTCCCTCTGCTGCCGCACACCCGCCAGCGGCTCTGGCTTACAGGCCAGGGGAGGGGGCGGGCAGCTCGTCATTTTTTCTCCGTGCCGTCCTCCGAAAAGGTCAAGTCTCAGGATGCGGAGCCGCCCGGGACTCTCACTTAGCAAATGAGAGCACGAGAGTGGGTGTCCTCCCAGGCAAGGACGGAGGAAGGACTGAGTGACCCTGGGAGAGGGAGAAACAGGCCTGCCTCTGCTGCTTCCTAGAGCCCTCTCCAGAATTCACCAGTCGCCCCCCGAGCAGAGGGGGAGCCGAGTGGGCATGCTGGCCCCGAGGCTTGGCCTGTGCTGGTCCCTAGGAGAAGCAGAGGTTGGGTCCCTGTCCCCCGACAAAGGCGAGAGAGTTTCCAGGTCCAGGAGCTGACTGGAAACTGGCCCTGCAGTGTCGCTAGAGCGACACAAGGGGGCGACAGCTGCCACGGTGGGGCCGTGAGAGGGGAGAGTCCCTTTGCTGCCGTCCGTCCACTTGTACCACAGGCCTGCTGTGAGTGGACCCGCACAGACCCCCGCTGCTGAGCTACCTGATGCTCTGGCTGCGGCAGAAGGCAGGCTGGGCGTGAGCTTCCACATCAGCTGGCCCGACCCCTCCCCCTCTCTGAAGATTGAGGTCCAGCGCATTGACCTTGACTGGGCTGAGGTCTCACAGCTAACTAGGGGTTATCTGGGACTTCAGTGCCAGTCCCCTAACTCCAGGAGCGTGTCAGTTTGTACCACATCACAGGACCCCAAAGGCTCCCCTGCTTTCTGAGAAATCCTCATCCGGCACCTTGCGACCTGCCCTCCGCCTCCCCTCCCCGCTGCCGCCACCTGAGTAATTCTCTAGGTCGGCATGGGGGGCGGGGCAGCGTGGGCAGGAGGGGGCAAGCCCTGCACCTGCATCCAGGCTCACCGTCTCCCCTCACTCCTGGGCGAGATTAGCAGGGTGCACCTCTGGGTGATGCCAGGCACTCATTTCTTGCCCCCCTGAACTGCTTCCTCTGTGCTTCATGTGTGGGAGCCCCTGATGCCCTTAGGATATCATCCTCACATAGGGCTGCCGTGTGGCTTCCCACCCCACGGTTCTCAGCACCGGGCCTGCCTGGCACTCCAGTCACAGGTGGGAGTCTTGGAAGGCAGCTTCAGGTGGAAGAGGGCAGGCCAGAGCAGTGACCAGATGCCCTTGAGGAGCTGTCATTCTGCCGTCTTTCCTCGTCTGCCCCCCTCCTCAGCTGAGACACCAGAGGCATGGTTCGGCGGTGCAGAGCCGGTTTGATGAGCCCAAGGGCTCTGTGGCCCAGGGAGAGGAGGGAGAGGCCGAGGGGATGAGCTCTCCCACCTGCCACCCCTCTTACGCTCATTGGATGCAGGGGATGTGCCAGCTTGCCTTTCTCTGGCCATTAACGGTTGCCAGACGCTTGTACATCCATCAATTTCATGTACTCCTCTGAACAACCTTGTAGTTGATTTTATTCCCGTTTTACAGATGAGACACCAAGGCTCAGCGAGGTCAGGGGCCTGGCCCAGGATCATGCAGCTTACGCTGGAGCCCAAACCCAAGTATCTTTTCATAACACCAGGCTGCCCTACTTACTAGCACTCCTTCTATTCTTTTATTTTCCCATCACCAAGCTGGTAGAGCCTAAGAACGGGTTTAAGTGCTTGAACCCCTTGAAACTGAGAGATCTTTGTCTTGTGTGGGAGTACAGTGAGGCCCTTGAAATGATCTGTGCCCCAACCCCAAGGGAGAACCGCCACCAGGATCCTAGCCTCACGGGGAGCAAGGCTGAGCGGGGTGGGGGGGTGGGGAGACCCTTGGGTAGGGAGACTCGGGTTGTAAGGAGGGTGTCATGTGGCTCCCTGGCTGGATCTGGAGTGGAGGGGCAAGTCTGGGACCTTTCATCTTGCTTTCAAAGTGCAGGGAGCAGACGACTCGAGGGACCTGTTCCCAGGAGCTCCAGATACCACCCTGGAGTCGGTGGGTGGCCTGTGGCCTGGGGGGAGGTGTTTAGGAGGAGAGCACCGCGCACCGGGCCTCACGGTGAGAGGTCTGAAGAGAGAGGGAGGGCCCCCCCACCAGCTCTCTCCCTCCACTGTAGAGAGAGACCTCCCCGCCGCTTGCACCTGGCCTAGCGCCAGTTCAGAGCTCCCACATAGAGGCCTCTCCCCTGCCAGGGCTGAACCAAAATAGCTGTCTAGGAGCCTGGGCCTGCACCGCCCACGCCACAGCATCTCGCGGGTTAACAGCTTGCCTGTCTCTCCGCCCCCCTTCCCCAGCTTGCTGACATTTTACTGGGGCGGGGGTGGTTGTGAAAGGGGGCCCTAGCCCACGCAGACACCCCACTGACGCAACCTGTCAGCCACTCGCCCTCCTCTGAAAGGCATCCTTTCGGGTGAGACCTTCCTTCCGGCTCCACGGATATGGGGTTCCTACCAGGAGACAGTGTAAGGAATACTTGGGGCTCCATGCCACTGCTGAACTCCACCCATGGAAGACCCAGGGCAACGCCCGGAAGCTGTTCTCCCTCTGGGGGCCTTTTTTAACTTTTTTTAATACTTAAAAATCTTTTGAAAAGCATTAAGTATTTGCCATGAGGAAAGTATACAGAAAAACGTTAACACCTACCACTTAGCTTGGTCAGATCTTACCATTATGCCATATTTGCCTTAGACAGAGATGGAGGCCTCCTTGTCTCCCTCCCCAGAAGAAACGACAATCCTGATTTGGGTGTTTATATTCTCGTGCCTGTTTTAAGATTTTTTTTTCCTATGTATGTATGCATCCATAGTAACACATAGTACTGTTTTGTACGGCTTTGCCCTTGAGTTAAATGGTGTATTGTATGTATTCTGAATTTAGGTTTTTCCCTCCATGTTGTTTTAGAGATTTAACTGTCTTGAAACATGAGCACTAGTGTGAAGCCATTTTAACTGCCATATACCATTCCTTTTTGTAACTGTTGACAGACATTTAGGTTGTTGGTAGTTTTTTTGCCATTGCAAGTAATCCTTCAGAGACTGTGCTGGGACACGGCTCCTTGTGTGTTCTGTCCACCAGTGCTTGGTTACAGAGCAGTGTATCTTCAGCTTAGATAGTTGTAGCCAAATTGTGCACTAAAGTGGTTTTCCTAATTTTTAGGCCTCTGGAGTTATTTTTCTGTCTTTAAAGTTTTGGTAAACTGAGGAATGGGTTACCATGAACACTTTCTCTTTCAAGCCTGCCATATCCCATGAGGAAGACAAGGTGGTATTATCCCCATTAATCCGATGAGGAAATTGAGGCCCAGCCAGGGTAAGAGACTCAGCTTGAGGTGAGGTTGCGTAGCCGGTCAGAGGCAGGACACCTCTGGACCTTTGAGTCCAAATCCTCGGAAAGCACCTTTGACCCCTGTGACCTCTCAGGAAGATTGGAGGCACATTTTCTGTCTTCGAGGCAGGGGAAAAAAAAAAAAAAAAAACAACCCTGTGTGGAGTGCATGAAGCCTGGGAGGCCGAGTGGGGCCCTGGTGGCTGACAGCTGATTCTAAGAAGATCTTCTAGTAGATGGAGGAGGGAGCAACTTGGTCAGAAGAGTCAGAGGGGGAGTTAAATTTTGAATGAGGGATAAGGGGGAATGCTGCTCCTGGCAGATGGGGAATGGGAGCCTGCTGCAGACACAGGAGAAGGCAACAAGAGGGACCAGTCACAAGAGAAGAGGGATGTGGGGGCCAGCAGGGGCTTCGTAATGCTCCCAACAAGGTGTTGGGAGACTCAGGGAGACGTATCAGCATTCCCATCAGGGATCGATTTCACTATGTGCCTCTGAGACACAGGAGCTCAGCCCACACCAGCAACTTGTCCACCCAAGGCTGGCAGGAAGGCCTCCGGAACTGGCCAGCCACTGGGTCACTGCGCTGGCCCAAAGCCCTTTGCTCTCAGCGTGATCCTTGAGACTGAGCCTGGACCATTCACTTTTCCCTCCATTCACTCTTCAAACCACATCCAGCGCTTCTAGACCCTGGGGATGCAATTACGAGTAACACATGGTCCCAGGGGCGCACGGTCTGGTGGGGGATACCGAGCTGCAAACCAGCGCTGATGGCCCAGAGCAACCAAGAGAGGGCCTGAGCGTGGGAGCAGCTAGTGCGCGGGAGAGGAGGCTGGGGAGAACTTTCCGGCAGAGCCGATATCTGAGCCAGCTCTGAAAAGATGAGAGGAAAAAGATGAAGGAGAGTTCACTGAGCAGAAGAAGAGAATGGTGTTCCAGGCAGAGAGACTGTCAGGTGCCACGCACACAGGCAGGAAGAGACCCCTGTGTGTTGCTTGACAGAAGCATCTAGAGGTAGAGTGAGGGGTTGAGAGCATAGACCCGGAGCCGACTCCTAGGTTGGAGTCCCAGCTCTGCCACTCACTAGCTGCGTGATCACAGGCAAGTTGTTTAATCTCCTTGTGCCTCGGTTTTCTGATGTGTAAAGTGGGGATAATACTACTATTACTTTTTATGAAATGAAATGAGTTAGTATTTGTAAAACACTTAGGACGGTGTCTGGCACAGAGTGAGTTATGTATTTGTCAAGTAAAATGTAAAAAGTATGAAAGCGAGACGGGAGAGGAGGCCGAGAAGCCTGTTGACTGCCAGGCCCAGGTCTTTGCATTCTGTTCCCTTGACAGTAGAGAGCCATTGAAGGATACGTGGACACTTTAGGATGAATTCTGGTGGCAGTGGGAGGATGCTTTGGAGGGGAGGCTCTAAAGGCATGAGTCAGTCATTAATTCCACAAACATTTCTCCAGGGCCTACCAGGAGCCAGACCCTGAGACAGGGACTCAGGATAGAAGGAGAGAGAGACTGGGGATGTTTCAGCAAGGAGCTCAGAGCTTGGTCCTGGCCTGGCCCCCCCACCCCCGGCATCTGAGGCAGCCGCTCCTCTCCCCTCCTTGCCCACATCTTCACCTGTGACTTCATGTCACCAAACCCTGTTGCCAGGTTTCATAAGGAAAGCCTTGGAGGACGTGGAGTGGGCAGTGGCACCCAGCCCGGAAAGGAACCTCAGCTGTCGCTCTCTGGGTCCTCTGGAGAGGAGAGGAAGCCAACTGCTAAAACAAAGGCTGCTGCCATCCCCCTGTGCCCAGCAAAGAGAAGTAGCCTGGGCCTTGTGGTCAGCCCTCGGGTGGGGTACCCGAGGTGGAGGAAACCCTTCTCTTCCCCTTATGGCTCTGGTCCCTCCCCGATGGAATTCCCTGTTCCTTCCTCCTCAGCCAATCAGCAGTCAACACTGGACTCACTGCCAGACACCGTGCTGGGCTGCCCAGTTGCACTAGATCTGGCCCCTGGCCCCCCAGGAGCTTGTCTGGTGGGTGGGAGGAACGAGGCATATGGATTTGAGAGAATCAGGACTTCCAGGGGTCCCATGGCAGAGGAGCCAGATGGGTGATGTGGAGTCATCAGTGGGAGTGAGGTACTCTTGGCTGGGGCAGCTGTGAGCGGGTGGGATTTTGATACGAGGTGAGGAAGGAGGCCGGTATTCCAGGCAGAAGGTATGCCATGTGCAAGGACACAGCAGTGAGCTTGGGCTCAGCCAGATTAGGGGGTGGAGAATAAGTTGCCTTGGTTAGCACCAAGGGTTGTATCAAGGCATAGGAAGCTGAGTTAGTGCCACATTGCAGAAACCACGTTTGCTAGGCTAGAGGATTTAGAATTCATTCTGAATCAGTGGTTCCCGAAGTATGGTCCTGGGGTTGCCCTTGACCCTTTCAGGGTATGGTTGAGGTCAAAACTGTCTTCGTAATAATACTTTCAGCGCTGCCCTAGTTTGTGTCCTTCTCACTGTGTTGATATTTGTACTCATTGTATAAAAGCAACGGTGGGTAAAACTACTGGAGCCTCGGCACAGACAAAGGCAGTGGCCCCAACATAAACTTGTAGCCATTGTATTCTTCACACTCACAACAAGAAAAATGCAGTAAATATATTAATCTTTTAAAGCGTAAATCCTTGAGTACACTTTTTAAAAAGTTCTGTGTGAAGAAATGTGAAATATACATACGGCACTTTTGCTGCAAACCGAACTATGATGACTGTCTTGAAAAAGCACTTCTGTGACTGAGTTGCGAGCCCTACTCGTCACTTTTTTTTTTTTTTTTTTTTAAAGGAACACCATTTAAACTTGAACACCTAACGACAGACAGAACTCTTCAGATTTGGATATTTAGCAGACATTTTCTCAAAAATGAATGAAGTGAGCTTGTCACTTCAAAAACAGTATCAGTATTTGTTGCTATTGATAAAATTTGAGTGAAAATTAAAATTTTGGAAACTTTGTTCCAGTGTGTGGAGATCTGCCTAACTCAGTAAACCCATATTTTCCAATGACCTATGCTTGATGTTTCAAAATGCAGAATGCAAGACAGACCAGTGAAAAGTTCAGATTCCACGTAGCCACTAACATTTAAGAAACTGCCACTTGTCATATTTTGGTGTAGTAGCAGAGAAGAATATCCATAATTGCGTGAAAAGGCTATTAAAATACTCCTTCCTTCTCTAACAAATTGTCAGCGTGACGCAGAATTTTCTTCATGTACTTCAACCGAAACAACATATCACAATAGATTGACTGCAGAGGCAGATATTAGAATCTAGCTGTCTTCTATTAAGCGAGACATGAGAAATTTGCAAAAATTAAAACATGCCACCCTTCTCACTACTTTTTTGTTTTAGAAGATACAGTTTATTTTTCATAAAAGTATGTTATTTATATTAAGTTACTGGGTTTATTGTTTTTCAACAAATGAATGATAGCATTTTAAATATTTCTCAGTTTTAGTTTCTAATATGGTCAATGTTAATAGCTATAACCCCCATAAACAAAACCATTTGGGGAGCTTCAATAATTTTTAAGAGTGTATGGGGGTCCTGGGACCAGGATGTTTGAGAGCTGCCCCTCTAGATCCTAGGGGCTAGGAGTGTTAACGGAGGGGTGGCGTTCTAGGCAGGATGGGTGTGACATGGGCTGGCTTTCTTCTGGATCTGACAGGCCCCCTTGGCAGGGCTGGGAAACCCAGGATCAGGAGGTTCCGCTCAGCCACTTCTGAGCTGTGGGTAGTCACGGGCCTCCATGAGCCTCAGGTGCCCTGGGGGTTCAGCTGGGAGCGAAATGCCACTTGCACAGGGGAATTACAAGCCTCCTGTCCAGCAATGCTTGTGAAAGTGCTTATTAGTAAGTTGTAAAACACTCCATAGATACTTATTTTTGTGGTTATTTTGTCTGAAGCCGGTGCTTAGCTGTCTCAGATGCTTTCCCCAGACCCCGGAAAACCTGTCCAGTGGGTGCGAGAGGGTGTAGGGTGACCCGCCTCTTCTCCCCCCACCCCTCCCGGAGCTGAGGCAGGGGCTGAGCTGTACCAGGGGCCGTGTGGAGGGGAGGCTACTGAGCTGTTGCTCAGCTGGCCTCTGGGGACTTTGGGAAGAGAAGCCAGGAGGCGAGGCTCGTGCGCGTGTGTGTGCCCGCCCACTGCCGCCTGCTTGCACTGCTGGGAGAGGAAGTGCAGTCGCTTACCGGGTTATTTTCATAACGGCCGTCTCAGGCGTGGGGGAGGAGGGTGGCGAGGGGGAGGGGGCAGGGGAGCAGCCACAGCAGCTCACTCCCCAAACTAGGACTTGCTCAGCCGGAGGCCGGCCCTGAGCTGGAGCCAGAGCCGGGGCTCGCCTGCCCCCCACGGGACCCCAGCCCCCGCCCGCTGGCCCACCTCCTGCCTGCCGCCTTGCCTTCCAGATCAGGTCAAAGGGGCTCGCCTCAACCCTTCCTTGCCTTCTGCTTCCTCCCTCTTGGGTCTGTCTGGGTGGGCCTGGGGAGGGGTGGATCAGGGTGGCCCCGGGCACCACCATCCCCAGTCGAGGCTCCTGAAGCTGATGGAAAGGGACCGGCAAAGCATAGGCCGACCGAGCTCCTGTCTGAGCTCCTGTTCCCGAGCCAGGGCAGGACCCTGTTGAGGTAAACATGACTGGCCTGGTCGCCTCCTTTGCCGTGCAGCCCTGGCCCACCTCTCCCCACCTGTGCATTCTGGTTTGGTTTGGTTTGGTTTGGGCAGGATCCTTTTTGTGAACAGAGACCTGGCTCACCAGCCCCAGGCAGGCCCCCTTTCCAGACGTCCCCGTCTCCTCCCCTCCGACCTCAGCCTCAGGGCCGTGGGAGCAAAGCAGCCAGAGGTGGCTTCTGAGCAGCAGACCCTGGGGAAGCAGCTCCAGGCCCCGGCTCTGGGGCTGCTGGAAATGGGGCCACATTGCACCATTCCCAGCCTGCACCGGGGAGAGGGGCGTGAGGGGCCCATCCACAGCGTGGAACGGGCACTCTGGCCGAATCCCACAGGGCGGTCTATGCGAGCACCTCTGGAAGCAGAGGGGTCTCCGGGGGCCAGGCCTGGTGCCAGGGGCAGAGGGCGTTCATCACAGCAGGAGCAGACACCCAGGCGGCTCTGGCTGCCAGGCTCTGTTCCTCAGGGGGTGGGGGGTGGCCATCCTGGGAACTCCAGCTTCCCTTTCCGGGTTCCCACCCCCACCATGGGCAGAGACAGACCCCAGGAGGTGGCACTATGCACACGCCCTGGTGTCTGCTATAGGCGTAGGCCCTGCCCTGCCCCTCCTCTCTGCCAGCCACCAGGTACTTTCTACTGTTATCTCATCCGAATCTCCCTTATGTCAAACCTTCTAAACTAGGTCGTTTCATCCCCATTTTGCAGATAAGAAAATTGAGACTCGGAAAGGTTAGTTGGTCAGCCCAAGAAAGCAATGGCAGACACAGGATGCCAAGGCTCATGGGCTTTTCCACTTGAAGCTAACATAGGGTGTGAGACAGTCTGGCTGGGAGGCCAGGAGTCCCGTGCTTCCTAGCCAGTCGCCGATGAAGCTGGGGCACTCGTGTCTGCTCACCCCCGGCAGCTGCCTTAGCTTGGCCACCTGCAGCCCCCCTCGGTGCTGTTCACCAGGGGTGCGTGGCCAGCCACCACTGTGCGTGTCTCCCTGTAGCATCCTTTGTCCTCCCCAGGCTCCCAGCAGCCAGTTGACAGGGCCCGTGAGTCCTTTCCCACTCTGTCCCCTTCGGGTGTGACAGGATTACCCCTGGTCCCCCACCGGGAGGCTGAGGGGCAGCCATTTGTGCTCTGCTGTTGGTGTTAGAGCCCTGTGGGGCGTCCTCCGGTGACCTTTACATATACCGTGTGGTATGTGGAAGATGACAGAGCGTGAGGTGACAAGAAGCTGCCGCTCGGAGCTGTGCTGTGGGGAGAAGCTCCACGCCCAAGCAGAGGAAAGGCTGGGGCAGGCCTGAGACCAGGCTGGGCTTCTGAGCAGACCCAGGAGAAGCCTCAGCAGAGATAGGAAGTCAGGAGTCAGGCCATTGCTGACCAGAGGACAGAGGTTTCTATGGAGACGGGAGGAACAGGAAGCATGGGGCCTGGGGGGAGCGTAGAGGAGTGGGTGCCTTAGAGGAGAGCTTGTCATAAGGTGTCAGGTCAGCCAGCTGACTGCCCCCTTGGACCAACAAGGAGACTGAGGCCCGTGAGGGAGGGGCTTTACACATGGCCACACGAGGCCAGGCTGGCCTAGCCTGCCCCGCCCCGCTTGCAGTGACGGCACCGTCAGGCCCCTGAGGAGACCCCGGGGCAGTGTGTGGGCTCGAACACGGTAGGGGAGCACCTGTAAGTCGCCCCCGTGTCATGAGGCAGATGTGCGGACGATCTCGTCCTCCTGGCGCCTCTTGTCGTGGGTCTGGGGCAGCAGGCAGGGTCCAGCCCTCACTGCCACCCAGAGAGCAACTGCCGCACCCCCCCCACCCCACCCCTGCCCAGTGACTGTGGCCTTTTGTTTTCTGGGTGACACTCTGCATCAGGCGGTGTGTTTGGCTGACTAATCTCCTCCGGGCTGGGCAGCTGTCACAGGGTGGCCTGACCAGGCGGGCAGGGAAAGCTGACACCCTGGGGCAGTGCTGGCAAGCCGGTGCCCTGGGGCAGTGGGCAGCTGGGCCTTTAGGCTCCTCTTCCTGGGTGCAGAGCAGACCCTGCGTCAGGCAGCCCTGGGTTCAGGTCCCAGTCCTGCCGCTGACCAGCCGAGTGATCTTGGAGCACGTCACTGCACCTCGTCAGGCCTGTTCCCTCATCGCTGTAACGGAGCCGTCCATCCTGCCTGCCTCAGGAGGTGGTGGTAGTGAGCATCACACGAGATGATAAACGAACACACTTAGCCCAGGGCCCGTTGCATAGTAGGTGATGGGTAAATGGGACCGCTACTGTCCTTATTATGGCTCCCTTCCCTCCCCCCATCCCACCTTAGTCCCAGCTCGTGACCCAGCAGGGAAGACCCTGCTCTCCGCCGCGTCTCTGGGGCGCGGGCTTTGGGGTTCAGGTAGAGGCAGGTTCCAGCAGCGGCTCCGCACAGACTAGTTGTGCACTTTGGGTGAGTTACCTCCGCAGTCTCCCATGAGGAACGGGGCATGATACAGTATCTGTTCTTTAGGGTGCTGTGTTTATTTATTTATTTATTTATTTATTTATTTTTGGCTGCATCGGGTCTTTGTTGCTGTGCGTGGCTTTCTCTAGTTGTGGCGAGCAGGGGCTGCTCTTCGCTGCGGTGCACGGGCTTCTCATTGCGGTGGCTTCTCTTGTTGTGGAGCATGGCCTCTAGGCGTGCAGGCTTCAGTAGTTGTGGCTTGCGGGCTATAGAGCTCAGGCTCAGTAGCTGTGGCGCACGGGCTTAGTTGCTCCGTGGCATGTGGGGTCTTCCCAGACCGGGACTTGACCCCGTGTCCCCTGCATTGGCAGGCGGTTTTTTTTTGTTTGTTTGTTTTTGTTTTGGCTGTGTTGGGTCTTCTTTACTGTGCAAGGGCTTCCTCTAGTTGCGGCGAGCAGGGGCCACTCTTCATCGCGGCGCGCAGGCCTCTCACTGTTGCGGCCTCTCTTGTTGCGGAGCACAGGCTCCAGACACGCAGGCTCAGTAGTTGTGGCTCAGGGGCTTAGTTGCCCCGCGGCATGTGGGATCCTCCCAGACCAGGACTCGAAACCGTGTCCCCTGCATAGGCAGGCGGATTCTTAACCACTGCGCCACCAGGGAAGTCCCTAGGGTGCTGTGGTTTATAAAATGGTACACATGTTTGCAGAGGGCTTAGAACCGTGCCTGTTACAGGTGGGCGCTCAGTAAACGTAAGCCATGATGGCATTGACTTCAGGAGGAGGCCAAGAGCTCTCCTGCCTTTCTCCCTGTCACCTGCAGAGGCCGGCAGACTGTAAGAGGCAGAGAGCCGGAGCTGGACAGACCCGAGCACTGCTTCCCCAGGCATGGGTGCTTCCATGTCAGTACCTCCACAGCTATCCAGGGCCCTGCCTGCCCGGACCCACAGGGCAGTAGCAAATCAAGCGTGGGGGTGGTGGATGGGAGGAGTAGGCGCTGGACATGCAGCCCAGTCCCGATTCCTCAGACCCATCATCTTCCACCTTTTGTCCAGGGCTCCCACCCTCTCTCAGAGGCCCTCAGCTAGCAGAAGTCTCTCTCCTGTCAGCCCCAGGCAGGTGTCTCATGGCCGTGACTCAGACCTCCCTGTGGCTGCCCGGGCCCAGGAGAGTAGTTGATGGCAGGACACAGGTGTCCCTGGGAATTCTGGAGGCGTTGCCCCCCTGAAGCATACCAGGCTTCCTGCCCCTCCCACACTGTTAGGGGGAGGTGAGGGCGCAGGTGCTCCCAGCCGCCTGTGCAGAAGGGGCGGCAGGGGGTAGGTGAGCTGGCAAAGGAAGTGGAGCCTGTGTTCAGACCAGGTCAAGGGAGGATGGCTTGAGCAAGGGTGGTCCCCAAGGCTCCTGCAGGAGGGAGTTCTGGGTAGCTTAGTGTCTGGAATTCTCAGTGTGTGGGCTTCGAGCATTGGCCCCCAGGTCAAGGTGCAGTTCATGGGCTTTCTCAGCAGCAGAGCTGCAAGGGTTTTCTGACATCATCCAGCTCTTGCACACATGGAATGTCCGTACTGTGCCTCTTCAGAAAGGTAAGACCAGGAAAGTTCTTACTGTCAGCCCCTCAGAGCAAGAGCACACACACCCCCAGAGCCCAGAGGCACTCTCTTGGCTCTTGTGGCTTCCCACACAAAGTCCCCCTGGTGGCTTCTCTCCCTGTGCAGCTGCCTCTCCAGTTTTCGGGGGGCCTTAGTTCCCCGGGGCCGTCAATCCCCAAGGCAGACGTCAGATCCTCTCCATTTCTAGTGCCACTGTCAGCCTGACCGCAAGTCAGGGGGTCGTATCAGGACTGAATTTCTCTTCAGAGAGCCTCATTTTCTTACCATGGCTTGGTTTGTGCCATGTTCCAGGAAGGGACACCTAAGCCTAACCTGCCCTGTGTTGGTGGCAAAACAAAGGTCTAAGGAGAGAAAAAGCCTTGCCCTCAGCCCCTCAGTCTGTCTAGGTCGGCTCCAGGCTTCCACCTTCCTTTTTCTTTTCTTTTCCATCAGCTTCAGGCAAGGAACTTGAAGTCCTTTAGGCTAGAGCTTGGTGGATCATGGTGCCTGGACAGGGGATCCCAGATGGGGAGCTGGCAGTCCCTCCTACCCAGCACTCCTGGGGCCGCACAGGGAACAGTGATGAGTGCAGGCTCCCTGCTGGATCCTCTGGTACCCCCAGGCACCCCGTTTACGGAGCTCAGAGGCCCCAGACCCCCCCCACACCCATGCCTCCCAAGTGTCCCTTCTCTGCTCAAAGGGCAGTGGCTGTGACGGGGCTCCCGGGCACAGGGTGCGCCATGGCCTGGCCCAGCTCCTCATGCCCCCGGTCTCCACCCGACAGCCACCCGCCTGCCCCTGCCATGGAGACCTTCTTTAGGAGACACTTCCAGCGGAAGGCACCAGGCCCTGGAGAGGGGCAGAGGCGGCCTGGCGGCGTGGGGCTGCCCACAGGCAAGGCCCGGCGCCGCTCGCCTGCGGGGCAGGCCTCCTCCTCACTGGTCCAGCGGCGCCGCTTCAGTGCACAGCTCCAGGGCTGCTTCCTGGGCTGCAGGGTGGGGGCCCCGCGCTCCAGCCGCCGGCGCTCCAGCACCGCGCCCCCTGCCTGCAACCCCCGCTTCACCGTGGATGAGGTGCCCGCCCTGCAGCCTGCAGCTGTTGGGGCCCCGCGTCTGGGCGCACCCCTGCTGTTGGCCAGGCTCGTGGGCGTGGATGAGGAGGAGGGGGTCCAGGAGGAGGATGTGGCAGTTGTGTCGTTGGCGGCCATGCAGCCAGGCACCAAGAGACCGGGGCCATCCCCGCATCGGGGAGCCGTGCCCCTGCTACCCGTTCCCCGCTGGCGCCGGCGCCGGGCCTCCTCCCACCTGCTGCCCGCTGACGTGGTGAAAGACCGCGCTCTCTGGGGCCTGCACGGTTACTACCGGCCCCTCAGCCAGCAGCGGCCCTCAGGCCAGCACCTCAGCCTGGGGGGCCGAAGAGCCTCGGGCACCGCAGCTGGCCCCAGGATGCCTGTCTGCGTGCGCCCGCTGTCCCGCAGACGCCAGGTAGCCCTGCGGCGCAAGTCAGCCGGACCCCAGACCTGGAGTGCCCTGCTTGCGTAGGTATAGCTGCAGCCAGCAGGGCGAGTGGCCTCCGGGGGCTGGCTTGAGGGCCCCCGGCTTGGGAAGAGCTCTGAGCCATGCTCGGAAGCCGGCAGGACTCTCAGGAGGGCCCAGTCTCCTCGGGGACCCTCTCAGAGTCTTGGGCTGCCTTAGGGCATCCTCTGCCCTCCCTGTCGCTGTCCCTGTCTTGACCCGGTGTTGAGGTCACGATGAGGGCAGAGATCCCAGGTGAGGGGAAGGAAGCAGAGTCGCCGAGTGCTCAGCTAGCCTCAGCTATCTCCTTTTCTGTAGGAAAGCCATCACCAAGTCAGGCCTCCAGCACCTGGCACCCCCTCCTCCAGCTCCCGGGGCCCCACGCAGTGAGCCTGAGCGGCAGATCCGGAGCACTGTGGACTGGAGCGTGAGTGGCCGGGAGCTGCAAGGGGCAAATGAGGACCAGTCCTCGCCAGGCTCAGGGCCACGGGAGCAGTCGGGTTGGGGGTACTATGGGCAGCTGCGAGAAGAGCCCGTGGGCCTATGGGGTCAGGGCAGACCTGGTGTGGCCATGTTTGAGCCAAGCCTTAAAGCCAAGGGACAGTAGGGAAAACAGGATGGAGCAAAGTAGATTGTGGCAGCTGGAGCAGGTTTGTATTGGGAGCGGGAGGGTTGGTCGGGGAAGGCAGGGGTGCGCTAAGCGTGCTCATCCTGTGGTCTAGGAGTCAGCGACGTATGGGGAGCACATCTGGTTTGAGACCAACGTGTCCGGGGACTTCTGCTATGTTGGAGAGCAGTATTGTGTAGCCAAGATGCTGGTGAGTGAGCTCTGTGCAGCACACTGCCCCCTGGTGGTGGAGCCAGGTCTAGAAGCCTGGAGGCCGGCTCCTGCGGGCCTGACAGGCGGCTGCCCTCCCAGGGGAAGGCGGAAACAAGGCTCTCACCTAAGCACCCCTGCGGTGGGCTGCCCGAGGATGGTGAGAGGAATGGGGCTGTGTCCTGATGCCAGGGCTGGGGCCTCCCGGTGCACACAGTGGGCAGCTGTGCCGGGGCAGGTGCGAGGAGTTCTCTGCCTGCCCTGGGGCAGCATCCTGGGTGGAGTTACCTGGTGCCTCAGGGGCGCTCTCTTTCCTGCATCAGAAATCAGTGTCCCGGAGAAAGTGTGCAGCGTGCAAGATTGTGGTGCACACCCCCTGCATTGAACAGCTAGAGAAGGTGAGTGTGGTTGCTCAGGCTCTCCGGCCCCTCCCCTTTGGGTGCTAAAGCCCTCCCAGTGCACACACGTGTGTATCTGTACACGCATTTTCACGTTACACAAACATCACCTGCCGGGGGTACCCCAGTGTGCGTATTGGTGAAGAGGCAAGGACCCTGGAGCTGAGATGCCTGCATGTGCATCCTGGCTCCCCCCCACCCCTTTATTTGTTACTGTGACCCCGCTGCCCAGAACAAGCCTGGCACAGAGTGGGGCTTGTAGACTATTACTCAACCAGATGAAGTCATAAATGATGACCGAGACACCGTTTTATCAGTTCCCAAAGTAACACTTAGAAGGGGCCATGCCTTGCTGAAGCTGTGAAACTCAGCTGTGTCAGGGCCAGTCCTGTGCGGCCCTGAAGCCTGGCTCTGTCCTCTCCACGCTGCCACTGTAAAGACCTTTCCCCGAGGACCACTGTCCACGGTGTGTCTGCGGCTGGGGGCACGTCTGGGCCGCGTGCTTCCAGGAAGAGAGGTAGAAGGAATGCTGGGCGGGTGGGTCCAGGCAGAGGGTGGGAGGGCTGCCATGGCCCATCAGGGCTCCCCAGGCAGCAGAAACCCAGACCAGCATAAGAGAAATCCTGTAGGACTAGGAACGGCATGAACAAGGCTAACATGGACTGCTTCCCCTACCCCCCAACTCGTAGTGTGAGGTTTCCCTACAATTCTGCTAAGGCTGAAGCAGGGACAGTTAGGAAAAGAGAAACCAGCGTAACCCCAGGCACTATAGACCCACCACACCACCCCCTAAGGTGAAAATCAAACCAGGATTTCACAAATGAGCTAACAATTTCCAGGGACCAGTCAGCAAGCAAGGACTGGGTTGCCTGCATGTGCCTGAGTTGGGAGTGCTGGAGGGTGAGGAAAGGTATAGGAGGGGTAAGCCTTGGTGCTGTTTTAGTGGGGGATACGGAGCTTGCTGTCTCCCTCATCCCAGAACACTGGGCAGAGGAAGGAAAGATTCCTTCTGGCTAATGGAGAGGAGCGGGGGTGCAGGAGGGCTTCTGAGAAGAGGTGTCTCACGTTCTCAGGGCTCCCAGGATGATTGGGGGCTATCCCTACCTTGCAAGGATACCTCTCTGAGTGACACTCTCCTGAAGGGGGTGGCCATATGCCTGACCCCACGAAGGGAGGTTTTGATGGTTTGGTGATCATTTCACGTTTCACAGATAAATTTTCGCTGTAAGCCATCCTTCCGTGAATCAGGCTCCAGGAATGTCCGTGAGGTAAGTGCCCAGGGTAGTTAGGGCCCCAGGTTTCCTGAGTGGACCTCTCTGCAGTGTCTTCAGAGTGTCACCAGGGGCTCAGCTCCTTCTAGGCGGCTCTGGGGCCCAGGGAGGTACAGGGCTGAGGCTCTGAGAGTCTCAAAGGGGAAGGCCCGGCTGGCCCTGCCTGCAGAAGGGGTAGGGCACTGCCTACCTCTCGTGCCTCCCAGTTCTCTCTGTACCTCCTCTGAGCCCCGGGCTCCGGGCCGCGGGGAGAAGTCTCCAGCCCCTTCTCACTTACACACAGGACTGCAGGGAGCGTCCTGCAGCCCCTGCCCCTCACTGTTGATATCACTGAGGGGCACAGGCCACGTTCAAAGCTTCCACCCCTCACTTACTCCAGCGATGCTTCTCTCCTCCACCAGCCAACCTTTGTGCGGCACCACTGGGTACACAGGCGACGCCAGGATGGCAAGTGTCGGCACTGTGGGAAGGTGAGGCCCTGCCCAAGGAAGTTGGCCAGCCTGCTGCCCACTGGCCCCAGGCCCTACGGCCCCTGAGCCTCGTGTGGCCCGTCCGTCACTGACCGTGGTCAGGGCTCACTCTCAGCCTGGCTGCAGTGCCCAGTCAGTTCCAGAACAGCCAGGTCCCTGGGCAGAGCAGGACAGCAGGGAGGAAAGCCTTCTAGAGCAGTGTCTCTGGACTGCTCTGAAGTCGTGAGTGAGCCCTTTGAGAAGCATATAGACTTCTTCACTCATTAACTCAGCAGATGCATGTTTAGGGCCTGCTGGGGGGCAAGCACCGAGCTGGGTAGCGGGTCCCTGTCCTCCTCGAGGAGGATGTGGCTCCCAGACAGGCTGCAGGGGGCTTCCTGAGCACAGTCCACAGTGGTTGTGGTTTCGTTGACTTATTTATCATCTGCTTCTTGTCTGCTCCCTCAGTAAGTTCAGGCTCTGAGAGGTCCCCCTTTCCTCCGTCCACTCAGTATCCAGCAGTGTGGGGCACACAGCAGGCCCGCGAGGACCGTGTGTGGAATGGACAGGAATGCATGTGATCGGTACTATAAAGAACTTTCAGAGTGCACTGGTGGGCCTGGCGGGCCTGGGTCAGGAAGGAGGGATTGGAATCAGGCAGGAGTTAGCTGTGGACCCCTTTCCAGCAGATCACGCAATTAACTAAAGAGAGTTGTGGGCACCTGGCTCAGCCTCCCTCCCTACCCTAGGGACTCGTTTTACAGTTCTTTGTAAAAAACGTGCTCCGTTGCCCTGGGTGGAGAAAGGTTGGCACCAGAAAGGGGCTGGGTCTGCTGCTCCAGGCCGGGTCCTGGGTGCCCTCATCACCCTGTGCGCCCTAGGGCTTCCAGCAGAAGTTCACCTTCCACAGCAAGGAGATCGTGGCCATCAGCTGCTCCTGGTGCAAGCAAGCAGTGAGTGCTGCTCGCCCTACCTGCAGGCTGTCCCCCGGGCTGCGCTGGGTTGGGGGTCCCAGGTCTCAGCTGGGTCCGGCTCAGCCACGCCAAACCACCCCCTCTAGTACCACAGCAAGGTGTCCTGCTTCATGCTGCAGCAGATCGAGGAGCCGTGCTCCCTGGGGGTCCACGCCGCCGTGGTCATCCCACCCACCTGGATCCTCCGTGCCCGCAGGCCCCAGGTGAGTCCTGCCTGCACCCTTGACCCCCGCAGACACCTAGGGTCTGCCGGCCACCTGGGCCCACCCACCTGGTCACCAACATCCTTGCTTCCCTTGCAGAATACCCTCAAGGCAAGCAAGAAGAAAAAGAGGGCATCCTTCAAGAGGAAATCGAGCAAGAAAGGGCCTGAGGTTAGACCTGGGACCAGGTGGGCAGCTGGAGGGGGACAGGAGAGAGGGGCCTGTTTTTTGGGATGCTGAGCCCCCTGGGCTGGTGCTGCCGGCTCGGCCATCAGTGGGTCAGTTTGGGCTCTGCGGCCCTGAGGAGGGTGAGAGCTCAGATCCAAGGTGCCTCTCTATGGCCAGGCCCACTGTGAGGTGTGACCTAGTGTGATCCTCAAGGGGGCACCCAGGGGCACTGCTGAGAACTGGAGCGGGGTCTGCCCGGACAGGAAAGAGCCTTATGGGCTCTCTGTGTCTCCAAGGAGGGCCGCTGGAGACCCTTCATCATCAGGCCCACCCCGTCCCCCCTCATGAAGCCCCTGCTGGTGTTCGTGAACCCCAAGAGTGGGGGCAACCAGGTACCCACAGCCTGCCCTCTCCACTGAGCGCCTTTGGGGGAGGGATGGGGTCAAGCTCACGCCCCTGCCCGCAGCAGCTGTTCCCAGGTTCTGTTGCAGCTTCTGCCCCGTTCCTCTTTCCCAGGGACGCTGAGAAAATCCAATTCTGTCTCCACCCTTCGCCCTTGCCTGGGCCTTGTTCCCACAGTTCCCACCCTTCTCCCCACGCTTCTCCCCACCTCAGCCCGCCACCCCTGACTGCCTCCCCCCCCCCCGCCGCCCCGTCCCTGTCGGCTCCTGGTCTCCCACAGGGCGCCAAGATCATCCAGTCCTTCCTCTGGTATCTCAATCCCCGGCAAGTCTTTGACCTGAGCCAGGGAGGGCCCAAGGAGGCGTAAGTACTTGCCAGGGCTCTCGTGGAGATGGTGGCAGGGGCTCGCCTGGCGCTCGGGGTACAGCACTCGGACCCTGACCCCGTTCCTGTCTCCTGACCCCAGGCTGGAGATGTACCGCCGGGTGCACAACCTGCGGATCCTGGCCTGCGGGGGCGACGGCACGGTGAGTGCTCCTGTCCCTCCCGGCCCGGCCCGGCCCGGCCCTGGCCTCGCGCTCTGACCTGGCCTCTCGTGCTCTGCCTGCTGCAGGTCGGCTGGATCCTCTCCACCCTGGACCAGCTGCGCTTAAAACCACCGCCGCCCGTCGCCATCCTGCCCCTGGGCACCGGCAATGACTTGGCCCGCACCCTCAACTGGGGTGGGGTGAGCGCCCACAGGGCAGGGAGCTGGGGAGGGTGGGGCGGCGGGGAAGGCCCAGACCCCGGAGGGGCTCAGTTCCTGCCTCCCCCCAGGGCTACACCGATGAGCCCGTGTCCAAGATCCTCTCCCACGTAGAGGAGGGCAACGTGGTGCAGCTGGACCGCTGGGACCTCCGTGCTGAGCCCAACCCCGAGGCGGGGCCTGAGGAGCGAGATGAGGGGGCCACCGACCGGGTGGGTCGCCCGGGGTGGGGCCGGGGGTGTCTGGGATCCTGGGACCCGGGGTGACTCTTGGTGTCTCCAGATCTCGGCCTCTTCACGGGAAGAGGGAGTAACGGTACTCACCTCATGAGGTAGCTGTCACTCAGCCACTCAGCACATATTTACTGAGAACCTGCTACTGCCGGGCACCGTCTGTTCTCAGCAGCAAGCAAAACCAAGTCCCGGCTCTCGTGGGGCTCCTGCAGAGCACGGCCCATCGGCGGGGAGGGCTGTGGGAAGAGAGGGCCAGCAGGGCACAGGGTGCCCTCGTGCGCGGGGCACTTAGCCCGGGAGCTCAGACGGCAGGGCCGAGGCCGGTGGGCTGGGGGCAGAGCTGTCTGGTGGACGTGGCTGTGTGGGAAAGGCCTGGACACGCGGAGGCTGAGCCGGCCCCTCATGCCTGCCCCTGGCCTTTCTCCAGCTGCCGCTGGATGTCTTCAACAACTACTTCAGCCTGGGCTTTGATGCCCACGTCACCCTGGAGTTTCACGAGTCTCGAGGTTAGCAAACTTTTGCTGAGGAGGCCTGGGGAGGCTGGGGAGGGAGGGATACAGGAGGGGGTCCCCGAGAGGACCAGACCTTGCCCTTCCCAGTAAAAGGCATTCGTTCTCAACCGTCCCTCTTGACCCCAGCCTGGGAAGCCCCAGCAGGCTCAGAACAACTGACTGTCCCCTATTTCTTGTCACCACCCAGAGGCCAACCCAGAGAAATTCAACAGCCGCTTTCGGAATAAGATGTTCTACGCCGGGGTGAGTCTGGGGTCTGCCAGCTACGCCCCACCATTCCCATGCCCACCTGTTCTACCCCCCTGTGCCCCCTGCCCACCTGTGTCTACCAGGCCACAGGACCCCTGCGTGGCAGCGGTGAAGGAAATGACCTGTCACCAGATGGTGACGCCCTCTGTCTCCCACAGACAGCCTTCTCCGACTTCCTGATGGGCAGCTCCAAGGACTTGGCCAAGCACATCCGCGTGGTGGTGAGTGGGCCATGCTGGCAGGCAGGGTGGGCAGGCCCAGCGGGAGGGAGACCACCTGGGTACGTATACTCTCTACACCCTCCGCCGTTCCCGCCTCCAGTGTGACGGGACCGACCTGACCCCCAAGATTCAGGACCTGAAACCCCAGTGCATTGTTTTCCTGAACATCCCCAGGTGAGGAGGGACGGGCTCTGTGTGGGCCCTGCGGCCTCTGTCCTGCACGCCCGTCCTCTGAAGCCCATTGTGGCGCCCTCCCCTCCAGGTACTGTGCGGGCACCATGCCCTGGGGCCACCCTGGGGAGCACCATGACTTCGAGCCCCAGCGGCACGATGATGGCTACCTCGAGGTTATTGGCTTTACCATGACATCCCTGGTGAGTGGGCCAGCACGGGGCCTGTCTAGAGCCCCGGCCCTGCCTTGCCCCGGCCCTGTCCCCACAGTGCCCGGGAGCCTGGCCCTGAGATGGAAGGGGGGGGGGCGGTCACTAAACTTCCTTCACTGGCCAGGACAGGAGAGCTGACCCTCACCTCCTTCTCTGGCTGAGGTCTCACCCTCCGTCTGCTCTCCACGGGGCGGGGGGTCGCTCTCACTTTGGCCAGAGCATCCCTGGGAAAAGCGGAGCTTGAGGTCCTGCCACCCCCTGGCCCCTGACCTGAGCCTCTCGCGCCCACAGGCAGCACTGCAGGTGGGCGGGCACGGCGAGCGGCTGACACAGTGCCGAGAGGTGCTGCTCACCACGTCCAAGGCCATCCCAGTGCAGGTGGATGGTGAGCCCTGCAAGCTCGCAGCCTCACGCATCCGCATCTCCCTGCGCAACCAGGCCACCATGGTGCAGAAGGCCAAGCGGCGGAGCAGCGCCCCCCTGCACAGCGAGTATGCCCCTCCCCAGCCTCGGTATCCCCATCTGGAAAGGAGGCTCACAGTCCCCCGGGGCAGCTGGGTGGGGCACGTGGCTCGGTGCCTGGCGGGGGCGGGCAGCCCAGCAGAGCCCTCGCCGAGTGCTGTGTGGTCGCCCCACCCGCAGCCAGCAGCCGGTGCCGGAGCAGCTGCGGATCCAGGTGAGCAGGGTCAGCATGCACGACTACGAGGCCTTGCACTATGACAAGGAGCAGCTCAAAGAGGCCTGTGAGTGGCGAACGGGGCTGGGGGGGCTGGGGGCGCCGAGGAGCGCTGGGTCCCCTGAGGGCAGGGCGGTGGGGGGCGGCCGGCTGCTGACGGCTGCTCTGTTCTCCAGCCGTGCCGTTGGGCACCGTGGTGGTCCCGGGAGACAGCGACCTGGAGCTGTGCCGCGCCCACATCGAGAGGCTCCGGCAGGTGAGGAGAGGTCTGGGGCCTGCCCGGGCTGCCCCTCCTGCCCTGGGTTCTGGTCGCCCCCAGCCCCGGCCTCTGTTTCGACAGGAGCCCGAAGGTGCTGGAGCCAAGTCTCCGACGTGCCAGAAACTCTCCCCCAAGTGGTGCTTCCTGGATGGTGAGTGGCCCTGAAGGGCCAGCTCAGGGTGGTCCCGGGCCATGTCCTGCCCCCTCCCATCGGGGTCCTAGGTGGGGCGGCAGAAGACCTAGGCCTGGACAAGGGCCCCCTTCCTCAGCCACCTCTCTGCCCACAGCCACCACTGCTAGCCGCTTCTACAGAATCGACAGGGCCCAGGTGAGCACTCGCCGTCCTGCTCCGTCCGCCGCCAGCTCCGGGGCCCCAGTGTCCCCTGTCCTGCTAGGCCACCCTCCACAGCCGGGCACAGCCATCCTTGCGTCCCATAGTGTCCACGGTTGGGCCGTGCACAGGGATGGTGCTGACGTGTGCCCAGACAGGGCTCGCCAGGTTGGGGTGGGGTGGGGTGGGGGCAGCCCTCACGGCACAGCTGTCATCCATCCAGACACGGAAGGAAAGGCACTTCTGGCCAGAGGCCTGGTCACCAGTGGGAAGGGGCTGGCCAGCTGGGGGGCCCGCTGTGCGGAGGTCAGGGGCTGGGCTTGGGTGGCAGGAGAGGAGAGGAGAATGGGGGAGGGGACAGGGGACTGGCAGGGCCACTGGCCCGCCTGCCTCCTGTCAGCGTTGCTGCTCACAGCAGAGGCTTCTCCAGGTCTCCTGGCCCGGCAGCCCCTTCACCACCCCGCCGGCCACCCTGCAGGGCCCTGACCCTCGGCCCTGACCTCCCCACCCGCAGGAACACCTCAACTACGTGACCGAGATCGCACAGGATGAGATTTATATCCTGGACCCTGAGCTGCTGGGGGCGTCTGCCCGACCCGACCTCCCAACCCCCTCTTCCCCTCTCCCCACCTCGCCCTGCTCACCCAGGCCCCGGTGAGTCCCAGGCCTCAGCCAGTGCCCTGGCTCTAAATCCCACCCGTAAGCCAGCAGCTCCTCAAGCCCTGTCTTCCGCCCCAGCCGCTTCCCTGAGCGCCAGACGCACGTCCAGCTGCCTGCAGTCCCCACCGGCCCCGCCTCACTGACCCACAGGCAGCAAACTGAACCCAGCCTGCCAGCCCTCCACCCCACCGTCCTCTCTGCTGCGCGGGCCAAAGACCCGGGCTCCCTCCCTGGCTGCTCCCTGCCCGCGTCTGAGCGCACCACGGAGCCCCTGGCCTCCTGCTCTCTCCCCACAGCCTGGAACCTTCTTCCCCAGCACTCACCCTACGGTCAATGTGCCCTCCCCCTGTACCTGGTCACTTCATCCCACACAGCCTGAGCCTGGTGGTCTCTGACCCCACCAGTGCCCTCCCTGCTCCAGCACCACAGTCCAGCCCCACTCACCTCTCGGTTCTTTAAAGCACAAGTTTGCCCATCTCTGGACTTGTCCTTGCCTCCCCGATCTACACAGAGCTGCCCCTCCATTCATATCTCAGCTTGGGTGTTTCCTCCTCAGAGGAGTCTCCCAGGAGCCCCACCTGAAGTTGCTGTTCAATCACACTACCCTGTCTCCTATTCTTTGTAGCACTTCCTGCTGTTTCAAAATACCTTATTTATTTGTTTACTTGTCCCTCTGACTAGAATGTAAGCTCCCTGAGAGCAAGTTCTCCACCCGTCGTGTTCACTGCTGTATTGCCAGTGCCCAGAACAGCACTTGACACATAGGAGGCACTCAATAAACTGTTGAAAGGACAGAGGGCGCCCCCGGTTGGGGCTGGGGAGGGCGACAAGCTGGGCCTGTGCTGTAGCCATGTCACCCGTAGCTCTGCCACATCTCATCCTGCTCTGCTTGCAGGTCACTGCCAGGGGATGCTGCACCCCCTACAGGTGAGGCCTCTCCCTGCAGGGCCCCTGCTTCCTCCCTGGTCCTAGGACCGAGGCTCGGTGGGGTGGGGTCGGGTGGGGTGGAGCCCATACGCAGCCTCACAAGAACACAGCTACATCACAGTCGCCGTGAGCCCACAGCCCTTGGCACACGTGCCCCAACAGGCCCCCTTCTCTGCACGATAGTGCCTCAGACGTATGTTCACACACCAACACATGCCTAGGCGTCCAGCACCAGAGAGTAACAGGCAGGTGTTCTGTGCAGGTGAAGAGCTGATCGAGGCTGCCAAGAGGAACGATTTCTGTAAGGTACTAGTGCCAGGCTCGGGCTTCTTCCCCTTGGCAGCCCCCTCAGGCCCTGGGGAGTGGGGCCTCTGGGCTGGGCCAAGAGCTGATCTGTTGAGGTGTGGTCATCTGTCGTCGCCTGGGCCTCTGTGGGGTTGTCCCAGTCAGCCCTGCCCCCCATCCCTGTCCAGCCCACAATCGGTGTCCCTGCATAGGAGCTTCCTAGCTCATTCTGCCTGTCCCTGGTGCTCAGAAAGGATCGAGCCTTAAGAGGAACCGCAGGCTCCAAGGCTCGGTCGTCAGTGCTCCCGGGGTGTCCAGGGGCACCTGGGGTGAGAGAAGCCCATCGTGTCTCCCCTGCGCTCCAGAAAGACCCCCAGAGGCCCCTAGGGAGCCTGGGGCCTGTGTGAGTTGGGGGGCATTTCTGTGGCTGGAAGGAGGGTGGCCCTGAGGAGCCCCAGCCCTGCTCTGCCCCCTGCCCTCAGCTCCAGGAGCTGCACCGAGCCGGGGGTGACCTCATGCACCGAGACGAGCAGAGCCGCACGCTCCTGCACCACGCCGTCAGCACCGGCAGCAAGGAAGTGGTCCGCTACCTGCTGGACCACGGTGAGCTGTGCCACTGGGGCCCCTGGGAGGAGGGAGAGGCTGCCAGGCCTCTCTGACCTCCCCCTCCCCCTTCTCCAGCCCCCACAGAGATCCTTGATGCTGTGGAGGAAAAGTGAGTATGTGGGCAGTGCATTACCCCAGTTACCCTGGAAACCGCCCCATCTTTATCTAGCCCCTCCCATTTGGTCCTGTCAGAGCCCATAAACCCTTCCTGGCCCCATCTGTCATCCTCTGGGCCACCCCCCCTTGCCCCAGGACCCTGAACTTCCTGACCTTTCTGATGGCCTTCGGGAGACAGGAGGGCTCAGAGGACTGGATGGGATCCACAGCCAGCCCCTGTTCCCCCAGCGGGGAGACCTGTCTGCACCAGGCCGCAGCCCTGGGCCAGCGCACCATCTGCCACTACATCGTGGAGGCCGGGGCCTCTCTCATGAAGACAGACCAGCAGGTGAGCAGACTAGCAGGGCGGGCAGGGAATCCACGCAAACACAAGCAACCCTTTCCCAAACTCCAGCCTGGGGAGAGGGGAGTCTGGGGGAGGGCCGCCTGTGGGGAGTCAAAGCTGTCCTTCAGCCAGCACAGTCCAGACCCCGAGAACCTGAGCCAGCAAGAGTTGGCTGCTACCGAGGGAAGAGCCCCCGTCTTCTAAGCCTGCTGGGGCCGACAGGTCCCTGAGGTGATGGCAGCCCCCCCCATCCAGGGCGACACTCCCCGGCAGCGGGCTGAGAGGGCTCAGGACACGGAACTGGCCGCCTACCTGGAGAACCGGCAGCACCAGCAGATGATCCAGCGGGAGGACCAGGAGACGGCTGTGTGAGGCCCGGCCGACCGCAGCAGGAGGGGCGGGCCGCCAGGGGGCCAGCCCCTCCGCCCACCTCACTGCCACATTCCAGTCGGATGGCCACAGAGGCACCCGAGACCCAGGCCCCAGGGGAGGAGCCCTGTGCTGCTCACTGAGGAGCTGCCCAGACCTAGGGCTGGACTCTGAGGAGCTGGGAGCCGGGGTGGGGGGTGGGGGGGTCTCACCCGGCCCCCTGAGGCCACAGCCTAACCCAGAGGCTCACAGGGGACCAGGAAACTGGACTGGGCTGGGCAGACCATTGGGGGGGGCTTGGGGGGGCCCTCACCTTCCCTGCAGTGGTGCCCTGGAGTTGAGGGCCCACAGCCCGGAGGGCAGAGGGCCTTGAGGCCCCGTGAGGGAGCCCCCAGGAAGACGCTTCCTAAGCCCTCGCGTCCTTTAGGACCCTCATTCTGAGGCTCCTGGGAGCTTGGGCCCCTCTCCCGCCCTGACACCACCCCCCCACCCCCGCCCCCAGGGCTTCCTCTCAGAAACACGGAGCCTGCTGCATCTGCCTGCCCGCTGCCCTGCTTAGCACCTACCCGGTGACCCTCCTCCCAAACCCAGTCATTTCACCTCCGACTGTGTGGCCTGGGGGGCGGGGGGCGGGGCTTTCACGGTGACATGTTTACAGCTGGGTGTGACTCAGTAAAGTGGACTTTTTTTCCTTTCCGCTTTTCTTTTTTTGTGGGGGAGGTCTTCCAGAAGCGGTGGGATCTGCTGGGTTATCCTCCGGGTGGGGGACTGGACACCGTCGACCCAGACCCAGACTCATTTCGAGGGATCCTGGTTCCCGTTTTGGGGTGGGGTCCGAGGGGCTGCCCGGGACCTGACCTCTGCCTGGCTGCCGCGCTGGTCGTGGCCGGGGGAGGAGCTGATTTCCTCCTGCTTCCCGCTTCCCGCTTCCCGCGGGGAAGATAACAATGAAAGTGAAAGAGGTGGAGCGGGGGCGAGGCCTGGTTTCTTGCGCCCGGTCGCCCTATGGCCTGGGGCAAGCCCCCTCCTCCTGGCCTCAACTGCTCTCGCTGTTTAGGGGATCGGATGAGGTGATCCCCGAGCCTCCAGGCTCAGAAGGGGTGGGCGTTTGCAGCCGCTGCCGCGCCGCGTCTGGAATTTCTCAGACGGCTGCTGTCGGCTCTAAATCTTAACCAAATCCAGGCCTGCGGGCTCCTCCCTCCCCAGCTCCCCCGCCCCCCGCGCGCCCCGCCAACCTGCGCGTGGAGAAAGGCGCAGCGGCCTCCGCGCCCTTCCGACCCGTGCGCTTTTCTGGGGTCCCCCGTCCGAGCCCCATCCCGACACTGAGCAGAGCATCTCACTGCAGACCTGGTGAAGCGACCCGAGGCGGGGGCTGTCGCTCCTTCCCCAGCATCTAAGGGGCGCTGAGAGTCGAGCGGACCCTGGGAGGCGGAGCGGGGCCTCGACGGGGTTAATCACTGCACCCGGGGCTCGACGGACAGAGCCGCACACAGGCTCGAACGCGGGCCCCGCGCCGGGACCTGTGACACACCCGGGGCTCCGTGCTCCCTCCTGGTCTCCACCTAAGGCTCCGTGGCCATGAAGGGAAGCTGGCGTCCAGAGGGGAAAGGGGACGGCCCCGAGGAGGGGGCAGAGGGCGGGGACGGCAAACAGGGGTCTGGGCCGAGGGAGCGCGAGACTGGGGGCTGGGGACAGGGGGTGCCGGGACAGGACGGAGACCCGGGGCTTGGGATGGGGACGCCAGAAGAGCCCGGCGTCTGAGAGCGGAGGGCACCGGCCGGGCGAGGCGAGGCGAGGCGAGGGTGTGGGGCCGAGCGGCGGGAAGAGGGGGTAGAGGCGCGGGGGGCTCGGGGAGGGAGCGGAGGCGGGGACGCCGGGGTCGGGGGGCGGCGCGGGTTTGAGGGGAGGGGCGGGGCAGGTCCTTCGTCGGTGGGGGGGAGGGGGCGGGGGCCCATGTGACCGGCTCAGACCGGTTCTGGAGACAAAAGGGGCCGCGGCGGCCGGAGCGGGACGGGCCCGGCGCGGGAGGGAGCGAAGCATCGCGGGCAGCGAGCGAGTGAGCGTACGGGGCCCCGGAGGGCGCGCGGCGGCTTCGGCCCCTCGGCCGCTGCCGATCTGGGGGCTGGAGGCGGGGTGGGGGTCTGAGCTGCGTCCCGGGCTCCAGGCGGCCCCTGGGGAGACTCCTCCCGCTGTGCGCCCCGGCTGGCGGCGAGGGGCCAGCCCCCCAAGTCCGCCGCCACCGCAGTAGCAGCCCGACCCTTTGGGCCTGGAAACTGGGGAAAGGGGGTGGGAGGTTCACGCCTGCGGCCCCCAGTGGGGACTCTGACCCGTGCTCTACCCCCAGGATGCAGCGCCGAGGCTTCCTCCTCCTCGCCCTCCTCGCCCTGCTGGCGCTCACCTCCGCGGTGGCCAAAAAGAAAGGTGATACGGAGGGTGGGGGGTTTAAGGAGGGCTGGAGCCGGGCAGGTGAGGCCGGCAGCCTCGGTTCCGAGGCCGGGACTCCAGGAAGGGGTCTCCGAGTGAGTCTCTCCTGGCCCGGGTCCTGAGCTCTGTTCCCCATGCGTTGTAGACAAAGTGAAGAAGGGAGGCCCGGGGAGCGAGTGCGCGGAGTGGATCTGGGGGCCCTGCACCCCCAGCAGCAAGGACTGCGGCGTGGGTTTCCGCGAGGGCACCTGTGGGGCCCAGACACAACGCATCCGGTGCCGGGTGCCCTGTAACTGGAAGAAGGAGTTTGGAGGTGAGGTGGGGCGCAGGCGGAGGGTAGGCAGGGGGCCCAGCCTCACGGGGACCTGAACAGACCCGTGGAGTGGGCCACAGGCCACCCAGCTCTGACTCGGGCACTCTCCCGCCAGCCGACTGCAAGTACAAGTTTGAGAGCTGGGGGGCATGTGATGGGGGCACAGGCACCAAAGCCCGCCAAGGCACCCTGAAGAAGGCGCGGTACAATGCCCAGTGCCAGGAGACCATCCGTGTGACCAAGCCCTGCACCCCCAAGACCAAAGCCAAGGCCAAAGGTTAGCAGAGGGGGCAGGGGTGGGGTCATCACAGGTGGCTGCCCCTACCTGTGAAGGGAGTGGGTAAAGCCTGAAGTTTTGGATCCTGGCCAGTGAAATTTTGACGTGTCTGTACCGGGTTTCCCTGTAGGTAGAGACACCTTAGGTGGGCGGTACTGAGGGCCCCTCAGAGGGTGCTCGGGAGGTTGAAATCCTGGCTCAAGTAAGGACAAAATCAGCTGTTCTGTTGGAGCCTTTGGCTTGGGATTCAGGGAAATCGTACTGGAACGGCTTGGCTTTGTCATCTTTCCAGCAGGTGGGGGCAGTTTCTATATGAGAAGGACTTCAAAGTCCTTACTTCCCTCTTTCCCTTAGCTTCATTCCTGACTCACAGCAGCCCTGGAGGCCAACAGGGCAGAGTGGAATCTGCCCACTTCTCAGGTGAGGGGACTGAGGCTGTTGTCCAGGGCTGCTGGAACCAGGACTGAGACTGGGAACTTGAAGGTTTTCTGATCCCCAAAGTCTAAGCTGGGGTGGGGGGAGTGAGGAATGTCCAGCATCATAGTGGCTGTCCTGTCCCACGGGCTTCCAGGCTAGCTGATAGAGAACCACCAGGGGGCAGAATTTTCTTTTCTCTAATGTCTGTGTTGGGGGGAAGGGGGTCTCCAGTGGGTCACCCAAACCCTGCTAATGCGGTCTTTCTTTCTTGTTTTACAGCCAAGAAAGGGAAGGGAAAGGACTAGCGGCCAGGCCTGGATGCCAAGGAGCCCCTGGCTTTACTCGGAGGCCTGGCCCACGCCCTCCCTCTACCGGCCCAGGATGTAACCCACCAGTGCCTTTTGCCTGCTCGTTAGCTTTATCAATCATGTCCTGCTTCTTCCCTTCACTTGCCCACACCCACCCCAAGTGCCCAAAGTGGGGAGGCACAAGGGATTCTGGGCAGCTTGAGCCTCGCCCAAAGGGATTTGATTCCCCTGTACCCACTTTTCTTCTTCCCCCAATGATGCCATTACTAAGAAATAAATAAATGTCTTTTTTTTTTCCCCCAATAAAAGCTTTCTTTTAATATATAAAAGCCCCTTCCCAGGAAGTTTGCTGTGGTGATTTGTTGGAGGTGGGAGAATGGAGGAAAGAGAGGGCTGGAGGGAACAGTAGCTTTCAGGGGGTTGAAGACTTGGCGGTGAGTGCCCCCCAAAGCTCATGGAGAAAAAACGGTTATGGAAATTTCTTCCAGGGCCCCCTACTGACCCCTGGAAGGGTGCCCCCCCATCAAGTCCCCTGAGCCTCTCAGTCCTGTTTCTCCAGGGGCCAGGGCTGGGGGAGGGAACCCAGGAGACTCACTAGAACTGATTCCCCCATCTCAGTTTCCCCCAGGTAAAGGTCTTTTGGTCCAGCCCACTGCCAATCCAGAAGGTTCTATCAGTTGGGAGAGGAGAGATGGGGGTCACTTGCCTGCCTCACCAGCCCCGCCCCAACTGTCACTGAAGCCTGTGTGTGGGTCACGTCCACCCCCGTTTTCTCCCTGGTGACCCACCAGGGCGCCCCTCGTGCTGCAGAGGCCAGCCGTGAATACCACTCACCACAGTCCCACCTTCACTGTGTGTGACCCGAGCCAAGCCCTCTCCTTGGGGAGGGAGGGCAACTCTTCAGAATGACAGGGGCCACTCAGCTCAGCCTGGCGAGGTAGGTGGCCAGGCCCCAGTTCCTGAGTGAACCCCTGATCTCCCCGCTAGCCCATCCTGAACGTGGCCAGGGTAGTGCCGTAGGGGGTGCTCGGAGCCCCTTCTGCCTGGCCTCCAGCCAGCTCACCCACTGACCCGCCCACCCAACCAGAACCCTGCTGAGTAGCTGCAGCAAGGGGAGACTTCTGCCCCTGGAGAGAGAGACAGGAGGAGGAGGCTGAGCCTACATGCGGGGTACAGGGGGGCAGAAAGCACCGATTACAGCAGGATGGGGGACCCTTCCCTCCCTGAGCCTCCTTTCCCAAGCATTGGCCCCTTTGCTCCTCCCAGAGGGGTGCTGGGTTCTGCTCCCTCCAGATGTCCGTTCTTTCAGCCACGCTGGCTGGTCACAGTGGGGCAGGTGCCCACATAAGCCAGTGCTCCCCAGCTCCCTGAGGCAGGACAAGATCGATGGGTCAGACTGTCCAGTTTGGTCACTTCCTGGGGCTGATCCTCCTCGGCCTGAGCAGAGACCTGGTCTCTGAATCCAGCCAGAGCCTCTTCCTGAGGCTCACGGGGTCTCGGGAACATCAGTTCTCTTCAGGAAACATGAACACTGAGAAGTGCCTCCACGTCTCTCCCTGGCAGCAGCTGACACGTGGTCCCCAGCGCACACACCAGCACCTCCAGTGGTATCCCTACCTGCCTACCTGGCAGTGCCGATGTTCCGATACTGGCATAGCAGCAGGTGCCTGAAGGTCTTTTTAAAGGTGGCGTTGCAGAGGGCATAGCAGGCTGGGTTGATGGTGCTGTTGACGTAGCAGAGCCAGTAGCCAATGGACCACACGGTGTCAGGGATGCAGCTCTGGCAGAAGGTGTTCACCAGGACCATGACATTGTAGGGCGTCCACGTGAGGATGAAGGCCAGCAGAATGGCAAAGATGGTCCGAGTCACCTTGCGCTCCCGGGCTGCCATCTGCCGCTTCTTGCGCACCTGGTTGCGGGCGATGCTGGCAAACTTACGGGCCACATTGGCCGCCGGACGCATGCCAGCCGGCGTGGCAGGCACAATCTCGATGGCTGTCACACACTCGTTGCCTGTCTGCTTCGTCACAATCTGGATCTTGGACCATTTGGAGGCCGGATTGAGGGTCCGTGGCTGCAGGGGAGGTGCAGGTGTGGCGGGCGTGGTGGCCTCTGTGGTTGACAGCTCTGTGGGTGGTCTTTCCTTGGTGTTCTGCGTGGCGCTGCCCGAGCTGGACTCATTGGAGGTGTCCTTGTCAGCCACTGGGCGTGGTGGGGGGGGGAGGACCGGCGGAGGGGCCTCCTCTAGCTTCCCGTTGCGCAGCTCCCCCCGAGAAGCTTCTCCTGGGGGCGGTTTCTTGACACTCTGCTTCATCAGGGGGCTCTTGAGGAAGGCCAGGGTCTTGGCCTTCTTCTCCTTAGGGCCTTCAGGCCGGTGCTTGTGAACTCGGCTGCGACTGGCCAGGGAGATGTGGACGTACAGCACCGTCATGATGACCACAGGCAGGTAGAAGGCAGCGATGGCCGTGCCGAAGGTCACCGCCGGGTTGGACAAAAACTGGATGAAGCACTGGTTGTCCGGCACCGTCCGCTTGCCCACCACAAACTGCCAGAACAAGATGGCAGGTGCCCAGAGCACAAAGGACAGGACCCAGGCAGCGGCAATCATGAGGCCTGCCATCTTGGTGGTACGCCGCGCTGGGTAGGTGAGGGGCTTGGTGACGCAGAAGTACCGGTCAAAGCTGATGATGAGCAGGTTCATGACAGAGGCATTGCTCACCACATAGTCCAGGGCCAGCCACAGGTCACACACCACGGCACCCAGAGGCCAGTAGCCCTTGATGATGTACACGGTGTAGAGGTTCATGGAGAAAGCGCCTATGATGAGATCAGCACATGCCAGGCTGAAGAGGAAGTAGTTGTTGACCGTCTGCAGTTGCCTGTTGACTTTGATGGAGAGCATCACCAGGATGTTGCCCACGACAGTCACGAGGCTCAGTGAGCCTGTCACCGTGGCAATGAACACCATCTCCACGGTCTCATAGCGGTTATGGGTTGACGTGACCAGACGCACAGACTGGTTGGCCAAGCTACCATTGACCGGTGTGAAGTTTGCCATTTTGGTTAGCAGCAGTGGGCGGGCAGTGTCTGGAGGAGGAAGGAGAGAGGAGAGGGGTGAATGGCTGAAGTGGACTAGAGGGGTGAGGTGGGGTACACCGGAGTCAAGGCGACGGTGGAGCATCATCATCCTGCAGAACTCCGTCCTTAGAGAACCCTGTCCCATCCCTTCCTCCTGTATTCGGTCATTCATCCTTTATTGAGGGCCTACTCTTGTACAAGCACTGTTGTAGGCGCTGGGGTTATGCCAGGGTTACAGAGTGAAGGAGACACACGCAGCCCCCACTCTCACGGAGCTTACAACCCTATCAGGGGAGACATATAAACATGTGAGCAAAAAAAAGTGCTGGAAAGAAAACAAGGGCAGGTGATGGTGAGTGAGTCAGAGGGGTGATCAGCAAAGGCCTCTCCGAGGAGGTGATCTGGATGATGAGGGGGAGGCAGCCACAAGAAGAGCTGCAGAGAGTGGCCTAGTCAAGGGCGATGGCATGAGCAAAGGCCCTGAGGCATGTGTGAGGCACGGACAGGCCAGTGTGGGTGGCGGGGTCGGGGGAAGAGAGGTCCCAGATATCAGTAGGTGGCTCTGGTCAGAGGTATTCATTCATTTACCCGTTTGGTGATTTCTTAACCAAACATTACCGGGGACCTGCCCTTCAGTCCCTACAGAAGCCACTAGGGACAAAGGCAAGAATATATACCCGCTAACATTTATTGTCTACTCAGTGCCGGGCACTTTCTACACTTTTTATAAGTATTCATTCCTTTCATCCTCATAACAAACCTATGAAGTAGATACTGTGTTTTTTTTTTTTTTTTTTTTTTTTTTTGGTGGGGTGGTGGGGGGGCATGTGGCTCGGCACGCAGGATCTTAGTTCCCCAACCAGGGAATGAACCCAAGCCCCCTGCAGTGGAAGCAAGGAGTCTTAACCACTGGACCACCAGGAAAGTCCCGGATACTGTTATTTTTTACTAACAGATGAGGAAAGTAAGGCACGGAGATGTTAAATAAACTGCCCGAGGTTCCACAGCTCCTTGATCTCATGTTGCTGTCCCAGAGCTAAGGGTTCTGGTAGAGGGAGGCCCAAAGAGCCACAAGAGCCATTGATCCCACCTTGGGGAAGTCTTCCCAGAGGACCAGAAGAGGTGACATGGAACCAGAAATCCAAGAAGGAGGAGGAGGAAAGTGCCACTGTGGCATCCCCTCCCGGAGGCCTCCCCCGTCCCCAGGGCATGGGGATGCAGTGCAAGCGTAGCTGGGGTCTGTCAGAAGCCAGGGGCTAAGACCTGTGAAGAATCAGAAGCCTAAAGGGCCCATCAGCTGAGGAAAGACACACACGGCTTCCCAGGGGCCAGTGCCCTCCCCAAGGCCTGACAGGGAACCCAAAGGGTGAGCGAGTGTCCCAGAGGGAAGAGAGGGGCTGCAGCAGGGGAGCCTGTGGCCAGCCCCGAGGGTATCCCTCGGCCCACCGGTACACACCACGGCGCCCCAGCTGGGGTCCTCCAAGCACGAGGCTCCTCCCCAGAGCCTCGTCACGTCTCCTTCCCCTCTTCCTCTCCCCTGCGTGTGAGGGAGGCCCACGCCCAGGGCACCGTGCCAGGGCAGCCGCTCAGCCCAGCCTCCTTCACACCCGCCAACACGCGCACCATTACACACGCACACGGGCCCATCACAGCCATGCCAGCCCCACAGCTCCCCGCCGTATATGCAGTTCTGTGCGTCTGTGTGAGAGAAGCAGAGGAGAGACAGTGGGGTGTGCAGGAAGGAGCATGCGCCCCACAGCCCAGGCTCCACGTCCAGCGGGCTCTTAGCCATGTGGCCTTGCACAAGCCACCTCACCTTCCTGCTCCTCTCTTTCTCATCTGCAAAACAGAGAGGATGCCTGTCCCGGGGCGGCCTCCCTCCCGGCAGCAGTGGGGGTCAGCAACTCAAGTCCATCTCCAGCATTAACGTGCACTGGACGCTGGAGCCAGGTGCCAGGGTGACACCCCCTCTCCAAGCCTGGTTTCAGTCCCCTTAAGCCACCATCACAGATGCAGATGCAGACACTAGACGCAGATGCAGACCCAGCCTCCTGGCCTGGTAGATTCAGTTCTCATGCCCAAATCCTTGGTTCACAGGAGAGGCTCACAGAGGGGTGGTGCCACCCCCAAGGTCACAGAGCAATCAAGGGCAAAGACCAGATACTGCCCTCTCCTGGGGGGCGGGGGGTCTCTGACAGCCCTTTTCAGTGCTGAGAGACTCCAAAATGGAACCTCAGGCACCACCCTCTGAAGAGGGGCGGGAGGGCAGAGGCACCCAGCATGGAGAGGCTGTCCTTCCCAGGCACCTGCCCGTAGGCACAGGGTGGGCAGGAGTGACCCGTCAGCCAGCCCCAAGGAAACCCTCGTTCTAGCCTCCCAGGGTCAGGACACAGGCCAGTGAGATCAGAATGGGGCTCGAGGTACCAAATACGAAAAACATAATCGCTCTTGTTTATTGAATGTTAATTATGAGTCAGGAATCCCTCTGAGCTTTTTATACAGATTATCGGGTTTAATTCCTACAGCAGCCTGAAAAGGCAGGTGCTGTAAGTATCCTCATCTTACTGAAGTAAGTATCTTCTTACAGATGAGGATAATGTTAATTAACTTGCCTAAAGTCACCCAGCGTGTAAGCAGGGGCAGGGGGGGGCACCAATAGAACCCAGGAGCCACCTTCTTAACTGCAAGGTGCTACTTCCTCTAGAGTTGATTTCCCGCCTCTGCTCTCCCCTCCTCAAAACCACACCACTAGGGGTGGGTCAGGGGAGGCCTGAGTAGGGCCCCTTCTCATTCCCTGCCAGCTCCCACACTTAGCTTTCCCAGAAGAAAAGAGACCTCTTGTCTCCATCTGTACAGCTAGTCTCCAATCAGTTGGCCAAGGGTTTAGTCCCTCTCTGGGCCCTCTGGGGGAAGCTGCCAGCTGCAGACACGGCAAGGCACTCTCCCTGTTCCCCACCCAAACTATCTTTCTGGACCCCTGGGGGGTCACACGCAGACGTTCTGACTGCACCCTCCTCTGGAGCGTTTCTCTGGGACGCAGGCCCGCCCGAAAACTGGGGAGGTGAGCAACCGCCGCCCAGGCGTGTGCGCACCGCTAGATGGCAATGTCGGTCCCTGGGTGCCAGCTCCGGACCTGGAGAGGATGGCCGCTATTCGCCACCGCCCCCAACTCCAAGGCGACTGGGAGAGCAGTGGAGGTCCCAGGCAGGGCCTCCCAGGGGAGGGACTTGGGGCCCACCTCCTCTCCAGGCCTCACCCCATAGCTGCCTTTAGGCTCACCCCGTAACTGCCTTTGGCTCCGCACGGGGTTCAGTGGTGGGAAAGTTAAGGGCGCCTGGTTCCACCCCTCACGCGGTGAGGAAAGTGTGGGCGGGAAGGCGACTGCGAGTTCTGTTTGTGTGTGATTACTGGGGAGCTGGAGTAGAAGCTAGTAGCTGTCTGCATGTGCGTGTGTGCGCGCGCCGGGCCACGCCTGGATACCAGTGCGCCCGTGTGCATGTGAGCATGCTCGCGCTGTGTGGACACGTGCATGTGCATGCGTGTGTGCTCCTGGAGTGCTGCGGCCTGGGGGATGCACACGGTTCGGGTGTGCCTGTACCTGTGAGCTTGTGTACACGAGCAAATGCAGGTCCCACAGTGGGTGACCGGCCACATTCTAAACGGCCCTGTAGGGAGGCTCAGCCCAGACATCGGCTGTCTGAGTAGGAAGAAGGTTGGGCCAAGAGCCGGTGTCTAGATGGCGCCCTGCCTGTGCATGGGGAAGAGTCGCCGGCAGGACGACAAGACCGGGCTACAATCTGGGCTGCAACAGACCTCCTGACCTTGGGGGCGTCGTCTTAGCAGAAAGTCCTGTGGTGTCTGCGTCCCCAATGCTGCGGTGCAGAGTCCCAGGCTGGGACTGACTTCTGTCGAGGGGCTGCTGCTAGAGTCTCTCAACCCAGCTTGCGGGACGCTAGGTTCAGCTCAGTGTGACCACTGCGCAGTTATCGCCAAAGGGTGCCCAGTCTGCCTGGCAGGAGGGTGCGGGAAGCACCTCCATAATGGGGAGGCCCAGCGGGGCTTGGGTCAGGCGTGTGTAAAATTCTTCCCCATCCCACACTCCTAACCCTGAACCCCGCTGAAGAGGCAGTCCGGCCCCAGCGGCTGGCGTGGCCACCTTGTTTCTCAAGCCCTGGGCTTGGTCGGGCCTCGTTGGGAATTATTACTGGGCCCATCTGGAGGCTCCTCCATGTCTCCGTGGTTGTCGAAGGGGACCCGGCTCTCCCGTGCCCCGCCCTCCCCCAACTCCCTAGAGCGCAGTTCCTGCAGCCTCTGGGCGTGGGCACCGTGCTTTCCCGGGTCCTGGAGCCCCCCTTTCCCGGACGCGATGGGAGCGTGTTCCCTGGACGCCGGGGGTGGGGGTGGGTCTTCGATTCCTAGGCGTTCACTCTAGGGCTCCGGGAAGGCTGCGGTCTCTGGATCTGTCCCTGGGGCGGGAGAGGAGACTCAGGAGTTGCGGGGAGGGAGAAAGCGCGCAGGGGATTTGGCACCAACATTGCGCCTGAAGCTTCCGCCCTGGGGCTCGGGGCTTGGCGCTGGACCTCCCAGTCTCTGAGCCTGGGCAACAGAGGTGGGGAGTCTTGGAGGGGGGAGGGGCACCAGGAGAGGACAGTGGTGTTTTCCGTCGGAGTTCAAGGTCGCTGATGGAGGACTCCACGGACTGGAGTGGGCTGGCAGCGCTGGGGGCTGGGGGGCGGGGAGAAGGGGCGGGAAAAAGGCTCTTTGGGGCTCCAGCGCCCGGCGCCCTGCAGAGCTGCCAGAGGAGGGCAGAAGTGCGGGGTCCCTCCCCCGACGGCTGCCCCTGGCTCCTGGCGGGCTGTGGGCGGGCACACACACACCACCACCACCCAGACCCACTGAGAGTCCATTCCTTCCCAGAGGCGCACCCGGAGATGCCTCCGGGCGACTCCAGGCCTTGCTTCCAGCGGGCCCCTCGCCCCCGGGGCCTCTGGAGCTCCCAGCACCGAGCTCGCCCCCGAAGGAGCCTGAGGCCCTGGCCCAGTCGGGCCCGCCTCGGGGCGCCTCAGAGGGTCCAGAAGCCACGCGTCCTTCTCTCCCAACCGAGTCCCCCGCCCCCGCGCTGCCGCGGAGTCACTTACCAGACACCTCCGCCCAGTTCCCCTCGCACCTGACAGACGGCTGGACGGGCAGGTGGCCCCGCGGGCCAGCGGGTGGGGCGGGCGGCGGGGCCGCGGGCCGGGGGCGGGGACGGGGTGCAGAGGGGCGGCCCCTGCTCCTCCCGCAGCTCCCAGCGCTGTGGCTCCGACTCGCGCTCACGCTCGCACTTTTCCCCGAGCCGCGTGATGTCACGGGGAAGCAGCCAATCCTGGTGGGCCCGCGCCGCCCGCCCCGGGTCGGCCACCCAACGGGGACGCGCGGGGGCCACCACCCCGGGCGTCGGGGACCCCAGCTACGTGCGCCCCTCCCTGGAGCCGGCCGGCAGTTCTCCACTCGGGCACTATGGGGGCACCGTCCACGGTCACCAGTGCTGCTTAGCGGGGGGCGCTGCCCTCCCGGGAGGCTGGGGGTGGGGTGGGGTGTCCGCGTTGTCATGGGGACGCGGCGCCCCCTCGCGGGCTGGGAAGGGAGCCGGCAGCCCCGTCTGGCTGCGTTCCCATCTCCGCTCTGACCAAGCCCCCGGGACCGGCAGGTGGTCTCGCGCCCCGCCCGGACCTCGCTCTTTATACTGCCCGGCTCGCAGCTGGACCATGGAGGCGCGAGTGTTTGACCCCAACAGGAGGTTATGGGTGGCTGGGGTAGGCTCTGCCGCCCCGGTTCCGTCGGGGCAGAGAGCCGAGGGCCGGCAGTTTCGAGCCTCGAGGCTGCGTATTGGCTACCGGGCAGCCACGGAAGAGGGGCGCCGTCGGGGCCTGGGAAGGAGCTGGAGAGAGAAGCCAGGCAACGGTCCCCAGGAAGAGAGGAGCCGGCTCATCGCACACAACCCCGCCCGCCCCCCATTCCTGCCGCCCTGTTCCCTGCTCCAGCGCTCCAGGCCGGGGAGTGGGTGCGCACCCTTTCTCCAGCCCCGGGAAAGGACGCGCCGCTCATCCAGCCGCGGCCTGGAGGGCAGGTTCACCGATGCCTGTGCGGGAAAGCCGAGTGCCCAAGGTCACCTGGAGCAGAGCCCGGAACGAGACCCCAGAGGGCGAGCTGCTGGTCTCTTGAAGTGTCCGGGAACCGCGCGGGCCGGAGCCTTGGGACTTGGGGCCTTGCCTGCACCGAGCAGGAGGGTCCGCTGGGGCGCTTGCCGGACTGAGAGCAGGGAGGCTTCAGCACCTCGGAGAGCTCCACCTCGGCCCTGACCTTGGCGGCTCTGCTCCGCCTGCCCAGGCTCCGGCGTTTCTGCCTCCCTCTGAGACGGCCCTTCCTCGGGCCAAAGTCCGACTCGCTCCCACAACGCCCGGGCCTGTCACCCCAAACTCTCTGAGCGCAAACACCCGATTAACCTTAAGACGGATGGGTTCTTCTCTTGGAAAAACAACTCAAGTCCCGCCCCTCCTCCACCCTCCCCCAAGGGTTGGGCGGGGGGCTGTGTGTGCGGGGGAGGTGGAGGCCGCACCAGTGGAGGAGGCAGCAGGAGCTGCCAGAGAAGGGGCGGGAACTCAGGCAAGAGGCGGCCCCTTGGGGCTCTTGGTGTGGAGCCCTCTGTGCTGAACAACGAGGCAGATGTCGGGTCCTAACGCTCCCCAAGGCGACGGCTGGAGTTGGCAGTCGGCTACCGTGAGAAGCCATGGTCCTTTACATGAACGATCTCGTCTCCCATGATTCTCATAACCAAAGGATGAAAAAGCCCTATTGTTCTTGCTCCCACTTCACAGATGAGGAAACAGTCTTGGTTGGTTCATATGACAGTTAGATGACAGTCTGTACTCACTGGTTTCCCTTTTTCACATCCTTCCTAGGGTCCAGGAGAGGGTGGTCCTCCTAGGACGGTGAAAGTGTGTGTGTGCACACGCACACAGGCTGGGAGAAGGCCAGACACTTATAACTGTCAGATGGGGAAACAAGCAAGGCCACTGGAGGCCACAGAAACTTATCACTAGAAATGTCTCCAACCACTGCCTTCCATTCTTCCAGAAGCTGTCAGGCAAACCTGCTCCAGTTTCTCCAAAATCCCTGCTATGGTGTAGGGCATTTGGACTCCCCCAATCCCAGAACGTGGGGAGCTGAGACAGGAACCAAGGGACCTGGTTTAGTCTGTACTCTCTACCTTTGATCCAACTGGGTCCATAGACATCTTGGGTCCACAGAACTGCTCTGAACCCATTTCCTCATCTCCAAGTGGGATTGCTGAGCTCTGCCCCGCTGGCCCCATAACCTCATCATGATATGCAAGGGGGCCCATGAAGGCCCCACTGGGGAGGCTCCACCCACACAGCAAGGGCTTTCTAAGGAAAGAGGTTGGTGTGGGGACGGAATGTGTTGACAGGGGCCTCCAACAGGCAGGGGCTGGGTTCATCCTTGGCCAGTAAGGACAGAGGCGAGGCCAAGCAGGACTGAATTTAGGTCACTTCATCCACAAAGCCTCCTCATACCCCCTTTTTCAAAGTAACAGAATACGTCAGGGTCCCATCTGGGTTCAAACCCTGGCTCCACCATTTAGTTGTGTGGTCTGGATGTACCAGTACCCACCTCAGAGGGTTTCTGTGCTACGGACTGAGAGATAATAAACACTGAATCCTTGGCACACGGTTTACATTCAACAAATTCATAGTCCCCACACTTGGACCACGTAATTCTTTCTCCCACTGCGGGCAGTATGTGGGTGTAGGGCACACATTGCAGTGGGCGCCCTTCTCTTTCCATCCTTTAATGCGTAGCTCAAACCTCACCTCTTCAAGGAGGCCTTGTCTTACAGAGCTGGAAGTAACTTTAAGAGGTTGCAGAGTACAAGCCTTGCCTCCTAGAGGGAGAAAATGAAGCAAGAGAAAAGGCAAGTGGCCTGCCCAAGGTCTCACAGCTGATGTGTCTTAGTCCAGAGTGTGCTGTAATATAATAGTTTTCCAAAAACTTCTAGTGTTCCTCACCATATAACTCTTCACAGTTTTGTATTATTTGCTTGCCCATTTGATCTTTTGGTTTTGCCTCTGCTGGGGCAGAACCTATACTTCTGTATGCCCCATAGTGTCTGGGACAGAGTTGAGCACACAGAAGTTACTCAAGAAGTACCTGTTGCTGGCAAAAAGCCCTGGGGTGGCTCTGATTTCCCTGTATACCTCTGTGAGAGCAGGGTCAAACATCCTTCTTCCGCTTTCTAACTGACTTAAAACTAAGTGTCCAAGGCCCATGACTACAGCATGCCCCTCAGCTGCTGTACTGACACAAAGTAAAGGGAAACCCGAGCAGCCAGCAAATGGCATCTTTGGGGGATGCCTGTAGATAAGGCCAAGCTCCCTGCTGGCCAACCCAGACACCCATTATGGGTGCTTTCCCAGGACTGCAGGGGAGCCAGCTTTCTGGCCAGTTACATCTTCACTCCAGGCCCATCATCCTGGGTAGGAAGCAGTCACGACGAACCACCTTAGATCGTTCTTACCTACCCACCTGTTACTGTGAAGGTTGCTCCAGTCCTTAGCAGGCCCCTGGGAAGCAGGAGGTGGAGGCACAGACGCAGCATGAAGCAGAGGTGGCAGCCCTTACCTGAGTGGCTTCTGCTGAGGCATCACGGGGCTCCCCACCTAGGAGGACAGCAGCACCAGAAACAGTGCCTGGGAGAACCAGGGCGGCTCAGTTCAATGTCCTCCCCCGGCCTCCCATCACTACCCCCCCGCCCAACCCCCATGGAAACAAACAGAGAGGAGACTGGTGAGGGGCATGTCATCATTTTAATGATGTAGATCTTTGGTGTTTCCCTCATTAGCAGTCAGACTATCCCCTCTCCTCCCACCACAATGTTTCTATGATGAGTTACAAACAGAAAAGAAATCACATTTTCATACTAAAAACAAAATAATCAGAGCCTTGATTTCTCCACTAGGAACTACATGTACAGTTCAAGATTCCACATGCAACACCTTAAATCACAGACCAAGACCTCACATTCTGACCTGGAGTCTCATCCCCTCCCCCAGCCTTGGGCTGGCTTTGGCCTAGGCTCAGCTAATACTGACACCCACAGGTGCTGCTCTGAGGGCCTTGGGGGGTGGTGGGGAAGGAGGAGCTTGGTGGACAAGCACTGGGGGCTGGCCAGCCTACACCCCCCACTCCTGAGCGAGGACCTGCCCACCATCCCTTGACCCCATCCTGTCTCAAGCAAGCAGGCTGCCCCATTCACTCCATGGTTGTTCCCCACCAGTAAGTGCAGCAAGTCCCTGTCCTCAGGAATCCAGAGGCCTGGCCTGACCCGACTGTGGTCTCTGTGGGGTAAGATGATCAAGAGAGGCTGAAGCTCTGGAAGGCTCAGAGATGGAGCTGGTTTCTGGGAGCCAGGCCGCTCCTCCTGCACTAGGGCTCCTAGTGGCTCTGCCTGCACTACAGGTGAACAGGGAGAAGCTGGCCCACTGGCCACCGTCCAGGATGGTTTGGCCCAGATCTGGAAGACTATTCACCCTTCTGAGGGCTCTCTGCCCAGGGCTGAGTCCCTTGAGCCTTGTTTCCAGGAGAAAGGGGGGTTCATGGCAGGGATACCCATTTCCACCTCCACTCACACTGAGCGCAGCAGTCTGTGGCTCCCCTGGGTTCCAGATCCTGCAAGGTTCTAGTTCCCAGAGGCAAGCCTTGCCCCTTTGACTGCCTCATGCTGGCTGACTCAGACTCCCTCTCGACCCCCCACCCTCTCGCTCCTGTTTCCTGACGCAGCCCGCGGCTCTTCTGCGCATACAGTTCCCAGTCAGCTGTGAGGTCCGGTTTCTGCTCAGCGGTTCGAGGGGAGGCACCAGTGCACACACATCTCTACCTGTTCCGTGGCTCCCCACTGGGGCCCGCAGCCTCCCCCAGGCTGCTGCCCCCGCCATCGGGAAGGTGGTTGTCATTGGTGAGGTCGCAGTGCAGGGCTGGTCCCTCAGCGCTGGGAAGGGGGACGGGGGAGGAGGCGGGCAGGGCTGCCTGGGGTGGGTCCCGCGCAGGGGTACCAGGCCGGTCCCAGGAGGCTGTCCGGGGGCTCAGGCCTCGCTCTGCCAGCTGCCCAGCTTCCGGGAGCAGTCCCCGAGAGGTGGAGGGCTGGGGCGAGGGGGCGCGCGCGGCCCCAGGCTCGGTGCCCGTCTGGGAGCTGCGGTGAATACGGTGGCTGACGATGATGTTGTTGCCAAAACCGCCCATGGAGGCCATGGTGGTGCTCTGCTCCCGCTGCACCACGGCCGTCATGCCCCCCTCTGCCATCAGCCGCTGGATCCTGCTGAGAGCGTCCTCCCCGCTGGCACCGTACTCCGAGCCCTCGCCTGGAAGGCACAAAGCAGGAGGGAGGGGATTAACGGCTGGCCTGGGCCTCTGAGTCAGGCAGGCCACCGCTAGTAGGAACTGGGGGATTCTAGCTCAAAGCAGAAACAAGAAGAGGGCCGATCCCTCACTTCAAGAATCAGTCAGGCGACAGACGAATGGATAAAGAAGATGGGGCACATGTATACAATGGGATATTACCCAGCCATAAAAAGGAACGAAACTGAGTTATTTGTAGTGAGGTGGATGGACCTAGAGTCTGTCATACAGAGTGAAGTCAGAAAGAGAAAAACAAATACTGTATGCTAAAGCACATATATGGAATCTAAAAATATGGTACTGATGAACCTAGTGGCAGGGCAGGAATAAAGATGCAGATGTAGAGGCCAGACTTGAGGACACGGGCGGGGAAAGGGTAAGCTGGGATGAAGTGAGAGAGTGGCATGGACATATATACCCTACCAGATGTAAAACAGATAGCTAGTGGGAAGCAGCCGCATAGCACAGGGAGATCAGCTCGGTGCTTTGTGATGACCTAGAGGGGTGGGATAGGGAGGGTGGGAGGGAGGCTCAAGAGGGAGGGGATATGGGGATATATGTATACATATAGCTGATTCACTTTGTTGAACAGCAGAAACTAACACAGCATTGTAAAGCAATTACACTTCAATAAAGATATTTTTTTAAAAAAGAATAAATCAGGGACTTGAAAACTAGATAAGACTCCCCGAACAATCATAATTCGTACTTCTGTTTTACAGGTGGTGAAACTGAGGCCTAGGTGGCCGAGGCTGCTCAGCTGGTTAAGAGGCAGGGCTGGACCAGAAGCTGGGAGTCTGGTTTTAACCCTCTGGGTACCACAGGCAGACTGGTCATGCAGCTAATGCAGGCAGCCCAGACAGCTGGCTATGTCTGCTCCTCCCTGTCTCGGGTAACCTGGTAGACCTGGCCCTGGAACAGGGTGCACTGCCTGGTCTTTGGAAAGCGAGGGCACCGTACGGGGTGTGGCTAGAAGGCAAACGGTCTGCTCTGCTCCGTTTCAAAGCTGTGCTCTCTCTCTTCATTGTTGTTCTGTTTATGTCACTTCCTAAAAGCACACGAGGAAGACGACTTTTAACTGTTCCCTAGAAGGCATTCTGTCTTCTCCTCTTGTCCCACTTTACTCACCAACTTTTCCAAGTTATTTCCCACATACTCTTCTCCCGGGGCTGGATGCCTGATACCCTCATTTTTCACTAGAGGCAGCCAACTGCCCCAGCCTGAGGCTTCAGCCTGCACCTCTAGGGAGGAAGAGAGAAGGTTCTGCTCTTTCCCCAAAAGCCTGAGTATTCCCTTGTCTGTGAGCAGACAAGGCTTTGGCTCAGACCTTAGTTCTGCCACTCACTAGCTGTGTGACCTAGGATAAGTCCTTTGCCACCCACATTCCTGTTTTCTTTTATCTTTTTTTGGCTGCATTGGGTCTTAGCTGCAGCATGCAGGATCTTCGTTGAGGCACGCAGGATCTTTTGTTGCGGTGTGCAGGCTTCTCTAGTTGTGGTGCACGGGCTTCTCTGTAGTTGTGGCATGCGGGTTTTCTCTCTCTAGTTGCGGTGTGCAGGCTCCAGGTCATGTGGGCTCTGTAGTTGTGGCGCGCGGGCTTTCTTGTTGAGGCACGCGGGCTCTCTTGTTGAGGCACGCGAGCTCAGTAGTTGTGGCATGAGGGCTTAGTTGCCCCATGGCATGTGGGATCTCAATTCTCCGACCAGGGATCGAACCCGTGTCCCCCCTGCAATGGAAGGCGGATTCTTCACCACTGGACCACCAGGGAAGTACCCCTCAATTTTCTGACTTGCAAAAGAGGGATGAAACATCCAGCCTGCATGGTGCCGGGCAGAGGGAATGAGATAATGCCCGTTACGCACCTGACACACAGCGGGTGCTCAGTCAATGGTGGCTGTTGTGAATAACCTGGACTCTGCAGGAAGAGCCCCACCCTGAGGGACCTTCCTCCAGCCTGTGTTCAGCCCCCACTGGGCAGACATTCAGTCCAAGCCTGTGGGCAACTCTGATCAAGGCTCCCAGGCTGCCAGGGCTGCTCTACCAAACTATGTCCAGATTTGCTTCCTTTGGCTACCTGTTGGCCACTTTGGGATTCTGCAGTTTGGGCAGCTTTGATGGTGAGGTTTGAACTTTTTTGGGGGTACTTGTTGTCAAGAGCTATCTTTGCAAGACTTTCTTTGCTCCCACACTGTCCAGTGCCTTCTCTCTGCTCACCTTGTCAGAGCTGGATTTCCAGGCAGCCAGTTTTGCAGCTTAGCTGCATCGAAGTCCCGTTAGATCTCTCCCTCCTTGCGAGTGCTTGGCAGGCATGTGCTGGTAGTTCTTCCTCTGGGTCTCAGTGAGACAGTTCACCCCAGAACTGAGTAGAGACTCCGCCTGGGCTCTCACTTATGTCCAGCTTGCTTTTCTCCAGATTTTCTAGTAAATTCTACCGCCCCCACCTCCAACCCCTCAAGGCAAGCTGCCCTTACGTGCTTCCCCCTCAGACAGCTCAGTGCCAACTCCCAGGGCAGAAGGAAAGAGAACCTGAAGGGCTCTCAGAGTACTTCTCTCAAGGGAAAAGCTGTTCAGCAGTGAGGAAAGGTCAACCTAGGGCTTTGGTGCCAGCACAGCTTCTACGCTGTGAGCCAAAAGGGCTACCTGGAGAGAGCCCATGGGGACCTCCCTGTGCTCACGGCCACCGCCACAGTTTTCCAAGAACGCTATGCACTGAGGGCCTCCCCAGCCCGGCCTGGGGTATGCAGTAGGCTGGCCCACGGCCTGCTTGGCCTTGGAGCTCAGTGGGCTGGGCTCTGTGCCCGGTGAACTCTCAGCTCTTTTCCTGTAGATCACTTCGAGGGGCAGGACAGGTCTGCCTTGGGGCCCTAGGGGAGCTGTCACAGTTAGGATCTGGGCCCTCCTGTCCTTTCCCACTGTGCCAGTGGCTCCGGGCCTGGCCACCTCTCACCGCAACTGTGGCTGTCTTTCCTAAATGGTCTTCTTGCTTCTCTCTCCCCTTTCCACCCAGCCTCCATGCTGCTGTTATTACCATTCTAATTCAGCTCTGATCCACTGAGTTCTGGTTAAGTCCATACTCTGTTCAAAACCCAGCAGCTCCAAGAGTCCTCAAGTAGTTAAGGTTCTCACCGTGACACTTAAGGGCCCTCTCTGGTCAGGTCCTAGCTGTTTCCCTGACCATCCCCCTTCCTGAACCCAGAGACCCAGCACTGCTGTGTGCCCAGCGCCCCTACCTGCACACACTGTGGGTGCTCTACCTGCCACACACCTGCCCATTTCCCCATGTCCGAAGTCCACTTGTTTTCAAGGGCCAACACAAGTACCACCTCCCTCACCCTGCCTTCCGTGGTCCCCAGCTGGGAGTGGCTGCTCCTGCTCTGAGCCCCACAGTGACCCACACCTCTCTGCGTCAGAGTTCTCTCCCTCTGGGCTCTAAGTTCCTGACGGTCTCAGACTAAGTTTTATTCATCTTTGGGCTTGCACTTGGCATCTACCTGTTGAATGTGTGGGTGAATAAAGGGCTCCCAGGCTGCCTACAGGCATTCCAGACTTCTGAAAACTGGTCACATGTTACCCTTTTGCTATGGGGACACAGTTATATGTCTGTTTCCTTTCTGGACTTATTTCTGAGGGTAGAGACATGGCTTCATCTCTGAATCGGATTCCCTCTGCAACACCTGTGGATTCATGCTGCCTAATACAATACTAGATGTAAAGTAAGTACTCATAAAAGATGGGATAGAAGAGTTTAAAATGTACACACAGATGATTTCCTCAGGGCTGCGTGTAGGTAGCTTCAGCCTAGAGAGCTGTGAGCTGTGCTCGTCTCTTGGGAGCTCTAAGTCAAGGCTGCGAGCCAAGGTAGGCAGCCAGCACATTCTTCAAGAGGAAAACACACTGGGGTCTGAGAGAAGTGGCAGCCATGGTTAGGGATCCAAGCTATTAGCTCCAGGAGCAGTGGCGGCCACAAGGGTTAATTCTGCTGTCTCCTTCCCTGTAGCAAAAGCATTTCTTTTTGTCTCTGAAAAATGGTAAACTGATTTAGTGTTGACATGAGATCATTTCCTTGGCAAGTTCTAAGGTACGTTCTGGATGCAGAGGCCAGAATGGGATCAGGAACTTCCCATAGTGCCCAGTTCTGGGGGTTTCACTGCCCAGAAGACGGAAGCCAGATTGCATCAGAGGAGGAGCTGACCTCAGGGGGCGCCCTTTCCTTCCCTTTTCACATTTGCTCTTCCCTGGCCCAGCTGGTCTGTCATCTTCACCAGACAACAAAAAGGTCCAGGCAACCCTTCTCAGGGGTCAGAGGCAGAGCCATGGGCTCCCCAAACAGTGCAGCCCAGCCAAGCTCAGGGGCAGGGCCTTGCCTGCGCTCAATTCATTCATTCCACACACTTCTTGAGCGCCCACTGTGTGCCAGGCAGGCACTGTATCAGAGCTGGGAGCAAACAGTGAGCCCAGGGAATGCCTCCCCTCCCTTTCTGAGTGACAGGGTAGGGAAGCTTTAAAGCTGGACAAGTAAAAAAGCCAACACCTGCAAATTTCCCCTGTGGAGGGCTCTTCTGGGGAGTCCTAGACAGAACTGAATAGATTTTAATAAAATTCTCATAGAACATGAAAATGAGGAGTAGCCTGGGACCCTTCAGTGCTAACCAATGGGAGAGGGCTAGGGGAGGGGCAGGCCACAGAATGGTAATCACAAATCGAGCTGGTTGCCCACACTGATAGACTGGGCCCTGGTGTGTGGAAGGACAGAGAGGGGGGTATCCCCCAACCAGCCCCACCTTCTAGCTAAGCCCAGAAGAGCTAACCAACTTGATGAGCGGTTTCCTCTAGTAGTTTTGCCAACTGGGAGACAGAAGGCAGGTGTGTGTGTGTGTGTGTGTGTGTGTGTGCCTGTGTGTGTGTGTGTAGCTGCTGTGTCTGCCTGCTAGATGGGGAAAGTGGACCAGGAAGGAAGTCTGAGCCCAAGAAGACTCTTGATTCCTGCTCCCCGTACCAGAGCGGCAGTAGCGGATGGTGGTCAGTGGGGTAAGCACCTCAGAACAACGTTCCTGGCCCCAGGAGGGACGAGGCTGGCCAGTCACACGCATTGGTCAATGCCCCACACATCTCCCCCCCATACTTCTTTCTAGGTGTGGGGCTTTCTGAAAGGGACTATGATGCTGTCCCTTTCAGAGCTGGAGGTCCAGAGCTCCAGGCAAAGTTCACCAGGCCAGACAGATGCAGCGAGCCACCCTGAACTACCCTGCCAAGGCTCCCGTTCTAGAGAACAGCCTATTCAACTGCTGGCTCTGCTGAAGAGTGCCTCTAGCCTCTGAAGGGCTCACCCTCCACCACCTGTTCTACTTTGCAGGGAGAGACTGGGAGAGAATCAGGTTCTGGTCTCAAACTGGAAAACAGAAACTCCTTCCTCCTGCCAGCCCATCATCCGCATCCCTAAACAGGAAGAAAGGAACTTATCATTGACTGGAGGTCAGAAATCAGCTGATGCTAATCAAGAAATATCAGAGACTTCTTTGGGAGGTGAAAACACGGGTGGATGCTCTTCTTCTCAAGTGGGGAGCCCCTGCTGCACTTCACTTTCAGGCTGAAGGCCTCACTTCTGACCCAGGTCCTTGTAATCTGCCCTTCCTGCTCATCCAGCCTCAGTCTCAACACGCGCTGACAGGCCACGAACAAGAGCCCACTAGTGAGTGGCGGTGCAGACTGTAATGTTTTTGAACTTGGTGCCCTTGCAGCTGCTGTCCCCTCCGCCAGGAATGCCTGCCCCCTGCCCCCATCCCACTTTGCCTGACATTTTCCTACTTATCCTTGAAGACTCAGCTCAGGGTCACCTCCTCCAGAAGTCTTCCCCGAGCCCCACAGTTGGAAGCTGGCCCCCCCTCCTCTGTGGCCCCGAGGTCCTTATCGTGTGAAGCAATTACCTGCTGGGTGCCTGCCTCCCTGTCTAGACTTCCAGTTCCTTGGGGAAGGACCAAGGCCTATCTGTCTTTGCAACCCCAGTGGCTGATGCATGGAAGACAGTCAGTAAACGGCCATGAGATCGCAGCAGAGGGGCCGCCTCAGACAAGGACTTCCGCCTGGGGCTGGCCAGCTCTGTCCTCTTCAGTGAGGCTCGGAGTTGTGTCGGGCTGCTGCAGCCGCTACCTCTACACCAAGGGGTTTCCACCCAACAGATGTAGGAGGTGGCCTGGGCCACAGACCAAGAAGGGACTTAACTGCAAAAAGTGTCAGTTCCTGGCAGCGACAGGGATAGTGCCCTGATGGGGGGCTGCAATTTGGAAAGCTGTTCCCTGGAGGTGACACAGGCAGATTAGTTACTCCTTGCCTGATAAACACCTGTCCTCTCTTATGGTCTCTCTTGAGCAAATGGCTTAACACGGACCTAGGAAATGTGGGTCTGTTTGGAGGCTGCCTTGTCTGGAGCCTGGAGCAGCCAGGGGCTGGGGTAGGGGGTAAGGACAGTGACTGAGCGAGAACAGCCTATTTAACACAGCTGCCAACACACTCCGAAGGGGCTCGAGCGCTACCGCTGGGAAGTGCTAATTGGTTCTTAGCAGTGTGAGGCCGGCGCAGAGCCAGGGCGGAGCTGGCTGAGCCACACCTGCAATAGGTGAGAGGAAGGGGCTGACTGCGCGCCAGACTGCAGTCAAAATGGCCACGAAGGGGTTTCCCTGGTGGTGCAGTGATTGAGAGTACGCCTGCCGATGCAGAGGACATGGGTTCGTGCCCCGGTCCGGGAGGATCCCACATGCCGCGGAGCGGCTGGGCCCATGGGCCATGGCCACTGAGCCTGCGCGTCCGGAGCCTGTGCTCCGCAACGGGAGAGGCCACAGCCGTGACAGGCCCGTGTACCGCAATAAAAAAAAAAAAAAAAAAAAAAATGGCCATGAAGCACGGGTGTGTGAGGGCCTCACCTGTGGCAGTCCCGACTCTGCCAGGCTGGCGGCAGGGGGAGACAAGCTACCCTGTGGGGTGGTCCTGGAAGCCCGAGGCCTGGGGTGCGTGTCTCTGAAAAGAGAGCTCACAGCAGGGAGTCTCCTCTATCTAGGTGACTCTGTGCTCGCTCTCCGGAAGAACACCCTGGGTCCTCCAAGTTTTAGAGGATAAGGAGGTCAGGGTCCTTGGTGGGACTGAGCAAAGCTGTGAGAGCAGCTCGGCTTGCCGGAGCAGTGACCCAGATCAGGGGAATGACCTTCCTGCCCGAGGAGGTGCCACCACATGAGGGGCACTCACCCTGACGGCAGTGGTGCTCGCCCTGCACCAGCTGTCCGTGTGGAGGGGCCGGGAGCCTCAGGGAGGGGTGAGAATGGTCCCAGCCCCCACCCCACGCCACTCTCCCGGTCTCATTTCCCCTCTAGCATTACACGGCTCCTACCTTCACCAGGACCCGAAGCTGCTGTCCCCGGCTCCTGGATCTCCCTCTCTGTCTGTGTTTCGGCATTCTGCAGCTGAAGGGCCAGAGTCTGGGTGCCCTGAGATGTCACTGAGGTGGTGGGGTTCCGGGGCTGCAGCCCAATTGCATTCATCAGGCCCATGTCTCTGTCTGTCCTCCATGTGGCTCTGCTGGTGCTACGGAGAGAAAGGCAGAGCGGAGTCGGGCAGGGCTGGGGACAGCACATCACACACAGCTCCGTGTGCTCCATGCCAATCCCCAGGGCATAGCCTGGACCAGGGCCTGCAGGCTGAGAGGCCCGCTCCCGCAGCTGCCTCCCGATGGCAGTGAACTCGCCTGTGTTCTCCTCCAGATCACTCCACACCCCGGGACAATGAAAGGAGGCGGCAGACCCGTCCAGTTTTACAAACCCAGCTGGTCCAGTCACTCAAACGAGGGCCTTTCTGGGGAGGTAGAGATGGCTGATCTTAAAAGACGCTTCCTTAGATTCAGGAAGCCACTAGCTGAGCTCCACGGGACAAAGGGTGAGCAGCCGAAGAGGGCCCTTTCTCTCTTTAGCTTTTCCTTCCTTCTAACTATATGCTGACAAGATTCCAGTTTAAATTCTTGGAACTTCCACTGAATGTCCACTTTGGAGGAAAAGCACCAGGACTCCTGTGAAGCTGCTCTGGGATCCTCCTTCGGGGTCTTCTGAAAATAGACTCTTAAAAGCAGGGAGGGCCAGCTGCCAATGAGTAGGGCCCAGGCCCCAAGCTATACACCCCCTTCCTTGGGCACTTCCTAGGCACTGACCCTCAGGACAGCTCGAGCTGGCAGCAGAGGGAGCCCAGGACTTTCAAGACAGTCACCAGCCGCTCCTATTTGTAGCTGCTTCTGGGGATTACTCCTCCAGCTGTGCCCTGTACTTCCTCTAGGAAGCAGTGATTGCTTTGGCTTTATCATCGACCCAGGACTTTCTCTCAAAATGTTCTAGTCTTCGTTAATGAATTAAGTGATGAGAGGATCAGTACCAGGTTCCTACTCTCTCACTGGCCCCTGGGGAGGGTCTGTTCCTGGGCTGCAGCTCTGGGCAGCTTGGACCCTGAGGCCTGGGTCACGTGGGAGACTGCCCACAAGCAATCTCCTAGGGAGGGCATCCCTCTCCAGTGTCCACTCCTCTCTCCTCACCGCAGCTCGCCCAGACACCACACCAGAATGAGAGGGCTAGACGGTGTCCTAGCTCGTCTTAAATCAAGGCTCTGAGGGAAGAGGTTCTGTTCTCTTTCTTAGCCATGAAACACTCTTCTCGAACGAAATCACGTGCAAAAGCTCAATGCGTGAAGCAGATCAAAGAGGAGCTGCTCTGGTTGAGGACGGGCAGCTACAGAGCCCTGGAGCACAGTCTGAGGGCACTGCTCCAGAGCCCACTGGTTGCAGAAGGGAGGGCGGGCCTCCTCTTTCAAAAACTCACCCAGGCCTCTCACTACTTCGGCTGCTGGAGTGAACAGTGAAGACAGTCTCATTCAGCTGGTCCCAGTAGTACTCAACACCAGAGTTTAAGGCCCTGAAAATCAGTTGGGAAGGAGAAAAGGTGGAAGACATTAGATAGGGAATGGCCAGAACTCCTTGCAATTCCCTCCTTCCTCTCTCCTGGGGCTGGGCTGAGGCCAGGACCAAAGATATTCCTGCATCAGGATACTCAGTGTAGAGAAGACCAGACGAATCTCCAACAGCCCCAAAGCCTGGAGTGGTGGCTTTAGCCTCTTCCATCCCCCAGAGCCTAACTGGTTCCTCTTTGGGGCTAAGGATGAGCTAAAAAATAGCCATGCCAGTCATAGGCAGTGAGTTCTGCGTGTTCTTCAGACATATGAGAAAGGAGCTAAGATGGCCCTGGAGACACCAGGTGCCATGGACAGCCCTATCTAAAGGGCGTGCTTAGTGCTCAGAAACAGAGAGTGCAGGCTCTCACCATTGGGTCTTCCCTACAGCCATGGGGTCAGGAGAAAGGAAAATGAGGGCACCTTGACATATTTACTTTGCCTGGAGCTCAGAAGTCTAAGCAGGAAAAAGCTCCCACTGAGCCAGAGAGGCCCACATCTCTTTCTATTCTGGCCCTAGAGGCTCCTTTGCCAGGTAGAGGCTGGACAAGCAACTGGGAGAGCCGAAGATGACCCGGGAGGGCTCACAAACTTCCCCTGGGGGAGGGAGGAGAGAAACTCCAGCAGCGATGGGCTGGACTGCTGACAGCAGAGAGAAGAGCTTCTATCCATCAAGTTCTCTGGGCTGCCAACCTTTTCCTGGTTCCTTCTTTCCCTGCAATGGAGTATCAAGCAGTTTCTTCCAACCCCATGCAGGCAAAACTGCCAGAAGGGAAGCAGTGGCCTCTTATCTTTCTATACTGATGTGCCACCTCAGGCAGCAAGCCTGGCTGCCAGTGGTGGGTCCCAAAATGCAAGACAGCTACCTAGCACCAATCACATGGTTGAGGGTGGGGTGCCACTGATGGTGGTGAAGGAAGAGGGATATGAGTTGGGAAAGAGGTGTCTCTGAGCCCTTTGATGAGAACTCCAGTGTCTACGTAGAGATTGTAGGAGATACTCAAAAAAGCTAGCTCCGCTCCTAAGAGGGACAGGGCATGCATATGTGCTTGAGGAGCTCTGCTATAGACTGAATCCCCCCCAAATTCACATGTTGAAACCCTACCCCCAAAGTAACTGTATCTGGAGATAGGGTCTTTAGAAGGTAATTAAGGTTAAATGAGGTCATAAGACTGGGACCCTAACCCAAAAGGACTCTGGCCTTATAAGGAGAGAGAGAGATCTTATTCTCTTCCTCCATCATGTGAGGACACAGTGAGAAGGTGGCTGTCTGCAAGCCAGGAAAGGAGTCCTCCCCAGAACTCAACCATGCCAGCACCTGATCTCAGAATTCTAGCTTCCAGATGGTAGAAAATAAATTTCTGGTGATTAAGCCACCCCGTCTTGAGCTGACTAAGAAAAGCTCCAACGGAAGCCAGTTTTTTAACCTAGAGGCTGAGGTCACCTTCCTTTAACGACAGAACTTCTTCAATAAAGAGCAAACAAATGAAAGTCAGTGGGTTGTGAGGATCAGCCAGGAAAAGATGAGTTGGGGGGGGGTGATGTAAGGTGATTCCTTCCTAAATGTGAGGATTGGACAGGGCAGGGGCCTGATGGGGCCTGCACGGTGAGCAAGTGCATGTCAGGAGGCTGTGCTACCTCAGGTGAAAGGAAACGGGCCTAGGCACTGGGACCCCAAATCCATCACTAGAGGGGCACTAAGATCCTGGGGATTAGGCTTTACCTGTGGGAAAGAGCCACAGCCAAACAAAAGTACTCTTCCTCTCCCTGTTCTGGACTAAACCCCTCCCAGCTCCTCTTAGAGGGCAGATGTGGTGTGATCTTCAGACGAGCCCTCTGAAAGAACATCAATAAAGAATTAAAGTTCAGGGTAACAACACCTGCGGTCAGGTGGCTGCCTCTCACGGCAGCCCGGGGGCCAGGACCGAGGTCAGCACTCTGAGCCGGGACACCTCAACCCGAATCTCCGCCACTCCCATAGCCGCACAGGAGGTGGCGGGCCATGTTTCCTGGATCTCAGCGAGCTGCTGTTTCTCCTCGAGACCACAGGGAGCTGAGTCACCAGACACTCAGCTATTTTTGTGAGGGTTGTCTGAGAACAACAGGGCATTGGAGAGCAAAGGTGAGAGAAGACCTTACGTGAGGGAAGAGGCAAATGACCAGAAACAAAAGCAGAGGCCCCCAGAAAACAAAGCCACCACTGCAATTTTTGATGAGCAAATCTTGGCTGCATGAGGCTCCACATGAAGCCAGCTGCCAGGGAGTCTCTGATTTACAAACTTGTCAAGATTTACTGACAGGTGGCAATACCACGTGGGTCGCCGCCAAATCCTTCGTCTGTAATTCCTGCTACCCAGGGATGGTTAGTGACAACAAACTGCTCACACCAAACCTATACCAAACCATGTATTGCGTGACCAGGCACCTTCCTTCCCATCTCAGAGAAAAGGCCACCTGAAGGCACACTCTCTGAGCTGCGACTGCCAGCATGATGCTGATGGTCAAAGAGTTCCTCAAACACTTTCCATCTGGTAGCATGTGCCATCAGCTCCAGGCTATGAACTCTGGCCATTTACTGAGGATATCAACTGCCAAACAGAACAGGAGTGATGGAGGCTATCAACATGCTGTTCCATTCTCCCCCCCACCCCGACCCCAATACTCTCTGCTCCCCACTGAGAGGTCCAATTCCAGCCATGATCTGTTCTACCTTCTATGGTCAGACCAGCTTCAACTACGACAAGCTCATGGATCTGGTTGAAATTCCAGGCACTGTACCAAGGAAGAGAGTTGAAGATACCCTCTCTGGCTACTGAAACTCTGAGTGTTCAATATTCAGTGTTGCTTATTTCCATCTGTAAGCTAAAGAACAGTCCCAACCCTCTCCTTCCTCCTTGGACCTCAGGGAGGATGAATGAGTCACCACTGTTTGCTCTAGGTTCTTCCTGGAAGCTAGACAAACACACAGAGGGGTGAAGAAGAATGGGAAAGGCCAGTCAGGGTCAGCCTTCCTGGCTTCCTTCAACAGCCTCTGTGAGCTGTGCTTCTGGGCTTGGTTCAGTGACTCCTCACAGCTGGGGACCCTTGGGGCTCCCTGAACACAGCTAAGAGCCAGCCTGGCTTCCTCGGTGGTGAAAACGCTCTCACACAGAACTGCCCTCCTCGGCAGTGAAAGCGCCGAGTCCTAACCTCTGGACCGCCAGGGAATTCCCCCCAGCCTACTTTTCTTCTGACATGAGTCTCTGAATTCTGTCTTCTGAGCTGACTCTCAGAGGTCTTCCCAGCACCTCCCCACCCCGCCGTTTGTAGGGCTGATCTATGAGACGGAAGTGAGCAAGCAGCCCCTCACATCAATCTGGCACTTCATACCCACCCTGGTTACTGATGGGGGGGGGGTTGGCTGGGCTGGCAGACAGCCAGAGGCACAGGAGCAGCTTGGGAGGGGTGGTGGGTCGGACAGCAAAGCAAAGGAGAAAGGAGCATCTCACTGCTGGGAGGTGGGGTGGGGATCAGGCTATCAGCCACTGAAATGGCTCTGTATATGGGTGGAAGGGCCAGTGGTCCGTCTCCTCACCTGTCCTAAGAATTTCTGTGCCTGGAGAGATGGAGTGTTTCCTTAGGCTTTTTTCTACTGTCAAGTGGGGTTTTAATTCCTTCAAGAGATGCCCAAGGAGCTTGTTACCTCTGTCTTTGTGCTTGGAGAGAGTGCCAAGGCTGAGACAATGGAGGAGAAATCAAGAACAGGATTGAAAGCACAAAATGTGGTAAAGCTGCCTGTGCCTGAGACAAAGGCAGACAACCACCTGTTTTGGAGGGAGGGCTATAATCCTGGCCCAGCTGGCTGGCTGGCTGGCTCATGTGCCCTTGGGAATGGGTGTGCCAGGGAGCTGTGTCACACAGGGCCAGGCAGCAGGCAACAACCCTGAGCTTCTACTTCCCTATTTATTTGTTCTCCTCGTTCGAGGCCGGAGATCACTCAGAGACTGTTAAAAAAGATGTACATGTTCTCACTTATCCTCTCTCATTTCTCACTGCATCAGTCACCTGACCCACTTAAATGCCTCAACATGATCTAGAGCTGCATTCTTCACCTGATGTCTTAAAAGAGTTACAAAATTATATGTGTGTTCTTGCGGTATATTCTTCTGTGGAAGAGAGTATGTTGCTTTCGTCAGAATTCTAAAGGGGTTTTTGATTGAAAAAAGGTTAAGAATCAGCTACAGGAAAGAGCTCTGGATCGGAAAATTAGAAAGGCTCATTTTGTCACTGATCTGCTGGGAGACCTCGGGTGAGTCGTAACTTACTTACCTGAATATTGTTCATAGTATTTCCTGCCTAAAGTACAGAAATGAAGGTGATTGAGAACTGGAGAAGCTTTGGACAACTTGGGACAAAGTCATGTCCATCTTAATTTTATATGGTACCCTTAAATACTGGGCTTAAGGTATGGGGCATTTACCCACACAACCCAAGAAATCAGAAGAAACAGGAACACCAAAAAGGCAGGCTCAACTGGCTCTCTCTGAGTCCAACACAACTTGGTCTGTGATGGGGTGCTGTTCGCTGTATCAAACATTAGTGTTATCTTTTTTTTTTTTTTTGCGGTACGCCGGCCTCTCACTGTTGTGGCCTCTCCCGCTGCGGAGCACAGGCTCTGGACGCGCAGGCTCAGCGGCCATGGCTCACGGGCCCAGGCGCTCCACGGCATGTGGGATCCTCCCGGACCGGGGCACGAACCCGTGTCCCCTGCATCGGCAGGCGGACTCTCAACCACTGCGCCACCAGGGAAGCCCATTAGTGCTATCTTGTCATGGAAAAGACTTGAGTTGCTGGTGGGTAAGAGAACTCCCCAGGCAGCTCAAGATGGCTCCAGCTTGCTGAGACAGTGGATGCTGAAGATGACATATGGGGAGAAAAGAGAGGCCAAAGCCAGCTTCATGTCTGGCTGAGATGTCTGTGAGTCACACCAAGTATGTAGGCTGGGGTTGTAGACATAAAAGCTTTGTGGGGCCACGACAAATTCGGAGCAGAGACACTGCCTCTGTAAGAGCAGATCGCTTTTGCAAGAGAAGGGGCTGGGAGTCTGGTTGGGACAAAGGTTAGTAGCTGGAGCCAGGGACAAGACAACAGTGCTAAGGAAGGCTGTCTTGGAGAATCAGGGAAAGAAAGGCCTGTAACTACAGTGTTAGTAAGAGTGAAATTATAATCCAGAATTCTTTTCCAGTTTTGGGAAAGATGCCTATTAGAGTCCTCTTATGAATTTCTAAGAAAAGAGGAAGAGGTAAGATAATGTGCTTTGGGGAAAAAGAAATCATTCAGGGAAGACTGATCCTGAGACTACGGACAGGCTGGAGGGAGGGCAGAAACGGACAGATCCAGCACCTGGGTTAACAGTGGCACAGTCGTGAAAGAGGCAGGCTGTGTTCTGGAGAGGCACCAGGAGCTAGTGAAAGGGGCTCTGTGGACGGGAGTCTGAGGAGAGTGTGGCTGGCAGAACCAAGCAGTCTCCCAGCTCCAAGAGCAGCTTGACTAGGTCAGGCTGAGACAGCAGCTTCCCTTTGGAAGGGGCTCCGAAAACTCTAGGTGGAATAAAAGAGCTGTCATCAGAACCAGGTTTTCTTTCTCCTGGGCCACCGACCTAGCTCAGCTGACAAGGGCTCAATCACCAGTCACCTACCAGGCCACAAGAACTGACCCAAATACACACTTTAGGAAAAATCACCAAGGGCCCTATCAAAAGGCAACATGGACACTCCCAGCAGCCAAAGACCCTACCAGACCAGCCACACCGTGTGTGTTCTGTGATCTGCAGGCCACCCTTGGAGAAGACTCTGCACCAAGTGAAGGACAACATTAGGACCGCCTGGAGGCAGAAGTGGCATTTAGTCGCCTGGAAGCCCGAAGTAACCCACGCAGCAATCAGCCTGATCTGCACTGAAGTACAGAGTTTCACTCTCCCCACCTGGCTGGGTCTGGAAATTGATGACAGACCTGGCTGATTCCCAGGGTCTTGAGTGAAAGGATGCCTGAACAGACCTCTCTCCTCCAAAAAGCCAGAGGAAGGGGAGAAGCGGGTTTCATCAGGACTTAAGACAGAGATGCTTTGGTTCCCTGTCACCTCCTACCCCCTACTTCAATCAAGACCAGTTAATTATCATTTTTATTCTAAACTAAGCTTTTCAATCTGCCTTCACTATTATGAGCCAGAACCCCAAGCAGAAAGGAAAACAGGCAGGACACAGACAGAGCCAGGCTGTCAGAGATCCGTAGCTTGACAAATTAGGGCTTTAATATTTCCAATTTTGTTTCTTAGGTTAATGTCTATGGCATTTACACAAACCTGAGACCACCTGTTGAATTTTTCAAAAAGGGTTTAGAGGGCTTCCCTGGTGGCGCAGTGGTTGAGAGTCCGCCTGCCAATGCAGGGGACACGGGTTCGTGCCCCGGTCCGGGAGGATCCCACATGCCATGGAGTGGCTGGGCCCGTGAGCCATGGCCGCTGGGCCTGTGCGTCCGGAGCCTGTGCTCCACAGCGGGAGAGACCACAACAGTGAGAGGCCCGCGTACCGCAAGAAAAAAAAAAAGGGTTTAGAAAAGAATCTTTGATATCTATGCTTTTGCCTGCAGGGAGACTTTACTATCACTAGGAAACCAGAGAAGGAGGGAAAACAAAGAAAAAAAATACTGCCTTAGATTTAAAAACACCTAATAACTATACCAGTCTTTTGAAGATTTTTGGAATGGAGAGCTAACCTTACCATCCCCTAGGTGAAAAGGACACTTTAAGGAGTGATGCCGAGAATGAGTCAGGCTCTAGCAGGATTCGAATTTCCCATCTAGAAGACCCCACCTCGGCGGGGGTGGTGGTGGTGGTGGTGTGATGAATTGGGACATTGGGACTGACATATATACACTAGTATGTATAAAACGGATAACTAATAAGCACCTGCTGTATAAAAAAATAAATAAAATTCAAAAATTAAAAAAAAAAAAAGACCCCACCTCACTGGCCAGATCCACAGGCGAATGCTGATGACTCCAGTCCTCAGCCTGGATGACCCCGAGTCCCCACCCTGCCAGCCCCTTGAGCCACTCACTCTGGTCGGCAGATCACCAGGTCTCCTTTGTTGGTACCATAGGCCAGGCCGAGCCCTGGCTCGGGCAGCCACCGGGCAGAATTGATGCTGACATGTCTCCGCTGGTCAGCAGGCATGGGATAAAGGACGTTGAAAACTCTCTGGGTGAGGGAAAAAGAGGGAAGAAAAGAGAACGGGAGGAGAAACAGTCTGTTACCAAGAATAACACAATCCAAGGGGAACAAAGTCCCTCCTATAGCCTAGAGCAAGTTAACCACAGGGAAGAAAAGAGATGGTTGGACTGGGAATGGGATGACTCTTAACATGTATCTGAGAACTTGGGGAAGCACAGGGGAGGGTGGGACCCTCTTACTTCAGGTGAGGGCTAAGGACTGTCAGGAAATACCAGGGGCATACTTGGACCCTTCTGCATGAAGCTTCGCTATGCTCTCCTCACAGCCTTTAACATTTCTCACTTCATCGCTTTTAAGGTAACCCCCTGGAAAGCCCCATGCAGAGCCTAGCACACCAGGAAGGACTGCCCCAAACTTTCCTCTGACCAGACAAACCAGTGAGAGCCAAGCTCCACTGGTAGTCCTGTTACCATGGAAATCATAGCACTCTCACTGTAATGGGGAACTGAAGGTGATAGGGGGGCGGGAGGGGGTGATAACATCAAAGAACATTCTTAATTCATCTAATTAAAAGCAATGTTAAAACTGCTATTGTTAAGGAAACCTAAAAGGTGCGATAAGATGTAGGAAGCAGGGCAGAGGGGAATCCTGAACACACAGGTATAAGATTTCTTTCTAGCTTTTATAAATCACCATTAAACAGATCAGTTCCATTTTTCAAAGGGAGTCTCCTTTCATTAGTCTACATCTTTCCAAAGCTACTATTTCCTCAGGGGGCAGCTTAGCTTGTCTCAGGTTGGGCTGAAGGTGCTATCTGGCTACTGATCTACACAATGTTCCAGAATCGACTTTAGTCAGAGACAGGGGCAGGGCAGTGGAAGAATGAAGGGCATAATTTAAGAGTCAGAAAGATCTGGGTTTGAGTCCTGGCGTCACTGCGTCACAACTTCTCTGGATCTCAGTTTAAAAAGAGCACCAACACTCAAATAATAGGGGAGATTAAAAGAAATGATGTATATAAAATGCCTGACGTGGTGCAAGCTCATAAATGGTAACTCTTGTTCGTATTACCATGAACCCGCATCTGGGGCTTAAAGAAAAAACAAAAAACAAACAAGAAAAACACGTCATCAGGCCCTAGGAAAAGGACGTGAGGCTGAGAATCTATAAACTGGAGTTTTAGTCAATACAATGTTTTCTCTTTTAGCCTCTTCAGGTTTTTATAAAATAAGGATGAACTTCATCTGTCTTTACCTGTCCCTAAGGGTTGATGGAAGGGAAAAAAAATGAGAGAACAAATGAGAGCATGATTTAGAAAGTAATATTAAAAAATGAATTTAGGGCAGTATAATAATAATTATTTTTCTGATTATCCTGATGAGAGACCCCGCTCCCCCAAAAAGGTAAATATTGAGCTAAGGGTCCACGCCATTTACAGAAATCAAGTGATAAGAAGTCCTGCATTTGGGAACTTGTTCATGTGCCTTGGGTAGCATCTGAAAGGCCTTTAGCAGGACAGCCTCTGGACTAGAGAAGACAGTACCACGTGTGCTCGATGTAATGACACACACAGAGAATCCTGTTCTAAAAGTTCCCCGGCTTTGTGGTGCTGAGAAATGTGTCTGGGCAGCTTACAGCACACTGCTGGAACGGCCCTGTTATGGTCCTGAGGTCGAATGGGTCTGTTACAAATATGGAACTGGCTCTGGTTCGAGGCATAAGACAGACTGCCCCATGGCTGCTGCTGCCTTAAGAACCTCCTGCCTCCTATGCCCTCCCCATCTGACTCAACTCCAAATTTAAGAATTAACCAGGGCTCCTTAAATCTTTGGTCTGAGGAGACTACTGAAAAAGAGCCCAATGAAGTTTATGAATTTCTAAACTAGTCATCCAGAACATGCTTGCCTGACCTTTGGATAATCCCTTCCTTACACGTACATACCTGGCAGGAGCCTGGAATGAATTCATGGCTACTCCTCTCCATCGGCCTCACTACTGGCTGACTGTCCACAGAGATGGCAATGCCAGTCTTTTTCCCTTTGCACCTAATCAACTCTTTTCCTTCAGGTCAGGGGATGGATGTGGTGCCTTCATCCTTTCTCACAGAGGTTTTCACTTTTCCAGAAGATAATCAATGGTTTCTGTCCAACCTATCGGCTATATGGTTAAATATGACTTAATATACAAATCAAAAGGACAAAGTGGCTGTGATCAGACAACTGTGGCTGGGATCACTTAATCTGTTAAATTTTTCTTCTCCCAAAGGTCAGATAATATAAGCTGGGGATACACCCAGAGTTCAGAAGGGATGTGTGTTAATTTCAGTGGGTTGGATGAAGGGAGCCTTATTTTTCGCCTGTGGCAGTTCTAATGGGCTTCACAAGAGTCTCCCTTAAAATCATAATGATTCATTATTGCAGGTAATGGGCCAGAGGGCCAGAGAAAGTGGTCTTGCAAGAAGGGAGACAATGCAGTTAGTAAATCAAATGCTTTGAGGTTGTGCTGAGTGCTTTGACCATGGTCTCACAAGAACAAGGACTCTTTTCTAGAAATGTTCCAGACCAGGAAAGAAGCAAACAAGCCTCTCACACGTCACAAATTTACCTTTTATAGTCTGTTGCTGCAGAGGGATTAACAAGCAAATACTATCAATTTGCTTCTAAGTACAGGAACTTGCTCTGGGGACAAAACCATCAAGAAGCCAGTATGATGGGTGACCCAGCTTAGGTGAGACAAGGTCAGAGCGACTGGAGAGAAGTAATTAAAGGCTGAGACCCCTAGACCTTGCTGCACAGATATTCACAACCTCCATGGCTATAGGAGTCATGGGGTATCGATTTGTCCTCTGACTCTGGCAGCTCCCCACCCTGCCCAAGTCCTTAAACAGTGTTGAAAGGGCAGCTCCCAAGAGCCCATCTCCTCCAGTGATTGGGTATTAGGCTAAATCCTGCTTTGTGGCAGGAAGACAGAAAGTGCCACGTGAAGATCAGTAGCCTCCAGAATTCCTGATATGCACTTGCTTACTTATCACACTCTAATGTGGGGGTGAGAAGGAAGGGGATGACAAGGAGATGACACAGAGGATGCAGGATGGGTAGGATCACTGATTTATAGGTTCTGAGAGGTCATCTGATCCAATGTTCCTATTTCACACATGCCTGGAATGAAAGGACCCTAGAGGAATGAGAATCTGGCCCATTTGGAAAAACACCCAGAGGTGTAGTTTCCATTCCTTTCTCTGGCCGCAGTTTAACAGCTCTGAAAGTACCTCACGGACAGGAACTACCCCTCACAATTAGCCCTAGAGACAAGAGAATACTGGGCAACAAGCTCCCCAGTGCTGACAGATGGCTATAGCTCTGGCTACTCCCAAACCATTTATGGTTTCGGCCAACAGTCTTTCCAACCCAGTGACTGGGTGATCTGTGAGTCTCCTCCCAGATTTCAATGGGGGCTGGCTCCATAAACCCGAAGTTCATCAGCACTGACAAGAACGAAGATCCGAGACAGTAAAGGAAGCTCTGGTCTTTATTTTAAGGCACTCCAAATATATCTCCAGTAAAACCTTCCTTAACTCTAGTCAGGTGCCCAGAAGCTCCCTGTCAGATGTTAAGGACAAAGCCGGGGACCTGCCAAAAAATGCCTCCCCGTCTCTGACAAAAGTGACACCTTATGAAGCTACACCACCAAATTCCATTATACTGGAGGAGGATTATCAGGTTCTGGGGCCCCTTTGGTGGGGGTGGATACAAAACCTGGCTGTGGATTCATGTTTGCAGAGGCCTGGTTTCAACCTGTCTCCGGGGCAGCTATTCCCTGGTAGACGACAAATGCTGACAGAAACCCCCCTCCCCAGGCAGGCTGTTCTCATTTCTGTATAACATCTGTGAAGGGAATTGGGATCAACGAGCTAGAAGGAACAAATTCTTTAGAGTCAGTGCAGTCTCAGCATGTCAATAGGGAATGAGTCAGGTCACCAAGATCTTTACAGTTCTAAGGAGTGGGAGAAGATAATTTCCCTACTTCAGGGGTCCAAGACAATCTCTTGTACCTCTTGGCTCTATCCCTCGAAGTCTCTAATAGGAAGTAGGAACAAAAGAAAACAGTTCCCAGATCAAAACTAAAAGGGTCTTGTTTCTTGTTCAAAGATAGGAAAAGAACGAGAGGTAGCCAGGGGAACTCAGTGGGAAAACTTCTTCTCCATCTTTTTAAAATTGAGAGGAAAAATGTATTGCTGCCCTCAACAAGATGCTTTCTTTTCTACCACATGTCAATAAAGCTCACACCATTAGTCCAAGTAGCAAACTGCATTGCTCAGATCAGCCCAAATAAGCTAAAAGAAAAAAACTTTTCGGTTTTCTTGTTTACATTTGGGAATCTCATTATCCTTAAAGCTGGAAACTTGCCACTGTGGCAAGAGGTCAAGTGCGGTCGGCAGATCTCCCTTGTTTTAACCAAGACAATGAAAGCTGGTTGAAGGAAGAGGACAACTGGAAACTGAGGCCAGAAGGACCATGAGAGAAGTCACAAGCCAAAGGGGCTTTGAGAAAGAAAGGAACTGTGAGGAGGAGAAATGCCTTCTGGGTCGTGATGAGAATCAAGGGAGGCTTGAGAGGGTTACTAGAGGAGAATTAACTCTCTGGAAAGAGGAAAAAAATCAGTGGAAAGCAGATGCTAAGAGACAGCTGACCTTTCCATTGGAAATGGATGGCTACACATCTTGTCGCAGGCTGAGAAATGCACACATCCCAAAACAGGCGGGGGGAGGGATACTACGGTCATCCTTTTTTTCTTTTGGGTTGATTTGCTTAGATTCATCAGTTACTGGAGTTTCTTCATCCCTAGGAAAATGTGATTGTTTTCCAGAACCTTTAATTTCTTTTACTGTCTCTAAGCCTTCTTTATATTCTACTTTGGAGTTTAGAACTCATAGAATGTTGATTTTAAAGTGGTTATTTCAAAACAAAAATCGGAATACCAAGTCAGTTTACTTTCGAGACTCTTTGTTCAGTTGAAGCAGGAACAAATCTGCCTAGAACACTCTTGTTTAAACCAAAGCTCCCCCAGCAGAAGAGCAAACAGCTCCTTTTCTTATCTCTTGGGAACTTGTTGCCCTCCTCTGTTCCTGATAACCTGATGCCTTGTAGTTATTTCCAGCCAATCTCCTGTGATTTGTTGAGACCTACAGACTTTGTCTTATTCACCTGTTCCCCTCAAAGAGATCCCAAGGACAGTCAGAGAACAGGAATTTTATTTTTCAATTGGCCTGATGCTTTCCAAAGTCCATCTCTGGCCATTAGGATTGAAGCGCAGAGATTACTTCAGTTGAGGGATCTACTTCTGTGCTAAATCAAATACCAAGGCACTCAATGCTCCTGGAACTCCCAGAAGTTAAAATAATTGCTTCCTCCTGTGCCCACACCACTGTGCACAGCACAAGTTCTTGACCTTCCTCAGTTTTCTAAATCTCAAAGGAAATGGCCAAATGAGTAGTTGTTCTAGATATTCAGCTCAGATAAGGGAGTCTTTCAATATATTCATACATTTTACTTGATCCATATTTTTTTGAAAGAAGAAAACTCAGGATGGGAGTTACAATAAAATACTTCCAGCTTCTACAAATGCAGAAGTTGGTTCTCCTACCAATTCTTTTTTTTTAAAATAAATTTATTTATTTTTGGCTGTGTTGGGTCTTCGTTGCTGTGCGCGGGCTTTCTCTAGTTGCAGTGAGTAAGGGCTACTCTTCGTTGCAGTGCGCAGGCTTCTCATTGCGGTGGCTTCTCTCATTGTGGAGCATGGGCTCTAGGTGCGCAGGCTTCAGTAGTTGTGGCACACAGGCTCAGCAGTTGTGGCTCACGGGCTCTAGAGCACAGGCTCAGCAGTTGTGGCACAAGGGCTTAGTTGCTCTGCGGCATGTGGGGTCTTCCCGGACCAGGGATGGAACCCGTGTCACCTGCACTGGCAGGTGGATTCTCAACCACTGTGCCACCAAGGAAGCCCCTCCTACCAATTCTTAAAAAACAAAATGTTTTGCCTTTCACTTCTGAAACAGCCACTGGGAATCTCTCACCATTTCTCAGTGCTGTGACCGGAACCCTGAGAAACTCACTGATACTGGGCAGAACTGGGGTCATGAGCAAGACACTCTCTATTTTCATAAGAATTACATCTAATACTTATGTTTAATTACCATTTCCTGAGGCACGTGCTAGGCACACTGATGGTGCTGGTGAGTAGGGGTGTGTGTTCATGTATGTGTAGGGAATACACAGCACACAAGATTTCAAAGCGACACATTCCCAGAACAAATGCTGAGTGCCTCCTGTGTGCCAAGCACAGTGAAGGCTGGGGATACAGCAGTGAAAAGATCCGTTAAGAAGCCAGGTGTCCAGCATGTATGCACCAGGAGAGCAAGGACCAGATCCATTCTGTTCATTGTATTCCCAGACCTAGCGAAGTACCTGGCCCAGGGTAGGGGCACAATAAAATTTTGCTGAGTGAAAAGAATAAAATGCAGCATAGATTGTGCTCTACTAAGAAGCCATGGAGGAAAGAAAGCATCAAAGTTGGAGGAATCTGTCATGGAAAAATTCGCCTAAATTAATGGCTTTGATTGTAGCTCTAATGTTATTTTAAATTTTTTATTTTGCCCCCTCCCTTCTCTGACAAATTGCATCAGAGACACCCCTGACTTCTCTCATACCTCCTCCCCCTTTCCTACAACATGGTGAAGAAAGGAACTTTTTGAGGATAGATGCTTTGTACCACATCTCAGAAGTCAACTTTAAGATAATTGCAGCGGGAGCAGCTTTTAATCAACTGACAAGCAGCTTTAAGAAAATTAATGAGGACAAAATCTTAGGAAGGAGTAAATCATTTCTGACAACAAAGCTGTCTTTTATCCCAATCTCCCCTTGAAGAAATAGTACCCTTCTAGGATACAAAAATAAAATATCTTTATTTTTGGTTTTTGCCACTCCCAAGCCCAGATAAGATTAAGAAGCAGCTCAGTTCCCTTAGATTGCTGGAGAATACTCTGGCTTGAACTAGAGTTCCAAGTCACTTTTTTTTTTTTTTTTAATTTTTTTGGGCTGCATTGGGTCTTCATTGTTGCACGCAGGCTTTTCTCTAGTTGCGGCGAGCAGGGGCTACTCCTCATTGTGGTGCGCGGGCTTCTCATTGCAGTGGCTTTTCTTGTTGTGGAGCATGGGCTCTAGGCGCGTGGGCTTCAGTAGCTGTACCACACGGGCTCAGTAGTTTTGGCTCGTGGGCTCTAGAGTGCAGGCTCAGAAGTTGTAGCACGTGGGCTCAGTGGCTGTGGCTCGCAGGCTCTAGAGCACAGCCTCAGTAGTTGTGGCGCACGGGCTTAGCTGCTCCGCAGCATGTGGGATCTTCCTGGACCAGGGCTCGAACCCGTGTCCCCTGCATTGGCAGATGGATTCTTAACCACTGCGCCACCAGGAAAGCCCTCTAGGTCACTTTTGAAAACCAAACTTTTAGAATCTAGGGAAGTACTGATGACTGGATTTGATCACAGGCTAAATTCAGGGCAAGGAGTAAGCCACAGTGAAGATTATATGTTGAAGAATGGAGCTAGGACAAGCCAAAAGAGCCTATGCATGTTAGTTACATAATGCTGGTCAGTGCTGACAGTGCTGGCTACCCATCCCGACCCAGGGTCTAAGCTACAATTTAGTTATGACTAATTTGAGTACTCTGGACACCAAGCCTTTTCTGTGGTTCATTTTAATGAACTTATAATAATAATAATCAGTCATCACTAACTAGGCTGTTCTCTGAAGATGGCTATGAAATGGTATGAAATAAAGAAAGCCAACTAATGTTTCTTTATAACCAGGGTGACACTAAGATATCCATTAATGGGTACCACGGCGACATCTTCCTTCCAAGGATAACAGTGAGTTGAATGTTGGAAAAAGGAACTCAAGAACTACACCTTCAGATGGGGAAGGTCCTGGAGAGAAAGATAAAGATATTTCTTCTCACTTTTTAAGCCTAAGAATCTTGTATTCTATAGCACGAAGGCAAACAGGAATGGGATCACAGTTAAGAGCCTGAACAAAGTCAACTGTGGGCAGGTAAGAGTTTTAATTAGAATTGGGAAAAAGGCCCCACAGCATTACTCTTTAAAGTACCACCACTAGGATGCTAGCATGATCCAGAAATGCTAAGGGCAGGAGGTACTCATCAATTTCTCAACTTCCTGAAAGTATATGAAAGATCTGGTTAAAGGAGCCAAAGAAATAAACCAGATGAGGTTCCAGAGACAAGGTGAGAGCAAAAAAGAAAACAACAAAGCTATACTGACAGGTGAGGTCTAACTGGGATCCCCATGCAGTTGAGGACTGGTTCTCAATCTTGACTCAGCATGCAGACTCAACTGGAGGGCTTGGTAAAACAAGGATGGCTGGGCCCTACCCTCAGAGCTTCTGATTCAGCAGGCCTGGGACAGGGCTGAGAAGCTGCATTTCTATTAAGTTCCCTGATGATGCTGACTTAGTCCCAGGGAATACACATTGAGAACTACTGGCCAGTTAAGATATGAGTAGGTTGTAGGTCTAAAAAAAATCTGTTTCCTTTTCCAGCTGCCTAGGACCTATTGAGAATGAGGGGGATGCATATCTTTAGAGCTGGAGCTCTAGAGGGAGAAGGTATACAAGGGGACTGTCCACTACTGAAGAGCAGAGCTCTCAGGGTCAAGAAGGCGTTGGGGGAGGCAGGAGAGAAGAGAGGAAGAGGGGGGAGAAGAGGGGGGAGAGAGAAGGGTGGAGGGAGAGAGAAGGGTGGAGGGAGGGAGGGGCGGGCTTTCTTTCCAACACCCCCTCCAAACTAACAATCTGTCTGGGTATTAGTTGCTCAACCCTTGAATACAGTTTCACCGCATAGCCACAAAGAAAAAGCTTTCAATAAAATTGACCCTTAAAGTATTGATGTTTGAGGCTTGGCCTTAAAGAGCACAATGCTGTCTCATGGAGAAAGGAGAGCTAAACTGCTTTCTGTCCTAGGGCTTCTTCTCCCACCCAAGCCCCTTGTCCATCACTTCTGCCCAAACTGCCCCAGCACTGCCTCCCCACCTACACCCACACCTTGACCGCTGACGTTTGCCCCCATTCCTAGGTAAAACAGCACTTATTACAAACTGCAGGCGTAGTTTGCTATATGACTATTTCTGGTTTCATTAGTAATTTTATATTTTTGTTATTATGCTTTCACTTGGTTACAACCAAAGTTATTACAGTGTGCAAGTTGCCATAATTTTAGAAAATTAATTGCAGTTTTCTGCTACAATATTGTGCCTTGTTCCAATTAGAAAATGAAAGCAGTGAGAGAACTCAGGCAGTTTAGTGTCTTGAGAATTCAGCAAAACTTCAGCTCAACAATCTTTAAACGCCTAACTTAAAAACCAAACAGAAATTAACAAAAAGTCCTACTGGCTCAAGTATGAGGGAGTCAGATGGCACATAAGACCCTGAGGCAGAGATAGTAGCATACTCATCCTGGAATCGACAGACAGAAGGGGGAGATCAAATTTGTGCCTAGTCTTATTTTTCCTGATTTGCCAATGATACTAAAATTGGGAAGACTAAGCCTAGCCTTAGTAAGCAGAGAAGGGAAATATCCAAGGACCCTAGATCCTAGAAACGAGGATAATAATTAAACTCAACATGGGGAAGAAAGTAGTTCAGCACACAGAGATATTCAAGGGAGAACCCTGTAAAGCAACAACAGCTGAGAAAAATGGGAGGTGAAGCACACTGACAGCCAAAAAGCTAAGAGTTTTATAGGAGATAGAACACAAACACCACTGTGCCTGCAACAAAATTAGCAAAGGATCAAAGCATCACACATAAAACCACGATAAGAAGTAAACCTGAGACTGTATCTCTGCCTCTGCTGAAGAGGCTGAGGGCAGAAACCTAAAATGAAGAAAGCAGTCATTAAGAACAGCAGTTCTCAAACTCAAGTGCATATCAGAATCATCTGGAAAACTTGTTTTTTTTGTGTGTGTGTGTGTGTGTGGTACGCAGGCCTCTCACTGTTGTGGCCTCTCCCATTGCGGAGCACAGGCTCCGGATGCGCAGGCTCAGCGGCCATGGCTCATGGGCCCAGCCGCTCCACGGCATGTGGGATCTTCCTGGACCAGGGCACGAACCCGTGTCCCCTGCATCGGCAGGCAGACTTTCGACCACTGCGCCACCAGGGAAGCCCTGGAAAGCTTGTTTTACAAATACAAATACCCGGTCCCCTTCCTGCCCAATTCTTATTCTGATTTTGGTCTGAAGTGGAGTCTGTATTTTAACAAGAACCCCATGCATTCTAATGCAGGTTGTCCAAGGAGCACAGTTTGAGAAGCACTGATCCAGAGATCTGAAGAACCGCTTAGAATAAGCATGCCAAGGCGAAGAGCAATTAGCAATTCATTTTTACAAGACTTTTCATATGGAATTGTGTAAGAGATCATCTCTTGGGGAGAGATGGTCACTTAGTGGGAATTAAAGTAAGTCGGTGCTCTGGAGGATGTTCTCCTGGGAACGTCTGCTGGCCCAACAATTTCACCTCTCTGAACGTTCCCACAGTGAATTCCAAGAGGTAACACCACAGAGAAGGGGGATTCTGGGTAGAAAAGCTCTAGGACAGGCCCAGTACCCACAACTTCCTTCAAGGACAGAGCTTGACATTACAGATGGAGACAGCCACCTATACTTACCTGTGCAAAGAGGGAGATGCTCTACTGTCCCATTAAACCCTCGCTCCCTGTTCTCAGACAAAAATGCACTTCTTGCCTTAAACGGTGGTACAGCACAGCTATCCAAAAAAGCTGGTGTCTTCCCTTCCACCAGTGACTGAATTCAGGGACATGTGCTGAGTGCTTTGGTGCCTTTGGACGTAAGGGGCAACCAAGACCTGGAAAACCAGAAATCTTTCTGTAGCACGGGGGTTTAAAGTCAGACTGGGTGGACACAGGGTGAGCAAAACCTTGTTGAGAAGCCCGGATCCTGCCTCTTGTGTGAGAGAAATGCTTCCCAAATGAGAGCTTTCTAGTTACTTCAGCTCCCTCTCCTAAGTGGCAGACGGGGTCTGTTGAGAATCAAAAAACCCCTGCTGGGAATGCTGAGAAGTAGCTCTTGTTCTGAGGCATGCAGTAGCTGGCTAGGTGCCTTGAGCCCCTACATCTCCACAGCAGACTTCTCCAACTGCATTCCCTGAGCTGCCGGCCCCATTTGTGACAGAATCTTGGCTTCCACCCTGGAGCTGTTTGCCTTTAGCCAGATGTTTCTGGCTACTTATAGAGAAGAGGAACCTTGCTAGGATGGAGGACTGGAAGGCTGTGCCCAAAAGTGAGCAGGAGCCCTCATTTCCAGAAGAGGCTGGAGATGTCCATTAGTGTTGCTGAAATCAGATCCTGTCTCTTAATGATTAGAAACAATTATTCCACAATTAGGTAGGAAGGGTTAGAAGAACAGCAAGGACCAAGATTCTAGGTGGTAAAAAGCAGACACCAGGTACTTTTACCATCCAAATCTGCTTAAGATAAGAATATTTAAACTAAAATTCACCTTCCATCCTCATGTATCTAGGTAAGAAAATAGGATCGATGAACTTCCCACAAAGTCCTCTCCCAGTCACTCAATGTCAAATATTTCTAGTCACATGGATTCAAGAATCAGAACTTTCCTGTCATTGTGACGTCAAGAGCAGAGAATGGAATGCCTTGTTTCTACCCTTTCAGAGACATGACGGGACACGATGTCACCTATCAATGGTTCTGCTAGTTACCACCTAGAAACAAGAAGGATGCTTTTCTTGAGATTCTCTTTCATTTATTCAGCTTCTCCTAAATGAGAGGTTTCTTATTGGTATTTGGAGTTCATACAGATGAAACAGACATGGTCCTACTCTCAAGGAGCTCATGGGCCAAGAGAGGAGAATGATGTGGAAATAAATAACTGCAGTTTGGTGTGATGAGTGTTAACACAGAGAGTGTACTAGGTACAGGGGTGGCACAGGAGGGAGTGATCAATTCTGTTTAGGAAGGTTCCATAGAAGGGGAAGAGCTTGCAGGCAGTTGGGTTTCAGGGAGAAAAGGGCACTCCAGGTAAAGGCACCCTGGCAAGAGAGAGCCTTACTAATTCAGGGGGCTTGGAAAGTGGCTCAGTAGAGTTGGATAGAAGGTCCTTGTAGGAGACAGGAGGGAGAAGAGGCTGGAGACACCACACCTGGCCACCCACTTTCTATTGCTTTGTATATAATGGGTCCTATCTTTAGGGTTTTTTTCTTTAAAACAAATGCTTCATATTCCAGGCTGAATTCAACAAGCATCTACATGTGTGGCACTAAATGAGGGACCCCGGGGGATATGCCCCTAAGGAGCTTACACTGAACCTAATTGAGTGGATTAAACATACACACCACACTGCTAAAGAAAACACAAAACAACACATAAACAAGTGCATAAAACTATAAATGGCACAGCATAAAGTGCTAAGGGAATTCACAGGTTCTTAGATTGAGACCGACCTTAAACACCATCTGATTAGAGAAGTGTTCAAATGCTCAACTCCCCTTGACAAAACCCTGGCCAACTGAGCCCCCATGGGATGTGGGAATAATCTCGGTCAGAAACTAGACGGGGTGAGTCCAGGAGGCCACTAACCCCAGGATGCCCAGAAGGCTTTTATGGCAATACAAGCAAGGACGGCTTCAGACAAGAAAGGGTCCTAAATAGAACATTTCTCTGCTAGGGAAGTGGACGGGACAGTTAAGAGCACAGCAGCTGCCCGAAGTCCTTATCCTCCATCGTGACTACAACCTCAGGAAAAGAACATTTCATAGTATACTATCTATCTCTTTTTATAGCTTGCGTCCTGAAAAATTTTTTTTAAAAAGAAGCATAAATATTTCATTGGGTTCTCTGTGTATCTTCCAGACTAAAGGTTTCATGTTGAGGTAAGGAAGTATTCAGTTTGGTCTTGATGCAAAGATCCTTTCAGGCCTCTGGGGACCCAGCTCATGATTTAGGGTATGAGAAAGCCCCTGCCTTTTAATAGTCCAGAGCTTCCAAAAGTGCGGCCTGCTGGTCATTACTAGGATGGACTGGAGTCCTTCCTGGCTCCTTATGGGCATGACATCTCTGGTCCTGGCTGGGAGACCACAACCTTGTCCTGCATTACCCTGCCAGCCAGGCCTAGAAGAGCTGCCATACAGTGAAGCCACGGGCAACACACTCACCCTCATGGAGGTCTCGCCACCATGGGCCTGTTGCAGCCTGAAGACCTGGGCCACCATGTGCTCCGTGGAGGGGTGCAGCAGGATCCTTCGTGAGGCCAAGCCCACCATTACATATCGACCCATCGGGGACAGGCTCACTGAAATGGCATTGGGACCTGAGGGCCAGAAAAACAGAGAGACATCTCCCAGAGTTCTTGCTATTACAAGGGAATAATTCTCCCTCTTAGTATTTTCTCTTTCTCTCTGATCTTCATCTTTGTTTGGTCATCCTGGGGTTAATCTCATAGGACTGTAGTGAAGAGTACAATGAGAAGGCATGTAAAGTATTGAGTACAGTGTTTGACACATAAAAAGTACTTAATAAATGCTCACCAGTATTATCATAGAATCACATTAAAAATTGTTATACTGTAAATACTATTTTTTTGAAATCTACTTTTTTCACTTCATCCATTACGAACATTTTTCATTTAGACATTTAGTCTTCTATAAGAGCATTTTAAAGGCCAAATAGTATTCTGCCTTATTAATGCACCATTATTTCTTTAAGCAACTCTTCACAATTTTTCTCTGATAAATAACACTGCTGTAAACATCCTTCTAAATAAATCTTGTATAGTTTTCTGATTATTTCCTTAGAAGTGAAATTACTGGATCAAAGAGAACATACATTTTGGGGGCTTTTAATACACAATGCCAAACAGCCTTGCAGTGTGTGTGTGCCCACTTCCCCAAGCCATGGCCAAGAACGAAGCTCCCCCTTATTCCTGCCCATAACAACAGGAGTATGCCAGTGATGCCACTGCGGTAGGGAGGAATCTTATTCTGAGATTCCTCTGCAATGCTACCAGCCAGCACAAAGCAATCTTCCTCTGACACGTGCCCCAGTGAAGCAGGGGCAGTATGTGACCATTACTCCCACCTAAGCTATACCTCACCTAGGAATGCCCAGGCCAAGGTACCAGCATCCCTTTGTCACTAGGTTGGGCTTCCTATCCCTTACCAAATCGCTTGGTGTAGAGCATTTCGCCCAGGTTATGGGGGGCCAGAGAGTACACTGCCAGGATGCCTTCATCAGGAAAGCCCCTTTGGCTGCTAGGGATGAAAGCCGCCAGAAGCTGGCCATCTGCAGAAATGTCACAGCTGGCATCATTGTAGATCTTGCAGTTCTGCACCAGCACATTCATGGAGGCTGCATCAGACAAAGAAAGAAAAGAGGGTAAGAAAGTTTGGAGTTGATGGTATAAAAAATTCTGGGTCAAGAAATCTGGGGGCCTCTCTAAGGGCCTGAACCTGAACCCTCTCTAGAAATACTAAAGGCTGCCTTATCAAACTGAAATGTCATGGAACAAGCAACACAAGACACACAAAAGATGTCTCTTCTACCACTTTAATAGGAAACTACAGAGAGTCAACACAACCACAACCACCTGCTGAGTCTTAGCTCACACTTAGGAAACAACATTTGAGAGATGAGCTGGAGAAAAAGTTATCAACAATTGTTCCTGGAGAGCCACTCAACAGCTGTTATTGTCCAAAAGATCAAAACTGAGATGAATGAAAATGTAAACCCACTGATTCCAAGAAAAAGGTGATCCAGGTAAAACTTCCTTGGGGGTGAGAATCCTACTCCCCACCTCTATGTGACCCTGGAGAAGGAAATCATTTCACCAGTTTTTGTCTAATTTTCTCATTTAAGAAAACTGGAGCATTCAGAGACTTTATTCAGTCTTCTGGATGGCTCCTTGCTAATGCTAAGCCCTAATTCCACAAGAGAGGATAAAGAGAAACAAAGCCTAGCCCTGGCTGGATGGCTGGAACTATTTTCATTTCTCACTACACTCTATCCCTCACCCATACCATAAGCCAATGACCGTGGGCAGCCCCAGTCTGCACGTAGCAGTTACTGAGAATTAAGCACAGTCAGCCAGGCAGCAGGCAGGCTCAGCACGAGGGAACGGGTGGGGTCGGGGGTGGGGTGGAGGAATGCCTGTCGGTGGGGAGAATCGTTCCACATGAGGGGACTAATGAGATGTTAGCTAGCTCTGGGGCTGTGCCTGCACGCTTTGTTTCGGCTTTCATTCGAATCCCTCTCGGAGGCCCATTGTGCAAATCCCTGCCCGGAGGAACTGGCCTACCCTTGATGTGAGCCTGGAATCAGATGGCCCACACCGCGGGCATGAGCAGAACAGCACAACACATCCAAAGGGACCAAGCTCCTCTGGGCTCTGTCTCATTTAGATCCACTTACATGCAAAGAGACTAATTCACTTTCTCTTATTTGAAGGAGATTACTTCAGATGTCCACTGTCAGAGGCATTATGGTTAAAACAAACAAAAAGGCAAGCTCAACTGCCCTCACCAGATTCCAGGTGATCTACTGCAGGATGCCAAATGGCCTGACCCAGAAGGTCAAGGGTAAGTTTCCCCAGGAAATTACCTTAAGGAAAACAAAACAAAGAGCTGGTTTCCAGGCGGAACTTGAGACTTATGGCATCAGGGATTCGGAGTGATTTCTAAAACTCTATATTCATCCCCCTTTCCCTGTGTGTGTTGTTAATGAAGCCACAGAGATGACAGAGGAGATCAAAAAAGACATCAGAACACATTGATTAGGCTATTGTGCCAACGCCTGGGGGCTGACACCTACAGCACCATTACACATAAAGCTGAGGAGGGACCACAAGGATGGTTCTGTTTGCTAACTAATAAGATAATGACATCCAAAATACTCATTGCTATCACCATTAGGGCTCTGTACTGCTCAACTTCCAACCCACCATCTGCTCGAGCCTGTATGGCTAGATTTATCTAGTTAGCACTGAGATTGTCTGCTCCTTACTCAGGGTCCCAAGCCTGTTGCCAAAAAGATAACCTCCTCCCCCTTCCTTGGATTGACACATGATTACAGTTGGGGATACAGAACCAAGGCAACTGGGGGAGCTTCAAGAGTGAGTCCAGGGACTCCCCTGGTGGCGCAGTGGTTAAGAATCTGCCTGCCAATGCAGGGGATACGGGTTCGAGCCCTGGTCTAGGAAGATCCCACATGCCGCAGAGCAACTAAGCCCCTGCGCCACAACTACTGAGCTTGCGCTCTAGAGCCCGCGAGCCACGACTACTGAGTCTGCGCGTGCCATAACTACTGAAGCCCGCATGCCAAGAGCCCATGCTCTGCAACAAGAGAAGCTAATGCAATGAGAAGCCTGCCTACCGCAACGAAGAGTAGCCCCGGCTCGCTGCAACTAGAGAAAGCCCGCGTGCAGCAACAAAGACCCAACACAGCCAAAAATAAAATAAATTTATTAAAAAAAAAAAGAGTGAGTCCATCTTGGTTTTCTAAACTTTATGTTGGCACAATCCGCGGAAAGGTAAAAAGAAACTGACAATTTAGACTGCAACCATCAAAGGCAGAGAGAGAAAGAAGGCAATGACAAATATTAAGTAGGACATGAAAATAAACAGAAAAGGAAATGGGACTCTGTGGGCTTTAAGACAGCTTTGTATGGTTTCCATTTTATCTACATTTAATGTCCCAAAAATGCATGGTGAGTATTTTATGAAAGTCGGCTTTCTAGCTGTTACAGACATCTAGCTTATATGTGTTAACCTGCAATTCAGTCAAACATATAGAAGCCTACAATGACCCTCAAAACTCACCACCAACATTAAAAAAGCACTGAACTAGATACTGCCAGATTAATTACTAAGAGGGGTCTGCGGGTGGGGGGGAAAGTACAAGTAGGGTTTTCCTTCTTTTGGGAGGCTGGGCTCTAAGCCCACGAAAAACTGGGCATATAGACAAAAAGCATTTTGTCAGCCTCAAATTCAAGCCATGGTGTTTGTGTTTGTACTGTATTATGATGACTCCAAGTCAATGGCCATCTCCCAAATTTTGTCCCCTCCCCTCAACTCCACCCAATTTCGCAACTGCTCCCAGTTCCTGCAGTGAGCTCAGAGAGAGAGAGATGCAAATAACAAATGAAAAGAGAATGCTGAAAATTAAAACGGAGCTTCTCCAGCAGCATGCTCCCTTTCAGAACTTGTACAGCTAGGGATCTAGGGTTTTACTTCTACCATAATGAAGGGGATGTAGTAGGCACAGAGTGATCTGGTAGCTTCATTGAGCACTGGGTGGTGTGTTTACAGTTTCATTAATATTTCAAAGCTCCAATTAGCAATTTATGTTTATTGCTTGTTGTATATTAATTTCATAGAAATTAATATACAACAAGCAATGGAAATGGAAACGTTCAGATGGAACATGGAATGGAAATGGAAATGTTCAGTTACAGTGGTGAGTGGTCACTGCTTCAATTTGTTCATGCAGCTTCTTCTCCTAAGGCTGAAATTTTGATGAGTTAAATGACAAAAGGAGAGATTTCCTGGGTCTCTGTTACTTCTTTTCTCAGGCCATAGCAAAGTAATGCACTAATGACAAGGAGAGCTCATCCTTCTTGGACTCAATAATGATGTAATAAGCAGGTAGAGAAAAAGGTGAAGTGAAATACAGTTTAAGACAGTGGCAACCCACACACCACTAGAAATCTTTGTTCTGCTCCCTGCCTTGCCTTACCACAGTGGTTCTCAAGTTTCAGCATGCATCATAATCACCTGGAGGGCTTATTAAAACACAGAACGCTGGGGTGAGACCGGAGAATTTGTATTTCTAGCAAGTTCCCAGGCGTCTGATGTTGCTGGTCTGGGACCACACTTGAAAACTGCTGTCTCACCAGACAGTCCTTGACCCCCGAGCTGGAGCTCCAGCAAACTGCCCTGCACTTAAAGCCAAAACACACGTGGGGAATGATGATGGAGCAGTTAGCTGGGCAGCTGAGAATGGAAATAAAGTCTAGGAAAGAAAGGATTTTTCAAATCAAAACTGCTTAAGAGCTTCAGGGGGCAGCTCCAGGAGGAGCAAACACGATGCAGAAGACAGCAGGAAGCCACGTTCCAGACTGTGCAATGTAATCTCCTCCTAATTATAAATGATTTCCAAGTTAAAATGCCCTAGCAGGGAATGGGAGGGGTAAGAAGTACTGATGCCTGGAGGAGCACAGGGCTCTGCTTTTCTATCAGCTCCATAAATTATAAATGAACACCCTGTACAAAGATCGGTTTGTAGCCTGTTGCTGGCTGGCCAGATGAGGCCACAGGAGCGATGAGCAGTTGCAGTACTTTTACAGATGCGTTAGATATGGATTTGGAAAACCCAAAGTGGTTTAAATCAGCAGGAAAATGTCCTTTTCACTATCTCTGAGCCCTCAGATTTCAGAATAGGACCTCTGCACGGAGCTCCAGATGACACTACATAAGCATTCCCAACGGCACCCATCACTACATCCTCTCTGGATGTGTGTGTGCCCCACACTGCTCAGCCCCTGGGTTTCTTAAGGTCCGTTCTGTCAGGGCACCCTGGTGACTAATGCTGTTCTCCCATAAGAGTTCACTCTTAAAAACCACAGTGAATCTAATGAGCTATTTTTTTTCCCATGAGAGCGGTTTCAAAATTATCTATGTTATATGAGGCCTTATTCACAAATTTCTAAACACTTTACAGATTGTAATTCATTAATCCTGTATCTCAACTAAGAGAACCAGGTGGTAACACTCCTTAGCCTAATTCTAGAAAAGAGTTAAATTCAATTCAGATAAGTCAGATGACCTCTTAACAACACAGTGGCTGCTGAACACGTGAGTAGAACTGAGGGCCAGTGGTTCCCAGGCGTGAGCTGTGCCAAAGCCAAACACTTCCCTCCTCTGGGAAGTATGCAAGGTTCAGAAACTAATCCTACAGATTCCCAACTGAACTCTGCTGACAGCTGAATCTACCAGATTCAGAACTGTAACTAGACTTTATTCAGACCAACCAGGAAAAGCAGTTAGAGTTAATTACAGGAGCCTCAGGTGAAAGTGGCTGTCATTCTAGAGGGTAATACCATGGCAAGGAACACTGGCCACCATCAGACATATACGCCCTAAACTCCTAGAATGCCAAGTATTTCCCAAGGCCAAAGCTCTGAGAAAAATAGGGCACTTTTAAAAAGCAGAATTCTAACACCGCACAGGACTTAAATGAGGAAGAAAGGTGAGCCAAACTAAATGAGTCAATCTGGCTGCACATGATGCTTTTTGATCAGCTCAGGTTTTACAACAGCCATGATCAAAGGAAGTAAGAAGGAACACAGAAGGTGAATGACAGGAAGTTGTAGTCAGAACAAGTGGAGGCTTGTACAAAGAATGTTAAGGACAACCAAAAAGACCGTCTCAGTTCTGCTAGCAGCATATCCAATGCCTGTATTCTTCTGAATATTTGGTTTTTCTATCAAAGAAAATTGTCTCCAACTGGGGAGAAACAACATGCTTCAGAAGGATCAGAAGCCAATTACAGATGAGGCAACAGGTTAAAAGAGAACTATCTTATTTACATGAACATCACTTTACAGAGATGGAAAATACGCCTCTCAGAGTACTGAAAACAGGGGCAGGGGTGACTTTAGAATTATAGCCATACTCTCAAAGAATCACGGTATAATTTCCAAGAAAAAGACATGATAAAAAGAGCTAACATTTACTGACCATTTACTACAGAAAGTGCCAGATGCCGTTCAGAGTGCCTGACATGTATCAATGTTAACTAATTTAATTCTCCTAACAATCCTATGAGGTTGGCACTATTATAACCCTCATTTTATAGACAAGGAAACTAAGGTGTAGAGAGATTAAGTAACCAAGGTCACACTGCTAGAAGGTGGCTGAGCAAGACTTGGACCTGGACAGTATAGCTGAAGAGTTCATTTGCTTAACCATCATAGGACAGCTGACAAGGAAAACGTTATCAAAGAACTACCTCTCCCTATACTTGCGACGAAAAGGGAAGAAAAAAGCATCAGGCTCAGACCTTTAAAGTATAAAAAGTACCAAGTAATTCCAATACTATTTAAGCTGTTCCAGACAAAAAGAAAAACTTTCAAATTATATTTGTAACACAAGCATAACACTGATACCAAAACTCATAGATTTTATGAAAAAGAATAGGATAGATCCATCTCACAAATTTCAAGGAAAAAACTCTTAAATTATTAGCAAGCTACATGGAAAGAATTTAATGCTAAAGCATATACCATGAACCAGGTGGGGTTTATTCAAGGGATGTAAGGTTGGGTTCAATATTACAGAATCTATCAACATAATGATCTCGGGGCTTCCCTGGTGGTGCGGTGGTTAAGAACCCGCCTGCCAATGCAGGGGACACGGGTTTGACCCCTGGTCCGGGAAGATCCCACATGTCACGGAGCAACTAAGCCCATGCGCTGCAACTACTGAGCCTGTGCTCTAGAGCCCGCGAGCCACAACTACTGAAGCCTGCATGCCTAGAGCCCGTGCTCCGCAACAAGAGAAGCTACCGCGATGAGAAGCCCGCGCACCACAACGAAGAGTAGACCTTGCTCGTCACAACTAGAGAAAGCCCGCGCAGCAATTAAGACCCAACGCAGCCAAAAATAGATAAATTAAAAAAAATAATAATCAAGGGAAGTTTATTGGTATTATCGGGATTTAAAAATTAATTTAAGGTCAATTAAATCTACAGATACTTGTTTAAAAAAACATAATGATCTCATTATTAGGTCAAAGGAGAGAAAAAAACATGATCATCTTCACAGATGCTGATAAGGCATGACTAAATTTAACATCTATTCTTTTTTTCTTGCCGGGGGAGGTTGGTGGGGGGAGTCCTAACCACTGAACCGCCAGGGAATTCCGAGTATCTGTTCTTGATTAAAAACTCACAATAAAATAAGAATAATGACTTCCTTAAAACAATAAACTAGTTCTGGTTCAACCCAAAAGTCAGCAATATGCTTACTGGGAAAAAGCTAGAAGTTTTTCTACTGAAATCAGGAATGATATGAGGATGACTGCTATCATTTAACATTGTTCTGATGGTAGCAGCCAATGCACTCAGACAAGGGGAAGAAATCACAGGTGTACAACTTGGAACAGAGGAGGTAAAATTAATACTATTTACAGATAACATACTTAGAAAACCCATGAGATTTAACTGAATAACAACTATAATTAGTAAACAAATTCAGTAAAACAAATTTTTTTAAAGCTTGTAACAATAAACTTTAAAAATGTATAAAGTTACATGAAGAAAACTTTAAAACATTCCTAAGACCACAAGAGAGACTTGGAGAAACTGAAAAATCATAAGTATCTTCTTATGTATGGTATCTTCTTACATAAGAAGATATCATAAAAATATTGAGTCTCCTTAAGTTACTTTATATGTTTAATGCGATCACATTAATTACACTAACAGGATTTTTTCAGGGGGATGAAGGGAAGAAGCGAGGTAGTTGTAAAGTCCATACAGAAAACCAAAATGTTCAAGCAGGCAAGAAATTTTGGATTAAAAAAATAACAAGAGGAGACTAGTCCTACCAGATCCTAAAACAGAGCCTCAAACTTAAACCAATGTGGTACTGTTACATGAATAATCAGACAGATCCCTGGGACAGAAGAGACAGAAGAAATACATCTAAATACTCAACAGGAAATTAATAGGATGAAAATGACATCCCAAATCAATGGGGACAAATAGATCATTTTACAAATTGGTTGCGACAAATGAGTAGCACATGGGGGAAAAGTTGGATCATACTCTGCTTATTTAGGACTAGGTTAAACTTCTGATGAATCAAAGATTTAAAGGAAAAAACTAAAATATAAAAGTACTGACTGATCTTCTTGATGCTGCTACAAAATCTAGGAACCATAAAAGGAAAGTTGGATAATTCTGACTACTTAAAATAGGTTCTATGACAAAAATAACCTTCAGCAGAGTCAAAAGACAAATGACAACCAGGAAACTCCTATTAGGAGTTAATTTTCTGATATATAAAGAGCTCCTGTAGAACTGGTAAGGAAAAGACCAACAACACAATAAAAAAAAAATAGGTAAAGCACAGAGACAAGCCAAGAAAAGGCAACACATGTGGCTAAACGTATGCAGAGCCACACAACCTGGTTTATAATATGAGAAATACAAATTTAAAATACCTACATGCTATTTTTTTTTTTTTTTTGGCCACACCACGCGGCTTGCAGGATCCTAGTTTCCCGACCAGGGACTGAACCCTCACCCCCAACAGTGGAAGTGCGGAGCCCTAACCACTGGACCGCCAGGGAAGTCCCACCTACATAGTATTTTTTACCATCAGATTTGTAAATACCCCAAAATATGATAGCACATTCTACAAGCAAGAGTTTAGGGAAACATGCACTCTCATGAACCAAAAGCGAGTGTATAAATTGGTATAATCTCTACAGAGGGTGATTTAGCAGTATCTACCAAAATCACAAATCTACATATTCTTCCTTCCCACAATTCCATTTCTAGGAATTTATCCTATGATATACTTGCACATGTGCAAAATGACAAACTGTGGCATGGTTTGTATAGCAAAAGACTGGAAACAACTTAAAAGTTCCTCAGCAGAGGGGTTTCCCTGGTATTCCAGGGGTTAAGACTCTGCACTCCCAACGCAGGTGGCCTGGGTTCAATCCCTGGTTAGGGAACTAGATCCCGCATGCTGCAACTAAAGATCCTGCATGCCACAACGAACATCCTGTGTGCCACAACTAAGACCCGGAGCAGACAAAAAAAAAAAAAAAAATTCCTCAGCAGAACACTGGTTAAAAAATAACTGGTTAAAAAATGGACAGTGGGGGACTTTCCTGGTGGCAAAGTGGTTAAGGATGTGCCTGCCTGGTCCAGGAAGATCCCACATGCCACGGAGCAACTAAGCCCGTGCGCCACAACTACTGAGCCTCCGCTCTACAGCCCGCGAGCTACAACTACTGAGCCTGTGTGCCACAACTACTGAAGCCCGCATGCCTAGAGCCTGTGCTCCGCAACAAGAGAAGCCACTGCAATCAGAGGCCCGCGCACCGCAATGAAGAGTAGTCCCCACTCGCCACAACTAGAGAAAGCCCACATGCAGCAACAAAGACCCAACACAGCCATAAATAAATAAATAGACAGATATATATATATATATATATATATATATATATATAAAAGGACAGTGGGATACTAGGCAGCCATTAAAAAAGAATTGAGTAAATGCTTATGTAATGATACGGAAAGATCACCAAGACATATAGTAAAGAAAGCAAGGTACAGAAAGAAAAGTATGTATAACATGCTACCATTTAGGTTAAGTAGAGGTGGAAAAACAAACATTTGCATGTACTTGTATATGCATACAATATCTTTGAAGAGATATGCAAGACACTGCTCACTGTGGTTGCCTATGGGGTGGAGTGGTGGGTAGCTGGGGGCAGGGTTGGGAAACTTTTCACTGTATATCCTTTTATACTTTAAAAATCTTTGGTAAATGTATTTCAGATTATAATAAAAGAAACGAAGCAAATAAAATAACGAAACCAAGTACCTACGGAAAATTATGGCAAACATCTGGGCCAGAAATCTATAAACAAGCAAACAGTATTTAATAAGGGAAAAGGTAGATTGCATTTGATTTCTACTAAAGAATAGATTACCGAACATGCGGCTTAAAAGCACTTAGGAAAAAATGATTGCTGCTGAGGTTTCACTAAGATCAGGAGATGAAAAATTGACTTCATTTTCATGGTCTGATAAGGATACCAAGATTGGCATACTGTGAAAGCCACAGAAGGGGCTATCTTGATTATTTTAAGGTATCTGACCAACTCTTACAATACCCATAGACAAGATAGAAAAATATGGGCTTCACATGCAAACAACCAAGCCTAGGTGCAAATTCGTGAACCAAAATTGACACAGAGCAAGCCCACAGGAACATACCACAACACTTGGTGCAAAGTCCTGACCGATGCACTAGTTTTGCTAGCAATCCAAAGTAAGACAGAGGGGGGACTTCCCCGGTGGCACAGTTGGTTAAGAGTCTGCACTCTCAGGACTCCCTGGTGGCATGGTGGTTAAGAATCCACCTGCCAAGGCAGGGGACACGGGTTCGAGCCCTGGTCCAGGAAGATCCCACATGCCGCGGAGCAGCTAAGCCCGTCTGCCACAACTACTGAGCCTGCGCTCTAGAGCCTGCGAGCCACAACTACTGAGCCCGTGCACCTAGAGCCCATGCTTAGCAACAAGAGAAGCCACTGCAATGAGAAGCCCACGCACCGCAACGAAGATTAGCCCCTGCTCACCGCAGCTCAAGAAAGCCCTCGTGCAGCAACGAAGACCCAATGCAGCCAAAAATAAATAAATAAATAAACAAATAAATTTATTTATTAAAAAAAAAACAGTCTGCACTCCCAATGCTGGGGGCCTGGGTTAGATCCCTGGTCAGGGAACTAGATCCCACATGCGTGCCGCAACTAAGAGTTCTCATGCCTCAACTAAGGAGCCCGCCTGCTGCAACTAAGACCCGGCGCAACCAAATAAGTAAATAAATAAATATCTTTAAACAAACCAGAAAAACAAAGTAAGACAGAGGGACTTCCCTGGTGGTCCAGTGATTAAGAATCCACCTTCCAATGCAGGAGACTCGGGTTCGATCCCTGGTCGGAGAACTAAGATCTTACATGCCTCGGGGCAACTAAGACCCTATGCAGCCCCCCCCAAAAAAGAATTAAAGTACTTAGTGTTCAAAAAAAAAAAAAGAGAGACAGAGAAAGTATGTTTATCAAATTAGAAGATGATGTAAGGTTGGGAAAAAAAGGGCTGAATCAAAGTTCAAAAAAATGTTGAGAGGCAGGAACTAAGAAGAGCAATTGGCACTATTAAGATAAAACTTAACAGAAACAAATACAAACCTTTGGTTTTTGAAACATTTGAACTGCGCAAGTAAGTATAGGACGGTAAAGTCTTGGTTTATTAATAGTTATCAAGTATTTTTTAAATAAATAAATACATTTATTTATTATTTATTTATGTTTGGCTTCACTGGGTCCTCGTTGCTGTGCACGGGCTTTCTCTAGTTGTGGTGAGCAGGGGCTACTTTTCATTCCGGTGAGCGGGCTTCTCATTGCGGTGGCTTCCCTTGTTGCAAAGCGTGGGCTCTAGGCACATAGGCTTCATTAGTTGCAGCACACGGGCTCAGCAGTTGTGGCTCGTAGGCTCAAGAGTGCAGGCTCAGTAGTTGTAGTGCATGGGCTTAGCTGCTTCACGGCATGTGGGATCTTCCTGGACCAGGGATCGAACCCGTGTCTCCTGCATTGGCAGGCAGATTCTTAACCACTGTGCAACCAGGGAAGTCCCATCAAGGAGTTTTAAGTGACTGCAAACTCAACAGTGGCTTCAGAAAAAGCTGTTGAAATCTTAGGCTGAACTAACACTGTCCAAACCATCATTGTACTCTGTTTTGGACAGATCTCATCTGGAGTGTTCTACGTTGTTCTGCCACCTCAAAGCTTAAAGGGGAAATGAGCAGAACTGTCAAGGATTTGAAAACCAGATCATAAAAGGAATCTCAGGAATTCTGGCCCCAAAAGAATGATTTAAAGGGAAATGGCAGTTTATCTTCAAATAGCTGGAGAACTGTCACTTAGAAGAGACATCATCAAACTTATTCTATGGAGATTCAGAGGTAGAATTAGGACCAATGGGAGGAAGTGACAGCAAGGGAAATGGTGGCTGGGTGTAAGCAAAAACATTTGAACAAGGATTTAGCAGTGATGGACTAGGGCCAACTCAGCAGACACTGTGACCTATCTGAAGTGTTCAAGAAGAGGCTCAACCACCACTTCCCAGGGATGTGTGAGAGTCCGTCATCAGATAGAAAGTGAAATGAGATGTCTAAGATGCTGTGACTGGGCTTCCCCGGTGGTGCAGTGGTTGAGAATCCGCCTGCCAATGCAGGGGACGTGGGTTCAGGCCCTGGTCCGGGAAGATCCCACATGCTGCGGAGCAACCAAGCCCGTGCCCAACAACTGCTGAGCCTGCGCTCTGGAGCACACAAGCCACAACTACTGAAGCCCGTGTGCCACGTCTGCTGAAGCCTGCACGCCTGGAGCCTGTGCTCCGCGGCAGGGGAGGCCACCGCAGTGAGAAGCCCTCGCACTGCGGCGAGAAGTGGCCCCCACTCGCTTCAACTGGAGAGGGCCCTCACACAGCAACGGAAGACCCAACGCAGCCAATACATAAATAAATAAATAAAATTTTAAAAATGATGTGATTTCGATCAAACAACTGGGACATGGGATTGAGGACTCGTAGAAGCTGGGAAGACGGACTGACAGACAGACATGTTTGTAAATCACACATCAATCAGGCCACTCCCTTTGTTCTATTCAGACCTAGATTAATAAATGAGTTTATCATCACTGTAGTCTTTCCTCAAGGGTCTGGCTCTCAGTTCCTACACTCCCTTCTCCTTCTGTTCCTCTCAGTTCCACCCAAACTTCTAGGCTTGGGACAATGAACTACTAGTCGGTAAACTCCTGGGGCAGACATCTTCATTTTGGTGTCCACCTTAGCACTGTTCTGATCACTGTACCAAAGCATTGTTCACTGCTCAGGGTGGCTGCTCAATACACGTTTGTTGAATTGCTTAACGAGAGCTGGAGAAGAACTGCAGAAATGGCACACGGCAGTCAGCTGCTCAACGAGGCGATGAAAAATCCAGTGCTATGTGGGTTTCTGAGCTCTGGCTCACCAGTAAGAGACAGACCTTCCACCAGTATCCCCAGTTCTACCTTGGCTTACCATTACTGATTTCTGGGAGGTCAAACTTAGTGAAGTCCCACCACTGGAGCCGGTAGGTAGTATTGGCAATGTTACTGGCCACGGCAGACTGTCCATCACCAATCACTGCCCCTGGTGGGGGAGAAGACAAAGAGAGCACATTATAGTGTTTATCTATATGTTTCCACTGCAAACATGAGACAAAACTAGGATCAGCAGAAGAAGGAGAAAAGGAAGAATCACAACTAAGGCTGAAGAAAGCTGACAAGTCCTATCTGTCAAGTCTCTATCTCAAAGGGAAACCAGACATGTTTCTCAAGAACAATTCTACATGTAAATATAGTATAATACAGTATAATATAATATAGTATAGTATAGTATAATATAATATAAATCAGCCCCCCTTCCCATTATTACGTAACATTTACTGAGTGCCAACAATGTGGCACGTACTGTATATATCCTATCTGGTAGGCTCACAATCTAAAGAGACAAATGGGTGTTCATAAAAATGCTGGGAAAGAAACATGAAAAATGGTAGGACACCATTAACACAGAAAAGCATTCAGTCCCTGGATGTCTTTGTAGTAAGCAGCACCCTTTGGGAGAAAGCATCTCCTTTGTATATGACCTTCCTCCTAATAAAACATCTCAAAAGGAGGCTTCCCCCAGGGAAGAGGCAGCCAGCATTCAGCTGATAGGATAGAGAGAGACAGCAAAGAACAAATGAGGTAATATTTGTTAATCTCTTCTGGACCTCTGGCATGTAACACAATAGAAATTTATGAGCCTAGCTTTTCCGCCTCAGAATATTTTTATTAAGGCAGTATTTTATAACCCCTGCCCTGCCCCACCCCAGGAGAACTTCCTTGAATCCAGATTCACTTGTAACATCTCACAGTTTAACTTTCCCTGAGACATACACTTCTATATGACATTTTTTTCCTTGGTAACCAATTAAATAAAAAAGGGATTTTTTTAAAACAGGGTGACACTTTAATTTGCAGTTGTATTTCATTTTACTTGAACATGTCATCTCTTCCTCCTCCTCCTTCCGAGGTGCATTTCATACACACCCACCCTTCTGATCAGACAGAGCCAAACCCTCTTGGGAGAATAGAACATTCTTATGTGCTACACAACCTAAATGGTACTCTCTGCTGCAAATCAACTCTGACTTTGAGAAACTGAACTTGTTAGAGCTGACTAGCCTTGGAACAATGGACAGTTCTATACCCAGATTCTTCAGTATCACCATTTTCCTCCTCTGCATGTCACTGCAAGAGGGTCTTGTCTTTTTTTTTTTTCCCCCTCCTTTTAGAGCGCTGCATTTATTGCTCTGCTACTCCTGGTGTTTCCCTGTTCTTTCCTCATATGGTCAAGAGGTTGTTCAGAGAGAAAATGTCCTCCATATAAGCTATGAAATATGAGAGTCTTCTCACTCTTCCCCAGTTGCTTCAGGCCACTGTATGAGAAGACTCTTTTTTAACATTAATTTACTGATAGAGTCCTTGTCCCTGTTTCAATTTGTTAAGAGAGGTACATTAGTTCGTTCCCAAGATGATGATACTTCTAGATTAACATGTCGTCAACATGGGCAGGACTGCCCCCATGGGGGTGAAAACTGTTCATGGTGGGGGAAAAATCTTAGATAGTACAATCCCCAGTCCCTGCCAAAGTACTGCAGTATATGAACAGATACACAGCATTATCTGTGATATTAAAATTTCATGGGAGGGGGGTGATTAGGGAAAAAAATGTCTAAAAAGGCTCCTTAGGAGGGTAATGATAAAATAAAGGTTGAGAAATACTGTTTTAGATAAACCAATACCATCCAAACAATACATTCTTTACAATCTTGCAGATTCAAAGACATTGTTCAAAATGGTCATGATCTCTCTGAAGGCCTAAGAAAGACAGCATTTGAGGGTTCTGTCAATGAGCCCACTGACCTCATATCCCTATTGAGGGGGCTTCCCTGGTGGCACAGTGGTTAAGAATCCACCTGCCATTGCAGGGAACACGGGTTCGAGCCCTGGCCTGGGAAGATCCCACATGTCATGGAGCAACTAAGCCCGTGCACCACAACTGCTGAGCCTGTGCTCTAGAGCTCGTGAGCCACAACTACTGAGCCCACGTGCCACAACTACTGAAGCCCGCGTGCCTAGAGCCCGTGCTCCACAACAAGAGAAGCCACCTTAATGACAAGCCCACACACCGCAACGAAGAGTAGCCCCCGCTCGCCACAACTAGAGAAAGCCTGTGCACAGCAACGAAGACCCAAAGCAGCCAAATAAAAAAAGAAAATCCCTATTGAGGGCCCTGTGGCATATCACTTAAATGAGGTAAATATATGCCTTTGCTTAAACTTTACAGAAAATTCTGTAATAATGGTACCTGACTTGGGAAATTTTGCTGAACCTCTGGGTCATGAGGAGGGTAAGCTACCTATAAGGCTTTCTTTTTGTAAGTAAATAAATAAATTTATTAATTTATCCATCTACCTATCTATTTATTTATTTATTTATTGCTGTGTTGGGTTATTCAGGTTGCTGCGCGAGGGCTTTCTCTAGTTGTGGCGAGCGGGGGCTACTCTTCGTTGCGGTGTGCGGGCTTCTCATTGTGGTGGCTTCTCTTGTTGCAGAGGATGGGCTCTAGGTGCGCGGACTTCAGTAGTTGCAGCATGCGGTCTCAGTAGTTGTGGCTCGCAGGCTCAAGAGCACAGGCTCAGCAGTTGTGGCACACAGGCTTAGTTGCTCCGCGGCATGTGGGATCTTCCTGGACCAGGGATCGAACCCACGTCCCCTGTATTGGCAGGTGGATTCTTAACCATTGCGCCACCAGGGAAGTTCCCCTATAGGACGTCCTTAATAAGAAATTTCTTGATTTTTCTAGGCCTCCTTGATAATGAAAATAACTTTTTAAATTCCAAGGTCCACTACTCAGGAAAGAATTATTCAGTTTTATTTGGACCCAGGCTCAATTCCATTGGGTTTATGAATTGTTCCTCTGGCTCGCTTATCTATATCTAGATGGTTGATATCAACCTCTGACCACCAGTCTCTCTCAAATGATTTTAGTTCCTTATAATTTCCTCCAACTTTTAATAGAAAAGCATATAACCCAAAATGGAAGAAGGCAAGTTGATTTTCTTAGTATATGATGAAAGAAATGCTAGTTCCTAAGTCAGGATAGGAAAAAAATTGAAGAAACAAACCCCGTACTGTAGGAGCTTAAAATATGGGGGAAAGGACGAGAGCTACAAACAGGAAAACAGTTAAGGAAAATACCAGATGCTTTAAGAGCGCTGTGGATATATCTGCAACTGGAACAGAAATGACTGAGACTCCAACTCACAGCTCCAGAAGCATCCTGTATATCCATGCCTCAGGAAACGTCTTCTGGAAAACAGCTGTGCAATAAAATAATCATGTATGGTTGTACTGTGTGGAAGAGACTGGGGAGGTATTCTCTGCCACTGATGCCAGAGTGTGGAGGAGGAATGGGGCCTGGCAGCAGGGAGAGTTGATTTTCAGTGCCGCGTAAACATAGATTAGGGAGCTAAAGATGCCAGCAACAGATTATTGTCACCAGGTTCTCTTCTGTAACAGCTGCAGGCCAACTGAGCCTGTCTCTCAAGAAACATCAGGAAGAAAAAGTATCACCCTATTAAAAAAAAACCCAACCATTTAACAGGCCTCTGGCTGGCTACTAAGCTCAAGGTATAGGAAATGTGCCAGAATGAGTTAATGGACTGAGCCACAAAGTATTTACATAGGAGGCACTTAGCCTTGGAAACCAAATCCTGACAGAATGCTGAGGGATTTCTGAGGGATCAAGGTTTTCTCAGTAATAACAGAATGGAACAAGCTAGACTCACATTTTCTCAACCTCCACTATTGATATTTTGGGTCAGATAATTCTTTGTTTAGGGGGTGGGGTGGGTCTTGTGCATTGTAGGATGTTTAGCAGTACCCTTGGCCTCTTCCCACTAGATGCCAGTAGTCACGCAGTTGTGACCACCAAAAATGTATCCAGACATTGCCAAATGTTCCCTGGGGATCAAAATCATTCCTGGTTGGGAAACTCTAAGTTAGATAAATACAGCCTACATATTTTTTTTTTTTTTTTTGTGGTACGTGGGCCTCTCACTGTTGTGGCCTCTCCTGTTGCGGAGCACAGGCTCCGGACACGCAGGCTCAGCGGCCATGGCTCACGGGCCCAGCCGCTCCGCGGCATGTGGGATCTTCCCGGACTGGGGCACGAACCTGCGTTCTCTGCATTGGCAGGCGGACTCTCAGCCACTGCGCCACCAGGGAAGCCCCAGCCTACATTTTAACTCCAAGATAGTGCTCCTTAGGAAGCACTACTACTGGAATGCTCGCTGCTAAAGGCACCAAAACTGTTAGCGATACTGATTTTGGAGAGAAACCAATAAAAGGCACAGCATTATACAAATATTCCTTTAGCAAACTTCCAGTTTTCCTTTTCTGCCATGGATTAGAGTTTGGCTTGAACTGGGATCTCATGTGTCTGTTTTTAACACTGTTTCTGAGAATACGGGCTTCAGAATCAGATGGACCCGATTTTGACTCCTCCTGCTAGTACCTATATTAGTATCACTCTGTGTAAATCAATCTCTCTGAACCTCAGTTTCCTTATCTGTAAAAAGATAATAAAAATCCTTTCAACTTATAGGGCTATTTAGAAAACTTACTGAAATAATAAATGTAAAGTGCTGGCAAATAGTAAATGTCTAATAAATAGCCACCATTAAAATTATTTAATCATTTACTCCAATCTCTGTATGCTCTTCCTCTACAGGTATAGCTCTGGAATCAACAGCTCATAGACAGAGGTTCTTTTGTAAGAGACTGGCCCAAATAACGTGCCAGGACCAAGGAAGAGAAGCACTTCACTTCAGAATTAAGAGCAAATGCATAGGACCCAGACTCCTTAGTAATGTTCTCCTTGAAAAACAGCTTAGGCCAAGACAGACCACATTCTGGTCCACAAAACACACTGTAACAAATTTAAAAGAACTGAAACCACACAAAGTATGCTGTCAGAACACAAGGAAATTAAACTAGAAATCAGTAACAGAAAGATAACTGGAAAAATCCCTAAATACTTGGAGATTAAGCAACACATGGCTCAAAGAAGACATCACAAGAGAAATTTTAAAATATTTTTAACTAAATGAAAATACAACTAATTAAAATTTGTGGGATGTAGCGAAAGCAGCGCTTAGAGGGAATGTTACTGCTTTGAATGCACATACTAGAAAAGAAGAAAGATCTAAAATCAATAATTTAAACTTCCACTTTAGGAAACAAGAAAAAGAAGAGCAAATTAAATCCAAAGTAAGCAGAAGAAAAGAAATAATCAAAATTCGAGCAGAAATCAGTGAGACTGAAAACAGGAAATCAATAGAGAAAAAAAATCAATGAAACCAAAAGCTGGTTCTTTGAAAAGACCAATAAAATCAATAAACCTTTAGCCAGGCTAACAAAGAAAAAAAGAGGGAAGATACAAATTATTAATACCAGGAATGAAAGACAAGCTATCACTACTGATCCCATGGACACTAAAAGGACAGTAAAGGACTATTATGAACAACTCAAGGCCCACAAGTTTGATAAGCTAGGTGAAATGGACCAAAATTCCTTGAAAGACACAGACTGCCAAAATTGACACAAGAAGAAACAGATGATCTGAATAGGCCTATATCTATTACACTGAATCAATCATTAAAAACCTCTTAAGACAGAAAGTACCAGGCCCAGGTGGGTTCATTGGTAAATTCTACCAAACACCTAAGGAAGAAATTACACCAAATCTCCATAATCTCTTTCAGAAAACAGAAGTGGGACTGCTTCTGAGGCCAGCAATACCCTGATACCAAAACTGGACAAAAACGTTGAAGAAAAGAAAACTACAGTCTAATATCTTTTATGAACACAGAAGTAAAAACGCTCAACAAAATGTTGGCAAATTGAATATAATAATGTATTAAAAAAAGTTACACACTATGACCAAATGGGGATTTATTCCAGTAGGCAAGGCTGGTTAAACATTTCAAAATCAGTTAATAATGATACATCACATCAACAGGATAAAGAAGAAAAATCATATGATCATATCAATAGATACAGAAAAGGCACCTGACAAAATCTAAAACCTATTTTTGATAAAAACTATCATCAAACTGGGAAGAGTGGGGAACTTCTCAAGTTGATAAACAATGTCTACAAAAAACCCATAGCTACATTTAAAGGTGAGAAACGACAGTTGACCCTTGAAAAACATATGTGTTTGAACGATATGGGTCCACTAACATGCAGATTTTTTTCAATAAATATGTATACAGTACTACAGGATCTGCAGTTGGTTGAATCCAAGGGTGTGGAACAGCAGATATGGAGGGCTGACTGTAAAGTTATACATGGATTTTCAACTGTGCGGGGGTCAGAGTCCCTTTCCCCCTACATTGTTCAAGGGTTAACTGTATATGCTTTCCCCCTAAGACGGGGAACAAGCAAGGATGTTTCCTCTCACCACTCCTCTTCAACACTGTACTGGAAGCCTACTTAATGCAATAAGACAAGAAAAGTAAGTAAGAGGTACATAGATTAGAGAAGAAGAAATAAAACTTTCTTTGTTCACAGATAACATAATTGTTTATGTAGAAAATCCCAAAGAATAAAACAACAAACAAGCAAAAAACAAAACCTCCTGGAACTATTAAGTGATTACATTAAGTTGCAAGATGGAAGTCAACTGCTTTCCTATATGCCAGCAATGAATAAATGAATAAATGGAATTGGAATCTGAAGTTAAAAATACAATATCATTTATATTAGCACCAAAAAAATGAAAACCTTAAGTATAAATCTAACAAAACATGTACAAGATCTATCTGATGAAACAAATCACAAAAGATCTGAAAAAATATTGGAGAGATATTTCATGTTCATGGATAGGAATATTTAGCACTTTTAAGATGTCAATTCTTCCCAACTGGATCTACAGATTCAATGCAATCCCAGTCAAAATCCTAGAATATTACTTTGTGAATATCAAAAAACTGATTCTAAAGTTTATCTGGAAAGGCAAAAGATCCAGAATAGCCAACACAATATGCAAAGAAAGAACAAATTTGGAGGACACTATCTGACGTCAAGACTTACTATAAAGCTATAGTCATCAAGATAGTGTGGCACTGGTGAAAGAATATGTCTATTCTAGATCTATGTCTAGGCCTATTCTTTTTTTTTTTTTCTTTTTTTTTTTCAGTACGCGGGCCTCTCACTGTTGTGGCCTCTCCCGTTGCCGAGCACAGGCTCCGGACGTGCAGGCCCAGCGGCCATGGCTCACAGGCCCAGCTGCTCTGCGGCATGTGGGATCTTCCCAGACCGGGGCACGAACCTGTGTCCCCTGCATCGGCAGGTGGACTCTCAACCACTGCACCACCAGGGAAGCCCTAGACCTATTCTTGATCTATGTCTAGACCAATGGAACAGAAAAAAGAGATCAGAAATAAACCCACACAAATATAGTAAACTGATCTTTGACAAAGGAGCAAAGGCAATTCAATAGAGAATTGAATCTCTTTAAAAACAGTACTGAAACAACTGGATATCTATATACAAAACTATAAAATAAACCTAGACACAAACCTTACACTTTTCAAAAAATTAACTCAAATTGGATAGACTTAGATGAAAAACACAAAACTCTAACTCCTAGGAGATAATATAAGAGATAATCTAGGTGACCTTGGGCTTGGCAAAGACTTTTAAGATACAACACCAAAAGTACAATCCATGAAAAGAAAAAATTGACAGATTTTACTTCATTAAAATTAAAAACTTTTGCTCTGTGAAAGACACTGTTAAAGAGAATGAAGAGACAACAGACTGGGAGAAAATCTTTGCAAAACACTTAACTGATAAAGGACTGGTATCCAAAATATACAAAGAACTCTTAAAACTCAACAATAACAAAAAACCCAATTAAAAAATGGGCAAAGGATCTAAACAGACACCTCACCAAAGAAGATATACAGATGGCACATAAAGATATGAAAAGATGCTCAACATCATTCCTCATCAGGGAACTGCAAATTAAAACAACAAAGAGAAACCACTACACGCTTGTCAGAATCGCTGAAATCCAAAACACTGATAACACCAAATGCGGAACAGGATGTGAAACAACAGGAACTCCCATTCCTTGCTGGTGGGAATGCAAAATGGTACAGCCACTTTGGAAGACAGTTTGGCAGTTTCTTGCAAAACTAAACATACTCTTACCATATGATCCAGCAGTCATGCTCCTTGGTATTTACACAAATGAGTTGAAGGTGTTATGTCCACACAAAACCTACACAGATGTTTACAGCAACTTTATTTGTAACTGCCAAACCTTAAAAGCAACCAAGATGTCCTTTAATAGGAGAATGGATAAGTAAACTGTGGTACATCCATACAATGGAATATTATTCAGTTCTAAAAAGAAATGAGCTATCAAGCCATTGAAAAAACATGGAAGAAATTTAAGTATATATTATTAAGTGAAAGAACCAAAAAGCTATATATTGTATGATTCTAAACTATATGTCATTCTGAAAAAGCCAAAACTGTGGACACAGTAAAGATCAGTGGTTGCCAGGAGTTTGGGGGGAGAGAGGAATGTACAGGTGGAGCACAAGGAGACTTTTTTTGTCGCAGTGTAACTATTTTGTATGGTACTATAATAGTGGATCATGTCACCATATTTTTGGCAAAACCCACAGAACTTACAACACTAACAGTGAACCCTAATGTAAACTATGGACTTCGGGTGATAATGATGTTTCAAGGTTGGTTCATGGATTATAACAAATGTATCAATCACTCTGGGGCAGGATGCTGATGGTGGGGGAGGCTATGGGTGTGTGGGGAGGGAGGAAGGTATATGGCAACTGTCTGTACTTTCAACTTAATTTTTCTGTAAACTTAAGACTGCTCTAAAAAAAAGTCTATTAATTAAAAAAGAGAGAGAGAGAGAGAGAGAGCCCAAGACTCTCATTCATGTTCTAGGAAATGGTGGAAAGAGTGGCTGTCCATAAGCATACTGTTAGTCATAGCAGTTCACTTTCTATCTCACAACCACAGAGCTCTTCTGGAGCCTCAGAGCAAAAGAGTAAATGAAGATTATTCTGACGAGAGACAAAACGAAAGGGAAAAGAAACTTGAATCCGGTGATCCTGGCCAACCATCAGAAAACAACCATGGAGGGCTTCCCTGGTGGCGCAGCAGTTAAGAATCCGCCTACCAATACAGGACACGGGTTCGAGCCCTGGGCCAGGAAGATCCCACATGCCGCGGAGCAACTAAACCCGTGCACCACAACTACTGAACCTGTGTTCTAGAGCCCGCGAGCCACAACTACTGAGCCTGTGTGCCACAACTACTGAAGCCTGCACGCCTAGAGCCCGTGCTCTGCAACAAAGAGAAGCCAGCGCAATGAGAAGCCCACGCACCACAACAAAGAGTAGCCTCCACTTGTTGCAACTAGAGAAAGCCCACGCACAGCAACGAAGACCCAACGTAGCCAAAAATAAATAAATAAATTTATATTAAAAAACAAACAAACAACCTTCTCTTCTTTAAAAACAGAAAGAAAAAGAAAACAACCATGGCAAAAACCAAACTGCTAAGTCTCATTCTCTGAGTCCTGTGTTCAACTTGCAGGCTGGAAGCCTTGGCAATGTGTCTAGGGATAAAATTTTAATAGTCATGACAGTCACATGGTAGGTGAGCTCTACCAAGTCTGCATACATCTCTCTACCTCTGCTTCTCTCAGACTCTTCTCTCCTGTTCCTTGGAAAGGAGAATCAGGGACCCTTTTTTCCAAAACAGCTTTTTAGGCTCTCTCCAAGATCTGTTCCAGGAGCAAGGATATGAAGAGTATGATTCAACAGTACAGTGAAAATATGGAACAATAGGAATCATTAGCAAATCTTATCAGAAAAGCTAATTCGGGAGGTTAAAGAAGGGCAAGTTACAAAGAAGGAAGCGATTAAATTATATCTCAGTCCTATAAAACTGCTGCATTTGAGGCGGCCTAATTCAGAACAGCTGTTTGACTGTGCTGCTGCTGGGAAGACAGAATAAGAATGGGGCTGGGGGCGAAAACACGCATCAGCCCAGAAACACAGTTACTCTTCTTCTGCTTGGTTGTGATATGAAGCCAAGAACCAGCTTGCTAATTGGTCAGTAGAACTGAAACTAGAAACCCCAAGGCAGATCCAACTAAAGAACTAAGCAACTTTTCAAAATTCTTCTTAGAGAGCCAGCCACAAAAGACCACATATTGTATGATTCCATTTACATGAAATGTCTAGAATAGGAAAAGCAAAAGTCAAAAAGTAGAACAGAAATTGCCTAGGGCTGGAGTGGACAGGGGAATGGAGGGGGGAGGGGGAAGTGACTGCTAATGGGCATGGGGTTTTTTACAAGGTGATAAAAATGTTCTGAAATACATAGATAGTGGCAATGATTGCACAACTCTGTGAATATACTAAAAACCACTGAACTGTACACTTAAAACAGGTGAACTATACAGTATGTGAATTACATCTCAATAACGCTATTATTAAAAAACAGTATTCAATATAACTTTTGTTCAATTTATGAAGTAAAATATGGCAATTCCATTTTTGGTATCCCTTCGCACTTCTTTAATAATTTAAGAGTATTGGTGAGTATCTTTCTGTTCCATATTTGTTTACTGGCTCATTGTATTTCTTTTACTGTGCACTGCTTACCCGCATCTTTTGTGTATTTTTATGTTTGGGTATTTTTAAGTTTTTTTTTTTTTATAGATTGTCTGCGTTCTTTGTAAATAATAAATTGGTTTTTGTCCACGAAAAATAATTCTTAGAGCAATACAACACAGGATTATTTGGACATAAAAAGCATTCTTGGGCTTCCCTGGTGGTGCAGTGGTTGAGAGTCCGCCTGCCGATGCAGGGGACACGGGTTCATGCCCCAGTCTGGGAAGATCCCACATGCTGCGGAGCGGCTAGGCCCGTGAGCCATGGCCGCTGAGCCTGCGCGTCCGGAGCCTGTGCTCGGCAACGGGAGAGGCCACAACAGTGAGAGGCCCGCGTACCGCAAAAAAAAAAAAAAAAGCATTCTTCATAAGTATATATTGAATGGCATCCTAGGAAGAACACTTATTCCTCTTTCCAGAAAGCTTTATTTAAACACAGTCTTTAGGAATTTCCCTGGTTGCTCAGTGGTTAAGAATGTGCCTGCCAATGCAGGGGACACGGGTTTGAGCCCTGGTCCAGGAAGATCCCACATGCCGCGGAGCAACTAAGCCTGTGCACCACAACTATTCAGCCCACGCACCTAGAGCCTCTGCTCTGCAACAAGAGAAGCCACCGCAATGAGAAGCCTGCGCACCGCAACGAAGAGCAGCCCCCGCTTGCCACAACTAGAGGAAGCCCACACAGCAATGAAGACCTAACGCAGCCAAAAATAAATAAATAAACATTAAAAAAATGCAGTCTTTAAATCTGTTCCATGAAGGAGTATATAACTAAGCACGTTGTAACGCTCACTTTATCACCTTATCACCATTTTAAAAAATCTCATCCAAGATCATAGTCAATTATTCTATAGAGTTCCTGGTGGCAAATAACAAGACTTTCTCCAAGGGTAGATGGTTCTCTTAGTTCTCATGTATGGTTTTGACATTGAGGAAAATGACCAAACTATGTGTAGTTTGTTTAAAAATAGCAGCTTTATTATGATATAATTCACATACCATATAATTTATCTACTTAAAGCATATAATTTAAGGGGGTTTAGTATATCTCACAGTTGTGCAACCATTATCAAAATCAGATTTACAACAACCGTCACTGCTACCTAATTTCAGGACATTTTCATCATTCCCTAGCTTCCAAAATACCTAACCCATTAGCAGCTACTCCCCTCCCCTTTGCCCCACTCCCTCCCTTGCCCTAAGAGAGGGAAGAGATTAGTGAATCTATTTTCTGTCTGTATAATTTTGCCTCTCTTGGACATTTCATATGAATGGAATCATACAATAAGTGGCTGTTTGTGTCTGGCTTCTTTCATTTAGCATAATTTTTTCAAAGTTCATCCATGTTTTAGCATTTATCAATACTTCATTCCTTTTTATGGTTGAATAATGTTCCACTGTATTTTTTTTTATAACTGAACCACAGGTTCACATGAGATTAAGATACTAGTTTTTATTTATAGAAAACACACTGCATGGAACCTAGCAATCATAAAAGTGTTGAGGGAAACAGATTTATGTCCTTCCAAAGGAAGGAAAAAGTAGGCTTTCAAAGATCAATTCTGGGGGCTTCCCTGGTGGCGCAGCAGCTAAGAATCCGCCTGCCAATGCAGGGGACACAGGTTCGAGCCCTGGTCCGCGAAGATTCCACATGCCGCGGAGCAACTAAGCCCGTATGCCACAACTACTGAGCCTGCACTCTAGAGCCCTCATGCTACAACTACTGAGCCTGTGCTCTAGAGCCTGTGAGCCACAACTACTGAGCCCACGTGTCACAACTACTGAAGCCCACGCGAAGCCACTGCAATGAGAAGCCCGCCCGCTGCAACAAAGAGCAGCCCCTGCTCACCGCAACTAGAAGAAAGCCCACGCGCAGCAATGAAAACTCAACGCAGCCAAAAATAAATTAAAAACAAAACAAAACAATTCTGAATATATCACCTATAGCTGAAGCGAGTCTTTGCTTTTTTCTGAGGCTAAAATAAAAGATAAGAGGAGTATTAGGGGACATCATTTTCTGTAAAAACACAAAAATAAAACCCCACTACTCTGTTCTCTGTATCTACATGTTTGGTTTGGTTTGGTTTGTTCACTTATTTTTGTTTTATTTTTTATATTCCACACATGAGACTTATATAATGTTATAAACCAATGTTACCTCAATAAAAAAAATTAAAACAAAAAAAGACGCCCCCCCAAAATATCATATGGGTGACTATAATTATGACATAGGAAATATTCTCAGTAAGGTATGTGGTCTATCAGACTTAGGCTGTTTAATAACTGCTCTAACTGGTCACTGAAACTGATGTTGAGATCAACCATTATACAATAAAGGTCCGAAATATATATATATATATATATATATATAATTTTCCCCTCCCCCAGCTGCGCTGTGCAGCTTGCAGGAACCTGCGCCCTCGGCAGTGAAAGTGTGGAGCCCTAACCACTGGAGCACCAGAGAATTCCCTGGGTCTGAAACATATGTAACATAAATTAAAGGGTAAGTATTTTGTAGATACAGATGTCACTGATTATATGTGTCCCTTTTTTTGGCGGGGGCGCACCCTGTGGCTTGTGGGGTTTTTAGCTCCCCAACCAGGGATCGAATCTGGGCCCTAGGCAGTGAGAGCGCAGAGTCCTAACCATTGGCCCGCCAGAGAATTCCCGACTATACGTGCTCTTAGCAGGAATCCGGTCCCTAAACCAACATAATTTTATCGTCCAGTAAACTCCTAAAGGCTCTAAAGCTCCTGCTCATAAAAACAAGGGTAGCATTAGTCCATATACAAATCATGAACTTTAGGAGCAGAACCAAGAAAGATACTGTTACGGTCAAAGGCATTAGATGAGGCCAACAAAATAATAAATTATAGCCTGTGAACTCAACAAGGATATTAGTAAGGCCTGGAATACAGATACTGTCCAAGGAAGGGGAAAGAAACAGCTATGAAAGATTTCTACGCATCACAGTGTCATCAAAATTTTTCTCAAAACAATTCAAACCAGGATTATGTGGCCACAGCAGAGTAAGCTTTAGAACAGGCCAAGAGGAAGAAGAGAAATTAACCTGATGGTCATTAGGGCCAGGGCAGTGGATAGAGCCTTCCTATCTGGAGTAAGTAGTACACAGAATCTGATATTAGCTTTTTTAAAAATTGTGGTAAAAAGCACATAACATAAAATTTACCATCTAAGCCATTTTTAAGTGTACAGTTAGTTACAGTTACAGTTCAGTAGTGTTAAGTATATTCACGTTGTGAAACAGAACTTTTTCACCTTACACTTACAAACCTGAAACTCTATACCCGTTAAACAACTTCCCTTTTCACTCTCCCCTCAGACCACAATTCTACTTTCTGTTTCTATGAATCTGACTACTTTAGATACCTCGTATAAGTGGAAGCACGTACGTAGTATTGGCATTTGTTTTTAATGTGTCTTAAAAGACAGAATGCACAGCGCTTCCCTGGTGGTGCAGTGGTTAAGAATCTGCCTGCCACTGCAGGGGAGATGGGTTCGAGCCCTGGTCAGGGAAGATCCCACATGCCGCAGAGCAACTAAGCCCGTGTGCCACAACTACTGAGCCTGAGCTCTAGAGCCCGTGTCCCACAATTACTGAAGCTCATGTGCCACAGCTACTGAAGCCCGTGTGCCTAGAGCCTGTGCTCTGCAACGAGAAGCCACTGCAATGAGAAGCCCACGCACGCACCGCAACGAAGAGTAGCCCCCACTCGCTGCAACTAGAGAAAGTCCACACGCAGCAACGAAGACCCAAAGCAGCCAAAAAAAAAAAAAGAAAAGAAAATAAATTTATATATATAAAAAAGAATGCACAACTAGATAGCACACACATAAAGTCATTCACAGACATGGTGTGAAATCACAGTCATATTCAAACCTACAGGTGGTCCTTAGGTCTGATGGGAGAATGTAACCTCTAGGCCTGGCATGGCCATTTCCCCTTAAAAAGCCACTCAAAAAAAAAAAAAAAAAGTCATTCAAAGAGGTCAAACAGAGCACAGGGCTCATGCCAATAGACCTAGAAAGTTTCAGAAAGTCCAAAGGTGGTGGGGCTGCCACAAGACCACTTTGCTTCCCAATTCAGAGATCGTCAATGATTGAATCACAGTGCCTTGATGGTACCAGTGTCAGCAGGAGTTCAGCAAAGCATCACCAGCCTAAAGCAAAGGAGTAAGCTGCTCTTCACTGGGTCCTCACTCCTTCCTCCTATCACATTAAAACCCAGGATTAATCTTGACTGTTGGCAGGGTGACTGGTACCTGCTAGCTCTCTGAAGTCAAGCTAAGATGCTCCTGTGTGGGTAGATGAAGACGCTGAGGCCTGTTTTCATCAACCATTCTGTAGACCTCCCCTTCTTCGATATGTATGTCCTAATGAAGCAATTATCTACACTTACACTAATGATGTAATTGGGACAAGTAATTATGAAAGCAGAACATCCATTTTCAAAGAAATGAATATCATTACCTTTCTTCCACCCACAAACATTATTTAAGACAAACACAAATAAGCTCACAAGAAAACATGCTACAGGAAGATACTTAGGAACAGCATTCCAAACCCCAATGTGTTCAGGAGAAACGGAGAAAAAAAAAGCCCAACAACCCCAAAACAAAAACAAAAAACCTCGCGTTGACTCCCACCAGGCAGGGATTTCCTCAAAGCCTCTACTTCTGACTGAAGATATGCAGGTGGATGAGAGTATTAAGAATTACTCTACCTCCACTTCCACATCCCTCACAACCTGGCATTTCCTATATTTAGGTCCTAGCAACCTCTGCTGCTGGAAGGACACTGGCTTAGGCAGGTCCCCGAGTGAAGCCAGGAAAGGAGTCCGGAAAGCTGTCATCATCTCACCTTTGCACAACGGGGCTGCTTACGGTGGGTGCCTGAGCAGCAGAGGGATGGGCAGAGATGGGGCGGGGGGAGGCGGGGAAAAGTACTGAGGGAGAAAGAGGTGAGAGAGAATGATAAAGAGAGCGACTGACCGACTCAAACACTGAACAGCTCTCACCAATCACCTGTCTTAGATTGCTGAAGCTCCTGCGGCTTTTATTGTTTGGTGGAAGCACAAGTGAGGGGAATTGGACCTGAGGATCTTGGGCTTGTCAGCAGCAGGAGGGAAACGACCTTTACTGCTGCAAAGAGGATGCAAATTTCAAAAGCCTAAAATCTGCAATGAAGGGAAATGGAAATGTGCTGAACGTGGGTTTGACTGGCAGCTTTCCTCATCTGCCGATCACAGGGTAATAAACACTGGGAGATGGCAGAAATGAAGACAAATGCTTTCAGCAGCACCATTCCCCACCCGCCCCTCCTCTTACGCCCCCACTCAGCACATGACAAGAGAGTTAAAGCAAGAAAATAAATCAGCTTCTCAACCAACTCTTTTGTTAAAACTTTCCTTACAGGCCACCTACACGTGAATTATTGCTCTATGAGCCTACATTCTCATTAGGAGGCCCAGTTTGTAAAGGGTGAAAAGCTCCTGTCAAATCACACCTGTACATTTCAGGGTACGCATTACTGGGCTGAGTCAGTTGGGGCCAGCATGTAAGAAAGAGGCCACAGGCTGCTCCCAGAGTGGAAGGCACAGAGGCCCCAAGCCTGTGACACTCTTTAACTCAAGCCTGGCTCACTCAGTTTAGAGGAGACTCAAGCTCCAAAGACAGCATGGCGTCACTTCACTGCAGTCACTGCCACATTACTATTTACCCAGGGACAGAAGGGCTGAGTAAGCTCTGAGGGCCAACAAAGAAGCCCCTTGGGCTTGGAGGGCAAAGGTGAAGTCAGATCACAAAGTGGATACAGAATACAATACTCAGTCTTGACTGCCAACTTCACATTCACTTTGGAGTGAAGGAAACATCTATAAGGTCGACAATCATATGGGTTTCCTGCAAGTAAGTCCGAGGGAAATATTGCATATTTTAGGACTTGCGACATTGAGATAAAGCATCCAGCTGACTTAGTTTTTGTAAAGTGACTAGGGTTTTCTGAGTAAGGTCAAAAGGTTAGTAATTCCTAATCCATGTGGTGGCAGCTGCTTAAAGGAAGACAGTTGAGCATTCTGTAAAAACTACATCCTGATTATGCTAAAAGTGAGCCTGACAAAAATCTCAGTAACTAGATCCTTTAAGATACTCAAAAAGACATTCTGTCCTACTGGCCCAGCCTGGCTGGTTTTTTCCAGATCAGAGGTGGAAAAAAGATTCTAGACCTTTGTTCTAAAGTGCAGGCACCAACTGGTGGAAAGTCTGGAGCAAAAATAAGTGTGAGAGACCTTGGTAAATGGGCCTGTTTCAAACCACAAACTGCTCGGAAACGTGAGTAGTCCCCAGAGCCAGGCATGTGCTCTGGGATCCTGGGAGAACAACACTTGTCACATAAAGATAGCTAATTTGAAATAGTTTCTAATTAAAATCCACTGTTCAGACATTAATATCAGGCACAAAGTGGAAAAGCATTATTAACAAGCCCCATATTGAGACACTGCTTAGAAGGATGCACCTGGAAGCTAGACAACAATCTGGATAAAATCTAAATAAAATCTCACCTCCTTCTGGAAGCTTTTCAGAATTAGGGAGAAATCCCTCCCCACACAGCATTAGCCATTTTCATAACACAAAACATCTGTCATCTTGTAGGTTACCTGTACATAAAGTCTGCAATGAGTTCAAGTGTTTATATCTCTGCGTACACTTAGCCATCAATTTTCAGTTGATACTGCCTGGTCTCTTTCCTTCTTCTTTAAGATCATGAGCTCCTTGAGAGAAGGGGGTCAACTTTTCACTTAAATTTTAAATATTGTACAGTCGCAGAACTTAGAGTTTTGCCATTCATACAGTTACAAAGGGTGAGGAGCACCAATGGGAGCTGCAAGGAAGGTCATGGCTAGCCTATGAACTGTCCTTCCACAAGCGAGAAGACATGCCCTAGACAGTCCTTACTACCTATATCTATTATAGGGACAGGCTGAATTATAAAGAACCAAATCATATGTTAATTTTCAGTCCAGTATATACATCCAGGAATGGGACTAAGCAATTATAGTTTGCAAAAAGAGCTTGTCTTTAATGATAAATAAACTGAAACATCCATCGAGAAAAAAACAGCTTAACAAACTATGGTCAATTATACTATGGAACACCATTCAGCCATCCAAGAGAACAAAGTAGATCTGTATGTACCGATACAGAAGGATGTCCTTGATATATATTGTTCTGTATGATCCCATCTCTATAAAAAAACAAAATGAAGAAAAAAATAGGTATATAAATATATATGTGTGTGATGAGGCATAGAGAAAAATTTGGAAAGATATACTCCAAAGATGGTGAACTCCTTGAGAAAAAGGGGTCAACTTTCCACTTAAATTTTAAATACTGTACAGTTGCAGGACTTAGAATTCCCTTTGGGGAATGGGACTGAGGATAAGAGTGGTGAGGAGAGACTTAAGCATTTTACAGTACATATTTTGATATTAGCTGAATTACAATGAACCTGTTTGTTTTTTTTAAATAAGATTTAGAAGGGAAAACAGGAAGAGTGAGAAGTTACCTTTATAATGATCTATGGAAAAATTGTACATTTTACCATTTAATATCCCCTATATTCAACATATACATTTATTTGTTCCATGAAGCTAACTAGTTGAAGGACTTGAGAAAAACTCCTTGATCCTGGGTTTGCAATAAAATTCAAAAACCTCAAGTTTTCCATTTTTACCAAGTGACAGTCAGAAGGATACTCTGAGATGCCCTTCATACATCTAAGAAGAGGGTTGTCTTTGGTAATCAATAAATCTGTGCTATTTGACTAAAAAGGAGTCAGAACAATTCCATCTCTGGGTGAATTATCTTACAAAAAATGCCACAGATGTACACAAGGACATATGTCAAGAAAGTTCAAGGCATGTTGTTATAGTAAAAATCTAGAAAGTTTCATGTTCTTCAATAGGGAATAGATAATGTCTATAAATGAATACTAGGCAACAATTAAAAGGAACAAACCAAATCAATCAAACTGTGTCATTGTGGATTGATGAAAAACGTAATATTGAATTATAAAAGTTGTAAAAATGATACATATGGTATGATACCACTTATAAAAATACAACTCTTAAAACACAAATCAGGGCTTCCCTGGTGGTGCAGTAGTTAAGAATCCGCCTGCTAATGCAGGAGACACAGGTTCGAGCCCTGGTCCGGGAAGATCCCACATGCCGCAGAGCAACTAAGCCCGTGCGCCACAGCTACTGAGCCTGTGCTCTAGAGACCGCGAGCCACAAGTACTGCAGCCTGTGTGCCTAGAGCTCGTGCTCCAAAACAAAGAGAAAGTCTCCGCAATGAGAAGCCTGTGCCCTGCAACAGAGTAGCCCCTGCTCGCAGCAACTAGAGAAAGCCTGCACCCAGCAACGAAGACCCAACGCAGCCAAAAATAATAAAAAGTAAATAAAATAAATAAATTAAAAAAACAAACACAAAGCAATGATATTTTACTAACATGTTAAGTTATAAAAGAGGGACTGCAATTATATAAACCAAATTCATGATAGAGGCTGCCTCTAGGTAGAACGGGAAATATAATTATGGAAGTCAAAGGGAACTTCGACTTTATCTGAAAAGATTTTATTTTTAAGAATTGAGGGGGGTGCTTGCTTCAGTGGCACATATACTAAAATTGGAACAATGCAGAGAAGATTAGCATGGCCCCTGCACAAGGATGATACGCAAATTTGTGAAGTGTTCCATATTAAAAAAAAAAAAGAATTGAGGGGAGAAATTCCCTGGGGGTCCAGTGGTTAGGGCTCCCTGCTTGCACTGCAGGGGGCATGGGTTCGATCCCTCATCGGGGAACTAAGATCCTGCATGCTGCGCGGCAGTCAGAAAAAAAAAAAAAAAAGAATTGAGGCAAGCAGGGCAAACTGTTAACAACTATTAATTAAATCTTGGTGTGGCGGCACAGATGCTTGTTATATATGTGTGTGCCTGTATGTATGTATTTATACTTCTTTATATTAAAAAAATTTCTCGCTATTGAAGGGAGGGAGAAACGGGATAGGAAGGAAGTAAACAAGCAAGAAGCCGAGGACACAAGGTAAAGACCTTTAAATGCTTCCCCACAATCTCAAGCCTTGTCCAACAAAGAATGGGTGAGGCAGTAATTGGCTAAAGTGAAATACTCTGGGATGTGCAGTCCCACTAAATTCCAAAGGTGGGCAGAGACGGCCATATTCCGTTTACTTGGAATTCTTGACATGAAAGATTTCTCCCACAGAAACATATCCTGTGTCTCAGTGAATCAAGTTTATACCATGTAAAGCCTGAGCTACTGCACTGGTGAAACCATCCAGCAGGCAGCTATGAATGGCATATGGTCACACAAACTTTGTACCCAACAAAAGCGGAGGCTCTAAGGCCATAGGCTTCCTGGGTTCACACTAGGAACAGTCTGTCTGCACAGATGAAACGTACGAACAGATGCCCAGCCCTAAGCTTTTCTCTTAGATGCCACCTTAAAACATCTTACCTTGAAGAAACGAAAGATTTATTTTTAATGTCAGGTTAGACAAATTTCTGAGAAAGGCCTGTGGCAAAATTCTAGTCTTTGAAAGGGATATTTCACAAGGGAAAGCAAAGGAGTTTAAGCTATGTTTTAGTCTCTTCCTCTCTGCCAGAGCTGCTGAGATAAACTGGGCCTGCTATCACTCTTCAGGGATGCCTGAAAGCCAGTGAGCATGATGGTACCCATACCTTTTAAAGACGAACTCTGTCCGTAGTCATCATAAAGAATGCATGACAACCTGCAAACTTCTCTATAGGCCGCTAAGGGTGTGAGTAAGTAACATCATGAAAGAATCTTGCAGTTATCACTAAGCTATGGGCCCTTGTCCTTTACAAAACCATCTATCTATCTTCCTCTCCACTCTCCTCACTCCAATCCATCTTTGAATACCAGATTGATTACTTTTAAAAGCAGAGTTTTGATTGTGTCACTCATCTGCTCAAAAATCTCTAATGGTTCCTCGTTGCCTAAACTGAGCCGGTTCCTTGGCAGACGGTTCCAATCTGTCTGCCATCTACATTTCTGTGCTTATCTCTTACTGCTCATTAGTCATGTGTTTCTGGAAATATGTTTTAAATATATCTCCACTTTTATACTTTGCTTCATACTGTTCCTACTATCTAGACTCTTTCCTCTCTCTTCTAACAAATGCTTCCTAAAATCCCCCAATACCCATCCCTGATCAAGGACTCTCCCAATCCCTTTTTCCAAGAAGTCTACTGATCTCATTAACCTGACATGATCCTCTCTTTGGAAGCCCCATAGCATTTTGTTTCTCTCTCTTATTCTGTCATATTCCTTCTGCTCTATCTCCTGCCCTCCTGTCCAGGCAGGACTCTGCCATTATCCAGTCCACTTAAGACAAGTACAAAATTCAGCCCACCAGAGGTCCAACTCAAAATCTGTAAGCCAAGTATACTTGCTCTGTTCCTGCTCAACATTTTCCCTGGACCTGAATCCCCACACTCCATTATAAGTAGGTTCCCTGTTTTTTTTTTTTTTTTTTGGCCACATCGCGCAGCTTGCAGGATCTTAGTTCCCTGACCAGGGGATTGAACCCGGGCCCATAGCAGTGAAAGAGTCGAGACCTAACCACTGGACCACCAGGGAATTCCCATAAGTAGGTTCTTTTGACTGGAAGACAATACATGATTTTCTCATCTTTGTATGAAATATCTTGATGCTCTGCCACAGAAGGTGTGCGATAACTCTGTATTAAACACAGAAACAAAGGTTTCTTTGAATATATGTAGACTCTTACTACTATATTGTTAGCCTCTTAGGAGTACGGACTATCTTAAATCCCTCTGAGAGACTTAAGTACCTCTCAGTCCTTGTGCCCTAAAAAGAGCACTTTGCACAAACCACATAGTTGCAACTCAATTTGTTGCCTTGGAGCCAGAGTACCCTTGGCTTTGAGAAATATCCATTCAACCAGCAGAAGGACACCTCCAGAATTCCTAAAACCACTTTTGTTTAATTTCTGAACTCTAGGAAAGTACCCAACCTCTGGAAATCTACAAAATACAGTACTCAGGGCACTAAGAAATTGATGGTTACATGCAGGAGAAACACTCTAAGAATTTACTTCCTTCTTAACTGCAGCCAAAACAAAGCAGGGGTGGCCAGGTTTTTGACTGCAAGCTGGTTTAATGTTAAGAAGTTTCTCCCTTTGGCCTCTGGAGGATCCGAGCTGGGAGCACGCCGTCCCCTTTGTCTGCCTCTGCAAGGCTCTTGCCTTGAGGCCAACAGGATTACCACAGCCATTTCATGCTCTGAAAAGTCAGAAAAGGCGAGATGGGGACCTTTTCACTCGAGGAAATGCCTAGTAGCCAGAGACGGTTCTGTTTCTGTTGAAAAGATAAGCGGGGATGCTGAGGTTAAAAAGCAAAATTTCCAACAATGCTTAATGAAAGGTTTGGAGACAATGTACAGAATTAGGCAATGGGATAAACTCCAAGAAGAGAGGAGCAGCTGCCAGAGCAGAAATGCAGCAGAGAATCAGCACCAGACAGTTCATGCATTCAAATTTCCATGTATTTAAAATGTCATCAGGAAGCCCTATGAGTACAGACTTGATGTAGCAATTAGGGGATACAGGCTTATCCCTCTTGGCACAAAATACCCACAAATAAGCTCTTAGGGTAAAAGTCAAAAGAAAGTAGAAAGGAAAGCTTTACCATAAAAAATTGAGCAGCTGCTACACTCTGTTGCCTTAATAGATAATTAACTACAGAGCTTCTTATGAAGAGGTAGCCTAAACTCAACTACTGTATTCAAAGGCATAGAGCTCCCAGGGCCCAGGCTGGGTTTTAAACACTGGGTCTATAGACAGTCTTCAGGAGCTCCAAGAAACCACTGAAATAGCAAATTAAATTTTGTGTGTGTGTGTGCATCACTGTATGAAGTGGGTTTTGTTTTCTATATTTTATGGTGCTTTGATATCTTGGGGGCCACACAGACTGATAGACTGCCCCTCCCTGTATTAGCTAATTCCTAGAGATAGCAAACAATTGCCTACAAGCATGCAAACCGACCAATCCAGATCCCACAGCCTCAACCAATATATCCTCTGCCCTAAATCACTGTCCATGTTATGTTTTATAAAAACAACAGGCACACTGTGCCAACAATGACAGTATCACCAGCGAAGAGATAAAATCTTGGCTTTCAACCTCACTAAGGCTGACAGAGATAGATTATTAGACCAAAGTATGGAGTAATGAGACATGCCCAGAATAAAGAGTAGTGATCTCAAACCAGAAAGCTTTCTGATGGCTGAATGAGAACTGAATATTAAACATATATCTATCAAACATACACAGTGGAAGATGTACATAAAATGGTAATATGATGTCCTTCTTGCTTGGCTGAAGCCAATAATCCAGTTGGGGAGATAAGAGTTATGTCAAAAACATTACAAACAAGAAAAGGCAACTTAAGTATCTAATGAATGGTACAGATGACTAGAGCCACAGCTGTTTAGGAAAGGTCACTGGGCTTAGGGAGGGGAAACCAGGAAAGCTTAGGGAAGAAAGAGGAGCTAGGGCTTAAAGGAAGGAGCAAAGGATTTGGAAAGGAGGAGAGGGGGAGAATGATTCAAGGCAGAAAGAGGCTACTGCTCAAGGTGATTCAGGGTTCAAGGGCTAATATCAGTTCAGTGGGAAGCAAAGGCTCATATAAAGCAGAATATAAAATAAGGCTTAAAAAATGACAAGGGGGCTTCCCTGGTGGCGCAGTGGTTGAGAGTCCACCTGCCGATGCAGGGGACACGGGTTCGTGCCCCGGTCCGGGAAGATCCCACATGCCGCGGAGCGGCTGGGTCCGTGAGCCATGACCACTGAGCCTGCACGTCCGGAGCCTGTGCTCCGCAACGGGAGAGGCCACAACAGTGAGAGGCCCGTGTACCGCAAAAAAAAAAACAACAACAACAACAACAACAAAAAAAAATGACAAGGAATTTGTCATTTGTACAGCAGGAAACAGAAACCCTTTGAAATTTTTTGAGTAAGGGAATTACAAAGTGGATAGCTTTTAAATTTCAATTTTTATCAAAATACTACATACACATGATTTTAAAAGTTAAAGAGTATTACAAGGCTAATAAAGTTAAATAGCAGCCTCCTGCTCCATCCTCTCCCTTGATTTCTGCTCTCCAGAAGCAATTACTTTCCAAATCTTTCAGCTGTTTTTCTTCTGATAATTAACTGTCATATTTCTGCTGTTACTAATTTTTCAATTTCAGCAATTATCTACTGGCTTCCTAAGATGAGAAATGATTTCTCCTGCCCTCTTTCCTTCCTCATCCTACCAAAATAGTTATACCCCATTTTTAGGTTAAATAATGTTAATTAGTTACAGTATTACGACTATATAAATATTCATAGCATACAGGAATAGTATAATAAATTTATATTGCCTTTCACATACAATTTTGTTTCTGCTGGAGGAGAAATGTTGTAAGTTGCTAGTCGTAACCCTTCTTTTCCCATTCTCTTTATACAATGAGCATATTTATTTATTTTTGGCTGCGTTGGGTCTTTGTTGCTGTGCGCGGGCTTTCTCTCGTTGTGGCGAGTTCGTTGCGGTGCGCAGGCTTCTCATTGCGGTGGCTTCTCTTGTTGCAGAGCACGGGCTCTGGGTGCACGGGTTTCAGTAGTTGTGGCACGTGGGCTCAGTTGTCATGGCGCATGGGCTTAGTTGCTCCGTGGCATGTGGGTTCTTCCCAGACCAGGGCTCGAACCCGTGTCTCCTGCATTGACAGGTGGATTCTTAACCACTGTGCGAGCAGGGAAGCCCCTGGCAAATATTTTAAAGGCGGGAAGACTAGAAACAGGGAGCCACCAGAAAGAAAACTGCAGTGGTATGACAATGGCCAGAATCAGGGTTAGAATAGTGAGAAGAGAAATAAGAAACAATGAGACACTCCAGTAGGGATGAATCACCTATACACGGCAGGAAACAGAATATAGGTAGCTGGGGTGAAGCAATAACCCACAAAAATTTACAGGCCTAGCACCTGGGCATCAAGAAGAATGTTGGTAAAATTACTAAAAATAGGGAGTGGGAGAAAGTTAGGCTTCCAACGCATTAAATATAGAAGGTTGTGGGCCATTCAAAGTGGAAAGAATTTAGAAAAATGTCTGAGGGGCTTCCCTGGTGGTGCAGTGGTTAAGAATCCGCCTGCCAATACAGGGAACATGGGTTCGAGCCCTGGTCTGGGAAGATCCCACATGCCATGGAGCAACAAAGCCCGTGTGCCACAACTACTGAGCCTGCACTCTAGAGCCTGCAAGCCACAACTACTGAGCCCACATGCCACAACTACCGAAGCCCGCATGCCTACAGCCCATGCTTCACAATAAGAGAAGCCACCACAATGAGAAGCCCGTGCACCACAATGAAGAGTTGCCCCCCGCTCGCCCCAACTAGAGAAAGCCTGTGCGCGGCAATGAAGACCCAACGCAGCCAAAAATAAATAAATAAATAAATAAATTAATTAATTAAAGAAAAAAGAAAAATGTCTGAGTTATTTTCATAAAAGTGATAACTCAGAAAACTGAAGAAGACCAAAGTAAACAGGAGAGCTAGAGTAGACCTGGTACATGGAGAAAAGGGAAGCCAGGAAAGGAAAGCTTTCAAAAAGGAAAGTGATCAAAGGAAGTTACTGTTGAAGAGAGGTCAGTTTCTCAAAAAGTTAAACACAGAGTTATCATATGAAGCAGCAATTCCACTCCTAGGTATATACCCAAGATACCTGAAAACATATGTCCGCACAAAAACTTGTATATGAATGTTCATAGCAGCATTATTCAAATAATAATGGGAATGGTTCAAATGTCCATCAACTGACAAATGGATAAATAAAATGTGGCATATCCATAAGCAATGGAATATTATTTGGCCAAAAACAGAAGTGAAGTACTGACACATGCTATAACATGGAGTAACACTGAAAATATTACGCCAAGTGAAAGAAGCCACACACAAAAAGCCGTGTATTGTATGATTCCACTTATATGACATGTCCAGGGGAGGCAAATCCACAGAGACAGAAAGTAGTTGCCAGGGCCTGTGTGGGAAGAGAGGAATAGGAGTGACTGCTAATGGGTATGGAGTCTCTTTTTTGGGTGATGAAAATGTTCTGGAATTACACAGTGGCAATCGTTGCACAATTCTGTGAATATGCTAAAAACCACTGAATTGTACACTTTGAAAGGGTGAATTTTATATGTGAATTATATCTCAATTAATAAAGAGAGAAGTCCTGGAAAAAGTCATTAGTTTGGGGGACAAGTCACTGTGAAGGAACAAAAAATATAAGAGATCATCCACTTTCTTATAAATGAAGTTGAGAGCAGGTCAACACAGCCTAAGAAAAGAGGATATCTAAAAAAATCGCTTAAAACACTCAGCCTAACTATATATTCTTCAACTGTCTGTCCCAAGGATTTGAATAAGCTCTAAAATCACATTAGTAAGGAATGGAGAAAAGATTTTGTCAGATGTTAATTCAATAAATATGCATTAAGTGGTAACAATGTATAAGCATAGGAACTTATCCAAAATGTAAATATTTATAATGTAAGTTGGATCAGGAACAGAAATTTGATCCCAAACCTGGAACATTCAGTTTACTTAGAAAAACATGACTGCTGTATCCCCAGGGCATAGGATACTGAAAGGTACACAGAAAGCCCTCAGACATTTGTTGAATGAAGCAATGTTGGTTGAACAATGTTGCCTTCTTAAAGTGGTTCTGGTTCTGTGCACTCTAAAAACAATGGGTGATAAAACTGATAAGAAGTGCAGAGCCTTAAGAAAACAGTAGAAAAGATCAATGAAACTAAAAGCTGGTTCTTTGAAAAGATGAATGAAATTGATAAACCTTTAGCCAGACTCATCAAGAGAAAACAGGTCCAAATCAATAAAATCAGAAATGAAAAAGGAGAAGTTACAACTGACACCACAGAAATATAAAGGATCATAAAAGACTACTATGAGCAACTATATGCCAATAAAATGGACAACCTAGAAAAAATGGACAAATTCCTAGAAAGGTAAAATCTCCCAAGACTGAAACAGGAAGAAACAGAAAATATGAACAGACCAATTACCAGTACTAAAATTGAATCAATAATTTAAAAATTCCTGACAAACAAAAGTCCAGGACCAAATGGCTTCATAGGTGAATTCTACCAAACATTTAGAGAAGAGTTAACACCTATTCTTCTGAAACTATGCCAAAAAAATGCAGAGGAAGGAACACTTCAGAACTCATTCTATGAGGCCAGTATTATTACCCTGATACCAAAACCAGACAAAGATATCACAAAAAAAGAAAATTACACGCCAATACCACTGACCAACACAGAGGCAAAAATCCTCAACAAAATACTAGCAAACTGGCTCCCACAATACCTTAAAATATCATACATCATGATCAAGTCAGATTTACTCCAGGGATGCAAGGATTTTTCAAAATCTGCAAATTGATCAACTTGATGCACCACATTAACAAACTGAAGAATAAAAACCATATGGTCATCACAATAGATGCAGAAAAAGCTTTTGATAAATTCAACATCCATTTATGATAAAAACTCTTCAGAAAGTGGGCATAGAGGGAACATAACTCAACATAATAAAGGTCATATATGACAAACCCACAGCTAACATCATACTCAATGGTGAAAAGCTGAAAGCATTTCCTCTAAGATCAGGAACAAGACAAGGATGTCCACACTAGCCACTTTTATTCAACACAGTTTTAGAAGTCCTAGCCACAGCAATCAGAGAAGAAAATGAAATACAAGGAATCCAAATTGGAAAAGAAATAAAACTGTCACTGTTTGCAGATGACATGATGCAATACATAGAAAATCCTAAAGATGCAACCAGAAAATTACTAGAGCTCATCAATGAATTCTGTAAAGTTGCTGGATACAAAATTAATAAATCTATTGCATTTCTATACACTAACAATGAAACATCAGAAAGAGAAATTAAGGAAATAATCCCATTTACCATCAAAAAGAATAGAATACCTAGGGATAAACTTACTGAAGGAGGTAACAGACCCCTGCGCTCCGAAATCTGTAAGACGCTGATGAAAGAAATTGAAGATGACACAAACAGATGGAAGATGTACTGTCTTCTTGCATTGGAAGAATCAATATTGTTAAAATGACAATACTACTGAAGGCAATCTACAGATTCAATGCAATCCCTATCAAATTACCAATGGCATTTTTCATAGAACTAGAACAAAATTTTTTAAAATTTGTATGGAAAAACAGAAGACCCCAAATAGCCAAAACAATCTTGAGAAAGAAGAACAGAGCTGGAGGAATCATGCTCCCTGACTTCAGACTATATTACAAAAGTACAGTAATCAAAACAGTACAGTACTGGCACAAAAACAGACATACAGATCAATGGAACAGGATAGAAAGCCCAGAAGTAAACCCACACACTTATGGTCAATTAATCTATGACAAAGGAGGCAACAATATACAATGGACAAAAGACAGTCTCTTCAATAAGTGGTATTAGGAACACTGGACAGTTACATGTAAAAGAATGAAATTAGAACATTTTCTATGCCATATACAAAAATAAACCCAAAATGGATTAAAGACCTAAATGTAAGACCAGATACTACAAAACTCCTAGAGGAAAAACATAGGAAGAACACTCTTTGACCTAAATCGCAGTAATATTTTTTTGGATCCGTCTCCTAAAGTAATGGAAATAAAAACAAAAATAAACAAATGGGACCTAATTAAACTTAAAAGCTTTTACACAGCAAAGGAAACCATAAACAAAGTGAAAAGATAACCTATGAACTGGGAGAAAATATTTGCAAACCAGGCTACTTAGAAGGGATTAATTTCCAAAATACACAAACGGCTCATACAGCTTAATATTTTTTAAAAAATCAAAAAATGGGCAGAAGACCTAAATAGACATTTCTCCGAAGAAGACATATGGATGGCTAACAGGCACATGAGAAGATGATCAATATCACGAATTATTAGAGAAATACAAATCAAAGCTACAATGAGGTATCACCTCACACCAAGCAGAATGGCCATCATTAAAGATGGCACACACACAATGGAATATTACTCAGCCATAAAAAGAATGAAATAATGCCATTTGCAGCAATATGGATGGACTCAGAGATTGTCATATTGAGTGAAGTAAGTCAGACAAAGACAAATATCATATGATATCACTTATATGTGGAATCTAAAAAATGATAGAAATGAACTTATTTACAAAACAGAGATAGACTCACAGACATAGAGGGCAAACTTGTGGCTACCAAGGGGGACAGTGGGGGCAGGGAGGGGGAGATGGATAAATTGGGAGCTTGGGATTGGCATATGCACACTACTGTATATAAAGTGGATGGGTGGCGGGGATCAACTGTATGGCATAGGGAACTATATTCAATATCTTATAATAGTCCATAATGGAAAAGAATCTGAAGAAGAATATATATATTTAAATTTATTTATAACTGAATCGCTTTTCTGTGTAACTGAGGCTAACACAACATTGTGAATTAACTACACTTCAATTTTTAAAAATGGTAAAAAAAAAAAAAAGTGGTAAGAATGTGCAGTAAGCTGTTATGTGCTGGTAGTTATTTAAAAAAAAAAAAAAAAGCCCAGCCATCACTCTTAAGGAAGATGTAATCAAATGTTAGGTTTGGTTGGTATAGGCTTTATGCTTATATACATATAGCTGTAATATATTTTAACTGAAATTGCCTCAGGTAAAATGTGTTGTTGTATGTTGAACTCTCTAGCTCTTATAACCCTCCTGCCTCCAAATGAAAGTACTGTTTTGTTTTTTGTTTCTTTTGGCCGTGCTGCACGACTTGTGGGATTTAGTTCCCTAATCTGGGATTGAACTCACGCCCTCAGCAGTGAAAGCTCTGAGTCCTAACCACTGCACTGCCAGGGAATTCCCTGAAACTACTGTTTTTAAAACAGAATTTATTTTATTACACTGAATGTCTTAGGAATATAACTCTTGCATTACAGCAAAATAGGCTATAACAGAAGCACTGGGCACTAGAAATATGAAAAAAGACAAGGTTCTTGACTTGAGGGAACTAATAATTTAGTGAGAGACAGAAAATATGTATGCAAACATGAGACTACAAGGATAAACATTGTAAAATTATAAATACATTATACAACCTAGGTACAATTTGAATATGTTACCTTGAGAGTAAAATAAATCTAAGAACAAGAAACAGCAGAAGTATATATTTCACTTTTTTAAAGTTATAATCATCTAATATCCATACCTTGTATTCAGATATAACTGAGCACTGTGGTTTATGTTCATTTTTCAAAAATATGTAGCAAGATACTTCATGAACTATAATGGCTACCATTTTCTAAATATTTATCTTGTGCCAAGGGACACAATAAGTTCTTGTTCAATTAATGTTCCCATTCAATCTTCGTAAGTATCCTACAGGAAATCTGTTTATTCATTAGACAAATACTTAGTGAGTTCCTACGACATGCCAGACAGTGAACAAAACAGACAAAAATCCCTGCCTTCATGGGAATTACATTCTGTGGGGAGGAAGAGACAAATAACAAAGACATGAGTCCACAAAGCATGTTAAATTATGTTAACTGTCATGGAGAAATATAAAACAGAGAAGCGGAATGGGAAGTACAAAGGGTGAAGAGTTGGCAATTTTAAATAGGGTCGTCACTGAAAGGCTTTACAGAACCCCTCTTTGCAGATGAAGAAATTGAGGCTCAGATAAGTTAAACAACTTTCCCATGGTCACCCAGTTAGTAAGAGGTGAGATGAAATTTGAATTCAGCTGTCCTTTAGTATTAAGCTATATGGCCTCTCCCCAAGGCAATAATAAATTCATTTACACATGTTTGCTTTATCAGATTATTTCTTTAAGATTATGTTGGCATTTTTAACCTCCCAAAGTGGTTAAGAAATAACTTTCTACTTTCAGGACTTGATGTCTTATTTCATATCCACATAACTTTTACGAAGGAGTAGGGAATGGCCTAAGATCTTTGGTTGACATTATATTCTTGGGAAAGCTGAGAAGAGATCAAAATAATTAGTCAAGGAGAGTCAAAGGACACTTCACAAACTACATTCAGCCTAAGAAGATTATGCACAAACCCTAGACAAGTCCTGCTTCCTGTTACTGCTGCTGTAACCACCTCTATTTAGTTCATCAAGAAGTATTTATTTTATGTCCCAAGGGTGCCTAGCACAACTCAGATGTGCTTCAGCAACTCATTTTATTAAGCTGAGATGGATGGATCCTTTTCAGTCTCCTAAGCCTGTCTCTTAGCATCAAGGTGTTCCTGTCACTGGAACATCTAAAGTTGGCAGTCTTGGCTTGTCCCAAGTAGTTCAGGTACTGCAAATAACCTGGGCGCTAAGGCAAACATCTACTTTTATTCCTTTTAACTTCAGATAATATCTTTTTCAAAGAAGTTAAGAGTGCTTTACCATTTTTTTCCACTTAATCCCTGGAAGGAACATGGAGGTAAGCACCACATCCTCACCTGTCAAGTGGACAGAGACAAAATGACTCACTCAAATTACACTGTGAATTACTGAAAGAGCCAGAATGACAAAAACCCGGCCGTCAATGTCTAGTTCAGCTCCTAACACACAAGATCAGTAGTTCTCAGTCTTTTTGTGTTCACAATGTACACTTTGGGTACTAGATTTTTTGGCAGTATTTTTGAAGGGATTAAAAGACTCAACGCCAACAGTAAAGTCGACACTAATAAAAACGCCAGCACTATTTTATTAAGACAGTGTCTCACAGCACACGTCTGATGGCCTTTGGTACTGCATCAATGAGCAGAACAGTACTCCCTGCCCTGACTGTTCGCACTCCAACCTAACTTCTCACATGCTCTAGGAAACACAAGCTCTGTCTTTGGCACCAGCATCTTACCTCTTACTCCTACCAACTTATATCCTACTCTAGAACACATGTGTGACATCCTCAGGCCCAAAGTCAACCTCACACTGAAATAACAATTTTATTTAGCAAAACTGCATTTTACACATCAGACAAAACTTAGTGGAATACCAGCATGCTAGGTTGTACAAGAAAAGCCAGCCTCCCTTCAGGAAAGCAAAGCTGCCTCCTTGACTAAGAGGTCAACTTGAATTTAGTGGTTAATTAATACTTTAATGCAACATCACCAGGAAATAAGCAATTGACAATCAGTGCCAAAGGCGCTCATTAAAGACTATATCTTTCTGTATCACATCAGAATGACAGCCTCTCTGACAGCCAGAGGAACAACTAACCTCATCTAAGGAAGCTAAGCTGGAAAGACACTGTACCTCCCAAAAAAGCTTGTTGAAGAAAAGAAGGCTGTTGAAGCCTGGTTTGAGTGGTAGGAACTTTAGGTGTGGTTAAGAGACACAAGGAAAACTAGAGAAGTGATAATTTGCATTTTTGTAACACAATTCTCTGATAGGCTAAGTATTCTATTGATATCTTTGGGTAAAGCCTTGTTACAGATCAAAGTTAATTACTTTCCTGTTACCTGTGGGGGAAATTGTGACAGAGTGATGTAATGATCAAGAGTAAGGAAACAGATAAAACCTAGGGTTAGGGTTAGTGTAGGGCCTAGCAAGTTGTAGCACTCAAGAAGTATATTCCACTCGGGACTTCCCTGGTGGTCCAGTGGTTAAGTCTCCATGCTTCCACTGCAGGGCTCAAAGGTTCGATCCCTGTTGAGGGAACTAAGATCCCACATGCCACGTGGCACGGCCAAAAAAAACAAAAACAAAAACAAGTATATTCCACTGAATTTATTACACACAAACTTAAAAACAAGACTATAAGACTATATTATCAGGATTTCCCTGGTGGTGCAGTGGTTAAGAAACCACCTGCCAATGTAGGGGACACGGGTTCGATCTGTGGTCCGGGAAGATCCCACATGCCGTGGAGCAACTAAGCCCGTGCGCCACAACTACTGAGCCTGCGCTCTAGAGTCCGTGAGCTACAACTACTGAAGCCCGTGGGTTCTAGGGCCCGCGTGCCACAACTACTGAGCCCACATGCTGCAACTACTGAAGCCCGTGCGCCTAGAGCCTGAGCTCCGCAACAAGAGAAGCCACTGCAGTGAGAAGCCCACACACTGGAACGAAGAGTAGACCCCGCTCGCCACAACTAGAGAAAGACTGCACGCAGCAACGAAGACCCAATGTGGCTACAAAAAAACCCCCAAAACTATATTATCTGTCTGAATAACAATGAGAGCAATAGCAAAATCATTCAGTTTTGGTATTTTTCCTGGTTGATTATTTTCATAATGAAGTTAATAAGTATTAGAACCACTAGAGGAAGATAGTTTCCAATGAATAAGGGAATAAATGAACAAATCATTGTTCTGAGGTATAAGATCGACATGAACAGAACAGATCCATTCACATACTTCTCAAATACAAAGAGAGACCCTAATTTCTACCCTAAATTCTACTCTTTCTAATGCAGCTATACTGTCTATTGAACAGAGAGGGAGAAAAAAAACCTATTGGGTTGGCCAAAAGGTTCATTCGTTTTCTTCTGTAAGATGGCTCTAGTTGCACTTAGTTGCCTTTAACTTCATTCCAAACAAATTTGTTAGATTGTATGTGACAGCTGTCATATCAGTGTGCATTTAAAAAAAGACATCAAGGGCTTCCCTGGTGGCGCAGTGGTTGAGAATCCGCCTGCCGATGCAGGGGACACGGGTTCGTGTCCCGGTCTGGGAAGATCCCACATGCCGTGGAGCAGCTGGCCCGTGAGCCATGGCCGCTGAGCCTGCGCGTCCGGAGCCTGTGCTCTGCAACGGGAGAGGCCACAACAGTGAGAGGCCCGCGTACCGCAAAAAAAAGTAAAAAAAAAAAAAAAAAAGACATCAAAATTGGCGAATTTTTGTGTAGCCATTTTAAAATCAAAGATGGAAGAAAAAAGCAACATTTTTGGCACACTATGCTTTGTTATTTTAAGAAAGGTAAAAACACAACTGAAATGCAAAAAAAGATTTGTGCAGTGTATGGAGAAGGTGCTGTGACTGATTGAACATGTCAAAAGTGATTTGTGAACTTCTGTGCTGGAGATTTTTTGTTGGATGATGCTCCACGGTCAGGTAGACCAGTTGAAGTTGATAAAGATCAAATCGAGACATTAAACTGAGAACAATCAATGTTATACCACGCAGGAGATAGCCGACATACTCAAAATATCCAAATCAAGTGTTGAAAATCATTTGCACCAGCCTGGTTATGTGAATCGCTTTGCTGTTTGTGTTCCACATAAGCGAAAAAACCTTCTTGACTGTATTTCCGCGTGTGATTCTCTACTGAAACGTAACGAAAACGTTCCTTTTTTTTTTTTTTTTTTGCGGTACGCAGGTCCCACATCGCTGCGGAACACAGACTCCGTGGCCATGGCTCACGGGCCCAGCCGCTCCGCGGCATGTGGGATCTTCCCAGGGGCACGAACTCATGTCTGCCGCATCGGCAGGCGGACTCCCAAACACTGCGCCACCAGGGAAGCCCAAAACGTTCCATTTTTAAAACAAATTGTGACAGGCAATGAAAAGTGGATACTGTACAATAATGTGGAATGGAAGAGATCATGGGGCAAGTGAAATAAACCACCACCAACCACACCAGAGGCCAGTCAGTCTTCATCCAGAGAAGGTGATGTTGTGTATATGGTGGGATTGGAAGGGAGTCCTCTTTTATGAGCTACTTCCAGAAAACCAAACGATTAATTCCTATAAGTACTGCTCCCAATTAGACCAACTGAAAGCAGCACTTGACAAAAAGGGTCCAGAATTAGTCAACAGAAAGTGCATAATCTTCCATCAGGATAACGCAAGATGGCATGTTGCTTTGATGACCAGGCACAAACTGTTATCGCTTGGCTGGGAGGTTCTGATTCATCCACCATATTCACTAGACATTGCACCTTTGGATTTCCATTTATTTCGGTCTTTACAAAATTCTCTTAATGGAAAACGTTTCAATTCCCTGGAAGACTGGAAAAGGTACCTGGAACAGTTCTTTGCTCAAAAAGATAAAAAGTTTTGGGAAGATGGAATTATGAAGTTGCCTAAAAAAAATGGCAGAAGGTAGTTGAACAAAACAGTGAATACGTTGTTCAATGAAGTTCTTGGTGAAAATGAAAAATGTATCTTTTGTTTTTACTTAAAAACTGAAAGAACTTTGTGGCCAACCCAATACAAAGGGCTAGTACTCATTCTAGATTTTCCCCTATGCCTAGCAGATAAAAATTAGGCTCAAGGAGAGAAATACAATACTGGGTCACAGAGGACATCTAATCCCTATCTATCTTCTTCTAAGGAGATGCTGGACGTGATCTTTAGAGCAAGAAAGATGGGGAGAAAAAGCTGAAGTTGGACTTCCCTGGTGGCACAGTGGTTATGAATCTGCCTGCCAATGCAGGGGACACGGGTTTGAGCCCTGGTCTGGGAAGATCCCACATGCCGCGGAGCAACTAAGCCCATGTGCCACAACTACTGAAGTCCGCACGCCTAGAGCCCATGCTCCACAGTAAGAGAAGCCACCGCAGTGAGAAGCCTGGGCGCCACAATGAAGAGTAGCCCCCCACTTGCCGCAACTAGAGAAAGCCCGCGCGCGGCAACAAAGACCCGACACAGCCAATAAATAAATAAATTAATTAATTAATTTTAAAAAAAGCTGAAGTCAAGAAAGTCATAAGAGAAGCAACACAGAGTAGAGCTGAGAAATGGAAATTTTAAGGCTCAGCTTAAGAACGTCCACAGATACCTACAGAATGAGGATGACAACATTATGTTCCCACAGGATCAACCTAAGCACCTGGAAGGGAGGTAAGGAGAGGAGAAAACGAGTGGGATGGACTGAATAAATTTTTAAATGGAAAAAAAGTCTTATCAACAGCAAAAATTTTAAATAAATAAATAAATAATAAAGTATTTTCGGTCCTTCTGAAAGTGGAATAGAAAACCAACTAACTTTAAATCCTAGTCAAGTAACTGGCATGCAGCCTCCAAGGCCCAATGCTAGGTATAATCTGGAATAAAAAGGATTAGCTATGATTAAAAGAAGAATTCAAACCTTTGGCTTCTCAGAAGAAAGCAGTTATGGGTGCCCTTGGTAACTCCGAATGTTCAACATTTATGAACATCAAAGCCAAAGGCGAACATAAGTGAAATATTCAAGTTTAATGTCCAGGTCCTAGGTTGAAAAAGGAATGGGGAGGAATGTGGTTCTCTGGGAAGTAGACTGGACCTTAATCTTGCCTGTATTAATCTGCAGTATTCTTTGATTGAGTCTATTTATGCACACACAAAAAAATCCCCTCCCGTCACAGACTGCCCAATAAAGAAACAAAAAAGAAAGATATAAAAGGAGTTCTGAGGATAATTCAATTTGTCAAAATGAGGTCTAAGAACTCAAAATTCCAATAGTTGCCTTTAGAGACAGGGCCCTGAAGCCATTTCAAGGATGGTAGTTTCAGTTATGCTCCCCACACAAAAGTTTTGAGTCATGTAAAATTATAAAATGTGAAATAGTCAAATTGTAACCAACATTGCTTAGCTCTTGCTATAAGAATCCCATAATTTCTTGCCATATCCTTTTCACTCTTACTTTAAGGTCTCAGATCAGGAGAGACATAGAAGAGGGAAGTCTAGCATACAAAATGAAGAGGGCAAAGAAAGCAGGCATCTTTATTTTTTATTGTATTGTATTGTATTGTATTGTTTGCTTGTTTATTTATTTATTTGCCATGCCACGAGGCTTGTGGGATCCCAGTTCCCCGACCAGGGATTGAACCCGGGCCCTTGGCAGTGAAAGGGTGGAGTCCTAACCACTGAACCACCAGGGAATTCCCGGCATATTTATTTATTTGTTTGTTTGTTTATATATTTAAAGGGTATTTACTGTGTTTTATCCAGCATTCTTTTTTTTTAATTAATTATTTTTTTGGCTGCGTTGGGTCTTGTTGCTGCGCACGGGCTTTCTCTAATTGCAGCGAGCGGGGGCTACTCTTCCTTGCAGTGCACGGGCTTCTCATTGCAGTGACTTCTCTTGCTGCAGAGCACGGGCTCTAGGTGAGCGGGCTTCAGTAGTTGTGGCTTTCAGGCTCAGTAGTTGTGGCTCGCGGGCTCTAGAGCGCAGGCTCAGTAGTTGTGGCGCATGGGTTTAGTTGCTCCGTGGCATGTGGGATCTTCCCAGACCACGGCTTGAACCCGTGTCCCCTGCATTGGCAGGCGGATTCTTAACCACTGCGCCACCAGGGAAGCCCCCGCAGCAGGCATCTTTAAATAAAGGAGATCCCCAGATACCAAGACCATGATTATGTTTTTTCAAGACTTCTAAACTCTAACAACTTTTCTTCAGGTGCCAGAAAAGAACACTGTCTCTCTCTGTAGTGCATTAACACGTAGCACGTAGAGTCCCACGTAGGAGAGACACTAATAACACAAAGGAAAAGGTAAGCAACTCCACTTCATGCCTGAGAATGAAGACTAACAATAAGTCCACACTAACCAAAACTAAAACACAGTGTACCTGGAAATAATGGTAGAATGGGACAAAAAGTAAACATGAAGCTGAAGGACATAAACCACCAGTCAGCCTTTTCCTTCACCACTATAACCTCCAAATTCTATGTCCAATTCCTCTGGTACTTCCACCCAGTGGCAGCTCAAGAAATTCTATAAATGAGTCTTAGGGCTGGCAGTTCAATAGGTGGGGTGGGGACAGGTTAGGTCCTGAAGCTGCCAGCAGAGCAAGCTCACTGTTTTCACTTAGATGGTATTATTATTTTTTTCTTTTTTTAACATCTTTATTGGAGTATAACTGCTTTACAGTGGTGTGTTAGTTTCTGCTGTATAACAAAGTGAATCAGCTATACATATACAAATATCCCCATAACCCCTCCCTCTTGCTTCTCCCTCCCACCCTCCCTATCCCACCCGTCTAGGTGGACACAAAGCACCGAGCTGATCTCCCTGTGCTATGAGGCTGCTTCCTACTAGCTATCTATTTTACACTTGGTAGGGTATATATGTCCATGCCACTCTCTCACTTCGTCCCAGTTTACCCTTCCCCCTCCTCGTGTCCTCATGTCCATTCTCTACATCTGCATCTTTATTCCTGTCCTGCCTCTAGGTTCTTCAGAACCTTTTGTTTTTTTTTAGATTCCATATATATGTGTTAGCATACGGTATTTGTTTTTCTCTTTCTGACTTACTTCACTCTGTACGACAGACTCCAGGTCCATCCACCTCACTACAAATAACTCAATTTCGTTTCTTTTTATGGCTGAGTAATAATATTCTATTGTATATATGTGCCACATCACTTAGATGGTGTTATTTTTAAGGGTAGCTTGGGTTGCATCATGGTGCCAGAGAGGTATCTAAGAACTCCCAAGCTCACCCTTGGTGCTGGCTGCTTCTGTCCCATAGGACCTTAAAATTCTTCCTTGATAAGACAAAGATTAGAATAGCTGGAAACTTCTTTAGAGCAGGTGTTCTTAAGCTGTCCCTGTAGTCTCTCTACCTAGAACACGGGGGTGGAGAAACTGAGTATTTGAAAAAACTTATTTCAAGCTTTGTATTGATATGTTCAGGTTTAATTAGTTTACCTCATAAGCAATATAACATTTTATCCCTTTCTCCCAGTCACCTCACTTCAGCAGAATCAATGAAAATATTCAGACCAAGAAACACTTTGTGACTTTGATAAGCTCTCAGTTAGGTCTTACGTTAGCTGTATTCATTTTGCCTAAAAGAACATCAAGTTCAAATTCAGTGACCCATGATAAAGAAAGGTAAAGATAGGAGGGGAAGGGGACCCAAAGAGCAAAGGCAGAGGAATGGAAGGATACTGGCTGAATCCCATCACTACACACTCTAACCTCTTATCAAGGGAATAAGAGACAATCTGTAGGTTTATTTGGAGAGAGTCTCTGCCTCTTTAAACAGTCTCTACACTTCCATTCTCCACACTCTTTTTCCTTCCCAAGGCATACCACTGCTCCACCTCCTCTGGGGAGTGGAATCGACAGTTCCCCATCCCAGGCTAAGCTTCTCTTCACTTTCTAGTAGCAAATACGGACACACTCACTCTCTCTCTCTCTCTCTCTCTCTCCAAGCTGTGGCGGCTCCCTTTATGCCTCACAGTCATTTCATGAATCTTGGCTAAGCTTTGAGACAGAGCAAAGAGATGTTCAGTAAACACACTAAACCACTGGGTTCCCTGTTGAGCTGGATGAAGTTCTTGTGAAAGCCAGCTTCAATCTCCTATGATAGGGGCTTCCCTGGTGGCGCAGTGGTTGGGAGTCTGCCTGCCGATGCAGGGGACACGGGTTCGTGCGCCGGTCCGGGAGGATCCCACATGCCGCGGAGCGGCTGGGCCCGTGAGCCACGGACGCTGAGCCTGCACGTCCGGAGCCTGTGCTCCGCAGTGGGAGAGGCCACAACGGTGAGAGGCCCGCGTACCGCAAGGAAAAAAAAAAAAAATCTCCTATGATAAGTATACATCTTTCTTGTACACAGCCCATCCTATTTTGAACCCAACTGCCCAGTGCAAAATCCAGAGCTCACCAACAGCAGAGCTTGCATCCCACCAATCATGGAGATGGCTCTGAACATCAAGGATGTCCTAAAAGAATGACTAGTGGATATGAAATTTGTCTCTATATGCCCTGAGGCCCAATCCATGCACTCACATTTGGAGCCCATAAAATAGCTTTTAACCAATCTCATCAATAAGGCCAAGCAAAAGCTAATTCCTATGCTTGAGGAGAACTGAATTCTAGCTTCTCCCAACCACTGCTATAAAAACGCATAATGTGCCACAGTGACTGGGCACACAAAGATCCCTTGCCTTAGCAACTTTTCTTCCAATTTGCTTCTGTTAAAGGAGCTGGGGATTATAAATAATGCCATGGGTACAGGTTCACTTACAGCCAATTTAGTAAGTGCTCGCACAGTTAATTCTGTCAGTCTTACTCCTACACAGAAATACATGTGGCCCCAAGGGGCCCAACCACCCACAGAGCTCTTTTGCACATCTTTTTACCCTCCAGCACACAGAAATAGAGGGCTACATCCCAGAAAACAGAGAAAGAGAAAAGGCAGTTTCTCTGAAGTGCTATGTCTAGAAAACCAGGATCTAGCTTCCCATTTGGATGTAATTTCTAAATTCATGTCTCTCTGAATAAACCAAATAATTATTTAGACCAAGATGCTTCTCTGGAATTCAAAATCTGTACATCTGTATCCCTTGGTATGCTGAAACTTTCCTTTCGTGTATATGTAAGGACACTTTAAAAAGCAGTTTGTTTAGAATGAGTTACCAGGTTACCTCAGATCTCAAAAATCTACTTTGCTGTGGAGGAATGTTACAGTAATGGCCTTTAATGATTTAAGCCCCCCTGTATCCATGCCCTTAAAGAGAGTACCCTCTCTGACTCTGGGCTTAGCCATGTGGCTTACGTTAGCTGACAGGACAATAACAAAAGTGACAGCAGAGACTTGCAAAGTGCTTGTGTATTGGGGCCTGATGGCTCCTTTCTCTCTGTAAGCCTGAGACACTGTGTGAAGAAACTGGTGAAGAGAAAAGAGACAAGTCATCCAGCTGAGGCCAACCAGCCTGTCAACTACCAGATATGTGTGAAGCCATCTTTATTAATTTTCTGCAGCTATAATTACAAATTACCACAAACTTAGTGGCTTAACATAAATCTACTAGCTTTCATTCCTGCAGGTCAGAAGTCCAACATGGGTCTCATGGGGCTAACATCAAGGTGGTGGCAGGACTATGTTATTTTCTGGAGACTCTAGGGGAGGATCCATTTCCTTGCTCCTTTGTTTTTGGCAGAATTCAGTTCCTTACACTTTTAGGACTGAGGTTCTTTTTCCCTTGCTGACTGTTAGCTGAGGGCCAAACAATTCCCATCTTCTATCACTGCATCTCTTGGACTGACCTGTCTGCCTTTCTCTTCTACTTTTAAGGGCTCATGTGATTAGACTGGGTCCACCCAGATAATTCAGTATCTTCTCCCCATCTCAAAATCTGTAACCTTAATCACATGTGCAAAGTTTCTTTTGCCAAATAAAGTAACATATTCACAGGTTCCAGCGATTAGTATGTGGAGATCTTCAGCAGTCCACTGTCCTGCTTATTACACCAAGACCATCAATACCCAGCCAAGTCATCAGCTGACACAGAGCAGCCAAGTTGGCTCAGACCAGATGAACTGTACACAGGAACCATGGAATTTTAAGGAATAGTAAACACTTTTTTAAAGCCAGTAAAGTTAGGGGTGGTTTGTGAAGCAGCAGAAGCTAACTGATAAAATGGCCAAGGCTACACCACTTCCGAAGGGTCTGTGCAACCCTCAACCTGATAACACAGATGTTTCCCCTTTCTCTGCTCCAGTTCAACAAGCATGCCTAAGAGGTCACTGGCAGTTTTCTGTCCTCTGAATCATAAAACAAAATAATTAATTAGCTTTATTTCTTCTTCCAGTCCAGCTCTAGAGATTATTGTTGAAATTTAACAAAAGTCAGCCTTATAATCTCAACAGAACCAGAGAGGGGCTTTTTGATGGACAACTAGAAACTATACACACAAAATACGTATAAATATAAATATATATGTACACACACACACACACACACACACACCAGAAGTTTTAGGGAAAGATTTGAAGGAAGGGCCAACTTTTGATAGAGCAAAAACTCCTGATGAGAGGGAAATTTCATTGCCACCTAACCATTTCCTCTTCATGTATAAACACCAATGAGGGCTTTGGGGCACAGCATCTGAGCGGGGGTCTCTAACCCTTCATTAGCCAAATATATTTCCTCAAATGGTCTCTCCCTCAAATTTGCTGATACTTAAACGTCTGGAAAACTTCAGTGGAAGGAAAATGCCAACAGCAAGTTAATGTCTGTCATCTTGGCTATTTTGGCTGACTTCCCTATGCCTAGGCCTTGCCTATTAATTGAATGCTATTTGGATTCTATCTCAAAAATCAATGTGGATAGAGACCAGAGGCCTGCCTTCCCCAGACTGATAAGAACAGCACAGTGCAATTATACCCAAACAGCTTTGTTTTGGAATGTAATCACCGACCCAGCCTTCTTCCCCATGGGATGGCAACAGTGTAATTACCTCTTCAGGAATCACTGTTTGGGAATGTAGTTCTTCTACAGGGCTCTTTCTAGTGGAAAGGAGCTGCAACAAGAGTATATGAGAATTTGTAGCCCCCTCCCCAAGAGCAGTTTTGTAGCTGAACAAATTATTTTTGTTTTCTTAAAGTAAAGCCAGGGTTTACATTTCAGCCTCTTTTTCTACCAACATGGAATCACCCATACCCCATGACGGTTCTATTTGAAAAGTCCCAATCTAAAGCTAGACTGCTTGAGTTCTGATTCCTACTCTGTCAAGCACTAGCTGTGGTCTTGGGCAAATTACTTCATCTGTTTATGCCTCGGTTTCCTCATTTATAAAAATGAGTAATAAGAGGATATCACTGGAATATTATGAAGATTAAGTGAAGTAATATGTGAGAAGTGCTTAGAGCACTACTTGGCATACAGTAAGTGCTCCTGGGTCTTTGTTTTGTTTTGTTTTTAGCACATTTGAAGCACTGTATTCCACCACAGTCTCCACATTTTGCAAATGTGATCTAACATCAGCTCATGGTCAAATCTAAGCTTGAGTTACTGCATTCTTTCTGTCCACAACCCTTTTGCCAATTCAGCACAAGGGGCAGTGTTTTGGAAAAATTTAAATGCTGATATAGAACTGTCACAGTCTCCGAGCTATTTGCCTAGGTAAACTCTCCGATAAGCAGGAGTGACTAGATATTTCCACGTCATTCTTTTCATTTGTGTTACTAGTCCAGGGATATTACAATAAAGAGCCTCTGTTGTGAAATCTTGTTGTTGGAAAAACGAGCAAATACTACCAAAAGCAGCCACTGGCAATATGGCAGATTCTGGAGAAAATTCACCTTTTTAGACAGATTTATTCATGAAAGTGAATGATATATTTTCCTCACATGCCTACAGTATATCCGACCCCCCTGAAGACTCTTGTTCCCACTGGGAACTTCCACCTTTTACCTCCTGTCCAGTTTTCCCTCTGTTCCTTTGTAACCTGGACCAGTTAAATTCTCTGTCTAGGAAGAATATTTATTGGCTTGTGCTTCACCAGGCATGAGCCATAAGAGTAAAAATCATGAGTTTGCTTGCCAAGCAGTCCCAAAGTATACAACCCCACAGCTCAAGGCAGTAGGAATGAAGCTGGGCCCCTTCTGCATGGCACACAGCTGCAGTGGGCTGGGCTTATGGGATTCATCATGGTAGCCCTGTAATATGAGAGAGTGTTTTTACAGGCTGACGTATGTAGTTACAGGATAACTTTCTGGCTCTGGGGTGACACTAAACACCTGGCCAAAAGAAACACCCCCCCCAAAGAGTTTCAACACTTCAAAAGGTCCCTGGTCACCCACCTGCAGGTGCCTCTTTCCACCTCATGGCTTATACCAAGATATCTGTGCTTACTCTTGGCTTCTAGCTGAGTGCCACAAGGACCCTGGGGAAGAGCTGGCCTTGTGGATCAGCAGGTGTTAAAGAAAAGAAATTAACACCCACGGGTTGGATCTACTTTGGTAGAGGGTGAGAGGTGCTGTCTGCCAGCTCCCATGGCATTTCCAGCCAGTTTGGAATAAATGAGACTGCCCAAGGACATGGTCTGAGAAAGAGGAAGAAAAGCTAATATGAGATCAGAGTTTAAAAAAAGAAGGAGGTGGAGGGTTAACATTCATATCAAGCACTTAGGTAAAAAATGACGGAGTAGACGGGACAGCAAAGAAGACTGTTTCAAGTCTTTCCAGAGTATGTATAAGACCTCTAATCTTAAGTAAAGTGGAGACTGGCTATTGCCTCCACTGGAAAAAATGGGCTTTGACCTCATATTTTGCTTTTTCTTTCCTCACATCTCCTCTGTAGATTTCTATACTGTTGTTTTGAGGGGTTGTAAAACATGTCAAAGCGTATACCAATCATAACCTAAAAAAAGTAAAAGGGTCCTGGCATTACAGTGGGTACTTATAGCCCTAGAGGGCATCTTCAGCTGGCACCTTCAAAATGAGTAGTATTTCTAAGAAGTACACAACCCACAGGACTCAATAAACTCTGAGATCACTCTAGGTCTAGGGAAGCCCCAGAGTACAGAGAACTTACAGTACAAGTAAACAGTGGGATCTCAATCCAGGTATGTTGATGCTAACCTTTCTTTTTCAGGAGCAAGAAGGGGAAGAGATAGGAAATTGGTTAAGAAGTTACAAGAAAAGTTATAGGTCAATTTCTCCTAGGAATAAAACTCCTAACAGAGCTGACAAGAACCTGTTGTCCCAGCATAAAAGCTTAATAGACTCATATTTTCTGCTGCAGAAATGCTGGCAGGTTCTGTGCTCTCATAGCCAGTTTTCTGTGTATACGTCTACCTTAGCATTTAGCACAAAACACACTGTCCTATAGCTATTTCTGAGCACGATGGGCTTACGCAGTAGACGGTAAGCTTATGGAGAGCAGAGATCATGTCTTTTTCATCTGGGTACTATCATATACCTAACGTTGTACCATATAAACGACAAAAGCTCAATAAAAGCTTATCAAGTAAAAATGGCTTATATACCAGCTGAGCACTCTGTAGGTAATAACAAATTCATTCATTTTCCCCCCCATTACTCTTAGCTCCAGATCAAGAAGAGTTATACACCAGGAGCTCACTAGGACCAACAAATCTTAGATTCCTGCAGGCACACTCCTTAATGTGTGGCAAGTCGTCTCTTCCCATTTCTTCCCTCTGCCTCTGTTCCTAGCTTTAATGAGTTAATCTAGAGCAGTGGTTCTCAATTTTTCAAGTGCACCAGGATCACCTAGAAGACTCTTTAAAAACACATTCCTAGGCCCACAACCAGAATTTCTGCTTCAGTGGGTCTGAGGTAGGGATCAAGAATTTGCATTTGTAACAAGTTCTCAAATGATGCTGATGTTATTGGTCCACTTTGAGAGTCCCATGTTGCCAAGGTTACATAGGAGCAAGCACTTAGTCTGGAGAGTAGATGCTTATTTCATGAGCACAGGTTCTGATGGGAGACAGAAAAGGGTTTCTCAAATGCAAACTCTGTGACTCCTCTAATCTAACCCCCTTGGTTGACATGACTACAGGCAACAATGGACACATTAGCATGTCAAACTATCAACACAGGGACCTTCAGGTTACCATCTGTTGGTGCCTTAGAGCACAAGCTCCCAGTTTTTTCAACTCACTGACCATAGCAAAGAGAAAGCCCTGCTTGGTACCCAGGAAGTGAACCATTGTTGAGGAAAACAGAACAGTGAGAGATCAGCAAGGTTATAATCATTGAGGAGACTAGCACAGGTCTAACTCATGCTGGTCCCCAAGATTTACAATAAAAATCATAATCATAATAGCTAAAATCTATTGAACACTTACTTTGTGCAAAAACAAAACAAAACAAAACAAAAACCTATTCTAAGTGTTTCATATATATTAGCTCATTTAATCCTCAAAACAATTCTACGAGCTAAATACTATTCTTACGCCCATTTTACAGATGAAGAAACTGAGTCCCAAGAAAAGGTAAAATAAATTAACCAAGATTACACTGCTAGGAAGTAGCAGCATGAATATCCGAACTTAGTCTAGCTCTGGAGCCCAAACTCTTGAACATTTTGTTCTACTGCCTCTCAAACCAAATCCACACTGCAAGTGGCAGCTGTCCTTCCCAAGCTCCACTCAGGCTCACAGACCCATGCAAAAGACAAACGGGGGCACATTCAGAGTCACTTCAAACTGCACCAAAACCCATAAGTTCTTGGTCCAAGCCCAGGTTTGTGTTACACACACACACACACACACACACGCTAATCTATTAGGATTGGCAGTTAAATTCTCAGGGGAATTATTAAATTTTTAGTGGCAGGGCCAAAACAAAAACAAAAAACACATAGAAACTCAGGCTACAACCTGGCTAGACAGTAAACTCCATTAAGGGCAGAACCATTCAATTCTTTTAACAGACCTAAAGAGGACTTCCCTGGTGGTGCAGTGGTTAAGAATCCGCCTGCCGGGCTTCCCTGGTGGCGCAGTGGTTGAGAGTCTGCCTGCCAATGCAGGGGACACGGGTTCGAGCCCTGGTCTGGGAGGATCCCACGTGCCGCGGGGCAACTGGGCCCGTGAGCCACAATTACTGAGCCTGCGCGTCTGGAGCCTGTGCTCCCCAACGGGAAGGGGCGCGATAGTGGGAGGCCCGCGCACCGCGATGAGGAGTGGCCCCCGCTTGCCACAACTGGAGAAAGCCCTCGCACAGAAACAAAGACCCAACACAGCCATAAATAAATAAATAAATAAATTTAAAAAGAATCCGCCTGCCAATGCAGGGGACACGGGTTTGAGCCCTGGCCTGGGAAGACCCCACATGCCACAGAGCAACTAAGCCCGTGTGTCACAACTACTGAGCCTGCTCTCTAGAGCCCGTGAGCCACAACTACTGAGCCCACGCGCCACGACTACTGAAGTGCACACACCTAGAGCCCATGCTCCGCAACAAGAGAAGCCACCGCACCACAACAAAGACCCAACACAGCCAAAAATTAAAAAAAAAAAAGACCCAAAGAGCTCTGGAAAATGCTAAGCATTTAGAAAGTTCTATGTACATTTCAAAGTGACAGTACAGAAAGAGCACAGGTGTAAAGCATCAGTGGGGAGAGATCAAGAGGAAACTTCCTACGGTAGAGAGAGATGGAGGCACAGAAAAACTTAGTCACACATTATAAAAGGAACAGAAAAGTTCGTTGACAAGGCCCAGTATTTTCCTCTAGAAAAGACTGAAGAAGCACAGATAATTCAGCTTAAAACCAGGACCTAGGTTCTCGACAAGCATACTTCTCACTAGTGGAATAAGGAGATGCAGCAAAGGGCTGGGGTAGAGAGAGCATGGATGCTCCAGTGATTGGTTGAAACCAAATCAGTAAAAGGCCCTGGATGCTGTGTAAGGCATCTGTGAAAGCTGGGTTCTCTGGAAGGAGCTGCTTCCCAGGCAACCAAGCCAGCCCCTTATCGCCTTTACTTTCATCACTGGAGCAGAATGAAAGGTAATTGGGTTAATTATTAAAGAGGTCCTAGCTAGTACCACCACCACTAATTGTCCATTTATCTGGGGTTTATAAACAGCTATTATTAAACAATTAATGATGTAATCTCATACCTTAATTGATGTTGAGTTGGAATGTGCCACTTACTTTATTAGCCTGGCAACTGGGTACCGGAGAGGTAAAGAACATGGAGAAGGGTCCAGCCAAGGAGATAAAGGGTCCAACACCAGAATTATCATTCATTTCTGTTCATACTCATGTAAGTATACCATGATGGCCTTCAACTGTATTCACTACTTTTTTATCTTTCCTAGATTTGCCAATTCAAATGAAGATCTGATATACAGATATATAAACCATCTGTTGTATTAAACAACTATGATATTAAATTGAGAAATTAGACTAATTCTTTAATGTCAGCAAGCCGAGGACCCAGATGTCCACCTAGTTGGCCAAACTAGATTAGACAGGCCTCCTGATAGTAATTCCCTAAGATACCAGAAAAGTGGGGAATATCTAAGAAAGAGGATCAGTGTTTTTACAAAAGAGGAAAGGGGCAAAAGACAACCAAAAATAAAGTTAACAAGAAAAAGAAAAGTAAATTCTTGCAAAAGGGGTAGCTCTATTTTACTCACAACAGGCAACAAACAGAAGGATGCCTGGGATAAGAGATTACATAAAGCAATAAATTATAACACTGTATCGCTGGGTTTGTAATATATACAGACATAATATATATAGCAATAATAGCACAAAGGAGGGGTATGACAATGTAGCCATAATGGAACAAAGTTTCTGTATCTTACCAGAATCAAGTTTCTATAAGTCTGAAGTAGATCCTGATAAAGTACAGTTTAAAATAAAGAAAGGAATTAAAATAGCACATTAGAAGCTATCCACTTAATACAAAAGAAGTCAGTAGGGGCTTCCCTGGTGGCACAGTGGTTAAGAATCTGCTGCCAATGCAAGGGACACAGGTTCAAGCCCTGGCCTGGGAAGATCCCACATGCCATGGAGCAACTAAGCCCGTGTGCCACAACTACTGAGCCTGTGCTCAAGAGCCTGCAAACCACAACTACTGAGCCCACGTGCCACAACTACTGAAGCCTGTGCGCCTAGAGCCCGTGCTCCTCAACAAGAGAAGCCACTGCAATGAGAAGCCCGTGCACCACAACAAAGAGTAGCCCTCACTCGCCACAACTAGAGAATGCTTGCGCACAGCAATGAAGACCCAACACAGCCAAAAATAAAAACAAGCAAATTAATTAATTAATTAAAAAAAGAAGTTAGTAAAGGAGAAACAGTATTAAAAAAGACATTAGAAATACAGAAAACAAACAGCAAAATGGCAGGCAAAAATCTAACTATATTAATAACGTTAAATGCGAATGGACTAAACAATCTAATCAAACGGCAGAGATTTTCAGACTAGATAAAAAACAACTATATGCTTTCTATAGGAGACACACTTTATATTCTGATATATAAATAGGCTGAAAGTAAAAGGATGGGAAAAGATATATTACACAATCTACATTCATAAAAGAGCTGGAGTAGCTATACTGATATAAGAAAAACTAGACTTAAAGACAATATTACTAGAGAATATAATCTTTAAAAATTGTGAAGCACTATGTTGTACACCTGAAACTTATATAATATTGTACCATCATCTATACCTGAAAAAAAAAAGACAATATTACATGAGATAGAGGAACATTTTATAACAAAACACTTGATTCATCAGGGAGGCAAAACAATCACAAACATATATGTACCTAACAACAAAGTCCCAAAATATATGAGGCAAAAACTGACAAAACTGAAGGGAGAAGTATACAATTCAGGAATAATATTAGAAATTTCAATACTCCATTCTTAATGATGGGTAGAACAACCTGACAGAAAATCAGCAAGGGTATACAAAACTTGAATAACACTATCAACCAAGTAGATCTCCCTGGCATGTACAGAACCCTCCACACGGCGACAAAAGAATATACAATCTTGCCATGCACACAGGTAACCTTCTCCAGAACAGATCATATGCTAAGCCATAAAGCAAGTTTCAATAAATTTGTAGTAACTGAAATCATACAAAGTATGGTCTTAGACCACAGTAAAATTAAATAAGAAAGCAACAACAGAAGGAAATTTGTAAAAATTGAAGAACACACTCCTAAACTAATGGCTCAAAGAAGAAATCCTAAGAGAAATTAGGATGACTGGGCACAAAGCCCATGACACTCAACCAGGCCCCAATGACCTGTAGCTAGAAGCAAAAAAATCCTGACACTTCCCATTGATTTTAATCAAAATACTAAATTAAATCCATCAGGATCACATCTGCTGGGAGCAGATGCTCATTAGGATGAAAGTCAAAAAGATTAGACAGAACAGATAACTAATACCCTACATTACCCAGGTCCCTATCCCTCAGCGTTTTTCTTCCAGTAATTACCAGGAAGACGTCAAATGCCAGGGCTTCTCATTTCACTTATATGAGGTCTCAAGCATGCAGAAAAATATTATAGGCTTAAGAACCTTTCGGCAGACACTCCCTACTTGAACTCAGGCAAAACATGGCACAGAAGGCAGAACAGAGTTATTATGAGTCAGGCAGACCTGGTTTAAAGTTCCAGGTCCGCCTCTCACTGCATTATATTGGGCAAGTAATGTAACTTCTCTGAACCTCAGCTTTCTTCCCTACAGAATGGAAACACACCATCTACTTCATAGGGTTGTCATAATGTATGGGAAAGCACTTTGGACTGTACGTGGCCCATAGTAGGCAGTCATTAACTTCATTTCCTTCTCTGTTATAGATTGCTATTACTACACAGAGCTAGAGCTGTCTGCTAAAAAGTCAGCAGGGGGAGTGCCCCAGACTTTTGCGTGTTTCCCCAAAAATATACCGGTAAAGTTGCAATAGCTTTAAATGTAGTTATACCTCTTTAAGTACAGGTTCAGAATTTGTGCTGCTGAAGAAGGGGCCTGGTGTGGGTTGATGGGTGACTGGAGGCCACCAGGAACCTACAGAATTGTGGAGAAGACAACAAGATAAGGCGGAAGAGATGAAGATTAACAGACTATCAAAACACTTTTCTGTAGCAGCTTCTGTTTTATATTACTACTTTCAGGCTCTTGTGGGAGGAAGTGGGCAGAATGGATCTTAATTTTCTGCAAATCCATTTTTGTTGATGATTCTGAATGGCTTTGGCTAGGGTCCACTGAAAACTCATTTGCCACTGATAATGCCTCCTAAAACTGCAGGTGTGTATATACTTTGTCCCTCCAGGTCTGCCAAATTTCCATGCTTCACCCCTACAAAAAGCCACTCACCATACAAAGGGTTCTGCCTTATGTTTGGAGCTAAGAACCAAACAGCAAGACTGAGGTAGAACCAACCACCTAAACTTTGAGCTACAGAAGAGCAGGGATCTTTCCTGTCTTATTCACTCTGGTAGCCTACAACAGTGCCTGGCACACAGTTGCGGAACAAATGTCTACTGAATCTAATTGTTCTGAGACCATCACAACCTCATTCTAATCATACAAGAGAAAGTGCCTTTCCAGGAAAATTGGGAGTGCTTACTGCTAAAACACTAACTTGTCTTCACTTCAAAAGCCATTATTACAGCAGCTCTATCTATTACATGATCACAAATAAGTTTAATAAAAAGCAAAACATCTGTGTCCCGGAGGGCATGAAGGCTCAGGGAAAGGCCTGTTATATAATAAGATTTTCCTTAGCAAGCACTACTGGGTCACAAAAAGCTATGTCTAGAAACCACTTAAAATAGAGGAATTAGAACAAATAAGAAAACCCCTGAAGATCAGCCAAGTTCCCTGAGACCTCCTTCCCTCTTCTAGATTAAGGACCTAGAAGAAGAATGCTATTTTGATGCTCTGTCCTTAAAAATAGCCGTGGGGAGGCAGGCAGACTAGGAAACAGAAGTCCCACTGCCTGGTTCACTTCTGGCTCCTCTACTTCTAGCTGCATCACTCTGGGCAAGTCAGCCTTCTGGGCTTCAGTTCCCACCACTGTTAGATAATAGCACCCATCTCATATGATTACTGTGAGAATGAAATGAAATATGACTAGGAAGAGCACTTAAAACACTCCCTAGCATACAGCAAATGCTCAATGAATGTTAAGCTTTTTTTTTGTTGCTGTTATTATTATCATTGGAATTTTCTTAAGAGAAGAAAAAAAGTAACACACAACTGTCAACAGAATCTGGAGGGACATCCAAATGTCTACAAGTGATGAGGGCATTTAAGAAAAGACCAATGGGGTAGATGCAAACTATTACATACAGAATGGATAAACAACAAGGTCCTACTGTATAGCACAGGGAACTATATTCAATATCCTGGGATTAACCATAATGAAAAATAATATAAAAAAGAAAGTATATATGTGTATAACTGAGTCACTTTGCTGTACAGCAGAAATTAACACAACATTGTGAATCAAGTATACTTCAATAAAAAAAAAAATGAAAAAAGAAGAAAAGACCAGTGGATACTCTGCAACACGCATCTTGAGAAAATGGGAGAAATGAGTTTAAATGTGAATGGAAACCATCCGCTTATCTAATTCAAGAATGAGCTTAGATTTCCTTCCTCTCAAGGCACTCTACATCTTTTGTTAGAGAACTTTTCTCAGTAGATTTCATGTTTGTAAACTGCCTGCTGGAACATAACCCCCATATTCAAAGGTATCCATAAGTGAAACTGGGTTATTTGGGATCAGACCTCTGGGCATAAAGTAGGGAAGAAGAAATGGAGGTAAAGAGTTATTAGATCAAAGGAGAGAAAAACAACATACAGCTGTTCCAAAAAACCTAAATGCAAAGGAAATAGAGACTTCCCAGCAGTAGAGGAGCAGGGAGCTGCTGTGTTGGGTGGTAGAGGCAGATGTCTGGAACAAAGAAGGGTGGAGAAGAACTCTGTAGTGCTCTCTGGCAGCAAGTGATTATCTGCCAGTGAGGAGCTTCCATGTGCCATGAGCCAAGCCACACAGAAGCGCCAAGCAAGGAGAGGCACAGAGCCATAGGGTCTGTTTACCGACTAGGGCCCTCCTCAGTCAAGGTTGTCAGGACACCACGGTGCAGTCTACTCCCCCACCAAGTCTGGGCCTATGAAGCCCTGGTGTCCAGTAGAGAGAAACCATCGAGGTTTCTGGGGTTTCTAGGCCTTGACACTGGGTCAAGGATACTGCTCCTTAAAGGAAGCCAGGTCCCATGGCCTACCAGCTGCCACACAGCTTGGTCAGAAATCATATTACCCCAGCCCGACAATGCTATTGCCTCACACCGATCCCTTTCTACCTTTAACCAACACGTGGCCCAGGTTTTCCAAAACGTAATGTCATTTGAATTTTTTAAATAAAGATGCTTATTAAAGATACACCAAGAGACTTCCCCGGTGGCACAGTGGTTAAGAATCCGCCTGCCAATGCAGGGGACACAGGTTCAATCCCTGATGATCCCACATGCTGTGGAGCAACTAAGCCCGTGCGCCACAACTACTGAGCCTGCGCTCTAGGGCCCATAAGCCACAACTACTGAGCCCACATGCCACAACTACTGAAGCCCGCGCACCGCAATGAAGAGTAGCCCCTGCTCGCTGTAACTAGAGAAAGCCTGCGCACAGCAATGAAGACCCAGCGCAGCCAAAAAAATTAAATAATTTATTTAAAAAAAATACACCAAAATGTGGCTTGATTTTTATAGTTTTTAATGCCTTCACATACATACATTTACAAGATGGCAGTGGAGGTGGGGGGGAGGGGGGAAAAGAGAAAAACCTTTGTCAGAAAAAAAATAGGTTCTGCTTTGTTTCCTTCTCTAGAGACTGCCCAGAAGCAGCAGCACACACTGGGTCTTGGCCCAGTCACATCACGCATATTAGCCCCAAAACATTGGTCACTAAGTTATTCAGCCACCATAAAACTGCCTCAGCTGGGCTTCTCCAGTCCATTTTCTATTCTGTGGAAATTTCTAAGCCAGCTTCACGGGTCCCTCTCCTCCTCCTTCCTCTGAAGGTTCCACAGGGCCTGGAAACTCCATGTGCTGGCAGCAGCAAAGGGTTGGAGAGGTGTGCTTTCAGTCCTAATTAAATCACAGGATCTGGCTCATGGGTACCTCAACAATAAAATATGAGCAAGGCACCTTTATCATTCAATTTAAAAAGTCTATTTGCTGACTAAGAAACAAATGGTTTAAATAAATTTTTAAAAAGATGCCTGGGGACCTCCCTGGTGGCGAAGTGGATAAGAATCCGCCTGCCAATGCAGGGGACACGGGTTCGACCCCTGGCCCGGGAAGATCCCACATGCCACGGAGCAACTAAGCCCACACACCACAACTACTGAGCCCACGTGCCACAACTACTGAAGCCCACGTGCCTAGAGCCCGTGCTCCGCAACAAAGAGAAGCCACTGCAATGAGAAGCCCACACACCGCAACGAAGAGTAGCCCCCACTCGCTGCAACTGGAGAAAAGCCTGTGTGCAGCAACAAAGACCCAACGTAGCCAAAAACAGATCGATTAATTAATTAATTAATTAATTTAAAAAGAGATGTCCGAAGGAAGTGGGAATGGGCAAAAGAAGCAGCTTTCCTCAATCTGCAGTTTCCTGCCCTGAAGTCAGGAACCAAGTACAAGACCTTAAAAAAGAGTTTTCAGCCAGATGCCAAGATGCCATCACATCAACATAGGTAAAGGAGGGGAAAGCTTTACACGGCTCCCTCCCCCTTTAAATTTTCAAAATCCAAAGAAACAACTCCTTACCTGCCAGGACCCTGTTAACAGAAGAGTGAGTAGCCAAGCCAGGCTGTCCACGTTCATGAAAAATCCCAGCATAAGGCAAGTACTCAGGCAGCAAGAAACGCCTATAAGATGGGAAGGAAATCCAAAAAAGAGGGGATATATGTACGTGCATAGCTGATTCATTTTGCTGTACAGCAGAAACTAATACAACATTGTAAAGCAACTACACTCCAATAAAAATTAATTTAAAAAAACGCCTATATGAAGGAATCGCACGTTAAAAGCCTACTACAGACTGCCTTAAAACAAAGGAGATATACTATCTACCAACCCTCAACAATCAAAGATAAGGGATCCACTAAGCCTAGGAATCCACAGAAACCTAGAGCAGAGTAAAATTCCTTTCACACATTTGTATCTTCTTCCAATCTTTCTTCTAAAGTTCCCTGGGGCTTCTATTCCTGAACAGGATGCTCCCAATGCCATTTTTCTATGTCTTTTCATTGTGGTTAATCATTTCCTGTCAAGTCTTTAGGTGGCAGGGCTGGACTGTAGGCTCACTAGAAAATAATTCCAGATATGGACAATCCACACCAGAAAGTAGGTTTAAAAATCCCAGGCTCTCATAAAGCCTCCCTCAGAAAAGTCTCTCATAAAAGTTGACTATCCAGTTCTTACCTTGGGACAAAGCGTCCAAGTGAAGGTGCAGACATCCGGGCATTTCGTGGAGCTCGGTGCCTGGATCTGTCACCATTGTCCCTGGAGAAAACAAAAAGACTACACCTAAGAGAGTCACTAAAGCAGAAACAGACACCAGCCCAAAAGACAAACATCCCGCAAACTAAATTCCTACACTTAGGTGAAGGTCCCAGAGAAATGAGTCATCTGGTTGCTTACTAATTTGGGTGGCACATTAATATACTACGTTTCTGGAGTACCTCAATTAAAATATTTATGAGCATTTACTAACAGTTCAGTAAGAAGGAAGATTTTTCTTGAAATAATGTGGTCTCTGAACTCTGCAGCATCTGAAATTGAAGCCAAGTTTAGATATTCTAAAAGAATTTAGAATGGATGTGTATATAAATGTCTTTTTCTAGATTGAAAGATAGAGAAACTATGGCTTCGGGGGATCTTGAAGGAAGAAGAATTCTCCCATCAAGTTCATTCAACATATGGTTATCTTTAAAACTGTTTAGGTCCTTGGTGTGGAAAAATCATGGATATGTGAAAGAAAAACAACACAAGAAAAAGACTAGGCAGTCCTCTCTTTTAGAGACTGAAAAATTAACAATGATGAAGATTATTAGACAATGCAATCCTAAGCTCGGTCATTTGATTAAAAAGAAAAAAGTCTACTGTTTTCTTTATGGTCTGTTAAAGTAATGGTAATAAACACCATTTATTAAATATCTACTAAGTCCTAATACAAAGGTTATTAATATGTTACTCCATTTAATCTTTCAAGCTTCCCAATAAGTCTCATTAGATCTGTTTCACAGATAAGGAAACTAAGGACCAGAGAGGCAAATGCCCAAGGTCACACAACTAGTAAGTGGTTGAGACAAGATTCAAGGAAGATCCATCTGACTCTGAAGCCCTTGCTCTTTCCACTACACTTCACTGCTTCCTACAAGAGAAGACAGAAACTTCACGTGGCTTAGCTTCCAATGCATCAAAGGAACAATAAGCCAAAGGGCACTGGCTGGATAGAGCAGTTAATTAGCTGCTTAACCAACTCCACAAAAGAAATGAACCTCTTGAGAGCTTGATTTGGGGTATTTTTGAAATTCTTCCTTTGGATTATCTTCAACTTAATGAGATAATCTTCAAACTGGCACTGTAACCAAAGTTAAGACAACACTTTGGCTTTCAAGTGTACTACTGGGACCCCTACAAACCAGAAATGAAAGCCCAGGAAGGTTTTTATATCTTGGTGGAACTGGATGCTGAGCATTTAGAGACAAATCAATATCAGGGATATTGGAAGCTGATCCATTATAAGTCAGTACTTGGTTTTTATTTTCCCAGAAGAGAAAGCATATTACTGTTTTCTTTAATGCATCATATTCCTTTGACTTGAAACTCTACAGATGAAGGGAGAGGCAAGGAAAGAGAGATAAGACCATATGGAAAGTGAAAAGGGGATTATAAAGAACAACAAGATCAGAAGTTCCTGACCAGCAGACTGCAGCTCTGGGGAGCCCACAAATTATTATAAGGAGTAGCCGAATATCAAACAAATAAGACAGCTCCCAAATTAAGTAGATTATTATTTTTCAAGTATATGTAGATTCAAGTTGTGATCAAAGTACCAACTCGGTTAAAAGTACAAGTGAATTCATGACAGCTTTTCATAACAGTATATTTTACTTACGGATGGGCACTAAAAGTACAACTAATTATCATGAGAGAAGTTAGAACACATACTGAAGTTAAGAACGATCCTAAGGTGGGGGGGAAGGGTCCTAAGCCTCAAAAAGGTTGAAAATTAAGTTATAGAAAGAAGCATCATGGGACAAATCCAATTACTTTATTCTACAGCTAAGAAAGAGCTGGCCTTCCCAGAACCACGTTGTGGAGCTGACAATTTACTGAACAAGGGCCAAAGAGCCCTCTCTCTCTGGACAATAAACAGTATTCTATCTGGCATTAGCAGAGCTGAAGATCAGGCAAGGAGAGGGGTGTACAGGAGACAGTACTGATCAGCAGTTGCCAGAATCAAACGTGACACAGGGCTTCCCTGGTGGCGCAGTGGTTGAGAGTCCGCCTGCTGATGCAGGGGACACGGGTTTGTGCCCCGGTCTGAGAAGATCCCACATGCCGCGGAGCGGCTGGGCCCATGAGCCATGGCCACTGAGCCTGCGCGTCCGGAGCCTGTGCTCCGCAACGGGAGAGGTCGCAGCAGTGAAAGGCCTGCATACCGCAAAAAACAAACAAACAAACAAAAAAACATGACACAGAGCTGGGTGAAAGGACATATGAAGATAACTTAGAAAAATGGACAAATGCCAGGGCTGGGAGAAAATTTGGCTCCTATGACATATTTCACAAGCCTCTTTTAATTGTTATTAAAATCTAAAAACAATTAACTTCTTTCTGATTCAATTTCTCCTTCCGTGTAAAAAAAAAAAAAAAGGGAGGAGGAAGGGCAAAACATGGTCATAGATAATGGCTTTATGTTATTTAGAGATTACCGGAAGATTATATATATATATATATATATATATATATATATATATATATATATATATATATATATATATATGAAAATCAGCTGGCTCAGATACAAGCAGTCTCAGACTGATGGTTACATTAGGCACCGCAAAAGAGGCAATAATATTAAGTGAGTGGAGATGTATCTGCTGCTCCTCAGCTTAACATCTTGACTAATGATGGGGAAGTAGGAGTTAAACAGCATCTCAATAAAATGTAGAGAAGACTTCCAATTGAAAGTGTTGAGCACACTAGCAAAGAAGGAGAAATGACAGAATTGTACACAGAACAATTAGTAAAATGTGAAATGTGGTGAACACGCAAATGAGATGCTGCCTATGGGAGAAAAAAACACAGGCATCTAGGAGAAAATAGCCTAGAACAGCTCAAACATTTCCTGACCAGGAAAAACTTAAAACATGAATGGGTAAGGTGGCAAAGGCCAGAATGTCCAACCACAGGACAAGTTAAGCAAGTAGAGGGCAAAAGCCCCAGGTTTTAATGCTGACACACAAAAATCCCTGACTAAAAGCATGGCTCTAAATAAATTAGAGGTGAACAGAGCAACTAATGACTCTAGTTTCTATAGTCTAGAAAGAAGGGAAAATTCAAAATAAGGAGCTGAGATGGGGAAACAAACTTCAATGCAAAGGATATCTGCAAGGGCGGGGTCGGGGTAGAAGTGAGGGGAGAGGAAGAGTGGTTAAGAGTTTCAAGAAAAGGAAAAAAAAAAGAGTTTCAAGAAAAGGGCAAAGAAATTAAAAGTACTTAAAATAATGTTCAATTGAGAAAACTACACAGACTCCGACACTCACTTCAGTGCTGATACAAGACCAACATGGAGCAAGCCTCCACGAGATGAAGAAGGCAAATTTAGGCAGAGACTAAAGAGTAGAAGATGTTTGCCAGATGAACAGTGGGAGAAAGGCAGACCCAGAGAGACAGTTTACCTTAGGAATAATGGAGGGTGCTAAATACTGGGCCTAACATAACATAGCCCATGCCCTTTTCAAGGGGGGTACTTAAAAAAAAACAAAAACAAAAACAGTGAAGGCCAGAGTATGCAAGCATGCTGGTACCACTCCTCTATCACTGGAGGACTCTTTCTCACCAGAATACTTTTCAGGGAAACACCAGAGAAATCCTCATCAATTTCATCAGCCAGAAGCTGCCTTTAAGCCAGCAGGATAGAAGCTGGCTGAGTTATTAATGGCCTCCCCAGTTGCTGAACTCTGTGCATCTCTGATTAACTCTCAGAAGGCTATTTGGGAAGGAGAGGGGGAAAAAAATAAGACTTTCTCATAAAAGATTTTGTAAGGAAAAAACACCCCTCAAACAAGCATCCAAGACAAGTGCCAAATACAAGAAAATGCATCTATGGAACAAGGGAGAAACACAGCAGCTACTCTTGCTAAATGCCTGGGATTAATTGCCTCAGAGAGAGGCTGTAACTTAAAGGAATGTAAAATACACCTACAGACTGCTGTCTGAGTCCTAACCAGACAGTCAGGCTGCCATTACTACTCCGTGACAAACAGCTCTGATTTGGGCCTTTGTAAATGAAGCTCTGGCAGCACAAAGCTCAAAAGGCCATTGTCTTCTTGACAATACACAGTTGACTGTGCTGAAAATTAGACCATTAAAAAAATACTTGTTTCCCTGTGCTCTTCGGTTTCTACTCAATCTCCAGACAATAGAAGGCCTGGCTGGTGTTCCTGTCCTTGGATGGCACAGTGATCTTGGCCAAGTCCTTTCTTTACTCGGGTGCTATTAGTAAGGCACTAGACTCTACTTCGAAGGACTGTGCACGCATGTCAGGGCTAGATTTCTGGAAGGAAGGCACAGGCCCAGCTGACATCATTCATAGGGGATATCTAATAGCATAGGTCTCTTGGAACTTCAGAGCCTTAATTTTTCTCCAAGGAATAGTAATATAACAGATAATTACCACTTACAAATTCCTCTCCTTTTTCTTTTCTTTTTTTTTTTAATGTTTGTTTGGTTGCATTGGGTCTTCCTCTAGCTGCGGCGAGTGGGAGCTACTCTTTGTTGCGGTGCGCAGGCTTCTCATTGCCATGGCTTCTCTTGTTGCAGAGCACGGGCTCTAGGCACACGGGCTTCAGTAGCTATGGTACGTGGGCTCAGTAGTTGTGGCTCGCGGGCTCTAGAGTGCAGGCTCAGTAGTTGTGGTGCATGGGCTTAGTTGCTCCGTGGCATGTGGGATCTTCCCGGGCCAGGGCTTGAACCCATTTCCCCTGCATTGGCAGGCGGATTCTTAACCACTGCGCTACCGCCACCGGGGAAGTCCTCTCCTTTCTTGTTCTACCTTTAATTTCATCTGCATGTATTATGCAAATCCATATTCCTATTGTGCATTTTATGTTAAAAAATAAATACATATCTCTAAGTGATGGTTATCCTCCTTTCCCCCTCTTCCCTCACAGCTGTTTAATTCTTTAAATCCAGATATATTCCATTTTCTTTCTCTTCTCCTAGCATTCCCCATAATAAATATTCATATGTATTTTAGGTGCCCAGAAAGAATACTAATTTTAAAGCTGCCAAGCAATATTATATATTTCTAAGCAATAGGCTCAAAATCCTCAGGAAAGAGCTGGAATTCAGGTAGGCATATATTTTATAAATCTATTGGGGCTCCACAGGTACCAGATATCCTATTCCTAATCCTCAAGAAGTCTCTCCACTTTTCTGAAACTTTTCATTATTCTACCTCTGCTGAGTACAAGGGAAATCCTTCTAAGATAGTTAATTAGCTCCAACAAAGATCCAAGAGCTTTAGGGCTAAAATAAACTTCAGAGATTATTTATCTAATCTAATTTTACAAGGTCAGACATTGAGGCCTAGGGTAGGAGAGGGACTTGCCAAAGATCAAATGGCATATCACAGGCTCAGCCAAAACTGGAACATGGGGCTATTCCCTAGACAATAGTTGTCAGGCTCTGGGGACCAGTGGGCACTAACAAGAGATCCCAGTTCCAATCACAGCTGTTCTGGGAGTCACTTGCTACTTTATAAACTTAGTTCAAAATCAGTTCCAGTAAGAGTAAAAAAGGACTCCAGCAACATTTTATTTGGAGAAGTAGGAAGTGAGGCAGCTGAGCTCTCACACAGCTCATCTCCCCAGGAACAGTCACAAGCAGGTCCCACCCTTACAAAACACCAAGGCCTCTTATGTCCAATACTTAACATTCAGTCCTCATATGTCTTTTGCCCACTGTTTTCTAACTGGTTTTCCTGCATCCATATACTTGCCACCTGCCTAACAACCACTGTCAGAATTCGCTGCCTAAAACACATGTTGAATAATGGCTGTCCCTAGGCAAAAACAAGGTCAAAACTTCTCAGCCAGGCACTCCAGGCCCTCCACAGTCCATGTCTTTCCGATCTTATCGCTCAAAGTACAAATACTCCATTGCTCTAACCACAGATGTATGCAGGGTCTCCGAACAAACCCTGTAAATCTTCTGTGTCTGGGCTTTTGCTTAAGCTACTCCTTTGTCTAGAATCTCCTTCCCTACTTCCATCCTCCACGTCAATTCGTCGAAGTCCTATGGGGTCTTCACACCTAGCTGAAACCCATGAAGCCTTCTCACATCTCCCCAAGTACTCTCTCCCTTCATACAATGCTGTCCTGTACTTTAGGGGTACCCTATTACAGTCTATCTTATAAGATATTGTGTAAAAATCCGATGTTATTCCATAGCTTAAAACTCTTCAGTGACTCCCTCTCACCTGCAGGGTAAAGTTCTCCTCCTTTGCAAGGCACAAAAAACTCCCCAAGATCTGGTGCCATGCTAACTCTCGGGGCTCATCTCCTGCTGTAGCTTGGACTTTACAACCTGACCATACCTGTCAACAAGGGAATTCCTGACATGCTCCATGCTGTTTCATGTTTCTATGACTATGCATTTATTTGCCTTTCTTCTAAGTATATCTGGAGAAAAGTCCTATTTTAAGACTTTCTCTTTTATAAACCCACGCTGTAAAAAACAGTCAACCACCACAAACATCAATTAAATGAAATTATTTAAAACTCTGGTAAAAAGGAAGTGAATGGTTTCTTATCTCATCTCACTTTAAGAACTACTTCTATACAGTACCACCACTCAATAACTGTAGCTGGTTGCCTGATCCTTGACTGCTTTGGCAGGTTCCAGTCTGTAGAGAGAATAGTCACTTTACAGCGTGTTCCCTTATAGTTTCTCTTGCACTTCTAATATCAAAGAGATTATGGTCTGTAAGTCCAGGGAAGAGACAAAGGCAACCCCGTTTCAGAATGAAGTACGCGACTTCTCGCTCTGAAGATCTGCCCCTGCCCTTTCTCGGCTCTAAGTAACCTATCTGTTCTTAGTAGTCACTGACTCCCATAGGAGTCCTGGAAATTTGGGGCACAGAAGAGAGAGCAGGGGCAAACACTACCAAGGACATGTGGCTTCACTCTCCTGAAATTTCTAGCCATGAGAACTTGACACAAGTATATGAGTCTCACAAAGCTGTCAGGATTTCACCTATAGACAGATAAGAGTAACATCATCGGGTTTCTAACATATTTTCTTTGTGTGACTCAATTAAATTTCAGTAGTGGCAAAAGGGCCGATGAAGAATATTAAATTCTGAACTATAAAGGCGAGCAACTTCTATGCCACACCCAATCCGATGGCAGAACTGAGTGACAGCCTTCAGAACTGTCCTCAGCTACATTATATGCCAAGAAGACCTTTTAATGACTTCCTTGCTAGAAGGTGTCTAGCAAGGGGACCATGAAAGCCTTCTGGTTGAGGCTCCTCCGCACATGTGTATGTGGTACTGCTAGAACATATCATGCCAAACTAAGAAACCAGAACCCATCTTGGGCAACCAGAAATGACTGTCATTCATTTCACAATGAAACGGTTTTGCATATTTGGTCACAACATGGATTTCTGGGTAAAAGGAACCCAAATACAACGAGATAAATTAGAAGAGTTAATAAAATAAGTATAACTGACTTCAAGACACTTCATCTGAAAGACTAGGCTGAAAGACTAGAATTCTCACTGAGATGTTTTCCCCAAGTACAGACCGGTGTCACAACTGTGAATGAAGGACTTGTTCTCTCTGTGCTGACAACAAGTTTTAAGAAGTTGAGGGACTTCCCTGGTGGTCCAGTGGTTGAGAATCTGCCTTCCAATGCAGGGGACACGGGTTCGATCCCTGGTCGGGGAACTAAGATCCGCAACTAGGCCCGCGCGTTCTGGAGCCCACGCACCACAACGAGAGAGCCCGCACGCTGCAACTGCTAAGCCCATGCACTCTAAGAGCCCACGCACCACAACTAGAGAAAAGCCTGCGTGCTGCAACAAAGAGCCTGAGCACTGCAAAGGAAGATCCCATGTGCCGCAAATAAGACCTGATGCAGCCAAATAAATAATTAAAAAAAAAAAGAAGTTGAATATAATTACGCAGTGTTGGAGATATTTGTGACGGGTCTAATCTGAAGCTTCTCCAGTTCTGACTGTCATTAGCTCAGGGTATCCTTGCCTTGGAAGGCAAAGCAGGTAAAAAAAGAGGCAAGAAGATGAACTGGAGATGATTCTAGGATTATAATTACATTTAGAATAACAGATAAAATGAGGAGGAGGGTGAGGGTAGCTTGAACAATAGTCGTAAAGTCACAGGTACCACCTCTTTTGCAGGCCTTAGAAACTACGGGAACACAGCACTCAACCTGGGCTTCATAAAAGCCTCCCTCCCTCTTTCCAAAGGGATGGTGAAAATAAAAATGTGAGTTTTCCTTATGCTTATTTGCTGTCTACATTCTAGCAGGTAGTCTGAGCTCAGAAGGAGGCAGACAGCAGGGTCAGGGGCAGCCACACCTTTACCCTGCTTGTGAACATCTTTATGCAAAGACATGCTGAGGGCTTCAGGACAGACCTCCTGACAGCAGGTTTCTGGATGTCCTGTGCATTTTGATAAACACAGGGACCCTGCAGTCTCAATCCTTGCCGCAGACAGAGACAAATGACAGGAGAAGATGCCTGCCTGGGAAGATTGTCACTAATCCAGACCACAAAAGGACAGAAAGTTTAACCTGATGTTGACCAACCTTCAAACCTATCTTCCCTAGCGATAAATCTAGATAGTCTTGTTCCACAGCAAGCTCATGGAGCAAGGGCTCAAATATGGCTGGACATCATTTTTAAAGGTTTTTAAATCTACAGGACGCTAAAGTCAGACACTAAACATGCTTGCTCCTGATCTCTAATCTCAGACATGTCTGACTTTGGTCAAGCCTCTGTATCCTTATTTTAAAAAACACAATGAAATGAACAACTATCTCATTGAGTTATTATAAGGAGTAAACAAGATTTTAAAAGATATATGTATATTAGTATATTTATATATACTACAAATGTTGTGTATGTTATAAATTAGTATACATGAAAAATATGATAGCTGATACCTTCCATTCAATGGATGATGAAAGAGAACCAAAAAAGATGGGATCTGCCTAATGTCTCCCTTTTGTTTTCTGAGGTCCCTATACACCTGGATGGGACAAGCTAGAGAATGGCAAAATGATCTATGACTTAGCAAATGGAAGGAGAGTGAAGAGGTCGGAGTGGGGTGGCAAAGGCAAGACCATGCTGTGTTGTGAAGGTGAGGAAACCCAGGAGAACAGTCTCTCTTAATGGTACCCTATGTGTTAGGATTCCAGGCCATATCTAACTTAATCTGCTTCTCTGTACTTGAAAGAACTATAAATTATGACTGTATAAGCCTCTAACTTTCTTTCTAGTTATCAAAGCTGAGGAAAAGGATTGGGGCAGAGAAATTAAAATGGGCTGGTACATTCCCTAATTTCTCACCTTCTCTCCCCTCAGAGTACCTAGAAATTAAGAGAAGAGGCACAACCACAAGCAGCCCTCGGTTTACAGCAGGGGGAGGAGGGCGGGGAAAGAGACAGAGAAAGAATGAACAGACGGTAACTCAGTATCAACCAGCCAGCAACATCCTTTACTAGAAGACCTGGACTGCTAATATTGAGGTGACTAATCCACAGCTGCTATTAAAAACAAGATTATAGTCTGCTTCAGCCCCACAAGAAAGGCAAACACCAAGGGGAGGGACTTTCGGAGGGGCTTTAGAGAAACCAGCCCGTTGTTACTAACCAGGGAGCAATACAGTGGTAAGTCAGAGCATGAAAGGTGAAGAGGGTGATGTAAATTCAGGCTGCGCTGAAGCCAGGCGGAGGCGAGAGCAGAAGTGGGCTGTGGGGAGCACAGGGAGGAGGCAGTCTGACACAGGAAAATCAAGGGGGAAGGAAGGGGAAAGGGAGGAGGTGGTAACAGAAGAAAGAGAAGGTAAGATGAGAACAGAACATTTTAAACTAACCCAGAACTCCACTGTGAAGGACAAGTCACGAGGCAAGATACAGCTCAAAGGCATGAGCCCCACGTTTCACCACTGCGAAGAGCTAACAGCCTTCCAAACATGCGTGGAGAGAGGGCTATGCAATCTGCACTGACTCCCAGAGCTCCACGGGATTACCGAGGCTTTTCAGCAGCACTAAGTCCCAGCAGCCTTGGCACTATGTGTTGAAACTGCTTCCCTGAATAGACCCCGGTGCTGGAAAAATAATCATTTCTACAGGGGAACATATTTCCCTACAGGTGTCTGCCTGGCTAAAGGAGTGGAGACTCTCCCTTCACTGCTGTGCCCACGTCCATCTTCCCCCAGCGAGGACTTAAGGCAGAAGGACACATCTGAGAGTCACAGAGCAGCTGGGCCCTTCTCCCACCACCCCTGCTCCGTTTGCAACAGCACAGCTGTTTGAGGGCATCCCTGCATTCCTTTCACATTTACATCTTCCTCAGACAAATGAGCCTCCCATTGCGTGTTCCTTCTGCTTCCCAGTGCACAATCGGCCAGTGTGTTTAAGGACTGTATCGGGAAGGCCAACTGGTACAAAGGGTGTTCCCACCTTCTTGGTCCTCTCTGGCAAAGATATTTCTCAAACACTTCATAAAGCTCCACTGCAAGATGGCTCCTGGGGAACTATTCATTCAGCTCACGAAAGAGGAAGGTGGAAGGGAGGCAGGAGCTCTTAAGATCCCAGACCTGACCAGGCTATGTCAAGATGAAGGGGAAAAAAAAAAGGAAGATGACAGGCTGTCCTATTCCAGTACTGCCGGCAAAAAAGACGGGGAAAGAAAAATGTTTAACCACCCTTCCCTCTTATTCTGCATGTTTTGAGAATATCAAAATATAGGAGTCAAAGCAAGAGCCAAATGTCCAATTTGGTACAAGGCAGGAAAGCTCAGTTTCAAGATGGAAAGGAACACAATGCATGGCTAGAAAGGTCAGGAGCAGCAGGTCAGAGAATGTAAAACCCAGCAGGAAGATTGGGGAGCTTGACCTTGGAGCCCGGGGCTGACGCTGCTCCTTTAGCTCACCTCCGTACCCCAGCCAACCGCTCAAAGAGACTAGCAGACCAAGGAATCACCTCTCAACCTCCACGTTAATTTGACAGGCAACTTCCAAAGGATCCTAACTGGGGGTAGAGAGAGACTGAGAACGTTTAGGGGCAAGGGAGTAGGACCTCAGAGAAGCAGTGTGGTTAAGGGTACTGAGAGAATCTGTCTCCTAGGGAAATCCGAGTATTGTCTTTGTTGTTAATCTCTGTATCTACTCTGCTTAAGAGAAAAAACATGAACCCTGCCTCCCTGATGTTATGAAGACAGTCCACATGAAGCACTTCCACAGTCACTGTTCACGCAAACGGGAAATTTAAAAGTTGCCTAGAGAGCAGCGGCCATCTTCTCCCAGCCTGGCCTGGGGCCCAATGGGCTGTCTCTTCCCAGAGGCTTCAGGGAATCAGCAATGCAACTACCAGAGGTGGGAGTGCCCTGGGCATTTTAACCCTCTGTCCCTCTCCCCATCCTACTTCTCATAAATAATAACTTAGGGGTTTGAAGCAAGAATGTCAAACCACTATTGCTCAGACAGTGGCCAACCTGGAAGCACTCACAGCTCGGGAGGAGGGGTAAGAAAGCAAGTTGAATATATACTTACTCAAAGTCCTCAAATTCCAAGTCGGTTCCCTCTACTGATGGACCCTGGTTGTCTGAGGAAGAGGAGGAGGTGGAAGAACGGAGGCGGTTCTGTTGGTAGCGCATAGAACGCTGGCGGATACTGTCTCTCCGTGAGAGATACTGGATCATCCTCTGGGCATAGTATGCAGCAGGAGATAATCTGAGAGAAACAGAGATGAACAAACACAAACTAGCACTAATGTGGGGAATACTGCGAAAGACAGTAAATCCAGCTCTCCCATCACATCTCCCTGCTGAGGCGAACTCTGGAGACGTGAAAAATAAACGGCATTTAACTCACCAGGAGGCTTGTACTGCACAATATGCTTATCAGACTACCACCAGTGTTTCTGTTCTGAGATAAGGCAAACAGGCTGTTTAATCAGTCATCATCTGATCAACAGCTGCCCCTTCCAAGAGTTTAACACTGGACCTTTCTTTTAGTTTCTTAAGGGACCTCTTTTAACTTCTCACGGTGTGCCCTTTATATAGATGCGCAGATTTTCCTTAATCATCCATACTCAAAATATAAGAAATGAAAGGGACCACAGCTTCTTCCATTTTATAGATGAGAAAACAGGCCAAGAGATGGTGAACCCGAGATGACTAAAGAAGGCATCTTCAGGCATCACCTTCACCAGGACTCCTTTCTTCTCCAACAAATACTTGTAGCTCCAGATTTGTCCTAGCTCCTTAAAACTACCTCTTTGAACCTCTTATCCCTCCTTTACAGATTATCCAGATATTTTAACACAGAGAAAATATTCAGGATAGAGACTGAGAGTAAAATATACTCAGGAGAACAGAAAATCTAAAAGAAAAAAACAGATTTTTTCTATTTCTTACGACAGAGCATCAGAGGCTACGTGGGCACTGAGCAACACAGAAGACAACAGTCACTCTTCTTCTCCCTTACAATGGCTCTTCTCAGTAATTAGCCTTAAAAGACTTAATCTACTTTAAATTAGTAAAAGGTCTATATTCTTCGAGCTATGGTTCACTGTCTTCATACTCCATGAAAATGTCTAGTGTCCTATACAATTTGCACATTCCCTTCTTTCTCGAGTTTTTCCTCCATCTTTCACAACGCATATAATTTGAGGCTGTGAACTGAAAAAGTGAGAGAAGAACAGTAACAGAAAAATGTTTTATATATAATATTAAGTGGATTACTAAGAAATTTCAAGACTTAAAACCTGCCCAAGACCTAAAACCTGCCAACTCTGATTCAACAATTCCACTAGTAATTTTATCCTACAGAAACACACCAGGATACGAAGAGATATATATATATTGCTGGCACTAGTGAAAAACTGGGAAACACCCCAAATGTCCACCAACAGATTAAATAAATTATATCTATACAAAGAAACATTATATAACAATTGAAAAGAATATCCCTATATATGCACAATGAAAGCCCTCTAAAATAAAATTTTAAGTGGGGGAAAAATTAAAGAATGGTATGTATATACTAATATGTACATAAAAATATTTATTTCTGTAACTAGAGCAAAAAAATGAAACACAGCAATCCTGGTAAGGATTCCTAGGGACCTTAACTTCTATAATGTTTGAATATAGAAGGAAAAAAAAAGCATGTAACTTTTTTTTCTAATGGAAATCTGGAAAAACTGATTGAGAATGGAAATGGAAATACTTACATCCAAATGGTAGGAAAAGTATTTACAAACATCTTCCTGCCTGACCTTTCATTACCCCTGGACAAAGTAAGCCTCTAGGTAAATCCTCAGTAAATCTACTCACTCAGACCAAAGGAGATCCTGCAGTCAACTGCTACACAAAACAGGGCTGCCTCTGAAATGCCTCTCATCAGAGGTGGTGTCCTTCTGGCCAACCATCAAACAGAATTTCCAAGCAGGCCAGGTGACAATCTTTGGAACTCAAAAGTCTATGTTATGGGACAATATGCTGCATTTGGCACCTCTGAATCCAAATTATCTTTATACAGTAGGTGGGCATGGGACGTACAGAGGCCTTGGCCAAGATCATCAGAGTATAAGATTTAAAGTTTCAACTTGTGGAACTTTCACTGTCTCTTTGGGCACCTGTTCCCATGCATTTGGCAAGGATGAATCAAGAACCCTAAATTTTCAACAGACAGAAGCCAATACTGTTGAGTTGTTCCTATAGCTACCAAACATACGGAAATCTTCCAGTAGAAATCAATCATTGTTGGTTAAATTCTCAAGTCAGTCAGAGTAGAAAAGAATGTTAAAAAAATGTTTTAAGAGGAGAATGAAGATTCTTTTTTTAGAAAAGATTCTGAAAAGTGACCATAAATACACTCATTACTGAGTTGATAGCCTACCTCAACTAATGGAAAAATTATATTATGGTGATAGAGGTAGAAATAATGTTGATGCTGACAATAATAAATAAAGATTGTCCTTTTATGTAGGGGTAAAAATTCAGCACTACGTAACCTCAATTGTTTAATTTCACCATTGGACAGGAATTCCCTAAGCTACAAAACTGTTCATCAATGGTAAAGAAAAATGGATTCACAATTATTAAGTACAAGTACATCACAGCCTCATCTTTTTAGGTATCCAGAGGGAAGCTAAGGATCTGAATGCTGACATGTCTCATAAAGGCTTTGACCTATACAGATTATGCAGGGTGAAATCTAAGAGGAAAAAGAAATTAAACAACCAGTAATGAGGTAACAATCATCCTCCTACTGAAGAGTGGATAATTATCAAACTCTAAAAGTGTTCCAAGTGAATATTTTAAATAACTCCTCAAGTTTTCTTCAAGGAAGAATACTTCCCCCTCCAAAAAACCCTTTTTTGTGTTTAAAGGGAAAATGTAAGAATAACACCACCACAAAGTCTGGCCTTTCTGTGATAAAGAGATCTGAGTAGGAATAAATAACAAATTTATTACACGAAAGGAGGACAAATAATGGTCTTTAAGAGTCACCGTTAAACTTTGTCAGGTTAAAAATTCTGGGGATGAGATTCCCATTACTGTCCTAAAAGAAACTGTTTCACAGCAAGAAGTTCTCTCAGGGTTTCAAAGAATCTGATTCATGCAAAATATTTCCTTCTCTTATTTAGGGCTTATTACTTTCAAATATGACCAGAGACTAACATAAACTTCCTTGTTTCAGTCATCATCTAAGTTGCCTACCCGTTTTAAAGTCATCAATCCCCATGTTCCCTGATCTGCCATTTCTGGGGTACGGAAAAGGAAGTAAGAGGATAACAGGGAATCTTTTCACTAGTATCTCAGAAAGAATGCTCGGTATCATGACATAACCGTAGTAACAACAAAATCACTCAATAACCTTGGAAACAACTTGATCTAAAGGTTTTTGCAGACTTTAAATTCTTAATCTACAGCAAAGCTCATTTAGCCTTTTCTGACCTACACTGTTAACTTCAACTCCACCATTATAAATTACCCTCTTCTTTTGGCAAAGCCTCACGATGTGCGGTCTGCTGTTGCTAGAGAATGTGCAGGTTATCCCCCTTTCGGATCATTAACAGAATTATTAAGTCCTGCTGTGACAACCCCAAAGGGCTGCTCACTATAAATAAATGTTATATATCAACTCAACACCCCATCCTCGGTCCTGCGTTACCAGGATAAGGTAAAGGTGGGCCTTAAACTCATCTGAATTCTTTTTTTCTTTTTATCTCTTCAAGAACTTTTAAATGTCTTCTAATGGGGGTTAGGCAAGCACTTTAATATTATGGCAACTTGTTTTATTCAGTTACCCTTTTGTCAGTCATTTCTTCCGTCATACAGTCTCCAAAACTTCAACATCTGAATGAACTTGATTTCTGCCTTTTGATGTTCTAAATTCTCTCTCAAATGAGAGAGAATTGTTTGCTTTTAATTTGTAAGTGATTTCCCTATTAATAAAAACTTTTGTTTCACTTTTGGCTGTCCATCTGAATGGCAACAGCCTCTCTGACGAGCAGAAAAGAAGTATCCTGTGACTCTGCCAATGACCTCCTCAGGTCCCTCCTCTAGTGTCCCACTTACAAAAATGAGCCCCAAAGGACAAGGGCTCAGTCATAACCCTCTGTCACCAGAGGTTCTGTTCACTTACCTGTAATACTTCCCAATCACCTGAACCACCTGTCTCAAAACTGTAACTGAAGAGTAAAAGAGCACCAGGACCAGAGAGGCACAGAATGGGGCTTCCAACAGCTTGGCAACCCCAAGGGCAGTCCCTCCCCCCCACCTAGTGCCATTTCTCACTTCGGCCTTACCTCGCTGGGTCTGGGTAAATTGGGTGCTCTCTGGATCCTGCTCCATCATAACGGGATAATGAAATGAGGGAAGACTCCAGCAGCCTCCTAGCAGAGATTAAAAAAATGGCAATAATCCCTGTCAATTACCAACTCAGAGGTCATTCATAAGGAAAAGTGGGGGGAGAGATAAATAACATCCCCCTTTGCAGCTAGCTAACACCTCTTATCTGGGATCACACCCTTCCTATAAGCACTTAGAGGCATAAGTAAATGAAGAGCTCCAGAGCTCCCACACTGGATATGGCCACTGTATCATGTTGAATACTGCTCTTCTGTGAGAAATGAACAAGTGCTTTAGAGACATGATCTTATTTCTATTCGCAGTACCTCCAGTAGACAAATAGGAGGTTGGGCTCAACATGGGACAGGAAAATGAGGCATACCTAGAGACTGTCATGTAGTGCCAACATTTACCTTGGGGTTCAGTTCCTGCATGTCATCCTGATCCACGGCCCCTCATCTTCTACGCATTCTGCTCTGCCCACACCCTTTCTGTGAGTCCTCCTACGGCTCTCTGAACAACTGATAAAAATCTATAATTATGTAATCTAGCCCAACTGTCAATTCAATGATCATATGTGTTACACACGTATTTTATTGAGCACTTCTTTAGTGCCAGGCAAATACTGAGCACTTCACATGTAGTTCTTTATTTAAACCTCACCACAGCCTGGAAAGGTAAGCATTACTATACATACATGAGATCAGTGGGCCTAGAAGTTAAGTGTATTGCACTGCAGCACACAGCTACCAAGTGATAGCACCAGGACTCCAGTGAAGGCCCGTCAACTCCAAAATGCTTCAGACCACTGTGTACATGTATCCACTGTAAGTCCCAACTAGAATGGGTCCAGTAACACTGGCTCTTCCTATTTATTTAAGGGAAGCCAAAAATCTGGACTGTTGCATGAAATCTCCTGTTACATTTTAGCTAAAACGTTTTTCTGCTTTTCGTACAGGAAGGGCCAGTTAAAACACATCTGACAAACATGGCTCGAGGCCCCCCAGTTTGCCATGTCTGCCACACTGCTTCCCAACTCAAATGTGCCTTGGCAGCCAATCAAGCTCCTGCCATAGAAGACGTTTCAAAGGAAGTGGACTCAGAAAGAAATGCATATTGTTCCTCTCCAGCAGCATTATGCCTGGCTCTACCAGGAGCAGGTCTCCAGCTCCCTGCTGGACTCTTCTTTAAAGCAGATCTGCAGGATAAGGACAGCAGCTACCAATCTTTTCCAATTGAGTTAATTCAATTCACTGTTATTAAAACCAGCTGGCTTTAGGTATAGTCATGTGCAGTCACTTTATCCCAGCGACTGGCTCACTGAAGCATTTTCCCTAACAGCCTGGGAAAGAGATAACAGCAGAGGCCCTGTCAACCTGGCTTGCTACCTTTCCCACCCAGGAAAATAACTGTTACATGATGTTTTGGATCTAGACAAGGCTTCTAATCCCCACACTTAGGACAAGTTAAACAGTCCTACCACTGAAGGGAGTGAATACAATGAAACCAATGAGGAAGAGAAGAAAGCAATAAAAACACTTCTCTCTGGTTGAAAACCTGAATCTTCAATGATACCACCGTTTACAGCAGCAGCAATGCTGTGTTTCATCAATTCTAAGACACGCTTCCCCCCCATGTTTTAATGTGTCTGAAATTAGGATACATTTTATAATTGTGTGACGCAGTTTAAGTGGCAGGATTTTCTTCTTTCATAGGAGCACGTAAAATAATGGCATGTCTTTGAATCTTGAAATATGGACTATTTGTGAGAGGAAGGGATAGTGAGAGGTACACAGACTGGAGAAAGAAGAAAAGCAAAATTTTGAGAAGAGTATCAATTTAGTCCATCATATATTCACTACTAATAAATTTGTCCTATAGGAATTAGGCAGGAGCTGAAGAACAGAAGCAAGATCTGGGAGCAGCTGACTGCCCTGGAACACCCAGAAGCTTGTTCTATCCCAAAGGGTTCTGGAACGAGTCTTGAATTTCATTGAGCCCTGTCGTGTTACCCTCTAAATGGCTGCTTAATAAGCAGAGGCCCTTTGACAAGAGGCATCCTCCAGAGTGACCAACATATATCCTTCTTAAGTACTTCTGCCTGAAAAATGACCCTGCCAAATTAAGAGGCCAATATTACCCACTACTCTGCCAAGGCAGTGATGGTACTCAAAGAAATGAGATGACTTTTTAGAGATGCTATGAAGGAGATTCTTGAACCAGAAGAGCTTGGTTTAGACAATTTCAATTTTAATGATTCCATTTTATAATCCCGCAAACTCTACTTCCCATCCTAAATTCTTACCTTAATTAGGAAGGAGTCTTAAAACAGAGTTATACCAAAATGTTAAGTTTTGTCTCTGGGGAGTCCCTGATGAGGTTCTTCTGGAACATATATATATCCCCTGTACCTACTTACTAGAATCTGTTGGCACCATTTGCTCCTCAGGCAATACAGTGGACTAGCAAGTCATACACATGTGGCATCTTAACTGCTAATACACAAAATCAGGAGATCCAATTACTGTGAAGAGCACCCCCATACACGTATCATTGATGAAACATTAAGTTCTCTACAGTTACGACACAAACACTATCTGAGGGATTAAAAAACACTTCTCCAATTGGTGTTGAATAAAGAAAGAACGAGTAAATATCACCACCACTCCTAGGAAACTCAAAGAAAGATCTTTCTCTCTCACAGTTAGCTTCCTGCAAAGAGCCATAGATGGGGAAATGACACAAGAAAAAGGAATGGAATGGCAGCTGAGTGCTTTCTGCTCTGGCCACCACAAATTTCACTTGACAATGATCAATCAAGTAGTTGAGTAATATGAAGTCAGGTAGGATTTAGGATGGGCTCAGACAAGCTTGTTCAAGTTTGAAGCTACCATTTCATTCTGACCTGTTATTTAGAATGTTTTAAAGAGTCAGTGAAGCTCTGACAGAGAAAAAAAAACCTTTCTTCACAAGTCTGCCAGGTTTATTCTCTAAACCAGTGGTGTGCAAGTGAGGTACATCAGGGGTTCTGCTCTTTTGATCCACTGGAGAACAGGAAAATATTATAACTTTTGATTTAAAATGTATAACCATAATGTCACACGCACACACGCACGCACACACAGGTTGCTCAAAAGCCTTTTACTAACAGAGATTGTTTTTTTTTTTAAGTCTAAAGGCCACTGTTCTATCAAACTACACACTACTTTAAGAAAATTCAGTATTTAATAGAATATAATAATCACAAATATATAAAATACAAAAACTATAAATAAAGGCATAACTATATTCACATACAGGTAGAGCAAAAGAGAGAAAATGATACAGCAAATGTGGTAAAATGTTAATATTTATGGAATGTGGGTGAAGAGTATATGGGAATTCCTTGCACTATTTTTGCAACTTTTCTGCAAGTCTGAAATTATTTCAAAATTTAAAACATCCAATATACAAAATCTAAAAGTAAACCACTGAAAACTAAAGAGAAAACTACTCATTTTCAAAAGAACTACTCATTTCTTAAAAAGAGTTTCTTCAAATAGCAAGTTGCCTCTAAAAAGCAGGTTTGACAAACTACAGGCACTGGGCTAGCTGCCTGTTTTTATAAATAAAGTTTTATCCAAACACAGCCACAACCACCCATTTAGATATTGTCTATGGGGACTTCCCTGGTGGCAAAGTGGTTAAGAACCCGCCTGCCAAGGCAGGGGACACAGGTTCGATCCCTGGTCCGGGAAGATCCCACATGCCATGGAGCAACCAAGCCCGTGCACCACAAGTACTGACCCCACGTGCCTTAGAGCCCGCACATTGCAACTACTGAGCCCACATGCTGCAACTACTAAAGTCGGCATGCTCTAGGGCTCACATGACGCAACTACTGAGCCTGCCTGCTCCAACTACTGAAGCCACGTGCCTAGAGCCTGTGTTCTGCAACAGAGAAGCCACCGCAATGAGAACCCCGCGCACCACAACGAAGAGTAGCCCCCGCTCACCACAACTAAAGAAAGCCTGTGTGTGGCAACAAAGACCCAACATGGCCAAAAATAAATTAAAAAAAATTTTTTTAATTAAAAAAAAAGAAAAATATTGTTTGTGGCTGCTTTGGAGCTAGGAAGGCAGAGCTGAGTAGTCCTAATAGGGAAAGGACTAAAATATTTACTACCTGGCCCATTACAGAAAAAAATCTGCCCACCCGTGCTCTAAAATATTTGCTTACATAAAATCCCTTGAAAGATAAGGTGGAGTCACTAAGGAATGTAACAGAAAAACTTGAAATCAAAGTACTACACACTAGAATAAGTTATCAAAAATTAATATTAAGCGCTACTAAAATATAAGTCAATAGGAACACAATTCAAGCTGTAAAATTCCTAGTATTTTAAATGAATACAACTATTTCTTCCTTCCCTAATTAATACTCTGAATATGTACAACGGTTCCCTAGATCAGCTGTATCCTCTGATGACTAGGAAAACAATAAAAAATAGTAGTAGAAGAAAGCTCTGGAAAAGAACAAAGTTGTCAGGGCAGATGAGATGGGTTACCCAAAAGAAAAGAACCTTTGGGGAATTCCCTGGTGGTCCAGTGGTTAGGACTCCGTGCTCCCACTGCAGGGGGCATGAGTTCCATCCCTGGTCAGGAACTAAGACCCCCACAAGCCGCACAGCGCAGCTGGAAAAAAAAAAAAAAAAGTAAAGCATCTTTGTTTCAAATTCAATGGGTATCTGAAGAAGCAGAAAGTTTGGGTACCAGTCTAGACAAATAAACAAGCCAGTGACAACTCTTCCTTAATAAACAACTATATCCTAAAGATATTCTTTTAACTAACTGTCAGATCACAGAGAAAATCAACAAACTAAAGCCAACAAACATGTACAGACCTTCTCCAATCACTGGAAACAATTAATTGCTAAAACTCTGTGACCTATATATACTGATAAGGAAAGTTGCTCTTAGAAGCTAAGGTGCTGGTGCCCCGTGCCTGAAGAGTAATTTCCCAGTCTGGCTCTGATGTCTGGGTGACATCTGCTAGTTCAGTTCAGGGAAGCCAAACCCAAAGGAATAACTCCCTTCCACCTAAGAAATAAAATCCAAATTCCTCAGCTTGACATCCAAAGCCTTGCAGCCAAATTTCTCATTCCTTCTGAACATACTCATTGCTCTGGTGCAATCGTTTTCAAACTTTTTGGTCTCAGAGTTCCTTTAACACTCTTAAAAAGTATTGATGGGGCTTCCCTGGTGGCACAGTGGTTAAGAATCCACCTGCCAATGCAGGGGACAGGGGTTCGAGCCCTGGCCCGGGAATATCCCACATGCTGCGCAGCAACTAGGCCCGTGCGCCACAACTACTGAACCTGCACTCTAGAGCCCAAGAGCCACAACTACTGAGCCCGTGCGCCTAGATCCCGTGCTCCACAACCACAACAAGAGAAGCCACGACAATGAGAAGCCCACGCACCACAACGAAGAGTAGCCCCTGCTCACTGCAACTAGAGAAAGCCTGTGAGCAGCAATGAAGACCCAATGCAGCCAAAAATAAATAAATAAAATAAATTTTAAAAAAATTATTGATGACCCCAAAGAGTTTTGGTTTATATGGGTTTTATCTATCAATATGTACTATATTTGAAATTAAAACTGAGAAAAATTTAATACACAAGCACACATTCCATTGGCCATCAGAGTGATAACCTCATTACACATCATGTAGTGTCTAGAAAACTCCACTGAACACTCATGCAAGAGAGTGAAAAAGACAAAGAACATCTCAGTATCATAAAATAGTTTTGACTTCAGGGATCCCAGGCCACACTTTGAGAACTATTGCTCTAGCTAAACTAAACACACCCTCATTGCTTCACCTCTGTCTTTAGCTTGGCCATTTCTTCTTTCTGGAAAGTTCTTCCCCATCTCTGTCTGTAAAACTCCTTCAAAGCTCAAATACCTGACTCCTCTAGCCAGAAGTTCACCCTTTCTTCCCCCATACCCCGTAGCATGTGAATCCTCTCTTAAAAGGCCTTCTCCCAAGTCACCTGTACTGCAGTTCCCTGTAAGTATGTCTTCTTCTCTCTGCTACTGGACTACAAGGTACATGAAAGCAAGTACTGGGTCCAAGTCATCTTTTTATCCCCATTAAAACTCACATCCTAATTAACACACAATAGGAGACCAATAAACATCTAAGTGAATAAATCAGCAGGCCTAAGTAGACTTGGAAAAATTAGCAAGAAGACATATCTGATTGCCCCTCACTGACCCTGTGACTTTCAGACAAGGTTTCTGGATGTCCAAAAACTCACACTGAAATCCCTGAAGGAACTAGTTTTTCAGAAACTGCTTACATCACTCTTCATCCCTTCGGTCACTTAAGCCCTTCATGTTTAAGTGCTGACATAGTTGTCCTGATAAATGCAGTGCAGCCTGGTCCCTAGGAGGCTTGTTAAGTCATAAAGTCAGAGGCTGGCTACTTGCCTGGGAAGCTACCACTGATGCTCCTGGACAGCTTATTGCCGAAAGAGACCTCACAGGGGAAAGAGGGCAATGTTTTCAGGGGAATGAAGAAGTGGGAGGCCAAAGAAACTTGGATACAATATTGCCTTCATTTCTGCATCTTGCTCGGCAAGCCCCAGATCTCTGCCTTGGCGCATGCCAGGGCTGGGAGATGACAAGCCCTTATTCTTTGTAAAAAATAATTGTGTGTTCTGAAACGACACTTCTATTATGATTTCCAAATTGACATCTCTGCTTTAAAGCGGAGGCATCCAAGCCTCCCCATTTCACACACTGGCAATTATCGCTTAAGTTATCCAATGACAGGCACTCATCTGATCCCTGTAGGGCCCCCTAGTTCTAGGGGTGCACTTGCAGCAAATGATGCAGTTGCCAGCAGAGACTGGCAGGCAATTCCTGCTCCTGCTGTGAGGCAGACCAAGGCAAGGTGGCACTGCTAAAAGGCTAATCTCAGGAAAAAAACAGACATGCTACAGAAAGAGCTCACAGTGCCTGTTGTGTGGATCAGCCTTATTTTACCATCATCCAGCATAAACAATTCACAGGGCTCAAAGTAAAGCCTTTTACCAGAAAAACATCTTTACAAAACATTAACATATCCCTCAATGTCTCTGTGCAGCAAGCAATTGATGGCAAAATATCAGAGCACAACATAATCACAGACACCAAGAGGGAAGAAGGTAGAAACAATTCATACGGGGTGTGCAATTGTGTATCTAGCTAAACGAAAGTCTTGCCTGAAAAGTCAGCCAGACCCCTCTTAGAACAGAGGACCCTCTGCTGACCATTAGGTACTTGGTTATTTTTATTTATTTTTTAATTTTTATTTTATATCGGAGCATAGTTGATAGGTTATTTTTAATACAATTGTAAAATGATTGGTTGGCGCTATGCTTAGCTCCTGTATATCCTCAACATATCACACTATATCCTCAACATATCACACTATAGTTATGAAACTTCCATTTATAATAAAAACTCACTTTTGTCAGCATCTGAACTCAAAGGTCCAAGGTGATCTACATGGACATGTTTACTGTCTCCAATTCTTTCTCTCTGGGAGACTTGGGAGGTCTGCCCACAGACCACAGACATTTTTAAACTAGGAATTTAGATCAGAGGCTTTTCACCAAAGGAGGAGTAGGATCACATCAATAACAAGTTCCAGAGCTAGTTCTGATATTCACATGCACACATACCAACAAGCAGCAGTCATGACATGCAAGTTTGGACTTTAATCAAGAGGCGGTTACTAGAGTCTGTCATACAGAGTGAAGTCAGTCAGAAAGAGAAAAACAAATACCGTATGCTAACACATATATATGGAATCTTAAAAAAAAATGGTTTTGAAGAACCTAGGGGCAGAACAAGAATAAAGGCACAAATGTACAGAATGGACTTGAGGACATGGGGAGGGGGAAGGGTAAAGTGGGACAAAGTGAGAGAGTGGCACCGACATATATACCCTACCAAATGTAAAATAGCTAGTGCGAAGCAGCCGCACAGCACAGGGAGATCAGCTCGGTGCTTTGTGACCACCTAGAGGGGTGGGATAGGGAGGGTGGGAGGGAGACGCACGAGGGAGGGCATATGGGGATATATGTATATGTATAGCTGATTCACTTTGTTATACAGCAGCAACTAACACAGCAATGTAAAGCAATTACACTCCAATAAAGATGTTAAAAATAAAAAATTTTTTAAGAGGCAGTGAATCATAATTGACTGGTTTCCCCCCAAATCAAGAAGAGATTTACAGAATTCAATAATCCTGAATTCTCAGCTAATTTTTTTAAATTTTATTTTATTTATTTTTGGCTGCATTGGTTCTTAGCTGTGGCACGCAGGATCTTCAAAGAGGCGTGCGGGATCTTTCGTTGCAACGTGCGGGCTCTTCTTGCGGCGCGTGGCTTCTCTCTAGTGCCGTGTGGGTTTTCTCTTCTCTAGTTGTGGTGTGCAGGCTCCAGGGCTCATGGGCTCTGTAGTTGTGGTGTATGGGTTCCAGGGCACGTGGGCTCTGTAGTTTGCCGCACGCAAGTTCTCTAGTTGAGGTGCGTGAGCCCAGTAGTTGCAGCGCCCAGACTTAGTTGCCCTGTGGCTTGTGGGATCTTAGCTCCCTGACCAGGGATCAAACCCGCGTCCCCTGTTTTGTAAGGCAGATTCTTTACCACTGGACCACCAGGGAAGTCCCCCTCAGCTAGTTTTATTCAGAATAATAGACAATTCCAAAAAAGTCTATCTCTAGACCTACTAATACTACAAAGGATATATGATATAATCATTAACTGTTTCAATAACAGCAAACCTTGCACATTTCTTCTCAGATGATTTTTCACATTCACATTCCTGACCTGAAATTTTAAAAACCCTCAACGAGGGCCATTCGTTCTACCGACCCTGGTATGCTGCAAACAGCATATTCTATAATATGAAGTAAAACCTTAGGGCCAACATCAGGAAGGCAAAGAGGAGTTAGTAAATGAAGCCTAACAAGAGAGTGAGGAAAAAGGAATGCACAGTGGGCTGGGGCATTTATTAACCAGAGGCAAAGAGGCAGCCTTCCTGGCTGTCTGTTCAAGCAATTAGGTTTCTGGAGTCTATAGAAATAGAAAAGAGGGCAGAGACTCCCAGCTGGGCCCCCAAACAATCCACTGTCAGCCCTTGCGCTAACCCAAAGCTCAGAGTACAATCACTTTTCTTATATCCTGGGCTCACTCTGAATTGCTTCTCTTAGTGACATTTGATTTTCACTGATTCACCTCTGGGGGTATACTACTTGCCCTTCCCCCCTGATCCCGACCTCAGGAACCTTCTTGATTCCCTTTGGACTCAGCATTTGACTCCACTGGAATAATTTCTCTACCATTTCCCTCTGTCTAGACAACACGAAATTGTCATAAATGACACCTAAAGTACAATTAGGAGAAAACCTGCAATTTCTACTCTCCTCCCCCGTTTCCCAAAAGAACTGCACATGCATGTCAATCAGTACTACCATGAAGATTAACTCTGTGGAGCCTGGAAGCCATTTAATTTCTAGCTTGCTAAATATTATGCATCCCCCCCCCACTCCACTATAATTAGAAGATCTAAACTGCCTTCTTTTCTCTAGCACTAATGGTTATCATCTCAGAGATCTGAATGCCTGCTGAATCGATACCTGGGTAGAAAGTCCTTACACTTTATCCAGCTGCATTTTATTCAGCCGAATCAGACAAAAGCAAAAAGACAAGGCAAAAGAGACGAGAGGCAATGAGAGAAAGGCATGACTCAAGAGCATCAGAACCAGGCAGTGCGATTATAACTATTATAAAAATAAGATAGTTTGAAGCCACTGTCAGTTCCTTGTGAAATGTAATATCAAAAAACAGCAAGGTCGGGGACAGAAAATCATGAAATAACTTATCAATGGTTTTCAATGGGAGGGGGTTCCCCCCAGGAAACCTATGTCTGGATACATTTTGGTAGTTGCAACTGGGTGGGGGGAGTACACTGGCATCTAGTGGGTAAAGGCCAGGGATGCTGCTAAACATCGTATGATGCATAGGGCAGCTCCCCCCTCCTCCACCGCAATAAAGAATTATCCAGCCTGAAACATTAATAGTGCTGCTTTTGAGAAACCCTCTGACACATTTTAACAGTCTGAGATTAATGAAGGGAAACTGAATAACTAATATATGAGGCAAGTCCGTGCTTTAGCTTCAGAAACAAATTGCAGTTTAGCTCATCATCTTGTGTCACTTATTAGCTGTGTGACCTTGGGCAAGTTCATTAACCTCAGTGTCCAAATTTAATGGGAAATGCCTATTTCACAAGGTTGTTACGATTAAGTAAGAACATAAGTATAGTAGCCAGTACAGTCTAATAAACAATGATTATTTTTTCCTTCCCTCGATTACAATTCCCAAAGTACCTGCAGGGAACACCTAGCCACCCAAGTCACTATGCCTACAAAGGTGGTTTCCTAGAAAGACATGTGTTGAAGAAGGACTGGTACTATAAAGGCAGAGACATGGGTATCTCAGCCCTAAGAATCACATAAGCCTCACCCAAATAAACCAACAAGAGCAGTTAGTCAACCATCCACCAATCTGGCTATTGGCCCATCCAACCACTGATTCAAACCACAAATAATTATTGAGTGTCTATTATTGGGTATATATTAGTACATAAAATAGATATGGTCCCTGCAGTAGCTAGTATCTGAAGATGGACTCCAAAGAATCATACGTCTTGGTATTCTTGCCCTTGTGTGGTCTCCTCCCACACTGAATCTAGACCAGCCTGTTAATTGCTTTAATCAAGAAAACGTGGTGCTTCCCTGGTGGCGCAGTGGTTGAGAGTCCGCCTGCCGATGCAGGGGACATGGGTTCGTGCCCCGGTCCAGGAAGATCCCACAGGCCACGGAGTGGCTGGGCCCGTGAGCCATGGCTGCTGAGCCTGCGCATCCGGAGCCTGTGCTCCGCAACGGGAGAGGCCACGACAGTGAGAGGCCTGCGTACCGCAAACAAAAAAAAAAAGAAAAAGAAAAAAGAAAAGAAAACGTGGTGAAAAATTAAAAAAAAAAAAGTGGTGAGTTCTGGGATTAAGGCTTTTTGAGAACTGACAGCTTCCAGTTCCTCTCTCTTGGAACTGTCACTTTTGGAAGCGCTAAGCCACTACATAAAAAGTCTGGTTACTCTACTGGAGAGGCCACATGGAGAGAGGAGCCCTTAATAGGCCTAGCTGCTCCAAATGAGCCTCCAGATGACTCCAGAGAGACCCCAAGCAAGACCAGCAGAATTCCTCATCTGAGCCCAGTCTACCCAAAGAACAATGAAAGATAATAAAATTGTTATTTTAAGTCACTAGTTTTGTTTTTTGGTTGGTTATGCATCAGTAGATGAATGAAATAGTTCCTGATCTTCTAGAACTTTCAAGTTAGTTACAACAGCAGCATTAAAAGTTAGTTTACAAGGGAAACTCGGCTACCAAAACAAAACACCAAACAAGACATTTGGAAAGGGACCTTAAACAATGAAACTCAGTGCAAACTTGCTCACTGTCCAAAGCATGAGGTCTTGGTACTGGTCAAAAGGGTGAATGTCAATTTAGAAATTTCTACTCTTTTCTACCTGTCTCAATCAGGCTCTCCTTCTTTTTGAAACACACTTCTGACCTGGACAGCTCCCTCTCAATATTGAAGGTGACCCTAGAATTGGGGAAACTAAGGCTATCTGTACTCCCTCTCTTATCAAGAGGCAAACAGTTTCTTTTGCACAGATCATTATAATAGAGTGCAGGAAAAATGAAGATAATATCCCATTCCCTTGCTATGGGCCAAACTACTTTCTGTATTATTGCACTTTCTAAAATAGAATCTCATTGCGTCTGCTGCAAGTGACTAATGGGAGTAACTGGCACCAGCCCTATCACAATAGCCATTCCTTACCCTTTCCTTTATACAGCACCTCACATTTTTATGTACTTGGTTTACTACAATTTTACATGGTGAGATTTCACAGATAGACCATGAAGACTGAAGTCCAAAAAAAAAAAAAAAAAAAAAGATACTAACAGATACAAAAGGAAATGACCTGTAGGGAATGTGTCATGGCAAAAGGAGTTTTTTGTTTGCTTTTTTGTTTTTTTTCTGTTTGTTTTTTGAGCAGAGTAATAATGGAGAAAGAGAGAAAAGAGCTGGCATTTCTTGAGCTTCTAAACATGTAAAAGCAACTGATGCTTAACTCATTTAACCTGCATAACAACGATTTTATAACTGAAGTTCAGAGAGGATATTTAATCTGCCCAGGGTCACACAATAGGGCCAGAATTTGAATCCAAAGTTGCTCAAATCCAAATCCTTCTATTAGAATACATTACAAGAAAAGAGGGGGAACCTAAGGAGACTATGAGAGTTAAAGTAACACTGCATCACACATGGGACAGGAGCAAAAGGAAAAATAAAGGTGATGGATGATGCAAAGGAATTTTAGTACACTACAGAGATTTAGGGAGGAGGTGGTGGTTGCGATGTTAAGAGTTCCTGGGTGGCCTAAAACAGTATTCTCTAACTTAGTGCATATCAAAATCATCTGCAGAGCTTGTTAAAAACACAGACTGCACACCTCCCACCCCAAGTTTCTGATTCAGTAGGTCTGGAATGAGCCCAGAAACTCGCATTTCTAACATCAGCAGGAGATGCTGATGTTCCTGGTCTGAAGACCACACTTTGAGAACCACTGACCAAAGATCACACGACAAACACATTCTGATGTATCTACACCTCTCACTCTCCCTCTGTCTCTCTCTCTCTCACATACACCTTACCCCGTCCAAAATAGTACCATCTAACACAGCTGCCAAATTTAGTTGCTCTAGGAATGACTATAAATTCAGCAACTCTTTGTAAATGAACTATACTTCAATTAAAAAAAAAATTGGGGGCTTCCCTGGTGGTGCAGTGGTTAAGAATCTGCCTGCCAATGCAGGGGACATGGGTTCGAGCCCTGGTCCGGGAAGATCCCACATGCCACAGAGCAACTAAGCCCGTGTGCCACAACTACTGAGCCTGAGCTCTAGAGCCTGCGAGCCACCACTACTGAGCCCACGTGCCATAACTACTGAAGCCCACGTGCCTAGAGCCCGTGCTCGGCAACAAGAGAAGCCACTGCAATGAGAAGCCCATGCACCGCAACAAAGAGCAGCTCCCACTCGCCGCAACTAGAGAAAGCCCGTGTGCAGCAACGAAGACCCAACACAGCCAAAAATAAATAAAATAAATAAATTTTTAAAATTAAATTAAATTTAAAAAATTTTTTTTAATTCAGTAACTCTGTTAGGATGACCATTACAGCAATGGTCCTTTGCCTTCAAGGAGCTAAGAGAAAATGACCAGCCCAGCTTCTGCCTCAATTTTGAGAACTCAAAAGAGACAAGCATAAAAAGGAATCAGAAAAGCATGCAGAAAAGAAAGAGTGCTAGACTTCTGGGAAAACACTAGACTAAAGTTAAAAAAAAAAAAAAGAGTTCTTTCTTTTCTTAGTTTTAAAAGAGTTACATCTGCTAAAAAGAAAATTAAGAAAACAATCCTACTTACAACAGTGTCGAAAAGAATGAAATACTTAGGAATAAATTTTTTTTTTTTTTTTTTTTTCTTTTTGCGGTACGCGGGCCTCTCACTGTTGTGGCCTCTCCCGTTGCGGAGCACAGGCTCCGGATGCGCAGGCCCAGCGGCCATGGCTCACGGGCCCAGCCGCTCCGCGGCATATGGGATCCTCCCAGACCGGGGCACGAACCCGTATCCCCTGCATCGGCAGGCGGACTCTCAACCACTGCGCCACCAGGGAGGCCCTTAGGAATAAATTTAACCAAAGAGGTGGAAGGTTTGTACACTGAAAACTATAAAACACTGCTGAAAAAAATTAACGACACAAATAAAAAGAAAGACATCCCATGTTCATGGATTGGAAAACTTAACATTGTTAAAATGTCCATAATACCCAAAGCAATCTACAGATTCAATGCAATCCCCGTCAAAATCCCAATGGCATTTTTTTCCCTTTTTTTTGCAGAAAGAGAAAAAAAAAAATCCCAAAATTCATATGGAATCTCAAAAAGAGCTCTGAATAGCCAAACAATCTTGTGAAAGAGGAACCAAGCTAGAGGCCTAACTTGTCCTGGTTTCAAAACATATTACAAAGTTATAGCAATTAAAACAGTATGGTACTGGCATAAGGACAAACATATAGACCAATGGAACAGAATAGAGAGCCCAGATATAAACCCTTGTGTGTATGGGCAAATGACATTTGACAAGGGTGCCAAGACTACACAATGAGGGCAGGACAGTCTTTCCAACAAATGGTACTGGGAAAACTGGCTATCCACATGCAAAAGAATGAAGATTGTCCATTATCTTATGCCACAGATAAAAATTAACTCAAAATGGATTAAAAATATAAACATATGACCTGAAACTATAAAACTCACAGAAGAAAATATAGGGGGAAAGTTTTATAACACTGGAATAGGCAATGATTTCTTAGATACTACACAAAAAAAACCCACGGGTAACAAAAACAAAAACAGACAACTGGGACTGCATCAAACTTTTAAAACTTAAGCAAAGGAAACAACAGAATAAAAAGGCAATCCACAGAATAGGACAAAATGTTTGTAAGCTATTTATCAGATATGGGGTTAATATCCAGAATACATAAAGAACTCCTATAATTTAATAATAACAACAACCAAAAACCCAATTAAAACATGGGCAAAGGACTTGAATAGACAGGTATCCAAAGAATATATACAAATGGCCAACAAACATATGAAAAGATGCTCAACATCACTTATCATCAGGGAAATGCAAATAAACCACAATGACATATCATCTCATGCATGCTAAGATGCCAATCTCCAAAAACAAAAAACAAAAAAAAACCCAAACAGAAAGTAACAATGTTGGCAAGGATGTGGAGAAATTGGAACCCTTGTGCACTGTTGGTAGAACTGTAAAATGGTGCAGCTGCTATGACAAGCAGCATAAAAGTTCCTCAACAAATTAAAAATATAACTACTGTATGATCCAGCCATTGAAAACAGAATCTTAAAGAGATATGTGAACACCCATGTTCATTACAGAATTATTCATGTAGCCAGGATGTGGAAGCAACCTAAAGGTCCATCCACAGATGAATGGATAAAGAAAATGTGGTATATATACACAACTGAATATTATTCAGCATTTAAAAAGGAGAAAATCCTGTCATATGCTACAACATGGATGAACCTTGAGGACGTTAAGCTAAGTGAAGTAAGCCAATCACCAAAAGACAAATACTGCATGATTCCACTTATATGAGGATCTAAAGCAATCAAACTCACAGAAAAAGAAAACTGAATCATGGTTGCCAGGGGATGGCGGTAGGGGGAAATGAGAATTGTTCAATGAGCATTTCACTCTTGCAGGGAGAAAAAGTTCTAGAGATCTGCTGTACAACTACGTGCACAGACTTAACAACACTGTACATTTAAAATTTAAGAGGGTAAATTTATGTTTTTTTATCACAGTAAGAAAAAAGACCCCCAAAATAGGTTACATTTGCCACCAGAACAAAGAAAGGAAAGGATAAAAGCCACCTTGCTGAGGTGAAGTGATCCAGGGAGACAGGAGGGAGATAGAGGAAAATTGAGAAACGTATATGAACATGTGTAGGGGAGGAAAAGAGGTAAAAAGATTCCAACTCATACTCTCTGATGCAGCAAAGGAAAAGAGCACAATGTTAACAAGCTGCAATTCTCCTTCTATGACAAGGTCATACTTTCAGCCTTTGATTCCTTTATTATTACAAGTTTCTACTCTTGCTCTAACTTGATTTTAATTTTCTGGCGGGTGACATCCAAATCAATCGGCCTTTTCACTGAAACCTACCCCTCTGTCCAAGGCACTCCGCTCACAGGGAGAGGTGGGTGCAGACATTCTTGTCCAAGATTTCACATAGTTCATCATGAAAGGAAGGTTACTTTCATACTGCATAACCTGACATGACAGAGGTCTGCTCACTGAATGGTGCCCCAGCCAGCAAATAAGCTTGGCACCCCCACCTTCCCTCTTTGGAAACAAAGGAGGAGTTTATTAATTGTTGCTGTTAAAAAGTCAGGCAGCTTTTCAGGTGAGGGGGCTGTCAGCAAGTCAGCCTACTGCCAGCAGGGGAGCCCTTTATGCGTGAATTAGGCAGGATGGGTCGGGTAGAGGAGAGAGTACTGCCATGTCCAGTGCCTCCCCCTGGTGGAGACAAGGGGTAGGGAACTTAAGAAGACCTTCTTGAGCTAATGAATGCAATGGTAACCAACACGTAATTGGAATTAAGCAGGAAACGTAAATGGATGAAGTCAGCCCAGTGCAGACTAAGGCACAAAGAAAGTCCACACCTTGACTAAAGGGGCAACAACTACTCAACTCCTGCTGACTGTTATTATGTGGGAATGTAAGCCAGATCTAATTTTTTTTTTCAAGAGAATCCAGAAATCTGGATTTATGTAGAAAAAACTGAAATTTTTAGTGACATCGTGAGGGCCAAACAAATGTACCTGAAGGTTATTTTGCAATCTCTGGGCTAATATAACAGGCCCACCTGCTAAAGCCAAATTTGCTCATGTGAACACATTGTCAGGAGTGCTTCCAAGAAGGAGCAGATGATGTACTGGATCCTCCTCCTCCCCATAAATATACAAGAAATCCTAGAGGAGGAGGAGAAGCTACCTGCACAGCTCTAATGGGCTGGGACCAATTACAATAAGCAAAATATATTATGCAAACAGAACCCCATACACCTGGTGTTATTGTCTTAGCAAAACCTCCAACACATCCTTTAGAGCACTACTCTGAGCAGATAACAGTAGAGAAGGGGATCTGAAGGGGGGGGAAATGAGTACATGGGAAATTGCTCCAAATATATTTACAGTACACATAGATCCCACTGTAGTCCCGGTGGCACTCCAACACTCTGAGCTGACAGAAGCGATTACATATTTTCAAGTCCTCAGTGTGTATACAAAGCACACAGCCTGCTCTACACCATTCAGCCCCAGACAGAGGGATGATGGGGGATAATTTAGATCAGCCCAACAGGTGTTAATTTGACCTGCAGTGGGGGAAGGGCTGCCTGTCAAGCATAGTGCCTGGAGGACCTGGAGGCTCACACCCTCCTTAACACCAGGGCAAGCCTCCTCACTTGCAAACAATTCCCAAGACAGATATATAGCAAGGTTAGAAAACCTTGCTTCAGGGCAGAAAGCAGAGGAAACAAGAAACTCTTCATGCACTTAAGCCTGCTCTTAACCGTCAAAGAATCTTACAAGAGCCAATACTCAGGACATCTAGTCCAAAGTACAGAGAGAGACAAGTGCAGGGGTCCCCTCCCTACCTCTTCCAGGGCCTCCTTATCATAATGCCTTTTATTACTATAGCACCCAACTCTCTTCCATTCCAAGTCATATTCACACAAAGCAGGGATTGGCAAACCATGGTCTGTAGGCCAAATCTGGCCTACTGCCTGTTTTTGTATAGCCCATGTGCTAAGAATGGTTTTTATATTTTTAAATAGCTGAAAAACATCAAAAGAAGAATATTTCATGACACGTGAAAATTATATAAAAATCACATTTGTGTCCGTAAGTAAAGTTTATTGGCACGGAGCCATGCTTATTCACTTACCTATTGTCTATGGCTACTTTCGTGCTACAATGGCAAAGTTCAGTATTTGCAACAGAGACCATATGGCCTACACAAACCCTAAAATATTTACAAACTTGCCCTTCACAGAAAAAGTCCTAGTCACTGAAACAGAGGATACAACCAGGGATCACACTCAGAATTCAGAGGCTCAAATACAGAGTGACTTAGTTGGGCAGATGAGCAGGGAAGGGGAAAAAGATGAACAGCAATGGTACCCTCTCTTCTACTCTACCCTCACCCTCATATTGCCAAAGAGAGAAGTGGGTTTTCTAACTATCCCCGAAAACAACTAACTTAAATATCTAAATGTTACTGCCTTACGATGGGGCAAGAAATATCTGGACTCTCTCAATCATTTAACAAGGCCAGGAGGACTAGGTGGCCCAAAGTCAGTAAGTAAGTGAATGTCAAAGATGGAACCACGTCTCCCTCATACACGGCTACTGGAGAAGAAAAGTACATGAACACCTCCAGGTGGCATATGTTAGAAGTCCTTCTCAACCTTGAGGATCAGATTCCTGAAAAACCCGGTGGTAGGATTTACAACTAAGAAACATCAGACCTTATGGGAGGGGAAAAAACACAGGATTAGGAGTCCTCATCTATGAAATTATGAATATCTATGAAATTATGCTCACTAAAATAGAAAATATCATTTTATTCATTTTAAATTAGGAATAATGAATACAATTAATTTTTACCATTAACAATGTAGTTCTGAAAATTCATCCTCCTCTAGAGACACCTGCACAAGTATGCAAAGATGCCACAGCACTGCTTCTGCGCGCAAAAACCAGAAACAATACGGATGCTATCAACAGAGGACTTGTTTAATTATGGTGCATCCAATTGTTGGAATGCAACGCCATTGTTAAAAAGAATGTAGCAGATCTATACACGTCAACATGGAAAAATGTCCATGACATATTAAGTGACATATGTAAACGGTGGAAGAGTAGATTTAGTATGATCCCATGTTTATAAATAAAAAAAGTGCTTTCATTTGCAGAGAAAAAATTCTGAAGTTAACACACAAATTGCTAACAGCGGTTAGCACTGCAGAGGACATTCACTATAGATAGATAAATCACACATTTCTCTGTTTGAATTTTTACAAATGAATTTGTATTTGTTTTGTAAGCAGACAGCACAGGCATCTCAAAATCCCATTTATGATACCTTGCTGAGTACAAACCTCTCAGGCTCTCCCTCACAGCTTTAATAACATGCTGTCATGCTTGGGGGATGGGGGTGGCTTTGTTGCAGATAATACGCCTGCCAAGAGGCTTTATTTCTTTATTTATTTGGCAACTGTTCATCCAAACATTTAAGACCCTTCTAATTCTGACACAATCATTGACTCCCGCCTTCTGGTTTTCACCACAGAATCAAGACACAAATTAATCTAAAAGTGTGTGATGTGGGCCTAACTTTAATTTATCCTATTTAGCAGAGCCTCTTCAGTCTATTGTCAATCAGCAACCACATGATCCTTTTAAAATATAAGGTCATGCTACTCCACTTCCCAAGGCTTCCCAAATCACTCAGAGTAGGATGTAAAATCCCTTAAATATCTTAGAAGGCCTGCATAATCTAGTCCCCATTACCTCTCTAACTTCATCTTCTATCACTCCATCCTTCACTGTGCTCCAATCCAATCAGGGATTTTGCATTTGCCCTTCTCTGCCTAGAATGCCCTTGCCCCCAGTGTATACAGAGTTTACTCCCTTACTTGCTTGAAGGAAGGAAGAGGTGTCTGCTCCAATGTCACCATACCAGACTGCCTCTGATGACCCTATTTAACACTACAAACTTCCACCCCAGAAACACCTACATTTTCAAATATTTTTCTCCATAGAAATTAACACCATCTGGCACACTAGATATTTTATTTATATGTTTATTTTCTTTCTCTCATTAGAGTAAGAGACTTCTTGCTGGTACTTAAATAGTATATGGTACACAGTAGGTACTTAGTAAATATCTGTCAACCTTATGAATGAATGAATCGATCAATCAGAGTAATTATTTCACCAGCCCAATTCCCAGGGTTATAACAAGAGCCACGCTCCCTCATAGGAGCTTCCTGCTTTAAGGCCTGGGTTTATCTTCCCCCTCGGCTTCCCTTACTCTTAAAACTAAGCTGCTTAATTCCGCCATCAGCTTTGTCTCCTTTCTGATTTCTCAATACCTGGTTCTCTCTTTTCCCAGAAGGAATAAGTCATGATTTGCCCATCCACATATTAAATTCCCTTGGTTAAGGATTCTTCCCTATTCTTTGTCCTCAAATCCCAAACTGCTGAGTAAAAACTCAAAAGTTAGGAAGGGCTTATTTTAATTTGAATATCAAAAGACAACGAGTCCACCAGTTTTGGGGGGGCATAATTAGAGGTAAAGCAAAACTCGTTCTTAATATAAGGATCCTGCCCCCTGGGGTGGGGGGAACAAACTAAAATCATTTCAAATCTAAAAGAGATTCATTCTAGGGCTTCCCTGGTGGCACAGTGGTTAAGAATCTGCCTGTAGGGCTTCCCTGGTGGCGTAGTGGTTGAGAGTCCGCCTGCCGATGCAGGGGACACAGGTTTGTGCCCCAGTCTGGGAAGATTCCACATGCCTCAGAGTGGCTAGGCCCGTGAGCCATGGCCGCTGAGCCTGCGCGTCCAGAGCCTGTGCTCCGCAATGGGAGAGGCCACAACAGTGAGAGGCCCGTGTACCGCAAAAGAAAAAAAAAAAAAAGAATCTGCCTGTCAATGCAGGGGACACGGGTTCAAGCCCTGGTCCGGGAAGATCCCACATGCCGTGGAGCAACTAAGCCTGTGTGCCACAACTACTGAGCCTGTGCTCTAGAGCCCACGTGCCACAACTACTGAGCCTGCACCCACAACTAGTGAAGCCCACGTGCCTAGAGCCCGTGCTCTGCAACAAGAAAAGCCACCTCAACGAGAAGCCAGTGCACTGCAATGGAGAGTAGTCCCACTCCCTGCATCTAGAGAAAGCCCGCGTGCGGCAACGAAGACCAAACGCAGCCAAAAATAAAATACATTAAATATATTAATTTAAAAAAAAGATTCATTCTAATAATGCACAGACCCCCAAAATGAAAAAAGATGAGAACCTATTTTCCTCAATCCCCAATCATCCTACTTCTAAGAAAGTTCAGTGAAAACTTTCCAAAGAAACTAAAAGAAACATAAACCACCAATGGGAAACAGAACCATCACATCTAATTTGGCTTATTCACATCTAATTTGAACTTTATCAAGATCAAGTATTCCATCATTGAGACTGCAGAGTATTTAAGAAGAAAAAAAACAAAACAAAAGCACTGACTGCCAGAGATATTAATATCACTGAGATGCCAAGCCAAGACCAACAAAATGGTCTCAAGAGGAACCTGCAGATGATGCTCAGGAGTGTGCAGGCCCTGAGTCATCAGTGGGAGCCAATATGAAGGACAGCTGACCAGGTGCATTAAGACTTATTACAGCCCTCAGCAAAACCAATACACAAGCTAGAAACATGGCTCAATGGTGAAACAGCAGAGAACAAATTTTAGGTCACCTGAGCTCAAGTTATAGAAGGTGTCTACCACGTACAACTCTAGTTATGCTACTTCATTTATTCAACAAGTACTCACTGAGCCAAGAACTCTCTAGAAGACTAAGGATGTGATATAATGATTTTTTTTTCTCTTTTACTAAGAAAGCCAAAAAGGATATACACTGCATACTGAATCACAGAGGATGTAATTTCAATTCCATTTGTTCAATATGACTAACATTTATTGAGCACCTACTATGTGCCAGGTAGTATTCTAGGTACAGTAGGGATATAGACACAGTCACTGCCTTCAGGGTGCTCAATGACAAAAAGAGAAACAAATATTTCTCTGTCATGGGTGCAATACTACAAGGAAGTATCTATATGTAGTACACAAACAGCAAAGAAGAGAAAGTGATCATTTGGGGCAATCAGAGAAGGTTTCCCAAAGGAAAAGGGGACCACTGTGTTAGGTTCTGAATAATAAGCTGAGTCTACTCCCCATCCAAAGAAACTGGGAGTGATTTTAGATATATAAAACCCTGTAGACTCAGGTCAGTGGCACAGAAGAACTACTTGAGATGGAACCTCATCTATATTACAATCATGCTGAGAAGACTGGTACTTTCCTAATTTCTACTTTGCCTTCTCCCTCTTGTGGACCTGCGACTAGCCCCATGGACATAGTCATTCATGCATTTCCCTCCATCAACGATGTTCTGCTGTAGCTCCAGGGAGAATCCCCATGTGACTAGAGCTGAGGGATTGAGGGCTCAAGCAAGTTAGTTGGCCCATGAAGCCTCAAGAGGTTTCAGGCTGCTCCAACAAAGCAATTCCCTCACAAAAGTCTTAAAAAAAACATAGAAATCTCAGAACTTCCCTGGTGGCGCAGTGGTTAAGAATCCGCCTGCCAACTCAGGGGACATAGGTTTGAGCCCCAGTCCGGGAAGATCCCACATGTTGCGGACTAACTAAGCCCGTGGGCCACAACTACTGAGACTGTGCTCTAGAGCCCAAGAGCCACAACTACTGAGCCCGCATACCACAACTACTGAAGCCCACACACCTAGAGCCCGTGCTCCGCAACAAGAAGCCACGGCAATGAGAAGCCCCCGCACGGCAACGAAGAGTTGCCCCTGCTTGCTGCAACTAGAGAAAGCCCGCGTGCAGCAACGAAGACCCACGCAGTCAAAATTAAATAATTTTTTTAAAAAACACAGAAATCTAATGAGGGCTTTCAATTCTAACTTTCGAGGTTCTGGGTCAAATTTTATGCTTGTAACCATGAATGTCTTCTCCAATCTTCACCTATCATAAGAGAAAAGTACAGATCAAGAGATGTCTGTTCTCAGAACACACTTGATCTTAGTAAATACTTCAGACACAAGGCCTTGTTACCTATCTGGAGAAGGAATGCAGTAACAATTTTAGTTAGGGAAGATTTAGCCCAAATTTGATACCCCAATTGTTGAGACTTTAACAGTGAACTTCCCTAACTGGGATCACTTTAAAAGGACTAATCAGGACTTCCCTGGTGGTCCAGTATTTAAGACTCCGTGCTTCCAATGCAAGAGGTGCGGGTTCGAGCCCTAGTCGGGGAACTAAGGTCCCACATGCCTCGTGGTGCAACCAAAAAAATATTTTTAAAAATGATAATAAATAAAAGGACTAATCAATGTGGTTCTATGGCAAATAACTCAAACAGTGTTTCTCCTGTATCCCTAGAAACATCATGTTGATTACATTTACCCAGTGACAATAATTACAAATGATCTATCAGAGCTCCAATTTTGTACAAAGGAAGTCAACTGAAGAGTCCCCTCAGGCAATGATCTACAGGAGCAACAGAAGTTTTGACAGAGAAAACTGATGTGTGAAAGCACTAATTTCAAATGAAGAGGAGGAGAGGGTGCCCTCTTTAGGACCCAGGAGTTTGACTCCCATCTTTGTGACAAGCACCTCTTTAAAAAGTCACTTCCCCTCTCTGCATCTAAGTTTTCTCATCAATTAGAAAAAGAGACAGAGACAGACAGACAGACACTGGACTAAATAAACTCTAGGTTTTCTCCAGTTTTAAGATGCCATTTAAATAATTTTCTTTTTTTCCCTAATACCAGCCTTTCAAGGCCACAGGGACCCTGTTGCAAGAAGCCCCAACACCCTCATCTTCTCCTGCTAAGTCCTGGGCTATCAGACCCCAAAAGAAGCTTCTCATGGTGAAGCAAAGGGCTTGCCATCCAAGTTATAAACTGTAACCTAGAGTCAGACTATATAGAGACAGTCACCTTCCACTGCCCAGAGGCAAAAGGAGATAAACTGTGCATCACTGTTCAGCAACATAGAGCTACACTGAAATACACACTTTTGCTTCATATTCTCACTATCTGAAAACACTATAGATTATATCAGCAACACTAAGGATCAAAACATGCCTCCTTAGTCCATCTCCTACTACAAGGCTGAAGAATAAACCCCCTCCCTTCAAGTAGACGTGCACACACACAGTAAGGACACCTTCTCTTCCCTGCCAGCCTAGCCCAACAGTGACACCTGCTGGGGAAATCCAAGCAAGGCCGCTCATCAGCCAGAGAACACTGGACCTTCAGAAGGTGGTAGAAGATGCCGATGAACACAAGTATATATTAGTGAGTTATACCAGAATGCAGCCCCTCAGTTTATGAGGAAGTGGTGGCCCTTCTTTAATGGGTGTGCACTTAGAATATTTTACAATATACCTCATTTTTGATAGGATGTAAACCCTCGTGGTACACCTCATTCAAGCTCATCTGAAAAGCAACTCCATAAATAATGTAACCACTGGATTAATATACTATTTTACAATGAGAACTGTGCATCTGTATATTTTAAAATTTAAAAAGCGTGTGTGTATATATATATATATATATATATATACATATATACATATATATATAATTGTTTATAGCAAGATGACAAGGGACTTCACTTTCTACAACATAACATTTCTAAATGCTTGAACTTTTTTATTTAAACCACAAACACATACTACTTTTTGCCTACAAAAAATTCTGATAGATCCTTAATAGTTTCTGGGTTTTAAATGGCCTACTTTATTAAGAAGTGACTATTAATATATTAGTCACACGTGGCTATCTACATTTAAATCAGTTAAAATTTAAATGTAGTTTCTCAGATCACACTAGCCACATTTCAGATGCTCAACAGCCACATGTGGCTGGTAGCTACTATACTAGATGGCACAGATATAGAACATTTTATTAGACAGAATTGCTCTAGAGAAACATACTGGAGTATTTTCAGACAAAATTATACGATGTCTGAGTGGCTGGGAGTGGGTAAGGGATACAGACGAGTGTTGAAAATTTTTGAAGCCAGGTGATAGGTATATGGGAGTTCATTTATACTACTTTTCTTTTAATTTTTATATGTTTGAAGATTTCCATAACAAAAAGTTAAAAGAAAAGAAAAACATAATAATGGTTCATCTAAAAATGAGATTATCACTTTAAGAAATACACCATGGGGACTTCCCTGGTGGTGCAGTGGTTAAGAATCCACCTGTCAGGGGCTTCCCTGGTGGCGCAGTGGTTGAGAGTCTGCCTGCCGACGGAGGGGACACAGGTTCGTGCCCTGGTTCGGGAAGATCCCACATGCCGCGGAGCGGCTGGGCCCATGAGCCATGGCCGCTAAGCCCGCGCATTTGGAGCCTGTGCTCCACAACGGAAGAGGCCACAACAGTGAGAGGCCTGCGTACCGCAAAAAAAAAAAAAAAAAAAAAGAATCCACCTGCCAGTGCAGGGGACACAGGTTCAAGTCCTGGTCCGGGAAGATCCCACATGCCACAGAGCAGCTAAGCCCGTGCGCCACAACTACTGAGCCTGCATGCCACAATTACTGAAGCCCACGCACCTAGTGCCCATGCTCTGCAACAAGAGAAGCCACCACAATGAGAAGCCCGTGCACCACAACGAAGAGTAGCCCCCACTCGCCTCAACTAGAGAAAGCCCACACGCAGCAACAAAGACCCAACGCAGCCAAAAATAAATTAATTAATTAATTTAAAAAAATACACCATGGAGGGCAGCCAGGAAAAATCTTTAGTCATGCACACTGGAGTTCAAATCTCCACTCAGCAACCTACTGTGTGACCTTTAACAAGAAACTTGACTTCTCTGAGCCACTCCTTCCTCAACTGGAAGATGGGAAATTTCATACCTGCCTTGCACAGAGTTACTGTGGAAATTAGAAATAATTAATGCAAAGCTAGAACACAGTAGTAGGCTCTCAGTAATTGGTATCTCTAATTATTATCAAACAACAGTTTTTAAACAACTCAGGTATTTCTCAGAACAGCAACACATGAAGAGGTCCTGCTAGAACAGAATGGACAGAGGCTGACCACAAACCCACAGATGCTAGTGAAACAGGCACTGGTAGGCTTTTAGAGCAATAACTGAAGATAGTCCTTTATTGCTACCTTTAATAAACTTTTTGAATGCCTACTATATGTCAGGCACTATGCTTGCTACGGTCTCACCTCTCTTGACAAAAAGGAAGAACAGAGTCTCATGCTCCTGATATGGGTCATTATGCAAGGCAAAGTATTCCAAAGCTGGGAATTTAGATGTTAATCCAGAACTGGCCTCAATCAAACGGGCAGAGTAACAATCTCAGGTACCTCGTCTATCTTTCATATCTGACCAAGTCTCCCTGTGTTCACGTTACTAACTGCCCTTAAGTAACTTCTTATTATCCTGAATTCATCATGCCCTTTCCTCCCTTAGCATGTGCTATACCCCCAAAATAAAAAGGTCTTTCCCTTTCCCAAATCCTACCCATCTTTCAAGACTTATTCTTGTAAAGACTTCTTTGATGATCCTTCCCTTTCTCTGAAATTAGACTACATTTACTCTCAGTACCATACAATGAAGCATTCGGCTCATTTACATTTTTTATGTAATTACATGTAAATAAGTCTTGCCTCTACAACAACACCGTATACTGCCAGTGGGCAAAGACCAGGTATTATACTTCTTTTGTACTCCTGACAGTGCCTAGCACAGTGCTAGAAAAAAATATATAATTCAACAAATACTTATTAACTGGGTAACTCTCTAAAGCATTCTCCCAAAATAACAAGTACATTATGTGCACAATCCATATTCCCACCCTTGCTAGAAGCTTATGTCAGAGAAATTTCAGTAGCTTCAACAGAGGATGTAATGCACAGCAATATGCTGTTTGGATCCAACAAGCATATTCTGGGAGTTGGTGATTATGCTAGATTTGACCTTTACAGAATTACAGAAAGAAGTCCCTAATAAATCAAGATAGATGCACACACAGCCATACACGGAACATGTGGTGGGCGATCAACTACACCCACTCTGTTTCATCCATGAAAGAGTTGCCTGGGATGACAATCCAAGTATGGAGAGGCCTTCCTTCTATGAATTTCTTCTTCTCCACCTCGAGGTGAATGTCCATCTGGAAGATCTACTCAAAGAATCTTAACTAAGCAACTAACTTGCTGTCCAAAAAACATATATCTCTAAAAAAAAAAACTTTTCCTTGACATATATATGTACTATTTTCTTTTCCTTTTGTCAAGTTGCAATGTTCCAAAAGATATGGTTTCAGAATTTGTCCAAAGCAACACAATCAAAGACCCAATACACTAATCTGTCCTAAGCAGGGTTCTCTTTTACTACTTTTTCCTAGTCTCTCTGGGACATCTTGTTGTTTCACAATAACCAGTCGTGCACATACAATCCTTGGAGAAGGCCAAAAAGTAGAGCAGAGGAAGTCAACGGTTTTACCTCCTCATGCCTCTCTAACCTCATCTACAATTCTCCTCCAAGGCTAAACGTCACATGAGCTTAGCCAGAAAAGGAGCAAGCCGAGTCACCTGACTCCTACTGCCAGGCCTATCCTCTTTCCGCCACCAGAGCAAGATTTTCCAAGAAGATGCAATGGAAGCTAGGGAAATCAGAACCAGATGCATGATGCATGGATCCCAGACACTCCAGATCCAGCCACAACACCCACAGGACTGAAGGAAGAGATATCAGGAGGAAAGTAAGGGATACAGGAGAAGACAGGAAAGCATCTGCTCACCTCCTGAGTGAATCTTCCTCGGAGCTTTCCTCAGCCATATCCTGATGTAAGGCCTCCTGCGACACAGTTCCAGATCTGCTGGACTGGGTGTAAATTCGTTCCCAGTGGCCTGTCTCCTGGTTGAAGGCCACCCCCACAGTCCTCTCCTCCTGCGGGCTAGCAGAGCTGCTCAACTCCAGCCTGCTGGAGCTCGGCGTTTGGCCCTCAGTCCGCTCGAGAGGTGGTAACTGGCTGCCACTCGAGGGCATGCCCTCAAAGGTACTGGGGACCTGCCAGGAGGAGCTGGCTTCGCCAGAGGAGTAGTTAGGTGCGCTTCTTTCCCAGCGCAGGGTATCGTTGTTGAAGGTCAGGAGATTGTGGCAAGCGCGGCAGCGGTTCAGGTGGCCACGGGACAGGTTGGAGTTGTTCTCGCTGCTGTGCGGGGTGGGCTGATGGGAGGGGCCTGGCCTCTCGGATTCAATGTTATTGTTGAGCATTTCCTGGGCCTGTTGGGCCTGGGGCGCTTCCCCACTCAGGCTCTGGTCCAGCTCCTGAAGCCGGTCATACTCCAAAAAGAAGCGTCTCAGGTCACATTGAAGCTCATGGCGAATGCTGCCCGAGTTGTTTTGGCTGGAGCCAGTCCCTCCATCTGACTCAGCTGCCAACCCTGAAGCTGGAAAACCCCTCCCTTCTGTGGCTGAAGTGTACACAGATGCTTGAGAGCCACCTTCCTGCTGTCTCAGCACAGACAGCAAACTCACCGAAGAGGCACTGGTCCTGGGCGGGGGCATGGATTCCGCCTCAGAGCGGGAGTTCAGACTGAGCACTGTCCGGGTCCACTCAGATCCTGTCAGCCCGGGAGCGATTTCTCGGTGATACCTAGAAGGGTGGCTAGACAGAGGGCCTCCCAAAGAGCGACGGGTGGGACCCAGACTGAGGTTGCGGAGCGTGTTGCCGGCAGTGCTGCTCTGGACTGTACTGAAGGCAGACGGCCGGTTCAGGAGGCCCTGGTCCTGCTGCGCTGATGAGGCCTGCTCCGGGGGATGGAAGGGCTCGGTCTGTACAAAAGAAAAGGAAGGGGTAGTAGCCCTGGCAGGAGCAGGGGGGACACTGTCCTGGTGTGGCAAGAGGGAAGGAACTCGAGTGCCAGAGCAGCGGCTGCAAAGGCACAGGATCCCAAGGTGCTGGCAGCACTCGGCTGTGGGGTAACTGACCCGCTGTCGGAGCCGGATGTAAGCGGAAGTCCTGGGACGCTCCGTGGAGGGCTGAGGGGGAGGCGGTGGGGGTGAGGGGGTGGCAGAATCTTGCACTGTGCTTTGCTCTCCCACCTGGATGCCAGAGGAGCGGGAGGACAGCATGTGCAGGAAATTGTGGAGGAGAGGCGTCCGGCGCACTGGCTGTGACTGCAGGAGGGCACGCTGACGGTAATGCGATAATTCTGTTCCGTCTATGGGGATCTCTGGTTCGTCATCACCCTGCAACGTGGACCAAGGTGGGGCGGGGGCAGAGCCAGGTAGTTAGGTAGAACTTGCAGGTAAATCAAGAAAAACTACTGATAATCATCCAAGGAAAACCTTTCTAGAGAGGCAACAACTCCATCCTTGAAGTACTGAGAACTAACTGGTTCCAGATTCAGAATCGTCATATGGTATTAAATTATTCACTTCCAATTAGCAACACTTCTGAACGAGTACAGCTGGCAAACCAACTCTGTTACGAAAGGCATTTCCATGACATGGAGGCAGTAAGGCGAAGCAAAATGTCAACCAGCTAGAGGCACATGAATGACAAGTTATCCAACACGGCCTGGTTACTTCTACTGGGACGATCACTCAGGGGTTTCAGAATGGACTCCCCTGTCACGATATGGCTATAACTTTGAATACAGTCTGAAGCTAGTTTTGAATCTTGACTGGAAAGAAACACTTGGACATTGAAAATTGAAGTCCAATATAATCAGAATTAGAGCACTAGTTGAGAAAATAACCCACAGTTTAGACAGAGTTGAAACTGCTGACTAACTTACCTGCTGATTAGAGGGGTTAACAATTGCTGTGAGTAAGTAGTGTCCAAGAGGATCAAATCTCACCAGACTGAAAGCACAGAAGAGAGGGACAGAGACACAGAGAGAGAAATTATGTTAACCGAGAAGAGGAAACCTGTGAGAAAACGTCTGGAAATCATTACTGACAATTGTGGGATCACCGAGGTATCCACTTAATGCTACAGACTTCCAAAACTTTCAAACAGATTAAAATAATAAAGGTCACTACTTCTTACGTCCTCACACTTGCCAGAATAAGGGAATACGTATCACAAAAATAACTTCAAAAAACACCTGGGATTCCATCCCAGGAAGCAGCTGCTCATGTCTAAGAGCCCATCATAATAGTAAAGCAGAGAATGCTCCCATACTCTGCCACAGGTTCAGGTCTCCCCTCACACAGCAGCTACACTGGCAAGAAGCATGAGTGCTGATGACAAGGAACAGTCTCAGCATCAAGTGACACAGCTGAGGCTAGAAAATTAGCTAATATCCAACTGCGATACCAAGAGGACCAAAGGAAAACAATGCATCGACTTTAATTCAGGCAATATGTGCGCTGATTTTGAAGGCTAAATATGTAAATATCTACTAGCAGATTGGACACATATCTACATCTCCACTTTCCATTGCCAGAAAACCAGGGATGAGCAATTTACCCACCAAGCTACCCACCACCTGAATACCTTTCAGGATTATAAAAAAAAAAAAAAAGGCTTTATACCAAACCAGATAGCTTTGAACCTAAAAAAGATTCTAACAGTCTACAGAGACCAGAAGATGAGGCCAATATGGAACAGCTGAAATGAACAATATGAACTGCTTCCTGGCTGATTAGCCAGATGCTTAAAAAGTAGGAAGAGCCATAGGGATAACACCCCGCCCTGAGCAGGGATAATACGGAGATAATAATCTGTCTCCTGAGGTGCAAGCACGGGTAAGTGCTCTCTGCCATGCTAACCCTATGCCAGACATTGCTGGTGGGCAGGGCACTCACCGGACCCGTTCCATCTCACTGGCTGTCTTCACCACGGCAAAGGGCTCCCGTCGACTCCAATCCCAGAAGTGGATCTCATTGGCAGTAGCAATCAGCAGGAGCTGAGCCGTAGGGTGGAAAGCCAGGGAGGCGATGGCATTGTTGCTATCTGTGAACCAGCTTTCACTGCCACCCTATGAATGAACAAATCCCAGACATTCTTAGGTTACAAGCTGCCAGCAGACTGAGATGTCAATTTCAAAAAAAAAAAAAAAAAAAAAAGGGGAGTCCATTTAACATAAAACGACTACTTGTAGGGCCTACTTTAAGTATGTCCTCTGAAAACGACGTACAAAACCAGTGATCTGGCAGTGTCACCGACTTTATCAGAAAAACATTAGTGTCAGCTCAGTTTTGTCATCTACAATCCGTAAGCAATGAGCACCCGCACAGCTCCTGTTTCTGTAGCCTGTGAAAACTCAAGCTTGGTGCATGACATGGTGCACAACTACCCACTAGCCAGTCACCAGGACAAGGGCACATTGCTTTGATGATCATGATCAGAATACAGTACAATCCTTGATCTAAAACAAGAGAAATCCATCCTGAAGACGTCTTAGAGTGTCCAGTCACCAGGACAAGGGCACATTGCTTTGATGATCATGATCAGAATACAGTACAATCCGTGATCTAAAACAAGAGAAATCCATCCTGAAGACGTCTTAGAGTGTCCTGTACTATGTCACAATGGGCAGACAGTTAAACAGGGTGTTCATCTCAGAATGGAGGGCTGTCGGCTAGACTCCCTATCAGTAAGTAGGCAATGAGTACTGAGTAAGTACTCAGATATAGTCCTAAGAACCTGGCTAGTCTCTCCTCCAGAGTTAAGAACCCAAGGGTAAACAAGTCTCTGCATTTAGAATACCAAAGAAAAGGAAACACTTACGTGTAAATCCCAAATCCTAACCTCCCCATCTAGGCAGCCAGAAGCAATAAGGCCTGAGATGGTGGGATGAAAAGTGACACACCATGGAGTGCGGCGGTGTCCAATCAGAGAGTGAACGCACTTGCCTGTCTTCACCTCCGTGATATAGATATTATGGTTTACATGGGTAGAGGCCAAGAGAGTCCTAGGGAATCAAAGAGGAGGAAGTAAATGTGAAGCATGTGGGAGGGTAATAAACTTTATCAGCTTTGGACAAAAATGAAAATTTTTGAAAATTTTATCATCCCAACATGATAAAAACTACAACTTGGGCATTACAACCAACAGAAACATTCTCATCTTTAAAAGCTTTTGGCTTCTCCATTCTGTCCCCAGATGACACATAACCCCTTCAGAGAATATTTTTTCCAGCAGGGAAAACTATCACACTATTGGTGGCCTATTTCACACAGGCAAAGGATTCTTACTGAGAAACTTTCCAAGTTTTGATCCTCGACGTTCATAGACTCCTTTGCTTATTCCCATTATTTTTATGGTTAGCACTGCTCATCTACTTTCTTTCCCTTTCTGATAACACTGGCAAAGCTCTGTTCATTCAGTGCTTCAAAGAGCCTTTAGGGGGCCTCCCTGGTGGCGCAGTGGTTAAGAATCCGCCTGCCAATGCAGGGGACACGGGTTCGAGCCCTGGTCCGGGAAGATCCCACATGCCGCGGAGCAACTAAGCCCGTGTGCCATAACTACTGATTCTGCGCTCTAGAGCCCGCAAGCCACAACTACTGAGTCCGCGTGCCACAACTACTGAAGCCCGCGTGCCTAGAGCCTGTGCTCCACAACGAGAGAAGCCACCGCAATGAGAAGCCGGAGCACCATAACCAAGAGTAGCCCCCGCTCGCCACAACTAGAGAAAGCCCGCACGCAGCAAAGAAGACCCAATGCAGACAAAAATAAATAAATAAAATAAATTTTTTAAAAAAATGAGCCTTTAGGGATTTGACTTAGAAGATCAAGCTAGGCCAAATACACAGAAAGCAATACTGTCACAAGTCTCAGGTAAAGTTTAGGTAAGGACTTGGTGGTACCTGTCTGGGCTGAAGGTCAATAAAAAGGTAGAGCGTGGACTATCCGGCAGTTCTACTCTCTGAGAAACAAACAAACAAAAGTTAAAATACATTATTTATAAACTATGGCTCACTCTATCTCAAAAGCACCAAACCATTCTAGACTAGTATTTACAGTGTAAGCTTAAAAACTGGAGACGATGATCAAGCTACAAATTGAGAGATAAATCTAAATTACCTTCAGGAAAAATATCTAGCTCTAAAGAAAAATGATATTTCTAGCCCATTATGCTTCCAAATTTATTAAAACCTTCCCCCACAAAAAACCAAGTTAGATATATCAATTCTCCTACACAAAATAAATTGTACCCCAACTCTATGTCATTAACCCATTCTAAGGCCCCATTCTACCGTCACCCCTACAACTCCTATGTGAAAAACACCCATTTTTCTCACCTTGCCCTCCCATTTCATCCACCGGGTTTTATCTTCCACCAGCTCCTGCAGAAGTCGCTGAGCTCCAAAGGTCCGAGTGCCCCGTTCTCGCCCCCAGAGTATCCGGACAGCATTCTTCTCTGGAACAACCTTCATGGTCCTCAGTAGCCACTGTCACACCAGGCCCGGGAAGAGAAGGAGCGAGCAATAGCTCTACACGCTGAAGCAGCTAAAATGAGGCCATTCAGGTCCTTGTAAGTTGCCTTCATGGAAATCTAAGGTATAGACATTAATGTCAAAGAACATCTATTCTGCAGTCAGAGAGGGTCCCACTACAAATACGATTCTAGCTCAAAGACAAAAGTACTGTTCTTTTCATATTTAATGACATCTTCTCAGAAAAGACCCTTCTCCCAGAACTTTTCTTCCAAGAATATTTCATCCTTAAATTCCTCCCATATCCTCCATAGCTCAGCCTTATATCTAAAGAACAGACCATTGTCTAAAGGAGTTAATCTTTTTATCAGGCAGTAAGAACTTTTTTACTAACCAAAAGGTCTAAAACCCTGTCAAAAACAAAACAAATCACAACACAATATCTGCACTCTGGGGACTTCCCTGGCAGTCCAGTGGTTAGGACTCCGTGCTTCCAATGCAGGGGTCACAGGATCAATCCCTGGTCCAGGAACTAAAATCCTGCAAGGCATATAGCACAGCCAAAAAAAAAAAAAAAAAAAAATCTGCACTCGCCACTCTTTGCCAAGCTGCTTCCCTAGTTGCTAGTTGTCCTCCTTATCACGTGGGCAGCCTCCAAACTAAAGGACATGTAACCTATTTTAAAAGGCTATTACTTAAGGTATGGTCCTTATGCAGCAGTTTCAATTCTATCTCCTACCTAAAAGCAAGTGCACAGAACCACTTCAAGGTACCTTTCTCATTCTCTTTTTCTCTTCCCCACTCAAGTTCCAGAATAGAGGATAGAGGAAAGAGAAGAAAAAATTTCAATTCCTTTTTCTCATCCACTGCAAGCCTTAACTGTATAAAACTGTCACAAAATAAACACAAATTCTACTAAAATGTCAAATAGCAGCAAAATATACACATGTGCAACAATTAAAGAATTGTGGTCCCTCCAAACAATGGAATATGCAGCCCAGTGAAATGGCATTTGAAAAGAATACGTATATAAACCTCATTCATTGCAACACTGTTTCTTCAACTATATATTGAAATAATTCAAATATACAGAAAAGTTGAAAACAGTAGAATAAATACCAACGACTCACCACTTAGACTCAAGAATTGCTAATATATTGTCAAATTTGCCTCATTTATCTCTATGGATAGAGATATATAAGGGTTGTTTTAATTTTCCTAAGAACCATTTCAGCAGGCATTGAGATACTCTAATCCTATATACCTCACTGTGCATCTAAGAATGAAGACATTTAACTTCATAACCACAATACCATTATCACACCCATTATCATTTGTGCCTTTAATACACCAAATACACCAAAAAGTGTCTTTTAAAAAATCCAGGGCTTCCCTGGTGGGGCAGTGGTTGAGAGTCCACCTGCCGATGAAGGGGACACGGGTTCGTGCCCCAGTCCGGGAAGACCCTACATGCCACAGAGCGGCTGGGCCCATGAGCCATGGCCGCTGAGCCTGCGCATCCAGAGCCTGTGCTCTGCAACGGGAGAGGCCACAACAGTGAGAGGCCCGCATACCGCAAAAAAAAAAAAAAAAATCCAGAACCCAATCAAGGTTCAAGCAACGAATTTGGATGTTATGTCTCTTCAGTCTCTTTTACTCTAGAATGGCCTCCAAGGTTTATTTTGGTTGGTTCTGTTTATGCTTATTTGTTTGTTTACAACACAAGCTTTTTAAAAAGACCAGGAGAGTTGACTTGTTGACTTTCAGTTGACAGTTACATCCTAGTTTTGTCTGATTATTTCCTCACAGTACCATTTAGCTTGCATCTCTATCCCTAATACTTCCTGTAAACACTGACTAGATTTAGGTTAAGAGGCTTGGGCAAAAATGCTTCTCAGGTGATGCTACCTATGTACCTCATCTCATGATGCAGCACATCATATTCTCAGACTGTTCCATTTAGTGAGACCTGGTAAATTACATGATCATCTGGCAAAACATGATCACTTGGCTGAGTCTGTAACAGCCAGAGCTCTCTTTATAAAGGTATATTTCCCCCTTTACAACTACTGATCTGTGGCTAACGTTTGGCACCATGTGAATATGCTGTTCCTCTTCAACCTTTTGCTTAATCGTTTAGCAATCACTGATGGTTCCTTTTTAAATTATTTCATTTGGGAGCTGGAACACGTTGATTTTCCAATTCCATCATTATTTCTACATTTATTAGCTGACATTCTTCTGGAAAGAACTTTCCCTTAATAACTGAAGCAGAGTAAATGCTTAATTTTTTCCCTTTAATTACTACTTCTTATTGTTTGTAATAGCAAAAATAGGGCACAACCCAAGTCTCTAAAGGGGACTAAATGACTAATCTACAGTAAGGAAGATTCTCTGGGTACTGATAGCAAGAGATCTCCAAGATACATTGTTCAGAGGAGGAAAAAGCAAGGAGCAAAACAACATATATAGTAAGGCTAACTTTTGAAAAAGAGGAGAAATTAAGGGTCACTTATTAGGGACTGAAGGGACAAGGTAAATGGAGACAAAGATAGAAGCTAGACTTCTCAGTGTTTTTGTTTTATGTCATTTTTATTTTTGAAATTACCTATTCAAAATTTATTTTAAAAATATTTAATAATGTGAAAAAATACATATTAAGTGAAAAAAACAGAATAGAAATTATATACACAGTATGATCCAAATTTTATTTTTTTTAAATCTTTACGAATAATGATAGAGGCACTTCCCTGGTGGCACAGTGATTAATAATCCACCTGCCAATGCAGGGGACACGGGTTCAAGCCCTGGTCTGGGAAAGATCCCACATGTTGCAAAGCAACCAAACCCGTGTGTCACAACTACTGAGTCTGCACTCTACAGCCCGTGAGCCACAACTACTGAGCCCGCATGCCACAACTACTGAGCCCACATGCCACAACTACTGAAGCCCGTGTGCCTAGAGCCCGTGCTCCGCAACAAGAGATGCCACCGCAATGAGAAGCCCGCACACCGCAACGAAGAGTAGCCCCTGCTCACCGCAACTAGAGAAAGCCCGCACGCAGCAATGAAGACCCAATGCAGCCAAAAATAAATAAATAAATAAATAAATATTTTAAATCATAAAAAAAAATGATAGAAGAGAAATATAAAAAGTATTAACCATGGTTCTTTTGGGGTGGCAGGATTATAAGTGACAATCATCAGAAAAGGCAGTGTTCTTTTCATTTTTTTAATTTAAAAAGTAATAAATGCTTATTGTAAAAAGTCAAACAATAATCAGCTCTTTACACTTCATGAAAGGCTGCAATCTAAAAAGTACACAACTAGATGCATCCAAATACAGAAGGAAAAATATTTATCGCCTGTGCTGAAATGAGTTTTCTCCCTGGAATATTAAAATTTAAAAAGTCAGAAAGATTCTACAGAAAAACATAATTCCAAGTTCCTAGTCACATACAGCACAAAGTTCCCTAAAGATTGACTGAGGAACACTCTAGCCTGTATTCTTTGTAGTACAGCTCTCATCCCCTAGTAGCCTACAATATAAATACTATGTACACACTGAATATGTCAACACAGTGCAGGCCAACCTCCTGCATAAACTAAGGATGAACTAACTGGAAAGAAATAATCTCCTTGGTGACCCTGACAACTCATGGTTTAAGACCAAAAGTCTGGAAGTGAAACTGCCACAAATCTGAATAATTACTAACCAGGAAGGTGGCAGAAATACAGTTCCCATCCATTCACCTTAACCCTTAACTGAGCCTGTAATTTTTTTAGAGCCAATCATTCTTTTACCTAATATAGAGAAGTTCAGCAGAAATGAGTTTTGAGGGTTCCTTGACCTATAGTGCAACATTAAAAGTACTTTTAAACCATTTATAATCTTATAAAATGTGGTGAACACAGCAGCAGTCCAATTCCTAAAAAAAGTCTGACCTTCTGACCTCGTGTAACTCAAGAGGAAGAAAATATAGGTCACAAACACTGGATGATTCAGAAAACTGTGATGCAGTCTGAAGTTCCTACAGGAATCAGAAGGACGAGGGAAGAGCTGCTACAAATACCAGTTATCAAGAAAATTCAAAAACTAAAGCTCAGGATTACTGAAGAGCTTGTCTACCAATTCCCAGAGACCTAAACACACCAACAGTTCAAACAAGAGAAAGTCTGACTGATGGCAAGAAGTCAAAGGAACTAAAACAACTGCACAGTCTCTCTTTTGTCTGAAGAAAAAATATTTGCTCTGTTTCTTTAAAAGGATAAGGGGCCTTCTCCTGATACACTCCTTACAGCCACCCGAGAAGAAATTTTACTTTGTTCTCCATAAAGAACAAAAGGAGCTAAATCAAACTGCAGTCAGGCAGGCCTGTTGCTGAGGAGGAAGTGCCAGTCAAGTGTGTTTTTCATTCCTCTTTTTAAAAAGGAGGAAGAAACAAGTTTCCCAATCTGTCCCTTAAACCAGATTGGGACAAAGGGTGCCAAGAAGAGTCTTTGTGATGCCATTACACAGGCCCCCGGAATCAATCCTCAATCACCAAAAGCCTTGTGCACGTACAACCAGAGGGCATGACTGGGATATGTACATAACACAAATATTATTTGTTATTCCACCCCATTTCTAACCACCCCCCCTCCATAATATGATGATCACTCTAAAAAGATGGGAAGATAACCACCTTGAAAGGTTTTCTCTGCTTAATTCTAGGACAAAATTATATTTAATGAGCACTAATAAAAGTCACCTAGAGATTATGCACAGCCCAGTGGAAACTAAAGTCAGACTTACAGGTTCTCCTTGCAATTTGATCACCTTATGCTAGCAATTTCACTCCAGCTTCAAGCAATATGACTTTGGACAAGTTATTTAACCTCTTTGAGACTTTTCTGCCCCCTTTGTAAATAAGAATTGCAATATCTGCCTCATCAAGTTGTTGTGAGGCTCCAATAAGAAAAGTGTGGTGAAAATAAAAAAAGAAAAAAAAAACACAAAAAGAAAAGTGTGGTGGGGCATTAAGACCACTGCTGTTATTGTTGTCATTATTATTGAATCCTCTTTGGGGTTCACCATGGTTTCCCTCACCAAACAATATGGCCAACTAAAACCTCTGAGACCTGAGATGCCATGATTCCCAAGAGTAGCAGATTCCTAAGAAACATTTCAAAGGCTGTTACCAGACAACAAAATAAAAAGTACTCAGGGAAAGTACTGTACTCATTTGTGTGGCAAAAATAATTAAATGAGATTTGGGCTATCTCTACATAAAAAGTGAATTAAAAAACAGAACCAACAACTTAGGGCTATATCTGCAAAACCTGGCTAATAATTCACACCCCAAATCCTCCCTACCAATAGCATTCCAGGGGTGTGAATCAGAAAGTTATTAGGCCTGGAAGCACTATTAAAATGCAGTCCAATGATCTCATTTATTTGAGTAACTGCATCTCTCTCCACTTCACTATGCCCATGTAGGCAAAGTCTAAGAGTCAACTCAGCCATGTAATACCAATATATATCCCAAAATAGCATACAGGATTCAACCCAAGGTTAACTCTTTTTTTTGTTGTTTTTGCTTTTTCTTTTTTTGGCCGCACTACGTGGCATGCGGGATCTTAGTTCCCCAACCAGGGATCAAACCCGCTCCCCCTGCACTAGAAGCACGGAGTCTTAACTGATAGACCGCTCAGGGAAGTCCTGAGGGTTAACTCTTTAAAAGAAAAAAAAAATCCTTTAAATACTAAACCTAGGATCACCTGCATAAGTAGAGTTCTCCCAACAACTGGAAAATTAACTACAAAATGGCAGGCCTTTAATTAGAGGCCTAAAAGTGGCCCAGTACTCTTTAGAAACTCCATGTGGGTGGAAATACACAGGGTTTTCTACAATTGGCAGCTCTGTTTTCATTAATAGGACTTTCTACAGGGCATTTCAGGACACTTCAAATGACACCATACATGATCCAAGTCCAAATATTTAAGCACCACAGCAGCAACCATCCCTGCCTCTATATAGCTCTTGCCTGACTCCTAGAGTAGACTGAACTTGGAGGGGAGCAGGGAATTTGGGACAAAGCATCACAAATCTAGAACTGTTATCAGGTAACAAATTCTGAAAGCAAACACACCTGGAAGCATAAAAACTTCAACTACTACCTGAGTTGTGTATCTATTGTATGCAGAGTACTAAAGGATATCCTAGGATATACCAAACTGCTAATTGTGGTTTAAGTCTAGATAGAGAAACTTTAAGTAATGTTTGTTTAATTTTTTTATCCATAATTTCTAAATAAGAGATAGTATAGTATAGTATATATGGGTCTTGAAATCAGACTGGCGATTGAATCCCAGCTCTGTCATTTTCTTGGTACGGCTCTGTCATTTTCTTGGTACGGCTCTGTCATTTTCTTGGTACATGAAGGTTTCTTGGAACAGTTACTTAACCTCCCTGTACTCCAGTTTCATCATCGTAAAAGATAGTATGTATATGATAGGATTACCACAGGGATTAAAAGACTTACCAAATGAAAAGTGCTGGCTATTATATAATTCCAGTGCTTGTACCAAAAAATACCTTCATTCTATAATGAAGAATTACAGAATCTAATGAGAAAAAAAAATATTTAAGACCACAAAGTCCTATAAACAATCAGACTAATTAAAGACAAATTCTTCTAGGCAAAATGAGACTGTCCACCGCAAAGGTCTCCAAACCATTTCATATATAAAAAAAAAAAATCTTACCACTGTAACCTTTAAAAAAATAATAATAAAATCTCGAGATAATGGTTAAAATAATAATAACTAACACTTGCATAGTCCTTTTCATTCCCACTGTTCTTAGCACTTTACATAAAGTAACTCATTTACAATCCTCAGGTACATGAGGCCCTAAGAGAACAAGTCACACTGTCAGTGTTCGATTCAGAATCCAAACCCAGGCAGTCTGGCTCCAGAGTCTACATACTTCATTACAACAGAAAACTCCCTAATGCCTGAGATAAAACCTCCTATGTGGTCTCTCTCCTATTTCATGTACTAGTCTCATATGTATTAGGCCCTCAACCAACGTTTCACTGTCTTACCGTATCAACTGGAAATCAGCTTGCTTTCTATTTTTAATGTTCATTTCCTCAAAGGTCAAGAAATTAAGGAATGATGCTGAGGGGAATTCCCTGGCAGTCCAATGGTCAGGACCCTGCGCTTTCACTGCCAAGGGCACGGGTTCAATCCCTGGTGGGGGATCTAAGATCCCACAGGCCCCATGGTGCGGCCAGAAAAAAAAAAAAATGATGCTGAGGAAAAATGAAAAAATTTCTCATTCTTTCCTTTACAGCAACTTATTTACATAGTTTTTGCAAGAAAAGGGGACTTCAAAACCTTTGACCAGAAATAACTCTGAATTTGATAAAGTGCCAAATAAGACTATATCATGAAATTCAGCTACTACGTGTTTATCCTACAAACCTACCAAATCCATCCAAATAAAAAAATTACCTCTTAGGAAATAGAGACAGATGCCACAGTAATTTACTTTTGTACAGCAACCAGGATAGAACATAAATCTCAAAACACACAGTCAACAAAGAATGTGACGGAACATACTCTGTCATGTCTGTGCATACCCCTTTGTCAAACATGAAATATGACATCAACACACCTGAGAAAAGAAAAGGGGGAGTCTTCAGTGTTAGAGCCTCATACCAACCCTTTCTCATCCACATGGCAGACACATATGCTAGTGACCTCCGTGCACTGCTAGAGTTAGGATTCTCCACAACTAACTTAGTCTAACTTAGGTTCTCTCCAAGGACAGTCTCCATCAATTCCTTCTGCCCTACTCCCATGCTGCTCTGCCCATCAAGAGATAAGAACATATTTTTCTCTCCCTGAATCTGGGCTGACCCTGACCACAGAATATGGCAGAAGCGATGATGTACCAGTTCCAGGACCGACAGCATCCACTTTCACTCCTGGAAGCCAACCACCAGGCTGCAAGGAAATTCAGGATGTCCCATTGGAGACACAGACCATATAGAGAGACCTGGATGATAAGACACTACTAGGAGAGGCCACATTGAAGGTGCCAGACCAATGAGTTGAAACCCTGTTGCTCTGTCTAACCCAGCCCAGTCACCAGCCGAAAGCAGACAAATGAGTGACTCCAACTGATGCGACACAGGGCAGAAGAACCAACCAGACAAACCCTGCCCAAATTCCTAACCCACAGGATCGTGAGAAACACATCATTGTCTCAAACCACAAATTTGGAGGTGGTGGGATACTGTGATTTATATAATAAGAAATACATAGTTGGTCTTAGTCCCCATTTTTGGCACAGAGCTCCTAAAACCCTTGAAATTTCCTGAGTGATAGAAGTCTTTTGTCATTCATAAGGAGTCTCTTTTAAACTTATGCTAATAGGTGACTTAGGGAGGTACCCCTAGAAAGCCTCAGGATGGGGCTGGTCACCAGAAAGACCAAGTGATTAGAAGGTTGGAACTTTCAGTCCCACCCACTGACCTCTGGGAGAGGAAAGGGGACAGATGGGCCTGCAGATTAAGTGCTATAAAAACTATTGAAGGGACTTCCCTGGTAGCGCAGTGGTTGGGACTCCTCGCTCCCAGTGCAGGGGACCCCTCGCTCCCAGTGCAGGGGACCCGGGTTCGATCCCTGCTCGGGGAACTAGATCCCACATGCATGCCACAACTAAGAGTTTGCATGCCACGACTAAGGAGCCCACATGTCGCAACTAAGGAGCTGGCGAGCCACAACTAAGGAGCCCACCTCCCGCAACTGAGACCCAGTGCAACCAAACGAATAAATAAATGGATATAAAAAATACATACACACACACACACACATACATACAAACATACATACATACTACTGTACAAGATCTGATGAGTTTCCAGGCTGGTGAACACATTCACAGCCCAGGAGGGTGATGCACCCCAGTTCCACAGGGACAGAGGCTCCTGTGCTTGGGACCCTTCCAGATCTTGCCCTATGTACTTCATTTGGCTGTTCATCTGAATCCTTTATAATAAACTGGTAAATATAAGTAAATATTTGAGTTCTGTGAGCTACTCTATCAAATTAGTCCAACCCAAAAAGGGGGTTGTGGGAACCTACCACCTATAGCCCATCAATCAGAAGCACAGGTTACAACCTGGACTTGCAATCAGCATCTAAAGTTGAGGGGGTGCAGCTTTTTGGGACTGAGCCCTTAAACCTGTGGGATCAGACGCTATCTCCAGGTAGAGAGTGTCAGAACTGAGTTAAATTTGTAGGATACCCGGTCAGTGTCTGCTGAGAATTGGAGAAATGCTTGCCAGTTTTGGAAAAAAAAACCCCACACATCAGAGGTGGTTTTTGTACAGCAACATATAACTAAAACACTACTACCTAATACCCAGTGTACGTAATGCCTTGTTAGGACTTTATCTTCCTCACTAGACTACAAGCTCTGTGAGGGCGAAAATCATGTCCGTCCTAGTCCAGTACCTACTTTAGTGCCTAACATAGAAGAGAATGAATATGTCTGTGTATTTATATCCAACTGTGAGGAAAGCCCAAAACAAACACCAAACTCTCATAAATAGCAACACCTAGGTGAAAAAAAAACGTGGTCAGTTATAGGTAGTGCTGTTGGTTCAAGGTCATAAATTCGATTTCTACGAGTCAAATATCTCCAAAAAGAGAAAACTTTGTACCATTAACTAATCTCAACAAGTCATTTCATTATGTACATGTCATTAATCAAGACAAGGCCAGGCAACAGAGTATGAACAGGGCAAATCCATCCCTACCACTACTAAGGGGGAGGGGGGCCTAAACCTAAAAAAATACATATACAGAGATGACAGGAGTCTTTTGTACTTTTTATACTCACATGACAATGCTTCTTTATACTCATATTTGAAACACAAAATATTTAGAACAAAATACAGAAGCAGTGGATTTTCTGAGAGCAAGGTTGGGAATATGGGATATTCTATCTTCCGAGCTTGAGAGTGCTGGATATAAAAGTGATGTGATTTAATGGGTAAAGATAAGGCTAATAGGTAAGAAGCTTCAATGACAGATTCCTACCACTGAGGTGTTATATAATCTTGAACAAATCACACTCCACATATAAAAACTGAAAGTAACAACACCCTCTCTTTCTACCTTAAAGGAATAATATCCTTGGAGTATCTTAGGAGTCGCAAAAAGTTCAAGGCAGGACTACAACTTTTCTAAGTAAAAGCCAAATTAGGAACCAACAGTAATCAGAATAAACAATAAATGGGACTTCACACAAAGAAGTCCGGCACGTGCAGCTCTAAGAGAAAGTGCAAAGGAAACTACAGTGGCTATGAAGCAGAATCAGAGAGTACCTCTAATTAATCACCCGACAAACTAAAAGCAAATAATTTGATGGAATCAAGACCTATACAATCAAAATTATACACAGCCCCTTTATAAGCAGCCAAAGACCAGAAATAAAATGTTAATAGAACCTGCACCTGTACTGTAGACATGCACAGCATTTATGTTCAGAATTACAAATACTCTAAAATACAACTGGTCTGCCTCTAGAAAGTTAGGCTAAAAGATAATAGTGAATCAAGTACCTGTAAAAGGTTGTCAGCCCAAATTTACCAAGAGATAAGCAAGCAATGTAACCTCTTTTTCTCATATCTATCTTTTTCTCATACACTCCCCAGGGCGTTTTTTATATATAAACTCAGTGTAAGGAAGACCACTACAGGGTATATCACAAATAAGCTAACAACTTTCCAAAATGCTTTGAAGATATAAAACTAAATAAATTCTAGTGACTGTTATTATAATGAAGGGGAGGAAAAAAACACCAGCTTTTCTGCTATAGATTTTGCTGACTACCACTTCCTAAAGTAACTCACAATGATATAACCTAATGTCTGCAACATAGTAAAGTTTACGCTCAAGAACAAAGTATGATCAAAGCTAGAAACAGAAAGCCGTAAGACCCAAATTTGAGGCTGACAATCTTCCATACTCTCACTTACCTCAGAAGAATGAAGAGAAAAGAAACGAAGCTTCACCTGCAAACTCTTCTGGGGAAAACAGTGAGCTGAGAACCCCTGAAAACTCAAGGAAGAACACAGAGGAAACCACTGAACCAAAAAGAAATTGAAGCTCAATTTTTGAGTGCCAAGCTGTCAACAGAATCAGGACCAGGAAGGCTACTGGAAGTGCACAAAAATGGCAAGAGATTTCCTACTAGCAAGCAAAAAAGAAAGAAAGAAAAAAGAGTAGCTTTTGATGGAAGAAATTTCACAGAAACAAGAACAGCTTAACCCCAGAAGTGGGAACTGACCCCAGCTGCCTCAGGCAAACAGGCCTAATGGCTTTGGCAACAACATACCTTTCATCCACCAACAACATTAGGAGGCTGAAGTAGAGCCGATTTCAAATCACGAAGGATCACATCTTTCTGTTTTCTGCGTAGTCTTTGGGAAAAAGAGTCCAGCTCTCCTCCCTGGAGTACCACACTGCCCCCAGTAGTTCCTGGAAACTCCTGGAGCCACAGCAACAGTACTGTAAAAAGCTTTGAGAACATTAAGCCAGGTATCCTCACAAGCCCAGACAGGTAAGATTACTCACCAGACAAATAAGAACATTTAAACCTGGAAGAGGTTAAGAAATTCATCTAGGTTTGCAAGATGAGTCAGTGGGCAAAGCAGGATTTGAATTCAGGCTTTTCCTTCAGATAGTATCAGAGCTTGACTCTCAGTCCTTGGCTCAGCAGATACTGTGTTCAGTGTTCTCCAATGTTAGAGTCAGCCCAGGTCAGGTTCTTGGCTGACTAGAATAGGGAAAGGAAAAATCTCCCTCAAGGCTTCAGGAAAAGGAGAAGTCAAATTATTAAATGCAGAGCCCTTATGCTGAAAGGTCCAGATGCCCTTCTACCTTGCCAATCACATTTCTCAGCCAATCAAAATAAGGCACTGGATTTTAAGAACCTAGCCATTTTAAGCTCTGACTAGAAGTTGGATTGTATTTCCCCTACTTCCCAAATAAAAAACACTTAAGGGGGACTGGAAAGATGCAAAAGCAATAACAGACAGCCAGCAAGTGCTTACTATGTACTCAGCACTATTCTAGGCACTGAGGATACTACAGCGAATGAGAACATACCTGCCCTCAAGGAGCTTATGTGATTATTTATGTAATTAAAAAAATGATGACACTTTCAAGTACTGATAAATGTTAGGAAGAAAATATGAAAAGCAATGTTTTGGGGGGGGATAGATTAAAGGAAGGAAATCAACAGTTCAGAATCACTTTCTAGTTTTCTATGACTATGAGCCTGAGAAAATATGAATAACTCAGGAGAAACTTTAAAATATTTTCATACAAACTAATACTACAATAAATATAATCCAACATCACTTCCTATTTTTAAATAATTATATATAAGACTAAATTTGAAATAGCATTCAAAGAAAGTATTCTTATCAAAAGTTACAGCAATCTTAAAGCCTTACAAGTACATGGCAGTAAGATGGCAATATTTATCCAATCATCCACCAACTGATGAAGACAAGCCCAGTGACAGAATATAACACATATATTTAAAGCACTACTTTTATCAAACATTCACTGAATATGTGCTACATACCTGACAGTGCTAAGCACTTTTCCACACATTATCTCATTTACTTCTCACAGCAACACTATGAAGATAAGTACTATCATTATCCCCATTTACAAATCACAAAACTGAGGCTTAGAGAGGTTAAATGGTTTGTCCATGTGGAGGAGAGATTCAAAGTCAATTCAGATGGGACTTCCCTGGTAGTCCAGTGGTTAAGACTTTGCCTCCAATGCAGGGGGAGCAGGTTCGATCCCTGGTCAGGGAGCTAAGATCCCACATGCCTCAGGGCCAAAAAAACCAAAACATAAAACAGAAGCAATATTGTAACAAATTCAATAAAGACTGAAGAAAAAAGAAAAAACCAGATGCCAAAGTGCATACTCTAACCACTACACTATATTGTTTCTACAGAACAAGCACTAAACCTCAGATACAGAAAAAAACCCTTTTCGTGTCCTCACACCTAGCTCAAAATTACAAAGAGTTAATTCAGGAGACAGAAAGAGAAGAAATAAATCTGAATGAATCTGAGTCAGAACACAGTGCTATAACCTTAGGCAAATTCCACAGTACCCATGACTCAACCTCCCTATCTATAAAGGAGTTAACCACACCAGTGCTAACCATTACTTGCCTCCTGGTAGGTTGTGAGTGTTAATTATTATTTGTAATAAATACACACATCATCAGTTGAAAGAAACAAGGAAAACTACAGTGTTATTATTATTGCCTTGTTGCTAGCGCAAAACACCAGAAATCAACATAAGTAAGTTATGTACACCAAGAACGTAGGGTTTGAATATGTACTTTGAAAGGCAATCATATAATAAGTTGTTTTACCTCTAATTTCCCCCCCCCTTTTTTTTTAATTTAAAAAAGCAATACAGGGACTTCCCTGTTTAGTTCAGTGGTAAAGAATCCGTCCTGCGATGCAGGGGACGTGGGTTCGATCCCCGGTCGGGGAACTAAGATCCCACGTGCTGCGGGGCAACTAAGCCCTCGCGCCAAACTACTGAGCTTGCACACCTCAACGAGATAGCCCACGTGCCGCAAACTACAGAGCCCACGCACTCTGGAGCCTGCACGCCACAACTACAGAGCCCATGTGCTACAACTAGAGAGAGAAAACCTGCACTCCACAACTAGAGAGAAGCTCTCATGCTGCAAGGAAGAACCCATGCGCCACAACGACAAAAAAGACCCCACGTGTCTTAACGAAGGTCCCGCGTGCCGCAACTAAGACCCAATACAGCCAATAAATAAATAAGTAAGTAAAGTGGGGTGGGGGGAGCAATACAGGAATTTCCCTGGAGGTCCAGTGGTTAAGACTCCAAGCTCCGAATGCAGGGGGCACGGGCTCGATCCCTGATTGGGGAACCAAGATCCCACATGTGGCACAGCATAGCCAAAAAAAAAGCAACATATACCATACAGCATTTATCCCAGAGAACACATGTTCGCACAAAAAAAAGGCACACAAGGGGCTTCCCTGGTGGCGCAGTGGTTGAGAGTCCGCCTGCTGATACAGGAGACATGGGTTCGTACCCCGGTCTGGGAAGATCCCACATGCCGCGGAGCGGCTGGGCCCGTGAGCCATGGCCGCGGAGCCTGTGCTCCGCAACGGGAGAGGCCACAGCAGTGAGAGGCCCGCGTACCGCCAAAAAAAAAAAAAGAAAAAAAAAAGGTACACAAATGTCCACAGCATCTCTATCAGTAATAGTCAAGAACTGGGAAAAAAACTCAGATGTTCTTCAATGGGCAAGTGATTAAACAAACTGAAGTATATCCAAACCATGGAATACTACTCAGCAATTAAAAAGAAAGGGGCACTGGGACCTCTCTGGTGGTCCAGCGGTTAAGGCTCTGCACTCTCAATGCAGGGGGCCCAGGTTCCATCCCTGGTCAGGGAACTAGATCCTGCATGCTGCAACTAAAGACCCGCACAGCCAAATAAATAAATAAATAAATAAATATTTTTTAAAAAAAGAAAGAAAAGAAAGGAGCACTATTGATTCATGCAATTTGGATGACTCTCCAGGGAATTAGATTGATTGAAAAAGGCCAATCCAAAAGGTTACATACTGGGAATTCCCTGGCGGTCCAGTGTTTAGCACTCAGCACTTTCACTGCCTGGGCTGGATTCAATCCTTGGTCGGGGAACTAAGATCGCATAACCAGCAGTGCAGCCAAAAAAAAATTTTTTTTTAACTAAGAAAAAGAAAAAAAGGTTACACACTATATGATTTTATTCACATAACATTCTTTTTTTTAATTAATTAATTAATTTTATTTTTGGCTGCGTTGGGTCTTCGTTGCTGCATGGGGCCTTTCTCTTGTTGCAGCGAGCGGGGGCTACTCTTCGGTGCAGTGCGCGGACTTCTCACTGCGGTGACTTCTCTTGTTGCAGAGCACGGGCTCTAGGCACGCGGGCTTCAGTAGTTGTGGCTCCCGGGCTCTAGAGCGCAGGCTCAGTCGTTGTGGCGCATGGGCTTAGCTGCTCCGCGGCCTGTGGGATCTTCCCGGACCAGGGCTCGAACCCGTGTCCCCTGTAATGGCAGGCGGATTCTTAAGTGCTGCACCCCCAGGGAAGTCCCACGTAACATTCTTGAAATGACACGTTGCCGGGACAGATAGGGCCGGGGGAGTGGGAGATGGGCCATCTCCCCCAGCGGGTATTTTCCCTTGATCATCTGCACAAACAATTTATTGCAACTTTATCCACTATCAGATCACTGTGATTTGGTTGCGGGGGGAGCAGCAGTGGCTATAAACTGGCATCAGGAGAGATCCTGTGGGATGGAAATGTCCTCTATCTTGACTGTGTCAGTGGCAATACCCAGGTTGTGACGGTACTCTATGGTTCTGTAAGATGTTACCATTGGGGGAGACTGGGTAAAGGACACACAGGATCTCTCACTATTATTTCTTACAACTGCATGTAAACCTACAATAACCTGTAAACAAAAAGTTTAATCAGAAATGAAGGCAACACATGCCTCTTGTAACAAGTAAAACAATAGTCTGTGGTCAATATCTTTCCCTACCCATCCCATTCCCTCCCTCTTTAGATAACCATGCAAACTCACTGCTCATACAAACACGCGTGGATTTAATACTTTTTGTTTACTGTATCAAAATGGGATCATACATACTACACATTACCCTGCAGCCTACCTTCTTCACCTATCACTATATCATAGAGAGCTAAAAAAAAAAAAATTTTTTTAAGTGCTAAGCAGGATGGCAGGTATAGAAAATTTTCTGACTAGTGCAAATCTGACAAATGTTTACTGTGCTAATGTGCCATAGCTGAGCCAGGTGCATTCAGTGAGAGCACAATATACAAGTAGCATTCTAAAGAGATCTGCAAAAATGCAAGGTCTTCAGCAGCTCTTCGAGGATCCCATCCCCCTCTCTGCCTCCTCCATGGAACCATCCCGGGGGCCCATGGAGGAAGAAATGCTAAATGATTTCTTTTCAGCAGAAAACTGCAAGGGGGGATAATTCTCCAACATACTGAAGCCATAGCAAACAAACTTCCCTGGAAGTGTATTCCTCCTTCAAGCAGAAGTGCAAAATATATTGTTGACAACATTTAAGACATGCATTTGTAAAACAGCAACTACCACGATTAAGCTCTTAATGTTTTATGTACTGTATCTCTAGAGCGCCCTCCTACCCCACTACCATTTTACAGACCAAAACCTGGCTTGATGTGAAATTACTTGCCCATGATCAAACAGCCAGCAGGTGGTAAAGCTGGCATTCAAAGGTACAAGACAAGTGTTTTTTCCACTTTATCAGGTTTTTCTATAATATCACATGTCAACAGAAGAGATTCAGTAAGTGTAATAAGTGTATTTAGGCAGAATCCATTTTCTAAATGTCTGCTGACTCTGATTCAACCTTTTTTTCCATTTAGCACGTCTGAGGGGACTATACTATGTGCCAGGACCTATCATAGGTGACAGTGAAAGAGAGGTAAAAACAAACAAACAAAACACAGAAAAGGCCTCCAACCTCAAAGACCTTTCAAACTGCAACTGCAATATACTGTAACTATAACTGCCATATTGATATGTGGCGAGTGTTACCCTCAAGGAAGTACAAAGTGCTGTGGGTTTGAAGAATCCAGCTCTCCTCCCGAAATCAAGTGTCATTAGCTTCCTTACAATTGTTCTTAGTTTCAATTCCACTCATATTCTACAAGTCACATATTTCTCTTCGTGATCTCTGGCAAAAGGACTGCAATGTCCTTCTATACAAAACACTGCCCCCAGACATGCTCAATTAGTATGAACAGAAGCTGCCAGCTCAAATCAGCAGAAAGCTCCTTAATGCTGTAATTTTTTGAAATTTTGGCAATGAAAAGAAATTAACCTTTTTGGTGAAATCATGGATGTGCAGAGTTAAAAGTGACTTAGACAACATTTTGAACATAGGGACTTAAAAAGGTAAAAATTCACTTGTCCATTGTTACAAGACTCACTAAGGGCAGCTCTCAGACAAAAGCCCAAGTCTCTCAACTCATTGTATGGAGTTCCTTTCCACTCCTGCTTCTTTAAGTCCAATGAAAAACTTAGTGATGTTCAAGTTTTCTCATTTCATCAATGATAGATGCATTCATGAATCATGTGCAGTTTAAAGATGAACTTTATCAAAAACAGACATGATAAGCATGATGAGATACATATATACAGAGGTAAAGGACTGCCTATCCTTGATAAGGCAGAAGCTCTTCAGGCATTTGGGAAGGCAATGTTAATACACTAAAAAATTGCCATCATCAATATCATCATCATCTTAGCAATAGCTAGTATTGGGGGGGATATGACTATGAGCCAGGCACTCACAGTATTTACATGATATTTCTTATCCTTACAACAACTCTTGAAAGATAGGTGTTGTATTGTACACTGGTGCACACCAGGTTTAAAGAAGAATCCCCAAATTCCACAGCTACCCAGGGGCTGGGCTAGAATTTAAACTCTAGAGTCCATGCTCTTTTCCCACTATCCTATGCTCCCTAAGAACAGAATAACTGCACTGCACATATGGCTGTGACATCAAGTCACTTCAAACTCTGACATAATTTCCTGATCGGCAGTTGTGTAATTAGCCATCTTTTCAATCTTCAGGTTGTCTTAACTAATTTCTTTCATGATTCCACAGTGGTCTTCCATGTTTTCTTCCTTTCCTTTTTTTGTTTTTATAGAAGCAAAACCCTTTTTCCAAATGAAATCTTATGTGAAAACACTAAAATATAAAAGAGATCAAAGTTGAGCTGCTCTGTTTCCTTTTTTTGTTTTTATAGAAGCAAAACCCTTTTTCCAAATGAAATCTTATGTGAAAACACTAAAATATAAAAGAGATCAAAGTTGAGCTGCTCTGGTTTAAGCAGATTGGGAGAACCAAAGCTCTTCCTCACTCTCATGGACATCCCTTAGGCACCTCCAAAGAATACACTAGCTTAATACAGAAGGCTGCCTTCTCCATCTCAGCTTTGCCACTCACCATCTGTAAGAGGACCAGTAGACCTCAAAGCACGATTCTGATAACAGACCTGAGACCCCTCATGAGGGATCACTTTGTCTTATCCTTTACAACAGAGATACCACCATCCACTTCATAGGTTTGTTATTAACATTACATGGAGGAACAAATATAAACTTCCCGGCACATGGTAAGTATTGGCAAGTTGGCTCCCCCCTCTTTTATCCTGCAGAGGTAGCAGTTGTTGCCAATTCAAGAAAGCTCAATAAAATATACTTGATGGTTATCTTCAGTAGCAAAGAAGTAAACAAGTAAATGCTCCCACAGCTCAACTAAAATAAACAAACCTAACAAACCCTTCATTAAAGGTACCAATGGTAATACCCCTTCCCAGCTTAGTTTCCCAGTCAGTCAATGACCCATGGATCTCAAAGCACAATGTTGATAATGGACCTGAGATCCCTTATGAGTTACCATAATGCAGACCGCAAGTGTCAGGTGAATGAGTTAATGTTGTTCTGAGCACCTTAAATTTGGCACTTCCTGAGCTGACCATTTAAATTGGCTACTTAATATTGCATTTAATGAGTATTTTTATGTTCATGTTCTACAACAGAATCTAATGTTCATTTGCCCATCTTCTGGCTTCTATTTCTCCAGGCATTACAAACCAAAAATATGCTGATGTCATGTGCACCTTCACCTAAGCAACTTTAACCTGGCCCTTCCTAAACTAGTCATTAAGAATCTATTAACCAAAAAAAAAAAAGAATCTATTACCTTAGTCTGTTACTGATAATGTGTTCCATTTTCTATATGTGTAACAGGAGACTAAATCCATTTTCACAGGAAAGAGGTTCTCAGTCCTAATCTAAGCTCAACCAACAACTCTCAAATTATCAACTTTATGGAAACTGCAGGTATTGGCTTTGACCCCCTACAGTTTAGGAAGAATTATAACAATAATACATCATACAGCCATGAAAAGACTCATTTACAATAAAGAACACATCCCTAAGCATTCAACTTGGGAGCCAAGAAGATTCAGAATGCTAATCTATTTTACCAGGAGACCTTGAGCAATTCACCTACTCTCTAATGAGTATTTCTTCATAAGGAAAATGGAAATATACTCATTAAAATGCCAGGGATACTGTCTGATTAACCATCAAACAACTATTTCCTGCGGTTACCAGGGACCTCGGGAAGTCATCTTTGTAATCTCCCTCATTTCTTAAGAAGTGCACACCTAAATCAACAAAGTCTTTGGGAAAGATATTTCACAACCTTCCTTGGTAACATTCCAGTATCCTGTAGTCAGGAAGTTCTTTCTAATTTGTAATCTATATCTTTTCCGTTGCAATTAAAACACATTCCCTCTTGTCTTCTCCACTATGGAAAGAAAACATCTGCTTAACACCACCTGAACAATACCCCTTCAAGACACTATAAAATATAGGAAACCTATTTCAAACAGCTTCATGTAAATGCCACATGGCTTTCAGTGGGTCACCTAGACAAAGAACGTGATTCAGAGTCTTAAATTCCCAGTTCCATCACTGACTTGCTCTGAAGAAGATATGAAGTTAAAACCATGCAGATGCTGTACCTCAATTATCCCATCAGTAAAATGCAAATAACAAAATGAGTAAAGGAGAACTCAATCCCTCAAAAAGTTAAACACACGAAAAGAGATTCTCAATCCCAGTCTAAGCCAACAACTCTCACATCACACACTCTATAGAAACTGCAGGTGTTGGCTTTGATCCCTATGGTTTAGGAAGAATCATAACAATTACATTACCATAGGGCTCTGTAATTCCACTCCTAGGTACATACCCAAAACAACTGAAGCAAGTACATGCACATGCATGTTTACAGTAGCACTATGCATAATATCCAAAAGGTGGAAACAGTCTAAACCGTTCATTAATGGATGAATGGATAAACAAAATTTTGGTCTATACATACACAGAAGGTTACATACTAGATGATTCCACTTATATGAAATATCCAAAATACATCAATTCATAGAGACAGAATGCAGATTGCTCATTTCCAGGGGCTAGTGGAAGCGGGGAATGAAGAGAAACTGCTCAATTGGAAAGAGAATTTACTTTGGAATGATGGAAATGTTCTGGAACTAGATAGAGGTAGTGGTTGCACAACACTGTGCAAATGCCACTGAACTGTTGTTTACTTTAAAATGGTTAATTTTGTGTTATGTGAATTTTACCTCAATAAATTATTTTAAAAGAAAAAAAAAGAATGCTAGGAGAACTAATGGGCACAATAACCATAAAATGCTTACCCTTTCCAGGAAAGTCATCATACAAAATTCTAGGCAGAATGGTAGCCAAAATGTTTAATATCACTTCAATATAGCCAATTAGACTTTGAGCAAAGAATATGTAAATGGGAAACAAAATAGAAACCAAAATAAAGTCTAGAGTTATATAGTATCCCATATGGAAACAAGAGCCAATAAATAAGTGAATGAATAAAGGGAAATAAAGTAAATAACCAAACATAACAGCTAATTAGCTATAGCAATAATGACCGTAAGAAAGCAGTAACAAAAAGATAAAGGTAAGGAATGAACTTTAAAAACCAAAACTGGCGCTTCCCTGGTGGCACAGTGGTTAAGAATCCGCCTGCCAATGCAGGGGACATGGGTTCGAGCCCTGGTTCAGGAAGATCCCACATGCCATGGAGCAACTAAGCCCGTGCGCCACAACTACTGAGCCTGTGCTCTAGAGCCCACGAGCCACAACTACTGAAGCCCGTGCGTCCAGAGCCTGTGCTCCACAACAAGAGAAGCCACTGCAATGAGAAGTCTGCGCACCGCAACAAAGAGTAGGCCCCACTCGCCGCAACGAGAAAGCCCGTGCAGCAACGAAGACCCAAAGCAGCCAAAAATACATTAATTAATTTTAAAAAAAAAGAATGAAAAAAGTGCTTGCTCAAAGCAGGTGGTTAATAAATACAATAATAATTTAAAAAATCCAAAACCAATAATACTAAAATACAAAAGATCCATTAGGTAGGGAGGTGAAAATAGAAAGGCTAATGATAGCAAAGCTAAAAAGTATACATAAAGCCTTAAACTCCGAGGCCACGTATAAAGACCATGAGAATCATTATCTCACCATCTTGAGAATATCCTCATTCCCTTGTCCCTTTCTGCTTTAATACAACTTTTTCGCAAGACACCAAGGCTAAGCAGGCAAGGACAACAAAGTGAAAAGGTACTGTTCCTATGGACCTTATGATATTACTTCTTCTTAAAGTCTTACTTCTTATGGGAAGACACACATGGTAGTAATCTAAATATACAGACCATCTCCACTTCCTCCCTTTCCACTTCTTAAACCCACTTTAATCTGGCTCTGGCCCTACATTCCTCCAATGCTGTTCTTGCTATGATCATCAGTGATCTCTGTGTTGCTAAATCAAACAAAGTACAGGTGATCACTTCCTCCCTGAAACACGCTCCTCTCCCAGTTTCTGAGACTTTCTCTTAAATTCCTTGCAGCTTGGCCCTAAGCGCTCTTCTACTCCTAGTCTATACATGCCTTTCGTCTGGGTAAACTCATCCATTTTCCCTCACTGTTAACACCTATATACTGGGGCATCCAGATTTATTTCCAGTGCCACTTGTGAGCATTAGCTCAATGACTGCTTACTTGATGGGTCCACGTGTATTATTTCACAGATATCTCACACTTAGCATGACTAAAATTGAGGCTTTCATTCCACTCCCCAACTCAAGTTAAAATCTACCCCTCCTCTAATATTTCCACCTCAGAAATGGCCACTTCTGAGATGCTGATACTCATGCCAGAAATCTGGGAATCATACCTGATACCTCTCTCTTCCCACATATCCAATCCATCATTAAGTCGTTCTGTCCTAATTCTAAAATATCTACTGAATCTTTCTACTTTCCTCCATCTCCTCTGCCTACAGCCTAATCTAAACCATTGTCATCTTTTGCCTGGACCACTATAAGGCATCCTAATTATTAGACTTTCCCCACTTCCTCTCTTTCCACATTTTCCACAATTTCCAATTTTTTCCACCACATTTTCAAAAATTTCCACAACGTAGCCAGAATAATTTTTTTTAATCATATATTAGGTTACAACACTCATTCTTAAAGCCTTCAAAGGCTTCTGATTATAGCTAGGAAAAAAATCCAAAATCCTTGACACAGTCCTCCTAAGTCTCTATCCTCATCCTATGCCCCCCATTCTTACCCATTGCTCATTGCATTCAAAGCACACCAGTCTTTTTTCAGCTTCTCAAATGTGCCAAGTTCTCTCCCACCCCAAGGCTTTCACACATGCTATTCCTTTCCCTTCCCCTTTCATCCTTCTAGTCTCTACTTAAATATCACTTCTTCAGAGAAACCTCCCCCAAAGCTCCAATATAATTCACGTCCCCCTGCTATAATCTTTTTTACTTTTCCATCATAAGACTTTACATACTTTGTAATTATACATTTATTGGTGTATTTTTTAATAAATATTTATTTATTTATTTGGCTGCATCGGGTCTTAGTTGCAGCACGGGCTCTTCGTTGTGTTGCAGCAGTGGGCTTCTCTCTAGTTGTGGCATGCGGGCTTAGTTGCCCCATGGCATGTGGGATCTTAGTTCCCCGACCAGGGATGAACCAGCGTCCCCTGCATTGGAAGGCAGATTCTTAACCACTGGACCACCAGGGAAGTCCCTATTGGTGTATTTTTTGTTTACTGCCTCTCTCTCCTCTGGATCATAATCTCCATAAGGGCATGGACAACGTCTATTTTTTTCACTGTACTCTTGGTATAATGGCAGTAGTTTAGAGAGTTTAGAATTGTTTAAAGTATTGATAGTTTAGAATCAGTATAATTTAGGGATTAGGAGCAGGGGAGCCAGGCTGCTTGGAGTCAAATCCTGGTTCTGCCACGTACGAGCTCTATGACCTTGGGCAAACTGCTTAACTTCTCTGTGCCACCATTTCCACATCTAGAAAATGGGGAGAACAAAAGTACCTACGCCATAAGGTTGTTATAAGAATGAAAAGAATCAACAACACAAAGCACTTAGTACAGTACCTGGTGCAAAGCACTTCAATAAGCACTGGCTCTGATCAGCTCTTATTAGGGTATCCTCACCATCTCCCACAGAGGTAAACATTCAATAGACATTTACTGGATGAATGACTGAAAAAACAGACTCTACTATAGTCATTAAATAGGCTTTTTTAAATGACAGAGCAGGAATATTATAGAGATTTGGAGATGAAAACAAACAGTTAAGGCAAAGACTGAAGAAACCCACAATTTATAATGCATAAAGGGATAACAGTAATAAAAAACTAACTCTGGGACTTCTCTGGTGGCGCAGTGGTTAAGAATCCTCCTGCCAAGGCAGGGGACACGGGATTGAGCCCTGCTCAGGGAAGATCCCACGTGCTGCGGAGCAACTAAGCCCGTGCACCACAACTACTGAGCCTGAGCTCTAGAGCCCGCGAGCCACAACTACTGAGCCCGCGCACCTAGAGCCGGTGCTCCGCAACAAGAGAAGCCACCGCAATGAGAAGCCCGTGCACCACAATGAAGAGTAGCCCCTGCTCGCCGCAACTAGAGAAAGCCCGCATGCAGCAACGAAGACCCAACGCAGCCAAAAATAAAATTAATTAAAAAACAAACAAACAGAAAAACTAACTCTACTGGATGCTCAGTCTTTACCACTAAGCAAAAAATATGTTCACTCTTCCAGATGTTTACCCAAGGTGATTTGGTTGCTTTGACTTTTCCCTAAATATCACCCTTTTCCACAATTTTAATCACTCTCTTCAAAATCCTTCAAGCACCAATCACAGTTCAAATAGATGGTAAAATTCAGATACTATCATTTTCTACCTGTTTTGCAAAGAAATGTTCTTCTGTTCCTAAAATAGCTCTAGACTGTTTTGCTACATATATTACAAAATCCTCAAAGTTTTGCCCTCAATCTAATATCTGGAACTCTTTCAGACACTGTTGCTTTGGAGGTTTTCTCTTTCCCAGTAAAGACTTATCCTGTCACTCTAGGTTGAAGGACACTGAGGGGAAGGAGGGACAAATATGCTGCTTTAACTTCCTATTCCTTACTCAAGCTTTCTCAAAAGACCCTACACTTCAATCTAAGCATCACTATTATCTGTTCTGCTTTTGAAGAACATATAGTCTTTAGCTTATTATAACAATATTGAAAATGATAACAGCTGGCATATATAGTGCTATGTGCTATTCTAAACACTTTACATATGTCAACTCATTTAATTCTCACAACAAACCGTATGATATTCTACAGATGAGGAGAGGCACAGAGAGATTAATTAACTTGCCCAAGTCGCAGACCTAGTTAGGTACTGGCACAGTGATTTGGACCCAGACTGCCTGGCTCCAGAGTCAGGACCACTATGCTATTATTTCAAGAGTTTGGCAAGACATATTTTTTTGCCTTGTTTTCACAGGTCAGCTAGACAGAAATACTCCAATTCTCTCCCCAAATCAAACATGCATACTAATCCTCTCCAATTCAGCAAAATTTCAGATGTTTCATTATATCATAGGCATATATACCTAAAACAAAGTAATTTCGGTTCATGGGAGAATATATGTTCTACCCTGGGAAGCAGAAATAAACAAATGATGAAATCATGAAATGTGAAATTTGCCTCAGTGAATCCTACAGATAGAAATGTAATTCCAGTAAGTAGTAGGAAAAAATGTTTGCAAAATACTTTTAATTTCTTGCAGGAAAAGTACCAAACAAGATTGTAGGTGTTATTATATACACACCCAACAGCAACCTACATTTTCCCTCTCTCAATTTCATGACAATTCTCCTAAATCTCTCCTTTTATATTAAGCTAAATACCTCAGCTTATTCCCTGCTACAAACACCTGAAGGCATGTATCCAGTTTTCAAATTCATTGAACTCAACTTCCAAAGGACAGTTTTTTTTGGAAAAAATTAATAAATGAAAACTAACACATAAGAAGTAAAAAATTAAACTCATTAGTCAAGCATGCTGGATATTCATTAAGTCATAGTTATCCTTTACTATGCCAAATCCAGTGTCATCATACATTAAGTAACAGATGTTAGCTTATTACAAATATTTTATGTAGCAATCTTAAATGAAGACTTCCATTGCAATGGCAACAGGGGAACATTAATTTACTGAATCATGGTATGTTTCCAACTTTTTAGGGGGCTTAAGGATGCCATGGCTGAAGACCCCAATCCCCGTGAACTCCCAGTGCCTTCCTCACTCCTTCATCTCTCTCATCTCTGTCAGCCCTTGTTTGTTTCCTTAATAGCACAGCCTAAATTTCAGTCTTTACCAGATACCTGGTCAACTCTGCTCCCCACTGGAATTATCTCCATAAGGGCAGGAACACTCATGTCTACTTTTATATCCCAGCATCTAATGAGACTTCCATAAATATTTGGTAGATGAACAAAAGTCTGAAAAGGTAAGGGTTGAAACATACAGTCACAATCAAGGAATAGATCCAAAAGGTCTGACTGGAATATTTCATACCTCAGGAAAAAATGCAGTGCAACAATACTCAATAAATAAAGGAAAAAAATTAGGTGAAGTGAAGATTATCAACTCTTAAGAGCGAAGGAAGAGATAGAGAACAAGTTAGAAAAGACTACGCTAATCTATAAACAAGCCAGGACTAACTGGAATAGAGGGAGTAACATGCAGCACCTACAACTCTTTCACTAGCACTTCCAAGGACTTACTCCTTTCCACAAACATGTAGTAAGCTTCTCCAATGCATTTAATGTTTGTCACCTCTATCCTCCATGACTGTCAGGCATAATGCTGCCTTCAAAGAAGCAAGCTGTCCAAGAACCCAGATGACAGCTGTTCATTGTTGCTGTAAGACAGCATAGAAGTTAACATGTGAAGAGCACTTTATCTTTTCAAAGCAGCTTCATGTATTTTTTTTCTCAACAGAAGTATTACAATAGAAGTACTATCTTTCCCATTCTTTAAATACAGACACATAAAAGCACTCAAAGCCTTGAATTTGAATCCCAGCTCTGCTACATACTTGCTGTGTGATCTTGGACAAATTATTTACTTTCTGTGAGTTCAGTATCCATGGGGAAATTAATATCTACCTTAAGGGACTGTTATGAGCATTCAGTGAGATTAACACCTGCAAAGAACACGACACAGTAAATGCTCAATAAAGGACAGTAACCTTCCCTATGGTCTCCTTAAATAGTTTGTGCAAGATTTCTCAGCTAGTAAGTTGGTAAACCTAGGACTTAAACCCAGGTCTCCTGATTCCTTAATCTGTTTTCTTCTAGCCACATCACTTTGGCAGACTGCCACATACTACTGAGCATATAAATATATTCTGACAATAAGCGATCACAACATTTTTATCTATCAGCAACTAATTTTAGCTTTGAGAAAAAGGGACCAAAAAAAACGATCTAATTAACTTGGGGGTAGAAGGGGTTCGAAAATATAAAATATAAATTACCCCCAAACCGTGGTACAGTTGTACCATAGCACTTCCGTACAAACAAAAATTATGACAAGAAACAGAAAGTTCTCTCTGGTTTTATGAGGAACAACTGGAGAAAGAAACGAGCATGACTATGATTAAAGGAACTTAAGGGTATTTTTTTTTGGTAAACCAAACCACTGGGCAAAACGATTTGCATCCCATTCCAAAATAACTCTATCAGGGCTGAGAAGTATCTTAAAAAAAGAGACCTCAGTGTGCTAACAACAAACCTTTTCTCCAATTCCTTTAAGAGTGAGATAAATGGGAAGAGTGAGATAAATTGTCAACATAAACTGTCAACATAAACGTTCATGAAGATCCCTGAAGACCATAAATGTTTGTTCTGGATTCAGTGTTAATAAGCAGCATAAAGGAGCATGATCAAAAGAATAAAAGTTTCATAAGTATCCTAAAACAAGCTGAAAATATTTTGAAAATTATACAATATAAAAATAAGTTATTACTCTGTTAATAAAAATAACCGATTGTTTTCAAAGTGATATACATAACTAATCTTTTTCAAGTGCTATACATAACTCCTTCTAGGAAAAGTTCTAGAAGACATTCGAAGAAGTTCACATCTTTAACAATCCCCGAGAAGAGAAGACAGAATAATTCAGTCACATCCTGAATTTGTAAATTCTGAAAAGAAATGCCAGGAGAGAGCTTGATCTGACTTTGAAAGAACACAAGATTTAACCAAGAAAGGTAAGAGTTGAGTGAATTTCTATCACAAAGCAGGGGAGAAGCTGATAAGAAGCTCTACCCCTCCCCACCAGCACAACCATATTTCTTGTCCTCCTCAATTCAACTTAAACCTCTGCTAATTATCTTCTACGGAAGCATAACAAAATGTTCCTAACATTTCTTCCTGACACTCAGAGCAAATTCCATTTATTATTTAGCATTCATTAGTAGCCACTGAGATACTACACTAACTCTAAATTCTATGCAGACCCTATCAATCCCCAGAGGGTAATGTCCTTTCCTTCTCCAAATTTTTTCCTCTGATATAAATTCTCTTCTACCATAAAAACTTTTCCAGAGAACACACATTCTTAGCCTAACTTCCCAATCTAGATTCTCCATAAAGATAGTCTCATGACTCTTCATGAATCCCTTTCTGGGAGCACTAAGGTCCTAGTAACTAGGAAATCACTTATGATCAAGGGCCCTTCATTTAAATCCTGCTGACCTCAACAAAATAATAATAATAACAATAATAATAATAAGGAACAATAATCCTTCCAAAACTCATATGAGAAGTCTAAATCTGTTAAAGAACATAGACTTGTATAGTTTCCATCCAAGGACTACAAATTTAGTCTCCTCTCCCTTAAGAAAACCTATCTCCTACTGATTCTACATACGTATTGTAGAAATACTTATTCAACCTAGAATGACCTTTAGGTTATTTCTTTCAACAAAGATATTACACAAATTAGAATCATGACACTGAATCCAATGAAAATAAAATGAGTAAGAACATGTAGTCTCCAAAATTTCCAAGCTGGGAGAGAAAAGGAAAACATAATGGAGTTCCCAGAATGCTAACTTTCAATTTAAATATCTCAATACTTGAATGATTTCTACACACAGGCTTTTTAACTCTAGTATATGCAGTAACTAAGCCACTAGTCAAATACAAAACTGGTCCGAAAGAGACTCCTTGAGTTTTATTTGGATTCTTCCTAGAAAGCACTCTCTGAGGATAAATATCTGACTTCAAAATCTTGACCATCCTCTGCAGGACGTTAACCACTTAACACCACAGTTGAAAGACTTCCGAAGAGAAACAGGCTGAGGGGAAGAAGGAGAAATAAGTATCAACCAGTAAGCAAAACAGACAGCAAACAAAATTTTTTATCAAGAAACAAAGAAATTGTTTCTACTCTCGCTAAAATGATACAGACTTTAAAAAGCAAAACCAGCCAAAGATCGCGTGGTCCCTTAACTTCTGCAATCCCCAGTGACGGACTCTATATTCCTAGGAAGGAGGGATCACAGACAATCAAACGGCAAATCACTATGTGGATAAAATGACTGGTAAAGTGAGGGGGAAAAAATTGAACTGGTAAACAACAAAAAATGACTTACGGTGCATTTAAAGATCTGTCAGGGCTACGGGGAAAAGTCACGTCCTAGATCAGCCTCAGTTTCCCTACCCAAAAAAGGCGAGAACATGACACTTCGCTCAGAGGAGCCAGAGGGCCCTGTTCCACAAGCCTCCACCTATTCAAAGGCCCCTTCAAAGGCCGGACTCAGAAAGTGTCCCCAGTGCAACTGAGTCATGACACCCGGAGCCTTTGGTGGGGGGAGGGGGAGGAATAAAGGAGAGCCAAAGCGCGCAAAGCTCTATCCGTTCCTGGAAAGCGACTTTCCCCACACACTGGGGGTACCGACACCCGCCCCAGAGCCAACATCCCCTCCCTACCGAACCGCACCGGGCAGCCCCACCATCTCTGCGTCCTTCCGGCTTCTCCCTCAGTTTCCCGCCGCCTCACCGACCGCGCCCCCGAACGCAGCCGGGTAGTTCCTCCTCTGGCCGTGTCTCCGCTGCCGACCCGCCGCCCACCCGCCGGCGCCAAGGTCTTCTCAACCCGGCGGCGGAAGGATGCCGGGCCGGGCCTCCCAGGCTCCTCCCGTGGCCTACCTGAAAGGCGGGAGGGGGCTCAGTTTGCAGCCCAGCAAGTGGACTGAGCCACAGACTAGAAGAAGAAGCAAGGAGGAAGCAAGGGGTCCGCTCTACCGACCAGCGGGAGAAAGCAGCCTGAGCGCGGGGCCTCGCAGATAAGTCAGCCTTCCAACCGGCGCCGCCACCGCTCGGGAGACATCAAGCAAGAAGACGGCGCAAAAGATCACCGAACACACGAACGCCCAGACATCAAAGGAGGAGCGCCCAGGCAATCGTTCAAGGCAGTAGAGTCGAGCGTCGAAAAACAGCTTCGCTCCAACTCAAGGTCCGGCTCCTGTCCAAGGCATAAATAAACAAACCCAGATCATAAGCCACGGAGTAAAGCAGACTGGGCTTCTGCCATTTTCTGTGTCAGCTGCCTGCTGTCTAAATTGTTTAGAGAACCGAATTTTTCTTGAGAGTGTTGAAGATCAAGTCATAGTATAATAACACGTTATCTAACTATAGTTCAGCGACTACCTTATGGACTCTCAACACTATCCCAACTGAGCAAATTTGACCTTAGTTTCCTCATGAAACAGTGAGGTGAATGAAAAAAATGATAGATAGATAGATAGGTATATAGATAGAGGTATGACAGAGAGAATGAGAGAATCCAGACAGGAACAGAGTGAATAATCTCTATTAAAGCTCCAATTTAGCTTCCATATTCAGGGTTCTGTAGTCTGATCTTAAGACAGGAAATAAATAAATAAATAAATAAATAAATAAATAAATAAATAAATAATACACGTACTGCTTTTCTCTTTTATTTTATTCCAAAGGCCTAGAACCACAGGTGTGCTTCTTACATAATAACCAAGTTTCTTTGGGTTCTGAACTTAACGAAGTGTGTTGACATTTTTATCATCACAATAGCCTTTTTCTGGAGTCTCTTAGTAGACAGACTAATATGGTCAGCACAAATATGGATTAATATGTTCATCCCAGGCACAATTTAGTAAATCATATAGATCACTACAATATGGGTTACCAACTATGAGCAATAATAGTTTACCTTACCTCCTTCGAAGGAGGGAGGAGACTTGGAGAGTAAAGGTGTAAAAAGAAAAGATAGTCCCAGCCCTTAAAGAGTATATAATCTAATCAAAGTGAAAGCCCACATTCTTAAAACATTAGCTTTATTCACAATTTATTGTAATTTTTTTAAATCCTTTAAATTCATGAAAATATTTAAGGAACAGCTCATATGTATAAAATGCAGGATAAGACCAGCATCCATAATATGAGGACAAAACGCTTTATTGTCTATCACTTTTTTTAAAATAAATTTATTTATTTATTTTATTTTTTTGGCTGCTTTGGGTCTTCATTGCTATGCACGGGCTTTCTCTAGTTGCAGAGAGCAGGGCTACTCTTCGTCCTGGTGCACGGGCTTCTCATTGTGGTGGCTTCTCTTGTTGCGGAGCACAGGCTCTAGGTGTGCAGGCTTCCGTAGTTGCAGCACATGGGCTCAGTAGTTGTGGCTCACAGGCTCTAGAGAACAGGCTCAGTAGTTGTGGCACATGGGCTTAGTTGCTCTGCGGCATGTGGCATCTTCCCGGACCAGGGCTTGAACCCATGTCCCCTGCATTGGCAGGCCCATTCTTAACCACTGCACCACCAGGGAAGTCCCTTGTCTATCACTGTTTAGAGGATTTTTCAAATGAGTAAACATTATAGCAACATTTATAAAAGCTTAAAAAGAAAGAATTTAACAATCTGCGTCCAAAACACGAACTTTTAATTTGTTCATGTTCTCATAAAGTCCTTGGAAATATTCTACATAATTTTTCGTTTTATTTTATTTTTTTATTTAATTTTTTGGCCGTGCTGTGTGGCTTGTGGGATCTTAGTTCCCCGACCAGGGATTGAACCCGGGTCACAGCAGTGAAAGCACCACATCCTAACCACTGCACTGCCAGGGAATTCCTCTACATAATTTTTAAAGTTTAATTTAAGCAGAGATACAATAGTGTTATTTTTTTGCATTATATTATTTCCCTATTAAAGTCTTTAATAGTTGTTTTTTTAAACAATTGCGCAATATTCCATTGAGAGGATTTACTGAACATGCTTCCCATTTTGAATATGTATCTTGCTTCCAAACATTTTCTGTGTAATAGGTATTGCATCTCCTGGAAAGAGGCAGTTATAACCTTATTATTAATGATTAGAATCTACTGCACAGGACTTCCCTGGTGGCACAGTGGTTAAGAATCCACCTGTCAATGCAAGGGACATGGGTTCGAGCCCTGATCTCGGAAGATCCCACATGCCGCAGAGCAACTAAGCCCGTGCGCCACAACTACTGAGCCCACACTCTAGAGCCCGCGAGCCACAACTACTGAAGCCCGCGTGCCTAGAGCCCGTGCTCCACAACAAGGGAAGCCACTGCAATGAGAAGCCCAGGCACCACAAAGAAGACTCGGCCCCACTCGCCGCAACTAGAGAAAGCCCACAGGCAGCAACGAAGACCCAACGCAGCCAAAAATAAATAAACTAATTTATTTTAAAAAAAGAAGCTACTGCACATAAACAAAAAGAGTAAAGAAACAAGGGGCTTCCCTGGTGGCGCAATGGTTAAGAGTCTGCCTGCCAATGCAGGGGACATGGGTTTGAGACCTGCTCCAGGAAGATCCCACATGCCGCAGAGCAACCAAGCTCGTGTGCCACAACTACTGAGCCTGCGCTCTATAGAGCCCATGAGCCACAACTATTGAGTCCAAGTGCCACAACTACTGACGCCCCCGCGCACCTAGAGCCTGTGCTCTGCAACAAGAGAAGCCACCACAATGAGAAGCCCATACACCACAACAAAGAGTAGCCCCCGCTCGCTGCAACTAGAGAAAGCCCGCATGCAGCAAGAGACCCAACACAGCCAAAAATTAATTAATTAATTTTAAAAAAAGAGTAAGGAAACAAGGCAGAGGTTTATTTCTCTGTCATATAAAAGAAATCTAGGGTAAGGTGTGGCCATTCAGCATCAGGGACCAGGCTTCTATGTTGTTGCTGTGATATGTTCAATAAGTGTTTTTTTGTCTTAGATCCAAGACAGCTGCTCAAGCTCTAGCCATCATGTCTACATTCCAACCAGCAGGAAGCTGAAAGAGGAAAGGCATGTCTCCTAGCCATAAGGACACATCTTGAAAATAGCACAGGACATTTCCACTTACATTCCACTGGCCAGAATTTAGTCACATAGCCACACCTAACTAGGAATTTGTCCTTATCCTGGGAAGCCATGTACCCATGAAAAGTCAGGGGCAACTGGATTCTAGGAGATGACTAAATAAGCAGTCTGCCAAATTCCTAGACTTTGCTTTACTGTTTCCCAGGGCTGAGTTTCTACTTCTAGAATACACGCTTTAGGGAAGCTTCCTTCTTGGGGAGGCTTGTGGGGCTTAAGTGTCTAAAGCTACAGCCCTCACTCAAACTTGACCCATACAATGACTTTATTTTGAGACCTTGATTTCAGTGAGGAAAACTAAACAAACTACTTTTGAGGCTATAAGAAATTTTAGGTTTTTCAAATCTGGAGACATTTATTTTGGGAAAAACACCTGAAGGTTATGCAAATATAAACCTAAAATCAACATCTGAAAATGGAGATGTTTGAGAAACTGAGGCTAGACTGCTCTGTGAAACCATGGAAAAGATGGTTTATTCTACAGGCAGAGTTGCATCTTTACAGATAAATTTCATTAGAGAAACTGTTTCAAGAGTGACAGTAGGGCTTCCCTCGTGGCGCAGTGGTTGAGAGTCCGCCTGCCGATGCAGGGGACACGGGTTCGTGCCCCGGTCCGGGAAGATCCCACGTGCCGCAGAGCGGCTGGGCCCGTGAGCCATGGCCGCTGAGCCTGTGCGTCTGGAGCCTGTGCTCCGCAGCGGGAGAGGCCACAACAGTGAGAGGCCCTCATACCGCAAAAAAAAAAAAAAAAAAAAGAGTGACAGTAAACTACTATTTGTTCTTATCAAGTATATTTGGACAGAAGAGTAGATCACAAAAGATCAGGGGTTGAAACCCTCAAACCCACAGAAATCTTTTTACATTGGAGGAAGACCTGAGAAAAAGAAACGAGGTGGGCAGAAGGAAAGATCATCTTGGGATGTAACACAGAAGCCTACACCTTGGTGTTAAAAACTCAGTAACTCATTATTATGTTGATTGTTGATTATTGTATTCTGATAGGATTCTTGTGGAGGAGTCACCCCCCGTGAAGGTAAGAGGATGCTTACCCTGAAGTAGGGTGACCAACTGTCCCAGATTGCTAAGGACTAAAGGGTTTCCCAGGACACAGCACTTTCCGTGCTAAAACTGCGACAACTGAGGGCAAACCGGGAGAGTTAGTCACCCTAAGAATAAATATAACCACTGTCAATCATGTGGAAAGAATCTGGAAAGACTAAACCAGGGGACTTCTCTGGTGGTGCAGTGCTTAAGAATCCGACTGCCAATGCAGGGGACACAGGTTTGAGCCCTGGTCTGGGAAGGTTCCACATGCCAAGGAGCAACTAAGCCCATGTGCCACAACTACTGAGCCTGCACTCTAGAGCCCGCGAGCCACAACTACGGAGCCCGTGTGCCAAAACTACTGAAGCCTGTGCGCCTAGAGCCCGTGCTCCACAAGGGAAGCCACCACAGTGAGAAGCCCGTGCACCACAACGAAAAGTAGCCCCCACTCACCACAACTAGAGAAAGTCTGAACACAGCAACGAAGACCCAAAGCAGCCAAAAACAAAAATAAATAAATAAATAAATAAATATTTTAAAAATGACTAAACCAGGAATGAGGATTGGGACTTATTGACCTGGGGGAATTGCCTGTGATAAAGGGTGAAGGGAGGGAAAAGGAGAGAATGGGAGGAGACTGTTCCTTATCTTGCTCTGGGCTCTGAGAAACCTACCACATTGGGTGGTAGGAATCAGGCCTGAACCTAAGATGAGATTCTGTAGCAGTACCATGAGTCATCTTATTACGAAGTCCAGGAAGCGGAGTTAGGCCTTGAGCAGCCAAAATGATGAGCCGCTTGTAGGTTTTGCATTGCAATTCTATTGTTCTTCGGTAGTCTGGTCTCATGGCACTGTGGGATAATGTACACGCTTTGGGTTGGACGGTAAAGGTAGAAGCTGTGTAGTGATGTAAGAGCAGCCCAGGGAAGAGGAGAGATCCCAGAACAGCAGGTAACCATTCACAGAACCATAACAGGCTTTTCCTTCTCTGGAATTATTTATATAGGATAAATTTCTAGTGGTGGAATTTATCAATGGATTGAAATGTCTGAACTTTTTAAGACTCTAGAATGGCATGGAAATCAGCCCTTCTATAAAGACAACTGTATATATAAGGGTTAGAAAAAGTCTCAACAGACTGAAACGGAATGTTTAGCTGGACAAACATGGAGACTCCTTTCCAAAAGACTTTTTGAAATTTACCAGCCTGTGATTTCAAGGTCTACTTTTCTTGTTCCTGTTTAATATCAAGAGATCTCATACCTCTTATCTGATTATCACGAAGTAGGGTATTAGATGGTAGTCACATTAAAAATAAAAAACCTGTGAGTTTTATGCAGTTAGGTTCCTGGGGTGTCCCCAGCCTTCAACTAGTATTTTTTCTTCCTTCCTGCATTGCTATTTTTACTTAATTCTGAGTCCGTTATCTCTTATACTCACAATTTTGTAAAATCTGGGTGGGATCTAGGGAGCAAGAGGGACCTGAGGATATATGCATGCACAGTGGTTAAAACTCCAATTTATTTTCTTGATCTCTTCTTAACTTCCCCTCCACTGTCAGGGAAATCAATGGTTAAGCTCAGTTCTTGAGCTTCCAGTTTATTATGTCAGGTAGGGATACAATTGTAGTATGTTTATTATCTATATAGCCTCTATTTTATTCCTCCTTATCTCTTATACTTTTTCATATATGATCCCATTAAAATTGTGTCTTGTTTCTTTGTCCCTAAATTAGATTAACTTGCTATAGATCCTTTACAGTCCAAGAAAGGAGCTCCATCTCTGATTAGTTCATTTTAAACTAAGAATATGTTTATGGTCCCTCTTTTGTATAATTTGGAATTAGTAAACCGCTGATAAACCAGTATTGTAGTTTTCCCTTAATACATCCTGGGACTTTTGCTGTCTTGGAACAGCTAAGGGCAAATCTGGAAAACTTTTATGCTGGCCAGATGGAATCATCTATGGGAAGATGAGGCTTATATAAGACAGGTGAAATCCTTGACTTTGTCCCAAAGCTATACCAGGAAGATACTATAAATCCACAATAAGGACCTCAAGAGAAGACTTCTCAGGCACCTATAAAAAGTCCCTATAAGCAAACCCTTGGCAATTTAGAAATACAGATCGTGATCCCTCCCCTAGGTCATTCTGAGGAAAGTGTAACTGGACTGAAAAAAAATCCTGGCCTATAAAAACCCACATTGAAAGGAGATTAAAGGAATAGATTTTAACTGTTATTCTGTGGAATTATTAGGAAATAAAATGCTCCCAGGGAAAAACACTTCCAGCCAATGTTTGGTCTGTTCAGCACTTAGAAATTATCTTTGGTGTGCAAATAATAGGCTTGAAATTGCTAATGAATTCTCCCCCAGACTGTCCCTCCCACTGAGGCTTTATGTCACCATCTAATGAGTTAAGTTGTGAAAAACCCCAATTTTCCTTTAATGTGGTTTTTGAAAGATAAATGCTAGGCACTTTCCAAGATTACACTCCACCTTGCCTCTTAAGATGCACAGGTGTGGGCTTCCCTGGTGGCGCAGTGGCTGAGAGTCCGCCTGCCGATGCAGGAAACACGGGTTCGTGCCCCGGTCCGGGAAGATCCCACATGCCGCGGAGCGGCTAGGCCTGTGAGCCATGGCCGCTGTGCTCCGCAACAGGAGAGGCCACAACAGTGAGAGGCCCGCGTAAAGCAAAGAAAAAAAAAAGAAGAAGAAGATGCACAGGTGGCAGTATGCCTTTCCTCATGCAATACTCATAATAGAACCAAAACTTTAGAGGGAAAAGTACCCATCTCAGGAAACTTGGAAAGACTGTGAGAGTTAAAATATTGCCTATCAGGGAGACAAAGCAAGCTTGGGTCACAGGTTTAATTTGACAAAGAAAAAAAAACATAACAGGGCACCTCTATTGCATAATGAATAGAACAAAAGTTTCCAGTCACTTCTTCATTGTCCACTCCCATCTCAGCAATATCACTGCACTTGTTAAGCTCAACCTCCTGCCAAATGGACCCACTCCTTACAGAGTAGGATGATGATGGAAAATAGCATTTGGAGTAGAAATAAATAGCAGATAATAATCCATAATTGTTTTTAATCTTGTGGATGAGTCACCTTCAATTTATTTCCAAATTTCTTTTGTCATCAGCTGTTCACTTCTTTACTTTGAAAATCACCAGATTAACACTGCCAAAGGCAGGTAGGAAATGATCCATGAGGACAATTCAGAGGGATCACATGGGTGAGTGGCTGAGAAACTGGGAACAAAACAATCCTCAGGAAAGGCTCTATTTTGTCCCAGCAAAGGCACCAATGTGTGAACCTAATTCACACTTTCATTATTCCAATCAGGTTATTTATTTTTTTTGAGGTATGCGGGTTTCTCACTGCCGTGGCCTCTCCCATTGCGGAGCACAGGCTCCGGATGCGCAGGCTCAGCAGCCATGGCTCACGGGCCCAGTTGCCCCGCGGCATGCGGGATCCTCCCGGACCGGGGCACGAACCCATGTCCCCTGCATCGGCAGGTGGACTCTCAACCACTGCGCCACCAGGGAAGCCCAGGTTATTTTTATATCAGTATAATTTTAGAATAAGACTTGGTGGAGGATTATTTATTTCCTGAGAAGTTCTGTCCATCACTTTGCACAGAAGATATTCAAGTAGGTCTAACTCCAAAATTCATTTCAAACCAAGAAATTATATTCCTTTTACCTCTCCTTTTTAATACATGTCTTCTGTATCCCCTAAACTTTCTTTCTGAACAAGGAATTTTAAAGCAGAATGGCCAAAAAGACATCCTAACATCATAATCATAAGAAATGTGATCTATTTAGATGTGGACTGTCTAAACCTGGGTGAATTTCCTTTGCCCATCAATCTTTCAGGGTCTTTAGATCCCCTGTAAAGTGTAAGCTTGCTGTTTTGTCTCTATTTGACTTGTCTTCTTTAAGCTGATTGAATTCTTAAACCCATTTAGCCTTTAGCTCCTACTCAGGGTTGGAAGTAAGAGATTGGAGTCCAGATGTTCTCCCTGGGAACTAGGTCCAAGTCACAGCTCAGTAATTACAGACAGAATTAAGATGGAGGTTTTGGACTGTCCCTAACCTCCTCTTAAAAACACAAAGCTGAAAAATCACATTAGTAGCCATTTATTTATGTCAGAGGACCATTTCCCAACTGAAATTTACTCTTCACACTTGCCTCAGATTATGCCTATATAGGTAGTAAAGTAGAAAAGCGAAAATACCATCCAAATCTTTCAGGACAAATATTGTTTTCTTTTGAAATCTCTAGATAACTGAAACAAAGTGTTCTGGCTGTCTAGATGCTATTTTTCCCTCTGCTTTGATTTTGTAAGCATGATATAAATGTCTGCAACCAGGGAACTTTCAAATGAGTGAGTGGTGCTAACCTGGTGTTCAATGGATAGTAGAGAACTGTTGTCTTCGGAGGTTTTGGTTTAGTTAATAAACTTGCAAATGAATCAAGATATTCTGGCCTAGCCTCAACCTTTCTAAAACATGCAGATTAAATGTCAGTTTGTGACAAGTGTCCACATGCTCAGTCATGCTAGATGATGGAACTGTGTAGGGGGTGGTGAGAGGGAAAGTTTGTCACAGCTCCTTCTGGAAAGCCTCCCCACTCCCCACATTCCACATTAGCTGAAGTGAGTGAGCATCAACTCCTGACGGATACGGTCAGCCTCTAGGTCCAAGGACTCCATGTGATCATACTCTTCCTCAGGAGGCTGTTCCATGGGTCCTGTCCCTGGAGAGGACCAGACATCCATCCCATGCTCCAGGGAGATGTTGTGGAGGACACAGCAGGCCAAGATGATGTGGCTGGACTTCTCCGGTGAGTACTGCAGTGCCCCCTTGGATCCATCCAGGCAGCGGAATCGGGAGCAGAGGGTTCGGAAAGTCTTCTCAATCACGCTGTGAGTTGCAGAATGGGCCATATTATAGCGATATTCGGCTGGAGTTTCAGGAATGTGAAGTGGGGTCATAAGCCAGGTGCGGAGAAAGAAGGAACTGTCACCTGTGGGGAAGGCCCAAAGACATCACAGATGTTTATAACTGGAATACAAACAAAAAGGAAAATCCAGGAGCATGTACAGAGAATGGACAAGAAAATGCAACAGCTTCCAGAGCCAAAGCACACCAGGGAAATGAAGAGGGAAATGCTGTGGTAAAGAGCCCACAGCTAGTCAGGAGCAGGAAGACTAGAGTGAGTCTTGGCTGGGAATACCCTTGGCTAAAACCAACAGAGAAAAAAGCTGACCCGGCTAAAGAAAGCTAAGTCTGAAAGAATGTAGGACAGAGGTGAAGGCACTGGAGGAAATGAAATTCCTGGATTTTCTTTTTTTGGCTGCGATGCACTGCTTGCGGGATCCTAGTTCCCTGACCAGGGATCGAACCCGGGCTCCCGGCAGTGGAAGCGCGGAGTCCCAACCACTGCACCTCCAGGGAATTCCAGGATTTTCTGAATTCAGAGATATTATTCTTTAATAAAAAGTTAATACGGCTTCCCTGGTGGCGCAGTGGTTAAGAATCCGCCTGGCAATGCAGCGGACAAGGGTTCAAGCCCTGGTCCGGGAAGTTCCCACACGCCACGGAGCAACGAAGCCTGTGCGCCACAACTACTGAGCCTGCACTCTAGAGCCCGCGAGCCACAATTACGGACGCCCGCGTGCCTAGAGCCCGTGCTCCGCAACAAGAGAAGCCACTGCAATGAGAAGCCCACGCACCGCAATGAAGAGTAGCCCCCACTCGCCGCAACTAGAGAAAGCATGCACGCAGCAAGGAAGACCTAACGCAGCCAAAAATAAATATTTAAATTTAAAAAAAAGGTTAGTACGGGCTTCCCTGGTGGCGCAGGGGTTGGGAGTCCGTCTGCCGATGCAGGGGACACGGGTTCGTGCCCCGGTCTGGGAAGATCCCACATGCCGCGGAGCGGCTGGGCCCGTGAGCCATGACCCCGGAGCCTGTGCTCCGCAGCGATGAGGGGCCCACGTACCGCAAAATAAATAAATAAATAAATAAAGGTTAGTAGAAACTATCACATAGCGAGCCAATCTTCAAAATCTCTAAAGAGCAAGAGTGCAAGAGAGAAAAAGAGAATTCTGCCAGGAGACCTCAAAACACTTGTGAAGAAAAATCTCTGACTTTACCATTAAAATGTCAGGTCTGAAAGCACTACCTAGGAATTTCAGAGTATTTCATAGACAATAATCATTCATTCTCCCAGTGCTAAGAAGAATAAGAGAAAATTCCCAGCAGAGATGAGAACTCAGGTGTTCTGCCTTCCTAGATATTACCTTCATTAGAACCATGCCTTTGTAATAGAGGAACAGGTAGAATTTCACATTAACAAGGAGACCATAAATATAACGATGCAAATAGTAATAGGGATAAAGAAATAAAATCAGAAGTCAATTAAAATAATATACACAAGGCATTTCCCTTAAGTGACTTCTTTATGGAATAATCCTGGGAAGTGCTAAAACCAAAACAAAACTGGGGTGCAATGTCCCATTACAAGAGTACAATGTTTCTATAACGTTTAATTGTCCTGACTCACTAAATCTGGAAGATGAAATGTCTCAGAGGAACAACCCCTTAGAAATTTGAGACAAATAGACCTGAGGAATACCAACTTGTATAGTTGCTGTGTTCCTCACCCACCATCAATTTCAGTAAATAGTTATGGATTGTTCAGAGAGTGCTAGGCACTGTTCCAAACATATAGCACTCCTTTCTTTTAGGAGCTTACATTTCTTTTTCTTCTTTTTTTTGGCCACACCATGTGGCTTGTGGGATCTTAGTTCCCTGACCAGGGATTGAATCCCGGCCCGTGGCAGTGAAAGAGCCAAGTATTAACTACTGGGTCGCCAGGGAATTCCCCATGGGTTAACTTTATTTTATTTTATTTTTAAAATAAATTTATTTATTTATTTTTGGCTGCTACTCTTCGTTGCAGTGCATGGGCTTCTCACTGCAGTGGCTTCTCTTGTTGCAGAGCACACGCTCTAGGCATGCGGGCTTCAGTAGTTGTGGCACGTGGGCTCAGTAGTTGTGGTACATGGGCTTAGTTGCTCCGCAGCATGTGGGATCTTCCCGGACCAGGGCTCGAACCCATGTCCCCTGTGTCGGCAGGCGGATTCTTAACCACTGTGCCACCAGGGAAGTCCCAACTTTATTTTAAATGCAATTTTTTAAATTTAAAAAATTACTGAGGCTCCCACAGTATGGCCGGCGACATTAGCCAGCGCTCGCTCTACTCTCTCTAACGGGGAAACAGCGGACTACAAGAGACTGAGCTGTATCTGCCTCTATTTCCAACAGACTCACGTTCAACTTTCGCTCAGACACACACACACAAAAAGCCGGGAAAATTTTATTAACCTATTTTTTAAAAAAGTTAATATAAAATTATAGCCAAAAAGGAACCTGAACTTTAGTAACACAGCTGGAACAATCCGCAGCGGTGGCGGCAGCGGTGGGAGAAGAGATTTAATTTAGTTGATTTTCTGTGGTTGTTGGTTGTTTGCTAGTCTCACAGTGATGGAAGCTGCACATTTTGTCGAAGGGACCGAGAAGCTGCTAGAGGTTTGGTTCTCCAGGCAGCAACCCGATGCAAACCAAGGATCTGGGGATCTTCACACCATCCCAAGATCCGAGTGGGACATACTTTTGAAGGATGTGCAATGTTCAATCATAAGTATGACAAAAACTGACAAGCAGGAAGCTTATGTACTCAGTGAGAGTAGCATGTTTGTCTCCAAGAGACGTTTCATTTTGAAGACATGTGGTACCACCCTCTTGCTGAAAGCACTGGTTCCCCTGTTGAAACTTGCTAGGGATTACAGTGGGTTTGACTCAATTCAAAGCTTCTTTTACTCTCGTAAGAATTTCATGAAGCCTTCTCACCAAGGGTACCCACACTGGAATTTCCAGGAAGAAATAGAGTTTCTTAATGCAATTTTCCCAAATGGAGCAGCATATTGTATGGGACGTATGAATTCTGATTGTTGGTACTTGTATACTTTGGATTTCCCAGAGAGTCGGGTAATCAATCAGCCAGATCAAACCCTGGAAATTCTGATGAGTGAGCTTGATCCAGCAGTTATGGACCAGTTCTACATGAAAGATGGTGTTACTGCAAAGGATGTCACTCGTGAGAGTGGAATTCGTGAACTGATACCAGGTTCTGTCATTGATGCCACACTGTTCAATCCTTGTGGGTATTCAATGAATGGAATGAAACTGGATGGAACTTATTGGACTATTCACATCACTCCAGAACCAGAATTTTCTTATGTTAGCTTTGAAACAAACTTAAGTCAGACCTCCTATGATGACCTGATCAGGAAAGTTGTGGAAGTCTTCAAGCCAGGAAAATTTGTGACCACCCTGTTTGTAAATCAGAGTTCTAAATGTCACACAGTGCTTTCTTCACCCCAGAAGATTGAAGGTTTTAAACGTCTTGATTGCCAGAGCACTATGTTCAATTATTATAATTTTGTTTTTACCAGTTTTGCTAAGAAGCAGCAACAGCAGAGTTGATTAAGAAAAATGAAGAAAAAGTGCAAAAAGAGAACACACATAGAAGAAGGTGGTGGCTGGTTTTTAGATATTGATACCAAGGGCCATGCTTTCCATAACTGCCACCTTGTAGCTGCAGAAAGCCCTAGATGTGATGACAGTGTAATCATTTTGAATTGTACGCATTATTATATCAAGGAGTTAGATATCTTGCATGAATGCTCTCTTCTGTGTTTAGGTATCCTATGCCACTCTTGCTGTGAAATTGAAGTGCACGTAGAAAAAACCTTTTACTATATGAAACTTTACAACACTTGTGAAAACAACACAATCTGGTTTATGCACAGTGTAATATTTCTCCAGGTATCATCCAAAATTCCCCACAGACAAGGCTTTCGTCTTCATTAGGTGTTGGCCTCAGCCTAGCCATCTGGGACTGTTCTATTAAATTGCTACCAGGATTTTGCATCCAGTTACCTCCACTTTCTAGAACATATTCTCTACTAATGTTATTGAAATCAATTTCTACTTCATACAGATGTTTTTGCAGCACCAATCAAAGTTCTTCTTCCACAAGTTGAGTCCTCTATGAAAATGACTGCAGTTATCCATTTTGTGTATTACTATCTCACTGCTTCCTATACTTGTGTGACTTGGATTCATTCCTCACCATGGTGTCTCCCTCCCAACCACACCCCCTCCATAAAGCAATACACTGTTACACTGTGGGTTTACACTAACCTTATACCCTAGAGGGGGAACGGGGGTGGGGGTGGACCCTGGGCTTAATTTTCTTTTAAGGTCAAGGGAGTTTGGCCTTTTTCGTTAACCATGAGCTCTTTTGGAATAAGATGGTGTTGATTAGCGAAGAAGGTGTAGATTGATACTAGGGAATATTGGCAGAACTGTATGGAAACTGTGTCCCCCATTAGAGATTAGCTTCTCATGGGTACCATGTCTTTATTAACTTGTTAAGTAGTAGTATAAAAAATTATCACTAAATTTGTTAGCAAGGATATTTAAGATATAGGTTGTGTTGGATTCAACAAGATAAGTCAGCTCAGATGATTCACCTCAACTTTTACTTTCATAGCCATTTCCACTAATTTCTATTAATGATATGCCATAAACTTTCGTTCAAAGCAAAAAAAAATTACTGAGATATTCACATATAACACTGTATTAGTTTTAGGTATACTGGATTAACTTTAAATATCTGAGATGGCTCACAAAATTTTCAAATTGTATATTTAGCTGGCTTTTTACCTCCTAAGTACAACCTATTTTAATTGAACTCATCCCTACTAAATACTGAATTTTAGAAACTGATGTTGTAAATAATAATGAAAATAATATCTATGACTTGTCCAATCCCAACTCCACTAGGCAGATACTACTGACCTCATTTTACATGTGAGAAAATAAAAATAAACATCACCCATCCTTTGATATGTTAGGCACAGGAAGAGGAAGGAGCTAGTCACTAAATGCTAATAATGTCAGACTCAAAGTCACTAAAACAATGGTATAATGCTGTAAAAGAGAATAAGAAAAACATTTAAGATGACTACCAAAACAAAGAGATTCTAGATATTTGTTAAACGTCTCTTAAGAAACAGTATGAGCCTTAATTGGGAAGACATACAAGACAAGCTAGTTAATGTAGACCTCTTATAAAATGCTCCATCATCATTAACTGGTTATAATCCAAGCACCACTGGAAGACAGACACTCAGGAGGGGATTAGGATCAGAATTCCTAAACAGACTACAATTGCTTACATGATCAGTCATCCACGAGACATTCTGGCAGATCTTACCCAAAGCTGCTTAACAAGACTAGGCCAAGAGCTGAAGAAATAACTCAGGCTGAATTGTTTGTAGGAGCAGGTACATTTAGAGAAGAGGAATTAGGTGATGCCCTCTGAAGGGGCATACGAGAATGAGGACATGAAGGGATGACAGCCAAGATGAAAATATGCTAAACAAACAAACCAAAAAAAAAAAAAAGAACAAGGGGGAATCACAGCTAGTTCTAGGTTTGGCAAATCTAGTAACACTCTACAAATCTGATGGTGTTCTTAAGATACAATCAACCATCTTCTTTTTTTTTTTTTTTTTTTTGGCTGAGTTGGATTTTCGTTGCTGCGCGCAGGCTTTCTCTATTTGCGGTGAGCGGGAGCTACTCTTCGTTGCGGTACGTGGGCTTCCCATTGCGGTGACTTCTCTTTGCGGAGCATGGGCTCTAGGCGTGTAGGCTTCAGTAGTTGCAGCATGCAGGCTCGGTAGTTGTGGCTCACGGGCTCTAGAGCGCAGGCTCAGTGGTTGTGGTGCTCGGGCTTAGTTGCTCCGTGGCATGTGGGATCTTCCCGGGCCAGGGCTTGAACCCATGTCCCCTGCATTGGCAGGCGGATTCTTAACCACTGCGCCACCAGGGAAGTCCCACAATCAACCATCTTATCTCCCTCTCTCTTTTAACATCTTGTCAGTCCTTATAATCCTGCCAGTCTTCCCTACACATCCAGACTAACGTTTTCCAAACATCTGTTCATTACAAATCATCTAGGACACGTGTTAAAAATGATGTCCAGATTCTTTTCTTGAAGATTCTCATTCCTGAAGTTTGAAGTGGGGCCCAGAAGTGTACATCTTAAGTAAATTTCCCAGATAACTTGTCATCTGGAAAATTTGTGAAACACTATACTAGTTAAGGGGTCTTGAAACTAGTTTGCCTTTTACGGCTCATGGAGGATTTCCAGGGGGTCTGTGTTAGAACCAACAGTACTAAGGCAGTCAAATTCCACATCATCAGCTTCTGTGGGTATACTTTCCCGGCATCATTAGTGCCTAGCATGTGGCCTGGTACCGAAACTGGCCTTAGTAAACATTTGTTAAATGTCGTTGCAATATTCATCTCTTCCACTTCCACTCTTTTTGTAAAGAGGGGAATCAGAAAAATAAATAAAAATTCGTCCGAGTTTTTACTTATTTTCAGCTATGTCCTGTAAACAACAAACTACCTTAAAGTCATAATTCCAACTGAATCTGGGGTCCCAAGGGGTGAAGGAAAAGAAAATCAGTAATTCATACATGACCTTGAAGTCCTAACAAAAGGATCGTTTGCCAAATAGAGTAACTCCTCACATGATCCAGTTTAAAACATAAACACAAATGACACAGATGTTCTGTGCTTAATTTCCTATTCGGTGAAAATGTTGATATTAGTGTTTAACGCCTTAAGAGTTTTTATAAGGATTAAGTGAGATAATCCAATGCAAAGTGCTTACAAGATTGCCTGACAAATTCTAAGTGCTCAATCATTTTTAGCTGGCTTTATTTTTTTTTAAATGAGAAACCATGTGTTTTAAGTTTATTTATTTATTTATTTATTGGCTGCATTGGGTCTTCGTTGCTGTTTGCGAGCTCTCTCCAGTTGCGGCGAGCGGGGGCTACTCTTCACTGCAGTGTGCGGGTTTCTCATTGCAGTGGCTTCTCTTGCTGTGGGCTCTAGGCGCATGGGCTTCAGTAGTTGTGGCACGTGGGCTCAGTAGTTGTGGCTCGTGGTCTCTAGACTGCAGGCTCAGTAGTTGTGGCATATGGGTTTAATTGCTCCACAGCATGTGGGATCTTCCCAGACCAGGGCTCAAACCCGTGTCCCCTGCATTGGCAGGCGGATTCTTAACCACTGCGCCACCAGGGAAGTCCCCTTAGCTGGCTTTAGAGTTAGGGTACCAAAGTGATTTCACAAGAAATCAGCTTGGAACCCAAGTACTTCCCCAGCGTGGCAGAAGTAGTTGGATGAGACACTTGCAAAGTCTTCCCTTCACTTCTTGGCTTGAGTTGTATGAAAATGGAATTTGAAAGTTCAGAGTAGGCAAAAGGTGGGATTAAGACAAAGTTCCAGTAGGGTAACAAGAAGGTGGGGCGCTGACAACAGTGTGTAGAAGCAACAACTGAAGAAAATCAGTTAAGTTCCAAGATGTTACCCATGGTACCCTGGCAGCTCTAAACCAATCAGTGTGAGCAGTCTCTTCTCCTCACTTGGCACAGTGGGCAGGGGTGGGAGGGTTTTTTTTTTTTTGGCTGCCTCTGTGGCGTGTGGGATCTTAGTTCCCCGACTAGGGATCAAACCTGTGCCCCCTGCAGTGGAAGCGTGCAGTTTTAACCACTGGACCGCCAGGGAAGTCCCAAGGGGAGGTTTTTCTTTAACTGCCAGTCAGCACATTAAAGAGAAAAATTCCTGAGTGTTTATTACATGTAAAACACTGTGTTATGAGCATGTGCAGTGCAGACATGATTAGTGGCCTTAAAGAGAGGTCTTCCAATCCTTCATTGCCTTCATCTCCCACATAACATGTTGTGTAGAAGATAACCCTTGTCCTATTGCTCACATAGAAGGGTGCTTTAAAAAAAAAATGACAACAAAAAAGAAAGCTGCCAGGCTCGAGGGTTTTATCACTGTTAACTAACTGTATTCCTCCCAGCTCTACAGTCACATCGGTTTGCACTGCTCAGTACTGAATAGGTTCTTGTCCTACTCAGATCATTAAGCCAGGCTTTCCGAGGGCACTCAGGCAAACTGATCTATGAAGTGAGTTTCCATAAGAACTGTATACATGCACTGTCTACTACCATTTTCATATAGATATCATGGTGACAGTCACCAATGGCAAAAATAATACATTTGCACAATACTTTAGAGTGAACTTTCATATATATTCCCTAATCCTAACAATAGGTATTACTGCCCTTAGCATTATTTTCACCATTTTACAGATGATAAAAATTAAGGCTCAACTGTATGGATGTACTATATTTAACCAGATCTGCATTGGTAAGTATCTTGGCTATATTTAAGAGGAATGCTTTTGTAGGGTTGTTGTTGCTATTGTTGTTTGTGAGTACAAAACACTGCTGCGATGCAAATGCTTGTAATTTTGTTTTACATATTTCTGAACATGTACCTCCAAGAAGAGCTGGGTCAAATTGTATGTTTTTAAATGTTAACAAGTGTCCTTTAAATGTTGATTTAAAAAAATTAAGGCTGGGGATTTCCCTGGTGGTCCAGTGGTTAAGACTCTACCTTCTAACGCAGAGGGTGCAGGTTACATCCCTGGTCAGGGAGCTAAGATCTCACATGCCTCGAGGCCAAAAACCCAAAACATGAAACAGAGGCAATACTGTAACAAATTCAATAAAGACTTAAAAAAAAAAAAAGACATTACTTCTGTTTCAGTCCTCCTTAAAAAAAAAAAAATTGAAGTTTTAGCCACAGCAATCAGAGAAGAAAAGGAAATAAAAGGAATCCAAATTGGAAAAGAAGAAGTAAAGCTGTCACTGTTTGCAGATGACATGATACTATACATAGAGAATCCTAAAGATGCTACCAGAAAACTACTAGAGCTAATCAATGAATTTGGTAAAGTAGCAGGATACAAAATTAATGTACAGAAATCTCTGGCATTCCTGTACACTAATGATGAAAAATCTGAAAATGAAATCAAGAAAACACTCCCATTTACCATTGCAACAAAAAGAATAAAATATCTAGGAATAAACCTACCTAAGGAGACAAAAGACCTGTATGCAGAAAATTATAAGACACTGATGAAAGAAATTAAAGATGATACAAATAGATGGAGAGATATACCATGCTCCTGGATTGGAAGAATCAATATTGTGAAAATGACTCTACTACCCAAAGCAATCTACAGATTCAATGCAATCCCTATCAAACTACCACTGGCATTTTTCACAGAACTAGAACAAAAAATTTCACAATTTGTTTGGAAACACAAAAGACCCCGAATAGCCAAAGCAATCTTGAGAACGAAAAACGGAGCTGGAGGAATCAGGCTCCCTGACTTCAGACTATACTACAAAGCTACAGTAATCAAGACAGTGTGGTACTGGCATAAAAACAGAAAGATAGATCAGTGGATCAGGATAGAAAGCCCAGAGATAAACCCACGCACATATGGCCAACTTATCTTTGATAAAGGAGCCAGGAATGTACAGTGGAGAAAGGACAGCCTCTTCAATAAGTGGTGCTGGGAAAACTGGACAGGGACATGTAAAAGTTTGAGATTAGATCATTCCCTAACACCATACACAAAAATAAGCTCAAAATGGATTAAAGACCTAAATGTAAGGCCAGAAACTATCAAACTCTTAGAGGAAAACATAGGTAGAACACTCTATGACATAAATCACAGCAAGATCCTTTTGGACCCACCTCCTAGAGAAATGGAAATAAAAACAAAGATAAACAAATGGGACCTAATGAAACTTCAAAGCTTTTGCACAGCAAAGGAAACCATAAACAAGACCAAAAGACAACCCTCAGAATGGGAGAAAATATTTGCAAATGAAGCAACTGACAAAGGATTAATCTCCAAAATTTATAAACAGCTCATGCAGCTCAATAGCAAAAAAACAAACAACCCAATCCAAAAATGGGCAGAAGACTTAAATAGGCATTTCTCCAAAGAAGATATACAGACTGCCAACAAACACATGAAAGAATGCTCAACATCATTCATCATTAGAGAAATGCAAATCAAAACTACAATGAGATATCATCTCACACCAGTCAGAATGGCCATCATCAAGAAATCTAGAAACAATAAATGCTGGAGAGGGTGTGGAGAAAAGGGAACACTCTTGCACTGCTGGTGGGAATGTGAATTGGTACAGCCACTATGGAGAACAGTATGGAGGTTCCTTAAAAAACTACAAATAGAACTACCATATGACCCAGCAATCCCACTACTAGGCATATACCCTGAGAAAACCATAATTCAAAAAGAGACATGTACCAAAATGTTCATTGCAGCTCTATTCACAATAGCCCGGAGCTGGAAACAACCTAAGTGTCCATCATCGGATGAATGGATAAAGAAGATGTGGCACATATATACAATGGAATATTACTCAGCCATAAAAAGAAACGAAACTGAGCTATTTGTAATGAGGTGGATAGACCTAGAGTCTGTCACACAGAGTGAAGTAAGTCAGAAAGAGAAAGACAAATACCGTATGCTAACACATATATATGGAATTAAAAAAAAATGTCATCAAGAACCTAGGGGTAAAACGGGAATAAAGACACAGACCTACTTGAGAATGGACTTGAGGATATGGGGAGGGGGGAAGGGTAAGCTGTGACAAAGCGAAAGAGAGGCATGGACATATATACACTACCAAACGTAAGGTAGATAGATAGTGGGAAGCAGCCGCAGAGCACAGGGAGATCAGCTCGGTGCTTTGTGACCGCCTGGAGGGGTGGGATGGGGAGGGTGGGAGGGAGGGAGATGCATGAGGGAAGGGACGTGGGAACAGATGTATATGTATGACTGATTCACTTTGTTATAAAGCAGAAACTAATAAAAAATATATATATAAAAAAATAAAAAGATAAAAAAATAAAATTAAAAAATTAAAAAAAAATTAAGGCTCAGAGAGTTCTCATCTGAGGTCGTGTTTAAAACAGAACAGGACTGAGTCTCAGGTCTATAGACCCCTATATTTCATTATACTCTGCCCAAACTTTTTTCTATAGTTACCAAAATGAAGCATTTACACCTGCAGACTTACCAAGCAGCCAGCTCTCTTTGTGCATCCCAGCTTCAAACTGACTGCTGAGAGAAGACTGCTGTAGCACAGCACAGTCCTGGAGGCTCCCCGGCCAGTTTGTCTCCACAGTCATCAGTGCCCCTCTGATGTCACACACCATGAGGCAGTTTAAAGAATGAAGACCTTTGCGGTTCACATAGGAAAGGTCTTCAGCATTTGGTGCCTTGATTGCCACATGGATACAGTCCACCACCCCTATGACCCCTGGCATCCCTGCCAACCCATAGAATTCATCCTTCAGAGCCTGCACGGAGGCTTCATCAGCTGGAAAGCGGATGAACTGCGAAGCTCTTTCCACAAGCGCTTCGGTGACATTGGCAACACATCGACTCATAGATGCCTGACTGATTCCAATAGCATCTCCCATCCGAGTCTGGAAGGAACCTGAGGTATAGAAGCCCAGTGCTGCAAGGATCTGTGTCTCTGGGCTAATAGCCCTGGATCTCTGGGTAGGTCTAGAAAGACTCGCCCCCAAGAGTTCCACCAAGTAGTAAATGAACTGTCGAGGAAACCCATACGTGGACATCAAGTATTCATCTGTTACATCATCCAGCTTAAAGCGGTCCAATGTGCGGTGACCTCGGCCATATAGCAAGAGGTCACAGTCAAGTACTGTTATTGGTATAGCCATGGTACATGTAACTGTTGTCTCTCCTTCCCTCTGCTACTTTTCCTGAACTCTTCCCTCTGAAGATGTTGGTGCAAGAAGGTATTTAAGGAAGTGTCAGAATTCAACAGCTAACCATCATTTAAATGGCTCTGGCATTTATAATCTTCTCTCTGTAAAGGTTAAAGAAAAAAACAAAAAACGTTAGAAACGTACCAAAGATTTTAAAGTGATTCAGGGGCTTCCCTGGCGGTCCAGTGGCTAAGACTTCTCCTTCCAAGGCAGGGGGTGCGGGTTTGATCCCTGGTGGAGGAGCTAAGATCCAACATGCCTTGCGGCCAAAAAACCAAAAACATTAAAAAAAAACAACAACACCCAGAAGTAGTATTATAACAAATTCAATAAAGACCTTAAAAATCATCCACATCAAAAAAAAAAGCGATTCAAAGGCTACAACAGATCCTTTTCTCAAATTTCCGTTTTGTTCAAAAGGTGCTATAACTGTAATTCGGTTTTGTTCCACTAACTCATGGCAAAATACAACAGGCTTGCTTTGGTTTGAAGGAGAATGGGGGCTGACTTTTGGTGGCTCATTTAATGCCTGGCATTTGCACTGGGAAGAACAAAAGATGAATGGAAGTGATGGCATAATTATCCACAAAGTAAAAGAGATCTGCTCCTAACTATACAGGCCACGAAGCAGCTGACGTAAGTCACAGCTACCCAGGACAGGGATTAGTCACGGCAGGATTCATTACCCAAAGCCCTCTGGCTCCACCTGATAAGTAAGGGGTAAGAGACGGGGGCGGGGAGGGAGGAGTGTCGTTGTTCAAACTAGTCTAACAAGGGATGAAGGGGCAAAAAACCGCCCACGACCCAGGCTGGTAGACGGAGATTCTGTGTTGTAACAAAAGCCTTTCCCCTCACCCCAAGAAATCCAAATCATGAGGCTGAGGGCAAGCAAGCAGGGAAGACCAGACAGGTTGGAAGGAAGGCGCAAAAGAAGAGGCTGGGAGAGCTAGGGCTGAGAAGACACTCCACCTCCAAGGCTTTTAAAAAGATGTCTTAGAAATGGATACGGAAGTGTGACTGCCCCGGCCACTCAAAGTCAGCCGAGGCCGCTCACCCACCTCTCGGCGGCTGCCAGATTACCAGCCGCACTTCCCACCCACCCAGCCGGGTCCGGCCCTCCTCCGGAACCGGCGGCCGAGCACAAGCCGCCACGGCGCTCTGTGTAGGCACCGCCCTCCCGCGTCACCGCCCGCCCCAAGTCGCGTCCTCACTGCAGCTGCCGCCGCGACCTGCGATTCGCCGGCGCACATTCCACACACGGCCCAAAGGTTCACGCTCTTTCAAAGACCGCCTCTTTACGCCTTTGTTTTCTGAGACGCTTGAAGAGATTGGTGAATCAGACTTACATGGTAAGGAAACCAGTTTTTATGGGAACGTCAAAGAGGGAAGAGATTAAGTAGGTCATCCACACTGTGCCGAAAGGGCGGCTGAGGTTAGATAGCTGTATTTCCCCCATAGCCCTCTTCCTCCCACCGCCGTCACCGAAGCGGATGAAAACAAACAGTAACGATGGCGGCGCCGGGAAGCGACCGGCTGCTGGGCTGAAGGCAGGAGTGATCACTTGAGCTGTGAGGGAAGCCCTGAAGAGCGCCTGTAGACGTGAGTGCGACAACTCGCGCAGTCTTGGGAACGAAACTCCCGGGGTCTGCGAGCCACGAGGCTCCTGAGGCGTGAGGTATTATCTGCGACCCGTGCTGTCAATGCAGCTCCGGAGCGCGGAGCTCTCAGCCAAGAGGCGCAGCTGGCCGGCCCCAGGCCCCGGCCTCCGTAATGAGAGCCCCGAGCCACTCTCTGTGTCGCAGCTTCACAGGTACTAACTTTAGAGGGGATACCCCCGGATCTCTCAGCGCCCCCGGGTGGGAGGCTGTGGACCTGCGGCCTGCGGCCTGTCGGGTACGTCCTGGTGAAGCCGAAGCCTACTAGCTGTAGGTCAGTCCCCTAAGCTTTCTTTGGGAAGTCAGGTTACTTACTGTAGGCTTCATTGGCCCTTGATCATTCCCAGTCCTTACAGAGATGCCCAGAGCTTTCGACTCTGCTTTCTCAGCTCTTTGGGTTAAGTCGTAAGGCTTTTTGGAAGGAATTTGTGGGCCCATAACTCTGTGGTTGGGTACCAGTATGAATGAGATAGGTTTTCATTCAATGAAGATTTGTTGAGTGCCAACTATGTACTCCGCGTGTAGGTGAGGGTGACTTGACTAGTGCAAAAAGGGACCCAAGGTTCACGACTCTCTTACTGGCAGTGGAATGACCTGTGGAAACCTGCGATCCATTCTCATTAAGTAAATCTCTGGGTAAGTGGCTAAGCACCTTCTTGGATTCATCACTAACTCATCTCAGTTTTCACTTTCTCAGTCAGTTATTTACCAAGTTTTTCTGGTCAGTTCAGTGTAGCGTTTCACTTTTAGTATTCCTTCCTCTCTGGCCATCCCACAGCCAGAGAGAGAGGGGTGGAGGGCGGGGGAATGGATGTGAATGAACGAATATTTAAAGAACAAAAGTGCCTATTTTTTCATTACACTTACTTTAAAAGTCATCTCCTAAGGTGGTAGAATTTATTGAACACCTTCAATGGGAGATGTGCAATAATAAGAAACAACAGATCCTTTCTTTACACTAAATTAACTCCAGGTTATTGTGTGTTGTTTTATGTGTTAGTCCTTTCATGTGTCGATATTGTGACTCCAATTAAATTATATGTTTTTGTTTGTTTCTTTCAACTCCATTTTTCAGCCGAGCAGAAGTCTTGTAAGTGCTTGTGGAAGGGAATCCTGAGTTAATATTTTTCATACCCAGGGGATGATGAATAAGTGATGAAGCAAATGTCATATGTATTGATCTGTATAGTAAAATGCATGTAGTTAATTCTCCCACTGTTTTCAAATTGTACCCCTTTGGGTCGGAAGTTAAGACGGCTATGGCAACTTTCGAGATTTACATTTCATAAAAATTGCTATTTCTTTACTTACACCTAACAGTTCTTATAATTTGTATTTTTTTCCCCTCAAGTGTAAACTGCAGATCAAAAACTGCAGATCTTCAGCTACTAAATACTCCAAATTATATTGTTTTATTTAAGGACTAAAAATCAGCTGGACACAATTCAGTCCTACCCTATACACGTACTGGAATTGTACTGTATGGAGGTGGGGGCAAGAAATCTCTTTTTTTCCATTGTCTTTCCTGCTTGCATCCACTCAGCTGCATCAGCTTATGACCTCCATGACTCAGAGCAGGGTGTCCATAGCCTAAATGCAAAAAGAAGCCTAAGACATTAACATTGAGCTTCCAAAGACATGAGTCCTACTACATGAGTGAGTTTTCAAAGATAATTTTGACTAATCAGAAAGGGCAACCACTATAGAACTTATTGCTGTCACTTGATAAGGTTCATTACCAAAGCTCTGCAATTACATTTTGTTCCATTGGGAGTGGAAGTTATTTATTTTGGAATTTTTATCTGGAGGGAACTTATTTAATCTTAGTAATGCTTGGAAATCCATAAAACTTTTACTTTTTAAACACTTTTTACATTATTATAGAAGAGATGAAAATGACATTCATAACACTATGGTTGGAGCACTGCATTCCTCACTCTATGACCCTTTATTATTCAACTTAAGGTTTTTGTTGTTTTTATTTATTTAAAAAAATACTTATTTATGGGACTTCCCTGGTGACGCAGTGGTTAAGAATTCGCCTGCCAATGCAGGGGACATGGGTTTGATCTGTGGTCCGGGAAGATACCACATGCCGCGGAGCAACTAAGCCCATGCGTCACAACTAGTGAGCCTGTGCTCTAGAGCCCATGAGCCACAACTACTGAGCCTGCATGCTGCAACTACTGAAGCCCTCATGCCTAGAGCCTGTGCTCCGCAACAAGAGAAGCCACTGCAGTGAGAAGCCTGTGCACCGCAATGAAGAGTAGCTCCTGCTCACCACAACAAGAGATAGACCACGCGTAGCAACAAAGACCCAACACAGCCAAAAATAAATATTAAAAATTAAAAAAAAATTTATTTATTTGGCTGCGCTGGGTATTAGCTGCAGCATGCAGGATCTTCATTGCCGCGTGCAGGATCTTCTTTGCGGCACCCCGGATCTTTAGTTGTGGCATGCAGGCTCTTAGTTGCAGCATTCACGATCTAGTTCCCTGACCAGGGATCGAACCCAGGCCCCCTGCATTGGGAGCGAGGAGTCTTAACCAGTGGACCACCAGGGAAGTCCCTGGTTTTATTTTTTAATGGAAGAAAAGTATAGAAACTCACTGAGTAAGAAATGCAGGCTATTCAGCTAATATTTGAACTACTATATTGCTTAAGATTTTTTTGGCTTGTATGTTGACTTTAGAGTCTTAAAATATGTATACTTTACTAAAAGTTTATTCTTGGAAAAAGCTTGCCTAAACTTTATGTGTGGATAATTTAGAAGTAATTTCCAACTTGGGGTGTTGAGTTGAGTAAAATAAATTTCCATAGGGCCTCATTTTTTCATGCATGGATTTAATAGAAGAGAGGGTCCTTGCCTCCTCTTTGTCAAATTGTGGAGAGCAGTAAAAACTGCAGGTAGTCCCTGACAGGATATAGGCAGTGTATGCAAAGGGAGAATGCAGAGGAGGCTAACTAGAAACCTCTATGACCAAGGGGAAAAAGAAACTTTTCTTGGAAATTCCTCAAAGTCCAGTGGTTAAGACTCCACGCTTCCACCGCAGAGGGTCACGGGTTTGATCCCTGGTCAGGGAACTATGATCCCGCATGCCGAGTGGTGCACGCCACCCCCCCAAAAAAACAAAAAAACAACAACTTGAAGTTTGGGTTTTAAATCTTAAAATGATTTAAAATCCTTAAAGGGATGTAAAATTAGTTTGAATCTTTAAAAAGATTTTAAATCCCTTAAGAGGATGTAAAATTAATTTTAAATAATTGTTTTTAACTGTAGAGTAAATGTGAGCCAGTTTGTTAGAGAAGGCCTCTAAATACCAGTATAGGTGGCACAAGAAATTTGTTTTTGCCCTGGTGGTGTCCCCCATATGCCCTTGGTTACAAGAGAAGGGAGAAGATAGTGAATCACCACTACATAGAAAAACAGCTCAATTAACATGCCCAGTCTGTCAATAGTATCTTAGTAAAAATAAAGGTAAATAAAGAATGTATAGAAGTGATAACCCAGTATTCTTATTTTGGAAAATACTGTTTTCACTCTTGACTTTTGATTCATACAAATATGAAAGAAATAGAGTTAAAAATCATATTATTCTTTCAAGGATTTCCAGGGTGGTTTGTCGCCACCCTCACATTCCTCCTGTATTGCCCAGAGCTATTATGTCATTAGGAGAGATTATGTAGAGAAATACTTGTAGAGGTTTAAATGCCCTGTTTTAAATATAAGCTTAAGGGTGTTTTTATGCTTTAATCTATTTCTGTTGGAATTTTCAAGAAATCAGATATTGGCATTATGTATTCTTTAGACTGGTTTTTAAATTGTTCCTTAGTTAATCAAACACAGCTTTTTGTCTTTTATCTTTATTCCCACTTCCCATTTTCTTTTGGTTTACTTTACTTTCTGGTTTCTTAAATTGAATACTTACTTGAGATTTTTTTTAATTATAAAGACTATAAATTTTCCTCTGAATTCTTCTTTTGCTGTGTCTCATTTGTTGTCAAATATTCTTCATTTTGTTAATTTCTAGATCATTTGTAACTCGTTTTTATTTCAGTGTTGATTATAAAAAGCTTCCTAGTGTATACACGGTTAACTTTTTATTATATGTTTCTAGTTTATTGGATTATGGGCAATAACATCTTGGAAAAAAAAATTTTTAATGGTCAAGAACATGATCAGTTTGTGGTGTCCCTTGAACCTAAGAGAATAATGTGAAAGGTAGAGTTAGATAACCAAGAGCTTTATTGAGGATCTCATATGTGGCAAGTACTCTTTACAGGAACTATCTCATTTAATCCTCACCACAACCCTATGAGAAAGGAATCTGAAGTACAGAAAGATTGAGTGACTCGCACTATATGCCACCATATCTCTCTCTCTCTCTCTCTCTCTCTCTATATATATATATATATATATATGAATGACTTGTTTTTATTATTCAGATCCTCAAAAATTTTTTATATCTACTTGATATATCAAAGAGGTATGTTGAATCTTCAGGTATAGTTTTGGTTTTATCAAGCTCTCCTAGTATCTCTAGGAATTTTTGCTTTATGTATTTTATTGCTATATTGCTTATATGTAAAGGTTTATGGCTATCATATTTTCAGAGATTATCATTACTGAATGTCCCTTTTAATCTCATTTCATCACTTCTGGTCTGGAATTGTCATAAATATTGACACTTCTGCTTTCTTTTTCTTTTTTTTAATGTATTTATTTTATTTATTTTATTTTTGGCTGTGTTGGGTCTTCATTGCACGTGGGCTTTCTTTAGTTGCTGCGAGCGGGGGCTACTCTTCATTGCAGTGAGCGGGCTTCTCACTGCGGTGGCTTCTCTTGTTGCGGAGCACAGGCGCTATGCGCACAGGCTTCAGCAGTTGTGGCACGTGGGCTTCAGTATTTGTGGCTCGCGGGCTCGAGAGAGCAGGCTCAGCAGTTGTGGTGCACGGGCTTAGCTGCTCCGCGGCATGCGGGATCTTCCCGGACCAGGGCTCGACCCCGTGTCCCCTGTATTGGCAGGCGGATTCTTAACCACTGCGCCACCAGGGAAGGCCCTGCTTTATTTTTCTTTTCTTTCTTTTCTCTTCCTCTTTCCGCCCCCCTCCCAAGTGAGTGTATCTCTGCTTCCTTCTTTATTTTCAGACTTTCTTTGTAACTCTTTTGGTAGAAGACTATTTCAGTTGTTTAAACTTTTCCATTCTGTTTCTCATTTGTCTACAAAGAACTTTATAAATGGAAAAAAAGATCTTTATGATTTACTAATTCTGATGCCTAGAAAGTGGGGAAATTACAGTTTTGTTCTCTTTACCCTTGAACTTGTACCTAACTGGGTTTTTTTTCGGGGGGGGTTGTTTTATGGCTGCACCACCCAACTTTCGGGATCTCAGTTCCTGATTAGGGATGGAACCCGTGCCCCGTGCAGCGGAATCGCAGAGTCCTAACCATTGGACCGCCGGGAACTCCCTTAACTTTTTTCTTATTAACTGTTCCTGATTTGCCATACTGAGCTTTTAAGCCTGAATCCAGAACATTTAAAAACTGTTAAATATTGGAAAGCATAATTATTTTTTCAGTAATTGATGTTAATCAACTTTCCCCAGTTTTAGGGGCTGGAGATATTATCTGGGGTCATTTTTGTATAATCTCTTGCCAAATTATTCAGTTGTTTCTTTGAAATTATTTGCTCTTTCCTTCCTTTATTGACTGCCCCACCTTAATCCAGTGCTATCACCAACTCTCATCTGGATTACTGAAATGGCTTCCTAGCTGGTCTTCCTGCCTCTAGTCCCTTTATTTCATCTCCCCCTCTCTATATTCAGATTAATGTCCCTAAATTTTTACCTATAGAAGAATCTGCATTGACTCCCTACTGTAATCTACTGTTAGTCTCTTTTGCTCACTTTTATGTTTCCCTACTAATCTGGCTGGATCATACTTACTTACTTTTTATACATTTTTGTTCTCTGTCCAAATTCTCAATTTTGTGCTTCATTTAATTGAACATATTAAGCATAGTAATTTTAAGGTCTGTGTCTGATAACTGTTAATATGTTTCTAATATCTTTTGGATTTTGATAATTTGTGTTTGTCTCCTTGAGTGCCTGGTTTACTTTAACATGTGCCAGAAATTGTATATGAAAAATTATAGAGATAATTTATGGGTTAGGACAACATTATTTTCTTCCAGGGAGAAATTACCTGTGTTTCTGGCAGAGGCTAAGGGCAGACCTTATTCTACACTGTTGAAGCTGAGTGATGTGTAGAATTTTTCATAATAAAAACTTTTTAAAATTAGCTTGAAGTCATACAAATTACAACTACATTTGTTTTCTGAGAGAAGAACTATCCATTGTTTTTGTAAATAAAAAAAAACCTTAAGGAATACAGCAGTAGCCTATTTATCTGGGTTGTATATTATGGATTAAAAGGGAAAGGAGTAACAAGGAAATACTTGGAGAAAAAGGAAAAAAGAAAGACCCCTTCATAATGTCTGTCATCTCTGTACTCATTATATACCCTAATCTTAAAATTAAGCCATTACCAAATGTAAAATGGCATGGCTGCCTTGGAAAACAGTTTGGCAGTTCCTCAAAAACATTAAATGTTGAATCACCACATGATCCAGCAATTTCATTTGTAGGTGTATACCCAAGAGAATCATATGTTAACACCAGAACTTACCCATGAGTGTCCTCAGGAATATTATTCACAGTAGCCAAAAAGTGGAGACAACTTAGATGTCCATGACTTGATGAGTCAATTAACAAAATGTAGTCTGCCAATTCAGTGGAATATTATTCAGCCATAAAAAGGAATGACGTACTGACACTTGCTAAAATACAGAGTGAACCTTGAAAACATGCTAAGTGAAGGAAGCAGTTCACAAAAAGGTGACATAGGATTTCCTTTATGTGAAACTTCCAGAATAAGCAAGTCCATAGCAGTAAAGCATACTAGTAGTTGCGAAAGACAGGGAGAAGGGGAAGGGGAGTGATGGATAACAGATGTGGGATTTCTTTTCAGTGTGATAAAAATGTGGTGATGGTTGCACATTCTTGTGAATATACTAAAAAGCACTGAATTGTACACCTTAAAATGGTAAATTTTATGGTATGTGAATTATAACTCTGTTAAGAAAAACTATATAAAGTGATTCTTTAAAAAATTTTAACCTACTGCCTTAACATTGTAAGTCAACGTGTTTAACAAGTTCATAAATAAGCGTATTTCTTCTTAGCTTGCCCAGTCTCCTATCTCAGATGTGTAGTCTCTCACATTGTCTTGTTCTTTTGAGTTCTTGGTGTTTTATTTCCATGTGCAGTCTGCAGATTTTTAAATTCTGAGTTCATCTAGCTAAAAGTTGGAAGGAAGGGTTATGAATGGCCTGGCAGTAGGCTGTTGATGATCCAAGTCTGTGAAAGCTTCTCTCAAGGCTCCTTCAGGCTTCCTTCTGCCTGTTTCTAGGAGTTTCAGTGGTTTTGGACAAGTTTTTAGGTTAATTTCTTGGCTTTTAGTTTCCTTACCATCTATGTAGGTAGTGTAATTTTGGATCTTATATCTGTGTACCTTACTGATGTATGCTTTTGAAGGTTTGAGAGTAACTTCCCCACCTCACAACCTTGCCATGATAGATGGCAAAGCTCTTCACTGCTTTTCTAGGATTCTTCTGGCCTCTGATCAAGGAGCACTTGGCTCTGGGGTTTTCTGCAGGGGAGGTTTCTACCTGCCCATAAGCTTGAGGCATGATTCCCTCACACCCCACTCTTGTTCTCATGTGTTCATTATAAGAATCTGACCTTGCTCTCCATAAACCTCAGCTCCCTGGCATCAATTTTCCCTTATATCTATGGCTTTAACTTACCTTTTTTTCTGGAACCTGGGATTTTTCAATCTTTCTGGTTTAGCTGTGTATCAAAACCTTTTTATTGTCGTATCTTATTTGCATTTTTATGTACCTGTAGTGGGCAGGGGTGGGGTGTGACTGATAACATTAGTTCAGTCCACATTGTTGTTGGATGTCCTCCGAGTTTTGAAACTCGTATGTGGGGTGTGACTGATAACTTTAGTTCAGTCCACATTGTTGTTGGATGTCCTCCAAGTTTTGAAACTTGTATCTGACATGGCGCAGTGCATTGAACTCCTTGTCTCCTTCACTCTCAGGGCAAGGATATCCTGTGATGGGATCTTGGAAGTATAGCTAGAGCAGTCACTCAGATGTTGGAAAAATTGTATTTGAAATAGGTCTACAAGGAGATAGAAAACTTTCATGCTGGGTGAAAGTGAGTTAAGATCTTTACCCTGCTATAGACCATTTGATAAGAGTGGATTTTGTTTGTTAGATTTTTTTGGAAAAATTAAGATATACAGAAAAATTGTAAGACTATTAAAGTGAACTTTCATATACTCTTCACCTACATTGCATACATTGTTCTCTCTTGGCCACATTGCTTTACTTCTCTCTGTATGTATCACATACTTTATAATATAACAACACACGATTTCTTACTTTTTTCTTTTCCCCTGGACTCTTGAGAAAAGTTACTTGTATCTCTTAAGACAAGAACATTGAACAAAGTGTAATTGTATCAAATTCAGGAGATTTAATATTGATGCAATACTGGTTATGTAGTATACAGTCAGTATTCAAATGTTGCCAAATTGTTTCAATACCCTCCTTTATAGCAACTTTAAAAAAAAAAAAAAGTCCTCGGTTAAGCATTGTATTTAGTTGTCATACTCCTATTGCCTTTACTCTAAAACAGTTCTTCAGACTTTTTCTCTCATAAGATTGACTTTTTCGAAGAGTACAAGCCCATTATTATGTAAAATGCCCTGTCTTTCAATATAAGCTCATCTGATTGCTTCCTCATGGTTAGATTTGGGTTATACAGTTGTTGTTGGGTTTTTTTTGGCTGCGTTGGGTCTTCGTTACTGCGCGTGGGCTTTCTCTAGTTGCGGTGAGCGGAGGCTACTCTTCGTTGCGGTGCGCGGGCTTCTTATTGCGGTGGCTTCTCTTGTTGCGGAGCACGGGCTCTAGATGCGTGGACTTCAGTAGTTGGGGCACACAGGCTCAGTAGTTATGGCTTGCGGGTTCTAGAGCGCAGGCTCAGTAGTTGTGGCGCAGGGGCTTTGTTGCTCCGTGGCATGTGGAATCTTACCGGACCAAGGTTCAAACCCATGTCCCCTGCATTGGCAGGTGGATTCTTAACCACTGCACCACCAGGGAAGCCCCTATACAGTTTTAATGTAAAAGCTACATAAGTGACATGTCCTTCTCCCTACATCACATCAAGAGAATGTAATGTCAGTTTTTCAGTTGGTATGTTTCTTTGATTACTTTGTTAAGATTGTGTTCATCTGACTTCTCTTTGTAATTAATAAGTCAATAAGCAGGAAGACTGTGTGAAAATTTGTTTGCAAAAGGTATATTTACAGTGGTTTTATCATCCACTGGTGATTTGCTTGAACCAGTTATTCCTGTGATGATTGAAAAATTGTGATTTGTTTGTTTGGCTGCGCCACACGGCTTGTGAGATCTTAGTTCCCTGACCAGGGATTGAATCCAGGCCACAGCAGTGAAAGCTCCAAGTCCTAACCGCTGGACCGCCAGGGAACTCCCAAAATGGTGATTTTCCTAAATCTTTATTTATTATACATTTACTAAGTGGCAATTTACTGTGAAGAAGCATTCTTTTCCCCCCACTGATTGTACAACTGCCTTTGAAACCAGTGTTGGAGAAAATGTGAAAATTCTTGCTGTAGAATAATGACTACGGCAAGAAAAGATTATCTCTGCTCTTCCACTGTTAGTTGAAGAAGCAAATGTAAAAGTGTCCGTTTTAATTTCAGTGTTCCCCAAACTTTTACATATTGCATGACAAACATGAGTTTAAAAACACTTTATGGGTGTAAAGTGTTATTTAAACACTTATCAGTCTTGAAAGTAATGTTGTGCTGAGCATTTGTCAGCAAGTTTGTTTTTTTAATTGAAGGCAAAATGTCCTGTTATCTCTGTAATAGTTTTGAGGTTACTGTTTTGTAGAGTATGTGTGAATAGAAGTAGGCATCAAACAAATATGAAAGCAATATTGTTAATATGCCAGGAGCTGTTACTCAAAACAACTGAATTTGCTTAATAACATTCATCCTTAAGATAAATCAAGGAAACTTAAACTCTTCAATATTAGATTAGTTCCATGTATAAATTTGCTTTTCAAAAAAACTAAGGTTGTCTAAGAGAACTAGAAGACAAGCTACAGACTGGGAGAAAATATTTGCAAAAGATAATATCTTTTAAAAATATTTATTTATTTATTTATTTGGTCTTAGTTGGGGCATGCGTGATCTTCATTGCAGTGTGCGGGATCTTTAGCTGTGGCATGTGGGATCTAGTTCCCTGACCAGGGATCAAATCCAGACTTCCTGCATTGGGAGTGCCTAGTCTTAGCCACTGGACCACCAGGGAAGTCCCCAAAGGGGTATCTTTTAAGATAATGAGTTGCTATCTCACACCTATTAGAATGGCCAAAATCCAAAAACACTGACAACACCAAATGCTGGAGAGATCATGGGGCATTGGGAATTCTCACTCATTGCTGGTGGGAATGCAAAACGGTTCAGCCACTTTGGAAGACAGTTTGATGGTTTCTTATAAAATAAACATACTCTTACCGTATGATCCAACAGTTGCACTCCTGTAACTCACCCAAAGGAGTTGAAAACTTGTTTTCAGCAGGAGATTGGAGGCTTCTCTGGAGAAATTAAGTGTCTTTGGAGGGAAAAACCTCTATATATTGACACTTTCTTTCCTCTTTTGAGGTTTCTTTCCATAGGAAAAAGGGTGAGGCTGCGCCCAGCTTGTTTCTGATGACCCTCTTTGAGCCCTACCAGTTTACCAGCCTCACTCATATACCCTGAGTTTCTGGCTTTTTGGTGCCTAATGCTCAGATGTGAATGGGACAGCCAAGGATCACCAGTCACTTGATGAAAGCGTCCATTGTAGCTGCCAGTATTTTTCAAGCTTAGTGAGGAAGGAGGCTCAAGAGGTGGGAGAGGGAGTGTCTCATAAAGGCTTTGATAACCAAAGTTCACCATGTTTTTGATTCACTGTTTCTAAAAAGTTAATGTCCAGTCCTTTTTATTTTTCTTATTTATTTTACTTTTTTAAATTGAGGTATAATTTACAATATTATATTAGTTTCAGGTATGATTCAAATTTTTTATAGATTATACTTCATTTATATTTATCCTAAAATATTGGCTACTGGGCTTCCCTGGCGGTCCAGTGGTTAAGACTCCATGCTCCATTAAGAATATCAAAATAAATAAATAAATAAATAAAAATAAAGTTGCTGGGGAGGGGGAAGGGTAAGCTGGGATGAAGTGAGAAAGTGGCATAGACATATATACACTACCAAATGTAAAACAGTTAGCTAGTGAGAAGCAGCTGCATAGCACAGGGAGATCAGCTCGGTGCTTTATGTCCAACTAGAGGGGTGGGATAGGGAGGGTGGGAGGCAGGCGCAAGAGGGAGGGGATATGGGGATATATGTATGTATATAGCTTATTCACTTTGTTATACAGCAGAAACCAACACAACACTGTAAAGCAATTATACTCCAATAAAGATGTTAAAAAGAAAAAAAAAAGACTCCATGCTCCCAATGCAGGGGGCATGGGTTCAGTCCCTGGTTGGGGACTAAAGATCCCACATGCCGCATGGCACAGCCAAAAAAATAAATTAAATAAATGTAAAATATTGGCTACATATCCTTGTAGGTGATTGATTGGTTGATTGATTGTTAGTCAGCAACCTTTAGTAGCTTATTTATTTTATATATTTATTTTATAGTAGTTTATATCTTTTAATCCCCTACCTCTATCTTGCCCTTCCCCCCTTCCCTCTCCCCACTGGTAACCACTAATTTTTTCTCTCTATCTATGAGTCTGTTTCTGTTTTGTTATATTCATTCATTTGTTGTTTTTTTTAGATTCCACATATAAGTGATAAAATACAGTATATGACTTTCTCTGATTTATTTCACCAAGTGTAATACCCTCCAGGTCCATCATGTTGTTGCAAATGGCAAATTTTCATTCTCTTTTGTGCCTGAGTAGTATTCCATTGTGTGTGTGTGTGTATGTGTGTATACACACACACACACACACACACACCATACTAGTGGTAGAAGGGGGATTCCAAAATGGTGATTGCACCAGTGTCCATGTGGTAGAACAAGCTCCCCAAAATGGCTGCCACAAGTATCTATGTCCCCAGCGTGAACTCCAGTTGCCTTCTGCCTCTCCAGGAGACTCTTCAAGATCAGCAGGTAGTTCTGACCCAGGCTCCTTTGAAATTACTACTTCTGCCTTAAAGGTCCCAGCACATGTGAGAGTTTGTGTGCCCTTTAAGAGACTCCATTCTATTTCCCACAGCCCTCTGGTGCTCCCAGATGTAAGCCCCACAGGCCTTCAAAGCCAGACATTCTGGGGGCTTGTCTTCCTGGCATAGGATCCCCAGGCTGGTTAGTCCAATGTGGGACTCAGACCCCTTGCTCCTTGGGGAGAATCTCTGCAATGGTAATTATTCTTATGTTTGTGGGTTCCTCAACCAGGGGCATGGGTCGTGGCTGTACTGGACTCCCCACTCTCACCCATCTTGTTGTGGTTCCTTCTTTATATCTTTAGTTGTAGAAGATCTTTTCTGGTAGGTTAGGGTTAGTTAGGGTCAGGGTCTTTTTCCTCAATAGTTGTTCTGTACATAATTGTAAGTTTTGTGAGAGGAGGTGAGATCAGGGTCTTCCTACTCCACCATCTGGGGACCTCCCAATGTCCAGCCTTCTAACGTTAGGAAGGAAGGGCAGTTCTGGTCTGAGTGGGGTCATGGTGTGGGTGTAGGGCTTAGAGTGGGTCTAACTGCTTCTTCCGTGGACTTTGAAATAATCCTCCTGTTTTCAGCCCCATCTGCCACCCTACTTTAGTAGCTACTTGGTGACTAATTCCTTAGACTTTCTTAGGTTCTTTGGTTCAGAAGAGCTTTCTTTGTTTAGGGTTTCTCCCGCTGCTGGCTTGAATATCAGCTGTGCTCTGCTTAGTCAGTTATCTATTCCTTCTACTTTCTACCTTCCAGAACTTTGATGTTGTTATCTTTTGTCTGTGTGTATGCTTTTTAAGTCCCCCACCCTTTTTTTAGGAGTGAGCAGAAATAAACGTTGAACCTTTATCCTTAACCAGTCTGTTCACTTTTTCCCCCCAATATTTTGTTGACATCTTTCATTGTTATTTCTTCTTCTGGGTTTATTTATAGCTTTTATATTTCTGTGCTTTTAATTGAGGATTGGGAAATTAGTTGAGATAAATGGGTTTTGTCTGCCTAAGAAGAACTCGTATTTTTAAAATTTAAAATTAGTATTTCAGTATGAAAGTAAGTAAAAGATCTAAAAAACCTGTCTATCCAGATAACTGTACTTTTCCCTTACCTGATTGTATCATTTGCACTTGAGCAGTGTTGTAAAATCTTCTGTCTAGTATTTGGGAGTTGGTGATTATCTACATCCATTACATAATAATGGGAAACTTTATTTATTTAGTAATGGCATCTTTTTTTTCTTTTTGTGTGTGTGTTAAAATACAAGCAACAGAATTTACCATCTTAACCATTTTTGAGTGTGCAGTTCAGCAGCATTAAATACATTCACATTGCTGTGCAGCCTTCACTATCATCCGTCCCCGTAACTTTTCACCTTGTAAAACTGAAACTCTACCTATTAAACAGCAACTCCCCATTCTCTCTTCCCCCCAGCTCCTGGCAACCACCGTTATACTTTCTGTCTCTACGATTTTGACTACTCTAAGTACCTCATATAAGTGGAATCATACAGTATTTGTCTTTTTGTGACTAGTTCTTTTCACTTTAGCATAATGTCCTCAAAGTTCATCCATGTTGTAGCCTGTGTCAGAATTTCCTTCCTTTTTAAGGTGGAATAATATTTCATTGCATGTATATACCACATTTTGCTTATCCATTCTATTTTCAGATAACTGTTTAAAAACATTTTAGTATGGCACAAGTCTGCACATGTTCTAAACACTGTGGGAACCTGACAGAATTATTTGTTGTTATGAACTTCTGTTAATGAAAATGATGTGTAGAGAATGTTGCTAAATTGAAATTGCTAGTCAAGGTCCAGTAAATAGTTTTTGTTATTTGTTAAATGTCTTAAGCCTTGAAGAAAGGCCTTAATTAAGTGAGGTATTTCTCAGACAAGAAAAGCTACAAGTGGCAAGTCTGGGGAAATAGATGCTGATGAAAGTTGAAGGGACAGCAATATTAGGAGCATTATGATTCATAAATATACTTTTGGCCTAATTAAGCCATTTTAGAGGTGACCACTGGTAAATTTAATCAAGTATATGTGGGTGGGAACCACATAGAACTTTTTGTAAATATCCAAAATCATACATAGTAATTGGTTTATGTCCCTAAGGCAAAAAAATTTAATAAGGTAATAAGTAGCACTGATGAGCTTGCTTATTCAACATATTAACAGGAAAGGGACATGAAATTTGAATGCTTGTGAAACCTTGCACCTCAGATTGGCACTTGAACCCATGTGCCGGGACTCGAACCCAGACAAAACCCATGGTCTTCCAACTGAGATCACACACATGGTTTCAGGACTTAATGAAGCTCAGGTTCTTGTTGTCTCATAGCAGAAAGAATTCAGTGAGAGACAAAGTGATAGGTAAGAAGTGGATTCATTTACAGAGAAACACACTCCACAGACAGAGTGTGGGCCATCTCAGAAGGTGAGAGCAGCCTTGGGGGAAACACTCCACAGACAAAGTGTGGGCCATCTCAGAAGGTGAGAAAGGCACCAGGGTATGGGGTTGTCAGTTTTTATAGGAGTGGGTAATTTCATAGGCTAATGAGTGGGAGGAGTATTCCAGCTATTTTAGGAAGGGGTGGGGATTTCCAGGAATTGGGCCATTACCCACTTTTTGATCCTTGTGGTCTGTCTTGAAACTGTCATGGCGCCTGTGGGTATGTCATTTAGCTTGCTGATGTGAGTGTGTACTAAGGCTCAAGGTCTAGTGGAAGTCGACTTGTCTGCCATCTTGGACCCATTTGGTTCTACTGAGTTTACGTCATGTCCTCAGGCTATGTCATTCTTTCAAAGGTTGTGCCCTGCCTCCTTCCCTCCTGTTTCACTTGCAGAAGAGTTTGCTATGTAATTGAGAGACTAGAATGCTAAGAGGTAAAGTGGCCTTGACTTAAACTAAGTGGTAACCTAAAAGCCCTACTTTGGCTTAGTCTTCTAGCAGCCAGTTTTCTTAAAACCTGTTCATCAAGGGTCTTTGGCAGTTAGAACATGTTGGTGACAATGACTGATATGGGTAGTGGTCTGTAAAGTCTAGAGGAAAGAAAGTCACATACATTCATTGTCAGCCAAGAAGGCCCTCTCTAGACTCTTGGTGGCAGAAGTCCAATGTGCTTGTTCCTGAGGTAGAGAAGGATATATGAAGCTAATAGTGGGTTGATACGATTTTAGTTTCCCAAAATGGTCTCCCTGTAGGAAAGGCAACATGTTGATCACTTGATGCTTCTTTTTATCGACTTGGCAGTTTTATTTCTCAATTAATAAATTGGATTTATGGTATGTATACTGTCTCTTGTAACTGAAGTCCCCCAAATCTTGACTGAACTAATAAAATTAGTTTCCTGAGCATGTACATCCAAGGACTAGATCCTTGTCCAGGATCACCATTTATTTGCTAGTTTCAATGACCAAGATCTTTCCTGAAAGTACCAGCAAGCCTCTGATTACCTTTGCAAAATCACTTTACCTATTTTCCCCGCTGACTTTGTGGGCTCTTGAAGGTCAGACTGAGGAGTCTGCCCAAAGTTCTGGCACATAGGAGCAATATGATGACATAATGCTTTATTAGACTAGCCTTTCAGTGGTTTACTTGAGGTTTACAGTATAATCTAGAAGGAGGTGTTGGGGAAGAAACTTTTCCTATAAGCTTTTGGATTCAGCAGATGGGGGTGTGCAAATTAAACCAACAAAAGATAGATTAGCAAGAGAAAAGACAGAGTTTATTAATGCCTGCAAAGTGTATACCACAGGAGTGCTCAGTGATGAATAGCTCAAGGAGGTGGTAAAAATTTGGGACTTATATGCCTAACTCAGTAGGAGAAAGAGAGGGGAAAAAGGTTTTATGGGAAGAAAAATTAGTTTCTTTAGGAAAGAAGAATGGGTGTTTAGGAGAAAAATGGGAAATAAGAAAGTTTGTGATAACAAACTTTATCTTGTGTGGGTGCAAATGGTCTTTCCATCTTCTTCATGACTATGAAACTCCCCCAGATAAGGGATTTATATTAGGTTTATATTAGGTCTCTCTCCTGGGAGTAGAAGCCAACCTGAAATGGGAATTTATGGCAGTCCTCATTTCTTAGAAGTTTCCGCTTTTAGTCAGATAAGGGAAGCTCTGGGAAGATTTCTTTTCTACATCTGTTGAATCTCAAATGTCTTCAGCTAAAAATAATCTTTATGCCAGAGTGGCATATTTTAGGATGGCATAGCCTATCCTCTTCAAAGGTAAAGTAAGGAACCAAGAGAGTCTCTTCTAGATAAGAAATGAGACTTGGATTAAGGTGGTTATCTATGGAAATGAAAATGCCGCTAATATAAAGAATTTTGTATAAGCATAAGTTTGAAGGATTCAGTAATTGGCTAGTGTAGTAAAGGGCAGAAAAAAAGAAAAAATTCAGTGTTTTTAATGTTTGTACCAAATTTCCCTTTATATTCCTTGGAGCACTCAAAGAAGGAATTTTGCAAAGTGCAAAGCAAAAGTAAACTTTCTATTACATTTCTGCTGTAAAGGATGAACTAACATCCTTGATAGATAACCTAGGCCTAAGGGGACAATAAGCTCTGATCCCTTTGAGAGAACTTTTTTTCTGTGGAGACCACCCTTTTTGACTCAATAACTAACTCTAGTTACATAATCCTTTGAGTGCGTCCAGTGGTACAAAAAGTCACAAGAGTCATTGTGCCATTGTAATGTTTGTGCTTTGGTAGATGCTCTGGTAGTGGGAGCACTTCCCCACTTCAGTGTAAGATAGGGGCAGCCCAATCCTCCAGCACTGTTCTTATCTCAGATCTGTTGCTATGTTGCTTCAGGGCCTTCAGCTTTTTAACCCTTTAAAAGGTCTTTTTATTTTTACTTTAATATTTGTTAGTGTTCTTTTCAACCAAAATTAGGAAGGCCTGAAGGTGGGTGTACATGTCAAGCATATTATTTGATAGGCCCCCCAAAGATGAGTCCTTTGTAGTTTGATCAGTAGATTCTCCTGTGGCATCTCATCAATTATTTCTTCTCAAAGGTTTTATTTCTCCTTCATTGGTTTCTTCCCACCCCCCCCCCACAAATTTGCTCAGATATTCCTATCCTACAGGGAAAATCCTTTTAACAGAAAAGCTTGAGCTCTTTTCCTGTCTAACATCTCAGAAGTAGCTGAATCCATTCCTCACTACCACCCTAAGAAACTCTCCTCTCAAAGGTCATTAACAACGTAATGCCAAGTCCAGTGGCCTTTTCCTCTTGAGAATGAAGGAATCCAGAATATGTCATCCCAAAATATGCCTCTTTGACATAATTATTTTGAGCTGAAGGCAGTTAAGAAGCAGCACATGCAGGAGAACCTTTCTCTGCCCTCCTGTTTTCTGCCTAAAGGCGGGATATAAATTCCCCTTTTTTACTGGAGACAGATTCTTAGCAGACCTGAGAAGACACCAGAGAAATCTGCAAACAAACCTTGCTCCCTTACTTAGTTTCCTCCCTCAGCCTTCACTCTTGAATGCCTAAAACTGCTTTCCTTTGTCCTGTCATTTCTCTATGAAGTTATTATTCTTTGTTGAAGACCCCATATGAGCCATAGTTCTAAGTGACTGCTTTGAGTTATTTTTTGTTGAGGTTTCTCCTCTGTGGTAGGTGCTGCATTAGTCAGTAAACTGTTTTTCTCTTGTTAATCTGTCTTTTTGTTGAAGGAGTCCCAGCTCAAAGTTTAAGATGAGTAGAGGTAAAGTTTTGCCTCCTCCACAAGAACTTACACCGTTTGACCATCCCTTCAATCTTGAAACTTTAATTTTCCTTCAGTTTCAATGAAAACTTCTCAGAAATCATTTTATCTCCTATTTCTCTGATTAGTTCTTGAATTTCTTTTTGTGGTTCTTTTATGCAAATGCATTCCAAGGTCGTTGTTTTGTTTTTTTCCTGTTACCTCCCTTGGTGATTTCATCTGTTGCTATAGTTTTAATTATTCCTTCTTTTTTGAGATTTATCTCCAACTTTAATCTCAGTCTTAACCTTTTCCATTAGCTGCAGATTTAGCATTTTCAGGCAGATCTTCAGGTGTTTCTAACTCAACCTATTAAATAAACTGAACTGATTGGCAAAAAATAGTGAACCTTGATCCCTAATGTACACCACATATACAAACTAATTTTCGATGGATCACGAATCTAAATGTGAAAGGTAAACAGTAATGTTTCTAGAAGAAAATGTAGGAGAATATTTTCATGACTTTGAAATCAGCAAAAAAAATTTTAACAGCACACAGAACAGTGCTCACTATCAAGAAAAGATTGATAGATTGAACTTACTAAAATAAAGAACCTCTGATCATCAGGAAACTCCATAAGAGGATGATACTCAGCAATAAAAAGAAATAAACCATCGGGACTTCCCTGGCAGTCCAGTGGTTGAGACTTCACCTTCCAATGCGGGGGATGTGGGTTCGATCCCTGTGGGGAGCTAGGATCCCACATGGCCTTGTGACCAAAACATGGAACAGAAGCAATATTGTAACAAATTCAATAAAGACTTTAAAAAATAGTCCACATCAAAAAAAAACTAAAAAAAAAAAGAAGTGAACTATCGACATAGAATATAACATGGGTGAAAAAAAATATAACATGGGTGAATCTCAAAATAATTGTGTTGAGTGAAGGAAGCCAAAGAGTACATACTGTATGATTTAATTTATATAAAACTCTGGAAAACGCAGATAGGGATCTTTAGTGATAGAAAGCATATCAGAGGTTGTTTAGGTATGGGGGATTATGGGGGTGCGGCTGGAGGGAGGGATTACGAAGGAACATGAGGAAACTTTTGGGGAGTAATTGTTATGTTTACTATTTTGTGGTGATAATTTAACAGTTATAAACCTGTCAAAACTTATCTTATACTTCTGATATTGTCAGTTATACCTCAATAAATCTGTATTTAATGTGGACATAAAAACCACCCAGATGAGAACAGGTGAAGGCCATTTATTCAGAGCTTGCAGTAGCAGAGGAGTCAGCTCCAGCAATTGCCTTTGACAGAGATGCAAAGGCAGGTAGACCACTGGGGAAGCTTTATAATGGAAAAAAGGCAGGGAAGCCTTCAGGAATGTCCTAATTTGGGGCTATTGGCACAAGGAAGCTGTAGGCAGCCTGACTACAAGTGGGGGTATTCTATATGTTTGGTTGGGGTACATATTTGGCTTTCTCTGGTTGGTCCTAAGTTGGAAGCAGGGATAAAAATTAGGGAAGCTGTCAGTTAATCAAGTCCTGGCTGTTTGGGGCCAGTTTTTACAGGGGTTATCGTTTGACTTCCTGGACTGGTTGCTAGAGATAGTCTGACTTCCTTGACTGGTAAGTGTAGATAGTAGGTTGGCTTCCTGGGCTAGATTTTTGCAGATTGTGGGTCAGAGCTCTATCTTTATATATATAGTCTGGCCATTGTCCATTTAGTATGTCGTGACTCTCATGATAAGACACAAATTCCACAAGAAAGGCAAGCCACAAACTGGGAGAAGGTATTTGCAGTACATATCCAACAATGTACTGAATCCACTATATATTTTTTAAAACTCCCACAATTCAGTAAGAAAAAGACAACCTAATTTTTTAAGTGGGCAAAAGGCTTGAACTAGCACTTTATGAAAGAGGATATCCAAATGTCTAATAAACATATATGAAAAGGTGTCAGTGGGGGAAAGGCAGTCATCATTTCATCTCTAATTTAATCATCAGTCATTCAATGCAGATTAAATGAAATAACACCACACTCCTACCAAGATGGCTAAGGAATCAACAATACGAAGTGGTAGTGTAGACGTGGAACACTGGGAGCTCTAACGTACTGTTGGTGGTGATGCAAATTGGTACAGGTCCTAGAAAACTGTTTGGCAGTATCTATCAAAGCTAAACACAGGCATACCTTGGATATATCGTGGGTCGGTTCCAGATCACTGTGATAAAGTGAATCACATGAATTTTTTTGTTTCCCTGTGCATATAGAAGTGTGTTTAAACTAAACTATAGACTATTAAGAGTGCAATAGCATTATGTCTTAAAAAAAACAATGTACATACCTTAATTTAAAAATACTTTATTACTAAAAAATGCTAGCCATCATCTGAGCCTTCAGTGAGTTGTAATCTTTTTGCTGGTGGAGGGTTTGAAATATTTTGAGAATTACCAAAATATGACACTTTGACACAAAGTGAGCAAATGCCATGGGAAAAATGGCACTGATAGACTTGCTCAACACAGGGTTGACACAAACCTTCAAATTTTTTATTTAATAAATTTATTTATTTTATTTATTTATTTTTGGCTGCATTGGGTCTTCGTTGCTGTGCGCGGGCTTTCTCTAGTTGCAGCGAGCAGGGGTTACTCTCTTTGCAGTGCGTGGGCTTCTCATTGCGGTGGCTTCTCTTGTTGCAGAGCACGGGCTGTAGGCACGTGGACTTCAGGCACGTGGACTTCAGTAGTTGTAGCACGTGGGCTCAGTAGTTATGGCTCGTGGGCTCTAGAGGGCAGGCTCAGTAGTTGTGGCGCATGGGCTTAGTTGCTCCACGGCATGTGGGATGATCCCAGACCAGGGCTGGAACCCGTGTCCCCTGCATTGGCAGTCGGATTCTTAACCACTGCGCCACCAGGGAAGCCCCTTCAATTTGTTTTTTAAAAAAAGGAGGGGGCAATATCTGTGAAGCAGGGTGCAATAAAACAAGGTATGCCTGCATATGCATACTCTGTGACCCAACAACAACACTCCTGGCTCTACATCTGATAGCAGTGAGTATTTATATTCACGAAAACTCTCATGTGAGAATATAATAACCGACTTCCCTGGTGGTGCAGTGGTTAAGAATCCACTTGCCAATTCAGGGGACACGGGTTCGAGCCCTGGTCCGGGAAGATCCCACATGCCGTGGAGCAACTAAGCCCATGCACCACAACTACTGAGCCTGCACTCTAGAGCCCGTGAGCCACAACTACTGAAGCCCACATGCCCTAGAGCCTGGACTCCACAACAAGAGAAGCCAACGCAATGAGAAGCACATGCACCACAAGGAAGAGTAGCCCCTGCTCGCCGCAACTACAGAAAGCCCGTGCGCAGCATCGAAGACCCAATGTAGCCATAAAAAAAAAAAAAAAAGAATATAACAGCTAAAAGCAGGAAACAACCCAAATGTTTATCAACAGTTTAATTTATAAATTGTGGCATATTCATAAAATGGAGTGCTACATAACAATGAAAAAGAATCAACTGCTACATGCAGCATTATAAATGAATCTTGCAGACATAATGTTGAATAAAGGAAGGTACACAACAGAAGAGTTAATACTATTTGATTCCATTTATAAGAAGTTCAAAACAAACAAAACTAATCTATGGTGATAGAGGTCAGAATCATGGTTACTTTTTGGTGGTTTTATTGACCAAGGGAACACAAAGGCATCTTCTGGATTATTGGAAATGTACTATAACTCGATCTGGGTTGTCACTGTATGAGTGTTTACATACAAAATGTTTATTGAGCTGTACACCTAAGATTTGTGCATTTCACTACATGTAAGTTATACCTCAATAGAGAACAATGTTGTTGTTTTTTTAACTTGTATTCATTATTTCCTGCTTCAACTCTATCCTTTTGTTTATACCTTTCCTTAAAACTAGCTGTCCCTCTGGCTTTCTTGTTTTTTTGTTAACTGAAAGCCCATTAAACTTTTTGCACTCAGTCTTTAAATCCTGTTAGCTCTTCCTTTAAAATACCTCCCATCCATACTATTTCCAAATCATGTCTGTATCTGTATTCGAGTTTTAGCCTTGACCACAAGCCTGAATTCTTGCCAAGGACCTAATTGGTTTCCCTGCTTTCCATACTCAAAACTATTCTACAATATGCCAGCAAAGCTGTCATCTAAAGCAGCATTTGGATTGTGTTGCTTCCTCTCCTCAAAAGCCTTGAGGGTGCTCCCATTTCTGGCATATTAGACGCAAGTCAGTCTCTAGCACTGTATTTAAGACTCTCATGATCTGGCCCCAGCCAGCCATACACAACCGCTGGAAAATTGGCATACTTAATAGTTCCAAACCCATTTTGCTCTCTGTGGCTTATACGCCTTTGTTCATGGTCTTCTCTCCGTAAATGCTTTCTTCCTCATACCAGCCCCTTCTCAAAACATTTTAACCTGGGGGTTTATGATGTACTTCGTGAAACTCATGAACTCCCTGAATATACCCAAAGTTTCTGTATTTGTGCATTTTTTTGGAGAAAGGGCTTGTCATGTCATTGGATTCTCAAAAAGGGTCCAAAACCTACCCCCACCCCTACCCCACTCCCGCCCAAAGTTAAATTGATTTACTGGCCCTTTGAAGGAATGTTAACTCACTTTATGTTTTAATAAAGTTTTTGTCTCATTAACACCTAGTCTTCAATATGCTGGGTAATAAAACTTTTTTAATAGGTAAGTAATACAACTTTTAAAATATATAAGTTATATTTAAAAGCACAAAGTTTCAGATTCAGGTAAAACGGCTTGTCTCATCTATTTTTAAGGTCTACAGATTTAGCTCTTTGTGTGGAATTTATTTTGCTCAAAAGATAGTAGGTATTTTTCACTTTGGTGTCTTTAGTCAGGGGGAAATTTTTTTTACCTCCTACGTGACTATTCATACAGCTAGTAGACAATACCATCTCTGTATGCTTTGTTGTAGCAATCCCTTTTAAAAGATATTAGTCACATTTTTCAACACTTTTTTTTTTTCTTCCTGTTTTAGATTCCTATAGGCAATGGAAACTGATCTCAATTCCCAGGACAGAAAGGACCTGGACAAGTTCATTAAGTTTTTTGCCCTCAAGGTACTATATCCATTCTCTTGAGCCTAGAACTGTTAGAAATAACTTCCGTGCTTCTCCCTTTTTGGAAATATAGCATAACAGCTTGCAGCTTGCCCATTTTAAGGGATACTTCTGTCTGTTGTAAACCAAACTGTGAAATTTGGGGGCGGTACTGGGGGTGTAACTAAAAAGTAGCTTCCAATTTTCCTCAGCTACTTGTTCAAAAAAAATTTTTTTTTGCAAGCCTGTTTGCAGAAATGTCAAACTTATTATGCCAGGTTATTGGCACAGTATGTTCCCTTGGGGTGGGAACAAAGACCGCAGACTGGAATGGACAGAAGTTTGGGCATCTTTCCGTAAGCATCAACTACCTCTGAAATGTCTCACTTTCACTTATTGTTCCCTTCTGGGTAAATGAAGAATTAAAACTGAATTTTGAATGCTTTAGAAGGCATATTTTCCTAAATCCAAAAATCATTTCCACCTCTCTCACTCCTTCCTCTCAACCATTGCTATGTAAGAATAATCCAGGCAGTAGATTCTGGTTGTAAAATTAGTTGGAAGACTTTTGCCATATGGGCCAAGTCCTATGAATAATTGTGGAATCCTTGGTTTAAATCAACTATGATTACATAAGTGTATGGCAGTGAATATTTAAACCTATGGTTGGACTTGTTTTTCTATGAAAGTCAGAGCCACCATGTGCAACTTCCCTTCTGCCATGTGAGAATATTATAGATTACAAGCCTCAAACTGTAATTTCTCTAATTGGTTGACACTGTGCCCTCAGGAATATTTACAGTATTATTTTTGTGCCGTGTTTTTTTCCTACCTGTTCTTGAAGATTTTAAATCCTACCCTTTCCTGAAGTATAGTTATGATCACTGGCATCTTTTTCATCCTGCATTGGGAGGATTTTAACACTGATTAGGAGCCAAATCAATTTGTTATAACTTTTCATCTTTGATTTTTTATTTGTTTGCCTTTTTTAGACTGTCCAAGTGATTGTCCAGGCTCGACTGGGCGAGAAGATTTGTACTCGTTCATCTTCTTCCCCAACGGGTTCAGACTGGGTAAAATTCCAATTCTTTGTTAAGGGATATACTATGGTGTTTGTCACAAGGAATCACGATGTAGTAATAAATAATGCTATTTCTAGTATTACTAAATCATAACATTAAAATACCTAATTCCGGGCTTCCCTGGTGGCGCAGTGGTTGAGAGTCCGCCTGCCAATGCAGGGGACACGGGTTCGTGTCCCGGTCCGGGAAGATCCCACATACTGTGGAGTGGCTGGGCCCGTGAGCCATGGCCGCTGAGCCTGTGCGTCCGGAGCCTGTGCTCCGCAACGGGAGAGGCCACAGCAGTGAGAGGCCCGCGTACTGAAAAAAAAAAACCTAATTCCATTTGATCCATTCATTTGGAAAGTATGTTCTTCATCAATGTTAGTCTGATGTATTTGTTTTTTGGCTTTCCGCTGTGATAGGTGAAAAGCTTTTTCAACCTGAGTTTTGGGGCTTTGATGCAAGATATCTTATGGGTAAGGGAGAAGTAGATGAATGTCCTTAATCAGTCAAGAGCAATGCCTGCTTTACTCAGCATCCAATCTTACTACTTACAATCTTTCCATAATGTTCCTTGTGAGTGTTTAACACAAAGTTCCTTTTGTTTTCTAGTTCAATTTAGCAATCAAAGACATCCCAGAGGTTACACATGAAGCGAAGAAGGCGCTGGCAGGGCAGCTGCCTGCCGTCGGGAGGTCTATGTGTGTGGAGATCTCACTCAAGACTTCTGAGGTAAGGTTATGGCCAGAAGGCTGTCTTTTATTTTTTTTTTTAACTTTTTATTTTGTATTGGAGTATAGCCGATTAACAATGTTGTGGTAGTTTCAGGTGCACAGCAGAGGGACTCAGCCATTGATATACATATATCCATTCTCCCCCAGACTCCCCTCCCGTCCAGGCTGCCACATAACATTGAGCAGAGTTCCTTGTGCTATACAGTAGGTCCTTGTTGGTTGTCCATTTTAAATATAGCAGTGTGTACATGTCGATCCCAAACTCCCTAACTCTCCCTTCCCCCCATCCTCCCCCAGTAATGGTAAGTTCATTCTCTAAGTCTGTGAGTCTGTTTCTGTTTTGTAAATAAGTTCATTTGTATATTTCTTTTTAGATTCTGCATATAAGGGATATCACAGGATATTTCTCTTTCTCTTTCTGACTTACTTCACTCAGTATGACAGTCTCTAGGTCCATCCATGTTGCTGCAAATGACATTATTTCATTCTTTTTAATTGCTGAGTAAATTCCATTGTATATATATATACCACATCTTCTTTATCCACTCCTCTGTCGTTGGATATTTAGGTTGCTTCCATGTCTTGGCTACTGTAAACAGTGCTGCAAAGAACATTCGGGTGCATGTATCCTTTCGGACCATGTTTTTCTCTGGATATATGCCCAGGAGTGAGATTGCAGGGTCATATGGTAGCTCTGTTTTTAGTTTTTTAAGGACAATCCATACTGTTCTCCATAGTGGCTATACCAATTTACATTCCCACCAACAGTGTAGGAGGGTTCCCTTCTCTCCACCAGGACGGTGTCTTAACTAGGCACTCAAAGCTCTTCACACTCTGGTTCTAACTCAGCCTTTTTTTTTTTAAAATACTTATTTATTTGGTTGTGTTGGGTCTTAGTTGTGGCATGCGGGATCATTTTTTAGTTGTGGCATGTGGGATCTAGTTCCCTGACCAGGGATCGAACCTGGGCCCGCTGCATTGGGAGTGCAGAGTCTTAGCCACTGGACCATGAGGGAAGTCCCCCAACTCAGCCTTATTCCTGCTCCTTCCCTCTCTGATCACCTCATCATTCTCTGAGGAGGTTGTGGTTTTTTTGTTTTTGTTTTTGTTTTTGCGGTACTTGGGCCTCTCACTGCTGTGGCCTCTCCCATTGCGGAGCACAGGCTCCGGACGTGCAGGCTCAGTGGCCATGGCTCACGGGCCCAGCCACTCTGCAGCATGTGGGATCTTCCTGGACCTGGGCATGAACCTGTGTCCCCTGCATCAGCAGGCGGACTCTCAACCACTGCGCCACCAGGGAAGCCCGAGGTTGTAGTTTTTGTACTTATTTTTCCAACAACTTGGAATAGACTCTTCACCCTCATCTTCATATATATCATCTATATGTGGTATGTTTCTATTCATCCTTCAAGACTTATATGCCCTAGAGCAGGGGTCCCCAACCTCTGGGCCGCACAGCAGGAGGTGAGCAGTGGGTGAGCGAGTGAAGCTTCATCTGCCGCTCCCCATCGCTGTCATTAATGTGTGAACCATTGCTCGCATACACTGCCTTGAACTATCCCCCCCATCACGTGCATTACCTCCTGAACCATCATCATCCACACACCCTCCCCATGGAAAAATTGTCTTCCATGAAACTGGTCCCTGGTGTCAAAAAGGTTGGGGACCGCTGCTCTAGAGGATCTCCCTTTCTAAACCCTCTTTAGATTTCCTGTGTGTTTTCTTTACGTTTGTTTCCAGAGTATAACTTGCTGTATTGTGGGTTTTTTTTAATGTGTTTTTGTTCACCTTATTCCGTGCTAGGATTGAGGCAAATATTCTTTCTTTCATGTTTATTAATCAATATCCACTACAGGATTGTGAGGGTGCATGGTATAATAAAAGGCAAATGAGTTTGGAGCTATACAGACCCAAATTCAGATCCTAGCTGAGCAACTTTGTCCGAATTACTTAACCCCACCTCCACTAACACCACCAAAGTAACATGACACTTCACAGTCTTGCAGAGCTATAATATTTCCTCATTTCATTCTTTCTTGTAAATTACCTAACATAACATATGGTAGGTGATCATTACATATTCATGTTCATACTATCCTTTTTTTTTTTTTTTGGCTGCGTCGGGTCTTAATTGCAGCACTTGGGATCTTCGTTGTGGCATGTGGGATCTTTTGTTGCAGTGCACGGGCTTCTCTCTAGTTGAGGCACACGGGCCTAGTTATTCTGCAGCATGTGGGATCTTAGTTCCCTGACCAGGGATCGAACCCACGTCCGCTGCATAAGAAGGCAGATTCTTAACCACTGGACCACCAGGGAAGTCCCTGCACTTTTATTCTTGAGGTCAGCAGCTTTGCCACATCTTATTTATCTGTGTAGTTCTTCAGTTCTTTTTGAGGGACTTCCCTGGTGGCGCAGTGGTTAAGAATCTGCCTGCCAATGCAGGGGACACGGGTTCAAGCCCTGGTCCAGGAAGATCCCACATGCCACGGAGCAACTAAGCCTGTGCACCACAACTACTGAGCCTGCACTCTAGAGCCCGCGAGCCACAACTACTGAAGCCCGTGCACCTTAGAGTCCGTGTGCTGCAACCACTGAGCCCACGCGCTGCAACTACCAGGCCCGCATGCTGCAACTACTGAAGCCTGCGTAACTAGAGCCTGTGCTCTGCAACAAGAGAAGCCACCGCAATGAGAAGCCTGCATGCTGCAACGAAGGGTAGTCCCTGCTCACCACAACTAGAGAAAGTCCACGCACAGCAATGAAGACCCAACGCAGCCAAAAATAAATAAAATTTTTTTAAAAATTCTTTTTGAAATGAAGCAGGATATAAATAAATAATCATCTCTCTGCGTGGCACAGTGCCTGGGATGGCACACAGTAGGCTCTCAATTTTGTTGAACGAATGATGTCAGTACTTATTCCATGGCAACCTTAAGCACCAAATAAAACAAAACTTCGTATTTTTCTTTATTGAATTACCAATTTATACTGTGGATTATTTTTCTTAGCGATCCATGGGGAGTCCAAAAGGAATCCCTGGAAGAACTCTTTCCTCTCTCAGGCATCTGTGTAATCCTATTCTAAACTGTTGTGATTATCCTAGAGAAACCACACCAATTTATCTTGGATACTTCCTAGTGTCCAGTCATCCCTTGATTTTTTTTGGGGGGGTGGATTCAAAATTCATCATGTCATTTAGAGATGGCACTGTGATGAAAAGGATATATATTAAGAATACATATTTAAATTTGATCTAGAACAAGTAAAAATTCTCTACTCCGCAAACTAACCTGAGTTTATTCCCAAACCTAAAAGAGTGGCCCTCTTACAGCTGATTCATAAAAGGATTACTTGTGTTCAAAAGTATGTGACTATCCATCTCACTAAATGACACACAGGAGCGTTACAGGGTTAAGGGATTCTGGCTTTGGTCTTTTCTTTTTCTTTCCCACCCACTAGACTAAGTCTGTTCAGAGTAACACGTAGAGAGACTGAACAGTTTGGCTAAAGACATCAAATAGCTAAAAAGACTTTTAAGTAAGGAGCTTGTTAAGATATTTAACTGTGAGTATCACCTAAAAATATCCTCTATAGAATTGGAGGGAAAGGCTCTCTCCATCGTTTGAAGTGTTGGCCTTTCTGAAGAGCAATTTGGACATACATAGCAAAAGTCTTAGAAGCATGAATATTCTTTGATCCAACAATTCTAATTCTAGAAATTTACCTTAAGGAACTAAGTCAGGATGCATACAGAATTTTAGTCTCAAGTCTGTTTATCACAGTGTTGTTTGTAGTAGTGAAAATTTAGAAACAAGCTGTATGTCCAAGTATGGGGGTACTGATTGGATAAAATAATTGTCATATGTTGGAATACTACGCAGCCATTAAAAATAATGTAGACTTTTTAAATTTATTTATTTATTTAATTTTTGGCTGTGTTGGGTCTTCATTGCTTTGTGTGGGCTTTCTCTAGCTGTGGCAAGTGGGTGCTACTCTTTGTTGCGGCGTGCAGGCTTCTCACTGCGGTGGCTTCTCTTGTTGTGGAGCCTGGGCTCTAGGTGTGTGGGCTTCAGTAGTTGTGGCTCTCAGACTCTAGAGCGCAGGCGCAGTAGTTGTGGCTCACGGGCTTAGTTGCTCCGTGGCATGTGGGAGCTTCCCGGACTAGGGCTCGAACCCGTGTCCCCTGCATTGGCAGGCAGACTCTCAACCACTGCGCCACCAGGGAAGCCCAGGCAGGTGGATTCTTAACCACTGCACCACCAGGAAGTCCCCTAGAATTTTTAATTATAAGGAAAATTCCATGTTGTATTTATTGATAAAAAGTGATAGGGGCTTAGACCGTGTGCAGCAACGAAGACCCAATGCAGCCAAAAAATAAATAAATGAATAAATTTTTTTTAAAGTGATAAAAATAGTATATATAGTATGATCTCACTTTTATTTAGAAAAATCACTGATTGGATTATAAATTGATGTCTCTTCTTTTTGCTTATTTATACTTTCTAATATTTTTATAGTGACTGTATAGTGCTTTATAATAAGGAAAAAGAAGATTAAAAAAACCCTGAAATATCTTTCAATTGTTCCTTCTACAGGGAGATTCCATGGAGCTAGAAATCTGGTGTCTGGAAATGAATGAAAAGTAAGTGGTCTGTCTCAGGGTCCTTCGTTGTGGTAGCTGAGGATAAAGTGCGTGACATCATGTGAAAAGCAGCGCTTTGTACCAGTCATGGAGAGGGTTCTGACCACTTGACAGAGCCAATAGGTCTTTGCTACAGTTTGCTTCATGCTTGGCTTCCAGCCCAGGCACAGAGATGACCTTCAGAGGGAGTGTCAGTCCAGAGAGATTCAGACACCACTGGGAGAGGAGCAGAGAGAAAGCTGAAAAAGGATTTGTTGTTTTCCCAGAGTACAGATAGTTCTCTGATTAAATCCCTTGAGCCCTTGCAACATGACTACTCTGTTTTGTCTGTTTTCTGTGTGGCAGACATCCAATAAGATTTCCCCTCACTACCCCTTTAGACATGCTGTGTTGGTCACGGATTGGAAATGCATGTTATTTTCCCCCTCCATTTTCTTCTTTCAGGGCAGGTTAGCTTACTTCCTGCCCAAAGCTTTAGTTTTCAAGAAGAATATATAGGAAAATTGAGGAAATAGCAACACATCAGAAGAAAAATCTTATTAATAAGTATGAGTGGTATGGTCATTATTTTTCTTTCTTAAATAGAAAGCAACTGCCAGGTCAGAGTCCAAAATTTTAGTATCAGACACTTCTCCAGATTCCCTGTTAGATGTATAGAGGTAAACTGCTTGTGAGATAGTACATTGAAATTGTTTGCACCTTTAGTAATACAATTGCAATATTGAATTACTGTTTTTAAGGGTGTTGCTTTATTTCTTAGAAAGATAACTGCTTCAAAGCTAGAAAAAAAACATATTGGATACCTTTTGGTGCCCACCTGCCTTTGTCTAGTGCATGAGAAAGTGAAACTTTGGCTAACTTCAACAATCTGTTGATAAGCTGACAAAGAACTCTAACTACAATGTTAGTTCAGAACATGATTTAATAATAAATTTAATCTTATACAGTTCCAGCACTTAATTTGTGACTATCTCTGTTGACTGTAATACTCTGTGAAAGGTTATTTAGACTGCAAATCAGATTATATTCTATCAGAATTTATGAATAATGCTAACAGATTTTTTTTTAGATTTTTAAAATTGAAGTATAGTTGATATTCAATGTTGTATTAGTTCCTAGTGTACAGCAAAGTGATTCAATTATATATATATATATTCTAATGCTAACAAATTAATCTCAGTAGCTAGATAGAACATAACTAACATCTCTATTCATTGCATTTCTGTTCTTTGTTTTTCATTAGTGGAGTAGGGAATGCTGATAGTGTCTTTGCTCCTCAGGTGTGATAAAGAAATCAAAGTTTCCTATGCCGTATACAACAGACTGTCGTTGCTACTGAAGTCTCTCCTTGCTATAACTAGGGTGACACCAGCTTACAGACTGTCCAGGAAACAAGGGCATGAATATGTCATATTGTATAGGTAAGCAGTCACCTTCATGATTCACTCATGGGCCTCATCATTTTGCACATTGTCTGACCAGCATTCAGGTTTTCCATGATGAGTTTTTAGACAGACGTTTGGATAGTTGATGCTGTAGCTTTACTATGATTGTCTGTCTATTCTCCCTTCTGAACCTCAGCTTTTTGCAAAGCAACCAAGTTCGTTATTCTTTTGTTTGTACACAGTCATGACTCCTGTAGAATGGATTTTGAAGTCCTACTGATATATATCCCATTTCTGGAAAAGGAGGTTAAGACTTTGAAAAACAGGCTATCCTGGGAAGACTCCACAATGTTCTGTATTCCAGAGTTAGATTAAAACTTTTTGTGTAACAAACTGCTAATTCAGTGTGTTTTTAATTAGTTGTCTGTGGATATAAAGAACTTGTTAACAGTTCTTTGAGAATTTTCCTTGTAGTATTTCACATCAACATATATTTGAGTGCTCTTTTGAGGCAAGCATTGTGGTAGGCCCAAGGAAGAACTATACAGAGGCCCAGCCATACTGGTGTTTCTAATCTAATGGGGGAAATGGTTTGGTACATGCATAGTCACAGTAAAAAGCAGGATTTGCATAGCAGTGTCAGGAAAAAAAGTGCTGTGAAAACACAGGAAGAAAGAGTTTATTCTGGGTGGGAGAATCAAGACAGGCTTCATGGAGGAAGTAGCATTCCAGCTAGACCTTGAGGCAGAGAAAATTTCATCTGTTGGAAGTGAGGGAGCCTGATCATTCCAGGTGAGGTGTACAGCAGATTGCAAGGAACAGAAATGGGAGGCAGAAATGAGCTGTACTCAGATTGTCGAAAGGACCAGAGCAGTGGTGAGGAGGATGTGTAGCAAAGTGTGAGAGCAGAGCATGGAAAGTCAAGGGTTCCTAAATCATCCAAGACTCTGTTTCATATTAGTGATGAGCCATGGGTTTTAGCCTTTGGCTTACATGTATAGAGCTGATCTTTATTTTATTCATTTTAATTAAATTATTTATTTATTTATTTATTTTCACCTGCCTTGGGTCTTTGTTGCTGCGCACGGGCTTTCTCTAGTTGCAGCGAGCACGGGCTACCCTTTGTTGTGGTGCACGGGCTTCTCATTGTGGTGGCTTCTCTAGTTGTAGAGCACGGACTCTAGATGCACGGGCTTCAGTAGTTGTGGCACACAGGCTCAGTAGTTGTGGTTCGCGGGCTCTAGAGTGCAGGCTCAGTAGTTGTGGCATATGGGCTTAGTTGCTCTGTGGCATGTGGCATCTTCCCGGACCAGGGCTTGAACCCGTGTCCCCTGCATTGGCAGGCGGATTCTTAACCACTGTGCCACCAGGGAAGTCCCTAGAGCTGAACTTTAGAAGAATTAGTATAGCAGGATGGAAGGACCAAGGATGAGAGACTTAACTAGTTCTGTTGAAATAATCCAGCAACCCTACCTATATTTATTTTTCCAAGTCTTTAATACATTTTTGTTGTCTTCCCAGGTTTCAGGATGTGTATTCCATTTGAAAATTATTAGACTTTTATTTAGATATAATAGATTCCTTTCTTTTATTTCCCATTTACCTATGCTAAGTTTCCTTCACTTTGGTTCTTCTGTAAGTAGCCATGTTACACTACTAGTCATCAGCTTAGTTAACTAGGACTCCTAGTCCTTTTCATACCTGTGTTTCAAGTCTTCATTGTATCTCTGGAGTAATACAGTATTTACAAGGGGCTTCCCTGGTGGCACAGTGCTTGAGAGTCCGCCTGCCGATGCAGGGGACACAAGTTCGTGCCCCAGTCCAGGAAGATCCCACATGCCGCGGAGCGGCTGGGCCCGTGAGCCATGGCTGCTGAGCCTGCGCGTCCGGAGCCTGTGCTCCACAACGGGAGAGGCCACAGCAGTGAGAGGCCCGCGTACCGCAAAAAAAATAATTAATAAATAAATAAATAAATAAAGAATATAGCCAAGAAAAAGTGGAACATAATCAGATTATTTAAAGCACTGTACCAGTATTCAGATGAGTAGTGAGCTGATGGTCAGCTTTTTGTCAGAGGGTACCTAGCAAAATCTCCTTTGGTGACAGTTTATTAACGTTATTCATGTATTACTTTATGGCAGGAGTCAGCAAACTATGGTCAGCAGACCATTTGCTTGTTTTTATTTTTATTTTTTAATATATTTTTAAAATTTATGTATTTATTTTTCTTTTTTGGCTGCATCGGGTCTTAGTTATGGCACGTGGGATCTTCGTTGAGGCATGCGGGATCTTTCATTGCGACGCGCAGGCTCTTTGTTGTGGCGCATGGGCTTCTCTCTAGTTGTGGCATGCAGGTTTTCTCTCTCTAGTTGTGGTGCACAGGCTCCAGAGCGTGTGGGCTCTGTAGTTTGGGGCACGCAGGCTGTCTAGTTGAGGCACATGAGCTTAGAAGTTGTGGCGCACGGGCTTAGTTGCCCCGCGGCATGTGGGATCTTAGTTCCCCAACCAGGTATCGAACCCGCATCCCCTGCATTGGAAGGCAGATTCTTTATCACTGGACCACCAGGGAAGTCCCTTGTTTTTATAAATAAGATTATCTTACAACATAGCCACTCCATTCGTTTACGTATTATCAGTGGTTACTTTTGCAGTATAACAGCAAAGCTGAGTAGTTGCTACAGACTATGTGGCCCACAAGCATAAAATATTTACTAACTGATCCTTTTTTTTCTTTTATTTAACTAATTAATTTATTTTTGGCTGCGTTGGGTCTTCGTTGCTGTGCACCAGCTTTCTCTAGTTGTGGTGAGCAGGGGGCTATTCTTCGTTGTGGTGCGCGGGCTTAGTTGCTCCGCGGCATGTGGGATCTTCCCGACCAGGGCTCAAACCCGTGTCCCTTGCATTGGCAGGTGGATTCTTAACCACTGCGCCACTAGGGGAGTCCCTATTCTCCTAATTTCTTAACCAGTCCTCTCCATCTACATGCCCATGCCTACAGCTTAATCAAGTGGTAGCAATATTGCACCATTAGGAGAGATGTTCATGCAGATAAGAAGGGTTGGTTTTGTTTATTTTGTTTCTCGGTGTTTGGTATGTAGGCCCTTAGAATAAAGAACCAGGTAACATTTTTTTTCTTGCTTCCCTACAGAATATATTTTGGGGAAGTTCAGCTGAATGGCTTAGGAGAAGGTATGTATCAAGGTTGAAAAACATTTGTAGTATTGTTAAGAGCTCTCCTGACTTCAGAGATATGCTTGGATGCTGCCTGTAATAATACATAGCTTGTGATTTTAGTATGAGTGATACTGAAAAGACAGGTAGGTGGTCCAAAGAGCCACCAGGGAATGACTGAATAATTTTCCCAAAAGTTCCAGTAACTCAGTATTCTTTCTTACTCTTTATACCAGCAGTCCCCAACCTTTTGGCACCAGGGACCGGTTTTGTGGAAGACAATTTTTCCACGGAAGTGGGGGGTGATACTAGTGATGGGGAGTGGCAGATGAAGCTTCAGTCGCTTGCCCGCCACTCACCTCCTGCTCTGTGGCCTGGTCTCCCAGGGGTTAGCGACCCCTGCTTTATACGACTGTCTGTTTTCCTAATTTTCTACAATGAGCATGTTAAATGTCTCTGATGAGCATCAACAATTTTGAAAAATTGGAAATGAAACCAAGAAAACCAGGAAAGCTTTGTTGTAACACTCTGACTCTTTTCTGTATTTAGTTCTGGGGTGGCAACTTGGGTGGGAGTGCATTTACTTCATAAATTGAGGTGTTTGTGTGAGAAACTCCCTGTGCCCCTTTGCTGTCTTAGTAGCACATCTGGACAGGGTTGGTTAGGACTTGTTTAAGCTTTAGGACTAATCATCATTTTACCCCTTTGAAGGTAGTTTTATCTGGAAATAGAATGCTGTTTCCCCTGGCAATATTAGGTCAATATAGAATAAATTGAAAAAAAATATATATACATACACACACATACACGTATGTATGAAATTGAGGCTACTGCACTCAGGGTGCTAAGTGGGTAATGCCAGAGATAGTACAACAGGCTAAGTGGTTCAGGGAAAGACAGACTGCGGGTACTGTAAGTATTCTCTGGAAAAACCTAATTATTTATCTCTTTTCCTAGGTTTCCAGACAGTTCGTGTTGGGACAGTGGGTACCCCTGTGGGCACCATCACTCTTTCTTGTGCTTACAGAATTAACTTGGCATTCATGTCCACCAGGTGAGGAAAGAGCCTTGGAATCCAATAGAACTCTTCTAAAGATATTAAAGTTCTTTTCCTCCAAACCTTGTGGCTAAGCCTACAATTCAGCTTCTCCATTGCTGAACTGAGAGAACCCTTCTTCCAGACTGGAGAATCTGAGGGTCCCAGAGCCAATGTAGAATTGGTGGTTTATATTTAGGGATGTAGTAGTTAAGGCTCTGTGGTTCCTGCCGATAGATAAGAGGCGAGGGGCTCTCTGAGGACTTCAGGGGGACTTGACAAGGCATTCTAACAAATACGGCAATCTGCTTACTGCATTACAGGCACTTTGAGAGGACCCCACCTATCATGGGGATTATTATTGATCACTTTGTGGACCGTCCCTATCCCAGCTCCTCGCCCATGCATCCCTGCAATTACAGGTGAGGACTGTGAAAAACACTTCCCCAAACTGCAGCTAGGCAGAAGCATCCATCTTGCACAGGTCCATAGAGCACCTTTATCAGCACTCACTGATAGGCAGGGGCACTGATGGAGATGCCATGTGGAGGGAAGTGGAGTGGCCAGCTTTCATTCTTGCTGCTGTCTATAGGGTATACCAAGACTTAGGGTGTACCAAGTCTCAGAAAATTCTTGGATATTTTGGATCTTGACAGTAGTGATTTGACTTTTGATTTGATTTTACTTCGGGACTGTGAGAGTGGCAGTAATTTGTAGAATGTCCTTTGCAAATTAAATGGTCACCACTGGCTGGCACAAGGCAGTTTTATACATCAGAATCAAATATCTCCAGACCTAGATCCCAGATAACAGAATTTTCTAGAGATTGGAATAGATTTGTATCAGGAGAGATGCTGCCTTTCTGTAAAGGACTCATGAAGTTGGATAGGTTTTGTCTTTGGAGTCTAGACTTTTGTTTCACTGCATTCTCTATTGCTGATAATTCTTGGTCACAACACTGGCCAGGCTTTAGAAAATCCTCTCAAATGATATGTCAGGTAAAATGTTTGGATTAAACAAAAAGCCATTGTCAACTTCTAGATGCTGCTTTCTAGAAATGTTTGAAATTATCAAGGGTTCAACATACCTCTCTTGCCATTAGGAACTCTGCCTGAAACAGTTCATGTCACAACTTGCATCCGTATCTAACCTCTCTTTGTATCCTTTCTGAAATTACTGCCGTCAGTCAGTTCATGATTTCTTTTCCACTCACCATAGAACCGCTGGTGAGGACACTGGAGTAACATATCCTTCTGTGGAAGATTCTCAAGAAGTGTGTACCACCTCTTTTTCCACCTCCCCTCCATCCCAGGTAGGGGGAAACAGGATCCGGGGTGGCAGTAGTTATTTGGTACATATATGGGCCTTATGAAATGGTGTCAGAATTTAGATACAATCTCTTTCGGTGGTGATGGTGATTATTTCAAGGAGGTTATTTTGAGGGGTGAGGGAGAGCCTTCTTATCCAGCTGGTAATATTGCAGTGTTTCTAGTCTGTAATCATTCTTAACCTGCAAGATTACATGTAACCTTTACCTTCCTGGGACATCTGAAAATTCCCTAGAAAATCAGTCACAGAAAATCAGAAATGTGTTCTGGTACCAGAGAGGTACTCTAACCTACACTTGTTAATTTGGTAGCTACTTCTTCTTTGAAGTGGTAAATATGGTTCCTCATAATGGAAGGAGCACAAAAGGAGCCAATGATAATTTAGCATAAAATGCCAGTAAGACACCAACTGTGCAGTTTTTCTTAATAGTTACACAGATACCTGCCTATCTGCATTCCCTCTCTGACCATTTTTAACCATTAACTTTTCCACTCGAGTCCATCTTCAGTGTCAAATCCAGTTTCAATAAAACGCAGTCTCCAAACAACGTGAGAACTTCTTCTCACAAAGAAGTGTTGTATGATGTATGTGGTACTGAGACTGCTTCAGATAAGGAATCATTTTTGCCAGCTGACTGAATTTCAGGGGCACATTTCTTCCCTTCCACCCCAAGTCTTCATCTTCTACCCATTGCCTGCCCATCATCTCTATTATTTCCCTCCTCTTTGCTTTCATATTAGATGGTTCTAGACATCAGTCAGTTCTACTTTCCTTGAAACTAGCCCCAGATTATCCCTTTTCACCATCTGACTTGGGGGACCCAACAAATTAATTAGCTATGCATACATTTTTATTTTCTATGTTTTCTTAATTAAGAAAAAAATTTAATTTATTATATCCTGGGTTGTTAGGTACTGGATTAAAATTATAGTTCTAATTTGTTTTAAAAGCAGAAGTTAAGCACAAAAGCTAACTGGTGTGTGAAGCACTTTACAAAATCCATGGATCACTATTATTTCTGTTGTCCCAGTTTAGAGTTAAAGAGATTCTTGTTGTAAAGTTACCTAGACAGTTTGGTTTGGGGGTGTGGAAATTGTTTTCTCCCTCCACCTATTAGTATATGTAGGCATGGATGTCACCATTGCTCTGGGAGGGAGTAGCTTCTGGTACACTTGTTGACATGGAACAATCCTGACCAAAAAAGGCGGGGAGAGCACACTTTCTTACTAGTGCACATTAGTGAGTAGATTGTTTTTTAAGATCATCAGAATGTGAATATGTCATTTAATGTTCATTAAACAGTTTTGTTTTACATGTGATAAATTCATAAATAGTATATAAACTTGGGAGATCTGAAGGATGGTGAGTCTGGGCCTTAACAAATCAGTTTGTCTTTTTCTCTGATACAGTGGAAATTCGACCTGACCCCAAAATAAAGGGAAGTTAAGTAGTTTCTGTACCTGATGTTTGCAAAAAAGTTTGTTAACCTGTGTAAGGAGAGTCTATATTTTTCATGGTCTCAGTTGTGTCTTCTTACAGTTTAAAAGTAGATCACGTCAAGATCTCATCAATACTGAGCACCCATGGGTGAGCCTTGTCACTTCTCCCTGAGTACCTGTAATCAAGACTGGTACAGTTTGGTGCAGAAATACTCATTTAGAACCTTGATGGTAGAACAGAGAGAGAAAAATCATATGCCATCTGGTCTCCTTGTTCCTGTAAATATTGAAATAGTTTCTTCCTTGGTTTAACCTAGGGAATTGCATAATCGTTCAACAACTTCTATTTGAGCTTTTGCTAGAATCCAGTAAATACATGTTAATGAGCTGGATTTCCCGCCCCCCGCCCCAACAAAATAAGGCTCATTATGTCATTTGGGCACAGAGTTGAGTCAAGAAATAGTTGTGACCCTGAACCTGCTACTGTGACTTAAGGTCCTACCTCCATTTCTAGGCGTTAATTAGCTAATTGGTGAGACTTAAAGATGGAACAGCAAGACCCAAAACAATCATCATACCCATAATTAGCTTTGAAATCATGAGTTTTGAAAATGCCCCAGCTTTTACTCCATGAAGTTCTCCTACACCGTCAGGGACTGTAAGAGCGTGCACACACACACACCCTGATGCCTACACCTGCACACCCCCACTCATCTTCCCTGAGATGACGTAGGAAAGTTTGCAGCTGGGTATCTGAGCATTTTAAAGTTCCAGCCAACAAACGTCAACTGTTTAAACCTGAGCCTGCAGATCCTGAGTCCCCAGAAAAAGGCTTTCAGTCTAACATCTTAACCTTAGTGTCCTCATTCCTGCTTAGCACAACTTGTGTCTGTTCTCAGGACCTTCCTATTGGAAGCTGCTCTCTAACTTCCACCCTCTTTTGACTAAAGACAGACTAAGGCTTGGTTCAGGTTTCGCCAACTCATAGCAGCTCAACTCAGCTTTGTTTTCCACCTGCTCATCAGGGAGAGCACCAGGGATAAACATCTCTTCTTCACATCCTTCCAAGCGGTCCTTTTCCAAAGGCAGTCATGCAGCTCTCTCCCTGCTTCCCTCCTGACTTCATTGTACATTTCAGCCTCTATTGCAACTGCCCTTTCCAGAGTTTTTTCACTTCTTTCTCAAGTCCCTTTTCTTTTTTCTTCTCTTGTTTCTCCTGTCTCTGTGTGTATCTGTGCACAGTGTGTGTTTACTGTCACAAAGGCACATTTTCAGACCCCTACTCCTGTGGTGACGGACACTCTGAGGGTCCCCATGGCAGGACTGGCCTTTTCCCATCAAGTGAGTCCATACTGGGAAGAAGGGGGTATATATAATCAGGCGGTATCTTTTTATTTAAAAACTGTAAATAAAGTACAGGGTATAGCTATTTAAATATCCCCAAGTTTTCTGTGGGTTATTTTGAGGCATGGTAATTGATTTTTAACAGTATACAGCCATAGCACAGCAGCCCAAAATAGGATTTGTCATTTGCCCCTCCTCCTACCATTGATGTGAAAAATACATGGAGCTGTTTATATCTTTTTTTCCAAATAAACCATCCAAGAATGGTTTTCTTTCTTTTTCAATATAAATAGGAACCCTCCCAAACCCAGTGGTGATGGAGGGTGTGATTAGAGAAGACTGCTGCTGTTTCAAAGAGACCTCAAGGTCAAAGGAGAAAATAGAATGACCTGGGAAAAACTGATGACTGGCTCCGAGTTCTGCCCAGGCTTGTGCTCCACAGATCTACCGGGGTGGAAACTGAAACAGTTAGCTGAGCCCCTGGGAAAAGGGGGCGCAAGGAACTCATTTGAGGCTTTTGGAAGGCACAGAGCTGGGAATCTCAATCCCACTGCAAACAAGTCTGCTTTCTTATTTACAGAGTAATGGCCTGGTTTGTCTTTAACCCTTACCTCAGGCCCCCCGCACCGTGAGGATGTGGGCTGGGATCCATTCCTTACCTCTCTGCCGATCTTGATCATCAGTCATACTCTAGGATTGCCTATTTTTTCCTCCTCCTTTCCTCTGCCCTTCTTTGTTTTTCTCTTGCTTAGCTCTCAAGCTCTCGCCTTTCCTGTCAGCCTGCTGCCCTGGGCGTTGGATCAGCTGACCTGGCTTGTCCAGCAGTGTTTGCTGCCGGCTTAAACACCACACACCCTTACCAGGTATATCTTTAAAGATGGGGAGGACACTAGGGGTTCCTACGCTGCCTCCCCTGCCCTGACACATTTGAAGGGCCTCTTGAGACACCAGTGTTCAAAGCTCTTCTGTAGCTTTGGAGGACTAAGATGATTCTGAGCGGGGCCCTTTTAGACTTCAAAAAGGGAAGAAGAGTTTCCCAAGTGTTTTCTCCCTGTCTTTCCCTCTGTAGTCATTTCCATGCATGTCTTCCATTAACTGAGCCCCAGAGAGGATAAAGATTTCCAAGGTTTCCTGCCCACTTGGTGGCAGCATTGGTGATGGAAAAGCTGGAAAGCAGATACCGTCATGCTAGGCCGTGAGTTTCCCCTTCTACCTGACACGGCCATGATTCGCTGTATTTTTCCATTTTTCCCCAAAGCTACTGGTTCCCGGGAAGGAAGGTGGGGTACCCCTCGCTCCCAACCAGCCTGCCCACGGTGCCCAGGCTGGTGACCAGGAGAGACTGGCAACCTACACCCCTTCTGATGGGGCCCACTATGCTGCCACACCTTCCAGCAGGTGAGTTCACGTCTTGGCTCTGCTGCTCTTTGGACCAGCCAGGGACCTGTCCTCCCCAGCACATGCGCTTATTTGGTATCAGTAAAGAGTAGCTTTCAGCATTGGCTCAGGCTTGGCCTTTGAGGGAAAAATGTGGAATCCTTAAAATTCTCAATAAGAATTGTACATTGCAGCTGATACGTGAGGAAGCTCTCCCTGGGCACTGCTGCTAACAGCAAGCGTCGGGCTTAGTGCTTCTCACCCTCATCCAGTGAAGCTGTTTTTCAGATGTTTCTCTCTTACCCCAGGATCGACTCCCTTGGCATCCTCAGTGTTTTCTGAGACCACAACAGGGCGTTGTTAACCATAACCCTGACGTCGGGAGTCACAGTGTGTCTGTGGTAGTAGTTAGGATTGATTTTCTTTTTCTACTGTGTTAGTGCCTCATGGAGATCCTTTAGAAACAACTATTTTCCCTCACTAAAATGGAAAAAGAAAGAAAATCTTTGTCTTTTCTGATTGCAGAAGTGATAGTCTGTAAAAGTCAAAATTTGAAGACATTGATTAGGTGGAAGTAAAAGTCCTCATAATCCCACCCTGCAAAAATCACCACGGTTACCTCCTTTTAAAAGACGAGAGGATCTCAGAAGGGTAAAGCAATTTGCCTAAGAGAGCACTGAGCTCACAAGATGGCCAGACACAGGCCTAGCTCCTTGGATTGCAAGGCCTGGGCTCGCTCTTTCCATTACACTCGGAGTTCTGTGGGAAGCTGGGCCTGTCTTGACCTGCCCTTCCCTCCCTTAACTGGAAGGCCCCAGAGCTAATGACGTTGATTGCCCCACCACATCTTAAACGAACTTTCAGATAATAGAAATTCCTGGGTTTTTTTTTTTTCCATTCCCACAGTGGAGATGGAGGAGGGGGAGATTGTTTGGGAAGATCTTTCTGTGCCATCCATCAGGAAAAGTAATTACTTTCATTCCTGGCTCCCCAAGCTTCCATCCTCTTATCCCTCCTCCTGTCAGAGAATCAAAGGAGGATCCTCTTGGTCATTTTACACTCTCATTTTCTGAGCCTTGATTCCTGGGGTATGACTGGGAGTAACTTAAGACAGAGGACACCGTGTAGGGGGTTCTTAAATGCTGGTCCTCCCTGCTGGCTGGAGTCTAGAGGCCACGTGGACTGCATAGTGTTTCCCATCTTGAGCCCCTGCTTTGAGGCTTTCCCATCCCCTGCTGCTTGTAGGGCTATGACTGCTAGTCTGGCAGCGACAGTATGGGCCCCTGTTTCTGCTGCCTGGAGTCCCCCATCTTCCAGGACTCAGCCTCAGTCTAGAGGGAGGGAGTGGGAGCAGCCAAATTGAATGTGTCATTGGAACATCTTGCTGAACAGAGGGATGACTGGGGGCAGAGAGAAGGGAGGAAACATGGTGCGGAGCTTCAGATAACAAAACAAAAGAAGACAGGAAAAATCTAAAATCTTGAGGCTGGCTTTGTAATTAGATTAATATTAAAATTAGCTGCTTATGAGAGCCGCTTGCCCATATGTATGATTGCTAGATGCACGATGATTGATGCTTAGCATTGGTATTACAGATTAAATTTTATGTAAGCTCTATACAATTGTAACACCAAGTTTCATTAACATATGCATGATTTTTAGCTTCTCCAGGAAATGCAGTCCTCTGCTCTCAACTCAGAAGGGAGGGTGACAGTGGCAGCCGCCAGACCACATATTGCCATTTCCCACATATGTGAGCTGGTGGGGGGTAACTCCTGCCCTAGGCTGCAGTCTCACAAGATGGTGGATTTATGGGGAACCAAGTAGGCTCTGCTATGGTTTGAGAATGAGAACCAACATTACCTTTCTGCTCCAGTGAGGATACTGAAACTGTGTCAAACAGCAGTGAGGGACGGGCCTCCCCCCATGATGTCTTGGAGACCATCTTTGTCCGGAAAGTGGGCGCTTTTGTCAACAAACCCATCAACCAGGTGATTTTTTTCTGCCCCTGCAACTGTGAGAATGTGTGAGCCCTCAGAGTGAGGTCTTACCTGGGATCTGTGGAACCACTGAAATCGCATGCGAAGTTGTGTGTGTGTGTGAATTTTTTGTGAAGAGGGTTAATAACCTGTGACATCCCTCCAGAAAAGTTAACTATTGCTCTGTGATCATATAGGAGAGGAGACCACACCATTAGGTACAGACACGTTACACTGAAGTGTCATTGCCTCAGCCTAACTTGAAATAGGAAGTTCCTCCTCAGCTCTGCCAGTGAAAAGCAGTTGTTACTGAATTACTGTGGGTCCAGCTTCCAAAGCTGAATTCTCAGGGTCCTGGGGAGCCCTCACCCCTGTTGATGCCGTGGGCATGCAGTGGGAGGCACGGGGGGTTGGAGAGGTCTCCAACAAGACAGGAACCTGAGGGGTGGCATGGTCAGCTGAGGTGTGCAAACGTGCTGGACCCCCAGGCTTCTGGTGGGCTCTAAGGAAGCAGGCAAACTGGGGGAAGGGGGACACTAATACTTTCTCCCATGTCTCTTCAGGTGACCCTGACCAGTTTGGACATACCCTTTGCCATGTTTGCTCCCAAGAATTTGGAGCTGGAGGATGTGGATCCCATGGTGAGTCCACCATTGACTGAAGTTTGCAGTGAGATGGTGCCGTAGTCGTTGTCCTTCCTGGGCGAGTCATTCACTATTCCTCCACAGACCATTAGCCATGCTCCTTGGCTTTTGGTTTACAGCCAGTGCCCAGAACCAGCCCCTACCTCTGCCTTATTCTGAAACAGGTGAATCCTCCAGATTCCCCAGAGACTACATCTCCTCTTCAGGGCAGCCTGCACTCTGATGGCTCCAGTGGGGGCAGCAGTGGCAATACCCAGGACGACTTTGTCATGATCGACTTTGTAAGTTGCCGTCATCTTCCTTGACCTTTGCTGCTTCGGGGGCAATAAACCTGGAAGCATCCGTTGCACTTGAATAGGACTTTGGGGATCAGATGGGTCGGTATAGGCAGAGGGAATGGGTGCTGGCTGTGCATCTTATGTGGGGAACCTGCCCTTACACCCTGCTTGGGGAGGCATTTGGAGGCCCATCAACAGTAAGGCATTTTGTGCCATGTCTTTGATTGAAATTCAACTTGAAATGGGATTTTCCAGTGGTAACTGCATAGGTCCTATTCATGAATGGGTAGCCCCCCACCCTTTTTTCTTTTGCGGTACGCGGGCCTCTCACTGTCGTGGCCTCTCCCGTTGCGGAGCACAGGCTCTGGACGCGCAGGCTCAGCGGCCATGGCTCACGGGCCCAGCCGCTCCGCGACGTGGGATCTTCCCGGACCGGGGCATGAACCCGTGTCCCCTGCATCGGCAGGCGGACTCTCAACCACTGCGCCACCAGGGAAGCCCGCCCTTTTTTTTTTAATGTTTTAATTTTTGGCTGCATCGGGTCTTAGTTGTGGCATGCGGGATCTTTCGTTGCAGCACGTGGGCTTAGCTGCCCCGTGGCATGTGGGATCTTAGTTCCCCAACCGGAGATCAAACCCGCATCCCCTATGTTGGAAGGCAGATTCTTAACCACTGGACCACCAGGGAAGTCCCTGGATAGTCCTTTTCCAAGGAGAGGAGTGTGAAGGAAGGGGACAAAAACCTAACCAAGGGAGAGGGATGTCATCACCAGGCTTAACTCAGCTGCCTAGAAGAGGAAGGTGTAAAGATTTCTCTAAGATAAGCCTGGAGGAGCCTTTTCTTTGCTAATTACTGGAAGGAAAGAGGGTTGTTGATAGCTTACCCCCTCTCTGATCTTCCTCTGTGGTCCAAGGCAAGCTAAACTTGAGTCTGTCTTGTTTTTTAAGAAACCAGCTTTTTCTAAAGACGACATTCTTCCGATGGACTTGGGGACCTTCTATCGTGAATTTCAGAACCCCCCTCAGCTGAGCAGCCTCTCCATAGATATCGGGGCACAGTCCATGGCTGAGGACTTGGTATGGAAACCCCTTCCCCCACCCCACCTCATCCTCTGGCCTCCTTTCCTCCTTCGATGGTCGTTCCTGCTCCACAGGCCTGGAAATTTCTTCCTGTTACTCCTCCACGCCCACACCTCCCATCTTCCCTGTCACAGGATGGAGATTTTTAGACCATTACCTTCCTGGAATCACACTTGAGATTTGCATTGTGCCTGGCGGTCATTATCTCAAATTTGCTTGTGCTCATTTCCTCCTTTTCTCAGCACTCTTGTCACAGCATTTCTCACACACTCCTGTTGTTGGTGCCTGATGTCTTCTACTTGCTGATGCCACTAAGCCAGGCTGCTCCAACAGCTCTTGCCATCAGCTGTTAAGCTTGCCAGACAGATGACAGTGGTACAGGGCAGAAGGTCCCCAGCATTGGTGTTCTTGCCCTTTCCTCGGAGAGCTCGTTCCCTGGTTCTCGTGTTCAGCCAGATGTCCTGATACTGACTGTAATGACCACATCTCCGCTTAGGGTGTTTCCTATTTCCTGTCTCTGAAGGGCAGAGGAGTGCCCTGCACAGCCGCAAACTCAGGGTGCCCCATGCCACAAGATGTCAGGGTCCCTCTGCCTGAGGTAGGAATATCACCTCCTGTGTCGAAATCAGAGGAATGGCTCTAGGAATAGGAATCTAGGTTTAGCTGCCCTTGATTTGCTTTAATCAGAAAAGCATGCTCAGTAATAATAATACAGCAATAATGTCATTATTATTAACATTTATTGAAGCTTTCTAGGTGCCAAGCATTTTTTAAGTGCTTTACATGAATCTTCAATGACCCTAAGAGGTAGGTTTTCTTATTATCCCAGTTTACAGATGAGAAAAACGACACTGGGAGCAAATAACTTGCTGGTGGTTACACTGAGCTGGCAAAACAAGCTTTGACCCCTAAGAGTCTGGCTTCTGATTTTAGGCTTTTAACCATTGGCTCCCTGGCCTCTCATTTGAAGTTTGCTTGGACGGAACCGGAGTCCAAAGGCTCAACGTGAGGCTGCAGCCAGTGCTGGCTGGTTGCCCCAACCTCCCAAACCTGCCGGGGCATCGGGCCTGTCTGGGCTGCTTTGTAAGTCCTGTGGTACCAAGTGTCTCGTGCCTGTCAGGAAGTCTTCTGTGATGGCTGAACTCTTCAAATGCAAATTCATCAGTGGAGACAGACCACCTGATGAGGACCACATTTTAATTAATGGTTGATAACCTGAGGGCAGTTAAACTTAATTCCTCATGGTTCTGTTTTTTTTGTTTTCATTGTTCTCTCTCAACCCCCTCTAACCCATCCCTTTCTCAGCTGATGTAAAGATGCAGATTCCTAGGCCTCACCGTAGACCTGCCGGGTCAGAATCTCTTGGGAGTATGGCTGGGACTGCCTTGTTCATGTGCCCCCAGGGGATTCTGATGCCTGCCCACCACAGGCCGTGAAGAAATCATTTGTACACGTTCTGAATTTGTAGGGCTCTAAACCTACTGTGTTATTCTAATGTCAGTCTCATCTGTGCCAAAGATACTTCACGTTGAATTTCTCTGTGTCATCCTATTGTTGGCATGGTCCTTTTCCATCTCATTATGTGTGTGGCCGGCTTAGATTCCCTAGGCTGTTCTGTCCACCTCCCCAGCCCCCACTAACCCCTGCTGGGCAAAGGCCCACTGGCCAATGCCTGCTCAGTTGCTCGGCACTTTGCTCTCCAACCCAGCACTGCTGAGCCGGACTCTTTGCCGTGCTCCCTTCAGCCCAAGGTGACAGCTGGCTTCAAGGCCCTACCTGAATAAGCAGCTTTTCTCTCCCCTCCCGGTACAGGACTCACTACCAGAGAAGCTGGCTGTGCACGAGAAGAATGTCCGAGAATTTGATGCCTTTGTAGAAACCCTGCAGTAAAAGTTGGTGTGCTCGAGTACCAGCAGCATCCCTTTTTGTGGTCCCAGGAGACAGAGAGCCTCCCACTCGTCAGCTGCTCCCATCCCTTGTCCGCTTCAAGCCAGGTGGAGGGGAGGCTGGTTCCCCCATGGGGACCCGGAAGTCCCTGCTCTTGCACTCCTGGAGACTCACGGCAGCAGTGAAGGCCAGTGATAGCATTTGAGAGGACTCACCCTCTGACCTCCCTCTGCAGGGCCCTCTGCTTATACCGCCCTCAGCAGCTGCTTCACAAAGGCTGTCATCCCGCTCCTCCTGCCGGCCCCCTGCCCCGGGTTTGCCCAGCAGCTGGCCCCTCGCCTGCCTGCTGTTGCCATCCACCATTCGACATTCCAGCTGGTGGCCCAGAGACTGGTGTGGAGGCAGAAAGAGGAAGGAGACAGTGCTAGGAGGAGGAAGGAAGGAAGCTCTCCTTCAGGGTCTTTCTCCTTTAGTTCTGGTATCTTCTTCCCCTCTCTCTCTCTCCCTCTCTCTGCCCCGTGCCTGTATTTTTGGCAGTATGGCAGGCTTCCTGCCCAAGGTGATAAGAACCCTAAAGTCAGCCATTCCCACCCTTGAAGGCTGTGCCAGCCCATCCGAGCAGCCCTGGCGGCTGCCTGTGCTCAGCTACATGGAAACAGAAGCCTCCCTCTCTAGGATTCTGTCATTGGAGTCACCACAAAGGTTCTTTTTTTTCCTCTCCCTTCCCCTGTCATTGCTCCTTGGTTATAGAACCCAGTAAATATTTATTACTTTCAGAGAAATCAGATATTTTGTAGAGAAAACATGTTTGAAGTTAGACATTTTCACTTGGGGAAGGTTGGAGGGCCTCTTCCTGGGGCAGCGCCTCCTCCTTGGAGGTTCCTTGGATTCAGGTTGCTGCCCTGAGGATTTCCCTTCCCATGTGTATAAGGTGGGATCCAAAAATAGGGCTGGCTGAGGGCAGCAGAACCTCCCAGAATTGCTGCATTTGAACTAACATCACGCTCTGCCTTGGACATGTACATATTCCTGGTGAGAACTCTGAATCTCCCAGCTTCTCCAGAGAGACTGACTCTGTTCTGGCAGCCCAGGAAGTCCTGGGTGTGAAACGTGATGACTCCCCAGAGTTGTGGCACGTGTAGTGCCCAAGGGGCGCTGTGGCCCCGGGGAAGGCCAGACAGGCCCCTCCTCCTGGGGCATTTGTTCCTGGTTCTCAGGGCTGGGTTACGGGCCTTTTCCTTCTTCCACCTAGGCCTAGCCACCACCTTTCTTTAACCCCAGGGTCTGCCCTGAGGTTTATTAGTTGGATTGGTTCCTTGTTGAGAAACCAAAGCTGGGCATTCAGGTGTTGTTACTTGAGTTAAGTCAAGGGCCCAGCCTCACCCACTGACCATCTGTTCCTCCCTGCCTAACTGATAGGCCCAACCCCGCTCCTCTGGCCCACCTGGGGTATTCATTGGCAGCAGCTGTGCTGCAGCAGAGCAGGTGGCCCTCAATTGTTTGTTAGCAAGTGCACGTGACATTGTTTTCACTTACGTGTTTTCACTTACGTGACATTGTTTTCACCTGGGAGGCTGATCTCTGAGGGCTGGGCTCAGCTCTGATGGTGCCTCGGTTGGGCTGAGCCCTGCCCCTGTGCACACATCCTCCTGCCTAAAAAAGTGTTTCCAGGGCTTCCCTGGTGGTGCAGTGGTTAGGAATCCTCCTGCCAATGCAGGGGACACGGGTTCGAGCCCTGGTCCGGGAAGATCCCACATGCTGCAGAGCAGCTAAGCCTGTGTGCCACAACTACTGAGCCTGCGCTCAAGGGCCCGCTAGCCACAACTACTGAAGCCCGTGCACCTAGGGCCCGTGCTCTGCAACAAGAGAAGCCACCGCAATGAGAAGCCCGCGCACCGCAACGAAGAGTAGCCCCTGCTCACCACAACTAGAGAAAGCCCTGTGCTCAGCAACAAAGACCCAACACAGCCAAAAATAAATAAAAATAAATAAAATTAAAAAAAAAAAGTGTTTCCAGTAGTGGCGTCCAGCTGGCCATCCTGTCACTGGCCCAGAGCACACCTGTGGCCTGCTAAACCAATCCAGGCTTACCCCCCAGGCCCCAGCACTGAGACGGGCGAAGGCCCTGGTAAGTTACTGATTGCCTCCCACTCCCCCACTCCCCCACTCCCCCACCTCGTCCTAATCTCTCAGCCGCTGCCCTCTTCCAAGGCCAAGCATGGGAAGGCCTGTTAGCCATTTGCCTCTTTGACTCCTAATTGTTGGCCTCTGCAGGCAGCAGCCTTTCTTGAGGACCCCATCAGGGAGAGGCCAGGGAGGCTGAGCCCTGACTCTGAGCTGAGCCTGGGAGGAGCAGAGCAGCTGTCGAGGCCGGCCCTTGTCCCTCAGCCCTGTACAGTGAAAGGTACGAGCCCTCGACGGAGCCACACAGCACCCCCGGGACAGGGCTGGGACCAGTCGTGTCTCCAGGTGGGAGAGCCCCTCCCGCTCCTCCAGCCTACTTTATTTGGAAATACTGAGCTATACTTTAAAATGTATTCAAGAGATTTCCAATAAACTTTTTCTGTACTTTATAGCCTCCTGTCCTGCAAGCTGTCGAAAAACCTAGCCCACTTCCTCCCACTTCTGGGCAGCCCCGGGTCACCGACAAGCTCCGTGGAGGGAAGAGTGGTGCCATGTGAGGCACAGCAAGGTCTCAGAGCCATTCAGGCTGTTCGGAGTCCTGGGGCCTTGGGCTGGTCGGAATTTTTTTTTTTTTCTTGGCCGCACTGCGCAGCACGTGGGATCTTAGTTCACTGACCAGGGATCAAACCCAGGCCCCCTGCATTGGGAGCATGGAGTCTTAACCACTGGACCACCAGGGAAGTCCCAGGAAACCTCTTAGAGCCTCATTTTCCTTGGCTGTAATGTTTCCATTTCAAGGGTTGTGTGAGAGTATTCAGTGAGATGACATGTATGAAGTAGACATGCATGAGGTATGCCCATAGTAAAATCCTCAGAATGGGTAGGCCGTTATCTTCAGCTCGCTATCCTTCCTATCCAGCACAGCTCACCACTCACCCTGGGCAACAGACTTTGGCTCAGAGGGAAAGACAACTGACAGGTCCCTGCCATGTTTCCAGCAGAGGCCAAGCAGGGGGCGGGGGACTCCCCAGACTGCTGGGATATTTGCTGATCTGGTGTGAGGGGTTGTGGCTGAGCAAACCAGACGGGGAAGGGACTGAGTGAAGTAAGCAGAAGTCCAGGTCCCATGCATGTTTGTTTAGCTGCCCTGATCTGACGAACAGCTGGAGCCAGGGCACTGGAAAAGTAGAAGAGCCCTGTGGGGATTATTCCTGCCTGGCCCCCTGGGGGCTTCCATGGCAGGTGTCAGCCCTGGCAAAGCCAGCTCCTTCCTCCTATTTCGCCTGCAGTGGCGGGAGGGAGTGGGAGGTAGAGCTGGTGTCCCAGAGGAAGAGGTGGTTCTGGAGGCCGGAGACCGAGGCTGACAAACCCAGGTAAGTGCTGTCTTGGTTGCCTCCCACGCCCTTCAGGCCAGAAGCCAGGCCCCAGGGCAGAAGAGGACTAGTTAGAAAATTCTAAATTCACCTCAAATCTGGGGCTGAAAAGAATGGGCCCACCCACTGCTGCTGCTTTGGGCCCTGGGAGCCCTTGCTTGTGAGTGAACTGCATGTGACGCTGACCATGATACCTGACCACGCATCCAACTCCTGGGTCAGAAATGGTGGAAAGACTGTCCTTGGAGTCCTCACCTTCAGTTAGGGGTCCCCCAAAAGCCAAGTGTTCAATTGCCCCTCGTCTGATGGTATCCTACCCCTTTAAGCCATGTCACTACACTCTGCCCCCAGAGACCCACTGTTGCCAAGGCAGGGGTAAGCTGGCTTTTGAGTCACTTGGCAGAGGCCCTGCCAGGAGCCCAACCCAAGTAAACAGCTCTCCGTCTCCTGCTCCCCCGTCTTGTCATTTCCTTGGGTCACTGCCCTTCTATTCTAAATAGTCACCCAGCTTAGAGCTGAGCAGAGCCGGGGGGACAGACTGCCAGTGCCTTCTGTTTGAGCTACCTGGACGAAGGTCACAGTTGTGCAGGCGGACTGGCTTCCTGGAACTCAGTGCCCGTGTTTGTAACCATTGTCTTGATCCTGCAGCTTTGGCCCGGCTTCCCCAGCCCAAACAAGCAATGAGGAGAAAAAAAGAACAGGCCTGACTAAGGCCATCATAGCCCCCTGATTGCAGTCAGCAGGCAAGCAGCAGACAGCTGGAACTTGACCAGTGCCAAGTGGAATTCTGGCCTGCCCTCCCTGTGACAAACCATTTTAGTTTTTCAATTGTAGTAAAATAATGTAACATAAATTTTACCATCTTAACCTTTAAAGCAAAGCAAAACTGCTCGAAAGAGGAAAGCTGGATCTTTCATAGCCTCCACGTGACTAGATGGCAGGTGGAAACAGCCAAGGCTCTCGGGCTGAGGGGTGGGTGGGGAGGACTGGAATGGCTGGGAGATGAGGGTTCCAACCCTGGCTGCTGTACAAGGCTGGGACTATCATTCCTCTGTGAAACGACCATCATTCTGGTTCCCACTGGGCACTCATTCTGTATGTAGTGTATACGTTACGGTCGGCCCTCGCATCTGTGGGTTCCACACCCGAGAGTTCCCCCAACCTTGGATAGAAAAATATTTGGAAAAAAAAAATTCCAGGAAGTTTCAAAAAGCAAAACTTGAATTTGCTGCATGCTGGCAACTATTTACATGGCATTTACATTGTATTAGGTATTGTAAGTAATCTAGAAATGATGTAAAGAGAGGATGTGTGTAGGTTATATTGCAAATACTACACCACTTGTTAGAAGGGACTTGAGCATCCTTGGATTTTGGTGTCATGGGGTCGGGTGGCTGGAACCAGTCCCCCACACATAGGGACGACTGTGTGATCTTCAGAGAAATGAAGCAACAGTCTCGGACATGGGACCAGTTACGTGACAATTACCAGTTAGAGCTGGTTGTGAGTGATGGAACTAGGATTCAAACCCTGGTCTCACTCTAAAGCTTGTGCTGTGGTCCACCAGTCTGCTCTGTTTGGGGGAGAGAGGTCCTGGTTTTAGGATCTAGCACTTGGTGGCCAGTTGGAATGCTATAGGTGCAAAAAGGAAGGTGACTGTTCACACTCCTAAGCCTGGAATATGGTCAGAAAGCTGGCTTCATACCGGCTCACAAGTGAGCAGGATGAGGAAGGGGTCAGATCGACTGGGGCAGGGACTTCCTGAAGCCCTATCTGCTCTTCTTCCGCAGCCCTACCACATCTCCCACCCAGTTATGAGCCTCCATGCCCACTTGCTTATCAGCCAGGTGGGCAGTTTTCCATTTTTATTGAAATATAAAAAGTGCAAAGGTGAAATACATGATTGGTGCCAAGGAAGTCACTGTGAATGTGAATACTTGATTCACAGTACAAGTCCCCCCGCCCCCAGGTAAAGACCAGTCGGGGGTGGACAGGGGAGAGACCAAATAGATCCACGAGGCTCCCCAGTAAATGGGGCTCTGAGCAACACCTGATACAAAGGCAGGCAGGCAGAAAGCAGAAGCCTGGGCCTGGCCTAGAGACACAGGGACTGACAGCCACACCAGGCCTTGGGACTCCTGACATGCTAGTGTCCTGGGAAAAGAGCCCAGTGAGGTCAGGCCCAGGCCACACCTGGCTCGCAGATGGGGCAGGACTGGTCAGTGAGGACCGCCACAGTACAGGCTCTGGCCAAGGCTGCAGGAAGGTGGTTCACCAGGAAGGGACAGCTGGAAAGAGGGATATCCATCATCATCAAGGTCCAGGGGGAGGTTGCTAGAACTTACCTGGCAGGGGCCAATCTAGTTAGCAAAGTCTCTACCCAGCCCCTCCAGGAGTCCAAAACTGGAGGAAGGAGCCACCCCAGATCCTGAGGCACTGAGTCACCCCTGGCCAGAGCAGGGACCAGTGTGACTCCACATTAGACGTGACCAAGGATTTGTCCAAGTAGGAAGGGAGGGGAGGCAAGGCATGGGGGGTGGAGTGGGCGGGGACTGCTTGTCAGTGGTCTGACCAGACACTAGGAGGCTCTCAGGGGTGAGAGAGGGGTGTCTATTTTGAATGGATGCTGGGACTCAGCCCTGTCATCCAAGCTGCCAGTCCTGGCAGAACCAGGGGGCTAAGACACCCTGGGGGCAGTACCACTTGGGAAAGCCTGACCCAGGATGTGTGGAAGAGAAGGCAGACAGAGGACTCCAGGCTGTCATTCGTTAACTGTGTAAGTGCCAGAAGCTGAGCCACCAGAGGGGAGGACAGGAACAGGGTGCTTGCAACCAGGCCTTCCTTCACCCAGACAGGGAGGAGTCTCAGCAGGGCCAGCCCAGGCCAGCTCAGCCTTTCATTCCCCAGCAGTCAGGAAGGGGAGGACCAGCCCCAGATACCAGCCCAGCCGGCAGTGATTTTGGCATCTCCAGTTGCCAGGGGAAGAGGCAGGAGAAAGCAGGTAAGCAAGTGGTTGCTGGGGCCAGTCCTCCTGCCTGAAGAGCCAAGGCCAGCTCTGCAGAGCCCGGCAGGAGCCAGGGATCCAAAGAGGCAGTGAGAAGTATAAGGCGAAGAAAAACGTCTTGTGGTTACAGCGAGGCCTCCAGGGCCAGTGAGGTGGGCTGGACAGGAGGGGAGGAGGAGCTGTCCAGTTGGCTGGCTCCAGCTTCTGTCTCCAGGGGGCTCACAGCCCCTTTCTGGGCAGGAGCCCTGGGCTCCCGTAAGGCTGAAGCCAAGAGGAAGAGTCCAAACCGGGGCTATCAGAGAAGGGGGCGGGTGGGGCAGGGGATGGGCTCAGAGCCCCTTGGAGTCAGGGCTGAAACAGCTCCCCTTGATGATCCAGGAGGAACTTGGTGAAGGTATTGATGGGATTAATGGCCTTGAGGGTGATGGCAGCATCCTTGGCCCACAGCAGGTTAGGGCCGAAGACAACAGCCAGGTTAGTGTTGGTCATCTTGTTCTGCTCACAGAAGGCAGAAATCTGTGGAAGGAATCGGGGGGCTGCAGCAGGAAGCCACAGACACCGCCTCCCACGCCTGGCAACCACGCCCAGGAGCAGCAGCCATGGCAACTCCTCCTCCCTCTCTCCTCCAGGTGAGCGGTAGAGGCCCAGGCCGAGGTCTCACCTGCACCAGGAAGGCAGTGAGGAAACGCAGCACCAGGTAGTTCTCCTCGGGCAGCATCTGGAAGGCCTGCAGCGTCGCCTCCACTCTCTGGCTCTCATCAATATCTATGAGGAAGGGGGGCCCAGGTCACAGGGGCCCATGGCCGGACTGGTTCGGGAAGCCCTGTCATGAGGCTAGGGGGAAGACCCAACCAGACTTTCCTTGAAGGACAGGCCAAACCTGCCTGCTTTGAGTCCAGCTGCAACCCCACCCTGCAGAAGCTGGAGAAGGGGGAGAGGGGCACTCACTGAGGAAGCCCACAACGTGGGAGTAGAGGTCAAAGGTGAGCAGGGGCTCAGGAAGCTCCCGGAGGAAGGTCTTGAGAATGACCGCTGGCAGGTGCAACTCATTGTACTGGTTGAAGTCCACAGGCAGCCCTGGGGGTGGGGAGGGGAGGAGCTGGGCCGACCCTGGAGACCAGCAGCCAATCCAGAGGCCAAGCAGGCCCCACAGCCTGACTTCACCCTTGGCCACAAGCCTCCTCCTCCCACTGGGACAGGGGGCACAGGGTCAGGCCATCTGGGGGGTGGGGCCCCCGAGCACACACCACAGTTATTCCTCGCCTCCGAATGACCCTGAACCCAGGCTCCAGAAGCCTGACCTATGAGAAAGTAGGCCTGGGACAACCAGGCAGGAGTGAGACCCATGTAATTACACCAAATGCCACAGAAACCTCACACACGCACACACATACACACGTGTGCACGCACACGATCTGTACTGGCCCTCTGGGCTTCGACACGTCCCTGGGGCCACTCACCCATGTTGTACTTCTGTTGCACTTCCCGTACAACTTGGGTGTTGGCCGACCTCCGGAAAATCCCCTCAGTGGTGAGAGCTGGGAAACAGTGGGGCCTGGTGAGTCTCAGAGCTCTGGAGCAACGTGCAGACTCCCCACCCATTCTGTGTCTTGGGGTCCCAGTCAGGATCAGTGTGGGTGCTGGTGCACGTGGGACCTCGCCCAGCCCTGCCCAGCAGCTTCCCGAGGGGAGAGGGCTCCCCGGCACTCACCGTGGGCCTGTAGGTAGGCAACGGTCTCCCGCAGCACGAGCGGAATGGGCTCCTGCTCTGGGTTCTTCTCCCGGAGGCTGTGGGCACAACGCAGTGACGGGTCTGCAGCCCTCCTGGTCCCCAGGTGCCAGCCCCACCCACCTTTTGCATACTCACTGCTGCAAGGAGACCCCGAACTGCTGGTTGGGCAGAGGGGGCCGTGGTGGCATGGGCTTGGGGGCTGTCGCAGGGCTCTTCTGGGTGGATTTGAGGAAGTCATCATACCTGGGGAAGCAGCGGGGAGGGTCAGGGCCCCTACCTGGCTCCGCAGTCACTATGGCAACTCTTGTTTGTCAGGCACTTTCTGTGCTATCTTACATGGATTACCTCATTCAGTCCTCCCACCAACCCAGCTTTACACAGAAGTGAAGACTTTAAAGAGATTCAGTTACAGAGCTTTTCAGCGACAGATACGGGATCTGGACTTGCTCTCTCTGACCCCATGTGCTGCCCCTTACTCATCACATCTGCTTCCCCTGTGTATCCTGGCGCTGTCAAGGCTGCTTCTCCCCTTGGCCAGCACATCCTACCCCCACAAACATGATATATGTGGACAGTGTGCCCGGTGGGCACACACAGCCCCCACCCCGGTCTCACTTGAGCACTTGGCGAGGGATCCCCAGTTGCTCCAGCTTCACATGCTCGCTCAGCTCACTCAGGTAATTCACATAGAAGATCTTCTGCCCAAACTTGAAGCTGCCGATGGAAGAAAGGGTATGGGTCCAGGGTAGGCCCGCTTCAGCAGGCCTCCACTTTCTCCTCAGCAGCCCACCCAGATCAGACAGAGGCCTAGCCCCAAAGTGGTCGGTCCCCAGGATGCTTGGCTTCCTCAGGTATCTGCTTCACAGTCCAAGGGGAAGCACAAGAGTCGAGTGCCCCGCCCTGGGCCCACTCACCTAATGATGGGCTTGAAGAGGATGAGCAGGGTCTTGATGAACATGGTGGGGTGCACGATGTACAGAGCCTTGATATTCTTCTTGTACCTGCAGAGGCAGAACGGGGAACTCAGGAGTGGGCATGGTAGGAGAGGCACAGAGCTAGGCTCTTAATGTACAGTTACTGATGTGATGACTCATAGTAAACCTGCGAGGTAAGTGCCGTTGTCACCCTATTTTATAGATTAGGAAACGGGCTCAGAGAGGTTAAGTAAGATGAAAGGTCACAAAGCGAGTAAGTAGAGAAACTGGGATTTAAGCCCAGGCCATTCCAACTTGAGACTATTTGTGTTTAGTTTACCCAGGTAGGGGGGACCCGCCTCCCCCGGCATGGGATACGTTCCTGCCCAAACAGAGGGCAGCCCAGAACCCGGCAGAGCTGCTGGCCCCCGGGCCCTGGAGCTCCTCCGAGGCCCTAACCCACTTGCGGTCAAACTCCCGGTAGGCGTCCCGGAGCCAGCTGAGGGAGGGCTTGTTGTCGCTGGTCAGGCCGTGGTGCAGGTAGAGCAGCGTGTAGTCGCTCTCCACATACTGGTCCAGGGTGTGCTTCAGGTATCTGTAAGAGATGAGCCCCACTCAGGCCTGCCCTGTATGCAAGTGGGGCCCCATTAAGACAGAACCAGTGCCCCAGGAATCCCCTCCTCCTGCCTTCGCCAGCCCCTCTCCTGCCCTGTCTGTCCTGGCTGTATAATCAGTCACCATGTTGGGGTGGAGGAGGAACGAGGTAGTGGCTGGGCTGGGTGGAGGAATAATAAGAACAACAGCAGCTCTCAGGTCTGAGCACTGACTAGGAGTCAGGAGACCAGGACTCTAACTGGAGCCATCTCACATACCTGCAGTAAAAATGGGAATAACATTTCACTCACAGGATTGCCCCGAGTCAACAGAAATGACGACAGTCACCATTTACCAGTATTCAGCCCTTAGTGTCTACCAAGCACTTTGTATGCAGTATCTCGTGCCTTCCTCATTATAATGGAGGCCAATACAATCCCCTTCTTACGAGTGAGGGCAGTGAGGCTCAGAGAGGTCAAGTGCTTCTCTGAGGTCACACAGCTTGTGGTGGATACTGGAGGTGAACTAACTCCAAGTTTCGCCTTGTTGATCATGGGACAGCTCTGCCTTTTACACTCCCAGTGCTGTCTGTAGAACACTGTGCCCACGAAAGGGGATCAGGGTGGTCAGAGGGTCCCCTCCCCTGCTCCAGTCACTGGATGTTCTGTGGACCAAAGACCCACACCTCAAGTTCCCTAGGCTCACAACACAATACCTACCATCCAACACAAACACACACATGGGTGTTGGGCCCACCTGAGGTGGAGAAGTATGAATTGAGTGAACGTGAATTCCAGAAAGGGAGAGGAGCCCAGTGGAAAAAATCTCTCTGTTGGCCAACAGCTCCCAGGCCCCAGCAGAACACCACTCCAGGCTGGGAGGCTGGGCATGCAGGAATGCTAAGGGCTTCCAAGGGGAGGAGGGTAAGGAGGGGAGGAGGGAAAGGAGGGAAGGAGCCTTTTTATTTTTTTAATGATTTGGAAAGCTTACAGTTATTAATTAGAAATCTGATGGTTTTTAAATTTTATTAGTTAATTTATTTTTGGCTGCGTTGGGTCTTCATTTTTGCGCGCTGGCTTTCTCTATTTGCGGTGAGTGGGGGCTGCTCTTCGTTGCGGTGCGCGGGCTTCTCATTGCGGTGGCTTCTCTTGTTGCGGAGCACGGGCTCTAGGCATGCAGGCTTCAGTAGTTGTGGCTCACGGGCTCAGTAGTTGTGGCTCGTGCGCTTTAGTAGTTGTGGCACGTGGGCTCAGTAGTTGTGGCTCACGGGCTCTAGAGTGCAGGCTCAGTAGTTGTGGCGCACGGGCTTAGTTGCTCCGTGGCATGTGAGATCTTCCTGGACCAGGGCTCCAACCCGTGCCCCCTGCACTGGCAGGCGGATTCTTAACCACTGAGCCACCAGGGAAGCCCAGGAAGGAGCCTTGGGAAGTGCCCAAGGATGTGACTAAGTGCCCAGACACAACCTGACCTATCCCAGAGAGGCTAACCTAAACATTGGTCCATGGGTGCCAGCACTGGCGGACATGTGAGGTGTCTTATGCTGGATTTATTATCTTGATTCCCATCATTATCACTATACAGTAATTTACCCCTTACACACATTGAGCACTTTGCAGTTTGAAAACAGCTGTCACATAAAAAGATGGCATTTTGCAACTATAAAACAGCAAAAGTTAGGGACTTCCCTGGTGGTCCAGCAGTTAAGACTCTGTGCTTCCACTGCAGGGGGTATGGGTTCGATCCCTGGTTGGGGAACTAAGATACCGCATGCCGTGCAAAAAATAAATAAAAATAAAAATAAATAAAATAGCAAAAGTTGTAGTGAAAAGACACTCATCCTTTGATGAATGTTATGACCTTTTGGAGGTCAATAAAGTGATGTTTATCAGAAGCTATAAAATGTTCATACTCTGACCTGATAAAAATATGTCCAGGAATTTATCCCAAGGAACTAATCAGAGATGAACAGAAATGTTTTTGTAAAAGGCTGCTCATTATAGCCTGTTTTATAATGGGGGGAAAAATGAGCAGCAAAGTTAAGTGTCCAAGAACAGAATATTGGTTAAATAAATCACAGGAGATCTATAAATAGAATACTTCACAGGATGTTTCTGCAGACAGAACCAATCTGTGAAGTTGGATGTGAGAACAGTGGTTACCCTTTGGGGTACTGCCTGGAAGAGCAAAAGGAAGTTTGTAGGTGTGGATGACATGGGTGTATTTCGTTTTTGAAAATTCATCAAGTAGTATACATAATGTGTTCACTTTTTTGGATACACATATGTCAATAAAATTTTTTGAAAGGATATCCTTGAAGAATGTTTAATGCTCAGAAGATAAAAACATTATGTAAGATACAAAACTGACTATAGAGTTCTGTATATGTTATAGAAAAAAATGGGAAGTGAATATACTGAAATGTTAACAGTGGTTTTCTCTCTGGGTGGTGGGTTTATGGGAGACTTTGTTTATTGCTGTCTGTATTTTTTCTTAATAGCTATCTACATTTTTCTACATTCTTGAAATCTGTGATACTTTACAAATGAATACAATGACATTTCACAGGGCTCAGGAGAGACCTGACCCCAAGCACACAGCTAGTAAGAGGCAAAGTTGAAGTTTAACTGGTCTTCTGCATCCAAGCTTCAGGCACTTTCTATTTCAAGCCCCCAGATCTGGCTGGACAGCTGGGAAAAGCCAAGTCTGAGATAATCTGACTGAAAACAAGATGACAGGACTGATGCATGATGAAAGCGCCTCCCTGCCCGGCCAGGTGGTGGCGGGGAGATCCCGCTGGGAAGGAGTGGAGGATGGACAGGATGGGTGACAGAGGGCTTCCCGAAGGCAGACAAAGCCCCAGAGTGGGGGCAGCCTCGCTCAGCACGCTCTCTCCTGAAAGCTGGGTGCTTTCCCATCCACCTCCTCTGACTTCCTCCCACTCAGCCCATAATCTGGCCAGGAGTCTGTCACCTGCCTTGTCAGATGCTGTGACAATAAACCCAGAAAGGAGGACAGGTGACTCAGCCACCCTCAGGCTGGGCTTCTTGGCCTGTTCCTGGCTGGGCCATGTGACGGGCCTGAAGAAGGCTCTGCCTACCTGCACGGCGGAGGAGCAGTGGGAGGAGGGCTCAGGAGACCAGAGAGAAAGCATTCACACAGAGCTGGAGAGACTCGGGCCTGGCCCTGGCTCACAGGACTGCAGAGCCTCTGCAGTCAGGCCCTCCCCTTCTGTTGCTGTAGCCCCAGACTGTCCCCAATCCCACACCAGCCCCTCCACACACACAATCATTCAGGATCCCAAAGAAGCCGGTAAGGGTGGGGCAGACATTTGCAATTGCAGGGAGTGCTTTAAAGGGTCAGGAAAGAAAGGGGTACAAGATGGAAACTGTACACACACTGAGGACCTCAGGAGGAAGTCAGTTATGGCTCTGCCTCCAGGGATCCCGCACCTGCTGTGGGCCCAGCACTGGCCCAGTGGCGGCTCAACGATGAACACTTATCAGAACACAGTCTGTCAAACTCCTGCTTTCAATCAGCCTTCGGACTTGCATCAGGAGATCTCTAGACCAAACAGAGCTATTACCTGTATTTAGCTATTAGAACCTGGATAGGTACAGAAGTTGTTGGCACCAGATTTGGCACAAAACAACACTAATTATTCATGTAAATGATGAACAACTGCAACTGCCTCAGAAGCGCACCATATCGTTATCATAATCAGTCCTCACATTTGGACGGTATTTTACTTTTCAAAGCATTTTCAAATGCAGTATCTCACTCCTACGAGGAACAAGGGCTGTATTATTATTCCCCAAGAAGAGTGAAGAAAAAGAGGCTTAAAGAGATGAACACACTTTCCAAGGTCACACAGATGGTTTCCAGGACTAGAAACCAGATCTGACACCTAGCCCAGTGCTCCCAATATCCCTCAGGAGAACAGGGGAGGCCTTGAGGGAGGTGGCTTGGTACCCCCGGGGCAGGAAGGGACAGTAAGGAAAATGGCTCCAGGCCGTGGTGGGGATCTGAGCACGGGTTCCATCACTTCCCCATGGGTACTCACCCCAGGAGCTTGCTATGGTCCAGCTGGTGGCTCGGGGGCATTCGGCAGGCACTAAACACAATGATCTTCCGCCCATACTTGTCATCTCCTAGGTGTGGAGAAAGGTGGAGCACAGTGGGTGAACAATAAGCCAAGAGAAGTCAGGTGAGGATCTGAAAGGGGCCGGGCCTGGAGACTGTACCATTTAGCGTTGGGGCCAGAGTGGCCCATGCGGACAGACCTCTGGGCAGGTGCCTGCACTCAAGGGTGTGTCACTGAAGAAAGAGGGACAGGTGGTCTCAGGGCTACAGAGCTGGGGCACAAAAAAATAACATGACTTCTTAAAAAGTCATGCCTGGTGGAAACAACACAAATGTCCATCAATGGATGGGTAGATGAAGAAAATGTGGTGTATCCATGCAATGGACTATTGGCTATAAAAAGGAATGGAGTACTGATACACGCTTCATTGTGAATGAACCTTGAAAACATGATGCTAAGTCAAAGAAGCTGGACATAAAAGGCTACATATTGTTTGGTTCCATTCATATGAGCTATATAGGTAAATCTGTAACAACAGAAAGCAAATTAGTGGTTATAGGTGCTGGGAGGAAGGGAGAATAGGGATTGATGCTTATGGTTATGGGGGTTGGTATGGGTGAAACTATGGATGAAATGGATGAAATGATGGAACTAGATAGAGGTGGTGGTGGTTCAACATTGTGAATGTACTAAATACCACCAAAGTATACACTTTAAAATGGTTAATTTTTTTTTTTTTTTTTTGGCTGCGTTGGGTCTTTGTTGCTGTGCACGGGCTTTCTCTGGTTGCGGTGAGCGGGGGCTACTCTTCGTTGCGGTGCACGGGCTTCTCATTGCGGTGGCTTCTCTTGTTGCAGAGCATGGGCTCTAGGCGCGCGGGCTTCAGTAGTTGCGGCACACGGGCTCAGTAGTTGTGGCTCGCGGGCTCTAGAGCACAGGCTCAGTAGTTGTGGCGCACGGGCTTAGTTGCTCCGCGGCATGTGGGATCTTCCCGGGCCAGGGCTCGAACCCGTGTCGCCTGCATTGGCTGGCGGATTCTTAACCACTGCGCCACCAGGGAAGCCCCTAAAATGGTTAATTTTATGTTATATAAATTTCACCATAACTAAGAAAACAAAAAAAGTCACACCCACCAAAGCAACTGTTATCTTGCCGTACATCATCTTAAAACTCCACACCTATTCCAGAAGCGTCTCTTGTGAGCAGCCTGTATTTGAAAAACTTCTTGAAGCTCCCTTCTCAGAAAGCCTGAGGCCAATGAGGAAATCAGTCTGATTACTTAATAGTCACGTCTTGTTCTTGACTAACAACACTTTCTGATTTTACTGCCAGAATTATTTGCCACAGTTGACTGACCTCTGGACATTTCTAAAAATCATTCCTTTCTCATTAAGGATATTCTAAAACACATGGAGTAGAGAGGATTTTGTAACACTTTGGGAAGGTGCTCATTTGAGTGTAATCACTGAGGGATGTCTGTCCAAAACTAGTCACTATTTCATGGTCTGACCATCTGGCTTTGTCATGAAGCTGGGGAGCTCCTGAGACATATGCCACAGCCTCCCAAGGTGAGATGCTCTTCCAGGGTCAGTGTGAACCAGGGACTCTAAGCACAGCTCGATGGGGGCAAGGCCTGGTCCCCACTCCCCCGTGTCCCAGGGCCCTTCCCTTTATCTTTACCCTCACACCTCTCCAGAGTCATTCTTGCCTAATCCCCACTGCTTCAGAGGCCAATAAAAAGACCCCTTACACAGCCCACACAGTCTGTCCTCCTACCTCTGAGGATTCAGGGATTCCCCCAACAACTTGCTGAGTGTCTTCTCCATGTTAAATAAACCATGATCTTGATGATCCTTCTTGGTCAGTGAGTGACTTAACCCAGGACTCAGTGCTTTTCCAAAGTGGTTGCCAAGGCTCTGACCCTTTTCTCAAGGGCTGGGGCAAGACTCAGTGGAGGGGCTGAGGAATGCTTCTGGAATGTGGGCAGCACGGCCCCAGTCCCTGCTGGTGGCCCAGCCTGGTACTCTGGCCTGAGCTACTGCCTGACTCCCAGCAGTCTCCCACTGCATCCAGCCTCTGGATCAACCCCTCCAATGATCCCATCTCCACCCAGAACACTGCCTAGTCTCTGCTGGCCCTAGCCAAACGTCCTAGCCAGGACCCTCCAAGAATTTCCTGGGTCAGGGTCTGAGGCCTGGCCCACCAAGCCCAGAGAGAGGCTCCGTTCTCCTTTCTAAACTGCCCCCAGCTTCTAGCCTTGGAGAATTAGAAACATCTACCTGCCCTTGACTCTCCTGCCTTGACTCTTTTCTTCCTGAACCCCACCCCAAGCTGTATAAAAGCCCCGTAGAAAGGCTCACTTTGAGGCTTGGCCCCACCAACCGCCTCTGAAGGCTCACACCATGCACACCTTCGGCCCAGTCCGCAGCAGGTGGCTTTAGCCTCTGTCTCTCGTGCCAGACAGACTTCCTCTAGGCAATTCTGCTCCCTTCCTCTAGGCTAACTCCTCTGAATCCTTAAGACTCATCCCAGGCATAATCTCCCAGAAGCCTGTGTCCCCTCCTCCTCCCTGCAGGCAGGTTAGCTGTCCCTTTTCATAGCTCCCAGCATGAACCATCACCCGTCTCTGTCACAACACTTTGACTCTCCTGTATAACTATTTATGTGTCTGTCTCCTCTAGTGGCTGTGAGCAGCTCAAAGACAGGGACTGTCTTGTCCATCTTTAAATGTCCAGATGGTCCAGAGCCCAGCAATGTGGCAGGTATTCAATAAACGCTGGTAGCCTGTCACAGGTCGGCATTACACGGTATGCACGGTTCTATTTCTGAGTTTGCTCACAATGTTATCTGGGATATGAAACTGCTTTGGACAGTTTCCCAAAGCCTGGGGCAGAATTTCTCCAGACTTAACAAGCAGAGAAACCTCTGCAGGCATGTCTGAGGAGGAGTTGGTGCAGCTCCGTCCAGCAGCAGGTCTATTTTGAAAGACCAGGTGTCACCTGTTCCCCTCCACACCCTGGACCAGATCCTGAGGCGCTGGGTTCCTTCCAGGCCAGTTGGGGGTGGCTCTGCGGCCTGCTCTGATTCACTTCCCATAGGCTTTGACAGAAGAAAGAGCAGACTGGCAGTGGGTAGGGATGAAGGGTTAGACTGCCCAGGCCACCCTCGTGGACAATCTGGAGCTTCAGAAACCCCTGGACCTTCTATTATGAGCCTGTGGGGTGGGGGGACATCATCTGTCTACTCCCCTCTAAGCAGAGGAAACGCCAGGGTATAGCAGAAAATGCTGGGAGGAGCATGGAGGATTCTAAAAGATTCTCTTCATCACTGCCCTGCCCTCCAACAGTAAGGCAGCCCTCACTGGCCGGCAGATTTGAGGACTTAGGCACAGCAGAAAGTCTGAGCTCACAAGGCTCTGGTATTTAAAGAGCTGGTAACTGGTTAAGCAGGCAATTGAGGTGAGAGGCCAGAGGCCTGTAGTTCCACCGCTCAGCTGCCCCAGCAACTTGTAAATGGGAAATTGGGTTCTCAACCAGGTTTCCATCAATGGGCATCCACCAATGTCATGATGTTATATAAAAAATATTACAAGCACATGCACGTGTTTTCTGGGGAAGAGGTCCACACCTTTCATATTTTCAAGGAGGACTCTTGACCAGTTTCAAGAACCGCTTCCCTGGACTGTACGCTCCTTGAAGGAGGGAATGTGCATTTTTCCTCAATGAATCCTCAGTGCTGGGGACTTCCCTGGTGGTCCAGTGGTTAAGAATCCACCTTCCAATGGAGGGGATGCGGGTTCGATCCCTGGTCGGGGAACTAAGATCCCACATGCCACTGGGCAACTAAGCCCACACGCCACAACTACTGAGCTCGTGCACCTCAACTAGAGAGCCTGCGTGCCACAAACGACACAGCCCACGTGCTCTGGAGCCCATGCGCCACAACTAGAGAGAGGCCCATGCGCCTCAATGAAAGATCCCACGTGCTTCAAATAAGACCTGACGCAGGCATAAATAAATATTAAAAAAAAAATCCTCAGTGCTGAGTACTGGACTTGTTCCCAAAGTAGGTGTTTTATAAATGCATGCCAAGTAAAGTCAGGATGGGGATGGGGGACAAAGGAGGGGGCTCAGAGAGGGACTGGATGGCAAGACTCCCAGACCAGCAAAGAACGAGACATGGGCAACCCCAGGGCTTAGCCCGTCCTCTCCTCCCTGGAGTGGAGTCCCATTGCCCAAGTCCTTGAGTGGCTCGGGCATTTGCCAGCAGGCAGGGTAACGGCTCCTACAAGAAGCATGTGTAAAAAGGCCTGGGAGTCCCCTCCTCGCCTCAGAAGATTCAAATAGATTTACCCTGGAAACTGAAGGGAAAGAAGGAGCTAGCAGCAGTGGTGGCTCCAGAGCACTGAGGGAGAGGGCTCAAAGAGGAGGCACAGCGTTCGTGGAAAGCACCGGGAAAAGACCAGCCGCTAGAGAATGAGGCCTCTGCGTTCCCAAGATACGCATCAGGAACTTCCCAGGGGAACCTGGGTATTAATCAGCAACAGAGCAGCTCCTCCAGCAGGCGTTCTGGGACCCGCCAGACCAGCACACTCCCGCGACCTGAGAGCAGGCCAACCAAGGAGATGGGAGGTGGGGGCTGGGGCACATTGGTTAAAATGTGAAATTGTCAGGAATACTGCAAGCCAGCTGACATCATCGTTGGTGGCTAGAAATCTGCTATTTGTAGTTAGAAATTGCACATGTTACAAGTAATAGCCTTTTTTTTCTTTCTGGAGGGCCAACTATTAAACCTTTACCAGCACACCGCTGGAAAGAACCCACGTGGACCAGTCAGGTTTGACCGTGGAGCATGACAGCTACTGCCAGCAAGGAGGACAGAGGCTACAGAGGAGTTGGGGACATAACGCACCCTCCCTTCCAACGTGGGCTCTTTCTCTGGTTTCCAAGGCCAGGAAACTGGCCTCCCAGGAAGTCACCATAGCCTCATTAAACAACTCTTGCTCTGGCGGTGCCATTCCAAACTCTTCTCAGCAGTCAGAGAGGCACACACATGGGGGACACCCTACCAGAGGGGCCCTGAGCCAGCACTCGGGCCCGGCCATTGCTTACAGCCAGCCCCACGACCCCCATGGACAAGGGCCCCCCTTCCCTGGAGCTCCTTTCCCTTTGGGCTCTGGATGTGTGGGCTCCCCACACAGTCCCCGCCCTGTCAAATCTCCCATAAATCCCCTGCTATTTCCAGCTCCCCAGTACTGCCAGCTCCCAGCTCCCAGCTCCCAGCTCCCCGGAGTGGGGCTGCAATTAAGCTGGCTCCACCTGGCCTCCACCAAGAGCCCTTCTTGATCCACAGCCCAGAGAGGCCAAGCACAGACAGCCAGGAACACACCTACCTGGCTGGGCCCCCTCAGGCTCATCGCACCCTGGAGAGACAGAAACATGTTGCAGCTCTGCTTGCAGGGGTCACCTGGTGGGGATGGGGGCAGTCTTCCCTGCTCTGCCTTGTGACTTGGCCACATAGCCAGGAGGATGTCAGCTGAGAGACTCCTTCACATCAGACATCCCCACGCCCCAGTCAGGTCCGTCTCTAGGAGTGAGGAAAGTTCTGAGCCTTCAGGTGACTCTCCTGTACTCAGGGCAGGACCAGGCCAAAAAAGAGCTCTCAGCCTTGCTTTTGTAGGGGTGACAGAGGCCATAGCCAAGTCCTCCAATCCAGACCAGGGCAGGCATCAGGAACACAGATGCCAAGGAAACACCTTCACATTAGGAACAATCCTCTCAACTGCCCCATCCCTCCCTGAGCCCAGCATTCAGGAGAGACGGAGCTCCCTGCTGCTTCCCTATGGCCGGATGCCTCCAGGGCCCCCTCAGCCAGCACCACTCAGGGCTCCAGGGGCCACAAGCTACCTGGCTCCCCTTGCCCACCCCAATGCCTCAGGGCAGGGCCGTGCTGCCATCCTTGCTTACAGCTGAAGAAAAGACAAAGGATCCTACAATTCCAATTTCTTCTTCTAGCACTAGGACCCTATAGGCAGAAACCAGGTCATCAACATCTCTGCTACCTCCCTTGCTCCTGGAGGCTTCTGGGTCCTGCATTATGAACAGGAGGGCGGGAGCTCACTGAGGCCAAGACCCAGGGGGGGCTCCACGCTCATTCTTAGCAGGGTAGCACATCTGCGGGGAACCTGATGCTCCAGGAGTCATGTGGCTCCTAACTTCTGGAAGGAGGGTCTGTCTGCCATTCCAGACTTCCTTGGAGGTAGGGTTTCCCCGGAGGGACTGGCACCTCCCTGCTCCCCAATAACTGATGGGGAAGAAAAGCTGACCTGAGGGCAAAGGGAAGGGAGATGAATGAATGCTTATTGAGGGCCAATTATGTTCTGGCTGTGGGCTAGACCCTGATATACGTTCACGATTGTCATCCTCTCAGCAACCCTGTGAGGAAGAAATTAGCTCACACTGCAGAGCTGGAAATCAAACCCAGGGCTTTCACAGTGCCTCCCACACGCCACCTGCCAGTGGAGATGATGAGGTCACAGGTCAGGATGTGGTTGCAGGTGAACAGACCAAGTGGCCATCACAATCAAGTCTGTATTTTTAATGAATGATACATGGAGCCTCAATAGCCCCAGGGTCAGGGGTCAGACCGGCCCCTCCCCTGCAGCCCCTTCCCCTAAGGCAGGAGGGCTTGGCTTCCTTAAGCCAGGCATGCAGACTGTGAGGGAAAAAGTGCAAGGCTGGGTGTGCTCACCTGCCACCTCCACAATCTGGTGCCGGGCAATGTCGTAGTAAGGGTCATCCCACTTCAGGTGTGTGACAGGTTCCGGGGAGCTGCTTTTGGAGTCATCTGAGGAACACAGCAAAGTCAGGGGATCATCTGGGGGTCTGGCACAATTTTCTCCCTGAGATTCGTGCTCTTTGGCCCTCCTCCCAGTAAGGCTTGTGCTCCCAGCCCCATCCTGGGGCTGGTCTGTTTGCCCGCATCCTGTCCTCCTGGGGTCTTCCTTCCACAGGAAGGGGGTCTCCCCTTCTAAGGCGCTTATGGCTGCTGAGATCCAGCAGTACCCACCTGACTTGGGAAAGTCAGGCATTTCGTCTGAGGGCCAGTTCTTCTCATCAATGGAGGCGAGCTTCAGCTGGTTCAGAGACTGGCTGGTGTCATCCAAAGTCAGGTCGTCCTGCAGCTCTGAGAGTGGGTCCATGGCCAAGCCTCTGCCCCACAGCTTCACGCTGCAGAACCTGAAGAGAACCCTGGGGGACAGGAGGGAGTTGGCAGGTCAGTGACACACTCTTTTCACCCATAACTTCTATAGCAAGCCCTCCTGCTCCCCACTTTCCTCCTCCAAGCTCCCTTGTCCCTGTTCCTCAACATTCCCCATCCTTGCCAAGAGCTCCATGTAGCTCCTCCTGGCTTTCCTGGCTCCACAGTTTTCTGGCATGTTGCCAGAAAAGGCAGCTGGGGCATAGGATGGCACACCTCAGTGCCTGCCTTCAGGCCCTCCAGCTGGATGAGGAAGAGCTGTGCCAGGCCCCGCACTGCCCACCACCCAGCTGGTTCAGTCGAGCAGTCCCAACTGCAGAGGTTCAAGGGCCATGCCCCTCTCCTCCAGGGTCATAGAGCACAGAAGCTTCCCAGGCCCCAGCAGTGATGGGGAAGAGATATTGCAAGAATCTAAGGAGCACAGGGCTGCTCCAAACCCCTGCCTGAAAAAGGTCAGCTGTGGCCCTGGCTACTCCATCCGTCACTCCTGGCCCAGGGAAGAGGAGGTGGCCAGAGACCATAAGACCTAAAAATAAAGGCCATGGGGCTTCCCTGGTGGCGCAGTGGTTGAGAGTCCGCCTGCCGATGCAGGGCACACGGGTTCGTGCCCCGGTCCGGGAAGATCCCACATGCCGCGGAGCGGCTGGGCCCGTGAGCCACGGCCGCTGAGCCTGAGCGTCCGGAGCCTGTGCTCCGCAACGGGAGAGGCCACAACAGTGAGAGGCCCGCGTACCGGGGGGAAAAAAAAAAAAGGCGATGGCCAAGGGGCCCAGCTGGGTTTGCCCCAGGACAGGAATGAGGAGCAGGAAAGGGAGCCTTCCTGCCAGTCACTGTGACAATCTGCAGGCTCCTGGAGGCTCCCAAGCCCAATCTACTCTGGGGGGAGCTCCTGACACTAGTTTCAAGGTGGGAAAGATCAACAGACCACCTTAAGGACTGGGGGGTACAGGTGGGTAAGGAGGAAGCCCATGACACCCAGAGTCCAGAGAGCCAGGAGGTGGAAAACAGAACAACAGCTGTTGCATGCGGGGAGGGAGAGGAGCCAACTCTGCAACTGGGTTTGCCCAGGTCTGGGGTGTGGCCTCATGGATGTGGCTGAGTGCAGCCTGGAGGAGGCACGTTCTGCCCTCAGCCCTAACCTGAAGCCAATCCCTCTCCCTTCACAAGCTCACCATATGTGTGAGGGCGGGAGTTTCAATTCAACCCACTCGTCCAACCCCAACGAGGCTGCTCTAAGTCCAGTGCATTCCTGGAGCCTCAAAAAATGACATATATGGTCACAGAATCAGCAGGGCAGATAAGGAGCACAGACAAGACCCAGGCGTGGGTAGGGAGAAGAGAGGAGAACTGTGGGCCCAGCTCCAGATCCTGAACACCTCTGAGCGATGTGACAACCGCCTGCGCACATCACAGCAAAGACTCCATCCGGATGGCAAACCAGCAGCTCCCTACTTACTTACTTAGCAACAACCTAGCAACAACTACCCTGTTACCAGGTCAACCACACTGATTCAGCGGCAAAAGCTGTTTGAAGCTCCTGAGCCAAAACTGAGCCGCCAAACAGCCAGAAAACCCCCCCCCCCAAAAAAAAAACTACGTATTTTTCTTCCTCTCCCTCTCCTCTGGCCTTATCTGCTACCCTTATTCACTGCTCACTGCCAAAATGCAAGTCCCTTACCACAAACACAGAGAAAGAAGTTCTCTATTGTTTGGGAATGCATATCTACCAGAGAGTGCTGCTGTACCCCACACCCCAGCTCCCCATTCCAAGCAACCCTCAGTCTAGAGAAATCCACACCTGATACAGCTATAAGCTCCTCCCCATATTCAACCAGGAAGCTGTGAGGGCTCCCCCAAAGGGGCCCCTGGCCAGGTAACAGGGACAGAATTTAGCTCACAGTAACCCTCCCCAGGCCTGAGCCTTCTCTCCATCCCTTCTGTTTGGTTACTGCCCAGGCACCAAGAGCTCCTTCAGCCCTGCCCACAGCAGTTCCAGAGAAGTTTTTCTGCACACAGTGGGTGCTTGATGCAGTGAAAAAAACATGGGATGAGATACATGTAGAACTGGATTATAGTCCTGACTGAGTCGCAAAGATGCTGAGCAAGTCCTTTTCCTATCGAGGCCTAAATTTCCTCATCTACAGAAGTGAAGGCTCCTCCCAGAAATATAATTCTCCAGCATTCTAAATTACTTGTGCTGAAGTGAACAACGGGATTAGAAGGAACAGCTGGGAGTTGAAGTATGTGTGAGGGAGGGAGAGGGACACTCTCTAAAAGGGAGACGATCTTGAACTCCACCTCTTCCAGTAACTCTTCTATTTTGTCAGTTCTTCCAGAACTGACCCCTCCCCCGCCCCATAAGCTCCTTTTCCAGCCCAACTAATCACAGTTGTTTCCACCTCCCAGCCAGCCTAGCCTCCCTCACTACCCTCCAACCCACAGCTGTTGCCCTCTGTGAGCCCAGAAGCTCAGCTCCCATTCAGTGGGAGGGGGAGGGAAGCTAGTGCAGGGCAATTCTAACATAAAGTAGTAGAAATGAAGCATCCTGGCTGCCTAAGACTCCTGTCACTTACAAGTCCTGCTCCACTCTGCAAAATAATCCTTATTGTCAGATTAGTTTCTCCCTTCTCAGTTGGTAAAATCGCTACCTTTACAATAATCTTCAAGAATCACTTTAGGCAGGAGTGTTAACCTTTGGGAAGTCCTAGAGCTCTCTGAAATTCTGGAGAAATTTATGGGCTTTTTCCCTAAGAAAAATCAGCACATGCATGAAATCTTGCATGAAATTTTAAGGGGTTCACAGACCCTCTTTCCCGTTTAAGAAACCCTGCCTACTCAAAATTACATCTGGCACAGAGTTGATGCTCAGTCATTTGCTGAATGACTGAACAAATCAATTTGTATCCTAAGAGGAAAAGGGAACCAACCACCATGAACTGGATACAAATTATCTTTTCACAACAGCACCAGTGAGGTATGTATTACTAAACCCATTTTACAGTTTGAGAAATCGAGGACCAGAAAAAGTAAGCAAGTTGCTTAGGGTCATACAGCAAGGTCAAGATTTTAATCCACGTCTCCCTTAAGGTGGTTGCTTTGTGCAGGTCAATCTCTCAATACTTCTCTAATGGACTGTCATTCAAGCGATTCTCAAAGTTCTACAAAAGGGCAAAGTAAAGCTTCTCTCCTAATCTCCTCCGTGGACAACTGAAATAACAACTTAAAATCGTATTCTCTGGCCTGGGGATCGCCCTCCTAGTTGGGGCTCCAAAATTGTGAAAATGCAAATCCCACAATACAACAGCAAAACTTTTAACTACAATCACACTTGCATAGAGCCTCATGGTTTACAAAACCCGGATTGGGTGTAATTATCCCATTTCACAGATTAAGAAATAGATATGAAAGTGTGGCCTAATAAGTGGCAAGGGTGGAATACTTCCCCCAAATTTCTTGGTCTTAGTTCTTCCCCAGATCGGACCAGGGAGACTTCCCCTTCCCACGAGCTTGCTCAATGACAGCGAGCGAGGAGGCCAGGAAGAAGGCAGCAAGGAAGCAAAGTCCTCTCACTTCAGACCCTCGAGGGGGGCCGAATCCCCGCAGCAGGAAGGCCAGGTTCCCAGGCCCCATTCCACCCTTGCTCCCTTCCCCGGTTCCGCCCGGATCCTCCCCATCCGGATCCCATCCCTTCAGAAGACCAGGCCAGTCCCTTTCCTCCCCCCACCCCCCCACCTCCCCACCTCCCAGGGAGACCCCGCGCCCCGCAGCTCACCGTGGCGGGTCACCGCTCCCTCTGCCACGCCTGTCAAAGACAGGCAAACATCCGGCTCCGCGGTCGAATGGGAACCACCCCCTCCCTGTCGCTTCATTCCCCAGCCACTTCCGCCACGCCTCCGACCCACTTCCGACCCACTGACCGGTCCAAACATGGCCTTCCAGGAGCCCCGCCCACTTCCTTACGTGCGCGCTTACGTACACGCCTGGCGGAGGGACAGTATAACCGTCCGACTCGTCCCTCCCAAAAGGAAGCCGTTGAAACAATTAGTTCCTCTCTACCGGATACTCAAATCTCTAGTGGACCTCCGGAATTCTAAACTCGTATTGTTCTCGGACAGAGATTTGCCTCACCACTACTGCCAGGCTCCCAGTCCTGCGCACCAATGAGGTCTGACTCTTACGATTCTTTCCCGAGAGGAAATTTGGTAGTCAATGACTGTTTCCGGGGGGAGCTGAGAAGGTGAGTCTCACTTCCGGCGGAGGGAGGCTTTCTGACCCGGGATGGAGGAGGCGGAGGAGCTGCCCTTGGAGTGGGAGAGACTGCAGTTCGGTGAGTGACCTGCGGTGTCTCCGACCCTCGGCCCTGGCCTATATACTCCTGACGTTCTCTGGTCAACTCTTTGCCCCCCCCCGACCCTTTTCCTCCCGAGCCTGGCATCCTCCTCCAGTGCCCTCAGAACCTCTGGGAGCTTCTTAAGAGCCCTCGAACCGCCTCAAACCTTTCCGGGACCCCCTTGGAGCCCTTACATATCCCTCAGACTCCTGAGGCTTAGCTGGACCTCGGGTTTTCTCCCTCACCTTTCCCCACCCCACGACCTCTTGGGCCGCTTCTTCACTGTCTTTCTCTGTCCCTGCAGCCCCCGATCCACGCCTGGGCCCGGACTCAGGATGGAGCCCTTCCAGAGAAGGCTGTGCACAGGGACTCAAAGACCTCTCGCCCGGACCTACCCGAGCCATCCTCGCTCTAAAGAGCCTCCCGCGGGGCTTGGCCCTTGGCCCCTCACTCATCAAGGAGCAGCGCTTGGGGGTCTGGTGTGTTGGGGAACCCTTGCAGCCAGGACTGCTCTGGGGGCCACTGGAAGAGGAGTCTGTCTCCGAGCAGAAGGGCCATGGAGTGAAAACAAAGCAGAAGGAGGTATTGAGGGATAGGGCTTTACCTCTCCGTGACTGAAAATTTTGATCAGACGTTTCTCGATAACTCTCGAGTTTTAGATGCAGGGTGTTTCAAGAGATAGGAGATGGTTTATGCCCTCTCTCTCAGGAACTGTCTCATCCCTTCACTTTTGGTAGCTGAGGAGGTGCAAAAAATTATTAAAAGGTGGATTAGTAGATGGAACTTCCCTGGGTCCAGTGGTTAAGACTCCAGCGCTTCCACCGCAGGGGGTGCGGGTTCGATCCCTGGTCGGGGAACTAAGATCCCCCACAGGCCACACAGCGCAGCCAAAATGTAAAAAAAAAAAAACAAGGTGAATTAGTAGAGCGTCAGCAATGATGACGAAGGTCAAGAGCAAAGGTTTTTGGAATTAAAAAGCCATGGGGGGACTTCCCTGCTGGCACAGTGGTTAAGAATCCACCTGCCAATGCTGGGGACACGGGTTCGATCCCTGGCCTGGGAAGATCACACATGCCGTGGAGCAGCTAAGCCCGTGCGCCACAACTACTCAGCCTGCGCTCTAGAGCTGGCGAGCCACAACTACTGAGCCCACACGCTTAGAGCCCGTGCTCCACAGCAAGAGAAGCCACCTCAATGAGAAGCCCACGCACCGTAACGAAGAGTAGACCCTGCTCACAGCAACTAAAGTCAGTGCGCAGCAAGGAAGACCCAATGCAGCCAAACATAAATAAATAAAATAAATACATTTATTTTTTTAAAAAGCCATGGGATCAAATCCCAGCTTTGTCACATAGCTAGTTAGATGGCAGGCCTCGTTTAACTCATATGTAAAATAAAGGAATGGCTGTTTCCTTTATTTTAATTCTCCAGGATTATTTGGAACAAAAGATGAAAAAGCACAGGTAAAGGATTTCATTGCATAAGTCCTGAAAAACAAATTTACAGTTGAGGTACCTCTTACTACTTCTTCTTTTTGGTATTCACTGAAAGGCAATAATTTGTTCAATTCAGTAATTCACCACACTTTGGGAGGGAGGTGAGGGGACAGTTTTTTTGGCCTTTACTGAATGAAAACTTGAACGGCATAGTCCTATAGAGGCACACCAGAGACCACTAACCTTCTAGGGGCTTCATCTTAGATCTGTCTCAGGAGAGGTTACATCAGGGGTTTTTTTTGTTGTTTGTTTCACCCTGGTCCCCTCAAACACATGGGAGAAAGACTTTTATTGGTTTATTTCAGGACGTGTCACTAGGCCCATGGGGAGATGTGTGTGCTTGTGAGCAGAGTTCAGGCTGGACTAGGTAAGTTACAGGAGAGTATGTAGTGAAGATGCTCCTTTGAGGCTTTCTGTTGTGGCATGGGATGGAACCGGAAGCTGACTTCTGGTTCCCACCCAGGGATCTTTGCAGTGAGTGTTCCAAAGGCATGGGATCCTTTAGAACTCAGACTGCCCAGGAGCTGGGGCTTTCAGGGAGGGCCACTTGAAGGGGATCTCCTGAGCTAACTCTTGCTCTGCTTTGCAGTTTGGTGCAGCGGGGCAGGCTGGAGGGTGAGGGAAACGTGGCCCCAGTGCGGATCAGCGAGAGGCTCCACCTGCAGGTGTACCGGGTTGTGCTGCCAGGTTTTGAGCTGCTGATGTGGCCCCAACCTCCCTCAGAGGGCCTGAGCCCCACCCAGCCCAGGCTAGAGGAAGAGGCATCCTTGGCTGTGGTGACAGAAGTGGAGTCTGCTGTACAACAGGAAGTGGCCTCCCCCGGGGAGGATGCAGCAGAACCTTGCACAGGTATGTGTCAAATAAATGCTGGCTTCCCCAGTTATCACCAAAATAACCTGTTGATAAGACAAAGCAAAGCTTATGGCGTAAGACAGTAGGGGAGAACAGTAGCATTTCTGAGAGGGAAGGGCAAAACCTGGATATTTATCGAAATTTTGAAGTCTGGTATAAGGTGGATTTTTCAGTGTGGGATGGGGTCGGGGCTCGATCAGTGTTGGGTAAGGATCATGACACAGTAGTTTAGGATTTGTGGAGACAGCAAGGCTAGAATTTTCAGGTAGAGGTTCACAGAGTTTGGGGATGTAAACTGTCATTTGATGCTTTTTATTAAAGAGTGACAGGTCTTTTCCTTGGAATGAACAATATAGTTGACTCTTGAACAACACGGGGGTTAAGGGGCACTGACCCTCCGGGCAGTTGAAAATCTGAGTATAACTTATGGTTGACCCTCCATATCCAAGGTTTCACATCTGTGGTTTTGCATCTGTGGGGTCAACCATGTAGTGCTGTGGTATTTACTGTTGAAAAAAATCCTCGTATAAGTGGGTCTTTGCAGTTCAAACCTGTGTTTTTCAAGGGTCAACTGTATAGATACTTGCAAGTTTTATCTTCCTGAGTTAAGTTTTCTGGAATAGTAGGGTCACACTGACAAAGACAGCAAGTTGTGTATAAGGTTTCCAGTTTTCTTATGTTTTTTCTGTCTGGGCTGGGGCTGGGGATTCCTTTATTTTCACGTGACCTAAAGCGAGGAGGTGGTGGTCTCAACTCATTCTAAGTGCATGTCTCCAGAGGGAGAACAAGGGCACTCCGGGATGGCCTTTCTCTAGAAATTATCCAGATGTCTAGACACTATGGTTCCCAGGAGAGCCTCCCCAGAAGGCACCTGAGACTGGACAGAAAGATAAACAGAGTGTGTGACTCACGTTCCAGGGAAGAGATTGGTGTCATTGCTCCCATTGCAGTTCAGGGGCTGAGGAGGAGAAGACACGTATTCCTATAATTTCCTGGTGAGACCACCGTGACGCCCTGCTATAGTCTCTACTAAGCCTAGCACCCCACTCTTGCCTTGCAGATCCTGGTCACCAGTCACCCCCCCGCATCCAGGTGGTGAGCCCTGGACTTAAGCCCCAAATCCAGGACCAAGTTTCCAAGGAGAGCCAGCCACTCGGCCCATTGCCTCAGGATGGCCGTGTAGATGAGGAGGACCCACCCCAGACCCAGATGCCACCTGAACCTCAGAGCAGCTCCACTCTCCAGCAGGGCCCTGAGAGCAGTGAGGCCAGTTCCTCATCTTCTGCCAGGGGCCCCCAGCTGCGTGCTTACCTAGTCAGGAAGTTGCGTAGCCCCAGTGATCAATGGCCACCCAGAGCGAAGACCTCAGAGCCCGGGGCCCAGCAGAGTGGAGAGCAGCAGCACCCTGGCTTCCCCACATGCTTGCGGAGCGCCCCTGGCCCGGTGGGAGGCTCCCCGAAGCGGGGGCGACGGTACCGCTGTGCCGAGTGTGGCAAGGCCTTCCTGCAGCTGTGCCACCTGAAGAAGCATGCATTCGTGCACACGGGCCACAAGCCCTTCCTTTGCACCGAGTGTGGCAAGAGCTACAGCTCAGAGGAGAGCTTCAAAGCCCACATGCTGGGCCACCGTGGGGTGCGGCCATTCCCCTGCCCTCAGTGCACCAAGGCCTACGGCACCCGGCGAGACCTCAGAGAGCACCAGGTTGTACACTCAGGTGCCCGGCCCTTTACTTGCGACCAGTGTGGCAAGGCCTTCGCCCGCCGGCCCTCCCTGCGGCTGCATCGCAAGACACACCAGGTGCCAGCGGCCCCTGCCCCGTGCCCGTGCCCTGTGTGCGGGCGGCCCCTGGCCAACCAGGGCTCCCTGCGGAACCACATGCGGCTCCACACGGGGGAGAAGCCCTTCCTGTGCCCACACTGCGGCCGGGCGTTCCGCCAGCGGGGCAGCCTGCGCGGGCACCTGCGGCTGCACACAGGGGAGCGCCCTTACCGCTGCCCACACTGCGCTGACGCCTTCCCCCAGCTGCCTGAACTGCGGCGCCACCTCATCTCCCACACCGGGGAGGCCCACCTGTGCCCCGTGTGTGGGAAGGCCCTACGGGATCCCCACACGCTGCGCGCGCACGAGCGCTTGCACTCAGGTGAGAGGCCCTTCCCGTGCCCTCAGTGTGGCCGTGCTTACACGCTGGCGACCAAGCTGAGGCGCCACCTCAAATCCCACCTGGCCGACAAGCCCTACCGCTGCCCCACCTGTGGCATGGGCTACACTCTCCTCCAAAGCCTCAAGCGGCACCAGCTCAGTCATCAGCCCGGGCCACCCTCCAGCCCACCCTGTGTGCCGCCTGCCGCTTCTGAGCCCACCGTGGTGCTCCTGCAGACCGAGCCAGAACTACTGGACACATGCAGTGAACGGGGCGGGTCCCCAGCCCCGGACGTCTTCGAGGTCACCCTTTCCGAGAGCCAGGATAAGTGCTTTGTGGTGCCAGAGGAGCCAGGTCCTGCTCCCAGCCTGGTGCTCATCCATAAGGACATGGGCTTTAGCACCTGGGCAGAAGTGGTAGAGGTGGAGACGGGCACCTGACCACCCTCACCTTCCCTCAGCAGAGCTCTGTATAAAGACTGGTGTTTATGAGCTTGGGGGTCTGGATCTTTCTCTTTGGGTTCCCTGATAGAGACTAGTCTATGAGAAGCAGGTCAAGGACTTCCCTTCCTGCTTATGGACAACCACTTTGTTTCCCAAGACTCTTAATAAGGTAAACCACTTCTAGATGTAAGTTCTTTATCAGCTTCCAGTAGAGCTTGTCCTGCCACCCTCCCTGGGAACTCCTCAAGGTGCTTGTTCTTTAAATGTTGCAGAAGTGACCCTGCCCAGTGAGGTAGCCAGGTCGCAGGCAGCACTGTTGCCCTGCTGGGGTGCTTAGTGCTGGAATAGTCACTCCCATCCAGCTCCCTGAGGGACAAGCATTTCTATTTGGAGCCAAACGGAATGACTTGTGAAGGTTAAAAGGCCAGAGACACTCAGCTGACAAGTCTCTGAGTCAGGCATTAGATTATTCTGGCAGCTTTTCTCACCACCGAAGGCCTGTGAGGTTAGTTTTTGTTCTGTGCTGAAGGACACCAGACTCATTGGAGGTGGCTAGGGCAGGTCTGCACCCTTCTGTGTATCTGGCCAAAGGCAGCCCTGCTGAGGGAAAGAGCGAGGAATGAACATGTGTTTCATGTTTCATCAGCTGCGGGCCTGGCCTGCCCGAGGTGCTGGGGACGCAGCTGTGGACAAGACAGAGGCAGCGCCCTTTACAGAGCTCAGGTCTACAAGGGGCAAAGGGCAACAGTAAGAGTTTAAAGAGGAGCACTCCCCGGTGCTGTGGATGTGTTTAACGGGACGGGTTGACCTGTGGGCATCAGGGAAGGTGTCCCCAAGAAATTACAATGATAATAAACAGCCTTTGTTGTGGGCCAGCCCTTTATGTGAGTTTATTTCTAGAATCCTGTAGCAATCCTGTGAGATAGTTAGGAGGACAGTCAGGAACAAAGAGCTTTAAGTGTCCTGCCAAGGTGACAGCTACTAGGTGGCAGAGCTGAGATTCAAATCCACGTAGTTTAGCCCTGGAGTAAGGCTCTTAACCTGCACACTCTAGCGTCCCGCATTTCAGCCGTGACTTGTTGGATGAGGAGGTGTGGGGGAAGGTGGGGATGTGAGGGGCTGCGTGTGAAAAAGCCCCATGGTGAGAGCCTGGGTGTGAGCCCTGAGACCAGCGTGGCTGGAGCAGAGAATGAGGGGAGGGGGGCAGGGGCAGGTCACACAGGCCTTGCTTCAAGAGCTTGGACTTTATTCTCAGGACATTGAGGGGCTCTTTGAAGGGTTTTGAGCAGGGGAATGATACGATCAGATTCATGATTGAAGAGACCACTGGAGAGGGCTAGCGGGCAAGGTGCAGTTGTGGGGAAATCAGTTAGGTGGCTGGGAATGGGTGGTAGTGGAAATGCAGTCATTCACCCAACAAATACTGAGCACTTCCCGCGTGCTGGCTGTTAGGGGTATAGCAGTAATAACAGCCTCTGCTCTCATGTAGTTACGTTCTGGTGTGGCAGGAGCCAGTAAACAAATACATGTCAGATGATGGTAAATGCAGTGAAGAAAAGTAATGCAGTGGAGAGGTTGAACATTGGGAGTGTGATTTTACAGAGGGCGTCAGGGAAGGCCTCCAGTGACGTGACAGAGACCCGAACTACGGAGAGGAGTGAGCCAGGCTGGTGTCTGCAGAAGGAGCTGGGTTCCAGTCAGAGGAAACAGTACCAGCAGAGCCCCGCGAGTTCAAGCAAGGGCAAGGAACAGAGCGGCCCGGGCGGAGCGTGGCAGGAGGTGAGGGCAGGGGCTGCAGGCTGGGGGGAGGGCTTTGGGTGGACATGTTCTCTGGGAGGTAGAAGTGACCAAAGTCAAAGACTGAGGGAGAGAGGAAGATCTGACCCCTGCTTTCTGAGTTAGCAAGTTAGGTAGCCGTGGGGTGGGAGAGGGACAGCTATGATTTTGGCTGGGGATGGGTTGAGTCGAGCTGCCTGTGGGGGAGATCTCACGAAGGCAGTGGGAAATGGGCACAACCTGCGGGGAGAGGGGAGGCTCCTCAGGAGAGACTAAGTCAGCGTCCGATGAAACAGGAGAACCTGCAACGTGTAAGTCGCAGAAGCTGATGGAAGAGCATCTCAACAAGGAAGAAGAGGGCAACGATGTCCTTTGCTGTTGGGAAGGTTGAAATTTGCCAGTCGCTGGTGAGCTGAGTGAGGGCAGTTGGGAGCCAGACTGCATTGCTTTGAGGAGGGGGAGGCAAGAGAGACAGGGGAGCTTACATTCTTGTTCCATCCTCCTCCTGTCCTGCAAATTGGGTGTTGTGCCGTGTGTTTCACAGATGGGGAAACAGGTTCAGAGCGGGTTGGTAACTGCCGAGACCGCACAATCAGTAAACAGCAGAGCCAGGATTGCGACCTGTCGTGTCCTCTGGCTTCCCAGCACTCAATCTCCGTGTCATAAGCAGCCCCATGTCTCCTGCTTTGCACTGACTTTAACCCATCCACCCACCCAATGTGAATAACTTCTTGGGAAAGTGTCATTCTGAAACTGTCCAAGGAGAGGGAGGACAGCAAGAGATGGTGACAATCTGTGGAGAGAAAGGCCACACCATCCAAAGCCTGAAAAACAGCTGCTAATACTAGTTTTGAGTCAGCCTACCTCCTGACTCAGCCTGGTAGGTCCTACCCTCTTCCAGCTCCAGCTTCAGGCGGGTCATTCCAACTCAGGTAACCTCAGCTGTGTCTGCCCAGTGTTGTTATCTAACTTGGGGACATACCCATCGCTTGATACTGAACAGTGCAGGGAAGTGGGGATGCTTTGGGTTGCTGGGGAGGCCTGCTGATACCCCACAACTGTCCTCAGGCCAAAACCTGGGATGTTTACCCGCCTTTGTCACATCCCCACACAGATGGGGGACTTTCCTCTCCACTGAGACTGTCCCTGGTGATGCAGAGAAGTGTCAGATCAAAGCCAACAAATTCAAAGCCACCTGGTTTGAGCACGTCTGCTCAGCCAGCGCTCATGGCTGAAGTGGGAATGGGCCTCGGAGAGCATCGTCCAACTTCCTCATGTTACAGATGGGAAAATGGAGGCCGAGAGAGAAGTTACCTACTAAGGCATGAGACCAGTGAGTAGCAGAACCGGGAGAGGGCCCAGGTCTTCTGAAACCCACTTTAGTGCCCTTCCAATGAAAATAAAATGCAATGACAGTTCTTGGAAAGACTGATCACTGGAATATTTTTTTCATTGAGAAAATATCCCCCCCCAATCAAAATAATTCCTGCATCATTATAATGTTGAAAGTCCCTTTATTCCCTACTTCTCCTTTTCTCCATCCCCTGATAAAGTTACTTTGAACTGTTTGGTGTATATCGCACTGAATTTGAATGCTGCTCCTTGCTATAGAGCAAAGTGGCAGTGAAAGTGTTGCTGGACACCTTTTCACGGATGCAAATTTTTTTTTAATTGGAGTATAATTGCTTTACAATGTTGTGTTAGTTTCTGCTGCACAGCGAAGTGAATCAGCCATACGCATACACACATCCCGTCCCTCTTGGACCTCCGTCCCCCACCCCATCCCACCCAACCAGGCCATCACAGAGCACCGAGCTGAGCTCCATGTGCTGTACAGCAGGTTCCCATTAACTATCTATTTTGCACATGGTAGTGTAGTTACGTCAAACCTAATCTCCCAATTCATCCCACCCTCCCTTTCCCCCACTGTGTCCACATGTCCGTTCTCTATGTCTGCCTTTCTATTCCTGCTCTGCAAATAGGTTCATCTGTACCACTTTTCTAGATTCCACATATATGCATTAATATACGATATTTGTTTTTCTCTTTCTGACTTACTTCACACAGATGCAAATTTAAATTCACAGGGTGAGGGGACTTCCCTGGCGGTCCAGTGGTTAAGACGCCATGCTTGTATTGCAGGGGGCACGGATTCCATCCCTGTTTGGGGAACTAAGATCCTGCATGCTGCATGGCGAGGCCAAAAACAAACAAACAAAACCATGCAGTGTGTGTAGCTGCTGAGCCAAACATCAGAAAGTGAAGGAGATAAAGAATCTTTTATCCTGATTTGCAGCTTTAATAGTGTGAAAAAAAATCTTACAATAGAATAAAATTTAATTCATGTTTAGGGACCTTTAAACAATGCAGAGCATCATGGACTAGACAAGTTCAGGTATGGATCATGGCTCTGCCCTTAACTAGCTGCATAAACTCAGGCAAGTTACTTCTCCATGCCTCAGTTTCCTCATCCATAAAATGGGGATAGCTGTAGTATGTACCTCATCAGTGCTACATACCTGGCACATGGTGAGCAATTAATAAGTTGTAGCTGGTTATTAATAGTATTGGAGTCAGCCCTCTTAACTTGGAAGACAAGCAAGATTGAGGTACATGTTGCCTATAGGTAGTGCTTGTTTGGGCCGGTCAGCATAACTCACAATAGTTTTGTACTTTGGGTGCATGTCCTCTGGGTATACAGTAGTCCCCCTTGCAGCGATGGCCTGGGAGGCAGGAGTCGAGTCCTGGTCCTTGCCCAACTCTCTGTATGACCTTGACCAATTAGCTTCCCAGCTCAGAGGCTCCATTTCCTCACAGTGACATGGGGAAATTGGACCAGATCAGTGGATCCCAATCTCGGCTCCACCATGAAGCCCTTTTGGTAACTTTTTTTTTCTTCTGTGGGTCCTGTATTTAAAAAAAAAATTTTATTAAATAGAAACTCATTTTTTCTTTTTTTTTTTTTTTGCGGTACGCGGGCCTCACCGTTGCGGCCCCTCCCGTTGCGGAGCACAGGCTCCGGACGCGCAGGCTCAGCGGCCATGGCTCACAGGCCCAGCCGCTCCGCGGCATGTGGGATCTTCCCGGACCGGGGCACGAACCCGTGTCCCCTGCATCGGCAGGCGGACTCTCAACGACTGCGCCACCAAGGAAGCCCCGAAACTCATATTTTTGAATCAAATTAGAAAACTGCTGATCAGATTGAGGAAGAAATAAGGTAATTAACCATCTAAAAAGACATAATTTCAGGCAAAAGGGAAAAAATTATTTTTGTCTTAAGATAAATTTACAATTTTTGAGTTCTGTTTTTTTTAATATGCAAAAGGACAAGGCCACCCTGTAGTACATGCACAGAGCCCTAGGCTTCAGAACATCTGGATTGGGACTTCCCTGGCAGTCCATTGGTTACGACTCCACGCTTCCACTGCAAGGGGCACAGCTTCAATCCCTGGTCGGGGAACTAAGATCCTGCATGCTGCGTGGCGTGGCCAAAAAAAAAAAAAAAAAAGCGAAAACAAAAAAAACCCCAGAATGTCTGGATTTAATAATATCTGATCTCCTTTCCAGCTCTGAAATTCTGTAACTCTATGTCCTGGAACATAATTCAACTGTTTTCAGTGATTATAGAGCTTCGCTTTACAGTATAATGCTGGCTTCACCCGTGATTTTGTTTGATGCCAACTTGTTGGGCAGAAATGCAACCCCTCATTATGGCCTTGTTCTCGGAGGGAAGTAGGATCTGTTTTAAGGGTGCAGGTATGTGTTTGTGTGGAAAGCAGGAATGACACGCTTGGCTGCAAGTACCCACTGGGCCCAGAGAGAGTTCCAGAGAGAAGGTTCCTGGCTGGGAGGCTTGCAGGGGGCCCTGGAGCCTGAGGGTGTGCTCAGTCTATTGGGACCCTGCACCCATGGAAGTGCTTGGATCCCTCCAGAGCCACACTGACAGAGGGGTGCTCTCCCTTGGTCCTCTCTGCAAAATAGAGGGTAGGTACAGTCTTGTGTTCACCCAGGAAAACAGGGAGGCTGTCCAACTAGAACCCACTTGATAATACTAGCCTCCATTTATTAAGGAATTAAGTCCACTTTTCACTGTGAATGTTGTCAACCACAGAACATTTAAAAGAATAATGTAACAATTTTCTTACCACCTAGATTTAATTATCACTAACATTTTGCCCTGCTTGTTTCATCTTTGCTGTAAATCCTTCAGTGTAATCTGTAACTCATGAGGAATTAAAAAAAATATAACAATGTGTCATATAACACTTAGCAAATTAACAATAATTCTTCCATATCATTGCATATCTAATCTATGTTTAGATTTTCTTATTTGTTCGAAAATAGTCTTTTTACAGTTGATGTGTTCAAAGGTTTAAATCAGCCATGGTCATTTTATTCCCTTCATGCATTTGGTTGTTAGGTCTCTCTTAGGTTTCTATTATTCTGAACAGCCTCTCCCACCCACCCCTTGCATTGCCACATCATGAATTTGTTAGAGAAACCGGGGTCACTTGCCCTGTCAAATGTCCCTCATTCCTCGTGGTTGTGTCTAACTTATTCCTCTGTCGTCTGTATTTCCTGTAAACTAGTAAGTAAAGCTAGAGGTTTGATCCAGCCTAGGTTCACTTTTTTAGGAAGAACACTTCATAGGCAGCATTGTGGAGTTCCTGTTGCATCATATCATGTAATAGTGCTGTTTATTGAGTGCTGACTGTGGGGCAGGACTTGTGATACTTTACAAACATAATGTGCTTTGGGGGAGTAATTTAGTTTTTACTTCATAACGCCTAAACTCTGAATCCAGCTAAACCTGGAAGGAGACAAGGGGTATATGGAATCCAAAGAATTACAGCAAGTCAGAGCACAAAGATAACAGGATTTGAGAGCTGGGAGGTGCTCTCCACAGGATCAAAAGGAATGGTGGGATAAGATAAAACACAAAATCAAATTTCTCAGAATGGCCTAGAGTCTTCTTGCTGGTCTTGCCATTCCTGGACTCAAAATGCCCATGGCCTCCACAATATCCGTTACTATCTCTCTCTCCTGGCTAAAGAACCCATGCTTGCCATCTAACCCATCAGTCTTAGCTGTGCAGACAACCCACAGAGCCATTTGGGTCGGGTCCAGCATTTGCCAAGGACCAGATGTCTGGACATATTCAAAATGAATTTCTCATCAGAAAAGTTCTCCCCCTAAATGGACTTACTGTGTGTACTATTATGGCATGTAAATTCATCATCCTGATACATAAATCCAGGAATAAGCCTGGGAAAGCAGGAACCCTTATAACCAGATCTCATCTTCCCAGTGCTTAGAGAACCAAAGTTTTCTCCTTTGGAACATCGTCTGTAAACAGCTTGAGGAAGTCACGGCCCAAGACTTGCCCCTTAATGGCCATGTCTGCGCGTGAGTGTGCCATGGACTCAGCGGGGCTGCAGCTCTGAAGCAGAGTCTGCAGAGTGACCAGTATGATTTTTTTTTTTAATCACAAATGAGTTCTTTTATTTGTCACCATTAAAAGTCTGATTTTTAAACAGATTCCTGGACTGGTGGCTCATATCCATCAGCTCGTTCAACTTTAGCACCTGTCTCGTCCCCAGTAGCTTTTCCAGAACTACTACCTTCACCATGTAACTCCATGAGTTTTCCCAATTCAAATTTGGGCTTCTTCAGCATTTTTACTTTTCTAACAAAGACATCGTGGAGTGGATAAATAGACTGGCAGGCCTTTTCTATGTCTTTTCCAATGCTGTCTGGAATCAATTTATTGACCACCTCTTTCAAGTCATTTGTCTGCACCTCTCGGGTCATGATTTCCATCATCTTCTTGCGGATCTGGCGGACCTGCTGGTGCTGGGCATAAGAGGTCTTCCGAATCTGATTGTTGCGTTTTTTAGTAAAACCCACACAGAAGAGACGAAGCAAATAACCATCGGTAGTCTTGACGTCAACGTGAGCTTCAATCATGGTCTGCCATTTTTTGACCATGGAGCACATTTTGTCACGGGTAAGATCCATGCCATGGAAATTAGTCAGGCAGCTTTTGCCCTGAACGTCCTCAGTAATAAGCTTGAATTTTCTAAATGCAACTTCATCATTCTGCAGATCAGCAAGGCTCACTTCAAACACACGACCCTTGAGGCCATCAGATGCGATTTTGGTTCCTTGAGTTCTCGTGACTAGTGTTTTCCCAATAGTTCTTACATTGAACATAGCTGCTGCTTTCACACCGTACCAATCTTTCTTAGAAAGTGGGTCAACCACTTTCTTCCTGGCTCCCTTTTTACCGCCTTTCGTAAGGCGCTTGTTCTTTCCGACCGCCATGGTGCTGCTCCGAGAGCCAAAAGCGACCAGTATGATCTTATTTAAGTTTTTTGACAACAGCCTTGTGAAGCGAATATTGTTATAATTCTGATTTTTTTTTTTTTTTTTTTTTTGCGGTACGTGGGCCTCTCACTGTTGTGGCCTCTCCCGTTGCGGAGCACAGGCTCCGGACACGCAGGCTCAGCGGCCATGGCTCACAGGCCCAGCCGCTCCGCGGCATGTGGGATCTTCCCGGACCGGGGCACGAACCCGTGTCCCCTGCATCGGCAGGCGGACTGTCAACCACTGCGCCACCAGGGAAGCCCTATAATTCTGATTTTACAGATAGTGAAACCCAGGACCAGCCTCCCAAATCAGTGCTCTCATTCATGCTGTGGTGCTTGTCTGTAGGGAGTGGTGGGTTCTGACAGCAAGGGAACGAGGGGGAAGTCAGCAGGCCCCTAGCGCCGCCCGAACCCTCAGTAGAAGAGGTGCCATGTGTTATGTGCTTTGTCCTTCTCCCTGCCAGCAACACCCGCTTCTTTTCTCCCTCTCAGGTTGACTCAGCACTGGCCCAAGCCTGTCCTCAGAAAAAGGAGGATCACCTACCTTGAAGCAGGAAGGACGAAACCGCACCTCTCTTCTCTCCACTTCTCAAGAGCTCTGCCCCCTTCTCTTACTCATGGAATTTTTAAAGAAATTAGTGAGGTGAGATCTTCTCACCATTCCACTCCAAGAAAAAAAAGAAGTGTAGGCTCCACATCATTAGTCAACAGGGAATACAAATTAAAACCACGGCGAGACACCTACATATCTATCAGAATGGTTGATGTGGAATGGATGGATGAGATAGAGGTTGGTGAGATATGAGTGTCCAGAAGTCTTCAGACATTTCTGGTGGGAGTGTAAACCAATACAACCACTCAGGACAACTATTTGTCAGAGTTGCTTATTAAAATATATGCCTGCCTTGTGACCCAGAAAATCCATCCCCGGGCATGTACCCAATAGAAATTAGTGCTTATCTACACCAGAAACCTGCATACGAATATTCACAGCCACACTATTCATTATAGCCCAAACTGGAGACTAATCCAAATGCCCATCAGCAGGTGGACGGATAAATGAAATTACAATATTCATGTAGTGAAATACTACACAGTTTTAAAAGGAACAGACTGCTGATATGTTGATACACATAACAGGGATGAACCCCAGAAACATGCTGAGCAAGAGAAGTCAGACAGAAACAGGTATATGCTGCTGGCTTCCATTTACATGACGTTCGAAAGTTGGAAAACTGATTTATGGTGATGGTGGTTAGAATAGTGGTTATCTCAGGGATGGCTCAAAGGAGTATGTTCGGGTCTGGAAAGGTTCTCTCTCTTGATCTGGTGGGTGTATGCATACAAATTTGAGTTAAACACTTAGGGGGGCTACCCTGGTGGCTCAGTGGTTAAGAATCTGTCTGCCGGTGCAGGGGACATGGGTTCGAGCCCTGGTCCAGGAAGATCCCACATGCCGTGGAGCAACTAAGCCCGTGCGCTACAACTACTGAGCCTGCGCTCCAGAGTCTGCATGCCACAACTACTGAAGCCCGTATGCCTAGAGCCCGTGCTCCGCAACAAGAGAAGCCACCGCAGTGAGAAGCCCGTGCACCGAAATGAAAAGAGTAGCCCCTGCTCACCGCAACTAGAGAGAAAGCCCACGTGCAGCAACGAAGACCCAACACAGCCATAAATTTAAAAAAAAAAAAAAAAAAACGCTTAGGAGTGGTTTCAACATTACCGTATGTAAGCTAAACCTCAATTTTTAAAATATATAGAAAAATAGGAATGAATATATATGTATAATGTAAATATATATATAAATATATAAATATATATGTAGGAACTGGGCCACCCAGGCATTAAGCTGATTCGTGGGAGTCGAGTCCTGGTCCTCAGTTCTCTGCCAACCCTGCCTCCCCTGCTCTGCACCGGGCCGCTCCCTGTGATCTTCCCAGACTGTACATGTCCGCAGTCCAGACCCTGAACGGCCAGGCCCGAAGGACAGCGAGGCGAGAACCTGTGCTCCCTGGGTTCCTGCTCTTTGGCCCTCTGTCCTAATGAGACCCAGGACTAATATTTACCTTTCATACTGCAAACTGGAAGTGGGGGAGGGCTGGGCAGGGATAGTGTGGGACCAGCAGCCACTCTAGGCCTGGCACGGGGCAGATAGGCAGGGAGAGAGGGAGGGCCCTGCTGTGGAGACCAGGGATTTGAGCTGCCCCTGTTCCGGGCCAGGCCGCATCCTGGGAGACCTGGGAGAGAAAATAGACCAGAGGGCCTGGCTCCCGCTCCCAGGCAACCACCACACACAAACACAGCTCCCTGGCTCCCTGACAAGGAAGAGGGGAAATGGGACCCTCCATCAGTGGCTGAGAGGCCAGGGCAAATGTTGGCCGGCCCTGCCCCAGTATGTCCTGGGATAAGGTGGCCGCTCTCATCTGGCCACACCCTCGCCTCCATTTTCTTACGTGCATGTGGTGGTTACAAAACCCTCCCCACTGGTTTGCATCCATATAGCTACTCATTATTAAGTTCTTACTGTATATTGATAATCTCCTTTAGTCCTCACAACAGGATACTCTTCCTACTGTACAGATGAGGAAACAGACACACAGAGATCAAAACAACCATTCCCGTGTGTTAGGACTGGAAGGAGCCTCAGGAAGATCTTGTGACCCCACTGGCCCAAGTTCGCCTGTGTCTCTGAGAGGGAGGTGCTGGATGGTGGCTACGCTGGTCTTTGCTCTGGGACTTCCTCCCAGACCACCCATCCCTGGTCCCAGGAGTACCTGTCCTCCCAGATGGCGGGGGCGGACTATCTATCCACCTGTCCCCACGGCCCTGACCTGCTGACCTCTGCCTCCTGGCTGATTTCTTCATGTTGGTTCAACATTAACCCAGAGGGGTCAGGACAAGTCCTCAGAGTCCTGGGAGCGGACACACTATGGCGCACGTCCGAGGCCTGTGGCTACCTGGCTGCCTGGCCCTGGCTGCCCTGTTTAGCCTTGCGCACAGCCAGCATGGTAAGGGGGGCCTGGAAGCTGGGACAGGCTGGCAGACTGGGATGTAGGCCTGTGGGCTGTGGTCCCCTGGCTCGACAGAGAGCACAGGGCCGGCCCCCAGGTGGCTCTCGGCTCACTGTGTCCAGCTTGGGGAAGGAGCCAGGTGCTCAGGGCTGGACAGACAGTGACTGCTTCTCTCTTGCAATATGGGGGGGTGGGCTGGGGGTGACCCATGAAAGGAGGGGGGCTAGTGGCTGCCATTAGCAGCCTTTCAGATCCTGCCACCATCCTAGACACCCCCTTTTTGGAAGCCAGCAGGCAGGCCAGGCTTTCTTCCTGCCGCCATGGTGGCTAAGACAGCCTGGGCCCCTGAGGCCACTGTCCCACGCCCCTTCTCCTGCAGTGTTCCTGGCCCCTCAGCAAGCACTGTCGCTGCTCCAGCGGGTCCGACGCGCCAACAGCGGCTTCCTGGAGGAGTGGCGCGAGGGCAACCTGGAGCGAGAGTGTGTGGAGGAGCAGTGCAGCCGTGAGGAGGCCTTCGAGGCCCTGGAGTCTCCCAGTGCCACGGTGAGGCCCCAGGGAGGGAGGGCCGGGGGTCCCTCCAAGGGGGCCCTTGGTCCCTGCAGGGGCACCAAGGAGGGGAGCGGGGAGCATCACAGTTCTTTGTTGATAACTTCATTTCTGGCCCCGTTTCCCTGGGCTGCCCTGATGAGCGGCTCAGCCTTTCTAGGAGGCCCCAGTGCCTGGGCTATGCCAGGGCCCCAGGGTACGGTGAGGCTCCAGGACGTTGCGGGGCAGGGGGGGCCTCATCAGTCTTTAGACATCTGTCTATGTTGGGGTCTCTGGAGACCCTGGCCCCGGCCGCATGGCCTCTCAGCTTTAGCTTTGCTGCTACTTCTGTGCCACCCTTGGGAGGTGGGTCTCTGGTCAGGCCTGGGCCTAGGCCTCAGTGTTCCAGGAGCCTTTTGCAGCTTTCCCTTTCCTGGGGCTCTGCCTGGGCCCCGCTCCTCCAGTCTACCCCACCCAGGGGAATCCCTTTCAAGCTTGTCCGGCCGGGGGCGGGGGCGGGGGCGGGGTGGGGGAGGCGGGGAGCTCCCCTCTCCTCAGATACTGTTCTCCTCCGCGGGCTTGGGCTTTTAGCAGCAAAAGTAGAAAACTCGGCCACACACCTCCCCAGAGCATGACCAGGGTAAGGGAAAGGGGAAAGTATAAGGAGAAGACAGGATGTTTACAAAAAGAACAAAACAAAGCAGGATCCTACCACAGCCTCACACTCAGCCTTGTTTTTCAGGATGTGTTCTGGGCCAAGTACACAGGTGAGCACTGGGAAGGGTTTGCTCCGGGAAGGGAGTCCTGGCGACCCAAGTTAGAGGGTGCGCCACTCCAGAGAATTTTCTGATCCATCCAATCATCCATTCCTCCACCCACGCCTCTTTCCTTCCTTTCTTCCTTACGCATCCCTTTCTCTCCGTTTCTGAATATCGTCCCACCCTTCACTTGAACCTGTCCTATCCCTACCTCAATCTCAATGGTGTTTCTGGGTCTTTTCCAGCTTGTGAGTCGGTGAGGAAACCTCGAGAAAAGCTCATTGAATGTCTGGAAGGTGAGGAACTGACATGAGAGTGTGGGGACAGGATAGGAGGGGACAGCCTGGGAGAAGAGCAGAGTAGGGGTGGGGTAGGAGTTGTGGGCCAGGGGTGGTGACCTCTAGCAGCTGACATTGCCTTTCTGTTCCTGCGGTCAAGGATGTGTCTTTGCACCTGGCTCTGTGCCTGGCAGTCAGTAAGATGATTAATATTGGAGGAACAAATGAATGCACGGGTAATGAAATAATGTTTAAGGCCTCATTCTCATCAGAGCCCCTGCCCATGCCAATCAGTCTTCCCCATGTCCCCAAGGCAGTGCTTCGATGATGTCACATTCTTTCTCCAAAACCTTGAGTGGCTCCACATTGCCCCGAGAATAAAGCACAGGCTTCTTAGCCTAGTGAATTTTGCAGGTTCTGATGTTAACCTTCCCTTCAAGCCTTATCTACCATTGCACCAACCCTGAATCCAGCCCCCCAGCTTGCTGACAGCAAGCACTTCTCTCAACAGGGCAAGATGTTTCTAGATCCTGGCCCCTGCTGACATTATCGTCTCCCCCTGGAGCAGCTGTCAGTGCGTACTGAAAACCCCCCTATCCTTCAAGAATTAGTTCAAATGCCACCACCTTGCAGAGCCTCCAAGGCGCATCCTCCCTCCTCCACAGCATTCTGAATACACCTTTAGTAGGACAGTAGACCCCACAACATGGACCTCTTTAATCACACTGGCCGTGCTTTCATTTGTTAAGTAATTTAATCAATAGTTCACTCAGCCCCTGCTGTGTGTCAAGCTCTATGGTTGAGCGCTGGGGATTTTAAAAGAATCAGGGAGTTCACAGTTTCATCAGAAAACAAAAATACAAAACATCAAAGTAATTGATGGAAAAGTTCTGTTCCAGGTGCCAAGAGAATTCCAGGAGAGGGAGCATTTCGTTTGCTGGCAGAATCAAGGACTGCTCCCCAGAAGAAGTAGAGTTTTACTTGGATTTGTGGGATGCACTGATGAATAAATAGGAAAGCATTCCAAGGCAAAGGAAAGAGCACGTGCAAAGGCCCTTAGGCACGAGGAGCTAAGAGAACAGGACACCTAGACCAGGGCCAGATTTGGAGAACCTTGTTCACTTTTTCATTCTGCTGGCTATAAGGAGCCACTGAATAGCTCTATGAGGGCAGGGACCTCCTTGACTATGACTGTCTTATTCATTGCTGTGTCCTTAGTACCTGGCATAGTGCCTGTCACATGGTTGTCACACGGTGGGCACTCAGTGAATATTTGGTGACTACAGTTAAATGGACTGTAGAACTGCTGGGTACAGAGGAAGTGCTGAGTAAATGCAGGTTAAGGGTCATGGACCAGAGGTAGCTTGGAGGGGATGGACCGATAGAGCTTTACTAGGAGAGAAGCGGGGACAAATCCTCAGTATAGGAGACCTGGGCTGGGGGTCTCTGCAGGTAACTGTGCCGAAGGTCTGGGTATGAACTACCGAGGGAACGTGAGCTTCACCCGGTCAGGCATCGAATGCCAGCTGTGGAGGAGTCGCTACCCACATAAGCCGGAGTGAGTGATGGGCAGGCCTGCCTGCCAGGGGGCTGAGAATAGGGGGTGAGGAGACACTGGGGGTGGGGGAGACGCCTCCTGCTGAGCAATTTCCTGTTCCAGAATCAACTCTACCACCCACCCTGGGGCTGACCTGCAGGAGAATTTTTGCCGCAACCCGGATGGCAGCATCCCTGGGCCCTGGTGCTACACTAGGCTCCCCACCGTGCAGAGGGAGGAGTGCAGCATCCCTGTCTGCGGTGAGCTGGGGGAGATCAGGTGGGCACGGCCAAGGCCCGTGCGTCCGCATGGGCCTGGCAGCACAGGACGGGAATCAAGACCCTGGCTGGCGTTAGTTATTGACAGCATATTTGAGCTTGTTGGTTAGTGAAGTCAGGAGACCAGAGAGAGTTAGCTTCCAGCCTCCTCCCCTCCCTCCACAGCCTTTGCTTCCTGATGATCCAGGATGTGGCCCATTCTAAATATGCTTTACTTCATGCTTGAGGCACTCTTCCCTCCAGGAAGCCCTTCCTAACCATTTCAGTCCATGTACCCTTTGCCGAGCATCACAGAGCAAGCCTCGTACAGTCCAGCCCTGCATGATTCTGTCATCATTATTTCCCATGATGTGTCAGCTAGCTATAGCCATAATAACGCTGCAAACCCCACAAACCCCGCAAAATCACCAACAGCCACAAAAGCTGGGGGGCATACACCGATAAGCATTTATTTATTTTTTTTTAAGATTTTTTTTTTGATGTGGACCATTTTTTTTTTTTTTTTTTTTTGCTGTACGCGGGCCTCTCACTGTTGTGGCCTCTCCCGTTGCAGCCTCTCCCGTTGCGGAGCACAGGCTCCGGACGCGCAGGCTCAGTGGCCATGGCTCACGGGCCCAGCCACTCCGCGGCATGTGGGATGTTCCCGAACCGGGGCACGAACCCGTGTCCCCTGCATCGGCAGGCGGACTCTCAACCACTGCGCCACCAGGGAAGCCGATGTGGACCATTTTTAAAGTCTTTAGTGAATTTGTTACAATATTGCTTCTGTTTTGGTTTTTTGGCCGCGAGGCATGTGGGATCTTAGCTCCCCGACCAGGGATCGAACCCACACCCCCTGTATTGGAAGGGGAGATCTTAACCACTGGACCTCCGGGGAAGTCCCGCATTTATTTCTTATGTGTCTGAGGTTCAGCTGGGGTGGCTCTGCTGATCTCAGCTGCACTCGCTCATGCGTCTGTGGGGTCCAGGTGTAGGCTGGGCTCGACTGGTGGCCCTACGTCAAACAATGGGTCCAGCTGAGCTTGGCTCCTTGTGTGGGTGGGTCCATGTCTGCTCCATGTGTACTCATCGTGGGGGGAGGCTGAAAGGCAGCAGCTTCTTCCATGGGGGCGGCAGAAATACCAAGCAGTGAGCAGACACACATCTTTAAGCCTAGGCTCAGAACTGGCAGAGTCAGCTCTGCCCACACGCCATTGGCCAAAGCAAGTCCCATGATCAAGGCCAAGGTCAAGAGGTGGACCTTTACACCTTTGCTTGTAAAATAACAGGGCAGAGGATGTGGATCCAGGTGGATCCAGGTAGGAGTAAAGAATTAGTGCCAGTAACTCAATCTCCCCAACATGGGTTGCTCTTCTTTGTCCTTCAAGCATCCCTGTAGGACCCGATGCAGGATGCTGGGGCCAGTCTTACAGCGAGTTGCCAATCATAGTAACAAAAACAGCTACAGTTTACCAAGCCCCCACCCCTGAACACCTATGATAAATATGTTGCAGGCATGCTGAAGCTGACCTACTGCCTGTGTAGACATCCTCAGTGGATCCCAGCTATCTTTCCTACTGTGCCCTTGTGAAAGCACAGAATCCTTAAACTCCAGGCAGTCACTACCAATAGATTACAGATAGTGCAGGAGATGAAACCTGGTTACTATCTCTGGCTTATTATGCACCAGACACTTATACCATATATTTTGTTTAAATCTCTCAATAACCCCGCAGAAACGCATTAGTAATCCCTTTCACAGGCAAGCAGACTGCGGCTCAGAGAGGATAAGTGACTTGAGGTCTATAGGAGAAAGGCCGAAAGGCAGGGACTCACATCCCGTCGGGCTCCACGTGTGGTCCCGCCCACTCCTCTGTTTCCTCACCCACCAGGCCAGGAGCGAGTCACTGTGGAGCCGACCCCAAACTCCAGAGACTTCCCGGTGAATCTGGCACCTCAATCGGAAATGTGCATCCCTGATCGCGGCCAGCAGTACCAGGGGCGCCTGGCGGTGACTGCACATGGGTCTCCCTGCCTTGCCTGGGCCAGCGAGCAGGCCAAGGCCCTGAGCAAGGACCAGGACTTCAACCCGGCTGTCCCACTGGTGGAGAACTTCTGCCGCAACCCAGACAGGGATGAGGAGGGCGCGTGGTGCTACGTGGCCGGGGAGCCTGGCGACTTTGAATACTGCGACCTGGACTACTGTGGTGAGAGGGCAGGGCAGGGGACATGAGACAGAGAGAGGACACAGGCTGGAGGGAATAACAAGAACAGTGCCTCCCCTGATCTAAGGCTTACCACTCACCAGTGAGTGCATGCATGACACCTGACATTAATCAGGTGGGCGTAATCCTAGTTCCACCTTACAGCTGAGGAAACTGAGGCCCACGAGATTTGGTTTCCTAGTAACGCAGGTGCGCTTGCGCTCTTAACCTCTACACCAGCCGACCTTCGCGGCTACCTGGGGGCTTGGGGAGGTCAGAGGGTGGGTGAGGAATGGCCTGGCCCAACCGCAGCTGGTGTCTGGGTCCCTGCAGAGGAGCCGGTGGATGAGGAGGTGGGATATGGGCTGGGCGAGGAACCGGATGCGGCCATAGCGGGACGCACCGCTGCGGACAACTTTCAGCCCTTCTTCAACGAGAGGACCTTCGGCGCCGGGGAGGCAGGTCAGGCGGCGGCCGGAGGGGCGCGGGGCCGCGGCGTGGGGCGGGGGCGGGTGTTGCGGCGCTCGACCCCTCACGGTCCCGCTGGCTCGGCAGACTGTGGCCTGCGGCCTCTGTTCGAGAATAAGTTGGTGCAGGACCAAACGGAACAGGAGCTGTTCGATTCCTACATCGAGGGGCGCATCGTGGAGGGCCGGGAGGCGGAGATTGGCCTGGCGCCCTGGTGCGTGCTCCCTGACCCCACTGACCCCTTGCGCGCCCGCATCCCGCACCCTGGGAGACTCCTCCGCCCTCACAGGTCTAGGCTCCACAGACAACCTAGCCCAGCACCAACATCTCATCGAACCCTCACAGCCACCTTTTGAGATTGGGTTTGCTACTTCTCCAAAGCAGATGGTGAAGCTGAGGGTCAGAGCGCTTAAGGGACTCGCCTAAGTGGCACTGCTAGTGAATGGGTTACACAGCAGGACTAGGTTCCTGTTCTTCTGACCCCAGAGCTGTGCTAAGCTGTGCCAGCTCTGGCCTGGAAGAAGCTTGATTGGGGGGGGTGTGTGTGTGCAAAAAGCAGGTGGCAGCCCCGCGGTGTCACATATATGCCCCAGTCCCCAAGGACGGGAAGGTCAAGCTGGTGTCTGGGCCCAGTAGGGAGCTCTGTCCAGTTAGTTCTTAAACCTGGGACTTTGCGCTTGTAAGGCTGGTGGAGGGGCAGCCCTCCCACCTCCTAATGCTTCCCACTTCTTCTCCCAGGCAGGTGATGCTTTTCCGGAAGAGTCCCCAGGAGCTGCTGTGCGGGGCCAGCCTCATCAGTGACCGCTGGATCCTCACCGCTGCCCACTGTCTTCTGTACCCGCCTTGGGACAAGAACTTCACTGAGAAGGACCTTCTGGTGCGCATTGGCAAGCACTCCCGCACCAGGTACGGAAGTGGGGGCCCATGCGTGTCTGGCAGGGGTCCGCGTCCTCCTGAGTGACTGTGAGGGGCTCTGGTGAATCTGGGCCACGAGGGATATGTCTGTACATCTCCCACAGTAGAAAACCCGGTAGGCTCTGCTGTACAGTCTATATGGCCACGTCCTGACTGAAGTTTGGACCTGGGGACAGAAAAACTAAGCCTTTGCGGAGAGCAGAATCCTGGCCTGCCCTTAGCACCCTTCCAGGCACCAGGACACGGCCCAGGTGTGACCTCTGAGTAGAGGCTGTTTGGATCAGGGCCTACAGGCTGCGTCCCTCCCCCTACCTGCCTGGGCTATTTGATCCCAAAGCTCTGGGCAACTTCAGGCCAGGAAGAAGCTGCCAGGACAGGAGCCAGCCCTCTCCCCCTCACTGGTGGCCTGCTGGTTACCCTGACTCCCAGACCCTGAGGGCAGGCAGTTTTCTTCCTCGGGGAACCAGCTGCCCCTCATTGGGTGGCCTACAGCTTCTCCTTTTCTCTGCTGGGGTCTGCACAGCTATGAGCGAAAGATTGAAAAGATCTCCATGCTGGAAAAGATCCACATCCACCCCAGATACAACTGGAGGGAGAACCTGGACCGGGACATCGCCCTGCTAAAGCTCAAGAAGCCCATCAGCTTCACCGACTATGTCCACCCCGTGTGCCTGCCCGACAGGGAGACAGCAACCAAGTGGGGCAGCCAGAAGCGCAGCCGGGGGGTGGCTCGGCGGGTAGCTGTGGGGGTTGGCCAGGGGTCAGGTAGTTGGGGGGCAGCCAGGGGCCTGGTAGCTGAGGGCCTGGGCTGGGTTCTGGGCCTGACTCTGACACCCTATCGCCTTGCCGAAGTTCCTTCCCTTTTCCAGGCCTCAGTGTCTTCCTGCATTGGTGTTTTAGATTCAGGTCTCTAAGGGATGGTGTTGGGGCCAGGAGGTTCCTAGACTGGTCTGTTCTCACTCAGTCCTTCTCCTTTCTCCAAAGGTTGCTCCAGGCTGGATACAAAGGGCGAGTGACGGGCTGGGGCAACCTGAGGGAGACGTGGACAACCAATATTGCTGAGGTGCAGCCCAGCACGCTGCAGGTGGTGAACCTGCCCATCGTGGAGCGGCCGGTCTGCAAGGCCTCCACCCGGATCCGCATCACCGACAACATGTTCTGTGCTGGTAAAGTCCCCTGGGCATGGCTGGGCAGGCGGGAACAGCAGGGCCTCGGGTTGGGAGGACTGAGACACGTGAGTAGCACAGGCCTGGGTTCAAGTCCTGGCTCTATTCCATTAGGCTGTGTGAGGGTTGAGCGAGATAGTGTATTTAAGGTGTTAGGCGTGGGGCTAAGTCACGGGTCAAGTTGTCAGTATATGTGAGCCAGACACCAACCAGAGGCCACGGGTGGAGGAAAAGCCATTCATTCATTCAGTCGTTCAGCAAATATTTACTGAGTGCTTACTGTGGTCCAGGCAGTATTCCAGGGTGTCCAACAAGGATCCTAACACATAGGGTCTCCTGTGTCTTCAGAGAGCTTCCTTCCTAGAATGAGAGTGTGTCAATAAGCAGATCTAGAATAGCAATCCTGATAGGAGAAAAATGAAGGTGAGTAAGGGAGTGAGAGATGGGGACGGGGCGATCGACACAGAGTGGTTGGAGAAGGCCTCTCTGAGAAGTGATGTTTAAGCAGAGACTAGAAGACATGAAAGAGTGAGCCGGTCTAGACGAAGTGCACTCCAGACTTGCGGGGACAGCAGGTACAAAGGCCCTGAGGTGGGAGCATGCTTGGCGTGTCTTAGGAGCAGCAGGGAGGCCTGTGTGGCTGGAGGGCAGTAAACACAGGAAGGGCGGCATTGGAAGAGGGGAGAGAGGTGGGCAGGCAGGGGATGGGTGCTTCCTTCAGGGCCTTGAAGGACTTTGGCTTTTATTGAGATAGGACATTATTGGAGACTTTGGGGCAGGTGAGTAAACGATCTAACTTAATTTTTAAATTTTTAAAAATTTTAGGTGATTTCAGGCTCACAGAAAAGTTGCAAAAATAATACAAAGAATTCCTTTATACTGTCATCCAGATTCTGCCACCTCCTTTGTGTGTGTGTGTTCTGTGTGTGTGTGTGTATTTATACACACATATACACACTATTTGAGACTAAATTGTACATATGTTGCCTTTTTTACCCATACACTTAAGTATTTCCAAAAAAACAGAGTTGTTCTCTGCCATAACCACAGTACATTTATTAAATCAAGAAATTAATAATGAAAAAAGAAATTAATAATGATATAATACCTTGGTCTAATGTTTAGACTTCATTTAAATGTTTTCCAGTTGTCCTACTTACTGATGTCTTTTTTAGCAAAAAAAAAAAAAAAAAAACGTTTTTCCCATCCAGGATCCAGTCCAGGATCACACATTGTACTCAGTTGTCAGTCTTTGTCTTTCATGATTTAGACATATTTGACATGTATAGGCCAGTTATTCTGTAGATTGGCCTCAGTTTAGCTCTCTCTAAGGTTTCCTAATGATCAGATTCAAGCTAAGTGATGTTGTGTCCTTTTCAGGCATATGATGTCTCTGTCCCATAACTGGTGAGATTAACTCTGACCTCTTGGTTAAGGTGGTATCTGCATCTGCCATGTTTCTCACTGTAAAGTTCTGTTTTCCTTTTTAGGACTTAATATCTTGTGGGGAGAAAGTTGAATACTCTCTGTCCTGTTTCTCATCAACTTGTTCTCCTAACTCTGGTAGCTGCCAAATGGTGATTTTTAAATTCTGTCATTCCTTCTACATTTATTAGTTATCATATTACTGTAAGGAAGAATTTTCTTTCACTCTGTCACTGTGGACTCATGGGTCCTTTCTTTATTCTAAGGGCTATAATTTGTTACTATCATTATTATAATGTTCAAATTATCCCAGGTTTGGCCAGTGGGAGTCAAAAAAACCCCCCAAAAACCTGGCTTCTGTGACTTTTGGAGATGTCCTGTCCATCTCTGAGTACTTTCAGCACAGCAAGATGTTCTAGGTTCATCCTACTTGCCTTCTAGTGGAGAATGGTATTTAGAAACCAAGATCTGGGTCCCAGGTGTGCACATTGTTACTGGGGTGTCATTGCTCCTAGGCCCTCTTAGCAGACAGAACTAGAAAATACATGTATTATGCATATCCCTAAATATATATCTATGTTCGTTCTATCTATTTATCTGTCTAAAACCATGAGATGACACTGAAACCTCCCATTGCAATGCAATAGGATTTTTTTAACGTCTTTATTGGAGTATAATTGCTTTACAATGGTGTGTTAGTTTCTGCTTTATAACAAAGTGAATCAGCTATACATATACATATATCCCCATATCTCCTCCCTCGTGCATCTCCCTCCCACCCTCCCTTTCCTACCCCTCTAGGTGGTCACAAACCACTGAGCTGATCTCCCTGTGCTATGCGGCTGCTTCCCACTAGCTATCTATTTTACACTTGGTAGGGTATATATGTCCATGTCACTCTCTCACTTCGTCCCATCTTACCCTTCCCCCTCCCCATGTCCTCAAGTCCATTCTCTACATCTGCGTCATTATTCCTGTCCTGCCCCTAGGTTCTTCGTAACCATTTTTTTCACCTTTAGATTCCATATATATGTGTTAGCATATGGTATTTGTTTTTCTCTTTCTGACTTACTTCACTCTGTATGACAGACTCTAGGTCCATCCACCTCACTACAAATAACTCAGTTTCATTTCTTTTTAAGACTGAGTAATATTCCATTGTATATATGTGCCCCATCTTCTTTATCCATTCATCTGTCGATGGACACTTAGGTTGCTTCCATGTCCTGGCTGTTGTAAACAGAGCTGCAGTGAACATTGCGGTACATGACTCCTTTTTTTTTTTTTTTGGTGGTACGCGGGCCTCTCACTGTTGTGGCCTCTCCCGTTGCAGAGCACAGGCTCTGGACGCGCAGGCTCAGCGGCCACGGCTCACAGGCCCAGCCGCTCCGTGGCATGTGGGATCTTCCCAGACTGGGGCACGAACCCGTGTCCCTTGCATCAGCAGGTGGACTCTCAACCACTGCACCACCAGGGAAGCCCATGACTCTTTGAACTATGGTTTTCATATGCCCAGTAGTGGGATTGCTGGGTCATATGGTAGTTCTATTTTTAGTTTTCTAAGGCACCTCCATATGGTTCTCCATAGTGGCTGTACCAATTTACTTTCCCACCAACAGTGCAAGAGGGTTCCCTTTTCTCCACACCCTCTCCAGCATTTATCGTTTGTAGATTTTTTGATGGTGGCCATTCTGACTGGTGTGAGGTGATACCTCATTGTAGTTTTGATTTGCCTTTATCTAATGATTAGTGATATTGAGCATTCTTTCATGTGTTTGTTGGCTATCTGTATATCTTCTTTGGAGAAATGTCTATTTAGGTCTTCTGCCCATTTTTGGATGGGGTTGTTTGTTTTTTTGATACTGAGCTGTGTGAGCTGCTTGTAAATTTTGGAGTTTGGTCCTTTGTCAGTTGCTTCGTTTGCAAATATATTCTCCCATTCTGAGTGTTGTCTTTTCATCTTGTTTATGGTTTCCTTTGCTGTGCAAAAGCTTTTCCGTTTCATTAGGTCCCATTTGTTTATTTTTGTTTTTATTTCCGTTTCTCTGGGAGGTGGGTCAAAAGGATCTTGCTGTGATTTATGTCATAGAGTGTTCTGCCTATGTTTTCCTCTAAGAGTTTGATAGTGTCTGGCCTTACATTTAAGTCTTTAATCCATTTTGAGTTTATTTGGCTGTCTTTTCTCCACTGTATATTCTTGCCTCCTTTATCAAAGATAAGGCAACCATATGTGTGTGGGTTTATCTCTGGGCTTTCTATCCTGTTCCATTGATCTATATTTCTGTTTTTGTGCCAGTACCATACTGTCTTTTTTTTTTTTTTTAATTTATATTTGGCTGTGTTGGGTCTTCATTTCTGTGCGAGGGCTTTCTCTAGTTGCGGCGAGCGGGAGCCACTCTTCATCGCGGTGCGTGGGCCTCTCACTGTTGCGGCCTTCTCTTGTTGTGGAGCACAGGCTCCAGATGCGCAGGCTCAGTAGCTGTGGCGCACGGGCTTAGTTGCTGCACGGCATGTGGGATCCTCCCAGACCAGGGCTCGAACCTGAGTCCCCTGCATTGGCAGGCAGATTCTCAACCACTGCGCCACCAGGGAAGCCCCATACTGTCTTGATTTTTGTTGCTTTGTCTGAAGTCAGGGAGCCTGATTCCTCCAGCTCTGTTTTTCTTTCTCAAGATTGCTTTGGCTATTTCAGGTCTTTTGTGTTTCCATACCAATTGTGAAATTTTTTGTTCTAGTTCTGTGAAAAATGCCATTGGTAGTTTGATAGGGATTGCATTGAATCTCTAGATTGCTTTGGGTAGTATAGTCATTTTCACAATGTTGATTATTCCAATCCAAGAACATGGTATATCTCTCCATCTGTTTGTATCATCTTTAATCTCTTTCGTCTGTGCCTTACAGTTTTCTGCATACAGGTCTTTTGTCTCCTTAGGTAGGTTTGTTTATTCCTAGGTATTTTATTCTTTTTGTTGCAGTGGTAAATAGGAATGTTTCCTTAATTTCTCTTTCAGGGTTTTCATCACTAGTGTATAGGAGTGCAAGAGATTTCTGTGCAGTAATTTTGTATCCTGCTACTTTACCATATTCATTGATTGGCTCTAGTAGTTTTCTGGTAGAGTCTTTAGGACTCATGTATACTCATGTATAGTATCATGTCCTCTGCAAACAGTGACAGCTTTACTTCTTCTTTTCTGATTTGGATTCCTTTTATTTCTTTTTCTTCTCTGATTGCTGTGGCTAAAACTTCCAAAACTATGTTGAATAATAGTGGTGAGCGTGGGTAACCTTGTCTTGTTCCTGATCTTAGTGAAAATGGTTTCAGTTGTTCACTGTTGAGAATGATGTTGGCTGTGGGTTTGTCATATATGGCCTTTATTATGTTGAGGAAAGTTCCCTCTATGCCTACTTTCTGGAGGGTTTTTATCATAAATGGGTATTGAATTTTGTCGAAAGCTTTTTCTGCATCTATTGAGATATCATATGGTTTTTCTCCTTCAGTTTGTTAATATGTTGTATCACATTGATTGATTTGCATATATTGAAGAATCCTTGCATTCCTGGGATAAACCCCACTTGATCATGGTGTACGATCCTTTTAATGTGCTGTTAGATTCTGTTTGCTAGTATTTTGTTGAGGATTTTTGCATGTATGTTCTTCAGTGATAATGGCCTGTAGTTGTCTTTCTTTGTGACATCTTTGGCTGGTTTTGGTATCAGGGTGATGGTGGCCTCGTAGAATGAGTTGGGGAGTGTTCCTCCCTCTTGCAATGCAATAGGATTAATTTTAGCTTCTCCCTTTCCACATTTGTAACAGTCTCTGTTGATAATGAGAAATCTGATTCCTATTATCTGTAATGTATTTACTTATTTGGTTAATACAAGAATGCACAGTTTGAGAATCATTCATCCATGACTGTGAAAAATAATCCTACAAGCTAGAGTTTAGCATTTCTTCATGGTTGTTTCTGTTTTTAGCCTGAAGATATATATATATATATATATATATATATATATATAGTCACAGTACTGTGTCTAAAAGTAACTTGGGTAATTATTACCTCCTTCCCTGTCTTATTTATTTAAAATACAGTTAGGCTCATTTGTTTCATGATTGTATTCAATTTTGGGTCCTCCCTCCTATCTTTGTTGTCTTTACTTGTTTATTTTTGGACTATAAGCATACCTTGTTTTATTATGCTTTGCTTTATTTATGTATTTTTTATTTTATTTAAATATAGTTGATTTACAGTATTATATTAGTTTCAGGTGTACAGCATACAGATTTAATGTTTTTATAGATTATACTCCATTTAAAGTTATTACAAAATAATGGCTGTATTTCCTGTTCAATATATCCTTGTGACTTATTTATTTTATACATAGTAGTTTGTATCTCTTAATTCCCTAACCCTATCTTGCCCCTCCCCGCTTCCCTTTCCCCACTGGTAACTCCTAGTTTGTTCTCTCTGTGAGTCTGTTTCTGTTTTGCTATATTTATTCATTTGTTTTATTTTTTAGATTCCACATGTAAGTGATAACACAGTATTTGTTTTTCTCAGTCTGACTTATTTCACTAAGCATAGTACCCTCTAGGTCCATCCATGTTGTTGCAAATGGCAGAATTTCATTCTTTTTTATGGCTGAGTAATATTTATTTTATATATATATATATATATATATATACCACATCTTCTTTATCCATTCATCTGTTGATAGACACTTAGGTTTGTGCTTTGTGTTGTTGCCCTTCCCAGATATTGTTTTTTTACAAATTGAAGGTTTGTGGTAATCCAGAGTCAAGGAAGTCTATCAGCGCCATTTTTCCAACAGCATTTGCTCACTTCATGTGTCACATTTTAGTAATTATTACAATGTGTCAGATTTTTGCATTATTATTATATTTGTTATGGAGAACTGTGATCAGTGATCTTTGATGTTACTATTGCAATTGTTTTGGGGCATCATGATCTGTGCCAAGACAGCAAACTGTGTGTTCTGACTGCTCCACCAACCAGCCATTCCCCCATCTCTGTCTCTTTCCTGAGGCCTCCCTATTCCCTGAGACACAACAATAGTGAAATTAGGCCAATCAATAACCTTACAATGGCCTCTGAGTGTTCAAGTGAGAGGAAGAGTTGCATGTCTCTCATTTTAAATAAAAAGCTAGAAGTGATTAAGCTTAGTGAGGAAGGCATGTCTAAAGCCAAGACAGGCCAAAAGCTAGGCCTCTTGTGTCAAACACTTAGCCACTCTATAAATGCAAAGGACAAGTTCTTGAATGAAATTTTTTTAAAAATTTTTCTTCATTAGAGATTTTAATTTATTAAAAAAATTTTTTAAAATTAATTTCTTGAAGGAAATTAGAAGTGCTATTCTAGTGAATACATAAATAAGAAAGCAAAACAGTCTTATTGCTGATATGAAGGAAGTTTTAGTGGTCTGGATAGAAGATCAAGTCAGCCATAACATTCCCTTAAGCCAAAACTTTGAAGGTAGCAGAGATTGATTCATGAGGTTTAGGGAAAGAAGCTGTCTTCATAATATAAAACTACAAGGTAAAGCAGCAAGTTATCCAGAAGATTTAGCTAAGATGATTCATGAAAATGACTATACTAAACAACTGATTTTCAATGTAGACAAAACAGCCTTATATTGGAAGGAGATGCCATCTAGGGCTTTCATAGTTGGAGAGGAGAAGTCACTGCCTGGCTTCAAAGCTTTAGAGGACAGGCTGGCTCTTTTGTTAGGAGCTGAAACAGCTGGCGACTTAAAAGTTGAAGCCAATGTTCACTTACTATTCTGAAAATCCTAGGGCCCTTAAGAATTATGCTAGGGCTTCCCTGGTGGCGTAGTGGTTGAGAGTCCGCCTGCTGATGCAGGGGACACGGGTTCGTGCCCCGGTCCGGGAAGATCCCACATGCCGCAGAGTGGCTGGGCCCGTGAGCCATGGCCGCTGAGCCTGCGCGTCCGGAGCCTGTGCTCCGCAACGGGAGAGGCCACAACAGTGAGAAGCCCGCGTACCGCAAAAAAAAAAAAAAAAAAAAAAGAATTATGCTAACTCTACTCTCCCTGTGCTCTCTAAATGGAACAACAAAGCCTGATGACAGCACATCTGTTTACAACAAGATTACTGAATATTTTAAGCGCACTGTTGAGACCTACTGCTCAGAAAAAAAAGATTCCTTTCAAAATATTCATTCTCATTGACAATGCACCTGGTTACCCAAGAGCTGTGATGAAGGCATACCACAAGATTAACGTTGTTTTCATGCCTGCTAACACAACATCCATTCTGTAGCCCATGGATTAAGGAGTAATTTTTTCTTTCAAGTCTTACTATCTTAATGAATACATTTCATAAGGCTAAAGCTGCCATAGATAGTGATTCCCCTGATGGATCTGGGCAAAGGAAATTGAAAACCTTCTGGAAAGGATTCACCATTCTAGATGCCATTAAAACATTTGTGATTTCAATGGAACAGGATAGAAAGCCCAGAGATAAACCCACGCACCTATGGTCAAGTAATCTATGATGAAAGAGGCAAGGATATACAATGGAGAAAAGACAGTCTCTTCAGTAAGTGATGCTGGGAAAACTGGACAGCTACATGTAAAAGAATGAAATTAGAACACTCCCTAACACTGTACACAAAAATAAACTCAAAATGGATTAGAGACCTAAATGTAAGACCGGACACTATAAAACTCTTAGAGGAAAACATAGGAAGAACACTCTTTGACATAAATCACAGCAAGATCTTTTTTGATCCACCTCCTAGAGTAATGGAAATAAAACCAAAAATAAACAAATGGGACCTAATGAAACTTCAAAGCTTTTGCAAAGCAAAGGAAACTACAGTCAAGATGAAAAGACAACCCTCAGAATGGGAGAAAATATTTGCAAACGAATCAACAGACAAAGGATTAATCTCAAAAACATATAAACAGCTCATGCAGCTCAATATTAAAAAAAGCAAACAACCCAATCCAAAAATGGGCAGAAATACCTAAATAGACATTTCTCCAAAGAAGACATACAGATGGTCAAGAAGCACATGAAAAGCGGCTCAACATCACTAATTATTAGAGAAATGCAAATCAAAACTACAATGAGGTATCACCTCACACCAATTAGAATGGGCATCATCAGAAAATCTACAAACAACAACTGCTGGAGAGGGTGTGGAGAAAAGGGAACCCTCTTGCACTGTTGGTGGGAATGTAAATTGATACAGCCACTATGGAGAACAGTGTGGAGTGGAGGTTCCTTCAAACACTAAAAATAGAATTACCATATGACCCAGCAATCCCACTACTGGGCATATAGCCAGAGAAAACCATAATTCAAAAAGACACATGCACCCCAATGTTCATTGCAGGACTGTTTACAGTAGCCAGGTCCTGGAAGCAACCTAAATGCCCATCGACAGACGAATGGATAAAGAAGATGTACATATAGACAATGGAATGTTACTCAGCCATAAAAAGAAACGAAATTGGGTCCTTTGTAGAGCCATGGATGAATCTAGAGACTGTCATACAGAGTGAAGTAAGAAAGAGAAAAACAAATATCGTATATTAACGCATATATGTGGAACCTAGAAAAATGGTACAGATGAACTGGTTTGCAGGTACAGATGAACTGGTTTGCAGGGCAGAAATAGAGAAACAGATGTAGCGAACAAATGTATGGATACCAACGGGGGAAATTGGCGGGGGTGGTGGTGATGGTGTGATGAATTGGGAGATTGGGATTGACATATATACACTAATATGTATAAAATAGATAATTAATAAGAACCTGCTGTATAAAAAATAAAATTCAAATATTCAAAAAAAACCATTTGTGATTTCATGGAAAGAGGTCAAAATATCAACATGAACAGGAGTTTAGAAGAAGTTGTTCCAACCCTCATGGATGACTTTGAGGGGTTCAAGACATCAGTGGAGGAAATAACTGCAGATGTGGCAAAAATAGCAAGAGAACTAGAATTAGAAGTGGAGCCTGAAGATGTGACTGAATTGCTGCCATCTTACAATAAAATTTTAACGGATAAGGAGAAAGTGGTTTCTTGAGATGGACTCTACTGCTGGTAAGAATGCTGTGAAGATTGTTGAAATGACAACAAGGGATTTAGAACATAACGTAAACTTAGTTGATAAAGCAGTGGTAGGGTTTGAGAGGATTGACTCCTAGTTTGAAGGATGTTCTTCTGTGGGTAAAATGCTATCAAATAGCACTACATGCTGCAGAGAAATTGTTCTTGAAAGGAAGAGTCCATCAGTGGGGCAAACTTCATTGTTGTCTTATTTTAAGACATCGCCATGGCCACCCCACCTTCAGCACCACTACCCTGATCAGTCAGCAGCCATCCACGTGGAGGCAAAACCCTCCACCAGCAAAAAGATTACAATTTGCTGGAGGTTCAAATGATGGTTAGCATTTTTTAGCTACAAAATATTTTTTTTATTAAGGTGTAGTTGATGTACAATAAGTTTTAGGTATACAACATAATGATTCACAATTTTAGAGGTTATATTCCATTTATAGTTATAAAATATTGACTGTATTCCCTGTTTGTACAGTATATCCTTGTAGATTATTTATTTTATACATAGTAGTTTGTATGCAACAAAATATTTTTAAATTCAAGTATGTGTATATATATTTTTTATTTTATTTAGTTATTTTTGGCTGCGTTGGGTCTTCGTTGTTTCACGCGGGCTTTCTCTAGTTGTGGTGAGTGGGGGCTACTCTTCGTTGTGGTGTGCGGGCTTCTCATTGCGGTGGCTTCTCTTGTTGCAAAGCATGGGCTCTAGGCGCGTGGGCTTCAGTAGTTGTGGCTCGCGGGCTCTAGAGCGCAGGGTCAGTAGTTGTGGCGCACGGACTTAGTTGCTCCGCAGCATGTGGGATCTTCCCGGACCAGGGATCGAACCCGTGGCCCCTGCATTGGTAGGCAGATTCTTAACCATTGCACCACCAGGGAAGTCCTGTATATATTTTTTGACATAATGCTGTTGCACTCTTAATAGACTATAGTATACTGTAGACATAACGTTTATATGCACCAAGAAACCAAAAAATTCATATGATTTGCTTTATTGTGGTGGTCTATAGCTGAACCCACAGTATCTCCAAGGTGTGCCTGTATTAACATGGTCTAAAAATCAGATTCTTTATACAGGTACACTCAGAGAATGATATCCCCCTTTTCCTCCTGTCCTGTTCCCACCTCCTTCCTTTCCACCGCATTTCCATCCAGGCCCTGCAGTTAACCAATCTCAGTAGTTTGAGGTTTATTCTTCTTCTGTTTCTTTTTGCACAAATGAGCAGACACATGTATATTTTCTTATTTTTCCCTTTTCACAGAGTAGCACAGTATAGATATTCTTTTGTACTTTGCTTTTTTCACCTAATGTATCCTGGAAATTCATTCCATTTTGGTTATAGAGCTTTTCCTTATTAAAATTTTTTTTAATATTTTTATATGTCTGTGAGTCTCTTTCTGTTTTGTAAATAAGTTCATTTATATCATTTCTTAAGATTCCACATGTAAGTGATATCATGATGTTTGTCTTGGTCTGACTGACTTCATTTAGTATGATAATCTCTAGGTCCATCCATGTTGCTACAAATGGCATTATTTCATTCCTTTTTGTGGCTGAGTAATATTCCATTGTGTGTGTGTGTGTGTGTGTTCGTGTGTGTGTATATATATATGTATACACATATATATATATACACACACATGCACATCTTATATCATCTTTATCCATTCATAGAAAACAAACTTACCACACAAACTTCCCAATGGTTACCAAAGGGGAAAGGAGAGGGGAGGGATAAATTAGGAATTTGGGATTAGCATATACAAACAACTATATATAAAATAGATAAATAACAAGGTCCTACTGTATAAAACAGGGAACTATATTCAATATCTTGTTATAAACTATAATGGAAAAGAATATGAAAAAAATATATGTATAACTGAATCACTGCTGTACACCAGAAACTAACACAGCATTGTAAATCAACTGTATTTCAATAAAAAAGAAAATTTTATAGTCATATTAGGAGGATGTATTATAGTGTCTTCAACCATTTCCTGTGTATGGGTATTTAGATTTCCAATATTTTGTAATTGAACATCTTTTTATATCCTTACTGACCATTTTTATATCTTTTTTTGTGAATTGTCCATGTTTTTACAGTCCATTTTTTTGTCCCTCTCCCATCATTTTTTAAAAAAATAAATAAATTTATTTATTTATTTGTTTTTGGCTGCGTTGGGTCTCCGTTGCTGCGTGCGGGCTTTCCCTAGTTGTGGCGAGCGGGGGCTACTCTTCATTGAAGTGCACAGGCTTCTCACTGTGGTGGCTTCTCTTGTTACGGAGCACTGGCTCTGGGCACGTGGGGCTCAGTACTTGTGGCTCACAGGCTCTAGAGTGCAGGCTCAGTAGTTGTGGCACACGGGCTTAGTTGCTCCACGGCATGTGGGATCTTCCCAGACCAGGGATCGAACCATGTCCCCTGCATTGGCAGGCAGATTCTTAACCACTGCGCCACCAGGGAACCTCCCATCATTTTGAAAGAGTTCTTCATATGTTAGTGATATTAGGCCTCTATTTGTGATATACTTTGCAAATATTTTCTTCCAGTTTCTTTTTCTTTTTCCTTTATTATTTTTTGGCCATCCAATTAAATTTTTTATGTAGTCAAATTTATTAATCTTTCATTTTACTGCACCTGGATTTTGAGTCAGAGTTAAAAGAACCTTCCTTATACCCAGGTCATAGAGAAATTCACTCATATTTTCTTCTAGTACTTGGTTTCATTTTTCTACACTCAGATCAAAGTCATTTGGAGTTTATTCTTGCATACGATGTAAGGTATGGATCTAATTTATCTTTTTCTAAATGGCTAATAAGCTGTCTCTGTACCGTTTATTAAAACCTCTGTCTTTGGGGACTTCCCTGGTGGTGCAGTGGTTAAGAATCCACCTGCCAATGCAGGGGACACGGGTTCGAACCCTGGTCTGGGAAGATCCCACATGCCGCAGAGCAACTAAGCCCGTGCGCCACAACTACTGAGCCTGTGCTCTAGAGCCCGTGAGCCACAACTACTGAGCCCGCGAGCCACAGCTGCTGAAGCCTGTGCGCCAAGAGCCCATGCTCGCAACAAGAGGAGCCACCGCAATGAGAAGCCCGCACACCACAACAGAGTAGCCCCCACTCACCGGAACTAGAGAAAGCCCACACACAGCAACGAAGACCCAATGCAGCCATAAATAAATAAATAAATTTAAAAATATATTAAAGAAAAAAAAATTCTGTCTTTGCCCCAGTAATTTGAGATGTTGCCTTTATCACATACTAGGTTTCTATGTGTGCCTAAGTCTGTTTCTGGACATTCTGTTTGGTTCTTCTGGTCTGTTGTCTATTCTGTTAAAATGTTGTCTTGTTTTCATTATAGAGGCCTTAGAGTATGTTTTAATATCTGGTAGAGCTTGTCTTCTCTTGTAGTTTTTCTTTTCCAGTGTTTTCCTGGCAACTCTTGCATGTTTGTTTTTCCGCATGAATTTTAGTGTCAACTTATCTAGCTCTATAAAAAACTTGTGGGTATTTTTATTGGGATTACATTAAAGTTATAAATTAAATTAGGGAGAACTGACCTCCTTTTGATGTTGAGCCATTCTATCCAAGGACAAGAAATGTCTTTCAATTTGTTCAAGTCTATATTGTATCTTGTGCTACAGTGTTTTCTCTTATGGTTTTTTTCCTCCTTGGCGCCTTATTTTATATATTTGTGTTTTCTTCCTTATTTTTCTTGAGTAAATTAGCTAGTGATTGGAAAAAAACAAAATACCTAAGAATTTGACTTATTAATTAGGCTTATTATTTTTCTATTTTGTACCTCATTAATTTCTGCTTTGATCTTAATTTTTTTCCCTTATGCTTCCTTTTGGTTCACTTTGCTGTTCTTTTTCTAAAAGCTTTTTGAGCTGCCAATTTGGCTAATTTATTTTTTATTTTATTTTATTTTTTAAATTATTTATTTATTTGGTTGCGTGGGGTCTTAGTTGAGGCTCGCCGGCTCCTTAGTTGTGACACACCATCTCCTTAGTTGTGGCATGTGAAGTCTTAGTTGTGGCATGCATGTGGGATCTAGTTCCCTGACTAGGGATTGAACCCAGGCCCCTTGCATTGGGAACTCGGAGTCTTATCCGCTGCACCACCAGGGAAGTCCCTGGTTAATTTATTTTTGATCTTCAATTTTTACTGAGTAGGGCTATGAATGGAAAACACCATTCATGGAAAACACTATGTTTGTTTGAATTATTGAATTATGTTTGAATGATTTTTTTTTTAGAAACTCTCTAATTTCAGTTTGTATTCTCCTTTCACTCAAGAGTTAATAGGTGGTTTTAAAATTTCCAGATGGGGGCTTCCCTGGTGGCGCAGTGGTTGAGAGTCCGCCTGCCGATGCAGGGGATGCGGGTTCATGCCCTGGTCCGGGAGGATCCCACATGCCGCGGAGCGGCTGGGCCCGTGAGCCATGGCCGCTGAGCCTGCGCGTCCGGAGCCTGTGCTCCGCAACGGGAGAGGCCACAGCAGTGAGAGGCCCGCGTACCACAAAAAAAACCAAAAAAAAATTCCAGATGGGAGGGCCCTTTAGTATTTTGATATTCAGTTTTGCTGCATTATAATCCAGGAATATAGTTTGTAATATTTCTACTTTTTTTTTTATTCTGTTGTTTATTTTTTTTTTAAACTTTTTTTTCTTTAAATTTTATTTATTTATTTATTTATTGCTGTGTTGGCTCTTCGTTTCTGTACGAGGGCTTTCTCTAGTTGTGGCAAGTGGGGGCCACTCCTCATCGCGGTGCGCAGGCCTCTCACTATCGCGGCCTCTCTTGTTGCAGAGCACAGGCTCTAGACGCGCAGGCTCAGTAATTGTGGCTCACGGGGCTAGTCGCTCCGCGGCATGTGGGATCTTCCCAGACCAGGGCTCGAACCCATGTCCCCTGCATTGGCAGGCAGATTCTCAACCACTGCGCCACCAGGGAAGCCCAATATTTCTACTTTATGGAACTGATTTTTCTGAGAACCGTTTGATCAAATTCTGTGAATGTACTTGTGTGCTTGAGGTGTGTAGATGTGTTCTCCTTTATCCACGTGTAAAGTTCAATATATATATATATATATCTCCATAAATGTACCTTATCAGTTGTTATTTAGGTCATTTATATCCTTGTTCATTTTCAGTTCACTTGATATGTCTTGTACTGAGTTTGGTGTGTTGAATTCTATTATTAATGTATTTCTGTCTACTTGCCTCACTTATAGTCTTTTACTTTATAAAGGCAGTTGCTGTGTTATTTGGTGCAGATATTTATAACTGTTAATTATTCATTGTGAATTGTGGCTTTTAGCACTAGAAGTGTCCTTCTTTATTTTCAACTTCAGCTTCACTATCCCTGCTCTCTTTTTGTTTCCATTCTCCTGATACACTTTTGTCCATCCCTTTAACTTTAGCCTCTATGAATCACTTTGTTTTCTTTCATATATAGCATCGTTGAGTCTTGCTTTGTGAGTCAAATTAAAAATCTTTTTGTTTTTTAAAAAGTGAGTTAAGGCCATTCATATTTATTGATATGATTAATAGAATTAGTATCTCATATGATTTTGTTATTTTTATGTATATTATGTTTCATTTACTGTGTTTTTTTCCCTGTGTGATCTTTTCTTTACTTTTCAAATAATTTCATATATTTAGTAAGGTTTGCATTTTTGTTCTACTCATTATCTTTGGTCTTACACCTTTTTGAAATGCCCTTAGTTTCTTATATTCTTTTAGTTGTTACAATCAGTGAGTTTACTTTCCTCTTTCTCTTCTCCTCTCATACTTTTAGTTGTATTATTTCTACTTGTCAGACAGTTAATAAGTCCTTTTGCTGAAGCATTCATCTCCTGGTTGGATGAAGCTTGTCCACTAGTCGATTTTTCAAGAAGAGTTATGGGTATAGAATTTCCTGAGTTTTTATGTGTTTATAACTGGTTTTCTGTAGCCTTGACACCTGAAGGTCAGCATGATTGAATATAAAATCCATGGTTCACATTTTCCTTCCTTGAATTTTTTGAAAATATAGCTTTATCGTTGTTTGCTTTGTATGTTGTTTTTGAAATCTGATGCCAGTGTAATTCTTTTGCTCTTATAAGGGAGTTGAGTTTTTTGCTTGGAGGCGTTGAAGGTTTTTTCTTCATCTTTGAAGTCTCAGTTTTTTTAGGATACGTCTCAGAGTTCAGTGTTTCAGATCAGCTTTGCCAGGTTCCCAGTGGATCCTTTCAATATGCACATCCAATCTTTTATTTCTGTGAAGTTTTCTTGGACTATATTATACATATTAATTCTGTTCCATTGCTTTCTTTTTCTTCTTGAGGGACTCATTTCTTTAGTCTGGGTTCCATTTCGACCACTTTCTGCTTTTAATTACTTCCCATTGTTTTGTCCATTTTATTTATTTATTTATTTATTTATTTTGCGGTACACGGGCCTCTCACTGTTGTGGCCTCTCCCGTTGCGGAGCGCAGGCTCAGTGGCCATGGCTCATGGGCCCAGCCACTCCGTGGCATGTGGGATCTTCCCAGACCGGGGCATGAACCCGTGTCCCCTGCATCGGCAGGAGGACTCTCAACCACTGCGCCACCAGGGAAGCCCTGTCCATTTATTTATTTTATTTTATTTTTGGCTGCATCAGGTCTTAGTTGCAGCACACAGGATCTTCGTTGCGGTATGTGGGCTCTCTAGTTGAGGCATGTGGGCTCAGTAGTTGTGGCATGCGGGCTTCGTTGCCCCGCAGCATGTGGAATCTTAGTTCCCTGACCAGGGATCAAACCTGCGTCCCCTGCATTGCAGGAAGGATTCTTTACCACTGGACCACCAGGGAAGTCCCTGTCCATTTATTAATTTTTGAATTTAAAAATTTTTTTAATTTATTTTATTTTTGGCTGCGTTGGGTCTTTGTTGGTGCATGTGGGCTTTCTCTAGCTGCGGCGAGCAGGGGCTACTCTTCGTTGCGGTGCGCAAGCTTCTCATTGCAGTGGCCTCTCCCGTTGTGGAGCACGGGCTCTAGGCGGGTAGGCCTCAGCAGCTGTGGCATGCAGGCCCAGCAGCCGTGGCTTGCGGGCTCTAGACACAGGTTCAACAGTTGTGGTGCACAGGCTTAGTTGTTCCACGTTATGTGGGATCTTCCCAGACCAGGGCTCGAACCCATGTCCCCTGCATTGGCAGGCAGATTCTTAACCACTGTGACACCAGGGGAGTCCCTCATTTTTGAATTTCTGATTCATTCTTTTTCACATACCAAAAATTTGCTTGAGGATATTTAATTCAGTTAGTTTTCTTGTTTCATGGTTGTGTTTGGGAAAGAATTTTTGTTAGCTGAGGTATTTTGGTTCTTATTGTTTTCCTATAGTACCTTGGTATAGATGTACTTACTTTTCATCTATTCACTTTGTAGATTTGGGGTTATTTACAAGATTCCTAATTCATTGCATCCACTTCTTTGATCTCGTGGATATATTTCCCTCCTCATCTCCAAACTTTTTTTTTTTTTTTTTTTTTTTTTTTTTGAGATGTGGAACCAGGTCTTATTAGGACCACACAAGTTTTGTTATTAGATGTACAGTTAGATAAAGTGGTTTGAAGTTTGGGTGTTCTCTGTATTCGAGTTATGTTGAAGGTGTGGTTTTTGTGTAGCTTTGTTGTTCTTCATGTTGTTTGTGGAGATATTTGGATAAAGCTAACTGCCATAATTCTCATTATTCTCTCACCTGTCAGTTTAACGTGTTTTTTTTTTTTTAAGTCATTCTACTTACTGGGTGGAGAATGGATTGTAGGCAGCAAAAGTAGAACTAGGGAAACTAGTGGTTCAGGGGAGTGTATGTGATGGGACCAGGTGTAGAAGTGGTGAGGAGTGGTTGGATTGGGGATGTACGTTGAAGATTGAGCTGGCAAGGTTTGCCTAAGAATTGGATGTGTGGGGTGAGGAAATGAGCGGAGTCAAGGATGCCTAGAAGGAGTCAGTGGACACTCACCAGCAGTCTCTCTTGAAGGGGAGAGTGGCTGGAGTGTGAGCTATTCCCCTCCCTGAGTGCTGCTGTTCTCTCTCAAGGTTACAAGCCCGGTGAAGGGAAACGAGGGGATGCTTGTGAAGGCGACAGTGGGGGACCCTTTGTCATGAAGGTAAGCTGAGTTCCCAGAAGGCCAGGAGCTGGTGGGTAGATCCTTCTGGGGTGGATGAGGAGGGACCCAAGTTTTCAGAAACAATTGCTTGACAGGGTAATACTGACACTACCTTGGACTTGACTCTTGGAAATCCCATGTTTCTTCCTCAGAGCCCCTTTAACAACCGCTGGTATCAAATGGGCATCGTCTCATGGGGTGAAGGCTGTGACAGGGATGGAAAATATGGCTTCTACACACATGTGTTCCGCCTGAAGAAGTGGATACAGAAGGTCACTGAACGGTTTGGAAGTTAGGGGGCCACCCACATTCTACACTGCTCACTGCAAAATCACAGAAGCCAATCCAGTGAAAGAATTATTTTTGTGGCTTGTTCCTAAAAACTATATTTCTCAATAAAAGTGACTCTATCAATGAGCCTCAGTGCTCACAGTGCTGTTCATGGGTAGCTCAGGAAGAGCCAATCCTACTACTGGACAAGCAGGACTTAAAGAATCCACCACCTCTAGAACAGGGTCCAGTGAGAGGGGAGATGGCAGCCTGAATTTATGAGCATTTAAAATGTTCCAGACTTGGGGCTTTAATAGATTATTTCATTTAATCCTCACAAAAGGTAGTAAACTGAGACTTGGAGAAGTTCCTTGTCCAAGGTCACATGGCTAAGAAGGGTCAAAGTCTGACTTGAAATATAGGAGATACTGAAGCCTGTGCTTTTAGCCACTCTAGGCTGTGAAGAGCTGTTCTGGGACCAGAGAAGAGGCTGGAGGAGGGTAGGCTAGTGAGGCGGGGAGTAGTTACATCTTTCTTATGTTATTAAAGTATCAGGGCTTCCCTGGTGGCGCAGTGGTTGAGAGTCCACCTGCCGATGCAGGGGACACGGGTTCGTGCCCCAGTCCGGGAAGATCCCACATGCCGCGGAGCGGCTGGGCCCGTGAGCCATGGCCGCTGAGCCTGTGCGTCCGGAGCCTGTGCTCCACAACGGGAGAGGCCACAACAGTGAGAGGCCCGCGTACCGCAAAAAAAAAAAAAAAAAAAAAATCAGATCTGTGCCGCCCAAAGGCTCAGTATTTTAAGTGTCTTCACTTGCGAGGGTTGTGGGATAGCAGTTCTGAGTAGGGGCCCTAGCACCAGACTGCCTGGGTTCATATTCTGGCTCCAGCCTTAAAAGGGCTAATCACAGGAACTCCCTGGTTGTCCAGTGGCTAGGACTCTGCGCTTCTAATGCCGGGGCCCAGGTTCCATCCCTGGTCAGGGAAGTAGGATTCCACAAGCCACGCAGCACGACCAAAGTGGGGAAAAAAAAGGGGGGTGGATAACCATGGTTAAGTCACTTGACCTCCCTGAGCCTCAGTTCCCTTACGTATAAGATGTCTATAATGACATTACTTACCTAATAAGGTTTTGAGGATTAAGTGAGGCCATTTGCATGTGTAGTTAGCAAAATGCCTGGTACCTGGTCAGCTCTCCGTTAAGTCGCTGCTGCTTTTATTCTCACTAGTGCCTGGCACGGTGAAAGTTTCTCTGCCACTTCCCACTTCCCTCTCTGGTCTCTGAAATAGCATAGTGTTGGAGTTGCTGCTTCCTGGAGTTTCTGCTCTCACAGCAGTTATCAGACTTGAGTAATTTGTTTTTCTGAGAAATGGGAACAAGAAGATGTAGAAGTGGATTCTTACAGGGTTTGGGCAAAATCTTAGGAGTTACAGAACTTTCAAGATGCCTTTTCACAGCACATTCTTCAAGGTTACTGAAGGTTACTGATGGCAGAGGTTACTGTCTGGGATGGAGCACGGCTCTGACACATCGTTGCCCTTCCACGTAGCTCCAGAGTTTCTGGCTGACATTGGTGTATTGCTCTTCCTGTTGGGTGCATTTATGACTCGGGGAAGCAGGCACTACAGCCTACGATAATGTGTGACAGCGAGTTGCCACTGGTGTAAGGTGCTGATCACTTGGTGACCGTCTGCAGGACTGTTGAGAAGTCTCACCCCTGGGCTTGGAGGGGGATGGAGCACGGGTGCCTTGTGGTCACCTTCTCGGCCTAGGATCTAAGATCTTTAGATATCATGGCTTAAAGCGGGAAGGGACTTAAGGTAGGTAACCTTCACCCCCCCCTCCCCTCCCCTTTTTTTCCATTCCCATTTTTTAATACATCAGGGAAGAGAGAATTAGGACTGAGTTCCCTGTCCTCATTCTTCGGTTCTAGTTGACCAGAAAGCAGGGTAAAACTGGGAACTCAGTGAGCTTGCAGGATCTTGACAGCCCTGAGCTATAGCCAGAGCAGGGGGAAGGGATTAAAAGTTAGTTGTAATACCCCAAAATCTGGTTTTTAAACAAGGGCGCACATTCTCACAAGACTGCTGGACTTTGGTTTTTCAAATTAGCTGTGCCAATTCCAGACCCAAGCACAGCCATTCTTTCTAAATGTGTTCCTTCTCTACAGCAACGAACTCCTCTGTCATCCCTTCAGTGAAGGCCTACTTCCTGTGTGCATTGTAAGGGAGAGAGCCAAGTTTAATTTCTTATTTCAGGCAGCACAGGAGCCATCTGAAAATCATGACTAGAATCAATACAGCACTCATTTTCCCTCAACCTTTCATTTCTTTAACACCAGTTCAGTAAAAGGTGGTGTAGAAAAGTTCCTTTGGACTTAATGTTTTCTGACTGTGGAAGGAGGTCTTGTGGAATGTTATTGCAGATGTGAATCCTGTTTATTTCTAGCCTTTACTGAGACTGAGTGTGAAGGAACTGTTAGTCTAGATTCAGAGACTCTGCTAACCAGGCAGGAAGCCCCTATGCTCTTGGTACTCCTTTAGTCAGATGACCCCAAATCTAGATGTGGTGTGACAGCCACTGTAGCCCAGCTAGTCCCTGGGCACAATGTCATATGTACTTGGGCAGTAAAAGTAGTAGGGAGCCTAAGAGCTCACTGGAACCAATGGTGATTGATGAGGGGATGGAAGTCGTGACCAAAATCTCAAAACAGGGAGGAATGAGATTTCTCTGCTCCCCTAGGAGTTGCATGCAGAAAGCAGGAGGAGAGGTGAGTGCCTCTTATTCCAAAGGAGTGAAAGGACCAAGTCTGTGAGCCAAGAAAAGGCAGAGCTCCTTAAGCAGCAATTACAAACCTTTCTCTTAACTGGCCGAATACCCAGCTGGTCCCAAGAACAGGTGATGGAGAGCTGCCCAACACTCCCAGAGACGGAGCATCTTGGGACACAGTTATAGTTAATGCAAACTTTATTTATAAAAGACTCTTAAATTAGTTGTATCATGCCATGCATTCATAGAGAATACAGTGACCCTTCAGGGCTACAAGGAGAAGAGCTCACAAACTCAAAGGAAAACTAGTAAAGCGTTTCTAATAGTTAAAAGCTAGGAAAGATTAGGACAACTTTACAAATGAGCAATTAAAAATAAAAGAAAAAGGCTATGGAAACTAGTCTGAGCTGAGAGAAGGGCACCTGTTTACAGGTCTGTACACTGAACTAAGACACAGACAGGCTTCTAGAGAGGCAGGATGCTGGCGGGGAGAAGCGGAGGATGTGCAAAGACTTGTGCCACAACGACTCCTCCCCCAGGTCCATGGTATGATACATACAACCAGTTTGTGTACACTAGGCCTGCCAAGGCCACTTTAACTATGAGACTCCTAGTTTAGTAAACTAAAGCTGCAGGGCGCCAGGGGAGTGGGGTGACTTCATTTGCGACTGCTCTTTATTCTCTCCAGTCTTTTTTTCAAGTCATCAATGTTAGCTGTGGAGGAGGAGGATGTAGTCATGGTTCCTGAAGAGTGAGTCTGGTTGGAATCCAGATCTGAATGCTGGTGCTGCTCCCGTGACTCCCGGAGCTGAGAGAGTTTGCTGTGCAGCATGTCTGTGGAAGAGGCAACGGTAGGAGCTGCTGGTTTGGAAAGCAGAGAGGTCAACGGAGGTCGGTCATCTTGCTGTTGAGAGAAGAAGAAACATTGTCCAATCAGGTCAGGATGTGGCTCTGGAGCAACATACCCTGAGGCTGGGACACTGCTGCTCTGGCCAGCCTGTCCCTGACCTGCTGGTCATCACCCTCCCTGCCCCACACAGAAGGAGAGGAGCAGTACCTTTGTATTGTCCAGACCACATCGCTGTCGCAGGATTTTTAGCCTTTCCAGGTAGACAGATGGTCCCACTTCTTCTCCATTTGTGTTACCTATGGAGGACCCTGTGCTTGTGGGAGTGGGCACACACGTGACTTCCATCTGGGGGGAGATGCCTAAGTAGGAAATGTAGAAGGAATATTCAGATATACACCCCCCCACCCCGACTGCCCTCGTTATCCTCCCACCAAAGGGAACAATTTGGGCCTTGAATATCACCACTGTACTTGAAGACTAAAAAAATCCACAAGAATCTACCTGGAGTTGGTGATAAAGGGTGCTCTGAAATATACAAGATACGCTTAATGAGAACTTCCAGAACTGATAGAGAAGGGCACTGAATGTTAAGTTGGACCATCCATCTACATCCTGAGCTATGCAGGGGTTGTATTCTTATAATCCCACGGCTGACCTGGGCAATCCAAAGAGCCTAAGCTACTCCTGAGTATATGGTAAGTGCCCAAGTGAAGAACCTAAGGACTTTATTTTATTTTACTTTTTTTTTTGAAGAATTATTGCTATTTCATCTTTATTTTTTTGGGCTGTGTTGGGTTTTCGTTGCTGCACGCGGCCTTTCTCTAGTTACGGCGAACGGGGGCTGCTCTTCGTTGCGGCGCCCGCGCTTCTCATTGCAGTGGCTTCACTTGTTGCAGAGCACAGGCTCTAGGCATGCAGGCTTCAGTAGTTGCAGCATGTGGGCTCAGTAGTTGCGGTGCACAGGCGTCAGCAGTTGTGGCTCGCGGGCTGTAGAGCACAGGCTCAGTAGTTGTGGCGCATGGGCTTAGTTGCTCCGTGGCATGTGGGATCTTCCCAGACCAGGGCTCAAACCCATGTCCCCTGCGCTGGCAGGCAGATTCTGAACCACTGCGCCACCAGGGAAGTCCCCCTAGGGACTTTAAGTGTTTGCAAGAATTAGACTAGGTTTGGACCAGGTGATACACAGGGCAAAGCTCTTATTCAAACTGGGGAGGACAACAAGGAGCTCAAGGCTACTGTCTGTTCTTAAGGAAGAGGGGAAAACTGCGGTGTCCAACAAGGAGGGGTAGGAACTGGAGCATCCGAGATCAATATTCTGGCAGTAGAGGGGAAAACCAAAACCAAACCAAACCAAAATCCATCACAGTTCTAAATTTCTGAGAAGGAACAATCACAAAGTGCAGGCATTTAAAATATCCAGTTTGATATCAATGAAAAGGCATTATATTAGTCAAAAGATAAAGTACTGGGAAGAAAAACAGTAAACTGAAAAGTAAAAGAGGTTACTCTAGGGAAAAAGGAATCTTTTAATGTACAGATGAGAACACTCTGAGAGGGTGAAAAATGAAGACTAATGCAAAAAGGCAGTAAGAGAAGACTGAACACTTTAAGGCATTCAGTTACCAGTGGGGCTACATGCTTGTGTTGCAAATGTTGAACATCACAAGAAAGGACTCTGGAAATGAGAAACGGAGGCTCTACCCTGATCAGCTCAACCATGGGATGTCCATACATGGCTACTGGACACTGCTCGCTGTTCTTCAAGAAAGAGACTCCAAAAAAACAAACAAACAAAAAAAGAAAGAGACTCCAGGTCTCGGAGAGGGGTAATTTAAGGTGTTAAAAATAAGAACAACTATTGGAAAAACAAACAAACAACAAAGGGACTTCCCTGGTGGTCCAGTGGCTGAGACTCCATGCTCCAAATGCAGGGGGTCTGGGTTTGATCCCTGGTCAGGGAACTAGATCCCACATGCATGCCGAAACTAAAGATTTCACATGCTGCAACGAAGATCCTGCACACGGCATCAAAGATCCTGCGTGCCGCAATTAAGCCCCGGCACAGCCAAATAAATAAATAAATGTTAGAAAAATATTAAAAAACAAAGAAAAAACAAGAACAACAAAAAGAAACAATTTAAGAGAATACAATTGACGCTGCAGCTTAGAAAGATACATGGTGAGAGAGAACATGACTGGAATCTGAAAACCACAAAGGAACAGTTTCACAGGCAAACAGATTTTAGAATGTAAGAGTAGGTGAGCTTCACCGAACTCAGAAAGAACTAAATGCAGGACCAATGTGAGAGCTGTACTCTGCATGATGAGGGAACTTTAGCAGTTGGGCCTTTTTTTTGGTTTAAGGCTCTTGACAGCTATTTTTTGTAACTGATACCTCCTAAATCTCCCTTTTGTCCCTAGGTCCTTGAGCAGTAACTCTCCAGTATAGGCGTTTTCACTGGGGGGACAGTAATATTTCAGCTTAACATCAGGATAAGCATTCACTCATATATTAAACAAAATACCTACTGTGTGCCCACCACATGCCAGGCAACAAAACCGACAAAAATCTTTACCCTTGTGGATTGACTGACTGATTTTCCACACAGCTTGTAGGATCTTAGTTCCCCGACCAGGGATTGAACCCAGGCCCTCAGCAGTGAGAGCACAGAGTCCTAACCACTGGACTGCCAGGGAATTCCCACCCTTGTGGATTTTAAATTCTAGCAGAGACGGACATCACACAATTAATCTAATAAACATTATGTTACATGGTGTGTTAGAGGAGGTTACGTACTATGGGGGGGTGAGGGGTAGGTCGCAAATTTTAAATGAAGCCTCACTGAGGCAGTGACAAAGATGTGGAGGAAACAAAGATTGTCCTGGAGAAGAGCAATCTACATGCAAGAAACCGCCAGTGCAAAGGCCCTAAGAAGGTGTACGCCTGGTGCGTTCCAGGAACAGCAAAGGGGCTGGTGAGGCTGAAGTGGAACAGAAGTCAGAGAGTGTGGGAGAGAGGCAGTTCTAGAGGTATCAGGGGACCACATCATGTCAGACCTCACAGGCCTTTCTTGTAAGGCTTTTTGCTCTGCTGAGTGAAAGGGAGAGCCTTTGGAAAATGTTTGAGGAGCGCTGTTTCGATGCTATGTGTGGAAATGACTACAGGGAGGCGAGACTGGCAGCGGGGAGACGGTGCAGGAGAGCGCTGCAGTCCACGTAAGAGAAGATGTTGTTCAGACCAGGGCAGTGGCAGTGAAGGAGATGAGCAGTGTGGGTGGATTCTGTGTATGTTTTGTAGGTAGAGCCAAAAGAATTTCCTGACAGAGAAAAAGAGAATACTCAAAGGTTGGGGGTCTGAGCAAACTAGAAGGACACGGTTGCCATCCAGTGAGGTGGAGGAGAATGCAAATGGAGCAGGTTTTGGGGGGTTATCAGGAGCTCGGTCTTTGACACGCTGAGTTTATGATGTCTACTGTACCAGAAACCCAGTGAGATGTCCTGCACGATCTATCAGCAGAGATCAGGAAGGAGGTCTGGGCTGGACATCGGACAAAACTGGGCTTTGCTGGCATAGAAATGGTATTTAAAGTGATGAGAGTAGATGGATTAGTTAAGGGGATGAGAGTAAGAAAGAAGAGATAATCATGGATGGAATCCAGGGGGACGTCAACATTAAGAGTTCAGGGAGAGGAAGGATCTGTCAGAGAGGAGGCCAAGGGGGAATAGCAGCGAGGAAGGAGGAAAGCAAGAGAGCACGGAGGACCGGGAGCCCAGGGGAGACACTGTCTGAAGGGGAGAGGACGTTGCTGTTGCCAAACACGATGGGTCGAGGCAGGTGACTGAGGGTTGACTACTCTCTGCATCACTGGTGACCATTAAGTACTGAGGTGCACGGATATAAATGTAAACCCATCAAAACCCTCCAGTGGCTGACGCTGGGAGCTATTTTGAGCTTATTCCTGGAGCTACCAGAGGAAACCATACCTGTTGAAATGGGAATACGGCCTTTGCCCTCCCTCTCCATCTCAATCACCCGAAGGCCTCTCTCAACATAGCTCTGGAAGAACTGTGAGGAATTTTTCAGAAATGGTTCAATGTCAGCATCTGAATATTTCTTCTTATATTCATATAACTCTGCTAGGCCCTGGTTAACAAGAAAAAGGAAGAGGTGGGGATGGCTGTTAGTGACTCTTTTCCATAAAGCAGATTCCTTTCCCTCTCAACCCTTTCCCTCTCACCTCTTTAGTGTTCTCTTTAGAGCCAATCTTCTTAAAAATCTCAGCTAAGAAATCATTCACTTTGGCCTTTGATGATTTTTCATCCTAAAGACACAAGAAGGAATGACTGGTTAGACCTGCGTTATTAATTAGGAACCAGTGGTTGGATAAAAACTGAAAATATCTCAAAATCCAGACCTTCCAGGTATGTTCCTGCAAATAACAGAAGCACCAGAGCTGCAGGGGCTGCAGCAGAAACATTAACAATCTCAGGTTTTCAATTAAACTTGATAAGGAAAGTCCCTCCCTAATTAGAGCTCACAGTGGATTTATCTAGGGACCAGTGCCTTAGGCACAGACACAGAAACCTTTCTTAGGAACAAAAAGCCCAAGGTTATAGTTTATATTTGAAAACGTCAAGGTGATTGGACCAATCCCTGAGCCTTCATCTTAGGCCCTGAGAAAGAAAGGCTCCGGTGGCTTATCCCTTTGACAAGATCACATCCCTCAATCTTTCAAGTCAGACACTCACGATTCGAGATGCTCCCTTTTCTGTTTCCTTATCAGACTTGCTCCCGGTCTGGTCCATACTGTGCTTCATCATCCGGCAGAGGTGGGCCTCCAACTCTGACTCATTCTTGTTGTCAATCATTGTTAGGTGGTCTAGGATCTGAGGAAGAAACGTGCACATTCAATGGCAGCGATGCCATATCCGTGACGTTCTCTCAAGCTCTCTTGGGAATGGTTGCTGTTCTCACTCACCTTGGGCCCTTTTAATTTGCATAAAGTGTGCAGCAGCGTTTTTAGGGTCCTTATGGGAAATTCACTTTTGCATTGCTTTAGTTTCTCTTTGGGGAAGACCTTCATGAAAATGTGTATATCCAGAAGAATTCTGTCCAGATTAATGCTGTTGATGGTATCAGGCAGTAGTCGAACCATTCTCCAGAGACACTATTGAAAAAAGAAACAGAAGTTAGAAGGAGTCACTGAAGAATGAGGATAATCTCTGTCACCATTCATTTCCCCTAAGCTCTGGGATCATTCATTTCTAAAAGATGGTCAGGGATATGAATGGGGCACCTCATCTTTCAAGTTCAGCTGCTAAGCACGAACCGTTTTATTTACTTCAACCATGTCACTGGCTAACGTGTGACAAGCCATCTACCTGACCATCTCCATTCCTCCTTCCCACTCCCTAGAGATGGGGCCCTAAACGATGAGAAAATGTGGAAATTCTGTCTTGGGTTTGTTTGGTACCCGAGAGTAGAGTAGTTCATATTACCTAATCAAATCTAACCCGAGGAGACAAAATACTTTACACTATTACAGTATAATAACAGTATTATGATGTTACAGATACATTCATTTGCAGTCTTCCAAAAATAGACCAAAATATTATAAATCTATACATATCTTTTCCCCCAAAAGAAATGAAATTTGTTTCATCAAACTTCTTGCCTTTTGATTCTAGGCAAACTGGTGAGATATTTACAAAATAGCTCTTCCTTTTCACTGTTTGAGGCCAGGAATTTTTTAGGCCTGAGCTAGGGGTATAAATTGGAGGAAGGGAAAAATGGAGAGCAACTATATTTTTCAGGTGTGCTTTGACTGATTTGAGTTAGTTCCAACTCCTCTTTCCCCACACTTTGAAAGAAAGAGATCAAATTATTTCAACTTCACCTTCATAACAAGCTCAGAGAATTTGGGAGAACTGGCTGTTGCTAGCAGGCTGTCTTGGAGCAAAACAAGTAGGGCACTAGAAAACAAACCCAACACAACAGCATTAATAAGTTTCAAACCTGCTTTCCAATTAAAATCAGTAATTGAAAGCCAAGTGTAATTTACAATAGCCAGATCATGGAAGCAACTTAAATGCCCATTGACAGACAAATGGATAAAGAAGATGTGGTACATATATACAATGGAATATTACTCAGCCATTAAAAAGGAACGAAATTGGGTCATTTGTAGAGATGTGGATGGACCTAGAGACTGTCATACAGAGTGAAGTAAGTCAGAAAGAGAAAAAGAATTATCGTATATTAACACATATATGTGGAATCTAGAAAGATGGTACAGATGAACCGGTTTATAGGGCAGAAATTGAGACACAGATATAGAGAACAAACGTATGGACACCAAGGGGGGAGCGTGGTGGGAGGGTGGTGGTGGTGGTGGGATGAATTGGGAGATTGGGAATGACATATATACACTAATATGTATAAAATAGATAACTAATAAGAACTTGCTGTATAAAAAATAAATACAATAAAATTTTTTTAAAAAGCCACGTGTAAAAATTCTTCATCTGAGAAACTGAGAGCTCATGGATCAGGAACTGTCTTTGATTACTTGACACTCATAGCTATTAAGAAAATAAACATCATTTAAGCTTTGTAAGTTACCACTTGGTAAATGGTAAAGCTTGTCACTATTTTTCATTGTCACTGGTAGCAGAGAAAGAAATGTACATGAAATGTACACAGAAGAGAAGGTAACTGACAAACTCCACAGTCCTATTCTAGAAAACTCCTAATACTGGCTGGTTTACTGAGTTGTTAACTAGCTTTAACTGCTGTCTCAGGTTGGAATACCTTCTCTTGAGGAAGAGAAGAGTAATAAATCAACGTATCAGGCAAACCTAAGCTTACAACTGATCTAAGTGCCTCCTGGTTTCTATGGGTAGACAAAAGAGAGGCTGTTCCAGGCTCTAATGCTCAGAGTACAGATATACCTCAGGATGTTGGTCTGGTCTGACTTCTCCAGAACTTTCACCACCAAGAGGTTCACAGAGCGGATCACCTGTTGCCCTTCCTCCAGATCTTCAATTCGAGAATCCAGCATTAAGGTGATGAGGCCATGCATCAGGTCTTTCAGAACTCCAGTGGAGGCCTCTCGGGCGAGGCTTTCTATCTGAAACAGCTATCCAATCATAATTGCATTAGAGAGCCATGAAACTCAATATACAGATCCAGGAAGATAAACATGGGTGGCATATTCTAATAAATGATTATATTGTATTTATAAAAATTCAGAGTATTAGGAAAAAAATAAAAATCACTACACTCTCCCAAACCACCAAGAATAGCCAAAATTAATTGGTGTGCTTCCTTCCTGTTATAAAAGTATTTTTAACGTGAGTAGTCATCTGTGAAAAGCCAGCTAAGGCCCAACCGTGACTGATGAAGAAACTGGCAGGAAGCAGAATTTCAGGTAGTCTGTAAGTATCCTAACAATAAGGTAAGCTGGAGTGTTGCCCAACATCCACTGGAAGTAGCCAATGGCTTACATGTAAAATTCCAAAAATGACGTATGTTTCACATGTTTCACTGGAACATCTGAACCAACTCAGGCCTGAGAACCTGGGTGGGATGAGAGACTGAAGGGAAGCTCATGATCTGCAGAGGTGTCCCTACCGAAATCATGTTGCCGATGATACAGCTATACAACTTGATGATTTCATCCTTCTCCAGTTTCTCATCTGCCATATGTGTGTTGTAGATGAGTCTCAGCTGCATGAACGTGGCTATCAGAAACTGATCAATATGGCCAGACATGGCGTCTGCTTTGTCTTCCTGTCTCAGGACCTCATCAATCTGATAACAAAAATTCAAGATGTATTTTCCAAGCTTCATATTTCTAAGTAGCAGGAATACACTGTAAGTCTCTGTAATATTTATTAGCAAAGCACTTCTAGTATCTTAGCTTGAAAAAACCCAGTCACCTTACATATAAATAACTAGTCCTTAGGGACTCAATCATTCAACAAATATTTACAGAGCAAGACTATTAGGTGAATTAACTGCAGCTCCTATTCTAAGAGGCTCACCATCTAGTTTAAGGAATAATAATCCTTATGTCTAAATGCTAATTTATTAAAGAGAGTGTTTTTATACCTGTTATCTCATTTGATCATTTCAACAGCTCTAAGAAGTAGACAGGGCTGAGAGTAAGATCTTCATCTACCATATGAGAAAAGTGAGGCCAGTAAAATCAGGCTACTTAGTTCAAACTCAAAACTCAGGTTTCCCACAACTGGATCCAGGTTCTTTTTGCTTCAGTAGACTGGTTGTCACTAATGGTAAAATGTTACTATGGGAAAAACATGTATTTCCTATTCACTACTGTAAAAAGACCTTTATTTTTATGATTACATAAATTACACCCTGAGACAATCATGCCAATAATCTTCATGACCATCCTTTCATGCAGGGCTGCTATACTGCACAACTCCAGGGGTCACCATTTATACAGACTGCAATGTGAATAGTGCCCTCTGGTGTTGAGGAAGCCAGTGGTCCTACTTACATTTCTTTATGCATGTATACCCATAAGCACATACAATTTTATATAACTGGAACTGTTTAACAATTCTGTTTCAACATGGACAAAATAAAAACAAATATATATATTTTTTGGAGGGGGGCTTACTCTTTTTCCAAGGTAATTAACAACAACAACCTGATATATATTCTTTCATGTTCACAGAATCATTTATAACCACACATGCACACATAGATAGGGTCAAGGTTTAGGGCACTGTTTATTCCATAAGAATATTTATAGTACATACACTTCTGTGCATCTAGCCTTCCTAACAGAAAATTATGAAAATCCCTAAAGTCAACAGAAACGGTTCTATTTTTAAAGGCTGCATAATAGTCCACATGTGCACATACCAAAACTTAATCATTCCCTGACTCTTTCAACCTGTTTCCAGTTTGGATATTTTGTCCACTATAAATAATGTTACAATAAACATCTTTGTGTATATATATCCCAAGGTACTTGTGTTTTAATTTCTAAAAAAAAAGTGCGCCATGGGACTTTCCTGGTGGTCCAGTGGTTAAGACTCCACGCTCCCAATGCAGGGGGTCTGGGTTCGGCCCCTGGTCAGGGAACTAGATTCCCACATGCGGCAACTAAAAGAGCCCGCGTGCCGCAACTAAAGATCCCGCGAGCTGCAACAAAGATTCTGCACATGGCAACGAAGATCCCCGCGTGCTGCAACTAAGACCTGGCACTGTCAAATAAATTAAAAAAAAAATGCACCAAGAGCTTAACTTTTAAGGCTGAAACATTTAAAATTACGGTATAATAGATATTACTATATTGCTTTCTTTAAAAAGGCACTAACATGTAATTCACATTTCTACGTTTAATGTATGAGAGTACTGTTTTTTCAGCGTCTCTATCAGCTGTATGTTTTACTACTCATTTTACTTTCTGTCACTCTGATGGTTTAAAAGTGATTATCTTGGGAATTCCCTGGTGGTCCAGTGGTTAAGACTCCATGCTCCCAATGCAAGAGGCGAGGGTTTGATCCCTGTTTGGGGAACTAAGATCCCGCATGCTGCACAGTGCGGCCAAAAAATAATAATAAACAAACAAATAAATAAAATAAGTGATCATCTATTGTTATTTTAATTTGCGTTTCTGTGGCGGGGGAGGTGCTGAACATCTTTTCATGTGTTTACTGGCCAGTTGGATATCTTCTGTGATTTGCCTATTCATATCCTTGAGTTAGTTTTTTTTCTGTTAGGTTCTCTTTTTCTCAAGAGTTAATAAGAGTTCTGTTTACTGTCGCTATTAATCCTTTATCAGTCATATGGTCATATGCAAATATATTCTACAATATAACACTCGTTTATTGACAGTATATGGTAAATTTCTCCACATTAAAATCTTAAAAATTTTAAATGATCAAATTTGTCTTTTCTTTTTAGGTTCTGGGTTTCCTTCCTTATTTTTTAATGGTCTCCCCAAATTCCTTGGTTATTTCAAAAAATTTGGGAGAGGGATCAGTTGTTTCAAGTTTCTACAGGGTTACATGTGTTGTTATCTTATCTAAAAAAAAAAAATCTCTTCCACATCTATGGTTGGTTCCTTCTTCATCCCTGATATTTACAATTTTTGCTCTCTAATCAGGCTAGGATTTTTAATTTTAATTTTTTTTTAACAAGAACCTGCTTTTAGATTTATTATCTTTAAAATCTATTTCATGAATTTTAGCTTTATTATTACCTACTCTCAAATTTCTTTTGATTTATTTTTTATTGTTTGAATTTCTAAGTATAAGTTCCTTTATTTTAGCCTTTCTTCAATAATAAATGCATTTCATGCAATATATTTTTCTGAGTTCAGTAGCTTCGGAGTAGAGTTGTAGAGTGAAATGCTTTCCTTCACTGCTAAGAGTTTTGATTTTTTTTTTTTGATGAAAGAGTTAGGAGGGTGCTTCATACTTTCCAAGTAGCCAATATTTTTGTGATATTAATATCATTTACTAAACATTTTGTCGGGTTATCAGCAAAGAATTTGGTCAGTGTATCTTTTACTTTTTGCGTCTGTTAAGAGATTTTTAATGACTCCTCCGCTCCAAGCTTCCTTTAGATGTGAGTCTATTTCTGGGCTCTTTGTTCCGTCCCAATGCTCTGTCTGCTTTTCCCTGGGCCAGTACTCCACTTAATTAATTACAGTGGCTCTATAATCACTGTTGATACCCAGTGATGTAAATCCTCTCCACTGTGTTTTTATTTTAAAAAACTGTCTTAAAATAAAACTGTCTTTGCTATTCTTAGGCCCTTTGATTTCCCATATAAATTTTAGAATCAGCTTCTCAACTGCAGAAAAAAAACTTAAGATTTTGATTGGAATGGCATTGAATTTACAGATATTATTTAAGGAGAAGCTGGCATTTTTATAATCCTGAATCTTGAGAACATAGTATATTTCTATTTATTTGGAAATGCAACAAAATAATGTCATTCAACAAAACTTAAAAATTTTCTCTGTCAAGGTCTTACATATTATACACTGCTTGATCACTCCTAGGTACTTTAATTTTTTGTTGCTCAGGGTTTTATTTTTTTTATTATGGTAAAATACATATAACTAAGATTTACCATTTTAACCACTTTTAAGTATACAATCCAATGACATTAAGTATATTCACAATGTTGTATAACCATCATCCCTATTTCCAGAACTTTGTCATTATCCCAAACAGAATCTGTACCCATTAAATAATAACTCTCTATCAACCCTCCTGCCCTTGGTAAACTCTATTCTAGTTTCTGTATTTGGCTATTCTAGGTACCTCAAATAAGTGGAATCATATAATGTTTGCCCCTTTGTGCCTGATTAATTTTATTTAGCATAATGCTTTCAAGGTTCATCCATGTTGTAGCATGTGTCAGAATTTCATTCTTCTTTGACTGAATAATATTCCATTGTGTATATATATGTATATATAAATATATATACACGTCACATTTTGTTTATCTGTTCATCTGTTGATGGACATTTGGATTGTTTCCACCTTTCGGCTACTGTGAATAATGCTGCTGTGAATCCTGGTGCACAAGTATTTGCTTAAATCCCTGCTTTCTAGGAGGGCATCTGGGGATCTTATTGTAATTCTATGTTTAACTTTTTGAGAAACCGCTAAACTATTTTCCACAATGGTTACACTACTTTAGTTCCCACCGGCAATACACACAGATTACAGTTTCTCCACATCCTGGCAAACACCTGCTATTTCCCATTAAAAAAAAAAAATCCTAATGGGTGTGAAGTGGTATCCCATTGTGGTTTTGATCTATATTTCCCTAATGCCTAATGATGGTGAGCATCTTTTTACTTGCTTATTGGATATTTGTGTATCTTCTCTAGAGAAATGTCTATTCATGTCCTTTGGCAATTTCTGAACTCAGTTTTGTTTTTCTGTCATTGAGTTATAGGAGTTCTTATATATTCTGGATATTAATCCTTTATCAGATATATGATTGGCAAATATTTTCTCTCATTCTATAGGTTGCCTTTTCATTCTTGTGATAGTGTCCTTTGATGCATACAATGTTTTAACTTTGATGAAATTCAATTTAATTATTTTTTCTTTAGTTGCCTGGTGTCATATCCAAGAAATCACTGCCAAAATCACTACATGAAGGTCTTCCCCTATGTCTTCTTCTAAGAGTTTTATAGTTTTAGCTCTTATATTTATGTCTTTGATCCATTTTGAGTTAATTTTTGCATATGGTATGAGAGTCCATCTTCATTCTTTTGCATGTGGATAAACATTTTTCCCACCATCATTTGTTTAAAGGACGGTCCTTTGCACACTGAATGATCTTGTCACTCTTGTCATTCAGGTCACTAATTCCGTTTCTGTAGTGATCATTATCTCCTTCAGTCCATCTATTCAATTTTTTAAAACTCTAAAACCGTATTTTTTTTGCTTGGAAGAATCTTTCTGCACCCCATGCCCTTCCCCATTGTGGTCATCTTGTCTCCTTTAGCAATTTCATTTTGCCAGGACATTGCTGTTCTGGTTATTTTGTTTTATTCTTCTTCCCAGTTACTGGGTGCCTTAAGGCATGTTATTACTCTTTACATATTCAAGATTCAGTCTTGGGTCTACCTTTTGGAAACCCTCAACAATGGAAATAAATGGGAGATAGAGCATTTCTGCCCTTGTAGGGGCTTGTGGTATACCAAATGGCAAGCTGTCAGTCATTTGGCAAAGTACCAAGAGCAGGCATTTCTGCTGTTTGGTCTCTAAAGGTACAAAAGTCAGAGACTTGCCAGCCTCAGAGAGTAAATTCAGCCCTTCTGTTCAGCTCCCTGTAGTTCCTTAGGGGCAAGGGAGGACACCAGGTACTCCTATTAACACTCACATAAGCCACCACTGCCCCTCCTTTAGGGCACCTACCGATCTCCACAGATAAGAGAGATCTGTCTCCAGGATTTCTGGTGTTTTGATCCTCTTCTCTGTGCTCTGCACTACTGAACCTCAGGTTTTCCTTAGGCCCATATGGGAAAAAGTCTTGTACTTGTACCAGACAGAGCTTGAGATTTGCTTAGACACTTCAGATACTACCCACCAGACCCGCCAGCTCCTCTGCTCAGAAAAGGCAAATGGGTTTGGATTGAAGTTGATAGAGAAAGGCAACAGGGATGCATGCATTCAAGTCGCTGTTTTCCAGACTCCCCACCATTTGTTTTCTTCCAACAGCAAAAGTTTTAACAGGAGGCTATTTGTCAAGCAACATCAAAAACCTCGTGCGGGGATTCCGGTTCTGCCCTTCTGCTCAGACCTAACATAGCAAAGACGTATCTCTTGATTTCCAATCTCTCAAGCCTGCTCTTCCTCCATCCTTCCCCATCTCTGTACACAGCACCACCATCCACCCAGTTGCTCAAGCCAAACAGCAAGGAGCTACTATTGATTCCTCTCCTCCCTTACATTTCATATCCATTCTATCACCAAGTCCTGTGGACTCTACCTCTGAAAGATACCCTGAAACCATTCACTTTTCTTCCTCTCCACAATGATCGTCCTAGTGCACATATCTTTCATATGAATTTCGACAATAGCTTCCTAACAGTCTAACAGGCCTCCCAGAATCCCTGCCTATAATCTGGTCTCTATGGAGTGGCCAGAAGTGACTTTTTCCCCAATTAAAATAAGTTCAAACATTATAGAAACGTTGGAAGTATAGTAAAAGAACTTTTTAAAATCCTGAATCATTTGCAAGTAGTCAGTCTGATGCTCCATGACCCTCTTGATACTTCAGCATGTATTTCTTTTTTTTTTTTTTTAAATATTTATTCATTTATTTATTTTGGCTGCACCGGGTCTTAGTTGCGTCATGTGGGATCTTTAGTTGCAGCATGTGCACTTCTTAGCTGCGGCATGCGGGCTTCTTAGTTGCAGCATGCGAACTTAGCTGTGGCATGCATGCAGGATCTAGTTCCCAGATCAGGGATCGAATCTGGGCCCCCTGCATTGGGAGCGTGGAGTCTTACCCGCTGGACCACCAGGGAAGTCCCATCATATATTTCTTAACAAGACATGCTCTTTCATAATCATGATACAAGGATCAAAGTCAGGAATACTGATGTTACTACCACCTAATCCTCAGGCTCTATCCCATTTTCTCCAGTTGCCCCGATTATGTTCTTTATAGCGAAAAGGCCCGTCTAGAATCATACACTCTAGACCAGTTCCCTCAGTCTTTCCTTGACTTTCTTCACCTTGAGATTTTGAAAATGTCCCTCAATTTGCACTTGTCTGATGTTTTCTCATGAACAGACATCAGGAATCTCAGCAAAGTAATGCAGAATTCCCACTGGATCCTATCAGGTGGTACATGATTTCATTTTGTCATATGATTGATGATGTTTACTTTGATCACTCAAGGTGGTATCTGCTAGGCTTCTCTATTGTCAAATTATTCTTGGTATTTTGTATTTTGAGGGTACTTTTAATATATTAGTCCTTTGTATTTTGTGGAGAGGTACTATGAAACTATGTAAATATTCCATTTCTCTTCAAATTTTTAACTAGCTTATATGTGCATGGACTTGTGGTTTCCTATTTTATTAAATTCAGTAAATTTACAAATTGTATTGTTTATGGGGTTATAACTCATTACTATTATTATTTATTTTGATGTTCAAACTGTGCTCTCTTCCAATAGGGAGTCTGTTCTAGTTGGCCTGTGTGTCCTTCTGACATGTCCCTACAATTCTCTGAGCCTATCCTTGCTGTCTAGCACAACAAGATACTCCAGAATCATCCAGTACTTTCCCTGATTCAGCTCTGGAATCTGCCACTTCTTAAGGAGCTGTTATTCCTTTTAGAGGAAAGTGGTATTTAGGAGACAAGATCTGGGGGTGCTCATTGCTGTTGGGGTGTTGCTGTTCTCAGGTCCTCTCAGTGGAAAGAGCCAGGGAATATATGCATATCATCTGTAACATACATTTATATACCGCATATATACATACGCACATACATTTACATTGATATTTATTTCTATATCTGTGTATTGAAAACCATGAGTTCATACTGACACATCTAATTCCGGTCCAACACCAGAGTTTCTATTTTCTTGTCCTTCCATATTTGTATCACCCTTCTCTGACAGTAAGAAACTTGGCTCCCATTTTCCTTATTATATTTATTTGACCAATCTCTTTGTTTGTAACCAACCTCCCACCTCTGCCACCAGCGTTCCCCAGGCCCACATCTTCTGCTTTGGCTCTGACTCCCTATTCTGAGCCAGGCGCATGCCGCCCTGCTCCTCTCCAACACACATGGATGTCCTCCTCACCCTGCCTGGGGTCCTTCTACCATGCCACACTGGCTCCCCCCACGGACATCTTCCTCTTCCTGCTTTGGCTCTGATTCCCGGCTGTGTGTCACCCCTCCTGAATGACAGCCTCCTCACAATGTTTGGGCTTGAAGACCCTCACATTGGGCCACTGTGGCTCTCTACTCCCACCCCCTTGCCACAAGGTAGGTGCCTACACCTTGTTTTACCCTCCTTCTGGCTTTATGACTAGACTGTTACGGAAGGGAAGCAGAGGAAGAAGAGAAAGGTTTTTTAAAAACATGTAGCTTCTTTTTCCTCAAAATTCTCTAATGGCTTCCCATCACATTTAAAATCCAAAACCTCCCTCAGGGCTTTTAAAACCCCACATGATCTGGTCTCTATCCACCTCTCAAATCTCATTCTGTACCATTCTCTCTCTTCCCCACTACGTTCCAGGCACATGGGCCTGTACTGTTTCCTGGACCACACCAAAGTCATTCCTACCCTAGAGTTTCTGTACTAGCTGTTCTCTGCTTGAACCCCGACCACCAATCTAAGTAACTAGTACTTAGTTCCCTCTCTCCCATCACCCCATTTGAGTTATATTTACACAGTAGTTACTATTATCTGATATTTTATTTGTTTGTCTCTGCCCACCAAAATCTAAGAAAGTTCCATCAGAGCTGGTTCCTACCAATTGCTGTTTTTCAGCCTCTGGTGAAAGAATGCAACTGTAAAAAGCAAGGCTCTATCACAGCTCTATCCTGTGAGGCAAGTGATGTCTGGCAGTGGTCCCTGTGCACTTTTTTCATCAGGGAGGTACTGAACACTGCCTGCCTCCCTTAATACTGTAACCAGTGTGCAACCGTCACTATTACAGCCTCGACAGCCACCAGGGGAATTACTGTCATGGGTAATACCCCCATTACCTGTGTCAGAGCTTGGATGCTTGTGTTGATATCACCACTGGCTACTTGGGAGATAATGAAATTGATTGTGGATGCTGTATTACTGTGCATATCATCAAAGTGTGGAGAAACAGCCCGGATCCTAGAGAGTGGAGCAAAGGAAAATATTCAATCTTTATTATAAGGTATCCCAATGAGTTGGAATTATGCAGTTCCCCACTAGATCCAGGTTTTGGTAAAGAACCGCTATTAGTCAGATAGTAATCTGTTCTAAAAAGTTCTAACTGCACAGAGAGCTCTTTTCAACATATACACTCTGATGATCATGAACTGCTTATACTTAAATGAAATGGGTTAACTTACTTGGGTTCAGGAATAAGGACTGGTTCAAAAATGTCATCCAGTTTGTGCTGAACAAGTTCTGGCATTTCACATCGGACTGTACCATTGTCATTCTCAATCTCATCTAGATCCAGCTGGAATTCTCGGCGAACCATCTGGGCTGCCTCAGGATGCCCACTCATGCTTCGGGCTTGGCTAAGGGAAGCAAAAGGAGGCTACTGAACTAAAAGAGACTTCTTAACCAAAGGGCAAGAGTAGCACTGCCAGCTGCCCCAAAGCTGCAAGACAGATGTTCAACTTCTGGTTTCAGCCCCCCTGAATGATTTAAGTCCTTGAGTCTAAGTAAGTGCCTTCAGTGGGCAACAACACTGGTTCATGAATATCCTAAGAGAGAAGACTGACTTGTACTTACAGTACTGCCAAGTTGTAAGTATTCTCTCTAGTTCATTAAAGCCAACAAATCTTGTATGCTATTCCAATTGGGGCAGTAAATAATAAAGAATATTTATATTGACTCAAAGCTCACTACTTCTGGGCAAAAATTTAAGAAATATCTAGACTGCCTGGTTCTTTTCTACCAATTTAACCAGTGTTTACGTTTTTCTAATTATAAGCATTATCCCATGCAGTGTTCAGTAAATTTTATACTTGAGGGACAGTCAATCACCTCTTTTTAGGAATATTCACTCAGGTCAGGGCCAGCATTACATCCAAGCAATAGATATTCACAGTCTCCAAATTCAAATCGGTTAAAATTATACTCATGATATGATCTAAAATAGAGCTATCTTGCTTATTAGAAGGCAGTTTTTTGAGTCCCTAAGCCAATTCTGGGTTGCATGCATTTTACTCAGCCTTATCTGACGAATAGGAACCTGTGCACGACCAAACATAACACAAGGAAGAAGGTGAGCCCATATTTTAGCCACATGACATTGAGCTGACACTTCTGCTAGCCAGTGGACTTTCAGGGAAGGCTTGATTCATGGGATACTTGGACACCCTCTACCTGGTTATAAAGTCTACACCAATAGCCCTCCAGAGGGGATGAATCCAAGCCAGAAGTTAGAAAGATATAAGAGCCCTGCTAATGAGAAATTAGCAGGCAGTACTTACATCCTATAAGTGCGATACATAACTCTGTCCACGGAAAAGCAGTGAAAGAAGGCACAAGACTATTTAGAAGTGGTTTTGAGACAAAGACAATGAAGACTGAAGGATTTAACATTTGGTTACAAGACATTTACCCAGACACTGTGTCATGCATGATAATGGCTACGAGAACTCAAGATTATGTTACAGGCTAAGCTCTGAGCACACAAGGCAAAGTCCACAGAGATGCCCTCGGACAACTATCTCCATCCACATACTTGAGTCTGGAGGACATGTCCTCAGCTGGTCCCTTGCGTAGCATGTTGGTATTGGAGCTTATGCTCTGTGTGCGCTGAGGTTTCTCTTCCACCTGTTTTACTGGTGCAGCAGAAGGCCTCTTTGCTGACCGCTTAATCCTCTCCTCAAGCATGCTCATATCCTTTTCAGAAAGCTGTCAAAAGAGACCAAATTTAATTTATTAGCACACCCCTCTACTAGAATATGAAGAGAATTAAAAACCTAATTGGAAGACCCAAGAATTAATATCCATTTTCATGTCGAAGCAAACAGAACCTCGTACGTTAGGGTAAGTTTCCTTTCAAAACACTACATCATTTTAAAATCGACTATTGCTAAAACCTGACTTGCTATATAAGAGAACATATGAAAGAAGGAAAGGACAGAAAAGGAAAGGCTATGAATAACTACAAATAAAAAGGTCAAGAATTAAAAGGAGCTTCCTCATTTTTTGGTGTCACCACTAACTAGTTGTGTGGCTATGGGCAAGAAGCTTCACTTTTGGTCACCTGTAAAATTCCCATCTGCTTTAGTTCCTTCACTGGCCTTGTAGTGAGTATTTAATGAGATTAATACAAGTAAAAATATATAAGCACAGGGTAAATACACGTGGTACTGAGAGGTAACTGGAGTGAAGAACAGGTCCAGCCACAGCAGTGACTGGCTCAGAGGAAGTAAGGAGTTAAAAGCAGAACCTTCTATGCTTGGAGAGTCTGGCTCATAGCTGCAGCTCAAGACCCTTTTGATCTGACAGGTACCAGAATCCACATTATACACAAGTGAGTACTTGTTCACTAGAAAATAAATGCACTAAAAATTACTGAGGAGATTACCAGGCAGAATTTAAATCCCAGACTAGCTCAGATTTCTTGATTCAAAAATAGTTTTCATCTAAAGCAATTTGTTATGAGGGGAATGCACAGAAAAGAAAATCTAATTTCCAGTAAAACACAGCCTAAATGTCCTACAGTAATCAGAGACACCTCAAAGGTTTATATGGATTCTAGGACATATCGATAGGTTGAGTTTTAACAAAAAGTGGTAAAAACTTAGAGTTGAGGGCTTCCCTGGTGGCGCAGTGGTTGAGAGTCCGCCTGCCGATGCAGGGGACACGGGTTCGTGCCCCGGTCCGGGAAGATCCCACATGCCGCAGAGCGGCTAGGCCCGTGAGCCATGGCCGCTGAGCCTGTGCGTCCGGAGCCTGCGCTCCGCAAGGGGAGAGGCCACAACAGTGAGAGGCCCGCATAACGCAAAAAATAAAAAAATAAAAAAAAAAAAAAAACAAAAAAAAAAACAAAAAAAAAAACTTAGAGTTGAGATGGTATGAAACTTGACACCTAAGTGATCTTGCAATTCGCAACAGGCTGAAAATGTTCAGAGAAGAGTCACTCACCGTTCCAATCAGTTTGAACACCTGATCCCCATGTACGTTGTACACTGTGACGATGGTGTTGAGGGCAGCATTGCGCACAGCGTTGTCGCGGTCTCCTATGTGAATCGCTATCTCCTTTAAGGCTTTTCCTGGGGTTGGTTGGCAAACGTTCATGCCATAGGACTCGACCAGACACCCTAGTTCTTCTAGGCACTCTGGGGAGAGAAAGGCCAGATTAAGGAGACTCAACAGAGATTTGGCACAGAGACCTATCTTTACTAGATACATTTTCCCTGGCATACGTGAAGGTCTAAAATCTTATTCTGGCTCTGCCCTGAATTCTTCCTCGTTTACTGCCTTCTATAAAATACACAATGAAACAATGGAGTTATAGCAAGGGCTCCTAGAAGAAAGAGATGCCTGTGAGTCAGATGGCCCCTGTGCACTTGATTTTGTCACCAGGGTGCTACTGAGCAGTGCCTGTATCACCTGATACTGTGGCTCCACCAGTGTGCAACTCATCACTCTCACAGTCCACATCAGAAGGTTAGAATCAAGAAATTTCCTGGTTCATCTATAAGTTATTTCTTCTAGAGGTCACTGTTGCTTTACCTGCTCTCTGCTTAGAGTTTTTGGATTTGGTTCCTTCCATGATGAAGGGGAACATCTTGCTGGCTGGGTAGACAAGGCACATCCGGTTCAGGATGGCACGGACATCTTTACGAATGACATCCTTTGGTTCTCCGACCTAGTCAACAAGGAAAATAATGATTAAGTGAGGCATTTTCTGGGTAGCAAAGGTACCCCCTTGTGTGTCACTACATCTTGAAAGAATAGAATGAGCGGTGGAAGGTATCATCATCATACAATAAATGAAGAGGGGAGAGGGAATAAAAGTACAGGAACTGAAGTAGCTGGGAACTTGAGTAATCTTCCAAAGTGAGAACAACACATTACCTTGAGGATGAGATAGGGGATGAAGGAAGATGCTTCATTCTCAGTAAGATGATACTCCTCCTCACTCAGCAGGGTGAAGAGCAATTTTAAATATTCTAGGGCTTTCATTAGGACGCTTGTATTGGTGTCAAAAAACCGCAGGGTAAGCCACTTTAAGATCAGATCCAGGCAACCAATGACACCCTCTTTTTCACTCTCCAAGTGCTTGAAAGAGAACAATACAAAACCCTCACAAATTAGACTGTATAAAAATTTAAGTTCTATTAGGCAAGTAACTCTCAAATTTTACGGCAGTGCAAAAAGAAAATGATAGATTTTTAAGCCTCCATTTAAGACCCCAAATTATAGACATATAGTCATTTATTCTATCAGATAATAAGAAAGCTCTAAAAACAGAGAACATGGTGTATTCCAGTTCCTTCTCAATTCATGCAAACTTCCGATTATTTCACAGGGCTCAGTATTTTCATGCCTGAGACTCATGCATATTTATTTTGTTGCAAACTTACATCAACCATGACAGCAAGGGCTTTGTTGTGATGCTGAAAGTCTGAGTGAAACATCTCATCTTGTAACCATTTAGCCACACAGCTAGACATCTGAGTTTTTAGTTGCTCAATGTATTCATCCCGCGGAGTAGTAAAATTCCACTTCAGCACCTGAAAAAAAACAGTGAAAAGGAGCTGTAAGGTGTTCAACTGAAATGTGGTACAGAACTCTATTTAAAGCAGCTGCAGGAATCAGTTTAACAGGATATTTTTAAATTCACCAAGATGAATGTATAATTAAGTATGAATGCAAAATGTACTCTCAATCTGTCTGTCATACTTCTGGAAGCTTAACTCTGAAAATCTTCTAGGAATAGAATTTTCAGCAATTCTTACTAGAAAAATCAATGATCTATTATTGTATAACATGGTGGATACTGCTGGTACAATTTTAATAAAGGGCAAATTTGAAATATCTATCAAAATTTTAAATGTACATATTATTCTAGGAGTTTAATATAAATATACTTACATATGTGCACAAAACTTATATTCGAAGATGACTATGGCAATATAGTTTATAAGAGTGGAAGATTAGAAGTAACCTAAATGTTCAACGTAGTGGGTTGAGGATAAAGAAAGGTACATACATATGATGCATCAATAAACAGAATGAATGTATACATGCGTGCAGATATGGAATGATCTTTAAGATATATATTTCAAATACCATTTAAAGAAAAAAGTAAGATTCAGAACAAAGAGTATGGCATGTTCCCATCTGTGTAAAAAGAGGGCTATATATTTATATATAAATGAATGTACAGGTATGGAATATTATTATTTCTGGAGTAATACATAAAATAACTGGTAATAACATCCTCCCTGTGTAGGGAGACTGGAGTGGGAGACATGCTTTTCATACTTTCTGTACTTTTTTGTATTGTTTGAATTTTTAAAAATTCTAATGTATATATTTTGAAAAGTTTTAACTGATTAATAAAACCAAAACAACATCAAAAGCAAAATGATCAAACTAGCCATATATAGTTACAGCCACTATGGAGAACAGTATGGAGGTTCCTTAAAAAACTACAAATAGATCTACCATACAACCCAGCAATCCCACTACTGGGCATATACCCTGAGAAAACCATAATTCAAAAAGAGTCATGTAACAAAATGTTCACTGCAGCTCTATTTACAATAGCCAGGACATGGAAGCAACCTAAGTGTCCATCAACAGATGAATGGATGAAGAAGATGTGGCACATATATACAATGGACTATTACTCAGCCATAAAAAGAAACGAAATTGAGTTATCTGTAGTGAGGTGGATGGATCTAGAGTCTGTCATACAGAGTGAAGTAAGTCAGAAACAGAAAAACAAATACCGTATGTTAACACATATATATGGAATCTAAGAAAAAAAAAAAGGTCATTAAGTACCTAGGGGTAAGACGGGAATAAAGACACAGACCTACTAGAGCATGGACTTGAGGATATGGGGAGGGGGAAGGGTAAGCTGTGACAAAGTGAGAGAGTGGCATGGACATATATACACTACCAAACGTAAAATAGATAGCTAGCGGGAAGCAGCCACATAGCACAGGGAGATCAGCTAGGTGGTTTGTGACCACCTAGAGGGGTGGGATAGGGAGGGTGGGAGGGAGGGAGACGCAAGAGGGAAGATATATGGGAACATATGTATATGTATAACTGATTCACTTTGTTATAAAGCAGAAATTAACACACCATTGTAAAGCAATTATACTCCAATAAAGATGTTAAAAAAAAAAAGCAAAATGATCAAACTAGCCATATATAGTTACCAAATCTATCTTTAAGGTGTCAGGTACAAGAAAGAATAAAGGAGTAGCATATTACATATGTGTAGTTGATAAAAAATCAATGACTACTTTCCAGTCTTTGATTCTAAAAACAAACAAAAAACCCCCCAAAAATAGTCTTACAGAAACAAGATATAATTTATAAACAAAAGATTCAGTTAATTATTAGATATTTCACAATGATATGAATCAGACAGAAAAATTATTCTTGATTACAAAACAAAACTAAAACAGACAAGCAAAAAACTCCTGAAGATTCTTATTTCTTCCTTACCTTTAATCCTTTCTCATCTTTCATTCTTTGCTCCTTTCCATTTGGAACAACAATAAAAATAGGACCAGATTTGTCTTCATCTTCCTTTAAGCTGGTTTTGCTTGGCACTTTCTTTCCTTGTGCAGTCTACAACCAAGGTACAGGGAATACTGATTAGCTAGACTACTACTTCTTGGGAATTCGCTGTTACTGCCCAGCAAAAGGGCACTATATAAACCAGAGACACCTTTCTATATCATATTCCAAATGAAACAAAAAAATGAACCACAGAATCTTGCATTTGATATGTTTGTGTACAGGTTTTCTAAAAATGTTTCTAATAGCACTCTTAAGTAACTGTTGGTTAGTCCTTGGGCTGGCATGTGATGTGGTTGGAAAAGCTGCTATTATATATCATTGGTCTGGGTTACAGGCTATTTTTGTTTCTTGGATAGTTCTTTTAAAAAAATTATTGATATAACTGACATATAATGGATAGTTCTTTTCTTTCTTGAAATCTTCAACAATGTTTACAGCTTTCCATATTAATGACATTTTGAATGGTATACACACATTTCACATAACTTAATTGAGAAAACTTTTCTGTTTCTCTGTATATAAAATGTATCTCTATAACATTACTGTAACTGGAGACCCTTTGAATCTGTTTCTAGAGAGAAATTTGCTAGAAACATTTTAAATACTTAAGTTACTAAAGTGGCTTTTAGGGACTTCCCTGGTGGTCCAGTGGTTAACAGTCCATCTTGCAATGCAGGGGACACCGGTTCAATCCCTGGTCAGAGAACTCAGATCCCACATGCTACCGGGCAACTAAGCCCGCGTGCCACAACTACACAGCCCACGTGCTCTGGAGCCCGTGCACCAGAACTGGAGAGAAGCCCGCACACTGCAACGAAAGATCCTGCATGCCTCAACTAAGACCCGATGCAGCCAATAAATAGATAGATAGATAGATTTTTTTTAAAGTGGCTTTTAAAAAGAATCCAAGATTTAGAATCTTTGTATCAGATGGAAAGAAACTGTGAACACATGGCATACATATTTAAGGTAAAATTTGAATTTCATTACTGGAATTATTATTATAATATTATAAATATAGCAAAAGTCTGCTATTTTTAGTAGGCCAGCATTTCTTTCTAGTTCAAACACTTAAGTCATTCAGTCAAAACAAATGTTGAGATCATTTATGTGAAACTGCTTCGTAAACTGCAAAAGACTGAAAAGAAAGTGGCATTAAGAACAGAGTCAAGGGCCTCCCTGGTGGCGTAGTGGTTGAGAGTCCGCCTGCCAATGCAGGGGATACGGGTTCCTGCCCCGGTCCGGGAGGATCCCATATGCCGCGGAGCGGCTGGGCCCGTGAGCCATGGCCACTGAGCCTGCGCGTCCGGAGCCTGTGCTCCGCAACGGGAGAGGCCACAACAGTGAGAGGCCCGTGTACCACAAAAAAAAAAAAAAAAAAAAAAACACCAGAGTCAAAAATACTTCAAAGCACTTGTGATCAAAATACTGAAATAAGCGCTTGTTAAATGTGGGATGAGGAGACGGAGAAGGACAGGAAAACAACAGCTTCACTGGATAGTTCAGAAGATAATTACTCATTTAAATTAACTCACTGAGTTGAAGGACCCAAGCATAGGGAGGGAAAATTAGTAACTGGCCACAGAGTGCCCCTTCTATAATGTGGATGTAATAATAAATGTACTGGATAATAAAACATTTCATACTCTGCATACTTTCATCAGTTACATGCAGTTAATGAAACAGTTTTCTCTATTTATATTTACTATTAGATTTACTACTGATTGCACAGTTCTGCAATTTTCCTTTTCTAAGTATTAAACAGTCAATTCTCTGAATACAGTGACAAGCTCTGAATCTTGATATAGAAACTGATGACAATCTGCTGTGATTCAAAAACTTAATTAAATGAAAAAACACAAAGGGGATATTTAAGGTCAAGCATTTGAAAACATTTCTTTAAATTGTCCAACTCTGCATGGATGCTAAAAGGATTGGTGATGCATCAAATCCCATTGGTGTGGGGACAGAAGATCCTTCCTTTTAGTCTAATCAGAACACCTTCTAATATGATGACTTAATTGCCAAATTTAAAGGAAGTTGCCTACTACTGAAAATCCCCCTCAAAACCTGGACGACAGAAACCCTGGCAGTAGCTCTTGAGAATAGGAGTCTTGGTTTTGAGGTAACATTAAAAGTGAGCCACAGGGCTTCCCTGGTGGCGCAGTGGTTGAGAGTCCGCCTGCCGATGCAGGGGACACGGGTTCGTGCCCCGGTTCGGGAAGATCCCACATGCTGTGGAGCGGCTGGGCCCGTGAGCCATGGCCGCTGAGCCTGGCGTCCGGAGCCTGTGCTCCACAAGGGGAGAGGCCACAGCAGTGAGAGGCCCACATACAGCCAAAAAAAAAAAAAAAAAAAGTGAGCCACAGAAACTTGTATAAATAAATACTTTATAATTAGATAATATCAAGAGTAGTAATAATCTTTCATATGTAATATGATCTTGGCTAAAAGAATGACTCAGTGTATAAAACAATTAAAAGCAATTCTACATCTAAGTTGCAGAATGAACATACCTTTGCTTTAGAGGAAACTCCTAGAGCTTTGGCCTTTTTTGGATCAGGCTTGGGTTCTACAGTGCCAGAAACAGAATCTTCAACAGGTGCTTTGAGAAAAAAAAAGCACGTACTGTAAATATAAACTCTAACTAATATCACTATATTCTGGGCAGGTTAAATATATAATGATGGTGAGAAAGCCAGTAGTTTTAAATATATCTATTAAAAATTATTTTTATTTTTATTTTATTTTTTTGAAAAGTTTTTTTTAAACAAATGTATCCATTTTTAAAGCACTTTCAGTTAGATTTTTTTCCTAATCTTTTTTCCCCCCGATTTCCTTATGAAATTAATTCAGAAAATCTACATCTCCTTTATCAACATTTAAATTGCAGTTTAAGACCATTTTCTAAATAGCAGTTAAAAAACCTTTTTGTTAGACTGATACTTCCTTAAGGGAAGAGTGTATCACCTTTGATACTACAGTAAACTATATATACCATATAGCAAGATCCCAATAAATGTTATAAATGAATATATACTTTGATACCAAAAATTTAACACATGTAAAATTTCTAACTTTATAGCATCAATAATTTCTACCCCATTAAACAGAATATTATTATTTTGCTTAAGCAATAAGTCTAGAAGAGCAGTGGTTTCAGGTTAGTGTTCTATTTGTACATTTTGAAATTTTAACATTAGGATGAAGAAATCAAGAATTCTCCCTTGAAGAAGTTTAGTAAATATTAGAATGGATCAGCAAACAGCCAAGTGTAGTGAAAGGGGAACTCATTTATGAATGAGTTAAGCAGAGGTCTCTGCTGGCTCAGGCACTGGCTGGCTGTTTGGCCTTGTGCAAGTCACTTAACCTTTGGTGTTCCTTACCTGTTGATAAAGAGGGTTAAGTTAGATGGTCCCAATTCTCCTTCTAACTGTAATATCCAATAGCAGAAAATAGTTGTGGAAACCTTAAAAGATTGAGCACTTGCTTTCTGGAGTATTTCATTGTGATACTCCAAAACTCCTTTTTGGAGTTGGAAATCAAATTAACCATCCTTAGACCCTCAGCACAGTTCTTGGCATAAAACAGGTAACTTGACAAATGTTTATGAAAGGAGGGTAAGGAGATGGAGGGAGGATTTGGGATCTAAGCCATGAGGAAATGTGATTAAAAAATGAAGGTTTCTATTTCTTTAAGAGTTCCCTTGGCTATTTCGTTCCCCTTTAACCTTCTCAAAATTAGAGTTACCTGAGGCAGGCTGGAATTTGGCTGGAGCTGATCCTCCCGCGGGTTTGGAAGTTGCTTTAGCAGGTGCAGCGGGCTTGGCTGGCATGTTAGCTTTGGCTTTCTCTAACATGGCCAACACCTGGTCTTTAGACGTTGGCTAGGGAGACAATATAACAGAGGTGAGAGGCCACATAAACGACATATACTCATGCTATGCTTACTAACAGACCTGCTGTCAAATCCTGGAGCTCCTAGCTTCGAAATAGCAATGAAGTAAGGGAGGCAGCACACAGTGCAAGAGAAGTAACACATTATGAAGTCACAGCAAATTAGCTGCCATTCTAGAAGGTCACAACTTTCACCCCTGCAAAGGCAGCAGAGTCTTTAGAAGTTCTACACTACTAAACATTTTATTTCTGCTCTCACTGGGATTTCAAGTTGAGACTCATAGGAGGTAATATGATCTTTTGCCTATATAAATTCATGTTCAATATTTTTCTAAATGGCTTTTAACAGCAGCAACAAGTAGTAGTACTTTTAGTTTCCCAGTAGCCTTGGCCATTTTCTCATATCCTAAATGCATCATGAAGAATGGCAAGGCATCTTGGGCCTTCTTTCGCACATCTCCGTTGCGATCCTCTAGGCAGGAGTAGAGGTGGGGAACACAAAGGATAAGGTCTGTGGGGGTGGAACGGAGAGTCGGTAGTTTCTCAGCCAGCCAGCCCAGAAGCTGCCAAAAGAAATAAAGACCAGTTACACACGGCACGTAGAAAACTGTCATTATTTATGATCTTCAGCTTAATGATTTTATCAGTACCAAACACTGAATTAGTTCTCACACTACAACTTTCCAGTGTGAAATCAGTCATTTCCATTGTCCAATGAAATGATAAACATGCAATGAAGATAATCAGCTAAGATAAGGCCACAGTTTTTTGGACCATGTTTGAGCATTAAGTTATAAAGCTTTAATAGTTCTTAATGCATCTTACACTTTTTTTTAATTCTAAGAACTATTCAGCTAGAGAAGATGCAAAATATTTATTTGATCAGAAGATGACAAGTTCTACCAGGACTTCTGCTTTCTGCCTTACATAGAGTTTTTCTCTATATCTCTAAAATATTCGTTTTTTGTTTTGTTTGTTTTTCGGCCATGCCGTGTGGCTTGTGGGATCTTATTCCCCGACCAGGGATCAAACCCCAGCCACAGTAGTGAAAGCAGAGTCCTAATGACTGGACCGCCAGGAAAATCTGTATTTATTTATTTATTTATTTTTAAAATTAATTTTTAAAACTAAATTTATTTATTCATTTTTGGCTGTATTGCGTCTTCATTACTACGCATGGGCTTTCTCTAGCTGTGGTGAGCAGGGGCTACTCTGCATTGTGGTGCGCTGGCTTCTCATTGCAGTGGCTTCTCTTGTTGCAGAGCACAGGCTCTAGGCGCATGGGCTTCAGTAGTTGTGGCATGAGGGTTTCAGTAGTTGTGGCTTGTGGGCTCTAGGCGCATGGGCTTCAGTAGTCGTGGCACGCGGGCTTCAGTAGTTGCAGCTCATGGGTTCTAGAGCACGGGCTCAGTAGTTGTGGCACACGGGCTTAGTTGCTCTGCGGCATGTGGGATCTTCCCAGGCCAGGGCTCGAACTCGTGTCCCCTGCATTGGCAGGTGGATTCTTAACCACTGCACCACGAGGGAAGCCCTGCATTTATTGTTTAGTTGAGACATTTATTGAGATGATTGTATATTCACATGCAGTTATAAGAAATAATAGAGAGAGATCCCAGGCACTCTACTCCGTTTCCTCCAACAGTAGCACTTTATGAAACTATACTATAGTATAAACAACCAGGATACTGACATTGATACAATCCACTGATCATACTGATTGCCCCAGTCTGATTTTGTCTCATTTGTGTATGTGTCTATATTGCTTTCTCTACCATTTTATCATGTGTTAGTGTATTCCCGCAGTCAAGATTTTGAACAGCTCCATCCCAAGGATCCCATGTGTTGCCTCTTTTATAACCACATTCACTTCCCTCCTCCTACTCCCTAATCCCTGGTAACCACTAATCTGTTTATCCATTTCTAAAATACGAGATTTCAAACTCATATAAATAGAATCATATAGTATGTAACTGTTTGGAATTGGAACTGTCACTCAGCACAATTCCTCCGCGATTTATCTAACTTGTTGCATGTATCAATAATTTGTTTCTTTTACTGCTAAATAGTATTACACATATGGATATACAATAGTTTGTTTAAGCATTCACCTGTTGAAAGACATCTGGGCTGTTTCCAGATTTTGGCTATTACGAATCAGCTGCTATGAACATTTGTATATAGGCTTTTGTGTAAACATAAATTTTCATTTTTCTGGAATAAATGCCCAAGATTTGCTGGGTCATATAGTAACTACACATATAGTCTTATAAGAAACTGCCAAACTGTTTTCTGGAGTGGCTATACAATTTTACATTTCCACCAGGAAAGTGTTCAAGTTTTTCCACATTCTTGCCAGAATTTGGTGTTGTCACAATTTTTTATTTTACTAATTCTGATAGTTGTCTGTGCTATCTCATTGCAGTTTTAATTTGCATTTCCTTGATGGCCAATAATGTTGAACACCTTCATGGGCTTATTTGCCATCTGTATATCCTCTTCAGTGAAATGTCTGTTCATGTCTTTTGCCTATTTTGTAATTAGATTTTTAACTGTTGAGTTTTGAGAGTTCTTTATATATATATATATTCTCGATGATAGTCTGTTATCAGACATAGAGGTTGCAAATATTTTCTCCCACTCCAGCCTGTCTTTTCTTTTTTTTTATTTTTTTTTATTTTTTTTTATTTTTTTTATTTTTTTGCTGTATGCGGGCCTCTCACTGTTGTGGCCTCTCCCGTTGCGGAGCACAGGCTCCGGACGCGCAGGCCCAACGGCCATGGCTCACGGGCCCAACCGCTCCGCGGCATGTGGGATCCTCCCAGACCGGGGCACGAACCCGTGTCCCCTGCATCGGCAGGCGGACTCTCAACCACTGCGCCACCAGGGAAGCCCCAGCCTGTCTTTTCATCTTCTTCACATGGTCTTTTGCAGAGTAAGAGTTCTTAATTTTGATGAGGTCCAATTTATCAATTTTTTCTTTGATGAATTGTGGTTTTGGTGTCTAGTCTAAGAATTCTTTGCCTGAAGAATTTCTGTATCCTGAAGGTTTTCTCCTATGTTATCTTTAAAAGTTCTATAGTTTTATGTTCTACATTTAAGCCCATAATCCATTTTGAGTTAATTTTGGTGTAAGATGTGAGGTTTAGGTAAGGTTTATTTTTTTTTTGCCTCTGGATGTCAACTGCTCCAGCATCATCTGTTGAAAAGGCCACACTTCCTCCACTGAATTACTTTGGAAACACCGTCGAAAATTAGTTGCTCATAGTTGTGTGGGTCTACTTCTGGGTTTCCTCTTCAGCTCCACCTATCTGTGTCTATCCTCTTCCTCCTACCCCTTGCTATCACAGTGTATTTTTTTTTTTTTTTTTGCCACACAGCTTGGCTGGGGGGATTTTAGTTCCCCAACCACGGGTTGAACCCGAGCCCTTGGCAGTGAAAGCATGGAGTCCTAAACACTGGACTGCCAGGGAATTCCCCACAGTGTCTTGATTATGTTAGCAATTTAATTTAGTAAGCCCTAATATATGGTAGAGAGGTTCTTTCCATTTTTTTTTCCTTTGTCAAGATTGTTTTAGCTAGAATATAAATTTTAAAATAACCTTGACTTTGTCTATAAAAAAACTTTCTTGAATTTTGATAAGAATTACATTAAATGTATACATCAATTATGTATACATTAAATGTATAGAACTGACATTTCTAATTTCTACTATGTTAAATCTTCCAATCCACAAACATGGCATGTCTCTACATCTATCTGGGTCTTCCTTGAATGCTTCATCAGCATTTTTGTAATTTTCAGTAGACATATTTTGTATTTGTTTTGTTAAGTGTATAGCTAAGGATTTCATTTTCTTTGGAGTGATTGTAAACTGTACTGTATTTGTAACTTTGGTTTCCATATGTTCAATGTATTATAAAGAAATGTGATTGAGTTTTGTCAAATGTGACTGTTTATTTTGTATCCTGCAATCTTACTGAACTCATTTATTAGTTCTAGGAGTTTACTTGTAGATTTCCTGGAATTTTCTATGTAAACAGTCATGTTATCTGCAGTTAGGGATAGTTTTATTTATTCTTTTTCCAACTGTATGCCTTTCATTTCTTTTTCTTGCCTTATTGCAGTGACTAGAACTTCCAGTTCTATGCTGAGTAACAGCAGTGAAAGTGGACATTCTTGCTTTGTTCCTGATCTTAGGGGGAAAGCATTCAGTTTTTAACCACTAAGAATATTATCATTTATAGAGGTTTTTTGCAGATGCTTTTTTATTTAACTTGAAGTAATTCTCTTCTATTACTAACTTACTGACAGCTTTTAACATGAATAGCTGTTGGATTTTCTCAAATCCTTTTTTTTGTGTCAACTGATAGGATTATATGACTTTTCTTTAGCCTGTTGGTATGATGGGTGACAATGATAGTAGATTTTTGAATGTTGAACTATTTTTATGTCATGATTAAAACCTCTTACTTTACCATTTAAGAGTTCAAGAAAAGAGAAAACTTCACAAAAAAGCTAATCCTTTAAAAGTTTTATTGTTAAAAAAGCACATGAAAGGAAAAAAGAAAAGGAGGCACATGAATAAAAAAGCTCCAGGAATTTGGTTTCATTTTATTAGCAATTTTATAATGGAACTCATTCTATCCATTCATGTATGTTTATTAGGTAGGCCCAAACCTCTGTGAAGGTAAAAGACATGAGTAAAGCAAATCATATTTGTGGTACTAACCTCTTGCCTCAAGAAAGGATTTTCCTTTTTGAGCTCTTCAGAAAGATCTTCCCCCTCCAGCCATTCCTTCATGCCAGTCTGTTCTGCCCAAGCATTCACAGTTGCTAGGGCAGCAGCTCGAACATTGTTCTGAATGGAAGAGAGAATCAGTAAAGGTAACACTGCTATGGTTTGGAGGTAGGGAGTGAAAAGCCTGTTACTTTATGAACACGAACAATGGAGGTTTCTCTAAAGTCCATATGAACGTACTTGGAACATACTTCATCTTCTTTGAAACAGAATGTAGATCCATGTTGTACTAAAACTCCAAAGTAAATTAGAAACATAAAACTCCAAATTGTAAAGATCCTATACTCAGTTAATTAGGGAAAACAGTGACCTGGGCATAAAATATCATGTTAGGGGAACAAACTCTTAGGTTTTGTTTCCTGAACTTCTGGGGACTCTTATGTCCCTGGTTATCTGCTAAAGAATGTAATTCTACCTGTTAGAGAACTCTTAATAGTTAGACTGAAATTAACAATTTGACTGAACATTTTTGTTTTTATATTAATTTGCATTCATAGAATGAGAACGACTTACTGATGTGAAAAATATTAAAATAGTCCAATTCCTCAAATTAAATGAATTACACAAAAATAAAGAGACATTCGAATATTCATTTAAGGATAAACATAAGAGCTTGCAACTTTCAATGCGACAAATTCCAGGACTGTGAAACTGCAAATATCTTACTGAAGTACCAGAAGATCCTACTCTAGTAGTTGAGGGAACAGGTAGAAAATAAAATACATGATCCAAAATTTATGTTTATTCACTCTTTATACCAACACCTTAAACAATGATATCATAACCATAATAGCAACCATTTTTTGAGTACATACTGTATGAGACAGGTACAGGTACTTTATGTACAGATGCTTATTTAATTCTGTAAGAATTAAATTTCATAGATAAAAAACTGAACCTCAAAGAAGATAAACAACTTATCTAAGGGTCACAAAGCTAGTAAGTGAGATATCTGATCACCTTAATAATGCCTGGGGAGGTAAAAATTTTTACTATCTTCCTCCTAATATTCTCTTCTCTAACAAAGTTTATAAACTGTTTACATGCACTCTTACATGTAAGAAAAGGATTGGGGCTTCCCTGGTGGCACAGTAGTTAAGAATATGCCTGCCAATGCAAGGGACACGGGTTCGAGCCCTGGCCCAGGAAGATCCCACATGCCGCGGAGCAACTACGCCCGTGCGCCACAACTACTGAGCCTGCACTCTAGAGCCTGCGAGCCACAACTACTGAAGCCCACGCACCTAGAGCCCATGCTCTGCAACAAGAGAAGCCACCGCAATGAGAAGCCCGTGCACCATGACGAAGAGTAGCCCCCGCTCGCCACAACTAGAGAAAGCCCGTGCACAGCAACAACGACCCAATACAGCCAAAAATAAAAACAAATAAATAAATAAATAAAAAAAGGGATTATTTTTAGCCCAGTCATGTGGCTGGCCTATTCCAGAACAGAGCTGTGGTAAAAAGAGTCAGGATTACCTTGCTGTCTCCAAGCACTGTGATGATAGGGATGCCTAAGTTCTTCACGTGTTGCTTGATGTTTGGGCCCATGGCTACTGCCAACTGCTGGAGGATATTCAACGTCTGCTGCACCTGGGTGGGAAAAGCCAACACCTTATGTTCAAACCGTAGCAAGGTGTGCTCAAAGTTTTGCAAGTTTGCTGCTACATAGTCAATGCAGTAGGAAGTTTCTGGCCTACTTAAAAAAAATCAGCTCATTATGATACTAATCAGCTTATGAATAATTTTTGGGTGATGGCGTCTCCTTTTATCATCAGTTCATAAAATTGGAATATTAGAATTTTAGACTAGAGATTACAATGCTTTATAATTTTAAAGTAAGGTAAAGCCTAGTTTAAGAAAAATCTCACTTAAAAATCCAAATTTAAAAATTAGAAATTAACTTGTTTATATGCATTACAAGCAGTTTTATATAAAAATACTTAATATCAGAGCCCTGTAAACAGCAAATCTGAGATTCATGAAAATTTGATTAAAAAACTTGCCATCTACCGACATATCTTGAGGCACACTTAAGAAATTAAAGGAAGCTATTTATAGTTCAAAGCAATAGAGTGACTAACTCTTTTCTGTTTTTGCTGGTGAAGGTTACTGAAAAGGATCCCCTTGCAGGGGCAGAGAGGGGAGAGAAAAAAACAGGCATATATTCTACGTACCAAGATTTTATTTGAATCGTTGAGTCGACCCTTCAAGGCAGTTGGAAGTTCACCTATGTTTGGCTGGATAAATTTTGCTTCATTGATAATACCTGCCACTTCATCTAGGCCTTCTTTCCTGATCTTCCAATTCTTGTCACCAATCTTAGACACCAAATCTGAAGTGATTTTATCACTGAAAAAAAAAAAGACAGAATCCTTAATTCCAGATGCCTAAAAGAACAATGATGTCACAGAAGTACCCTTGACTGAGAAACAGAAGACACCATTAAGAATTAAGCATAGGGCTTCCCTGGTGGCGCAGTGGTTGAGAGTCTGCCTGCCGATGCAGGGGACACGGGTTCGTGCTCCGGTCCAGGAAGATCCCACGTGCCGCGGAGCGGCTAGGCCCGTGAGCCATGGCTGCTGAGCCTGCACGTCCGGAGCCTGTGCTCCGCAACGGGAGAGGCCACAACCGTGAGAGGCCCGTGTACCACAAAAAAAAAAAAGAAAAAAAAAGAAAAAAAAGAATTACGCATAATACATCAAATAAATCATTAGCAACAAACCTGATTTCTGTCCTTGGCAAAAGATCCACAACATCATTGCCCCCATCATCTGGTTCGTCTCCATCTTCTCCTTCATCTGTAGCACTTGTACTGTGTTTGGAAATCCCTCTGGTTGGAGCAGGTGGGTTCTGTCCCTGCATCTACACACAAATAAGTCAGTGAGGCTAATGAACTTGATGAAGAATATGAGAGCAAACTGGTTAGAGAATGGTACCTGTGTCAAACTTTCATATTCCTTCAAAATGCTTAATATTCACACAGCACATATTTTAATTCCTACTTAGATTCCAATTTTGAGACTATGTGACAAAAGATATCTTTATACAAACCTATTAGAATCTGACTTCTCAATCATAAAGCTGTCTTTTGACTTGTATGCCCAAGACAATACAGAGCAAGTCTGCCAAAACTTAGCAATTTCAATTAGAAAGTTTATTCAAGGAAGGTCAAGTTTCTTTTTACTTAAAACAAAATTTAATGTTATATTTAGTGTACTTTTGGAATAGGTAATACATTCAAAATGTTTGATATTCCAAAGCTACAAAGAGGAAAATGTCCCATCCTATACTATAGCTATCTATAATTCTCTTCCTCACAAAATCATCCATTTCTTATGAATTCTTCCCAGGGATACCTTATACATATAAAAGCAAATACATACATATTCTTCATTCCAAGGGTTAAAAGTTTAAACTTAACTAATATAAGCATTCTCAAGTCAACTATGGATTGTATCATTTGTGGAATCTTTACCTTCTCAAATTCTGCATCTATCTGGGATAGGAGGGCAGGCTTCTCATCCTCAAAGAACATTCGCAGAGAGGGGCCAACGTACAGATACATCACGCCAAGCAAGGTGATGGCAGAAGTCCTCACAGCCTGGCAGAACAAAAAGAACTTTTCAGATCAGAACAGAACCATAAACATGGCTGTACTTACTACTCTTCCCATACATGCTGGTATGTACTCACCGGGTTTGTTGCAGCAAGAGCTGTCTTCACATTGCTAATGAAAGCTTTCACGTTCAATCTAGAAGAAATGATACTTAGAATGAAAAACAAGTGAAACCTCAAAATACTCAATGGAGTTTTATAAAGCCAGACTCCAGAACCAGCTTCCTTTAGATATGTCCTGAGTTTCACCTATTCTCTTTCTACACTCATTTAAAGTAAGCTTTAAATACTATCTATATGCATTAGATCAATCCAGTGTTGATCTCTTTCCTGAACTCCAGATTCATATATCCGACTGCCTTTGTGACATTTCCATTTTTATATCTAGTAGATATCCTACATCTGTCAAAACCAAACTCCTGATTGTCCACAGCCCGACCCCCTAAACCTGTTCTTCCCACAGTTTTCCCTATCTCAGTAAACAGCCACTTCATTCTCCAGTTGCTCAGGCCATCCTTGACTCCTCAGAGTCACCCTTGACTCCTCTTCTCTCTTAAGTTCAATATCTTGCTTAGTTCTACCTTCAAAATATATTCTGAGTCATAATACTTCCAAGCCATATTATTTCTTGACAGGATTATTTCAGTAGCCTTCTAATTAGTCTCCCTGCTTCTGCCCTTGATCTTCACTATCTGTTCTCTCTGACTATAGTCTGAGTAATCCTTGTATTCTCCTGCTCAAAACTATCTAATGGTTTCCAATTTATTCAAAACTTTGAGGCCCTACACAACCTGGGCCCCTGTTCTTTCTTCAATCTTTATCTCCTACCACTCCCTACTCCCTCACTCTTCTACTCCAACTGCATTCTGAAGAACAATGACTCCTTGCTCTTTTAAAATATATCACGTGTGCTCCTGCCACAGGGCTTTTGCACTTGCTGTTCCCTTCGACTAGAATGTTTTTCTCCCAGGACTTCCGTAGTGGCGCAGTGGTTAAGAATCTGCCTGCCAATGCGAGGGACATGGGTTCAAGCCCTGGTCCAGGAAGATCCCACATGCCGTGGAGAAACTAAGCCTGTGCACCGCAACTACTGAGCCTGAGCTCTAGAGCCCGCAAGCCACAACTACTGAGCCTGCGTGCCACAACTACTGAAGCCCGCGCACCTAGAGTCCGTGCTCTGCAACAAGAGAAGCCACCGCAATGAGAAGCCTGCGCACCACAACGAAGAGTAGCCCCTGCTCGCCGCAACTAGAGAAAGCCCGCGTGCAGCAATGAAGACCCAATGCAGCCAAAAATAAATAAATAAAATAACTTTATTAAAAAAAAAAATCTTGGCTTTGCCACTTTCTAACTATGACTTGGGCAGATCACTTAAGCTTTCTGTGCCCTAGTTTCCTCATCTATAAAAGGAGAGAACAATACCTCACATGGTTTTTAATGATGATTGAATCAAATGAGTTATTATTTAGAAAGTGCCAGGCATGAAGTAAGTCTATAAAATTTTGTTAAGTAAAATACAATAGTTCCCCCTTATCTGGGAGGGATACCTTCCAAGACCCCCCAGTGGATACCTGAAACCGTGGATAGTACTACATAAACTATTTTTTTCCTATACTTATGGAACTATGATAAAGTTTAATTTATAAATTAGACACAGTAAGAGATTAGCAATAATAACTAATAACAGAATAGAACAGTTATAACAATATACTGTAATAAAAGTTATGTGAGTGTGTTCTTTCTCCTTAATCAATTTTTTCAACTCTACCAGAAACGCAGTGGCTGCTTCACTGGCAAATGCAGCCTCTCCTGTAATTTTTACATTTTTCAGTCCCAACCTGTTTCTGAATCTGTGTACCCATCCTTACTTGCAGTAAATGGTTTGGTGTCACTTGTTTCAGGGGATCCCTTACTGAAATCTTCATAGCCTGCATGCTTTTGGGTGGAACACATTGCCATCAGTCATGTTTTCTTTCCGTTTATGTCCTCCACCCAAAAATTTAATGCCTTTTCCATCTTAACTAAGCACTTACAATGTTTGCAGTTTGAGGTGCAATAGTGAAACTCACAAATTTCTTTTTCCTTCACAATTTATGGACAGAAGATTCTTACTGTAGATCTTAGCAACCTCAGCATGCCATTTTTTTCTTTCCTTACTGAGTTGAGAACTTTCACTTTTTCACTTAAAGGAAGCACTTTACAGCTTCGTTTTAGCATATCCAAATTGCCAGCATCTCTATTCTTGCACTTTGGGGCAAATTTTTTTTTAAGACTTTTTTTATGTGGACCATTATTAAAGTCTTTATTGAATTTCTTACAATATTGCTTCTGTTTTATGTTTTGGTTTTTTGGCCACGAGGCATGGGGGATCTTAGCTCCCTGACCAGGGATCGAACCCGCACCCTCTGCATTGGAAGGCAAAGTCCCAACCACTGGGCAGCCAGGGAAGTCCCATGGGGCCATTATTAAGTAAAATAAGGGTTACTTGAACAGCAGCACTGCAATACCACAAGGATCGATCTGTAACTGAGACAGCTACTAAGTGACTGATGGGTGGGATACACTGGACAAAGGAATGATTCATATCCCGGGCAGGACAGAGTGAGATTTCATCATGTTACTCAGAACGGCCCACAGTTTCAAACTTATAAATTGTTTATTTCTGAAACTTTCCATTTAATATTTTTTGACTGCAGTTGACTGTGGGTTACTTAAACTGTGGAAGGTGAAACCACAGATAAGCGGGGGACTACTGTAAACAAATGTGTTCAATAGGCAAATAACTTTGGGAAAGAGTGAGTTAAACAAGTGTCTCAACTGCAGGACTTCTGAGAGCCTTTAATTTTCCAACGTGCACTACATATCTCTAAACAAGTGTGATTTTATATAGTATTTTCCAAATGTATTTGACTAGGAATCCTTGGAATTGGCTTTTCTGTGGGACAGTTACAAATACCTAAGGAAAAATAACTTAGAGAACTCTAATATTAGTGGATATCAAAATGCAGGAGCACAAGCCAATATAGGCTTTTCAGGAACAAAGGTAGTCTTGTTTTATATAAATTATAGACAATCCAGCTCTGGCTTCTCAGAAATAAGCAGCAATAGCTACAACAAATATAATCACCAGTTAGAGACTGGCAAAACATGTACTTGATTTCTTTCTGACTTACCCAGAAAAACCAAATTCTTTTATTGCATTTGATAGCCAATTCAGAGTTTCTGACTGATTCTTGGGATTCTTCTGTGAGAAAGCCATTGACATAACCTGGAGTGGAAAAACAAACATACAAAAAAACAAAACAGATCTGCGTTTTCTCTCATATTTCTCACAGAAATATAGCTTGACATTAAGGCAGTAGTGGATTAAGCATGGTTTTCCTGATGCTAACACAACTGCAAGAATGCCTTAGGAATGAAATATTCAATTTACACAAGAAAATGAAGTAAGTGACAGAAGTATTAAAAGCATTCTCACAGTATTGTACATCAACTAATACTTCAATAAAAAAAATTTTCTTAAAAGGCAATCTGGACTGTTTACGACTTTTCATTAGTGGTCACTCTGGATGATAATGTCTTAAGAGAAAATTACTTTCATTCTTAATAGAATATTCTTGACTAAGACATTTTTAATTATCAGGCAACAGTGCAAAAATTACTAAAGGTAAAAGTAAAACAGTATCAGAAAAGGTTTTACTTGAGAAGAAAAGAACTAAAGTTTAACTAATAACTTTAAATTAAAATTTGGGAAAAAACTGGGAAAACTTGAGGAAAGAGAGCTCTGTGTCACTAACCTGTTCAGCTGTCCATGGCAACATACAAGCTTCAGCTATTGCTGTCATAGCTTCTTTTGCATTGTTCCCACATTTCACATCTCCAATCTTGTCTACAAGGCCATCTAAGACGATCTGAGCTGAAGTTTTGGAAAAATTTCCCTTCTGGGCAATCAAAGCAACTATGTGAAGCTTCATTTGCATCACCTGAACAAGGATAAGTATCAGAAAGTTATGAGTAAGCCAAAGACATTTTTTTTGGCAGGGGTGGGGCGTGCCACGCGGCTTGTGGGATCTTAGTTCCCTGACCAGAGACTGAACCGGGCCCTCGGCAGTGAAAGTGCCAAGTCCTAACCACTGGTCCGCCAGGGAATTGCCCAAAGACATTTATTTATTTACTTATTTTTATAGCAGCCTGAAGATGTAACAGCTGAGAACATGACCAAACTAAAATCAAATTTTAAACCAAGAAACAAAATAATTTTTATCCTTTAATTGTTACCAATTAATGTAGCTGACAGCTAAGACAGAAAAAAAAACTCAGTGTTTTAAAATATTAACAAGCAATGTTACCACATGAAGTTTATGAATTGAAAAATATAATTTCTATATTCTCCTTCTCCTATGGTTATCTGCATATAGTACTGAGCATACATCCTGAAATACATAATAAAATGACCATACTAATTCAGAGTTCCTACTAGAGTTGCCCACAAAAAGAATTACAACCCTCATGCACACACACACACACACACACACACACACACACACACTAGAACTTGAGAGATTTAAAGAATTTGTAGATTTTTAAGTGGAAGAATGGAAGGAACTGTGAAAAACAATTTAAAGATATTAATGTGATGATGGCAGATGTCTGGGACTTCAGACACTTTTGACCAAAAATATTTCCCTTTGTCCTGTTTGAATATTTAAATAACAAGTGTTGGCAAGGAAGCAGAGAAACTGGAACTCTCCTGCACTGCTAGTGCAAAGATAAAATGGTGCAGCCACTTTAGAAAACAGTTTGTCAGTTCCTCAAAAAGTTAAACACAGAGTTACCATAAGACCCAGCAATTCTACTTCTAGGTATGTACATGTGTTCACACAAAAGCTTGTACATGAAAGTTCATAGTAGCATTATTCACAATAGCCCCAAAGCAGAAACAGTGCAAATGTCCATCAACGTATGAATGGGCAGGGACTTCCCTGGTGGTCCAGTGGTTAAGACTCCGCGCTTCCAATGAAAGGGTCGTGGGATCCCTGGTTGGAAAACTAAGATTCCATGTGCTGCATGACACAGCCGAAGAAAAAACAAAGAACTTATGAATGGGTAAATAAAATGTTGTATATCCATACGATGGAATACTGTTTAGCAACAAAAGACTGTAGAGTTGATATATGCTACAGTATGCATGAACCTTGAAAACATTATGCTAAGTAAAAGCCAGACACAAAAGGCCACATCATTCTATTTACATGAAATGTCCAGGAGAAGTGATCCATAGTGAGAGAAAGTAGATTAATTGTTGCCAGGGACTGGGGGTGGGGACTTGGGGAGGAATAGAGAGTGACTACTGATGGGTAAGGGGTTTCTCTTTGGGGTGATGAAAATATTCTAAAATTAAACAGTGGTAGGAGTTGCTAAGTATGTGTATAGACTAAAAACAGCTGCACTAAACCCTTTAAAACAATTTTATACCCTCAGGAAAGTTGCTATAAAGGAAAAAAAGATATAAAATTATCTCTTGTTATGGATCTAATAATACAAAGAAGGGTATTAGCTCAAATCAGGTGTGCTTCTTTCACCTATCTGAGAAGCTACATAAGGGGAGTTTTAAAAGTGGTGGTGTGAGGGGAAGAAGGCAGTATCAGAACCTTCTGGCACGGGAAACCTTTGTGGAGCTGGATGGTATGGATGAGGTTATAACGCAGTGCTAAGGGAACAATGAGCAAGGGAGCTAAGGTCCTAAACAGAGAAGAAGAGGCGCCAAAACAGAAGTAAAAAAGAGCCTAGCAGGAAGCCAAAAATAAACCTGATACATTTCAAACTTTTGTTTCCCATCAGCTCTGTGTATGTCTAGAGGAGGAGAAGAAAACTCTTTTCTCATTTTCCTTCATGTATTACTTTCCTATACCTACCTTTACACCTACTTTTTAGACTAAATAACAGTACTGCTCAATTTCATCTCTATTATCAGTTAATGAGTTAAACCGATTATGTGGTAATTTTTTATTAGCAATTTAAAGACTACATTTATTTTTTATGCAAAGAAATAAGAAAGCTATCTCATTGTTCATCCCTCCCTATATTAGAGGGCTTCCAGGCCTAAATAATGAGAAAAATACATACATATGAATTAACAAACAATAAGTATTTGTATATATATAAACTCCTAAATGCACAAAGTTAGAGTTATGTGTTTAATCAAAATGCACACATTCCACTGTTCATTTAAAATTACATGACACATTGGCTGAGTGATTTTAAAAAAAAGAACAAGCTAAAAATTACCAAACTCTACCTCTTTAATACACCATAGGATGATGTAATGAAAATTACTTCAATAAAAGACATTAAATCTCTAATTTAAATATACCTGAAAATTAGTTTCTTTCCATCCAGGTTTCTTGGCCAGCATCCTCACTAATGCCTGGCATGGCATTTCAGTTCGGTCCATTAGTTCAACAGCCTTGAAGTAAAACAAGATAGTATGAGAGTTAAGGGATTAACAATTAGTTCCAAGGGAACAGTATATACCAAATCAATTATGTGTTTACCTTTGAAGGAGGGAGGGGAACGGAAATGAGGAGTGTCACAGAGAGAGCTTGTTTACTTTGTTTTTTTGTTTTGTTTTGTTTTTTTTTTTGTGTGTGGTATGCGGGCCTCTCCTGTTGCTGAGCACAGGCTCCGGATGCGCAGGCTCAGCGGCCATGGCTCACGGGCCCAGCCGCTCCGCGGCATGTGGGATCTTCCCGGACCCGGGCACAAACCCGTGTCCCCTGCATCAGCAGGCGGACTCTCAACCACTGCGCCACCAGGGAAGCCCTACTTTGTTTTTTAAGTTGGATGTTTGGTATATGGTTGTTATAGTGATGCCACTGAAACTCTTTTTTTCACATTTCAGGAATTCACAAATAATTTGCCCCATAGAAAGTAACAGTAACAGTTTTAATTTGCCCAGTGTATGACAGAAACTGCTTATACATATTTTGACTTATTCAATTTTCCTAAAAACAGCAAAGTAGAGTAGGTTAGAAGCATTTAAGTACAGGTTTCAAAGAAGCACACCTCAGGGCTAAGCCTGAGTGGTGGATGCAGGACTGGAAGCCAGGACTCCTGGCACAAGTCGCAGCATTCTTGCAGTTTCTCCACACCCCTCCTCATTAGAATCAAAGAGTGTGTGCCAAAATAAACCACCATGCTCCTGTCCAACACAGATTTTTTTTAAAGAAGATTCTCATACCAAGTGATAATGTCTATTCTTCTGAGAATCATGACAACAAAGAGGGAAACATAGAAATGGATGAGAGGTGGTTTACGTGAAGAGACCTGTTTGCCTAGTAAGTTTAATACCATAATATTAAAATTCAGGGACTTCCCTGGTGGCACAGTGGTTAAGAATCCGCCTGCCAATGCAGGGGACATGGGTTTGATTGATCCCTGGTTTGGGAAGATCCCACATGCCACAGAGCAACTAAGCCCGTGTGCCACAACTACTGATGCCTGTGCGCCCTAGAGCCCACGCACTGCAACTACTGAGCCCACGCGCCGCAACTACTAAAGCCCGCACGCTCTAGGGCCTGCATGCTGCAACTACTGAGCTCACGTGCTTCAAATACTGAAGCCTGTGTGCCTAGAGCCCGTGCTCTGCAACAAGAGAAGCCACCGCAATGAGAAGCCCGCACACCTCAACGAAGAGTAGCCACCGCTCACCACAACCAGAGAAAGCCTGAGCGCAGGAACAAAGACCCAACACAGCCAAAAATAAAAAATAAAAATAATAATAATTAAAAATAAGATAGGGGCTTCCCTGGTGGCACAGTGGTTGAGAGTCCGCCTGCCGATACAGGGGACACAGGTTCGTGCCCCAGCCCGGGAAGATCCCACATGCCGCGGAGCGGCTGGGCCTGTGAGCCATGGCCGCTGAGCCTGCGCCTCCGGAGACTGTGCTCCGTAACGGGAGAGGCCACAACAGTGAGAAGCCCACGTAGCGCAAAAAAAAAATAAAATAAAATAAAATAATAAAATAAAATAAAATTTATGTAAACCTTATAATTCAGAATGAACCAAATTTTCTTGAATATGCATCACTTAGGTTATGAGCTGATAGAAGCCACAGAAAACAGATGTTGAAAGATAAATACTACACAGCTAAAAAGCAAATAAAAACCCCACCTCATCTTTAGTTAACACCCTGCAGACATGTTCACTGGTTATAAAATACAGCAATTAGGACTAGCCCTTCATTTATCAATTCATCACTTCTGTATGATGTAATTTTCTTTCACATTCAACTCATCCCTGTGCACCCACCTTTTGGAACTCTTCCATACAGGCCAGCCTTTCCTTCCAGTTACTGCTGTCTAGAAGCTGTATACAGGTAGCAGGAAGGACAGCTGAAGCTTTTTCTTCACATACTTCTATCTGTAAGATACAAAACATTAACATTAATAAGTGCTTAAGGAAACAGATGGCAAGAATGTAAGAATACCCCAGCCAAAACGACAAGAACACTCCCATAGGTGTGTTTTAGTATCTGAGGATTCTATTATACTACTGTAAAGGGGAAGTTTGTCCAAGGCACAGTTTCAATAAGCTAAAAAGACATCCATTAACTATATGTTACAGAACTCAGAAAAGAAAGAACTTGAATCTCCTCATAGGCAATGACTCTCCGCGGTTTTGAGTTTGAGGCATATACTGTACAATACTGACTGAGAGCTCAGGCTCCACTGTTTCTTTAGTCTCCAACCCTTTCTTGTTCTTGGTTCCAGTGCTCCCGGTGCCTCCTAGTGCAGCTGGTTTCCCCTTCTTCGGTGGCCCGCCAGGCTAAAAGCAAACAGAAAAATATTAAACCACTAAAGGATTTAGAATAGTGATTCTTAGACATTTTGGGGTTAGAGATTCCTCAAAAATTTGATTCAAATGAGGGATCACTCAACCAACAGCGACAACAAAAAGACCCATATTTTTGGGCCTACAGAATTTAGCAATTTCAAGGGCAGACAGACCTCCTGAAGATCATTCACGGGGAATCTGAAGAAGCTGTATTAAGAACCTCTAGGGCTTCCCTGGTGGCACAGTGGTTAAGAATCCGCCTGCCAATACAGGGGACATGGGTTTGAGCCCTGGTCCAGGAAGATCCCACATGCCGCGGAGCAACTAAGCCTGTGTACCACAATTACTGAAGCCCACGTGCCTAGAGCCCGTGCTCCACTACAAGAGAAGCCACCGCAATGAGAAGCCCGAGCACTACAACAAAGACAACAGCAACTAGAGAAAAGTCCACGAGCAGCAATGAAGACCCAACGCAGCCAAAAATAAATTAAAAAAAAAAAGAACCTCTAATTCAAAATGAGCGAATAAGATAAATGAAATAAAAACGATGAACTGGATTTATGCTACATTTACAGATTAATTTGAGAATTAATGTTTGATGCCTTTAAATGCCTCTAGATTCTTCCTACACTAGTAAAGGGCAGTTTCTGAGTTATAACATTTACTCACTATTAAACCACAAAGTTACTCCAAGTAACATGAGAATATGTTATTACTCACTGTAGAACTATCTAATTTGTGAAGGAAAAGAGGTGTTATGCCAATTTCAGTGAGTGTTCTAGTTATGTTGAAGATGGCCATCTCACTGAATATTTTTTATTGTTTTATTAGTTTTCCAGTTGACTTGCTTGGATTTTCCAAGGATATGATCATATAATCTATAAAAATGATATACTTAATCATGTCAAAGTATCCATCCATTTCTATATGGTTAAGAATTTTTATCAAGAAGACATGTTGAAATTTATTATATTCCTTTTCAGTGTCTGAAATTAGACTTCTTTTGATCTATAAATTCAGTAATTTTTCTAATATCAAACTATCCTTGCAATCCTGGAATAAACTTCAGTTGCTCATACTTTCTATTGTACCCACTGGATTCTATCTGCTAATATTCTATTTAAATATCTTGATTTAAATTTATGTCACCCCCAGTTTTGAAAGGTCACAAGAAAATAGCAGTTTGTGGAAAGGTACACAGCCAAGGGCAGTAACATTAATATAGCAACACAGATCACTGTTCACATCATTCCTTCTACCTATTTTGGATATTTGTTAAGCAATGCCCAAACCTAAAAAGAAAAGATAAAATGACAGAGGACCAAATTAGTCTTGAACATCCAGAGCTGTTCTGAAACCACTGTTATCTTGAACATATTCTGAGCTTTTAAGGTGGGGTTAGCAAAGCTAAGATGCTGGTTTTTAATCCAATGGAAACCTCTAACACTTGCCAGTTCACATTAGCACTATGATTTTATTGGTTCATAATAACTACCCCATGAAGAGAGATTTAATTGTTTTCTCACTGTAAAAATAGAAAATTTTACACTCTTTGATTTACTAGAACACCTCTTCTGGATCCTTTCTTGTATATAACAGTACTCTGTTTTATTAATTGAGAGGCACCTCAATTAATACATCTCCTACCTTTTTTTTTTTTTAAACATAGACATACATGTTTATTGACTTAGTAGGTTTATTGGCTGATACTGTCCTACTGAGTTTTTCAAAAGAACAAAAGCAGGTCCTTCCCCACCCCACCCACAGCTTATTCTTGGGGGAAGGAAAAGAATCCTTTATAAGAGAAAGCCAGCTAGCATGGAAAGGTTCAGCAAGATAAGAAAAGGTCTTAAGGTGCTGCGCCCGGGTCACTGTCCAGAGAAGCAGGAGCTGGTGAGAAAGGAGAAAATAGCTGCCAACTCCCTGTACTGGAGTACTGAAGAGACAGTATAACATGAAAGTACACAGACTCTGTAGCTAGATACCTGGGTTCAAATCCCAGTTCTGCAACTCTGGTCATTCAACAAATATATGCAGAATTCCTGCTATATGCCAGACAGAGCCTCTTCTAGGCACAAGGCGTCAAGCAGTGACAAGATCTCTATCCTTTAAAGTTTACAATACAGTGTGGGGAGACAGAATAAACAAACAAGTGAATTGTAAGAGCATGTGCAGGACATTTAACCTTGCTGAGCCCTATTTCCTTTTCTGGAAAAACAGGGATCACAAAACGCTTATCTCAAGGGTTGTTATGATGATTAAATGAGATTATGTAGGTAAAATGCTTCACAAAGTAAAGCTCACTAAATATCAGTTCTCTTTTCCTAACTCCAGGCTGGGGTTCAGGGTGGAAAAGAGAATCAAACTCCTTGCATTTTCAGCAGATAACTTCATGCTTAAGAGAATCCAGTCCAAGAAAAGTGTTCACTGTAAGAATGCCATATTTGCCCTTGGTCATTTCCCCCTCTTCTACACTACAAAGTGAGACCCTGATGGAATGGAGACTCGGTGCTGCAATTCCAGAGCATTATTAGCAAAATGACCTTATGTTAGGTTAGAAAATGAACTTACGTTATTAATGTTATGTACCCTACCATACTATTTCATTATTATTATTATTTTTAATAAATTTATTTTATTTATTTTTGGCTGCGTTGCTGCACGCAGGCTTTCTCTAGTTGCAGCAGGCAGGGGCTACTCTTTGCTGTGGTGCGCGGGCTTCTCATTGCAGTGGCTTCTCTTGTTGCGGAGCACAGGCTCTAGGCGCGTGGGCTTCAGTAGTTGTGGCACCTGGGCTCAGTAGTTGTGGCTCGCAGGCTCAGCAGTTGTAGCACACGGGCTTAGTTGCTCCGCAGCATGTGGGATCTTCCCAGACCAGGAATCGAACCCGTGTCCCCTGCATTGGCAGGTGGATTCTTAACCACTGTGCCACCAGGGAAGTCCCTATTTCATTATTTAATGATATTTTCTGATGCCTTAAAATGTACCCCTATATCTTCATTACCATTTTTATCTCTATATAGGTTTCAAATAACCAAATGTACTATTGGAATACGCTGTCTTCATTAAAAGATGCTCTGCTGTATTTTGAATGTTGTAATGAGTTCATCTCTCAAATGAAATCATATTGAAGAACAACCCTGAACCTGAGATTCAGACCCTACCTTACTAAATTCTAATTTTTAAACCATATTTTCCAAGTCATCTATTAACCTTAGTAGCAGGTGCCTTTTTTAAGGGTCCTGGTTTGGGTGCTGAAATGTCCTTTGTGTCCTTATCTCCTGTAGCCCCTGAAGCAGCAGCTCTTCCTGGCACAGGCTTGAACTCCTTCTTGTCAGCTGCAAGTCCAGCTTTCTTACCATGTACGAGCTCTACTTTTTCTGAACATTCTTTGATCTGGAGAATGAAATTGAGATAGACGTCACTGAGCCTAACTTTGAAACACAATCATTACATTACTTAATAAGTCATTTCTAAACCACAACTGCATGAGAATTCAGAGGGAAAGGTTTCCTTTTCAACAAAGATAAATTATCCATATTTTCTTGGCAGTAGATATACATTAGGATATATGTATATGTATAACTGATTCACTTTGCTGTACAGCAGAAACTCACATAACACTGTAAATCAACTATACTCCAATGAAAATTAAAAACAAACAATAACCATATTTTTGATGGAAAACATTCATATTTAGAAAGGCAATTTTCTAGATATTAGAAATGAAATTAACTCAAAACATCATTTTTACCTCCTCTACAGATTGGTCACTCAATTTTATTTTATTTTATTTTTTATAATTTGAAAGATATTTCTACTAATCAAGAAATTCTGATCAAAAGGATATCAGTAAACAAACCCATATTGCACAGAGACAGGACCGCTATCCAATTTCATTACAACCCATTACTAACCTACCTTATCAAGCTTGAGTTTGTCGACATCAGCTAAGAATGGGTTTACTGCTTTCTCACCAACCACCTTCAAAGCAGTACCCAATGCTTCAAATGCAGCATCTCTGACTTCAGGAGCAGAATCATTGATGTGCTATAGTCCGGAAGTAAGCAAGATGATCTTGATACAAGGTTCTTTAGGTATTACTGATTTTAATTCAGACTGATGGTTGTTAGATAAAGAATTTGCTTTTTACAATTCACAGAATCTAAGCTTAGCTTTCTATTTGCCAATTAAGTTACCCTTCCTCTTACCCTCTATCTAAAATGCTTCACAGTCAAATGATCTTTAAATACTCTAAACTGGATGCCTGTGCTTGACCAGATCCAGCTGAATATCAGTTTATGGGCCAAATAAGAAATAAAAGTTTTAGTAGTTAGTGAAATTATAAAGCTAATTTGTGCTTTTCTTCAAGAACAGGAACATAAGTAATACAAGAATTTGGATTCAATTTTCAAAGCTACAGAGGGTCTCTCCTCAAGAGACAATAATCTACAGTCTTAAAGTCAAGTAGTCACTGTACACAATCAGTAGAAAAAACAAAATCTTGCCTAGGTATAAAATATTTCCTCAATTTCAAAGAGAGTCTATACCTTAAGTAGAGCAGCACAAAAGGGCTTCAGTAAGCTCTTTGGCAGGGTAGAAGCAGTGCAGTGGCGGAAGCTTCTTGCAATAAAAAGAGATGTCTGCTGCTTGATGGTTGGATTTTTATTATCCATTACTGCTAAAACATCCTCACTGATGTTCTGTAGTGTGGTCTTTAGAAAGAAAATGTGGTCAATAAGCTTTTCTCAAACATAAAGAACAATCAAAATATTACATTGACAAACTTTACTTTAGACAAAAACACAAACTCAACTTACAGTAAGAAAGATTGCATCAATTGCCTCCTGCAGGGCTTGTACCACTTGAGGCTTCTTCTCTTTGAATTTCTCCAAAATGGTTGGTACAACCTTTAAAGGTGAATAGTTGGAATATATTCGGCAAAAAAAAAAAAAAAAAAGGAATGATGTACTGATATATGCTACAACATGGATGAACTTTGAAAACATTACGCTAAGTGAAAGATGTCAGTCACAAAGGACCACACGTGTATCATCCCATTTGTACGAAACTTCAAATCCACAGAAGCAGAAAGTATATCAGTTGTTGCCAGGGTCTGGGGGAGGGGAGAATGGGGAGTGACTGCTAATGGATATAGGGTTTCTTTTTGGGGTGGTGAAAATGTTCTGGAATTAGATAGTAGTGATGGTAACACACCCTTATGAATATACTAAAACCACTGAATTATATACTTTAAGACGGTGAATTTTATAGTATGTAAGTTACATCTCAATAAAACTTACTAAAACAATGTTTGCCTCTACCAAAATAAACAAAAAAAGTAAACATCTAAGTTGGATTAAGAAGTCATTTCCTTTCTTGAAGGGCACAAGAATCTTATGCTGGAACAATCTTATGCCTATACCACCACAGCAATGTTTCTCAACCTTTTTTTTTTGCATCTGTACCTTATATGCAACCTTACAATCATTTTTATCAGTAACAACTCTTATTGGACAAAATGATTCTCAACTAGGTGGATCTAGGGTAGGGGAACAGGTATAGTATACAATTCTTCCTCTCCACCCAAGATTCTGATAGGACTGCGATGTCTTCTGCCTCTTCACTACACTAAAGAAAAAAGACACGGTACCAGAAATTATAGCAATTTTGATCAGAATTGTATCTTCTTACTCAAGTACTAAGTTTAGATCAGTAAAGTTAGAATTTTTATAATGTTTATTTTATCTTATAAACTATCACTAATTCATTAAATATTTATTGAATACCAAGTATATGTATTGAGTATATGTAGCCAGGCACTGTGCTGGCAGGCAAATTAAAGTTGCTTTTTAAGGTCTAAAATATATAGCAAAGCTCAATGGCACCTCCCCCAACCCAATTTAAAAAAAGAATTTCATAGAAGTGATACAGATCAGAAGAAATACAGTTTCCATGGAGAAATACAGAAGACTCTTTAATACTAATAATTAGTTATAAACCTGAAAATCAATATACCTTTAAGAACTGTTTATTTATTTTTATTGATGTAACACTGGTTCATGACATTATCTAAGATTCATGTGTACCACATTATAATTCGATTTCTGTATACACTATAGCGTGCTCACCACCAAAAGTCTAGTTCTCATCTGTCACCATACAATTGACTCCCTTTAGCCATTTTGCCCCCTGCCAATCAAAAATCAAGATATTTTAATAGCTATAAAGCTAAAGTTCACTTTTATATATATTGCTAAAAGGACAGTTTATAAGTAGCTAAGGAAAATAAAGCTGAACCACACTAACATGCTTGATATCAAGCACTGTATATGATGTAATTTTCAGGGGAGACAAATACCCCAAACTATAAAGCACTAGAGACATTCTTTAAGCTGTACACCAAAATGTCACAAAGCCAGAATCAGAATTCAAACTAAATGGTCAGGTAATCACCTAACTATAAATTTAGTAAATTAAAATGTACTTTAAAGATTGTTTTCTAGTTTGAAAAATTATAATACAGAAGTATAAAATATTCTAAGTAACACAAAGCTGACCAAAAGCTAATCAATACACTTGATACCATACACACACAGAGATATTATATAATAAGTAATGATTACTATAAGAATACTGATTATAATTTTACTCCAATTTGTGATTTACATGTTTAAGGGTTTTAAAGACCCTTATTTTTATTTCCCTGGTAACAAGCTAGTCATGATTTATTTTTATTTGGTAGTGTCTTATTTTTTTCAGTTGAGTTCTCTGAAATTATTTTTAATGCTATGAGTAAGCAAGCTCCAAATACCATAACTAAGTGAGGTTTGATGTTTGCTTCAATATAAAACTGACACATGCCTACAGACTATTAGGAGACTCTCAAAGTCAATCCAGGGAATCAAATGATCAAGTGGCTAGCAAGTTAAACCCTAAAGTTCACTATGGTCAATTTTCAAGATGCTGAGTCATTTTAAGTAATACAGATGAGATTTAGAGGCCAACTGACAGATGCCAGAATTAAAGAAAACAACACAATTTGTTAAAACTGTTAGCAAACTTGATTGCTTCCAAATTTATGTTCAACGAATGTCTCTAGTCAGAGTTTCTTATAATAAACTGATATATCACCAACAGTGTAACCTATATAAAATGTCTCAAGTATATAAGTAAACTACTTTTTTAAATAGAAAAACACCATAAAATACATCTTATATATTAATCTCACTTCTGGTTTTATATTGCCTTTCCTACTCTCATTTTTACTCTGTTCTGGTTATCACAAGTTATACTTCATACTGTTATACTGTATATAATATTTTAAGAGCAAAGCAAGATATTAATAAGTAGATAAGTAATAAGCAAATCAACTGAACTAAGTACTTTAGGTCAAGTGCCTGATTTTCTACATAAAGCTAGTGAATTTAGTTACAACTGACATTTTTATTGAAATGTTGTAAGGAGTTATGCTCAGTATTAACAAAACTTAGTGAGAAATTTACTTTCCCCATATATATAAAGATCTGTGCCAAAAAGCTGTTTTAAAGCATAAAGCAAACTAGCCTGCCATTCTTGATAACGTTGTTGATTTGTATCAAAAAAGGAGTGTTACTTACGTGTCCTGCATATTGTCCAAATTTCTTCCTTAGCCCAACAGCCAGGCCAGTAAGACATTTTGCTGCCAGAGCCACCAACATGACATTGGTGTCCTTTCCAACAACCTACAAAGGGTGGAAAGAAAGGAAAACAAAAGAGTCACAGCCCCATAGAAGGGAACTGAAAATTTATTCTTAAAAGAACTCTGAAAGCTATTATGTAATGAATAGCCAACTTTGTTTCCTACAAAAGAGGAAAGATTCTTCCTTGACAATATCAAATTTGGGAGCTTCCCTTCATTATGTTTAGTCTCCTATCTTAAAGTTCTACCGATAAAATATACATAAAACCAGGTCAAATCGTTAACCCTCCGTTGGTAGTAGTATGGGCTGTCAGCATTGCACAACTATGCAGGAGGTGACTCTGATAATGGCAGAGAAGCTGGAGGCCTGCTGACTTTGCTTTGGGGCAAGGAAAGCCAAAAGACGCTGTATCTCCAAAAGACACCACAGAGTACCAGCTCTAAAATTTATACCCAAGGGCTTCCCTGGTGGTGCAGTAGTTGAGAGTCTGCCTGCCGACGCAGGGGACACGGGTTCGTGCCCCAGTCTGCGAAGATCCCACATGCCATGGAGCGGCTGGGCCCGTGAGCCATGGCCGCTGAGCCTGCGTGTCCAGAGCCTGTGCTCCGCAACGGGAGAGGCCACAACAGTGAGAGGCCCGCGTACCGAAAAAAAAAAAAAAAAGTATACCCAAGAAACACCAGTAGAAACTGTTGTAGGTACCTTCAAGAAGCTGATGGGATGTAAACTATTATATATAGGATGGATAAATAACAAGGTCTTACTGTATAGCACAGGGAACTATACTATATTCAATATCCTGTGATAAACCATAATGGAAAAGAATATTAAAAAAATAATGTCTATATGTGTATAACTGAGTCACTTTGCTGTACAGCAGAGATTGGCACAGCACTGTAAATCAACTATACTTCAATTAAAAATTAAATTAAAAAAAAAAGAAGCTGATGTGGACTCTAAATTGCAAATGCCATTGCAACCATTCCTCTGAGGGAGCTTCTGGCCTTGCAGCTGCCATTTTAGTTATGTAGTGATCATCAGATTTGTATTCAGAGTCTCTTAGCAGAGTCTCCTCCAGCAATGTTTATACTACCACCCTCCGAAAGCATACCCTACAAGGCCCAGAACTTATCAAAAGTCATAGGTAGTAGCTGCATTTGTGTCAGTCTAGCAAGACAGTGACTATGCCTCAATTGCTTCCTAATAAGATTTTACTTTGGTATACTGCTCAAGTCAGCTGGTGTTAAAAAGCTGCTTTACTTTTAAGTGCTCCCAAACCCTTGTTTTTTCACTCTTTTCCCAGGTAGAAGTAATGCTTCTATTCTATTTTGGACTTTATCCCTAAGATCTGGTATATCATAAGCAGAACACTTCATTCCAGATTCCCTGAATTAAAGAACCCCTAATGCATAGCATTCAAGGAAGTTCTATTTGGCACCTACATATATTCCCTAAGTGCTGAGGAGTAAGGGTTAAAAGACTAACATTTATTAAAAACAACTTAAAAAACTAAAAACAGAACTACCATATGATCCAGCAATCCCACTACTGGGTATATACCCAAAGAAAACCATAATTCAAAAAGACACATGCACCCCAATGTTCACAGCAGCACTAATTACAACAGCCAGGACATGGAAGCAACCTAAATGTCCATCAACAGAGGAATGGATAAAGAAAATGTGGTATATATATATACAATGGAATATTACTCAGCCATAAAAAGGAACAAAATTGAATCATTTGTAGAGACATGGATGGACACAGAGAGTGTCATACAGAGTGAAGTAAGCCAGAAAGAGAAAAACAAATATTGTATATTAACACATACATGTGCAATCTAGAAAAATGGTACAGACGATCTTATCTGCAAAGCAGAAATACAGACACAGATGTAGAGAACAAATGTATGGATACCAAGGGGGAAGGTGGGATGGGGTGGGAGGAACTGGGAGATTGGGATTGACACATATACACTATTGATACTATGTATAAAATAGATAACTAATGAGAACATACTGTATAGCACAGGGAACTCTACTTAATGCACTGCGGTGAACTAAATGGGAAGGAAATCCGAAAAAGAGGGAATATATGTATATGTATAGCTGATTCATTTTGCTGTACAGTAGAAACTAACACAACATTGTAGGGCAACTATACTCCAATAAAAATTTTAAAACATTAGATGCCATAATTTTATAGGTGCTTTATAATCCTTATTTTATTTAATTTTCACTCAAACCCTATAAAGCAGGTACTATTATTATCTCAATTTTGTGGATTTCAAAAATTAAATAGAGGACTTCCCTGGTGGCTCAGTGGTTAAGAATCCACCTGCCAATGCAGGGGACACGAGTTCAAGCCCTGGCCCAGGAAGATCCCACATGCCACGGAGCAACTAAGCCCGTGCGCCACAACTACTGAGCCTGTGTGCCACAACTACTGAAACCTACGTGCCTAGAGCCTGTGCTCCATAACAAGAGAAGCCACCGCACTGAGAAGACTGTGCACTGCAACAAAGAGTAGCCCCAGCTCGCCACGACTAGAGAAAGCCTGCGTGCAGCAACGAAGACCCAACACAGCCAAAAATAAATAAATTTATTTTAAAAAAAATTAAATAGAGATTAACATGCTCAAGGTCACAGAGCTAGCAAATGGTAGTGCTGTGCTTCAAACCTAGGTCTGCTTTGACTCCAAAGCTTTTGCTCTCTTTACTAAAGCATATTCTCCCTCTAAACTCATGGCAAATTCATTTTCCTTATGAGAAGATGAGATCAGGGTCCTAATAAACATTTTGTTAAATCTGTAATTACTATAAATCTATGGAGTAAAAATTCTATTCAGTTTTGTATTGAATACATTATTGGTATTTGTAAACGTCTGGATTATTTTTTTTTCCTTACCAAAGCATCTCAGGTATTGTTTACATGCTAGACTTTATATTTAACATCTAAATGTATATTCTAGGAATGGGCATCAAAAACATGCCAGGCCCCATTCCAAGAGATCCTAGTTCAATGAATTTGTGATGGGATTTGGATATCAGTATTTTAATATAGCTCAAAAGGTGATTTTGTTATACTGCCCCAGTTAAAGGCCATCATTCAATCCCATCCTTAAGAGACTACCTCTAGGAACTTCCCTGGTGGCGCAGTGGTTAAGAATCTGCCTGCCAATATACGGGACATGGGTTTGAGCCCTGGTCTGGGAAGATCCCACATGCCGTGGAGCAACTATGCCTGTGCACTGCAACTACTGAGCTTGCGCTCTACAGCCCAAGAGCCACAATTACTGAGCCCGCGTGCTGCAACTACTGAAGCCCGCACGCCTAGAGCCTGTGCTCTGCAACAAGAGAAGCCACTGCAATGAGAAGCCTGTGCACCGCAAGGAAGAGTAGCCCCCGATTGCCGCAACTAGAGAAAGCCTGTGTGCAGCAACGAAGACCCAACGCAGCCAAAAATAAATTAAAAAAACTTAAAAAAAGAAGACATTCTTAAAAAGAGAGAGAGAGACTACCTCTAAAGTTACCATTAGATCAATAACCAGTGGAAGTTGAATCTCAGATACTGATGATCCTAACGTAAAGTTTTGAAGAGGATCTTGTGAACCTATTATAGTTCAGGATATAGTAGAAGATTGAATGAATTTATTGGTGAGCGATGAACCAGGCGTCTATTACAATATCTGCCTGTTAACACTCACTGTCACACATCTCAGTTTGATTAAACAAGTTGTTCTTAACTGGGAAATGGGAGTGGCGGGGGGACTTCCCTGGTGGTCCAATGGTTAAGACTCCGCACTCCCAATGCAGGGGGCACGGGTTCCTAAGATCCCACATGCCGTGCTGTGCGGCCAAAACAAGCAAACAAACAAAACAACAAAAACAAAACGGGAGTGGGGCATATGGAAAAGTGTTTGTTTTTAAGAAAAACAGTGTATGTGGGGGGACTCTATTCCAGCATTGAGGAAAAACTCAGCAACTCTGTTCTAGAGCTGGGAAAGAAAGCTTGAGCTCACAATGTTAATTTAACCTAAATAATGGGAAATATTCTGTAATTAAAAGTGCTGTCACTTATTCCATAAATCTAGGCCTACAATGTGATTCTAAGTAATAATTAGTATGTATCTTTAACTAGTAGTGTAAGCCACTAAACAGTAATCAAAACAAAAACACTGTTGGCCAAACAAACAAACCCAAAACCCCCCAAAACCCATCATAATTGTGTTTAGAAAACTATAATGAATACAAGAAAAAGAAAGACCAAGTGAAAAAGTGTTAATAACACAGAGAAAGTCAATGGAGATTCTATAATAAAACACCTTGAAAACCCACATCTTAAAGATGAAAAAATATATATACCAACCAATATCCATAGGTAATTGACAAAGTCAAAGAAGCTATCTGAGGGGTGGGAGGGAGGGAGAAAAGGAATCTTATAAAGAACTATAACCCGTGAGAACAGGAAAGCCATCAAAATATGCTAGGTCAGGTGACAACTCAGAAGAAGACAGTTTATGAAATAATTTCAGGAATTTCAAAATGAATAGTTTTTTACTATTTGCATTAAAGGGTAAAATTGGGAAATTAGTAAGATTACTTGATAAAGACACTAGAGAGAAGAAACTATTTACGGAAGGAAGAGGGATGGGTCTACAAAGACCAACATAGGTGAATATAATATGAATATGGCAGGGAGAGGGGGTGGGGGAAGGAAGGATTGGGAGTTTGGGATTAGTAGATACGAACTAGTATATATAGGATGGATAAACAACAAGGTCCTACTGTATAGCACAGGAAACTATATTCCATTTGCTGGGATAAACCATAATGGAAAAGAATATGAAAAAGAATATATATAGAGCTTCCCTGGTGGCACAGTGGTTAAGAACCCACCTGCCAATGGACGGGACACAAGTTCGAAACCTGGTCCGGGAAGATCCCATATGCCTTGGAGCAACTAAGCCCGTGCGCCACAACTACTGAGCCCGCATGCTACAACTACTGAAGCCCGAGCGCCTAGAGCCCATGCTCTACAACAAGAGAAGCCACCGCAATGAGAAGCACGTGCATCGCAACAAAGAGTAGCCCCCGCTCACCACAACTAGAGAAAGCCCACGCACAGCAACGAAGACTCAACACAGCCAATAAATAAATAAATAAAAATAAAAAAACATAAAAACAGTAAACTGATTTAAAAAACCAAAACAAAATGTCAGGACTTCCTTGGAGGCACAGTGGTTAAGAATCCGCCTGACAATGCAGGGGACATGGCTTCGATCTCTGGTCCAGGAAGCTCCCACATGCTGCAGAGCAACTAAGCCCATGCACCACAGCAACTGAGCCTGCACTTTAGAGCCCGCAAGCCACAACTACTGAAGCCCGTGTGCCACAGCTACTGAAGCCCATGCTCCTACAGCTCGTGCTCTGCAACAAGAGAAGCCACCTCCATGAGAAGCACATGCACCGCAACGAAGAGTAGCCCCTGCTCGTTCCAACTAGAGAAAGCCAGTGCGCAGCAATGAAGACCCAACACAGCCGAAAATAAAAAAGCAAGCAAACAAAAACCCCAAAAAACCCCACAAAATGTCATGTTTCATGTTAATTTACATTGACATTAACTTTTCATTGTTTTAAATATTTTAGCCACAACATTAAGTTTCTTTTTACTTGTTTGTTGCCTTTGATTGGTTGCCCCCACTCCACCATGTAAAGAGGGAAAGTGCCTCCTGCTACCCTAAGATCTCACAGAAATCCACTGTCTATGTCTACCCAAATATAAAGATCCATAATCTTCTCTGTATAGAATACAGAGAGAGCTTATATTCATAGTCACAATGCCAATGGAAATCACAGAACAGTCTTCATTTGAAAAGCTAATATCCTAAGAAAATGCATGTAGAGAACATCAACTATTAACATTCCTGATTCCAATGAACATTCCTGACCATTACATAGGGAAAAATAAAAGCTTTTATTTGAGCCACTGAGAATTCAGTGCAATATATGTTTCCATAAGATTCCTGATAAAAATTATATGCTAGAACTTACAGAAAATCTGAAGCTCTCTTCAAGGCCACTAGAATCTCACTTCCCCTTACCACCTTCTACCCTTCCTTTTTCCTCCCAGGCTCCAGGTTGGCGAAGTCTTTTCCCTAGGGCAATTCCCTTTTAATTACAGTCAGTCCTCCGTAACTGCAGATATGGAGGGCCAACAGTATTCATTGTACTATGCCTTTTTATACAAGGAACTTGAACAGATTTAGTATAGGTGGGAGCACCTGGAACACCCCCCCTCCCCCTATCGGGGATACCAAGAGACGACTGTAGTCTTGTCTGGGTCTTTGGCTCTTCAAGATGGAAGACTGATGAACAACGATTTTGACAAATAATATCCCTGTCTCCAAATCCTACTTAGAGGAAAGCAAAGGAAGGCAGACTGTGAGAAGATACGGGCCATCCTCATTATTTATGGATTTCATATTTGTGAATTCATCTACTCATTAAAATTAACTTATAAGCCCCAAATCAATAATTGAGGCACTTTCCTGGTCACTCACAGACAAGCACAGACCTGGGAAAAATCTATGTTGCCTGATGTGCACATTCCCAGCTGAGATGAACAATGCAATACTCTGCCTTCTTCTTTCAGCTCTCATACTGTACCCAAGTATCTTTTTTGTTTGTTTTTGTTTTTTTTTTTGCTGTACGCGGGCCTCTCACTGTTGTGGCCTCTCCCGTTGCGGAGCACAGGCTCCGGACGCGCAGGCCCAGCCGCTCCGCTGCATGTGGGATCTTCCTGGACCAGGGCATGAACCCGTGACCCCTGCATCGGCAGGCGGACTCTCAACCACTGCACCACCAGGGAAGCCCCCCAAGTATCTTTTTCATAGTCTATTTACTGCCTTGGTCTTTTGCATTTTTGTGCTTTCGATTGGTGCTTTCACTGTTTAAAATGGCCTCCAAGCGTATTGCTGAAGTGTTGTCTGGTGTTCCTATGTGCAAAAGTGCTGTGTTGTCCCTTTCGGAGAAAATAAATGTGTTAGGTAGGCTTTGTTCAGGCACGAGTTATATTTCTGTTGGCTGTGAGTTCAATGTTAATGGATCAATAATACATACTGAATAAGATGTCTTCAAACAGAATAAAACAAGGTTATGCATTGATCGGTTGATGAAAATGTGACCAGAGGGTTGCAGGACCTTAACGCTGTACCTTCCATTGGAGCAATGGTTCAGCATTTGCTAATTCAGTGTCTGTGGTGACTTGACAGAACATAAGTACTATGAATAATGAGAATTACTCTTATATACACATATAATTAAGGTGGCTCCTCCCCCCATCACGCTAATCCTCTGCAATTTCAGGCTGAAGAAGCAAACAAAACATTTTCATCCTTGCTATATTCAAGAAAATGTCTTCAGGGACTTCCCTGGTGGTGAAGTGGTTAAGAATCCGCCTGCCAAGGCAGGGGACATGGGTTCGAGCCCTGTTCTGGGAAGATCCCACACGCTGCGGAGCAACTAAGCCTGTGTGCAACAACTACTGAGCCTACACTCTAGAGCCCATGAGCCACAACTACTGAGCCCGTGTGCCACAACTACCGAAGCCCGTGTGCCTAGAGCCTGTGCTCTACAACAAGAGAAGCCACCGCAATGAGAATCTTGTGCACTGCAATGAAGAGTAGCCCCCGCTGGCCGCAAACTAGAGAAAGCCCACACGCAGCAATGAAGACTCAACGCAGCCACAAATAAATAAATTAAATGAGTAAATTAAAAGAAAAAAAGTTTGTCCTTAAGCTCTATAACTACATCCACAATTGTCTGATCTGTACTTTCAGACTTTATGAAAAGCCAGTACATACAAAAATATCCACCCCAGCATTCAACTTGTTTGGACCTAGGCAATAACAAAGGAGTATTTCCTAAAATATTTCTTTCTTATTTAGTACTTACCTGCTTTATAATTGACCACATATCCCCAGATCCTGCACTTTACATGCTAATATAATACAGGGTGTTATCCCTTGCTATCTAATGAAAAACGCTCTTCATATTTAATATTTGTCCCATTAAATGGAGCCAATTTAAAAAGCTCATTCTGTAGAATTATAAAACTAGACTATCTGGTTCTAGATCAGCAAGATTCTCTTTTTCTTGACATTTGTATAAGCTACCAAATAGCATATTTAAAGTCAGAGTGATAATAAACAAAGATTGAAAACCAATCCCTCTAAACTAACCTAGGACAGTCATTTTAAATAACCCTTAAAAAAATGTATGCCTATAATTCAAAAACCATCAATAGTGTTCCGTAAATGGCAATGTAACTGTGGTAAAAAAAGATTGACTGATGAAGAAAAACTCAATGGCCTGGTCTGCTGTTGGGATACCAATGCTGAAACTCCCCACATTTACCTTCTTCAAAGCTTTTACTAAATCTGCATAATCGCCTGCTTCCAGTTTGGGGTTTTTCACTAGTACTTCTACAGCTTCCAGGGCTTCTTTTCTTTCTTGCCATTTTTTTGCCTCCTACAAAACACAATATGAGTCACTTGTAGAACAGAAAATAAGAGCGCAAAATAAAAGTCTATTTCTTGCATGCCACTAATTCAAAGATATATATTTTTTGTTTTCAGAAACTTTCTAAAGCTAGTCAGAAATCAAAATTACAGAACTGTGTAGCCAATCAGAATGTTTTGTTCATATACATAAAATTTTGTTCATATATTAGACGTATTTTTGTAACATCTCATAAGCCTAATGTTCTACAATAAGTAAACAGAATGAAATGCCATAGCCTTTTCCTTCTCATTTTCTGGGTAAACTTTAAGCAAGTGTTAAACAGAAAACATTAATAGAAAGCATTTCTAGCATATCTCACAGCGGCACCTCTACAGGAGAGAGGGATTTCCATACTGATAACATTAGAAAGACCAGAAAAGAACAAACATATAACCAACAACCAATACTGTTCTAATCCTGGATATGAGTTTTCCAGATTGTAGGTATAATGCTATAGTTTTTTTTGTTTTATGGCCATGAAGTACAATATGCTTCACCGGAACTTGAATACCCACCGTTGGAGAGAACTGGGGATAAGAACAAGATGACAAACCCATCACCTGAAGGAGATTACAACCCAATTCAAGTTATAATCAGAAGATAACACAGGATACTCAAGGAGCTGACGGCAGAGGTAGGATGATCTTCAGTAAATCACTATCAGGCCATGATGACTGTGACGGGGGGAGTACAAGCTGCTTTGGTAAGACAGCAAGAGGACTCAGCCCAGTTTAGGTTTCCAGGTATGATCTCCTCCCCCAAGAAGTGATGCTTAAGGTGGGATCTAGATGATGGAGAGTTATTATGAGGTAAATGGGGCGGGGGGGGGGGAAGAACGTTATAGGCAGAAAGAACAGCATATGTTAAGGCCTAGAGTTTAGGGGGGGAAAAAGCTTGGCACATTTGATACCAGGAGAAACTCAGTATGACTGGAGCATGGAGAGTGAGAGGAATTAGAGATGTGGCTGGGAGGTAAGTGGGGATCTCAAAGGCACCATAAATCACACCTCAGTGGCTACAGTATGATTTCAGACATCATCTTAAAACCCATGGAAGCCACTGAAGGATTTTAATGAGGCAATACTATGGGAAGATTTCCATTTTCAAAAATGACACCTCTCATTATATTGTGAACTATGATGGGAAGGAGGCAAGAGCAGACAGGGAATCTTGTAAGAAGACTACAGCAGCATACAAGGCAAGAGCTGATGGTAGTGGTTGGGATAAAACTTTCTCAATTGGGGATAATTTTGTCCCCTGGGGTACATGTGGCAAAGTCTGGAGACATTTTTGACTGTCATGACTTGGAGGAATGGTATTACTAATATCTGATCGGTAAAGGCCAGTGATGCTGCTAAACATACAACAATGCACATGCAATTCCCCAAGCAAAGAAATACCTGGCAAAAAATGTCAACAGTGCCAAGGTCAAGAAAGCCTGGGGTAGGGGGAAAAAAAAAAAAGTAACCCAGGGGTAGAGAAAGAAATCCTGGGGATGGAGAAAGGGGGATGAATTTGAGAGATATTTAAAGGTAAAAACCAGACAGACAATGAGGAAAAGATATAAGTCAAGAATAATGTTCAGGTTTCTGGAAAGAAGTAAAAAGAAGGACTAAAGTAGGTACATATACAAAGTAGTATGGGAACAAAGAAGAAACAACTGACTCACATTATTAGGGAAGATACGGGGTGGAAGAGGGTGCACCAGGAAAAGGGCTCAGAAGAGCATTCTAATTATATTCAAGTAATTATTTAAAATGAAATAAATGAAAGAAGTCTACCATTACTTACAATTTTGTCATAAAAGTCTTTGGGAAGTTTGGAAAGAATTTCTACTGCTTCCAAAAGCTCATAAGCATCTATCTGTGGTACCTCATCACCATCGTCACCACCTTCCAGGAGGAAAACAAAACAAAACAACCCTTAAAAATGGATGAAATGGGGCTTCCCTGGTGGCGCAGTGGTTGAGAGTCCGCTTGCCGATGCAGGGGACACGGGTTCATGCCCCGGTCCGGGAAGATCCCACATGCCGCGGAGCTGCTAGGCCCGTGAGCCATGGCCGCTGAGCCTGCACGTCCGGAGCCTGTGCTCCGCAACGGGAGAGGCCACAACAGTGAGAGGTTCGTGTACCGCAAAAAAAAAAAAAAAAAAAAAGGATGAAATGGGGACTTCCCTGGCAGTCCAGTGGTTAAGACTCGGCCTTCCAATGCAGGGGGTGGGCATGGGTTCAATCCCTGGTCGGGGAACTAGTATCCTGCATGCCACGCAGTGTGGCCAAAAAAAAAAAAAAGAAAAGAAATAGTTTTACTTATTAAACAGTTATCAGCTATCCTTTCACACCCCTGATGAAATCTTGATACAGGAGGGATCAGAATTATTAATCTTACAAACCATAGGATTGTATGTATTTTCTTAAACAGCAGTCCTATAAAATGCACCTCGTGAACACAGGTTACTGTGACAGGGCCAGTTCTTGCTAATTTTTATAGAAACCAGCGTTGAGAAGTGGCTTACCTCCCTCAGCTTCTCCACCAGCAGACTGCTGCTGTTCCAATTTAGCTTCTAGTTCTTGCTGGGAACGCAAAAACCTACTTGGTTTAGGAGCACCTGTTGGCAGTTTGACCCATTCTTCTTCTAGTTCTTTCAACTGCAAATATCATAAAATATTTTAAAAACATATCTATATCTCTGCCATTAGAGAATATATTTATATTTACCAATAGATCAGAACCCAATTTCTTATTTATGTGGCTCTAATAAGGCAAACAAGAAAAGATAAATTGTGCACATTTTGTAGTATGAGTCAAATTGATGTATATCTGCTATACTGAAGATGTATGACTAAGCACTTAGAAGGATAAAATCCACTTTTTAAGACACTCTCATTATTTCATGAATTCACATATATTTGCAACAAATAATGCCTCCAAAACCAACTGAAATATAAAAAATAGAATGCACTTTGTCTAAACAGATATTAAGTCCTGCCACCCAAAAGTATTATAAAAGGATCTTATAGGACTTCCCTGGTGGCACAGTGGTTAAGAATCCACCTGCCAATGCAGGTGACACAGGTTCCAGCCCTGGTCCGGGAAGATCCCACACACCGCAGAGCCACAACTACTGAGCCTGCACTCTAGAGCCCGTGACCACAACTACCGAGCCTGCACTCTAGAGCCCGTGAGCCACAACTACTGAGCCTGCGTGCCACAACTATTGAAGCCCGCGTGCCTAGAGCCCGTGCTCTGCAATAAGAGAAGCCACCGCAATAAGAAGCCTGTGCACTGCAACAAAGACCCAACACAGCCAAAGATAAATAAATAAAGTAATTAATTTAAAAAAAAGGATCTTATAAACTGCCATAGATTCAACACTAACCTATTGGCATAGGTGAATGCATAGTATTTAACTTGAGAGGACACAGTAACAGTAGAAACAGGTATGCTCAGAAAAAACTGATTTCAAAATTAAGAATGAAAAATAATTATTTGTAAGGACAGAATATCAACAACAATGACAGGAAGGAAATATCTTCATATTAACCTTATACAAAGACAACCAAAAAACTTTGTGCCTCACCTGGACAGAGTTTATACTTTGTAATGGGGGTCTCAGAGCATCTCGAATCCATCTATAAATCTCCACAGCAATTAGTTTGGCTTCATCTCGAACAGCCTTCTCTCGAGACTCAAAGAGTTTTGGCAACACTTTGATAATTGGCTTCAGTAAGATGATTTTGGAACCAAATTCACTAGAAGTAAAAATTGGAAAAAAAACTGTCACCATGCAATATGCTTTGGTAAAGTGTTAGTCTGAATTCACTCAAACATAGTTCTATATCTATATATAATAGAGACATATAGGTTGAGTTTTTTTAGGGAAGAAGAAAAAAGAAACTTATAACAACATCTGTATTTAGATGCCATTCTTCTAAGAATATTATTTAATGTCCAGAGCCCAAAATAATATTACCATTTAAAAACTTTCTAGGTAACCAGTCTAGGAATTACTCAAATCTAAGATGGATCAACACTTGTGTAACATCTTAAATATATATGTATGTACATTAAAAAGTTTAAAATAGAAACAAATCAATTTATAAATATTTAGATGAGTGAAATCTACTTTTAATAAGCTTGCTTATTTATTTATTTATTTATTTGGCCTGCGCCAGGTCTTAGTTGCAGCACGCGGGATCTTTGGTGCCGCATGCAGGATCTTTAGTTGCAGCATGTGGACTTCGTAGTTGCGATATGCGGACTCAGTTGTGGCATGCATGCGGGATCTAGCTCCCCAACCAGAGTTCAAACCTAGGCTCCCTGCATTGGAAGCACGAAGTATTACCCATTGGATCACCAGGGAAGTCCCTTAATAAGCTTTTATTAGCTCTTCTATTTAATTACAGGGATTCACTCCACTTGGTAGATCACCAATCCTGGCAGTGTGTCTTTCATTCCTGACTCGAAGCTATCACACTATAACTTCAGGCAACTTAAATCTCTCTTTGCTTCAGTTTTCCATGTGGAAAACAGTTGCATTCTGACTTCTTTTAAAAAGGCAGTATAGGGACTTCCCTGGTGGCACAATGGTTAAGAATCTGCCTGCCAGTGCAGGGGACGCAGGTCTGAGCCCTGGTCCGGGAAGATCCCACATGCCGCAGAGCAACTAAGCCCGTGCACCACAACTACTGAGCCTGCATGCCACAACTACTGAAGCCCGCGCGCCTAGAGCCCGTGCTCCGCAACAAGAGAAGCCACCGCAATGAGAAGCCCTCGCACCAACGAAGAGTAGCCCCTGTTCGCTGCAACTAGATAAAGCCCGTGCGCAGCAACAAAGACCCAACGCAGCCAAAAATAAAATAAAAATAAATACATTTATAAAAAACTAAAATCAAAAGGCAGTATATTTAACATTATATATCTGTCACATATCATATTTTTAAGTTCCCAACTTAAAAATATAGCTTTCTGATTCACTGCTAACATTTCTGAATAACAAATTCTGGAGCAAGAGAGATTCAGTTATGAAAGAAGACTGACATTCTGTAGTAGGATCCATATATACTATTTATCTATTATCTAATGTACACAAATGCAACAAAATGTCTCAGTAATAGCTACTGACACACTCTAACAGGTTAAAGAAGAAGACTGAAAATACTTTCCCTAGAAAGTGATATTTAACAAGACACCAGTTTATGTAAATAGTTCAAATATAGCCATCATAGCATGAAAATAAACCAGATGATCTTCAATATTTCCTTTAAAATCTCTTTTATTTTAATAGAAAAAAAACATTCTAACTTGGTTCAGCAGACCTTTAAGACTAAAGGAAAAATAAGAACTTATAGCAATGATAAACCATTCTGTTTAGGAATACTCATCACAGTGTCTGAAGAACCTAACATTTGGGATCTCTTAATCTTCCTTTACGTTACTACTGTTTCATCTGATTTTTGTTTATTTGTTTCACTATCCTGGCCTAGTTCTGAAAGATATTAAAAAAAAAAAAACAGATGGAGCAGGTCCAAATGGAAAATAGTTACCTTAACAATACAAAACCTAATCTTGATACTACACATATTACTATAGGGGGGAAAAGTTCTAAAAGCTTGTTTTAGGGGCCACAGAACATTTTTGGTCTCCTGAAGCTACCACTAACATAGATAGCTTGAGGAAGCTCTGGAACCAAGGACTGAACAGTTCCTGAAGGTCCCAGAGAGCTATCTAGTAGTTCTACTACAGATTCTGAGATGCCTTAGGACAAATAAAGAACCATACAGGAATGGGACTAAACAACAACATCTATAAGGAAGACATAAAAGACAATATACCTAACTTGTCCTTTTTCTACCCTTATTCTCCCAGTCAGCTTAAAAATGGAATAGCCAGAGTTTACAGAACTCCAGATTAGAAACTTCTAATTTTAAGGTAGAATACAGTATAATATATATTTTTATTAAGAAACCCATTACTAAGGACAGAACAAATCTATTAAGACAAGCACCGTCTTGACAATGCAGTCAATTCACTAAATTTCTAAGATGACAGAATGAACACACTATTTACTACTCATAAAAATACATGCCTACTATACTAGAATAGGCTAGGGATGAGGAAAATTTTATCACAAAAGAATCTAAGTGAAAGTCAAATTTTATAAAAGAACATTATGAACCAAGCGAAAGACAAAGTTTACTGATATAAATTGAAGACAGTTTAACAAAATTTAAGAATTTTGATACTTTCATGTAAGATAAACACCAAAGGAAGCATATTCTCCAAGAAGTAGGTCATATACAAAATCACCAGAGGTGAGTTGGGATGATCTTCACACCCACAGGTCACACATTCAGGATTTCACTAGAGCTGCTTTCTAAAGTATCTCATGTGGAAGTATTGGGGACAGGATATCAGATTAGAAGGACTGCCAAATCAGAACAAACCAGTGTTTTGTCTAATTCAGATTTCCATAGAAAATTACAGCCACTTGTTCCTGAAAGAGATCCCATTCATGAAAAACTTCACTGCCAAACAACACTTAATTCTAGGGTTGAAAATAACTTATTACATAAGAGTAAAAGTTATTTTCTATTTCTGTTGCTATGCTTCTGTTTAAAGGCATATAGCATTTGCTTCTATTTTATTTTAAAAAGCACCTAAACAAAGGTTTACTTCAGCCAATGTTTCAAACTACATAAATTTATGCCTGAGGATAACAAGAGAAACAGAGCTCCTTACCCTGAGGAGTGCTTTCCCATGAAAAAGTTAATTCATAATCTGAGAAAAGGTCAGAAATATCCCCCACTCATCTTCATTAGAAAGAGATTTAGGGACTTCCCTGGTGGCGCAGTGGTTAAGAATCCACCTGCCAGTGTAGGGGACATGGGTTTGATCCCTGGTCCGGGAAGATCCCACGTGCTGCGGAGCAACTAAGCCCGTGCACCACAACTACCGAGCCTGCACTCTAGAGCCCGTGAGCCACAACTACTGAGTCCATGTGCCACAACTACTGAAGCCCACGCACATAGAGCCCGTGCTCCACAGCAAGAGAAGCCACCGACATGAGAAGTCCACACACCGCAATGAAGAGTAGCCCCCCACTCGCCGCAACTAGAGAAAGCTCACACGCAGCAATAGAGATCCAACACAGCCAAAAGTAAATAAATAAATAAATTTATAAAAGAAAAAAAAGAAAGAGATTTAGATAAAATAACTATGCAACACACTTAAAGGCTAAAATGACTGAATACAAAGTGTCACACTTGAGGAATGGCTTTAGCTTTTCCAGGTCACTTTTCTGGTCGGTATGGTCTGCCAAGTCAAGCCCAACAGCTTTCATTTCTGTTTAAACCAGGAACCCAAACTCAATTGAGATATTCTAGTTAACAGAACTAAAGCAAAAAGAAAAGGTTTTACCTTAAGGCTTTCCTCAGTGTCTCTATACAGGCCACTATGATCTTGGGGTTCTTATTGTCCAGGCCTTTCAGGAGCTCTTCTTGCACAGCTTCTCCTTTCTCAATCTCTATGTACATTAGACAAATCTCAATGCCTAGCTCCTTGGCTTTGGCCTTGGGTTGGTTGAACACTTTACTCACAACACCTGATACAACTTCCCCTGTGGTTCTGTAATATAGATTATAAACAACAACAACCATACACATAAAAACACACTTTAGTAGAAAGAGCTGGTAAAGGTCATGGAAAGTGGGGGAAACAAATACTTTTTTAAAAATGCTGAGAAATAAAGTAAATGAGACTCTAAAAACTTTATGTTCAAGTAAAACAGAAACAAACTCACAGACTTAGAGAACGAACTTAGGGTTACTGCGGGGAAGGGATAGCCAGGGAGGTTGGGGTTGACATGTACACACTGCTGTATTTAAATAACCAACAAGGACCTACTGTATAGCACAGGGAACTCTGCTCAATGTTATATGGCAGCCTGGATGGGAGGTGAGTTTGGGGGAGAATGGATATATGTATATCAATGGCTGAGTCCCTCTGCTGTGCACCTGAAACTACCACAACATTGTTAATTGGCTACACTCCAATATAAAATAAAAAGTTTAAAAAAATTATGTTCAAGAACATTAAAAAAAAACCTTATGCAAACCATAAGAGGTTAAGACATGTCATAACAGACAATGACATAGAACCATAGTTTCTATTTACACATATAGGAAATTTAAACAAGAAAGCAAAAATCCCTTGAAAGGGGCTTCCCTGGTGGCGCAGTGGTTGAGAGTCCGCCTGCCGATGCAGGGGACACAGGTTCGTGCCCCGGTCCAGGAAGATCCCACATGCCGCGGAGCGGCTGGGCCCGTGAGCCATGGCCTGCGCATCCGGAGCCTGTGCTCCGTAATGGGAGAGGCCACAACAGTGAGAGGCCCGCACACCACCAAAAAAAAAAAAAAAAAAAAAAAAAAAAACCCTTGAAATCTCACTACCCAGAGAAAACTACTTTCAACTTTATGGTATCCATCCTTCTAGACTTTTCTATATGCAGAGATAGATAGACAGATACAGATACATTTTATAAAAATAAGATTAGAGTTCTTACTTTTTTGGAAAATTTTTGAAAGTCATTTAAACCACTTTTTAGGACAAGAGAATTTCTTCACAGAGTGAATGGATATGTACCTTTAATAACAAAAGGCTGTTCCTGACTCCTTGGCAAGACTTTACAGTAGCTTTATTGCTTTGAGTTTCTTCTAAATTAAATAAAACCTGTACTACTGGAAATGAGAGAAACTGAGTGGGTTGGAATTACATGCAGCATTTGTCAAAAAAGTTTCTAGTATCAGAAGAAAAATAAAATTAAAAAAGCAATGGTATCACTGATGGCAAGGGGAACTCACTGATGCTGGTTAACAAAACTGTCAAATTAATAACTGTCTTTCTTGGTATAATTTTTGAGGTGAGTCAAGTACAGTAGGCCCTCCATATTGGTGGGTTCCTTATCCACAGGTTCCTTGTCTGCAGATTCAACCAAACTTGTATCAAAAATATTTGGGAAAAAAATTCCAGAAAGTTCCAAAAAGCAAAACTTGAATTTGCCATGCAGCCAACTATTTACACATTATTTATATTGTAGTTACAATTATTTACACAGCATTTACATTGTGTTAGGTATTGAGAGTAACCTGGAAATGAGTTACAGTATACAGTAGAGTGTACGTAGGTTATATGCAAATACTAGGCCATTTTACGTGAGGGACTTGAGCATCTGTAGATTTTGCTATCCTAGGGCGTAGGGGTGGGGACTTTTGTCCTGGAACCAATTCCCATGCAGATACCTAGGGATGTGTGTATATATTTCTTGTGCAATTAGGTCAAGGGTCCCCAATGTTTTTTTGTTTTTTGTATGGAGGGCTCCTTTCAATGACATAAAGACTAGTATTAGAAAAGTGAGGCTTATCAGGTATGGGAGACTGGGGTGACTGGAAACCTCTATCATCCAATAAGCTGGGAGTTACAGAGATTATTTAGTTCGCATTACCTCTCCTAAGAGATAAAAGTGCCTAATGGCCATAGGGAGAAAGATGTGATTCTAAGATCATCTAGCCTGGAACCACTGTAGAAAAAGATTTAAGTAATGCCCAAATGTTTTCAGTGAAAATTTGACGTCTTTGCTAACCACCTCAGTTTCTTCTAAAACTTACAAAAGATTTTCCCTCTTGGAGTAATTCTCATACAAAAGTCTCAAAAGGAAAAGCACTTGCTCATCAAACCTTAAGGTAAAAACTCAAGATCTGATTTCTCATTTGCTCCTCTCTAAAGATCTCTTGTACCATTTAGACTTCTGAGAGCAGATAAAGACTGAAATGAAAAACAAGTGTCAAGAAGCTATGAAAGTTAAGAAATGAATATCCTCTAAAAGTGCTAATAACTAAGCACAGTGATCCATAAATATACATAAATTAATCCATGTAGCACGAGACAGGGGTTTTTACCAGAACAGTTGGAAAGAAACTACTTACTTTCCTGCTACATGGGCATTTTCAACATAAACAAGTGCAGCTTCTAATCCTTTCAATTGAACCACTGCATTGGAATCAGTCACAAATTTTTTGATCAATCCTAAAAATTTGGACCATTCTGGGCTCTTTTCATCCTTTATTTTCTGGAAGATCTTCAGGGCCTCTTCATACCCACTTAACCTTGCTTTCCACAGCTAAAAGAAAAGTATTTTGAAACAAAATGAAATTTAATGACATTATCATCTACCATTGGGGTTGGGGGGTGGAATGAGTACCTTATACCAGGTAATTTGAACAAAGGACCCCAGACTAGAAACAAAAACGGAGTTTAAGAAATCCAGATAGCTTTTTTTTTTAAAGATTAGCTAATAAACTTTTTCTTATACGTGTTCAATATTTATGATATTCTGTCAAGGCCTTCTAGAATTCATAAACAGGCCACTATAAATGTACCCCACTTTGTATCCAAGTATTAGTCATTACTTCTTTGTAATATGACATTAAAGATGTAACAATTCAAACATGAGAAATTTTCCTGCTGAAACTGCCCTATCTCCAAAGTAGGCTGTTTCTCCAGTATTGTGTAATCATCAGGCAGCTTTATACTACACTATACAGTATAACTGCTGACAAAACAAGCCAATGACACTGAAATTTGAGTTCCAGAAAAGTCTTACCTTGTGTTCACATTTCTGATCAACCGGCAGTTTCAGCCACTCACTGTCATCTCCCATTGTGCTTCCAGTTTCTCCTTAGAATTAAGAGTAATTCCTGGTCAGACAAAAATCGGTATCTATTAACTCTAGCAACCAAGCTGTCTCTTAAGACAAAAAGGTTTTTCTGAGACTATTATTTTAGCATGTGTAAACCAACGAAAGTAAAAAATCTCATTCTTTGGTCAAATGCCCATTTAATTCCATTAATAGAACATTTAAAAAGTAAACGAAAAAAGTTAATAAAAATTCTAAATGAGGGATTCCCTGGTGGCACAGTGGTTAAGAATCCACCTGCCAATGCAGGGGACACAGCCACACCTACTGAAGCCCGTGTGCCTAGAGCCTGTGCTCCGCAACAAGAGAAGCCACCGCAATGAGAAGCCCACACACCGCAAAGAAGAGTAGCCCGTCCGCTGCAACTAGAGAAAGCCCGCGCACAGCAACGAGGACCCAACGTAGCCAAAAATAAATAAACTTAGTTTTTTAAAAAATGTAATCTATGTTAGCTGTAGAAAATCTGGAAAGTATAGAAAATATGTAAGGAAGGAAAGCATTAAAATACAATTTCACTATCAATTAGTAACCACAATGAACACTGAAGTGTATCCACTTGAACTCTTCCAGATTTTTTTCAATGCACATGCAGTATATAAATTATATGAAAAAGGGCTAATCCTCTTGTAATTTTTTTCTTACATCGTCACAAACATTTCCTCATATTTGAGAACATGATATTTAAAGGCTGCACTACACTCCATTTTATGAATGTACCATAATTACCAAGCCTAACACTGGACATTTAAATTGTTTCAAGTTTTTCAATATTATAAATAACATAAAAGGGATCTTGCTTAATCTTTCCATCCCCAGTCCTGGTGTGACATAAAATATGTCTTCAATAAATATTTGTCTAATGAATATATGCCTTGCTAGTATCTGCTATGAGTCAGGCACTGTGCAAACTACTTTTTAAACATGTTGATTCATTATACTAACAACAACTACACGAAAGAAAGACATTCTCCCCACTTTCCACACTAGGCTCACAAAGATTTAGTAACTTGCCAAAAACAACAAAGCTAACAGGCTGTGAGATCACACTAAGATTCCAAGTCTATGCCTCTTCTTTACAACTTGTTGCCTCCCATTAAAATGTAGGAAATATCCCAGGGAAAGTTACTAGAGACTGAATTGTAAAAGTTTATTAGAGTAAATGGAACTTTCATTAAGACTTCTCTTCAAAATCCCCAAGCCTCTGTGAAACAACAGCAGTGTGTTTTAGAGCAGGAGTCAAACCTTAAAAGCAAATCTACCGGAACTCTAATACAGCAATAGTGAGAGAGAAAATAGTACAACAGTTTGGAAAGTATGGCATTATTTAAATTGAAAATGCACATACTCTACTACCCAGCAACTCCATTCCTAGGTACATACCCTAGAAATTGATGCCAACTGCCCCAGAAGACCTGTATGAGAGTATTCATAGCAATGTTGTTCATAGAAAAGTCAAAAGTCGGAAACACTTTTTACAAGTTCATCAAAAAGAGAATGAATAAATAGTGGTGTATTCACTGAGTGTAATATTATACAGCCACTAAAAGAACTGAAAGCATTGAAAGCAAGTACTCCAACAAGCACATGTACATGCATATTGATAGCAGCACTATTCACAACGGCCAAAAATCAGCCCACATGTCTATCCATGGATGAATAAACAAACTGTGAAACATACATACAGTGGACTATTACTCAGCTATAAATGGGAATGAAGTACTTACTGATACATGCTACAACATGGATGAACTTCACAAACACGATGCTAAGTGAAGGAAGCCAAACACAAAAGGTTCTATATTATATGATTCCATTCATAGGAAATACGCAGAATAGATAAATCCATAGAGACAGATGGAGACTGATGGTTGCCAGGGGTTGCGGAGAGAGGGGGAGAGAGTGAGCGTGGGGAGAAACTGCTTAATGGGTAAGGAGTCTTACTGTGATGTGATGGAAATGTTACTGTTTTGGAACTAGACAAAGATGGTGGTTGCACAACATTGTGAATGTACAAAATGCCATTGAATTGTTCACTTTAAAATGGTTAATTTTATGTTATATGAATTTCACCTCAATAAAAATATGTATTTTTTTAAGTTCCTAGGTGACTGTAATATGCAACCCGGGTTAAAAACCTCTAATGTTACTTTCTTGGCACAAGTTTGAGCTGCAAAAGCAATCTTTCCTATCTGATTTTCAAAGAGAAACAGTCAATGAAAGTTTTTAAAACATTTTCCAGCCAAGAGAATGTGAACAACAATATTCGATTGTTGGTATTCTGTGAATTCTCTGCAATACTTTCTTTTTTTCTTGTTCGTTGCTTTTCAAAGAAAAGCATGAAGAAAAAGGTTATCTAACCTAACTGCCTCATATAAAATATTGATATCAGCCTTTCTCAACTTCTGAGGTGGCCTACACCCTGTCTGTGGCATGTGTTTCTCCCAAGGCCACTCTCGCCTTCTGAGATGGCCCACACTCTGTCTGTAGAATGTGTTTCTCTCTAAATAAATCCACGTCTTACCTATCACTTTGTCTCTCACTGAATTCTTTCTGTGATGGGACATCAAGAACCTGAGCTTCATTAAGTCCTGAAACCAGGTATACAGCAAAGTGAGAGATTGGTTCAAGATGGCGGAGTAGAAGGACGTGCTCTCACTCCCTCTTGTGAGAGCACCGGAATCACAACTAACTGCTGAACAATCATCAACACGAAGACACTGGAACTCACCAAAAAAGATAACCGACATCCAAAGACAAAGGAGATGCCGCAATGAGACAGTACTAGGGGCGCAATCACAATAAAATCAAATCCCACAACTGCTGGGTGGGTGACTCACAAACTGCAGAACACTTATACCACAGAAGTCCACCCACTGGAGTGAAGGTTCTGAGCCCCACGTCAGGCTTCCCAACCTGGGGGTCCGGCAATGGAAGGAGGAATTCCTAGAGAATCAGAATTTGAAGGCTAGTGGGATTTGATTGCAGGACTTCAACAGGACTGGGGGAAACAGAGACTCCACTCTTGGAGGGCACACACAAAGTAGTGTGTGCATCGGGACTCAGGGGAAGGAGCAGTGACCCCATAGGAGACTGAACCAGACATACCTGCTAGTGTTGGAGGGTCTCCTGCAGAGGCAGGAATGGCTGTGAGAACAAGGACACTGGCAGCAGAAGTTATGGGAAGTACTCTTTGGTGTGAGCCCTCCCAGAGTCTGCCATTAGCCCCACCAAAGAGCTGGGTAGGCTCCAGAGCTGGGTCACCTCAGTCCAAACAACTAACAGGGAGGGAACCCAGCCCCATGCATCGGCAGACAAGCGGATTAAAGTTTTATTGAGCTCTGCTCACCAGAGCCACACCCAGCTCAATCCACCACCAGTCCCTCCCATCAGGAAGCTTGCACAAGCCTCTTAGATAGCCTCATCCACCAGAGGGCAAACAGCAGAAGCAAGAAGAACTACAATTCTGCAGCCTGTGGAAGGAAAACCACATTCACAGAAAGACAGACAAAATAAAAAGACAGAGAACTTTGTACCAGATGAAGGAACAAGATAAAACCCCAGAAAAACAACTGAATGAAGTGGAGATAAGCAACCTTCCAGAAAAAGAATTCAGAATAATGATAGTGAAGATGATCCAGAACCTCGGAAAAAGAATGGAGGCAAAGATCGAGAAGATGCAAGAAATGTTTAACAAAGACATAAGAGAATTAAAGAACAAGCAAACAGAGATGAACAATACAATAACTGAAATGAAAAATACACTAGAAGGAATCAATAACAGAATAACTGAGGCAGAAGAACGGATAAGTGACCTGGAAGACAGAATGGTGGAATTTACTGCCATGGAAGAGAATAAAGAAAAAAGAATGAAAAGAAATGAAGACAGACTAAGAGACCTCTGGGACAACATTAAACGCAACAACATTCGCATTATAGGGGTCCCAAAAGGAGAAGAGAGAGGGAAAGAACCTGAGAAAATATTTGAAGAGATTATAGTCGAAAACTTCCCTAAAGTGGGAAAGGAAATAGCCACCCAAGTCCAGGAAGCACAGAGAGTCCCAGGCAGGATAAACCCAAGGAGAAACAAGCCAAGACCCACAGTAATCAAACTGACAAAAATTAAAGCCAAAGAAAAATTATTGAAAGCATCAAGGGAAAAATGACAAATAATATACAAGGGAACTCCCATAAGGTTAACAGCTGATTTCTCAGCAGAAACTCTATAAGCCAGAAGGGAGTGGCACGATATATTTTAAATGATGAAAGGGAAGAACCTACAACCAAGATTACTCTAGCCGGCCAGGATCTCATTCAGATTCGATGGAGAAATCAAAAGCTTTACAGACAAGCAAAAGCTAAGAGAACTCAGCATCACCAAACCAGCTCTACAACAAATGCTAAAGGAACTTCTCTAAGTGGGAAACACAAGAGAAGAAAAGGACCTACAAAACCAAACCCATAACAATTAAGAAAATGGTAACAGGAACATACATATCAATAATTACCTTAATCGTGAATGGATTAAATGCTCCAACCAAAAGACACAGGCTCACTGAATGGATACAAAAACAAGACCCATATATAGGGTGTCTACAAGAGACTCACTTCAGACCTAGGGACACAAACAGACTGAAAGTGAGGGGATGGAAAAAGATATTCCATGTAAACAGAAATCAAAAGAAAGCTGGAGTAGCAATACTCATATCAGATAAAATTGACTTTAAAATAAAGAATGCTGGGGGACTTCCGGGGAAGATGGCGGAAGACTAAGACTCGGAGATCACCTTCCTCCCCACAGATACACCAGAAATACAGCCACACGTGGAACAACTCCTACAGAACACCTACTGAACGCTGGCAGAAGACCTCAGACCTCCCAAAAGGCAAGAAACTCCCCACGTACCTGGGTAGGGCAAAGCGGAGAGATTCCCGCACAGAGGATCGGTGCCGACCAGCACTCACCAGCCCGAGAGGCTTGTCTGCTCGCCTGCCGGGGCTGGCGGCGCTGGAAGCTGAGGCTCGGGCTTCGGTCAGAGCGCAGGGAGAGGACTGGGGCTGGTGGCGAGAACTCAGCCTGAAGGGGGCTAATGCGCCACAGCTAGCCGGGAGGGAGTCCGGGAAAACTCTGGAGCTGCCGAAGAGGCAAGAGACTTTTTCTTCCCTCTTGGTTTCCTGGTGCGCGAGGAGAGGGGATTTAGAGCGCTGCTTAAAGGAGCTCCACAGACGGGCGTGAGCTGCGGCTGAAAGCGCGGAGCCCAGAGACGGGCGTGGGACGCTGGGGCTGCTGCTGCGGCCGCCAAGAGGCCTGTGTGCGAGCGCAGGTCACTGTCCACACCGCACTTCCGGGAGCCTGTGCAGCCCGTCACCGCCGGGGTCCCGGGACCCAGAGACGGCTTCCCTGGGAGAACGCACGGCGTGCCTCGGGCTGGTGCAACGTCACGCCGGCCTCTGCCGCTGCAGGCTCGCCCCGCACTCCGTGCCCCTCCCTCCCCCCCTGGCCTGAGTGAGCCAGAGTCCCCGAAGCAGCTGCTCCTTTAACCCTGTCCTGTCTGAGCGAAGAACAGACGCCCTCCGGCGACCTACACACAGAGGCGGGGCCAAATCCAAAGCTGAGACCCGGGAGCTGTGAGAACAAAGAAGAGAAAGGGAAATCTCTCCCAACAGCCTCAGAAGCAGCGGATTAAAGCTCCACAATCAACTTGATGTACCCTGCATCTGTGGAATACATGAATAGACAACAAATCATCCCAAATTGACGAGCCAGGAGTCAGTGCTGTGCCTCTGAGGTGGGAGAGCCAACTTCAGGACACTGGTGCACAGAGACCTCCCAGCTCCACATAATATCAAACGGCGAAAATCTTCCAGAGATCTCCATCTCAACACCAACACCCAGCTTCACTCAACGACCAGCAAGCTACAGTGCTGGACACCCTACGCCAAACAACTAGCAAGACAGGAACACAACACCACCCATTAGCAGAGAGGCTGCCTAAAATCATAAAAAGTCCGCAGACACCCCAAAACACACCACCAGACGTGGACCTGCCCACCAGAAAGACAAGATCCAGCCTCATCCACCAGAACACAGGCACTAGTCCCCTCCACCAGGAAGCCTACACAACCCACTAAACCAACCTTAGCCACTGGGGACAGACACCAAAAACAACGGGAACTACGAACCTGCAGCCTGCAAAAAGGAGACCCCAAACACAGTAACATAAGCAAAATGAGAAGACAGAAAAACACACAGCAGGAGAAGGAGCAAGATAAAAACCCACCAGACCTAACAAATGAAGAGGTAATAGGCAGTCTATCT